>NC_140354.1:3605935-6005935 GCF_963514085.1 Chelon labrosus
GAAAATGAGACTAGGGCTGCAGCTATCGATTCTTTTTGTAATCGATTAATCTAGCACTTTATCGATCGATTAATCGATTAATCGGATTTTTTTTTTTTTACGTTTTTAAACAACCAAAACAAATAATGCATAACAAAAATTATGTGGCTGTAAAATGATCAAGCATTTGCCTTTTATTTCTCCAAAAAACAGAGAACTCCAACTCCAACATTTGGCTCCAAAACTAAGCCCATTTATTGCAATTTAATACATAATTTCTGGGGTGAGCCATTTGCTATGATAACCTAGCAACCTGTGTGTTTGTGAACACGTCCTGTGCGTGAGGAACAGCACAGCACGTGCCCCCCCCCCCCCCCCTTAAATATAATACTATAATAATAATAATATATATGGGAGTATTTGGCCGCTATTCGAGGAGAATTTAGTAACGTCAATGATTCTGATAAGCTCAGGCCGGTCGCGTTCGCCTCGCGGCCGCTCAATTTGTGATCCGCTGCGTAAATCCTTCGGCCGGCCGACCGGGAAAGGTCCCGGTCGTCCCGATTGCCACTCCGCCCCTGGGCTATACTGTCTTGCAATTGAACGTGAATAAGTTTACTTAAAAACATCAAAGCTAAACATCATATCTAGTCAAACCGCATCATCACATCGCTACAAATACAGTATGCAATTAAAATCAGCGAACATCATTTAGGTTACGTTACCATGTTTCAGCGACGCTTGGTGAAACAGCATGTGGATGTTTTCTGTTTAGATGCTGGCTCATTGAGCTTGTACTGCTGTGGTACGCCAGGTCTACTTTGCAGTATACACAATGTATCACGCGCTAGTGGTGTGCTTCGCATAGGTGCTTCCAAAACAACGGTCCGTGTGGAACAATCAGATCCCTGCGCGTATAGTGCGCGTCATAGGAATTTAACGAGGCTTCGAGGCAGAGTTTTTGCCTCGAGCAATTTTTGTAATCGAGTTAATCGAGTAACTCGACGAATCGTTTCAGCCCTAAATGAGACCCAGTAGAAGATGGATATTTAGTTTGTTTGTCTTTTTGCACAAGTATTGATGAGTAAACACTATTTAATAATGTGTGTGCGATCTTGATTTACTTAGTAATTGTGGGTTTCCCAGGAAACCGCAGTGAGAACTACTCTGTTCAAATTGGATTTTTAAGTCAGCTGGTTTTGATCGTCCTGGTGGTTATGCATGTCTTGTAAACACTGTGTGAAGTAAATAGGACCATTAATGCTTTATATTGTGATATAGGTGCAGACTTGAATGGCAGGAGGTTTATTTTCCTCTGCAACAGTATATAGTATTTACCTTGATGTCTTGATGTCGTCTCTGAGATGAGAACAACAGTGCAGTATTTGCCAGCGGAAATTGTAGTTCTAAGAATGTTGCGCTAGTGTCTCTTCATTGTGATGTGATTGTTCAGTTTTAATCCTGAGAGGTTTACCTCAGTGTTTAGTCTCTGAGGCCTTGGCTCCCTGTGATTACTGATTCCTTTGTAGTCACCAAAGAGCACTTTAGATCATACACACTGAAACTGAGCTCTCCGGGAAGTATTTCGTAGTGATTTTAAGCCTGGAGGGCACCGCTTTTATTATTTCTTTTATATTTTTGTGTTCTCTCATAAAACACATTTGAGCAGTTTAAGTTTAAATATTATTCAAACCAAGTTACACTTCATGAAACTGAGCCATGACTGAACAAATGTACCTTTTCCTTCTCTCAAAATATCAAAATGTTTGCCTTGAAAAATCTATAATGACTCCATGTCACCCATTGTGAGAGTGGCTGCTTGCTGATCAGAGGCCATGGCAGATGGCTGTTTACTGCCTGGCAGAGAACCAGCCACTTGGACTCAATAAAGATGCCTCTTTGGATTTGTGTGTAAAGACTATATATTTGAGCTTCACTTCATCTCCTGCACTGCTTCATTCTATCTCCATATTTGCTTTTTTGTCATATGCAATTTTCACTCAATGCTAGGTTGCAGCCTGACATGTCATAGAGTAAATGTCCTATTTCACTAGAGGTTACAGCCATATGCATTCAGCTTATTACAGCGTTAATAGTAAGCTTTTCAGTAAAGTTGGTACACTACAAGAATGTTAAGAGGATTCTATATTATAGGTCTATTAACTTAATGATGAACCCTCAGTCTCATTCTGTTTTTGTAAGTCAAAACACGCAATGTACACTGATTTTCAGTCTGAACAGTGCAAAGATTGTCACATATCAAACATACAGTGAATTATTAATATGGAGTGCACACGTCTCTTTCAGAGTGTGTGCTTACTTGTGGTTCCTGGACTCCCGAATGTGGTATGGGAGGCAGAGGCTTTAGCTAGCGACATAAAAAAACAAAAAATCCAGCAAGTTTAACAACAATATCTACTCTCTGACTCTCTGACAGCACATAACACCTGTTGCTGTTTTCTCACTCTCATACCCGAACTGTTGATATCAACTGGAACACTCCTGTCCAACAGTCATATTACCAAAATCATATTTCTAACTGTCTTGACAACTGAAATGTGTGTTCTCACCTAAAGTGTCACACCATGTAGGTCCTTTTGTCCTCATCTATTTTATGATACTAATACTATGACCTGTGGATAGTGAGGTGTTGCTGTGAATGTTGTTAAAATTTTAAATAGTAGGAAAATGGTCCATTACTAATGGTAAATATTGAGTAGTTTCCCTTGTTTATGTATCGTAACTTTCTGTATTTTCCATTTCAATCTCGATGAATTATCTAAATTGTCAAATTCACTGGGTATTTTAAGTTGTCTATCCTCTGACTCACCTATTTCCCCATTGTGGGATAAATAAATGATTATCTTATTATTGTAGCATACAAGGTTCTTTGGTATTAAATAAATACATAATAGAGTACATTTTATTTATGTCTGGTCTGTTACATTTATGTAACAGATGCATTCATGTTTTTGGATATTTTCTGTTAGTTGTTCTATTCTAGACCATTTTTCACTCTAACTTCAAGCTTTTTATACAAAACTGTACCAATACCAACAGTATGTAGCTTCACGTTTATTTTTTCTTTGTCTTTTATAATATAGGAACTTTGCCAATAAGTTTTGTGTGTTTCCAATACAGTAAGACTTTTCAGTATTATCTTACAGTGCTGAACTTGCTAATAATCTCTTTATCTCACAAGAGGACTTTATCTGTCTCTTGTAATTCCCCACAGTAGCAACAAACAGTGAGAAGAGAGAGGGCAATGTCTTTGGCCTTGAGACCTTTAATCTGTCTTTTTACCAGATAAAGCCGGGAGACTGAAAAAGGGAAAATTAAGGCTGCAGTCCTTGGAGGTGCTGCTTTGCCCATAACTTGGTTTGTTGGCTTTAGAACAAAATGTCTTGTGAGACCAGTTGCTTGTGGCGCTGTTCTCTACCACTGAGCTGTTAAAAATTGCTGCAGAAGAGGGAAGGAACAGAATGGGGGCCAGAAATTGTATCGTAGAAATTGCTACTGTGTGATGTAATTGTTCAGTCGCTTGTATTGATTAGTAACCCCAAAGATTGTACAGTCTAGTAACTATTTGTTGTGGTTGGTCAGAAAATAGTACTTATTTCCCATACAGTACAAACAAATATGATCAAATATTGACTGAAGTGCCAAATGTAATCTATACGAATTTATATGGTTAGTATTCAGTATGAGGAGAACCAGAAATAAAAACAGTTATTGATTTGCCTGTAGCAGCTTTAAATGATGTTTGCCAAGACTAAGTGTATTCTTCCTTCTAGGATCTTAAGAATTCTTACAGATATGGGGATACTTTGAGTGTATTCTCAGATGACCCTGAGTCATATAGTGTAAAAGAACTCCAGAAACCTCTTTTAAGATCAAATGCATAGATCATCATTCATGATGGATTGCTCTGTCTGGTAGAAGTAATTACTTTATGTTAGGTTTCTTAATCCAAGTATGAATCATTACAGTTCTGAGCAATCAACTGGAAATGGCTTGTAATTGTACATGAAATCTTTTCTTATAGAAATTTCACCGGGAAGAAAGCCACCTGTAGAGGCTAATCCTTGCTTCCTTTCTTGACTGAATAACAAAATGAGAAAAATGTACTTTAAGTGGGGATTTTTTTTGTTTGTTCTTTACCGGTTTCTTTCCAGTCTGTAGCACAGAGGAAGTGTTTGAAAGCAGTTTTAACAGCAGGAGGATCTCTGTATTCAGTTACCTTTGAAATGACATGACAAGCTCATGTCAGTGTAACAGTTACGTAAGTGAAAGCAAAAAAGTGAGTGAAATGTATCTGGCAAACTGAAAGCTCTTAATTCTCTCCTTATTTTGACTTACAACTCACTGGCAATGGCTAACTAGGAGCGATTGTTACTTTTAACGTCTTATATATCAACACATTTGCTTAAGGTACTGAGAGTCTGCAGAGAGCAGCCTTACAGAGCACACTGTGAAGATTCTTAAAACCTTCACAGGTCAACAGCTGAAGATGAGTATAGATAGTTTGACAGAGAGCAGCACAGGTGGATAGACTAATGATAGATAAAGTCAGCAGTAGTACCGTAATTTCCGGACTATAAGCCGCTACTTTTGTCACTTGCTTTGGACCCTGCGGCTTATACAACGGATATATGGATTTTTACAGCTAACGGTCACCAGGGGCGCACTATCATGGAAGCGCAAGAGCGAGACAGACAGTTTGCGCCAGGTAAAGAGAGCAAAACAAACCAAGTGAGTCCAAATGCAGTACGAGAGCTGCTTTTAAGTTAAAGGCGATCGATCTGGCTGACTTTTCTGGTATAGTAGGCTGGTTATTTTGATACAGTAAACGGCCGTGTTACTGCACCTTTACTGCTGTGTTGGCTGTTTTCGAAAAATGGCCTTGCTTTTATATAGCGCTTTTCTACCTATTGGTACTGAAAGCGCTTTACAGTCATAGACACATCTACCCATTCGCTCACACACACATTCACACACCAGTGCCACGCACTGGGAGCAAAGTGTCTTGCTCAAGGACACTTCGGCATGTGGCACATTCCGGGGATCAAACCGCTAACCCTCTGGTTCGTGGACAACCCGCTCTACCTACTGAGCCACAGCCGCCCCAAAAAGATGCTGGTTATTTTGTTGAGCAGCCAGGTTACTGCACTTTTGCTGCCGTGTTACAGGCAAGCACTTTTAAAAACGAATTAAATTTAGCCATTTAACGTTATTGCCTCGTCAAGCGTTGTAAGCTTTGTTTTTTGTTATACTGCACTACTACGGTACTATGACTGCAGGAAGTGCGCTAGGAGCGCACCGTTGTATTATTTGTGCACTGCACGAATGCTGTTTGTAATGTCAAAGATGTGAAAGTTTGATCGGTTGATTGATTGATTGATTGATTGAAAGATTTATTGTGTTTCTCAAATGTAAATAAATGGGACGCTTTGCGTTTCCAAACAGTCATTTCTGTCCCGACAATCCCCCCTTACGGTAATTAAACATTAAAACACCAGCGGCTTATAGTCGGGTGCGGCTTATATATGGAACAATCTGTATTTTCCCCCAAATTTAGCTGGTGCGGCTTATATTCAGGTGCGCCTTATAGTCTGGAAATTATGGTATTTCTTTGCTCTCCAGTGAGAGCAAAGAAATACCGTAAAAATCACTAATTTTCACCTCTTTGTCTTATGTACAGTATACATGCAAAGTCTAAAAACTGTGGGTTTAGAGTTAAGTATAGGATTGTGCAGCAGTAGCATTCTTTCATTCTTTTTAAACTTTCCAATCTCTGCTACATTTTTTCTTCATTTTTCACATCTTTCAGTTTTTTTCCTGAGATCCTATCTGGTTCATCTAAATCCTCCCTCTCCATCTGTTCCTTTCTTTTCCATCAATCTCTACTTCTTGGTTAATTCAAATGCTAATTCCAGCTCATTTGAGAGATTAATGTTTTGACTGATAACATATTGTGCAACGCTGAATGGCTCTGTTAGAGCGATTCCAGGTAGAGTTGTAGACAAAAATCAGTTTTATGAGTCATAACTTAAGCTTTGCCATTGAAAACGAATTCATCTGTAATTCCTGATTAATTGTAAAGATCAAGTAGTGAATGCTTTTACTCTTTTTGAAACCATATAATTCTTATTTCACAGCCTCTCATTTGCATTTGAACCTCACTGAAAGTTATTCTGTTTTTGAAAGTCAGTTTTCCTGTCTACCATTTCATAGAAATATCTTACTATCTTACGCAGTAATCCAAACAAGATTTGATTCACAGTTGTTGTGAAATTGCACCCACTCCTTTCTTTAATTCACAGCTGGAGAAATTGTATTCTGATGGTTGTTTGGCAGCTTGTGTTTCTTTTCAGGAATAAATGAGTTTGAAACTGTAGCAGAATGATGAGAGCAAGTAGTGATTTTTTTGCATTTTGGTGAAAAAAGAAATCTTGACATAATTCATTCTGTGGGTTGGTAGGGGAAACATTGGCCTTCATTTAACTATAAATTATTCACAGTTTGGAGACAAAATCTTTCTTCTCCACAGCTGTCAAAGATTTTAATTTTAGGCTACTTTTAGTAAAAGTCTGATCTTTTTGCTTTTTGATGAGAGAGATTTTTCAATTTCATGGTCCCACAGCAGGCTGTTCGGAGCAGTGACATTATTGCACACATTGATGACTCCCAAATGAAGCGTGGGTTTATTTGCATACCAAGTATAGTATAGAACTGAGATGCAGCTTCAAACGGTCACTCGAGAAGCATGTGGACGTACATGTTAATATCAAGTGTGAACAGATCCTCAGAGCTTTTTTTTTTTTTTTTGACAACACATCCAAACAAATGTGAAGACTGTAATTAAAGAAGAATAATTGTCTGTTACAAATGGCCGAAGCTATTCCACGGAAACCAAAGTGATTGTTAAGCTCAGCACTGCATAGATTGTGTAGGTTGTAAGACTGCAGTGATTCTTTTATATAAATATTCTACTACTCTACATTTTAATTAAGGTGACCTTTGATTTGCTCTGGCAGATAAAATCAAATCGTCTAGTCATTTTTCTAAATCATTCTCAGAGTGCTTTTTAATTTACATCACTTTAGACTATTTCAGCCGTCTTTTTCTTCTGAGCTCGGTTGCCTAGACACTGTAAGTACAGGTTACATTTGACTTGATTAAGGAATGAACATGTCCATGTAAATGGAATTCTGCCATTACAGGGTGGGATTTGAGTGCAGATCAAATTTCAGTTTAGTCTTTGCTTGTGAGGTGCAGCCTGATGTGCAACCTTGCTGCCCTTTAAGGTTTGACCAGGCCTAAAGATTAAAGGGATTAATGTTGGTGTTACTGATCCAACTCAAGGTCATGGAGTCAGAGAATTGTGGCGAGACCAGATTTATTTAAATGCACGGATAAGAGCTCCCTCTTACTGACAGGATATGCTGGAGAAACTAAGAAGATGTGAAGCAACTCTAAGAAATATTAATTTGTTTTGGCCTTAATCAAGACCTGGAGTTCTCAGTTCATCTTCTAAATGGATACTTGCATTTTTAGTTTTCACCTGAATATTGCTAAAATGTACTATTTCACTCCCCAATAAAAGTCTGGGCCCAAAGCATTTGGTTCTCCGGAGTCTAATATATCCAGAATTCATGGCCACACACATTCGTTTTCAAAAAAAGTCAGTGTCAAGACTAATACAGGGTGACGGTGGGAAAGAATATCAGGAAATGCATTTTTCAAGTCTTTTGAAATGTCAGCTATAATCTCTGTTTACTACAAGGGTAGAAATATCATAAGAAATTGACTCTGTATGATCTGCAGCTAAGATGTTCCAGCGTCTCATTAGTGTCACTTTGTGGTTGTTGTGTATGGACGACAAAAGCAAGAAAGACATGGCTAGAGGCTGCAACTGCATATGGGAGAGCTCTTATTCATTCTTCTCTGTTTTTAAGTTTCCTCTCATCTGTCGGATCTGTCTCTGTTTTATGTTTTGCCTGAACTTACTGCTATTCTAACTAGTATTTTTGCCATGTAGCTCTCTTTGAAATGTGTCGTGAAATGAGTCTGTGGGATTTAAGCATCTTTCTGGTGAAGGAGACAGCATTTTAAAGGGAAAATTTAGTAGATCCTTTAGCATCAAAGGGAAATTACACAAAGTTGAGGTGGGAAATCATGGTTGACAAAATACACTGCCTGGCCACAAAAAGTTACCACCAAAAAAACAGTCTATTCACACTCTAATATTTCATTGGAGCGCCTTTAGCTTTGATTACAGCACACATTCACTGTGGCATTGTTTCAATAAGCTTCTGCAATGTCGCAAGATTTATTTCCATCCAGTGTTTCATTCATTTTTCATCAAGATCTTGTATTGATGATGGGAGAGTGTGACCACTGCGCAAAGCCTTCTCCAGCACATCCCAATGGGGTTAAGGTCTGAACTCTGGTGGCTAATCCATGTGTGAAAATGATGTCTCATGCTCCCTGAACCACTCTTTCACAATCTGAGCCTGATGAATCCTGGCATTGTCATCTTGGAATATGCCCGTGAACATCAGGGAAGAAAAACATCCATTGATGGAATAACCTGGTCATTCAGGATATTCAGGTAGTCAGCTGACCTCATTCTTTAGGCACATGATGTTGCTGAACCTTGACCTGAGCAACTGCAGCAACCCCAGATCATAGCACTGTCCCTGCAGGCTTGTACAGTAGACACTTTTTATTGATTTTATTGTCCAGGCAGTGTATAAAAGTAAGTAAATGAAGGGAAAAATGCTTCACCGCATCACAGCATATAGCACTGTGTTCTGCCTCCTGCTCCTGCCTTGCAGTCTTTCAGGGTGTTCACTGAATGAAGGAGAGCATTCAAGAGCGAAGTGAATTGAAATATGACTTCTGTGTTTGTCCTATGCAGGAAGGCCAGATATGGAACTTATTGAGGCCAATTAGAGGTTCCTTCCAAGTTTTCTCACTTTAGAAACGTAACTCTCCTCCACTTGTCTGTCTCCCACTGTGATGAGACACAGCAGCTACACTCCTCCAGCAGTGTCACTTTTCTGTGGGTGCTGTGCATGAGCATTTCTTTGCCCTGCTCTTTTCCACACTCATGCCAAGAAGACAATTTCCTCAAGACTATTGTTTCTGTTCACCGGCAGACAGGATCATGCGTGCTTCCATGCACACAACATGTGCTTCAGTGTCAGTGATTGTGTGTGTGTGTGTGTGTGTGTGTGTGTGTGTGTGTGTGTGTGTGTGTGTGTGTGTGTGTGTGTGTGTGTGTGTGTGTGTGTGTGTGTGTGTGTGTGTGTGTGTGTGTGTGTGTGTGTGTCACTGAGTATACAGGATGGTGGGGTCTTGAAAGGTCACTGCTATGATGAAAGCTTGCCTTTGGCAGAATGTAGCGGTTTGATGTCACCCAGGGAGTATAAGCTGTAAAATCTGCATTGGCGAACAGAATGAGCTTCTCTTTGTGCTTATTAATGTGTACTGGAATTAATGTTCAAAAGCCATGACGGCATCACATATCTTCCTCAAGTCAGATGCCACCAACAGTATGTTGTTGTTTTTTTGCCTTGCATTTGCTTACAACTTTTATAGTTTATTTACAAAGTCCATTAGGCTTTTTGGACAAAGTCAAACATAAAGCAAGAGTTAGCGTCTACAGCAATACTAGCAGCTTTGTATTCAAAGGTCACTGGACTTGTTGATGTCACATTAAAAATGGTGTACTAAAGGAATGTGGTCACAAGCAGCCCAGACCACCTTCAAACGTAGTCTGAGTTTCAGTCTCAATGCATCTTACGTGTGTTCACACCTGTACTTTAATCTGGCCAGTTGTGTTTGGATCACTCAGGAATATCATGTCTGAACAGGGCTATTGAGTCAGAGAGTTGAGAGTTTCTGGCTGTTAATGGGTTATTAAAGAACCACCAGTCAAGAAAAAGAAGATCCCACCCAGGTTAATCTGAACTACATTCTATAAATGCAGATGAGTATAGAGTTTTTTAACAGACATTGATATCCAGGTGGGCACCACCCAAAAATGTTCCAAATAAAAAGTCCCGTTGGCATTGTTTTAGCTTTGGTTAGGGTAGGTGCATAACAGGCTTATATGTGGTTATGTTAGTAACTTGCAAGTTGTCCCAAATGGGGGGACAATGGGGGAAAAAATAATTGAGAAGCCAATAAATCAAAGGCCCACGAGAACAGGAGAGTTTGTTTCCTAGTGAGCATAGTAGCTGACAACCGTCTCACCCTATTAGACTAGACAAAAACAGCTTCTCTACCACATTTGAATTTATATTACACTGTTATTAACCCTAAATGGAGGTCTGTTTAGCTCTAGTTACTATAACCTCTTTGTTTGTTTGTGTGTGTGTCAGTCCTGCAGTAAACCTTCCGGACAACTACTGGATGGATTGCCACGTAGTTTTAAACATTTCCCATATGGTGCCACAGTATTTTTTTCACTCCATCCTGGTTCCCAGTATGCAGCTGTTCACCAGTCCTAACTCAGCAGCTGGATGCTGTAGATGATATCCGTGTCTCACATTTTCATGTTTTTTTGTTTTCATTTTCATTCTTTTCACCCATTTGATTCAGTGTTTATAACGTATTTCAGACACATTTTCTGACTATTCTTTCTTTATTTTTATTTTTTTTATCAGCCGCTGCCTGCCAGTTTTACTCTGCTGAAATATATTGTTCTATTTGATTCATTTAGTTAGTTCATTTAGTGTTTGTATTGTTTATGTTCTCGCCTGACTCCTGACTGTGACTGACGAGGTGTGCATACTGTATGATAAGACTTGGAGCATCATAATAATGTTGACTTGTTAACTTAAAATTGATTCTGTCAGTTTGCTGCCACTCTTACTTCCCTTGATTGCAGTCAAAGCAAATCCATGTAAAACAGTAGCAGCAATTAAACTAAGTACTTTTAAGTCTCTTATGCACATCTGATTTAAAATCTGTAATTAAGAGCATACTTGTTTTTGTAGTTAGTTGTTTATAATATTGAAAGAATTACACATCGTTTTAGCAGATTAACACCCACGAATGTAGCAGAAATATTTGGTCAAGAAATGTTTGAACCTAATAAAGATGTTTGTTAACAGAGGAGATTTTAATCTTTATGTAGTAAGTAAAAAGTAGATTTCTATGTTGTGTTCGTCTTAGAAACTGTCAAGCCTCCAGCTTGTGATGAACAAGCAGACAGCTCAGACTGTTTCAGGCAATCTCAGGTCTCGAGTTGTGGCAGGAAACTGAATGTCGACAGCTTCTTTGATTGCTGTTTGAAGTTTTGACAGGGTGTATGACTCAGAACAGAACAGAAAAGATTATTGCTTCAAATGGTTATATGGCTCCAGTAAATGTGATGTTAAAAAAAGAGCACGAGCAGCAGGCTGAGAGAGACTGTGTCGTTTTGCCGGCTGCTGCCAGATTTTTTGTGAACCCCAGCTTGGGGCAGCAGCTATTACTGAGAACCCCTGTGACACATTTGACTGATCATCCTAAAGCACAGCTATCCTCCTCAGCTTGACACCGCTACCCATCTTTGTCACATGATGATTAATAATACAGTAGTAAGAGGAGCCATGCTCCCTCTCATTAGTGCATGTATGCAAGCATGTGCCTGCAAAGCAGTGGAAATTTTAATAGCAAATTAAACTGTGGATAATTGCACCGGTTGTCAGGTTCATCAGTATTCCTCTAGCCTGGCTCTAATTGTTCATAGAAATCATAGCTGTATTATGATAATTTCTCCCTCTCTTTTTTAAACCTCTGCCCTTCTCAGCCAGGCTGACTTCAGCTTAGTGTTTAATTAAATGGATATTTGCTGCATCCACCTATACATAGACATAGACAGTTGAAGCTACATGTACTCCTTCGTTTAACAGAGAACGCAAACCACCTACTCTACTATTGTCTTTTGGTAATCTTATTACTGATCAGAAAGATATAGTCATGTGATTAAAATATTTACTTTTGTTACATTTACTGTGTGTTAAATAGTGAGATAATCTTTTTAATTAGCCATTTCAAGCAAAATTGTCGAGGTTCCACCTTCCGCAGTGTGGGTATTTAAACTCTGTAAACTAATAAAGTGAAGTTATTATCAGGCCAGTTATTAATATTTACATTTTATTTTGACACGGTACTCTGATCTTCCAAATATATGACTGTGTTTAAATGTAATGTCTTATTCAAATTACATGTTTTTGCTAGCCCTTTTTTATTAGTATTATTTTTTTAATCTGAAGTTAAACCTCAGAGTTCTTGTGGTTTCACATAAACACTCATTTCAGTGGGGATTTATTGTAGGAAGTGCAGCTTTCACCCCTTGTGTAGACTCCCTGTGCAGTGCTCGCTCTCAGCAGGCGGAGCGTGTTACAACTGAGACTCTGAGGGATCTGGGCGGATCTGGGCAGATCTGGGCAGATCTGAGCAGCTGTAGGTCATCAGTCCCACCGTGAAATCAGCAGCACACGCCCTATTCGGTGCCTCCAGCTTGTCAAGGTGTCTGTCTACCTAATGCCTGATTTCAAATCCAGCTCTCAGGGGCCTAAATGTAGCAGGGACAGACTCTCCTCGCCTCATTTTCTCTTAGGCTGCTGCTGTGTAGGATTATTTAGTGGTTTGTTTTCTGATGAGAAAAAAACTCTTCCTAGTAATGGTGCTGGTTCCAGTGTTCAGTAAAAATATAAAGGGTTCGTTGTACAGATTTATTTAATTTATCCCTTTTGAGTATCTTGGTGTACTATCTGACCCCACTGTGCAGCTGCTTTTCTCTTATAGGGCAAATGTGTAAAAGATGGGTGAAGCTTCCTTTGAAGGCATACTCAAGGAGATTTCGGACATAATTCTTTCTACTCTAATGTTTTTAATTCAAGAAAACGGGAAGGGGAAGTACATTTTTATATAGTAAGGCTACCTGCATTTAACAGCTGTTGACCACTTTGCTATCATCCTAATCTGTTGCAGTTTTCTAAAGCCTCTTGATAGTACACTTGATGGTGCTATGCAGTAGCTTAAATTCTCCCATGGTGATACTGCTGCAAGACCGTGACGATGTCAGGGATTAAACATCTGTGTTTTTCCACCATTCATTTTTCTTTAACCCACACTTTAGTAGTCAATGTCCTGTTCTTTCTAGATAAACCTATTTAAATAATTGCCAGTGGTGTACTTTGTACGGACTGGCACCTTGTCTGCTAAACCAATGTTCTACACTGAGGTTATAAATAAGAGCTCCCATCTGGTACCAACTGCTCCACACTCATGCACACTAATGCAAATGGTCCTTGTATGACCTTTTTAAGGTCTTCTATTAGGAAAAACATATACTTATATATTTAACAATTTAATCCAATCTGCCACCACCACATGTAAGATTGGCTCCATAGTAAGAGATTTTCAGTGTTTCAGTGCTGATTAATGAAGATAAATACAGGTATGAATGTGAAGTAGCCCGGTCAGTGGACAGCAGGGGCGGCCTTTTCTTTCTGTAGTAAGCAAGCAAGTCTATTCTTCTTTAGCTTTTAAGCTAGTTTTTCTGAGCTGAATGAACTACCAGTAAATATAGTAATATGATCAACAAATGCACTAAATTCAGTATACTCAATAATAATAATAATCAATACAGAGTTTAAGTCCACACCCTGCAATGACTGGTAAACTCTTAAAGTGTTAGATGCACTTGTCACTCATCATCGGCAAATATGATCACAGGCATTGAGGACAGTTTACCCTTTGAGTTATTTTAGTCAGTCCAAATATAGTTTACATGTACTTTGAAATGGATGTTGTGTTTTTCTTCAGTTTATCAGTATATACATGCAAGTGTAAGACCAATCTGATGTCAAATTAATGATTACTTTAAACTCTGTTTAAACCAAAAAATGAAACTTCCAAATTGCTGTAAAAGAAGTAGCAGTCCAACAGAACTTCAATTACAATAATGTGCTCTAATCATCTGGTTGCAGGTTATGAGTTGTGGAGAGTGACCAGGCAGCACTGAATTAGACTTTAGTTCCTCACTAAGTAGTTTGGAATAGCTTTTAATATGCAAATTGTTTGTGCAACTTGCAGACAGAGCAGAATAACACTGAGCTGTTGACTTTGTGTTTCAATAACAAGAAAGTTTACAAACAGGGCCGGAAGAAAGTTATTTAAAATCAGCTTAAAATTTAGCTTGTTTGTGCAACACGTAGCACATAGTGCTTTGATAATCTACTTCATTGTATTGATAAGTTATTGAACCTTGGGAACTAATTTCTAATGTAAGCCAGCTGTCGAATTTATTTATATGTTGTCTGTAATATTATAATCTCTTCCAAACTTATGGAAACATTTTAAAATTTCCTTTTGTCTATCGCTGGCTTTTAGTAATGAGTCGATGACATCAACTCAGTTAATGTCTATTTGCATGAAACATGTACACCTTTCACAGTGTTTCCATCTTCCCCAAAATGAAACAGCCCACCATTGTCGCATAGTTGAACAGCATCTTAACAGAGAAAATTGCCAGATCTCCAACCTCAAAACAATGAGGTGTCATGTGGTAGGAGTGTGGCTACTGTAAGAAAGAGACAATTAAGCCACTACTATGTTCATTGTTGATGTGTGTATATTAGCAATATTAGCTAAACTAATGAGTCACATGCTCGGTTGACTGTAAGCAAGCGTGTAGTTGGCACCTACGTATATTACGACAAGTAGAGGTCAGTGCTACATTGTAAATAACCCATGTTTATTGTTTTGTATTGTTGTTATTGTTTCAGTGGGAGATAAATCTGTTAAATCTGTTAACTAAGCTATTTACATTTATTCTCAACTATGTTTTATTTATACAGAACCACTGATTTACCACCAACTGTGGATTGTACAAAAGAAAAAAGTAGTTGTTGCAGCCATAGTATTCGGGTTGGCTTTTTAACTGGTGTCGACTCAGTGGTATCGAGTATAAAACAAATCAAATCAGCTTTATTTGCCATGCAAATGTGCACACACACAATGAATTTGTTTCCTGCATTTAACCCATTCAATAGTGCATACTTGGAGCAGTGGCCATGCAAGGGGAGCAGTTTTTTCTTTCTTTTTTTAGATGCTTGCTCAAGGCACCTCAGCCCTTACCAGAGTGGGGATCAAACCAGTGACCTCAGCTGCTTTTTTAACCACAGTTCCCTCCGAGCAGACCTTCATGGAGACAATCTTTCATGTTTAGTTTTTATAGTCATAAATTATACACGGCAGTGCAGCATTTGTGCAAATCCAAATATGATTGATAGCTGCTAGGGGTGTGTTCCCATAGCTGAAGCCGATTTTCTAGTAATAATGAAGGCCAGTGAAATCCCTCTTGGCAGTCAGTGTGGCACATGGTTAACAGCGGTCATTACTGTCCCTGCATGCATCCGTCTGCATCTCTCTCCCTTGTTTCCTTCTGTCACTTTTTTCCCCTATATTTTTCTGTCTGGGCGACAGTGGAAATGACAAAAAATCCTTTTGATAAGAAGTGTCGTGAGTTTCTGTGTCTTCTGGCAGAATTCATTACCTTTAGAAAAAAGCTCATGCCCATTTTCACAAACTGCCTTTAGCTCTGGGATTTTGCTGTCAGCGTTTCATTGCTTATCCAGTATTAACAGAGGGTGTCAATCTACTTTACACACAACAAATTTCTTGCAAACCAATTTAATCTCAGACAGGTATAATAAGGTGATACACATCTAACCAGCTAGAAATTTCAATTTCACTTTTCATGCATTTTTAACTCCATATCCAAAGATATAACAGCTGAGCATAATTAACCTAAACTATTTCACTTTCTTACAAAACACATATCTCTTGCAGAGATGAGAAGGAATGCAGTTTATGTGAAACATTTAAATGAATTTATGTGATCTTGATTAATTCTGGATATTGTCAATGTATTCTGACAACAAAGTGTTCTTGTTATGGAAATGTGCTTGCTCTAAATCTTTGCAGAGATTACATTAGATATAAATCCTAAATTTACTCAGTGTTTTTCTTCTCTTTTGCACTGGTCAATACACATTAAACAAAGTAGTATGAGTAGGTGAGATGCTCAGTTAAAGGCTGATTTCAGAGGAAATGGTGCAGTGGTATCTGCTGTATAATTTAGAAGTGGCACCACTCTTTATGGCAAGAAATATGTTACCTTGCTGCGCACACTATTGGCTTGCAGATTGCTGAAGTAGATCTAGGTGAAATAGTGCTGCTGATAAGGTGACACATGTGAAAGGCAATGTCAGCCCACTGACAACCACATTTATGTTACACTTCTAACATGCTGCACTAAATAAGAATTTAGCAGATGTGGAGAAAAATAAGACAGTATTAAAATGAGCTTAGAAACAGCATGGGCCGTGACAACCACCCACAGTCACTGGGTGTGTTGCACTGCACTTCATTACCATACAGACCCAAAGAAGATGAGAGAGAGTTACTGGCTCTGTGTTTAGGAACAAACTGTCACTAAAAAGAGAGAAAGAATCCGAACGCAATTTGTACAAAATCCTGCTTGTGCTGCCCCCAGCTTTTTAAAATGACACCATGAACTGGATAAAAATAAGTGTGGTTCAGGAAAAACATGCATTAGCTCTGATTTTCAGTGTAGCCATGAATTCCTTTTACAGCATGACGTCTGTTGTGCCTGACATTTGCAAATAAATTCTGCTACTGAAAAAAGGAAGGAAGGGAGGGAGGGAGGTTTCAACAGCTATGAACTAAAATAAAATGTGTTTTAGATATATGTTCACTTCAACAATATCAACAACAACCGTAAGATAATATGTGACATTGTAGATTCAAAAACACTAAAGAAAGGCAACTGGACTTGTATCTTATAGATGTTTCCCCACTCTTCTTGCATGTCTCGCATGAGTTCCTACAGTGTAATGGGCCCATTTAATCCCCAACTCCCCATCAGTCATTTAGTAACTGAAGAGGCTACATGGACGCATGGCAAAATGTCTTCAAGAAACTCTACATGTCCAGTTGTCTTTCTGCATTTCTGGATATACCTGGATGGCTGAGAACCTTCACAGACATCTGACATTGTAACTATTCTTTTAGCTCTGCTTTCAAGAATTAAGACACTAAAGCCAAAATGCTGTCAAGAGTTGAGTGCAGGGACTGCTGAGATAAGGAGTGCATTATCAAACTTGATCTGTGGACGTCTTAATTAAAATGTCCATATCCAGAACATAATATTGAATACACTCAACCCCTTTAGAAGCATCTTAATGAACAGTTTGTTGTGGAGAAATAAACCAAGGCTGTCACTGCAACATTTAGACTTCCATTTGAATTTTTAATTTTAACCTTTACTGCTCGATGATTGGAGTATTAATTTCATAACAATTCACATGCATACACAGTCCTGAAATTTCAAACTGTAAAGACCAATTAGCTATCATATTTTCTGTTAATTATATTATTATGACAATAATCTTACTTATGGCACTTCAATCAAAGTGCTTTTTGTTTGACCTTTGTGGCTCTGTTTGGCTCCTCTATTTCACTCCAGTGCAAACAGAGAGGCCGTGAGGTTAATAGAAACTTGATGGGGGGTTTTCACACTGTACAAAGCAGCTGTCCTCCTGGAAGCATGATTCAGGGTGATGTGAGGCCATTTTCCATGCCCACACACCATCCTCTTTTCTAATTGGTGGCTGGACCTCTGCTCTGCTGCAGAGACAGACCTAAATTGGTGAAAGCTGAATTTACAGGTAGATCCGAAGAGGTGTTGGCTGTGAACTGTGCCTCTGAATATTTTTGGCCGCTGACAGACCACAGATCAAGAACATTAAAGCACCTTTTCAGGTTTGAGCAGGTTTAGACAAATAAGACCATAACTAGGAGGAAGATCACAGGTAGAAATGTCACTATTCATGTGTCCACTGCAGGACTGAAGGTGCTCACTCTTTAAGAATCCCTCTGCTCTCTGTTGGTTTTCTCTTGGCCCTGCTGGCCTGTCATCCTCAATGAGCATGAGCTTAATGTGATCCAGCACGGCCACAGACATGCGAGGCCCTCATAGGATGATGGGATTGGTTGGATGTTCTTGTGGTACATTCCAGTGCCATCGAGAGAGAGAGTTGCGACACTCTTTGATGTCGCTGCTATGGCTGTCACGTGGTTCATGTAAACCCAATTAGTTCCAAAACATGCGCTGGCTGTCATGTTCTTCTATGGGACAGACAGCAGCAATTGCATTATTGAACAGTAAATATAAAATAAAACACACACCCAAGTACTTTTTCAGCTGTTATTACATTATGGCATTTTTGTTAATGTCAGTTTTGCATTTGGAGAGGCAGGGTGACAACGAAAAACTTATACTTAGATAAGTTTTAGGCTACATGGAGGGAAAAGCTTAGTGTTCATGTTCGCATGGGTAGTAGCACTGGCTTTAGAGGCTCTAACTTAATTTTTCCATATCATTCATCTGATGGTAGACGTCTCGTGATATTCATTTGAGCACAACTGGGCTGTATTAGGCTATTGATTCCCGTGATTTTGCTTATAAATTCCGATTCAGCTATTAGCCTACCTTCGTGATAACGCAAAGAGGTCTGCCATGGCGGTCCGTTCAGAATTCGCCTAGAAGCTAGCTCACTTCTTCTGATGAGTGGCCACCCCCAGGACCACAACGCCAAACTCGCCGGTCCTAAAATTCCCGTCATTCCTAATTAAATAACCCTCGCTCAAATCACGAGTCACGACAATGCCTTGACATACGGGATAGCAATCTATCAGCATCTCATCAAGCATCAGCAAGTAGCGCTGGGCAAACTGTACACTAGCCAAGTGAACATGGAACAGGAACAGTACAACGAATTAAGTACAGCCAACACGTCACATAATGAAGTTATATCCCAAAATTCAATTAAATAAAAGTTGCTATAAAGGTGGTAGCGATTCATCACCGAACTACCTTCACAGCAGGGGAAGTCGCGCTGGCTAATTAGCTAGCACGCAATGCTAGAAAATTGGTTGAAACAACCAAGATAAAATATAAATAATTACGCTGTGCATATACAAATGAAGACCAGTATAAGCATTGCAAAGGGCCTCTGACAAAATATAGACAGTTGACAATTCAAAAGAGGTCGATATTTCAGCAACTTAGCTCTGGAACAACTCAACTCGCAGCAATGTAAATGAATGAGGTCCAACGCCCAAGTGACAGTGTTTGGAAATAATCCGACTTTCAAATCCGGAAGTAGGCGGTTAAAAGCACCGCCATTTTTTACAACGGAGGTCTATGGGAGTGTCGCAACTCTCTCTCTCGATGGCAATGGTACATTCTAAAAAAAATCCACCTTCAGCCGAGACACTGACACGATGATGTATGTTGCTTTTGAGTATGAGTCATAAGTATCTTATTTCTGTGGACATGAATTTTGCTAATATTGATTAGTTATATTAGGGATGTTTTTTGCTCCCCAATCTGATAACAGTCTTTTAATATTCAGTTGACTGATCCGAGTTCCCATCCAGCCTTAAATAAATAAATGGCCTCTATTATGACTCAGTGTCTTTTTTTTTGTTTGAATAAAGTTGGTAGTGATGACACTCTCCTATTACCACCTCACCAAACATCCACATTGCATAATTTATAAATTGCTGTCGAACTGACTTGGTTTTCAAGTAAAGTCCTTCCTCACTGCAGACACGTGATTTTGGTTCCTCTTCTTTGAGTTTTGGCAGCTTTGACACTAGACAACAAAGAGGAATGAGATGTTTTGATGCTGAAGGACGTTATTAGGTTCATGGCAGACCGAAAATAAATAACTACAAAAGACCTGGTTTTGCTGAAGTCGGATAGCTTTTCCATCATTTTAATGTCTGGATCGGCCTTGATACTGATCGGGACATCAATAATTCCATTATACAGTAAGTTAGCTGTAATATAATTATACAGCATACAGTAATTCATGAGTGTAAACTGTATGTTTGGTGACGTTGGGCCGATGGTGAGCATCAGTGGTCCTAGTTTTAGCGGTGTGTCCTGCTCCATTGGCACTTGTTGGACCCCAGCTCCATTGCCAATTCAAGACGCAAAGGCTGTCATACAGAGCTGGTCTCTTAATTCTAGATAAGCATATTTATTTTGAGTTTTTGAATGTATCTAATGAATTAGGTCAGACAAAGATGTAAAATGAGGAAAGTATAGAATATTCAGTGTCCTTTGAACGAAACCGACATCAAAGAAGTGCCAACTACGAAGGCTATCTGTCTAAAAAAAAAAATTAAAAAAAAATGTCAATTTCCCTGTGGAAACCTTCCAAAGGGATCAATAAAGTTGTCTATCTGTCTGTCTATCTATCTATCTATCTATCTAATCTCTCAACCCAAAAGTTGCTCTTGAAAACATCACAACACAACTACAGCCAACGGTCACACATGTTCTGCACCCACATGAGAGGAAATAACTCCATATCAAAAGATGGCCCTAGGTCTCTGAACTGATCATTTATGATTCCATGGTTGCAGATGCATATGTTTTGAATCTGGAGCTGTTTATACGAATACTTTGCCTGAATAACAAGTGTGAACTAATTATCCTGTTAGCTGACAGCTTTCGCCTAAAATAAAGAAACTTGGCCTAGTTCAGGTTGAAATCAGCCAGATAAAGCGCGATCACACTAGAAATTAGTTTGCCCACACATCCTCATTAGCAAGCTAGCAGGCCAGCAAGCCTGTGGACCTATTGGGACTCACTAGTTGGCTGGTGTTCTAGCTATTGGCTCACCAGCTGCAGTAGTTTACCAACTGATCTCATTCCTGTGAGAAATGCTTCTAGTTCAGTCTTGAACTGAATTTAAATAGATCACACGTTGAATTTGAAACGCCGGCTTCACATTTTTGCCAATTGTTTGTGGTAAAATTATGTAGAAACTGCCTTATTTTGTTAAACAAAATATCCTTACTGATTTATAAGTAGCATGAGTCAGCAGGAGAAAGGTATAAATCAAACACATATTAAGCCTAAATGAATCAAGCAGTTTACAGAGCAGAGATAGATAACAAACAAATATTACCATATTACCCTCTTGGATTTATGTATTTATCTGTATTAATCCTTCAGGAATTCAATGAACACAGAGCAGCCTGAGTGTGGAAGGAAGCAGGAACAATAAAGGCATTGTAATTGCTAGATAATGCAGAAATTCTTCTTTCATCATTAGATTTTTAAATGAGATTAAAATAAAGACATGATTCATTTTATCCTGAAGGTGTGATTCTAGTTTTTCAAGGCACCAGCTTCCCATTTGTAATCAGGTGCTGTGTATGTGAATGACAGCATGTCAACATTTTTTTTCCTTCTTTCAAGTTTCAAGCAATATAAGAGGACTGGTTTCTTTAAGTACAAAAAATAACTCGGATATTACAAGAACAGGACTAATGACCATTTTTTTTCTGTGACCAAGACAAAATGTTGACGAGCTAAAACTAATATGCGATGATAAAACTATGATGAAACTTGTGCCTTTTTCTGTTCACAAGCCACGACTTGAATGTTATTTGATCTGACAAGATGTTATTATGAATATCGGACATTCAAAATGCATGATCTCTTTGTAGGGGCTGAGTGTCTTTCAAAATGTTCGTTTCTGGAAATGGACTGATCAAGGGCATGTGCCTATCTCATCTCAGACAGTTAACTGTAGCCTACCAAAACTAGCAAGCTGCCACAAGCCCTGTGTATACAAAATACGTGGGAAGAATAAGGCATTTGAAGGAGCATCGCCCTTCTATTTATGCAACCTCCATCACAGTAAATAAGGCTCATATAAAGTACTTTTCAAGTTGCTGTTTTGCTATTGTTTAAGATTTGAAATGTTATTTTGCTTCAAAGTGTACACTCTTAATGGTATTACCTCGTTATGTTTGTACTTTGAATTACCTCAACAATAGTTATGAGTACTGTCCACTGGCAGAAAAGTCTCAGGAATTTGTGTTCAGCCATTGTAATGCTTTTGGACATCTGTTTTTATTGCACTTTAATTTGATGTTTCAGAAATAACTGTTTACATCTGTTACGGCCAACAAAAAGGTTTTGTGTTTTTACTTGTGCTATGCCATCTCTTTTATCTATCTATATTGTATAATCCAACCTTACAAATGAGCACAGACGGCACAACAGCTTGATATTTGGAAAAGGATTTGTAGAATTGCAGTACCAAGAGTGCAGTGTTGATAAAGCCTGTTACCAGGATTAATGTTTCTATTACATACAGTATATAATAATAATAATAATAATAATAATAATAATTTTATTTATATAGCACCTTTCCAAAACAAGTTACAAGGTGCTGTACAAAAACAGCAGAAATAAAACAGGTCAGATGCCTAGCAACAATCATAATAAAACCATCAAGAGAAATAAAATTGGAATTAAAATTTAAAGTTTAAAATCACCCACCCACAACAAAGTAATCATACAATGATAAAACAAAATTATAAAACAAAATAAAGAAAAGGCCAATCGATAAAGGTGAGTTTTAAGAAGAGATTTAAAAGAAGCCACTGAGCTCGCCTGCCTGAGATATATAAGCTTAATTAAATTCTTCTAAAGATGACATAAAATAGCTGCCAAAATGAATGTTGCTAGTTGTGGTTTGAATGTAACAAATGTAATAATTAAAAGTTTAAAACAAAAATGCATCGACTTATCAACTAAAATCTATAAGAAAATGATTAAAATGTGATCTCTAATAAGCATTTTTGTCTGAAGACTAAAACTAAGACTAAATCAAAAATGGCTGTCAAAATTGACACTAGTATGTATGTATGTGTTTTTTTTTTTTTTTAAAGCACCGTAGGAATGAGGCAACCACAGATGTGAAAGCATGGACATGGAGGGTCAGGGGTACAGGGGAGGACATATACTGATTGCTCAGTGTAGCATGGACAATGATGTAAGAGTATGTTTCACACATTCAGTTTGTGAAAAACTCATTCTCCACACGTATTTGGTGATGAAAAAAATTGCCATTATTCTTAGTATTGTGACTGCAGTCATCTTCTCTTTGATCAGGATGAAGCATATGGCGTTTTAGATAACCACTATACACTCCACTCTGTGTACAAGCATAATTTCAGCAATAGAGAAGTACAACAGAGGTGTGCTTCTACCAGCAAAGTGCACTGTCAGGAAGGCTGCAATTTCAGTGCCTCAGTATAATGTAGAATGTTTGAATGGCCTTTGTTATGGTAAAAACTTTTGGTAAGATCTTTTTTGCTGTTGTGCTGCTACAGTGATGCTCCTATTTGCTGTAAGCAAGTAATATCTGAAAATATTTCATCACAACAGAGTATACCAGTGAGCTGTGATGAAGACTCGGTGGTTTCTCACTGGCTGTCTTGTTACTGAGTTAGTTGGAGGAAGTTCTGACCTCCCCGGTGCCCTAAGCAAAACTCTGCTAAGTGAAACATGAGCCACATTAACCCTCAGCTATTGCCAGTGTTGTGTAAGTTCACACTTAACAAGAACTAGTTCAAAGATCAGTTTGCACAGATTCAAGCTGAACTAGTTCAAGTTCATAGTTTTTCTTCTTTTTTTCTTTAACTCCATGTGTCGCTCCAAATTCGACAGTGATGCGGTGGATGTCCGGGCTTGTATTTTCAGACCCGGCGGGCACAATTTGCAGAAAAACTTGATATTTTTCCCCCCAGAATCTGTACTGCTTTTTTCAAATAACACCTTCAACTGTTTGTGTGGATCAGCTGCTTCTGCGGTGCCGGAGGCGGCATCTCTTTCAGCTGCACCAGCCATGCTTTATGCTGTTCACAAAAATATGAACGCGTTCCTTGAACACGGGCTATTACTATATAGACACAAATGACACCCCAGTTCTTCCACAGCTATCCTCCCTCCTTTAGAACAGTTTGCACCATCTGTCTGTCTATACAGAATGAGGTATAAACAAACAGTATTCATTGGAAAGAATTATAAATTACTGGAATTATAAAATGTATAAAATAATCAAATCTGTACTGTAGTGAGTATCAATCATCTCCTATGCTAACAAACCTGTAAATTATAGATTATCAAATATCTAATACTTTTGGTTTTGTTTTTTTTATTAATATTATTCATTATGATCAGTTAAACATTTTAATGCTTTCTAGCTTGCGTCGCACTAAAAGGCAAAACAAATGGTTTTAACTAAACCCTGACTAAGAGACTTAATATGCTGTCTTGTGGTCCTCAGTTCAAAGTTGGCTGCTGAGCTGTGCAAGTTTCATTTTGTTCACCCATGACATAATCATGTTTTCCAAGCTGTCCATAAAAACGTTGCCTGTTGGCATAATAAATATTTCTATTTCTCTTCTCTCTGACTTTTGTCAGACACAGAGTAGCATAACACAGCCCTGAAATTGGCCGCAAGCAAGACACAGACAGAGCAAGAGGTGCACTGCCCAGCAACTGTAGGTTTGTAAGATAGACTTGAGAAATGAACTACAAGCTTGCACAACAACTTACTGTTATTTGCTGACAACAGTCCTGGAGGAGCACACAGAGTGTTACCTGTTCACACAATCGTGATCATCAGATATTCCCTTTTCATCCTCTCAGCAAAGGCGTGACATTGACAATCACTACAGTCTGTGGATTTTGGGGATGCCCACATTGAGCCATGTAAGTTCTGTGCTTATTTTTGTTCATTTCCCTAGATCTCTTTCCAAGCATCGATTATTTTAATGTCCCGGGCAATGGGAAGCTGCTGACCGTTATGATCAGGTTTGCCTCTGCTATATTTCAGCTCTTTTAAAAAGTGGAGAGCAGCAGAGAAAAGCCCCGAAATGCTAGCACTGTTTTTCCAATAAGACATTCCCTCCTATTCTTTTCTTCCTCAGCATGGTCACATTCACTTCACATCCTCTGTTCTTCTTTAATTAAAGCTACATGTAATTCCTACATGTAATTTTATGTTTAACTATAACTGATATATTTGCACTCTTCAGTTTCAGTTTCCTCGTTCCTCATTGTCATTCATTTTGTTGTCCATGTATGTATGCAATTCCTGCATGTCTGGAAATAGCACAATCATGGCTGGAAGTACAAGTGGAAGTACATTCAGAACAGACCATTTGTGCATAATAACACAATTAAAATGGCATAAATTATATATATACATATATATATGTATATATATATATATATATGAGTAAGCTGAAAATGTATTATTTTTGAAATACTGATTTTACATGACTGTTGATTGTACGTGAGTCAATTATGGATTCTCAGTTGTGTTGTAAGGTGCGGAATTTTTTGTTTTATGATTATGTATACGTTTAAGGATCAAGTGAAACTGGCAGAATCTCATACATTTAAACTCACATGATCCATTTAAGTACCGTTTTCACAGTTTCTGCCTATGATAAATGATGAAATTCTTTTTCGAAAGAAACCACACCTCTCAAACCCACCTATGGCCTTCAGTGCTCAAGTTGTTAAATCTGTTAACATTTTGCATGGCAGCTGTATACTTTATTGAGTTTGTAGCCTGGTTAACCAGGAACATATTTTGGTGAGGTTATAACCACCATATGAATTCAGTTCGATTGTTGTTGGTATGGACCGTACATATTTCACATTTTGCCTCCTTTTTTTATTGTGCATCAAAACGTCTTCAGTCATATGAGGAGAATATAGAGCCTGGACTTTCTGCTATAAAAGTTCTCTGTTAAACATTTCATTGATTTCCGAGTGATGGCCTTTTCAACTTTTACCAGTTTTGTTAGTAATTGTCTTTTAGAGCAGGTAATTGTACTAAAAGGGCATTGCAGGCAGAGTCATTGCTGAGTGTGTGAGATTCAGGCACACCAATGGCTGGTGGCGGTCATTTACTCAAAGCATGCACATTCAGCCCTGTGCTGAATTCCCATATTTTCTACTCCTGTAATGAACCGAGAAAGGATCGAGATTGTTGAGGAACACTGGTCTCTGTAGAGAAAGAGGAAAACATCGACAGAATCTGAAGCAGATGGAGCTGTGTAGCTGTGGCCATCAGCTCTGTGTGAGTGTGTTTATCTGTTCTTCTGTGTTTCTGTGCACATATGTTACAGCCTGCACTAAGATGAGAAATTTGTAGAGATGTATAAATCATACAAATTTGCATAAAAATACATGTTACTGTATTTTTATGCAAATGCATGTGTGTTGAAATAAGTCTTACATGGTCTAAATGGTTTAAATGGATGAAACATTCTCTCTGGAAAGCATGTGCTCCTTAGATACTTTCTGTATGTGTGTTTCAGTAACAAGGCAAGAAAAGAGAAAATATCCTCTCACACCAGACTTTTAAGTGCTGAGATAGCATGCTGATGTAGTGCTGTTCTGTCTGACTTAGCATATTCTGTCATGGAACCACCATGGTCTGAAGGCAGAATGCTTACTTTACTAATCTGGATAATTTATTTTACTGCAAAGTGCATGCACAGCTGTTTCATTAACCTTTTTAACTACGGTGACAGAATGTGACACTAAAACAATAGCAAATGCTACAGTTTTGCAAATGCAATCTAAATGGTAATTGAAGTGAAAGCAAGTTTTTCTACATGACTTCTTTTTATACCTAGGATGTATTCATACATGATGCGTGGAGAAAATGAGTTGCTGATGTTCACAATATGCACTATAAATTAAACTGATGCATCGCTTTGCATACTTGTTTTGTACTGCCAAATTTGCTCTATTTTTCTTTGAGAAAAGAATTTTACCAAGCAAAAATGCCAAACATTTGCTGGCAGCCTCTCAAAATCTGGATCTTTTGAAACTGTATTGAATGTTTCCATTTATAGGGAATGCTACTCAATAACTTTATGATTTCTTTTATTTGTCTTTATCCTTTAAGCTGCTTATTTTTTCTGTTGTTTGTTCGCATAAAATGGCGAAAAAAATGTAATTTCTCAGATTTTTTTTTTTTAAACCAAAACAAAACATTTGTTCTTGATGTCCTGTAAATTGTCAAATCTTTTGGCATGGTTTTGGTCATGGTCTGGGAAAACGGCTAGCTGTTGGCACATGGTGTGCCCACAAACTCCCCATTGTCAGGTACTGATGCATGATAGGAGTGTACAGAGCTATTGGCTTTTCCACTGATCCCTGCCAACCAGTCAACAGATTGGAGGCAGATCTCTGCATGTCGTCCCTTCGCCTGGAAGAAACCTTGTGGGTGGGAGGAGAATATAAAGCCTTGACAGATTCTGCAGTCCTGCAGTGAAGGCAGTACAGCCAATGTACCTGGGCTGGTTCCAGGCCTTCAAGTAATGATTACTGACTGACTGACCCGTGATGAGAGAGCTGGAGAGGTAGATCAGCTGATCCAGCAGTCTGAGGGAGATTTGTCTATATTTGTGATCACTGATCATCCCCACCTCCTTTGTAAACTGCACATCACATCTGATAGATGCTCAGCCAGACCTGCAGCTGTGACTACTGGCAATGGTGCTCAGTGTAAAGACTTCTAGTTGGTGCCAAGCAGATAATATCTGGCAAATATCTTTTGTGTTTTGATCTACTCAGGAAAAAAGTCTGCATACAGACAATGAGGACATACATTATAAAACAACAAATCTGTTATTAGAAATGTAGTTCACAGAGCTGCAGTCCAAATCATATTTAGTAAACATTTCATTTCGACTTTATCTTTAGACTTATGAGGATATGCCAGACAGTTGTTGTTTTTGATTGGTTTAGCTGAAGGAGTCACGTAATTTAGCCATGGAAATTGTACCCAGTGGGCATTGTGTATAGCCAGCATGGTGGTAACTCAACAGTGTGTGTACAAATGGAGTTCAACCCAGGGTCATGAGGAGGTGCAGTAACAAGCTTGAAACACATATGATGAGGTGATGATTAGTCTGATTGTCTAAACCGCTCCACTTACCCTCACATGCAGCTTCTTTTGTAACAAGTGTGTTTGAGGAAATTGTATTTCTGGGTGGAATAATCTGATATAATAATATATCATCCATCACTGGTTGGTAAGGCATGCGGTAACAACAGTAGGAGTTTGACCATGTCAAGTAAATTCTTCCATAGTGATTTCCATAATTTATAAAACAGAAGTGACTAAATGACAGTTAAATGGTCTTTAGAGGTTGCTGTGCAATATGTCATGGCTCAATGGCAACAGAAATACAAAACTATGTACCGCTGTGCACCCTGACCATTTAATACCACACGATATCCACAGAGGCATCTTTAAACTGGAGCCAGTCCAACCTTTCTTCACAGCATATTGATATAGCTGTGATGTTGTAGAAAAATATATTTTCACTTTCACTCAATTAAATGCTGGATGTCAGGGGATAAGATGAAAGCATTATTTAAACAGAATATTTTGTATACAAAAATCACATACATACTTAAATGAAGAACTATGAGCAAAAAATAATAATGCTGTTTTGGCCTCGTCATAAAATCAGGATGCTGAATGTGTCAGTAAGCTCACTCAGTCCAACTCCGCAGTGTTTTTGGTATTTCTTTCTTTGGTTGGACAGTAGAATATGATTGAGATGAGCAGCAGAAGATCCAAAACCAAACCATTTACAGTAAAGTCCATCCATTAACTCTAACCACTTAATCCTTAGAAGGTCGCTGGACCCTATCCCTATGACATTGAGCTGTACACCCCGTACAGGTCCCCCTGTCTATCAAATGCTAACACAAAGAGACCATTCATACGCACACCTAATTCCAATTCCTCCAATTTGAGCCGCCCAGGGGTTTTAACCTGTGTCCAACTTCTCAGATCAGAACATGCAAATTACGGTGGATTCAACCATCTTGTTGTGTGGCAACAGTGCTAACCACTGTACCAGCCGCATGGACATCACTTTATATTAGTCCAAGAGCACTGGTCCACGTTTTCGCTGCCCACATTAATTTATTTAGCAAATAATCTGTATATGGATGTATAGAAAACAACAACTTGCCTGAAGACAAACCCAATTCTCAACAGTGGATTTTATGTAAGGTTTTTGTCATGTACTCTGTAAGAACCATGAAGACAAGACACACACACAATCACTGCAGGATTGAAACCATCATAATGATAATAAATAATAAATAATAAATAAATAGGTCAAAAATAATAAATAGATTTTAAATGTGACACTTCCCCACATAATGCTCTTCTTCTTCTTCTTCTTCTTACTATAAGTTATAGTTGTTGTCGTTGTTATCGTTCACCGTACTTTATTAAAAGCTCCTGCTAACTGCCTCAGCTCTCTGTCTGTTGATGCACTGGCTTGTAAATTGTCAGCATCTATCATAGTCCATGTCTGACTTTTCAGATCAGTTGCTGAACTGGACTTATCAGCTACATGTCTAGGTGTGTAGCTTTCCTCACTGTGTCATTCTTTGCCTTCTGGCTGTTTCAGAGTATGAATTTCTGATAAAAAAAAAAAAGCCCTGACAGAAATACATGATGGTCTGACAGCCGAACTCCAGTCTGGTAATTTGGCTCCCACTGCTTTATGCTCGTGGGTCCTCAGCGTGCAGTGCATTAGCCGAGTGGTCATATCTGAGAGCACACAATGCTCTGAGCTCTGAATGAATCTGAGCTCCATCTATTTGTCTTTGTATCTGGCACCATGCACAGTCATTTCCAGACCGGGTGGTGCTAGCCAAGATGACCACTGCCATCTTTCATTGTGCTGTCTCTTCCCTTGTTACTTCATGTAGTGTAGATCAGAGTTGAAGTCAAACAGCTGGAGGAGGTCAGGGTGACTCTGATGGAAAAAAAACATTTTGAGGTAGCACATTATTTTAAGGTTATTCCTGCTTAAGATAATAATAATCGTATTACTTGCTCTGTGTTTAAATATACTGTATATTTGTATTGCCAGTGTGGAATTTCTTCACAGAAAATACTTTGAATCTGAGAAAAAGCATAATTGTTTCTTATCACAAAGAGATTTTTGGGCAGGCTTCTTTTCTTTTAGTGTGTTTAGGAACACGTGGGAAGAGATTTTGTCCAGATTCTTTGGGCACTTCACTTTCTCCTAATTCAGACTCTCACAGAAGAAAGAAAGTGTTGAAAAATGCAAAGGCCAGTAGAGAGTACTTGTCTTCATGTGGTGTCTCAACATTTCAAAACCAGTATTAATAATTTATATTAAATTTGACTAGCTGTTCAGTAAACAGTGTTTGGAATGAGATGTTTCTGTGGGCTTTGCTATTCAAATGTTAACTGTCAAAAGTCCTTTTATGTTGACCCCCAGGTCTCCGAGAATCAAAATTGTAGGGCTTGTGTTCCATCTGGAACATTTCAGCAGTTGTTGTCCATCATCTATAGCATGCTACACAACATAGGCCTCCCTGTAAGACTTGAACTTGCAACTATTCTGCTCTGCTAAAAGATGTGCCTCATAATGGCGGCTGTGTTGAATGACTGTGTGTATAGAGCTAGAGTCCCCCACTATGTGCAATCTTTCATTTAAGGTTTTATTGAATCAGTGTTTCTAAAAGACTGCCGTATATGTTAGTTTTGCCCCAAGTTCAAAGAAGAATGAACCCCTGCTATATCCCTTCTTTTATATCTTGGTTAATTTAGCATTCAAAAAACACAACTTCCCATAGCTGTGCTAGCACAGCAGCCTCCGTAGGGTACTTGCATCATCATAAAATAAAGCCGTGCTGCCAAGATCTGAAGCCTACACCTTTAATCCTTCCTTGTCCTGTTGCTCTCTGTCAGCATCTTGGTGTAGTAGTGGCAGCAACAGCTACTCATCACGTTCTAAAGTTGATGACATTTCACCTTTAACAGTTTGGAGCTTGTGAAATAGTTTTTTTTGACGTTAAATGAGAAACAGAATGCAAATTCTATGATTTCTTTCTTGATGAGTCAATTAATCATTTGCTCTTTAATATGTGTGAGCGTGAAATGTATCTGTCACTTTGTCACAGACTGAAACCCAAACGTGTTCATTTTTTTAAATTCTCCTCTGGTTCTTTCTTATGGGATGCCATTTTTTGGAGGCAGACATAACCCTACCCCATAAAAATCTTTTGGGATATTAACAAAAAGAGTGGCCAGAATACAGGCTCAGCTAATCTGCTGCTGTTGTGTTCCTGCAGTTTTGGCCTGAGTCCGTACACTTGTATTCTTAGATTCTTCCAGGCTTCATTGTGCAAGTCCATTGGCAAAGAAATGTAAAATATTCAAATATATTCCTGGGGACTTGATTTAACTAGAAGCTCTGTTAGGACATTTAATTTGGAGTACTGTGTTACCTCAACAATCTTGTGAAAAGCTGCAACTATCAAGCTTAGGTGTGTTAAGTGATGGATTCTTTTGTTTTATATCAATTTATTGAAAGTAGGTTGGAGTGTAGAAACGGCGTAGAGTGTAATAGGAAACATTCAAGCACTGGCCATGTTATAGTTAGGAGCCTTCTGCTGTATTTTCAAATTCACACCCTCCTGCAGTCTTGGCACTCTGACCTGGATAAATCACAATTTTCGGTGTGGTGACATGTTTCCTCAAGAATAAAGATTAAGATTAGTGGTATACAAAGCTAAAGCTGATGTAACCCCGACACGCCTCATTAGAGCTTGGGTACTGTATTACTGTAGTTCACATTCAGGGACACTGCTCATCTCGGTGTTAGACATAGCAACACCAGCTTCAGAGGAGATAAATGACTCACTGCAGCTGCCTTCTTTTGCTATCTGTCTTGATTTTTTGCAGAAGAATGGGTCTTTTCTATAAAGGCCACCTTGCATCTGCAGTGTCTCTTATTTCAGACTCGCATTTAGTCAGGCACAGCGAAACAGAGCATTGGTGAAAAGAACAGCAAAACTTTTGAGTTTGATTGAGTTTGCACAGGACTGCACAACAACCCCTCAAAAACTAAACAGAAACAAGGTCAACAAGCCAGAGAGATGTGATTTATGGTTTTGGTGTCAGAACTTAAAAAAGTTTGTGCTGACACCACTGGTTTGTTCTTACAGGTTTCAACGATGTAAGAGAGGGCCATTGTTTTTTTTTTGACACTTCTGAACCCAAACAGTGGTTCAACTTGAAATAAAGCTCAAAAATGGGGTTTATTAAATGAGCAAGGCAGAACCAGAACAATATATAGGGATATCATAGGGATTATTTGTGTGTGAAGGTTCTCAGTCATCCAGATCATGGTATATCCAAAAGAGGTTTGAAAAAACCTGGACTTGTAGAGTTCAGTTGCCTTTTTTTTTTTGTTCTGGATTGGGATTATTTGATTAAGCAGTTCAGTCTTAAAATTGTAAAATTCATTCATTTTCAGTAACCGCTTGTTCCTGTTAAGGGTCGCGGGGTCTGCTGGAGCCTATCCCAGCTGTCATCAGGCGAGAGGCAGGGTCCACCCTGGACAAGTCTCCAGTCTATCACAGGGCTAATACAGAGAGACAGACAACCATTCACACTCACACTCACACCTACAGACAATTTAGAATCACCAATTAACCTAATGAGCATGTCTTTGGATGGTGGGAGGAAGCCGGAGTACCCGGAGAGAACCCACGCAGACACAGGGAGAACATGCAAACTCCACACAGAAAGGCCCAGTCGAACCCGGGACCTTCTCGCTGTGAGGCATCAGTGCTAACCACCTCGCCACTGTGCCGCCCAAATTGTAAAATAATTACAGAATTGATTTGACTTAAATATGTTTGTGAAAGTTCATGGCAATCCATAGAGCTAATTCACTGAATATGTAAATATTTTGATGCTAGGTGAAAAGTCAGACTCCATCCTCAAACAATGAAAGACTGCCAGTGTCTGTATATAAAGAAGGACGAATCCTCGCTGATGTCACTCTTGGATTTGGAGCTCAGCGTGGTGTGTCAGGTCTGATTCCTCCTAACTTCCAGCTTATTCAAAAATTGGTGTGGAGGTGAGGCTAGTGAGTGTTGCCAAAGCTAGTCACCTGTTACTCAAAGTTATTAGCACACTTAACAATGGATAACTTTAAGCCTTAATGTAATTTTAAATTTTAAAAATCATCTGTACAGTTGTCATGAATGGGACAATGTGTTACAGAGACAAACACTGTTTTTGGATTATTTCTGCTTTAAGCTGTATTTTAACATGGAGGTCGAGGAACTGCAATTTTGGCAGTTGGCTCCATTTTTGGGACCTGGAAGTTTCTGCTTGGTTTACTGCCACTCCATGAGTTTGTGACAAAGAGGTCTGTAAGCCCAAACTGAAATAACCGAATGCTGTTGAGATGTGTCTGGTGAGGTGCTTTTCAACTCTGCTGTATATAATGAAACTAGCCCACTGATAACTGGCAGGAGTCCTCATAAACCTAAACCGGTCTCATTAGTTCTTTGATACACAAGTGCTTTTTGGACATCTCTTGAGAAATGCAGCTGATTAAGTGTTACGTGTGTGCAGTGGGTTTGGATGATGAGAGTTTTGGTGTTTAAACTTCATACTATTTCCCATTCAGTAGAGCCTCCCCTAGCATTAAAACTGTATTTAGCTTAGCAAATTACAAACTGTGCTTTTATATCATCTCTTAATGTTAGTTTAGTTCATATTCTATTGAATGCACTTTTAAAGTGTTTTTTTCCCCCCCTTTTCTTTGTGATAGTTGCTTGTTAAATGACTCAGATGCTCCTCAGACATTAAAGTGCAACAGCACAGCTTGCTGATGCTTTGAAGCTGACATGATTAGGCTGAAACATTAACTCCATCTGTCCCCCATGCTGTTTTTCAACACCTCCTGCTCTGGACTCTGGAATTATGCTGGTTTCTTTTTTTTTTTTATTGTAGGTATTCAAAATAATCAGACAGATCAGATATCATGGCACTGAGCCCAAACACCCATCTTAGCACTGACAGGAAGATGGATAATAGTAGACTGACATGACTGACTGCAGAAGAACTCATGAATGCATGACACTTGACAGAAGTCAAGCTACTGTGTTTCTTTTCCCTTTGCATCTTTCGAGGTTGCTGCTTTCTGCCAGCCACAAAGCCACATCTGGAGCTTCTTGAATCTGCTGATGTCAGCTGCCATGTGGCTGCCATGTATGCAGTGCATTTAAGAATGTCAGTGTTATGAAATGATGATAGTGCTTGTATACAATACCAGCCTGATGTTTACCCTGAAGTTAGGGTAAGAAAAGTTTTTTTGGATAACATGTTGAGCAGTAAAATAAAAGCTTCTAGTAATTAAGTTCTATAGCTCTGTCAATTTAAGTCATAAAATATCCGTTTAGTATGATGAAAAATGAACTTGCTCCCAGTGCATGGCACTGGTGTGTGAATGTGTGTGTGCTTGTGTGAGCAAATGGGTAGATGTGTCTGTGACTGTGAAGCACTTTGAGTACCAATAGGTAGAAAAGACCATTTACCATTCATTGCTTAGATGGCCAGTTCACTGCGCAGGCTTTCTGTGGTGTATATGGCACATAGTACATGTGAAGTTTTGATTTGAAAAATAAAAACATAAATGCTGTTTACTTTTTTTTATAAATTCACTTTAAACTGCATTAGTGCACCACGGGAGAACATTTACTAATGGAAAGATATGCAGGAAAATTCTGAGCAGTGCTTTCAGAATAATTATTATTATTATTTTTTTTTTTCCAGCATCTTTAAAAAAGATTAATTTGGCAATATATGTTGACATCTTTAAATGCATTGCTGCAGAAAAAAATTATATATTAAAGAAACTTGCAAATTACTATATGTAATCAACCTTAATAAAGAATTATTGGGCATTGATTGTGATTATTCAGCAAAATCAAAACCATCTATTAAAATATATATTAACTGCTTTAATTAAAAGGCATGCTTAATAGTACAATAATATTATAATATTAAAGTACATATGTTAAATATTGATACCTGTAATAAGAGCAATCATGTTTTTGTTTCGGCAGAATTTTAAACATCCAATTTGATTCCATGAAACTGCTTTGGTGTGTTACCAGTTCTTTCTTTCAAAACACATATAGTATATCATGTTGAAGGTGGGTTTTATTGTACTGGACACTTATTGAGCTATGTGACATGGATATATACATGCAAATACACAGAACCTAACAAGCTGTTTTCACTGCGGACTGATAGAGCGACCTCGAGTCAAACTATAAGAACAATTTCTCTCCTCAGTGTCGGAGAGAATGAACAGGGATGGAAACATCTTGAGCAGTAAGCAGCTGCAAAGTGAGCTATAAAGCAACATTGTGACATCTGAATGAGCTTAAAATCATCTCTGCCCTAATGTCTCTACAAACGATGAACCAACATTGTGTAGCAGCTGGAGGATGATTTCAATATCATAAACATGTATAAACTAACCTACCTGTTCTGCCATTCCTCTTTGTTTGTTTCCTCTCTTATCTCACCCTCATTGCTCTCCCATTTACTCATCACTTATCTTTCCCCTTTGTGTAATCATCTGTTCTCTCTGCATCACAGTCTCCTCATGTCATCACTATTCCATTTTGAGAGCTGTGCATCATAAGCAGACTCTCTGTCTTGTCTCGATGGAAACCTATCTACATGAGGGTGAAGCACAATACTGAAGTAAAATTTGTGGAGTCAGTTCGGTTCTAATAAATTGAGAGGCTCAGAGTCGTAATCCTGCTCTTTCCCCCCTTCTGTGCTGACAGAGGGCTCCACAGAGGATGGAATAGCAGATTAAAGAGCCTCACAACTTGCTACACTCTGCAGCCATGTGTGCAAGTGTGTGTGTGCGTGTATGTATAGAGGTGAGAGGATCCTCTTGCCATTTTTCCACCGGCACTCACTGATCTACTGCTCCGAGTGAGAGTCAGCAACAACACCATCAGGGTTTACTACTGCAGGGTCTCAAGGGGGAATGATTTGTACTGTCAGCTCAATACAGAACTTTATTCCCTTTTTTCTGTGTTTCTTTGTAATTTGTCCGGTCATCAAGTCAGAGCAATAAAGAACAGAGAATGTCATCTCTAGCAAAATGACGAGCATTGATCACTTGAACAAACAGGTTAAGTTAGCTTGCTTTCGGTGAGAACTTTTCATTCACTTGCAGTCATTGCATCTGTCCCTTTGCCAAATGCTGCCTTTTTGCTCACCAGCTACAGTAGTATCTAACTATGTCAGCCTGTTGTTTGGTGTTGAGTAGAATTCATGACAATGAGTTTTTAGAATATTTTTGGCTCAAATCTGTAGCCTACTGTGGCCAAAAACAACAAGTATGGTGGTTAGAGTGAATAAAGACAATAAGGTTAAGGGTGTTAGAGTTAAACAACTAAAACTCACTATAAATCTTCAAAAAGCTGAGCGGAGCTACAAGGGATAAGTGATAAATCTCTTGAACCATCACTGAAAGCAATGCCTCTCCAATTTCTCACACTCTTTGATACACTTAATAATAAAAACTGCTGATTAAAGCTGATATGAGCACAATCTTTTCCTGACCTCATCTGAGTAGTTATGGTTTCCTGAATTTAACCTTAATCGAGCCTAATGATAAAGGTAGAAATCAGAAATAAATTAGAAAAAAAGTTAGAAAATAAGAAAAATTTTATTCCTTTCTGTCCAATTTTAAACCCCCTAAACCCCTGCAGTGTCCATAAATTATATTCTGAAACTGAAGAAACTCCTCATACGCTGTGTGTATGGATATATATATTCACAATGTTGTTTCTCTCTTGTGAGTGATTGATTTTAGATAGGAAGGTGATATTAGACTTAAAAAGCTCTGTTTTTGTTTTTTAGTTCAGTGTGTGACCCATAGTCTAATATCAAATTATGAACTGATTTCCGCTGTGGTTGGGAAAGGAAAAACCTTCCTGTGAAGGAGAAAGGAGTGTGTTGAAGTGACTTCAAAAGGACTGAATATGTCCTTGCTGGCACTTTATTTTTTTTTCTCTTTTTTAAAATCAGCTTCACTCAGCTGTCGTCTATCAGTCAGTTAAAATTATGGAGCTTTTCCTTTCACTCCAGCAGATGAGAAGCTTTTCTCATAAAGGATTAGGCTGTGTAATTCCCAGTGAATATGTTTAAGGAAGAACTCTTGAATAACAAGCAGGAAAGAAAAAGTAAAACTATTTTTACTTAAACCTTTTCATCTGCATATGTGGGCTCAGTGGAGGTTTCCATTGTCTTTATGAAGGAAAAAATACTCATTCTATTGTGTGTCTAAAATGTGCGTATGTGCGGCTGAATATTTTCTAAGGAATGTCAGTTCCTATTGGAATAGTTTCTTGGTCTCATCCATTTGATGCCGATGGCTGTGTGATTACAGTCATTTTATTCTGTCAGTCTTCTCTTTTAGTAAATGCCTCTGTCACCTATAAGGTGCACTCTGAATAGAGACTAGTGAACGATATTGTTATGATGCAGTTTGAGAGAGCCTTTTATGTGTCTTTGAGACTATAGTCAGTTCTTCCTCAAAATGGTATGTCTGCAATCAGGCAGCAGAGTATGCCTCGTAAAGTATAAAGGATCTGCCACTCCATGAATTTGGGCCAGTAGGAGGAGGTGGGCGGCTGCTGTGCTTGATGAAGGGCTCCTTGACATTGATGTGAGTCATATCGATGCCAGCCATCCTTGATAAAACATAAAATCTCCAGCAGAATTTTTATCGTTGTGTTGTATGTGTCATATGTAACACAGCTTTATTTGTCCACACTGCTCACGGGAATTATCATTTATAGCAACTCACAGCAAAACAAAACTCTGAAACCTGCACTTAATATTTAATTGGTCTCATTCAAGTAAAAGCCCAGAGCCAGAACTCAGAGCAGAAATACTTTCAAAGAAGAGCCAACAGGATGTACTGAACCTTCCAGGGACAAAGACACTGTTGGAAACAATCCCTGCAACTGATTAAAATGAAGCTTGGGCAACAGCCTCATTGATGCCTTTTTTCTTTCTAAACTCTTCAGGCTTCTCCTATACCCCTTTGTCCTTGCACATAACTTAACATCTTCTACCTTCCCTGGATTTCAAGGCCTCTCACATGCATTGAAAGTGAACTACATTCATTTTAATTGAAATGCATACTCTTCCTTCCCATGAGCACATTTCCCTATACACACAATCACACTCACATTTTTTTTTACTTTTGTTTGAAATGTTAAAGGTTGACAGGCAGACTGTAAAGACATCACACATCTAAGCATCACCTCTAGTAGTACCAGGCTAAACCGCTGTATTAAAACACATTAGTTTTATATAGCTAATAAACTGGATCGTAAATATGTACATGATTCATTTCCTGTTAGATGGTTCTGTTTGAGTTGTTACACTGTACACACATCATTCTGCGTTCTATCTACTAACTGCTTTTGCTTTTGTAAACAACTTGCTGTGAAATTATTGGTAGTCGATTCTAAACTCAAACCTGACCAAAAGGTGAAAGGACCATTCTGAATACAATCTTCGACTGAAGAGAGCTTTGACTTGAGTTTCAGAAAAGCAAGGAAATCTGTTAGTGTTTGTCTGTTCCTTTTACAATGCTGTTATCCTTCTGTCTACTATTATAAAGATGTATTTTAATCGTCTGTATTGTGGAGCTTCTTACTCAATAAATTGGAGTTTTCACACAGCTGCTTGTTCTTTGTTCTGGCTTTGAAAGCCTGTTATGGCCCCATTGCTCAGTCTGTTGTGACAAGCCGCTGTTGTTCTGCTCGAGTCTGTGATTCACCTTAATGCTCTGAGAATGTACAGAGGGATTTGTTCCACACAAGTGGAGGTAAATAGGTATTAACTCTCTCTGGAGACAATGCTGCATGACTTTAAATCCCTTTCCCCTCAGGATCAGTGTAAATAGCAATCCAGAGACAGGGACTCACCCACAGAGGGTCAAGTACTTCAACAAAGGTATCATACACACTCGATTTGAACTTTGAGTTGACCCTGGAAACATTGTGTAATTCAGTGTGTGTGAGCACACAACTGTAGTGTCAGCTATTAGATTTATTTTCCTTTAGGAGACTGTTTAAATTTATGAATTAGGTGTGTTTATGTATGACTTATACATTATTATTACGTATTATACAAGACAGACACGTGTCATGGTATTTGAGCCTACCATTGCTTTAGTGCACTGTTTATTTTAATATATCATTGAAATGATTCCTGAAATATATTTAACATTAGTCTTTTAAACCCATTTAGCCCTCTGATGAATATAATTTTACAGTGTTGTGCTGTACAGAAAAACACACTTTTTCTTCAGCCTTATTTAATATATGTGATAAAACATTGTACTGTTATAGATATTGGCTGCAGTGTGTAATAAACAGGTAGTAGGCGGCTGTAAAGTATAGATGCTGACTCTTAAGAGTCATCCGTTTCACACTCCACTTTAACATCCCTTGGCTGATGTCTAAAGGCAGGAGATGATCATCAGTGTGTGACGGCATGGCAGCCATATCAGATATGTGTCTGTGTTTGTGTGCGGTTGAGGGACAGGTGGATTTAGTAGTAGTTGTGCTGTGAAAAGTATTAAATAGTGTCTTCCTCAGAGGTGTGAGAATTTCCAGTCTAGCTTCAGAGAATGATAGATGGCTCCTATTAAAGTGGTGGAGGCAATTAAAAAGAGACAAGGAGAGCCAATCCCTCTTGTCTGTAATCACTCTCCCTCTCCAGTGATGCTGCTGAGCATGGCTACAAGCATGCAAAACAGAGCTTTTTGTCATCTCCATGTGCTTCACTTTTTGAACAGGCATCCTTTTGCTTGGAGTTTCCAAAATTCTCTTCAATACTCCCCATGCACAAATGTTTGAAACCACATGCAGACAGAACCAAAACCAACAGGCCTGTCAGTTTGTCTCTTGCACATTCTTTTCTACAGCTTCAAGAGCCATTGTAGCTTTTCTTTTCCAGCTGTTTGCTCCAGAAGTTTAAAATCCGTTTGTTTTTTGTGTCTGCCTTGGTAGGACAAGTATTCCTGTTTGGCCATTTCCCCATCTTCTATTTCCCGCACAAGTCTGCTTTACCAAACTCAGCACACGGGAAGCGACATGTGTACTGTTACCTTGGGAACAGTACAACCTAATAATCTTGTTCTTAAATCATACTCTGCAGGCTCAGGACAGAGATTTGAAAGTACACCAATTTTCAGAAGTTCTCCCTGAAGTGGCCCATTGTGTCACAGCAAATATAAGGTGCTGATGCATCTTCAGCACACTATCACCACTTCAGAGACTGTATTACCATTCCCAACATAGTTGTGAATGTCTGCTGTTGATGTGATGCTGTATGTGCTGTATTTGTAGAGGCCTGAATCTACTTTGTACCGAAATGCAATTTTCTGTTTTCTATTCAAGGAGCACAGATGCTAAATCTCACAGCAAACGCCATAATGTTAATGAGTGAGTAGCTAATTGTAGCCCATTGTTTAGTTGGAAATTGCAGTATTGTGTGATCAAAAGACAAATCATTCTAATTTTCATCTGTCTTCGAACAGGAGGAGACATCTGCAACTTTGCTTTTAATGGGCTTTATTTTAGACGGATACATTAAATCCGTACTGTTTCAGTCAAGAAAGGATGGCTTACGCACTTTTGGTGATGTTGAAGTTAATCGAATAATTTCTTTTTCTAAAATCTAAAAGTCACAGATCTGGCATTTACAATGATTGCAGCAACTCATGATAAATTACAAAAATGACAGATGAAAGGAATTTGTTGATTGTTAATTGTAGGCAATTTCCCCCAGTTTAATGGAATACAGATCTTAATAAATGTCTCTCTCTTTCTGTGTCTCTTCCGTATTGTGTCAACTGTCCTCCATGACTTTGTCCTGCTGGGTCACCTCTCTGGCCACCTTCACTGATCCTGGCTTTCCCCTGGACACCTCTTCCTCCCCTCTGGCTCTTTTGGCTGCCTGTCTTAGGTAAGTGCTCTCTTTTAAAGTATTACTCACAGTCTGCCTCTTCTGGCTGTGGATCTGTGTGGGATGCTCTTTCAGCAGCAGAGCCATCCCCTCACAGCAGAGGTCTGGCAGAGATTTAGCACTGGGCCAGTCCAGACCAGATCAGACTTGACTGGACTGGATAGTTAGCCCAGAGCGATGGCAGATTTGACTACTCATTCACTGAAACAAGCTTGTACATACTGCACTACGGAGATACAATGCTCTGTAGCTTCCCATTACATGACATACACTTCAATGAAACATTAATGGGAGTGAGGTCATAGTGGGATTATTCTGCATTTCATTTTCTCATTTTCTGTCTCTTGGACGATGGAAGGATATGTCCTGTTGTTGCATCAGATTACATCTTGCTTATTTTCACAGGTCCCTAAATTCATTGTTAAAACATATCAAAACTGACTCATGTCCTCATTAATAAACAAGCAACTTGTGAGTCTGAATACAGGTAGCGGTTACAAATGCTGAAAACGATTTAGGGAAATGTAAACTGTCCATTGATGAAGAAATGAAAAGTGACAATTGATATAAAAGTAATAAATGTGAAAGAGAAACGTAGCAGGTCAAGACGATTATTAAGGGAATGCAGAGTGACACAGTCAGTAGAGAGAATTGACAGTGCTTCTGCAATTTTAAGCTTTGCATCCGATTTCTTTTTTGCATGGTGGTGGGTCATGCATAGAAATGAGATTCATTCATTCATTTGTTTACATAGCTGTCAGCTTCCATGTCATCCAGGTCTGTGCTCATGCACATTTCAGAGGTGGCAACACAAAATATATTTGTGTGATAGTAGGATTGTTGAATTAGTTTTACAGTGACTGAGAGAAAAGGACATTCATAGTGTTTTCCTTTGTTAATGCCATGCCATTAGTTTACTTGTGACATGACAAAGCACTTCTGAACTCTCACACTTTTCTAGTGAGAGAGATTGCACCTCATGTTTTGCAGAACATATTATTTTGGTAGAAGCATTTGCACATCTGATCACTGCTCCACCTGGTGGTGTATGAATAGTTTGCTGACAGAAATCTCACTGACTCACAGTGGCTTTAATATTTTCTGTATCTGCACTGATGTTGCTGCAGTGTCCAGTCATATTAATGTGTTTGCTCCCTGGCTAGACGGTGAGAGGGTTTTTCAGGGTACAATAATTTATCTCAGCCAAAACAACACTGCGATTTAGACTGTGTCATACCCACGGTGGTAGGGTCATGGCTGGTCCTTTATAGCCTTTTTAAATCCTTCTTCTAAAGTAATAACAGTGTGTGGAGAAGCTTTTCATCCAGACACATGTGCACAGCTTGATGTCTGGATGGCATTTCTGAATGATGCTGAGATCTCTTCCTTGGCTGCACAGTTCTGCTCCACCTGCTCTACCAGACTGCTCCACTAGATGGTATAGCATAGTCAAGAGTGAAATAGTACAGAGGAGGACGGAAGACGCTCTATAAATGTGTGTGGAATTTATGTCTTTGGGATTCATCAGATTCAGCAGCTCTTTATTTGGAGATGGGGAGTAAACATTTACTTTAGTTAGTCCTCCCCTGTGACTCCTCTCATTGTCACAGCTTATGGATGAATTTGGTCAACTCTGGTGTGCATGTGATGGAAAGAGTGTAAGCTGTTTTGTAGATGTCACTGTGTGTATGGACCTGTCAGTGTACCTATCCACCTATTTACACCTGTCAGTTGTGTCTCTGTGTTTGCTGACATTGGCCTCGTTGAGGCCATATCCCTGAAACCAGCTCTGACAGTGATTGTTGGGTGCAACGATCATGTAGTTCAAAGCACAGCAACAGGATAACAGGACCTGACGAGGCTTTGATGGTTAACTCCATTAAAATAACTAGAAACCATGCAGGTGTCTGGGATTTCTCAAGCAGCACCCCAGTTGCAAAGCATCAAATCAATTCTTCTTGCTTATTCACGTATGAGGCAGTTTTGTCAATTGTATTTTGGCAGCACACAGGTATGACCGCATCACATACAGGACATTTGTTTGGCCATAACACATCAAGATAGGATGAGCTAAGACAAACATGTCAGACGTTGTTGCTGTTATTTCCAGTTTGCAGACTCAAATTGTTTCAGAGCCTTCAGTTTGTATCAAGAGCTGACCTGCTGTTGACTTCCATTTTAAATAACGCTGTGTTTAGGCTATCCATTGAAAACAGGATGTGCGTTTGCAAAGACAGCCCAAATATAAAAAATACAAAGTCTCACAACATCCTGCATTGGCTTCAGGAACATTTTTTGATGAGCCAACCACTCTGGTGTTAAAAAATAATCTCACTCTTTGTGATACTCCTCGCGTTCCAGGCTGAGAGATTTTCAAGGTTGCTAATTTTCACAATACCCTAAACCAAGTTCAAGGCAGTGTTGTTTAGTCTAATCAGTGTTCGTGTTCACAGTCAGAGTCAGAGCTAATTATGATAACAATGAGTACCAGTGCGTCTGCCTGCTAAAGGTCATTCACTCCAATGGATCCAACCACTGCAGAGTTGACATTCTCAGTGGATCTGTCTGCATATATAATAAGAAGACACTGCAGATAAAGTGATTCATGTAGTTTTGAAGCAGCATAAACATTATACCACAATCCTTTTTAACCATATTCTGAATATGTTCATAAGACCTTCCAACAGAATGTTAATTTTCATCCTTCTGATCCATGGTGCATATCTTTTGTATATAGTACAATTTATGTTAAGGCTATACATTCATCAGATGCACATGAAACAGGCCTAAAATAAATGCTAATGTTTGTCTATGTTACTTGGTTACTGTTAGCAGCCTTTTGCGTCTGAACAGATAAAACAAGCCTTGTGAACAAGTTGTTGTCATTGCTCTTTGATTATTATGTTCTGTGTTTATCTCTAGATGCCACATAGGACATAAGATCAAAAAGTGTACCTCAAGTTATATAACTTCTTGACTTTGTTAAGCCCTAGTTTGTCTAATCCACTTTTCACCTCATTTATGGATTTGGACAAGATTCTGTGCCTCAAGCTTCCTGTAGGAGTAGTTGGGGAAGTTGTGGTCATTGCTGTGAGCGATTTGCAGATACTCTGATTTAGAGAACATTGAAGACAAATCCTCTGGAGGAGTTTGTTTGGGCTTTTTTGTAGAAAACTCAAATATCCGGTATTCTTATGGATGTGTGTTTTCATACGATTGATATACTGATGGGTATATGTAGTTATGTAAATACTTATTGTTTGTGTTTTCTTTTATATGGTGTTGGTTTGTTGTACATGTATAGTGTTTCATAAGCTGTTGTCCCCTGTAAATAGACTCTTCCTGTTAGCAGGGAGGGTATAAAAGGCAGCTAGTTGTCTTAGTCAGTTGTTGGTGTTGGTTGATGCTGCTAATTAATTGTGAAACCTTTCCATGGAAATCACCTCAGTGTCATGCCTCTTTCTAAAAAAACAACTTGAAGCCACCGCCAGTCAAACAGACTGTGTATAAAGCCTAAATGTGCTATTTAGTAAACTAGCTATGCATAATAGTGAATTATCTACAGTACAGTGGACACTAGAAATGAGTGTGAAATATATGTCTTTGGGTTTCATCAGATTAAGCAGCTCCTTATTTGGAGATGGGGAGTAAACATTTACTTTAGTTAGTCCTCCCCTGTGACCCCTCTCATTGTCACAGCTTAGGGGTGAATTGGGTTCAAAGTCAACTCTGATGCGCATGTGATGGGAAGAGTGTAAGCAGTTTTGTACTTGTCACTGTGTGTATGGACCTCTCAGTGTACCTATCCACTCATTTCTATCTTCATTTCTGAGTTGGAAATTTGATTAGAGGTTTACTGAAAGAAAATAATATTCAAAATATTCCTTTGGACATTTGCTCTGCACTGTAACTGCTTGAATTATTTTTGGTGTTAGACAATAGTACCAACTAAATTATACCTCAGACATGTTGGGCTGATGTAAAAACATATAGACCCTTTAGCTTAAACAAATTCTTTGTCTGTGTTGTGAGCAGATCTGTACAATCTCATATGCAAGCATATCTGTATGTCCTAATTGCAGTGTTCTATGGTTGGTTTAGAAGTGAGAAGGGGGACTCCATTAGGTCAAACTGAGATGAATCTATTCCTATAAAAAGCAGTCGAGAAAACAATGTGCTGTCAGCATAAAATGTAAACCAGAACAATGTCACCACATTGACACACATATAAATGCAGTTAATAAGGCTGTGAGAACATTTAGTTTGGCCAATGCCATTTTGAGGGGGTGGCGGGCATTGCTTTGGCCATTTCCCTGTGCAAACACAGTTTGTTTCTGTCATCCTGCTGCCCTAAGTATGACTTTCCTTGCCCTTGGTTTTTCCACTGTTCCATAGCTACAAAATAAGAAAAGGGGACCATGAAGTGCTGTTTACTGCAAATCTGTCTGAAAGCTGAACAAAGTTTTCTGGTTGTTATGATGTCTAGAAGAGGTCAGACGATTATTCAGCAGCATTGTGCTTCATGAGTAGGTGGACTGATAAATCTGCAATAGCTTGAGTACTTTCAGTGGTGAAAATTAGTCTTCACTTATGTAGGTGTACTTGTTCTGTGAGTTTTATTGTAAAGAAGAGAAGGGATGATCCTGTGGCGATCAAAAACAGATCTGGACTAACACGCTCTAGATTTTTTGCTGAAGTTGCTCAAGTTCATTCTGTGAACTCACTGTGCGACAAGAAGTGATTTAGATTTAGTTAAAGTGTTATATTTTGGTTATAGTAGTTTTCCCTGTCCTTGATTCATGTCTCTGTATATACTTTCTTGTTGTATAAGCTGTTTATCATGTGTGTTAAGCCTGGAGAGATTTGCGGTCATGTTGGCAGCAGCAAATGGGGATCCAGGTAAGATGAAAAAATGTTACTCTGCACCACTTTGAAAGAAATCTTCTCTTTTTCTTCTCATGCATTACTGTAAGATGTTGAGTAGCTCTTGAAATTTGTGGTTTCATAAAATTATTTTGTATTGTTTTCTCTGGTTTTGAGATAACCAATCATAATGGAAGGCTTTTAGGCACTAGCTGGCTCCTTTTCTCTTTCACTGTCTTTGGAGGAGTTGCAGAATGCTGCTGTCTGTCAAACATTTTCACGTTAAAAGGACACAAGTGCTAGTAAAAAAAGAAAAATCTACAGCACAGTAAATGACAGTGTTGAAATAGGTGAACATTTGATCGCAGGCTCATAATACAGAATCTAACGGAAGCCTCAACTGTGCAGCATACAGTAGGTATAAATAATTCCTCATACTGCCTAGAGCAGGCTTGACAATTGAGCCTTGCCTCATCACTACTTCACCAAATATATCAAGTTTTAAATCTCCTTTTGAACCTAATTATGTTTAGCTTTAATTAATTGTGAGTTAAGTTATGGTTAACTTAAAGATGAATATTGATTTGCATATTGATTGAGAAGGAAACGCGAAAACGTTCCATGGAGCTGTGTTAATTAACTCCAGTTGATATAATCTACTGTCTGTGTCTTGTCATTTTAGATGACAGAAGCAACACCAGGTGCCTCAAAAGCCTCATGTTATGAATATTTTCTACAAGGCTCGTTAAAATGACAAAAAGTGAAAAGTCAATATGATATTCCTTGGTGTTAGACTTAATGAATCCAGATATTTTGCTGATCAATGAGTAGTTGCCAAATGGAAAACCATTGAAAATGAACTTGCATGGTCTTCTGCTGTAGGTTTTTGGTCTTTGATGTTCTGAAAATTTTGATCAAACTTGCAAACATTTGTATTCAAAACTCTGGAACTGTGGATGTTCTTAAATTGAAGGCAAATACTGTCTTCCTTACAACGTGTTCCTTCTCAGTTAACATATAACATATTACTGGCAGTGTCTAGACTGTATGGAGGAAATGACAATATTTCTTCAACACTAATTCTATATCTAACTGACTGACATCTCACTGTTTCAGTCTCTGGGAATTTTCCATCACAGCCTTTTATATATTTCAAAGTAAACCTTTTTAAATGGATTAATTCACACTGTCAGTTTATTTTACTTTCATCAGGTGGGATTTAGATTTCGTCAGCTTTGTGCCAGAGGCTAATGAGATAGTAATGAGCAATTTTAGGCCTCTCTGTGTCTCAATAATTGTTTTCTTTCTCTTCTTCCGATAAGATCCAACACTGTGTAATGAAGTGGTTTCAGATTTAGATTTTATATTCATAAGAAATTCATTTACTCTGCTGGTACGTTACAGTGCAGAACAATCAGATCACCTTAATAAGATTAATCATTTGAATAATTCCCGCTGTGTCTGTGTTCTGAAACTGATGAAATATCTTCCTGCCCCCTTAAACACGCTTTTATCAGCTGCAACCAATGCAGCTTGCATCAAATAGAACCTTGTGTGCATACCATATTCATACTGGCAGCTGCTGAAAAATACTTTCGTTATAATTCTCTGAGGAGAAGAAAAGAGGCATTTCGGAAAAAAGGACTCTTTGTTTGTATGTTTAGATGTCACAGAGAGACTGTTGGTTTAGTAGGTACAGATTTGTCCTGAAGAGAGCGTCTCTACAGATAGCTGGCCCTTTGACTGAGCAGTCATAATGGATGCTTGTTCCGAAATAATTCTAGCAGCAGGCACGTAAACACATGAACACATGTCTTTGTTACTGCCTTACACCTAAAAATGCAAATACAAATAAACGGATATCACACTGTTCTTCAACTCAGCCTCTGTGCAAAACAGAAATCAATAAATTGTTTCTCTTAAATAAACCTCCTGTCCACTGCTCCCTGATCCCTGCAGTGTGAAAGCAAATAAAGGCTGCAAACCATAGAGATTCTGGGCCTTGGAAGAGTAAAAGTAAAGTAGCCAATATTTTGGCCCACAGAATGTTCCGTATGTCCTCACATATTGTAAAGTGGCGTTTAGAAGCAGGAAACCAGAAAACAATTATTCCTGAATGAATTTAGTGCTTCAGTCGGAGCTGCTCTGGTTCTTATTTACACATTTAGAATGTATGTGTGGACTAGTCAGACCACACGGAGGGGGTAGTTGTGCACATTATTTATTGTTTGTCTGCTGGGTGTTGTGTGTGTGTGTTTGGGAAGGAGTCAAAAGCAGTTCAAAGGATCGTAGAGAGTGTAAAAGCCCAGCTCCTCATGGACCATCAGTGGTTCAGTTCCAGCTTAGCTGCTTCCAAAAGCCATCAGCTCTCTAATGAACTGATGCACATGGAATTGCAGCCATTCAATATATACTCTAACCATGACCCACTATGATATTCCCTCTCTTTCCTATCCTCCCATCCTTTAGTTTTCACACCTAACTCTATATCCTACTCTTTCTCCATCTATATTGAGGTGTATGTGCTCTGCCAGTGGCTTGTTTTCTCTTTAGAGGATTAAAAGAACCACAGGGAAGGCCCTGAATGAGGGAAGACGAGTGCGAAAAGGAGAACAAATGTGTCTAATACTCCAGCTATGGCCATCCTGTGTCTCAAGAGTGTGTGTGAGTGGGCGTTTGAACTAAATGGTATGATTAGATTGGTCCTTTGTTTCAACACAAGCCCTGCCCACTCATGCCCTCAGGATTTATGTGCATTCCACTTCCACTAAAAGCATCACAGCTCTGCCTTTGGGTGCCAATTTGTCGTTTGAGACAAGATGTTTGGTAAAGTGTGGTTTGTAGTGGAACCCCGCAGAGAAGGTGATGATGGAGGCTGATGGGAAGCAGAGCAATAGTAGTGAACGACTCGGCCCTGCAGGGCTGCATATTGACTCGGTCTACATCGACAGTGTCATTAGAATAGAGAGATGAGAAGCCTCAGGAATAGAAATGTGTCCATGTTGGCTGATGCTTGTTTGATACGCACATTTGTTGAAGCTTGCGAGTGTTATACACAAATTAGTTTGAGCAGGTCTAAACAGGACAATGGTACTTGAGTGAGGGCCAAAGTGACCTTTAGAGGAAATGGTCTTAGACTGGTTGCAAAGCAGTTCCTGAACAGTTCATTGTATCTCATCTAATTTGACCAAACGACAATGTGCCGTCATAAGATTTGAGTATGTAGCTATGAGTAAAGAAATGGCTTTAGTTTTTCTGGTTATACCAGGATGATGTTTTGGCAGCAGAAATGCAACAATCCTGCCAAGGGGTTTAGAAGGAAGTGCTTCCCCTGGGCGAAGCACCTGTTCTACAGTTTCTGCAAAAGCTTTTTGTACAAGTGTGTTTGTGTGATGATATACGGTCTGTTGAAAACCTAATATATGAATATATTCATTCATCCGTACCTTCCTTGTGCCTCCTGGGTGTTGACTGGGTGGGCAGGAGAAAACACCAGGGAGATTTCAGTCATGAGAAAACATAACATATATTTATCCACAGGATGTAATACCAGAGCTGTCATATGACTTGTTATTGTTGTTTTCAGTTTGTTGGTACATTGCACCCAAGGTGAATTTCCATTCTGCATGGGTGTTTAAAGCATGATATGAGTGCGCCGTGTTCCACATCCCAGGGCAAGTGCCCCAGTTATACGAGTGTAATATCTGATTATTTGTCCTGCCTCCGTGAAGGTGAGGGAATATGTGCAATAATGTTTTACAGCACCTCAGGTTATAGTCAAGAGTACCCCTACGAAAGGACCATTTTACACTTTTATTGTTTTACTTTGTCTTAGTCAACAGTCTGTGCTGTAAATCTGATACAATAAGCACTCATTCTGATTTGTTCTTTCAGACTCACTGCAGTGGCATTTATGCTTCAGACATAGCCATGTTTGCCCTTTCAGCTTTTTAAAATTGATTCCACTAGTTTGTTTTAACCTGAGTGGGATTCAATTCTGTGAATAGAGACTATTCATTAACAGAGATTCTTGCCAATAATGCAGAGCAACACAAACTTTCAGACTGTGCCGAGCAGAGATTGATGTGAGAAAAGCCATAGAATTTACAGTTTACCCGCTCCCTGTGATTAAACACAAAAAACACAGGGTGTGATTCATGATTCCAGGTGTTATTATGGGTGTACTTATTCACTCTGGACAGAGCTTTTCAGGCCGTTTACCCTGTTAGTATTTATTCTAAGGCTAGCTCCTTTGCTTTTAAAATTCTTTTGGTGTTTCATCAGATTTAGTTTATAATTGATTGGTAATGAAGTTGATCAGTCATGACAGACATTACTTAAAATGTGCATCATGTTTCTCAGATTTAATAATAGGCAGCATGTTGAATTTTAAACCTGTTACAAGGCCAGGGAATTATCATGAACTGCATTTAAGATTTATGTTCATGCATGAATTGTCTGTCACTTTACAATTTTAGTGGCACAGTTGTGCACCTCTCATTCATTATTGGGTAGCAGCTAAATTTAAGCGTGGTCTTGGCTACACTTAACCCAGTACACACAGCCCACCAGTATTTGGAGCTGTGATTTATTCATAATGTTGCTAAAAAGGCTCTACAATAATTCATACATTTAATAATTTTAATTGCTCACACTTAATAAATATTATATTCATGCAGGTAGTCATTCATGGTTAAAAAAATATGCACGATGTCTTATGAAAAACACTTTGTCTTGGGGTTGAGCCTGACATGATCTCAGTTGAATCCTTTTGATAGCTGAGGTACGCTCTGCTGGAGGACGCACTGGAACCATATGCACCTCAAAATAGAATAAAACATAGGTTTTTATTTCATTTATTCATATCCATTTATGATTTAAAATGGATATGTATCTTAAAACTAAAATATTCATGTGGTAGGGTTTGGGTTCAGTAAATTTCTGATTCTTTGCACCAACAACCAAGTTAGAATGATGTACTCATCCATGTCTGTGGGTTTGAAGGTTTCCTGGTCTACAGTGGCTGTAATATTCAATTCAATTCAATTCTATTTTATTTATATAGCGTCAATAACAATACAAATCGTCTCAAGACGCTTTACAAAAACCCGGCCTGAAACCCCCAGAGCAAGCCTGAAGGCGACGGTGGCAAGGAAAAACTCCCACCCAGCTCATATGGAGGGACCCATCTGCCTAAGGCCAGCCGGGTACAGACAGAAGAAAGAGAGAAGAGAACAGCAAGATAAACATACATCTGTCATAGATACACATATCTGACTAAAGTGTACATGTGGAATCTTATGATACAAACTGATGATGTTACATGACAGTTAGAAAATGTAAGAGGAATCATAGGCAGGTTGGAGAACTAGTTTGTATGCAGCAGACAGTCAGTTTTTGGGCGGTCATTTTCACATTAAACTAATTTTCATCTACACATACTCCATTAAGTGTTTGTCTTGACGGGTGACACCACTGTGTACACTTCAAAATAATAAATGTACTTTAATGCACTTCTATGCATATCTGCCTCTGTATAAGAGATACTTGTGTGTTTTTGCTGCTCTTAGGTACCATTTTCTTCTTTCATTTCTCGCTTCATCTACTGTTCCTGTCTGAGTAAAACATTCAGTTTGAGTCGCTTGTGGTTTGCACGAGGCTTTGTGAAGGTCCTGGCACGCGCATCCAATTTAAGAACAAATGTGATTTATCAACATACGTAGGTGGTTAGAACAGAATTAGTTGCCTGCGGACATTTCATGAATCTTTTTGTTTTGAATAAGAACAAATTTAGGAGAAAAATAGAACAGCATTCGTAGGTGGGGGCCAATGCTTAGCTGAACATTTCTTCTATGGTTTGGCATTCTGAGAGTTCATTGTATTTATCTAATACAGTTTATTTGATCTGGTGCAAACGATGGCCTTTAATAATGGCACATTCCTGAAAATGCAGGCATAAAGCTCCATCTACTGCACAACATGTTGTCTACAACTCCATCTACAACTCTCTCATGTTCTATATGTGGTAATTAATCTAGTTGTAACAAGTAGTTTTCTGAACAGTAGTTTATGAGAGTTTGGACTGAACTGCCCACTGATCTGCAGCTTTTCATGCATAGAATTCTGCAGTTGTATGAGCGTTTACCAGTCATTTCAGCTGTTATCTATTCATACAAACCTCAAAACTGGCAAAACTGGCAAACATGGTTACTTTTATGTATTTAGATGCTCACCGATGTGATCCAGATGTGACTCTGCTATGAAATAAAACAGTACTGAAGTCTAATTAGAAATTGTTGCAAGATGTGCAAGCTAAATTACTTAGATGGGTTCGGAGTTTGTTGGTCTATTTCCTCCTGAATATTATCATAGAAAATTACAGGAAAACAGGGGTTGACAAGTTTTCTATAGCCTGCTGCTGGAGGCCGGTGTGAAATGGAAAAAGGATGAAAACAAAGCCTTTTCATTGAGTTCATTTTCATGTTGAAGGCTGAATTTGCCATAGTGTTACTGCATGCAGAATCCATCAACAGGATGGGATGCCTCCTCGCTTTGAAGCCTTTGAATCATTCCCATAAACAAGGTCATTTTACAAGTACCAAGTAAAAGACAATACATCACCTATAATCTGTCTAACACTTTGGAGAGAAATCCTACTGTTAGTGACACTGTCTCCATTATTCCAGCTGTCAGACACATTTCATGGTGAAATGTGGAGGAGAAAACATCACGATGCACAGTTCCGACAGAGAAATGCTATGTGAACCACGAGCTGTTAGTGGCACACTGAGGATGTCTGTGGCAGGGGTGATTCTTTCAGTTATGTGTTAAATCACATGCACATTTTTATTTGTATGAGACTCTGGTTTTGTGCTCAGAAAGACAGCAACATGTTTTTTTTCCACAGTTGTGCACCAGTGGGGTTTAGGCTCTGCCGCATGAGTTTTTAGCTGCTGACAGGTTGTCTTAATCCACCGCCACTTGTTGTGATGAGCAAATGACAGTCATCTGCGAACAAAACACCATCAAATTAGAAAATTCTCTCTGTGCAAAGAGACCAAATGAATAATTCCTATCTGGCTGATGGCACTTTATGCTGCGTGTATTCACAGCATGATGTCTTTGTTCTTTGTTTGCTTTTTAGCTGCACTGCTGCGTAAAAATACAAAATTAGATTCCTTTTAAACTGTTTGTTAGTCTCCAAACATATGCATCGTGAAAAACAATAGCCAAGCTTCTATGTTTTTGTTTAGATTTTAGCGTTGGATTTGTTGTCAGATTACATTCATATGTATTCTGAGTGTAAATTTAGCTTAATGATTCATACATAAAGAAGTCCGGGGCACGAAGAGATAAAATGGATAAGCAATGAAAATGAACCGCCGTGTTGAAGGCATGCAAATGCTTCAAATGCTTTTCCTTCAGGCCAACTGTGACTCACAGAGGGATGTCTACATGTTCTATTACTGCACTGGATAATTGTGAAAGAAAAATCATTACACGGCCAAAACATGATTAAAGGGATAGTTTAGTTTCTTTGAAGTAAGGTTGTCTGAAGAATAAGTCAGCGTGGTACCTATGTAGAAGGTGGTGGCACGCCTCCAGTTCAGAGCAGAAGGGACCAGCATCTCCATGTTCTGCAGGATAAAATTACCATTTTAGTTAGTGGTGGCTTTGAAGAATGCATGGCTGCAGTTCCCCGTTGGAAAAGGCTGATAGCAGTATAACACGGTGATAATATTGTAAATATAACGTACAGTCTTCTGTCTGAAGGTGCACTTTCACAAGTACCTTAGACAACCAGAGTTGAAAGAAACAGAAGTATTCCTTTAGAGCATTTGTTACGACACTGATCTCCTCAAAACAATAAGTCATTTAAAATAAAAGAATAGTTTCCTAGACTCCGAGCTAATAGTAGTTCTGGTTTTTCTTTTTAACAGACAAATGCACACTACTGCCACCTGCTAATATGTTTTCAAGTACATATTGCTGCTAATATTTTGATGTAGGTTTCTTTTCCTTTATACATTCTAATTATATTAAATTCAGAAAGAATGATGATAAACATCACTTTTTTGAATACAGAATTATTAGTTGCTGTGGTAAGGTTTTACTGCTTTAGAAGACTACATTCATCACATATTCCTCCACACAGTCCTACATGTCATGAAGGAAGTCATTTCCTTCAGTCACCACGCTAAAAATGACAGTGGAAATGGCTGACCTTTTCATGGCTGTGGAAAATTGGTACTTCCGCTAAGGAGTCCTTAACTGCTCTCACAGTTTCCTCGGCCACTCAGTGAAGGCCGAATCCTTCAGTGTTTTGATGTGTAGGAACCTGTGGTCCTCTCAATTCTTCCCCTCTCTGGAATTTAAATTTACGGAGTTGTTTTGCAGAAGAACTCTCCTAACAGATCAACCTTTTTCACCTCAGCCATAAAGGTGCCATGTCCGAACGTGGTACAGGCCCGCGCTATCGGACCTCCCTGATGCTCTGGACGTCATCTGAGCCACAAGGGGACAGATTTACAGTTCTCTGGAATTTCACACCCTCTTTCTTCTTCTAATCTTCCTCTTTTCACTTGAGGAGACATCAATACGATCCCAGGAATTAAAGGGGGATCTTAATGAAAGACTCACCTTTTTGGATTCGAAGGACAAAGTCTAGAAGCCTTAATGTGATGTTCAATTATGTTTTAAACTTGTGATGTACTAATTTTCTTTTTCAGAGACGAATGCAAACATACCATTTTAACAGGTTTTGCCCCCCCTCTCTTGGAATGACCAAGAGAGCGAAACACTGATAAGCCGGTCGTAAATAACTTTCTTTCCCCAGAACCAGACTCTGATATGCATTTTCCTCTGAAAAGCACCTAAGTTTTATAATATGACTATTGAAAATGTAATAACCTGGTAAGTTATATATTATTGTTCAGGAAGTGCTTACGATCACAATGAGACGATTTTGATCATTGTACGATAATGCTAGCCCAAATTCACATAATTTGTCACAGTAAGGATGGATCAACATTGCCATCAAGTGGCTATCTTTAAAAGTATTTTCTCTCTTTTAATCAATTGTTGAAGTTAAATAATGTTGAACCTTAGATATGTTCTTATACTAATAGTAGCTATTAGTTGAAATCATAACTGTTGGAATTGTTATTTTAGAAACCCCGACCTTTTATTATTAGCAAAATGTCAATGTAAAGAGAACTTGAGTTTATTAATTTATTGATGTTTTTGAGTTACTTTGATGTAGTCATTCTGATACCTCATCTTGTCATGTTGTAATGTTGAGTGTTGTCGCATACGGAAAACATTGCTAACGAGTCATGATGAGTGATGGAATGATTCAATTTAGTAATATAAAATAGGTTAAGAAGATCAGGCAATAAGACACCTCAAGACAAAGGAGAAGGCGTTCTCTTCTCTTTCCGCGCGAAGATTCTGGAAACCCGATCCAAAACACGCCCTGAATAATTAACTCATAAAACCAGAGAGACGCTCCCATTTCTCTGCACTTTAGGACTTTTATACTTTCGCTCTTTCCGCCGCTCTTTCTCCAGACTTTTGCACTTTCCACTTTACGTACACGTTTATACTTAGTAACTTTAAGAACAACTTGAATATTGACAATACGGTCCTTTTCAAGCTCTGTTTGTTTCTCGTCGGATGTTTTTCCCGACGTACGATTTTTATAGTGACTTAAATATTTTTCTAGCTTTATTCATTTTATACTCTACGAACCGAAGTACTAACCAACATCGTTTATAAGTTAGCCAGCGTAGTCAGCTGGGATATCAGAGAAAGACCCAATCTCTTCGACGGATCAAGAAATCAAGAAGCTGTTGCCATAGCAACGACATCAAGAAGACGTGACGATCCGACTTCTTTCTTCAAACACAAAGACATTGCCAAGTGTCATCTGCCTTTGACTGAACACCTACAACGCTCTCAAGCAAAGCTGGGTGTTGGAGTTGCAGACCAAGCAACAAGTCCTATCTACCGGTCCCAGAGAGACCTGCATCAGCTGTGCCGTTTCGTCACTGACCACCTCGTCACACCGACGCTCCGCCATCACCGACGCCGAGAAGACTCTACGGAAAAGTAGGCTGAATCGTTCCTACCGCTTAAGACAAAGAGTTGGTGTCACTACTTTGAAACTCCCTACTAACATCTTTTAGAGAAGATTGATTAGATTAGGTATCAAATCTATTCCCTTTAGTTTAGGACTTAAACACCTCCATCTCTTACCATCGCTCCAGAAATTAACTATTTCATACCTTATTATATTCGTTCATTTGATTACACTCCTATATTCTATTAGTCCCTCATTTATTCATAGTTGTCACTTTATTAAATAAATATTTATTCACACTTAAGAAGTTGTTTGTGATGTTGTTTTACGGCAGAGAATGACTGGTACAAATTGTAGTAAAGGATTCACTCCTTCAGATATGCAAATTATTTAACTGAGACTGATAAACTGATTTAAACCGTGTTCTTCCTACGATAACAGGAGGTGGTGCCCTAACGAGACATTTAAAGGTGTAGACTATCCTACAGATGTTTTGATTGATGACAGAAAATATAGACAAGATGATGTCTTTCTGATTAGCTTTGTCTCTGATTGCTTTTTGCTCTCATTTGGTAGCATTTCACAATCACTTGTCCTTGTTTGACCGTTTGTTTGGAATATGCATGTCAACCTTCCCAGAGAGTGAGAGAAAAAGAAAACCACGTGTACTTGATTGTTATTTGTGCTTGACTCCCACATCTACAATCACAGAGGCTCAAGATAATAGCCGTGTAATTATGCCATTACCATTCTCCTATTAACGTGACTCATAATTGCCATTGAACGTGTGCCTAAGTTAAATCAGTTTTTTAACACTAAGCCAACAGAAAAGCTATCCATCTTCAACTGCCTTTCACTTCAAGCCAATTTACTTGCATATCAACTCGAGTGCATCTTAACTTGCCCGCGCATAACCATGTCTTGATGTGCTTTAGAAAGCACTGTTGACAATATTTACTGGCAAGGGTAGTTGTTTCTATACTAATAGACAGGAATAGTTGCATTGTTGTAGTTATTATAACATTCGGTCTTCAGTTACACTGTGGCATTATACTACCTTAAATTATACTGTATACTGCTGTGAGGCCAAACTTTATTAAATGTGGATAATGAGGGAGGCAGTAGACAGTAAGTTAATGTTATAGTTGCTAATGTTTTCTTCCTGGCTTAAAAGTGCGTGGGATGAGAAAGTGAATCATTTCCTACTGTAGGCCTCTCTTGGAGTGAAACATTTGCTCTCCATGAAAGCCTTATGGTAATTACCTCAAGTTTTACTGGAAGGCAGCGTCACAGACAACACAGTACCTTCTCGTTAGGCTTGCTAATGTGTAATACCTGTCCCATTCACTTAAAAAGAATTCTAAGTTGTTGTGTATTCTCCTTCTCTTCATGCATTATTCAGAGACAGACACGTTTGTGTTTACATGCTGTCACAAGACAAATGCCATGGGAGTCTTTGTATCAGCCTGCATGCAAAGATCACGAGAATCCAGGTAGCTTCACGATTTAAAGAGATGCAGGTATGATAGAAAAATATGCATTGTTGTATATGTATATGCAGGTATGGATTCCACTATCTAGCACCCATAAGTAGTGGAATCTGATAAACAAAAACTGTCAGCAATCACCATGCTGAAAAAATAAGGAAGCTTTTTGCTGTCTTATTTTGCTTTGACAATCAGTCCAACAAGTATAAAAGAAAAAGCATAACTTGTGGCTACAGTTGTTTGAATCAGACAGCTTCAAAGGGAAACTCTGAGGTGGTGTTTTTCCTCTCTTCAAAAAGAGACCCATTTTTTCAAAGAGAGAGGAGGCTTTTGAACAGTGCTGTTGGGGAGCAGAGAGGGAGGCGATGGGATAATGAGAGGATTCACATCACTTTCTCTTCCTTAATGGGCAACCCCAAATCACACAACTGTACAACTATATTTATTTATTACCATTTCATGAAGCTGCATCAACAAAATATTCAGTGTGAAAATTGCATGACTCAAATTTGTACAGTTGCAACCAGATGTTTACATACACTGTGTTAAAAGACACATAAACCTTTTTTACTCACTGTCTAAAGTTAAATCAGACTAAACCTCTCCTGTTTTAGGTCAGTTAGGATTACTATTTGCTAAATGCCACAATAATGAGAGAAAGAATTTCTTAGAGAATATTTTATTACTTTCTTCAAAGTCAGAAGTTTACATACATTTTCCTTAGTATTTGGTAGCATTGCCTTTAAACTGTAAGACTTGGGTCAAACGCTTTGGGTATCCTTCCACAAGCTTCTCACAATAGTCTGCTGGAATTCTGGTCCATTGCTCCTCACAGAACTTGTGTAACTGAGTCAGGATTGTAGGCCACCTCGCTCGCCTTTTCGGATCTGCCCACAAATTTTCTATGGGATTGAGAACAGGGCTTTGTGATGGCCACTCCAAAACATTGATTTTGTTGTCTTTAAGCCACTTTGTAACTACTTTGGCAGTATGCTTAGGGTCATTGTCCATTTGGAAGACCCATTTGCACCCAAGCTTTAACTTCCTGGCTGATGTCTTGAGATGTATATTTCCACATAATGTTCTTTCCTCATGATGCCGTACTACATACTTCACAGTTGGGATGGTGTTCTCAGGCTTACAAGCTTCCCCCTTTTTCCTCCAAATGTAACGATGGTCATTATGGCCAAACAGTTCCACTTTAGTTTCATCAGACCACAGTACATGTCTCCAAAAAATTAAGGTCTTTGTCCCTGTGTGCATTTGCAAACTCTAATCTGGCTTTTTTATGTTACTTTTGGAGTAATGGCTTCTTCCTCGCTGAGTGGCCTTTCAGTCCATGTCGGTACAGGACTCGTTTCACTGTGGAGAATGACACTCTCTTACCAGCTTCAGCCATCATCTTGACAAGGTCTTTAGCTTTTGTTTTGGGGTTGATTTGCACGTTTCGGACCAAAACACGTTCATCTCTGGGACATAGAACCCGTCTCCTTCCTGAGCGGTATGATGGCTGGACATTCCCATGGTGTCTATACTTGCGTATGATTGTTTGAACAGATGAACGTGGCACCTTCAAGCATCTGGAAATTGTACCCAAGGATGAACCAGACTTGTGGAGTACCACAGTTCTCTTCCTGATATCTTGGCTGATTTCTTCTGATTTTCCCGTGATGTCAAACAAGGAAGCAGTGTGTTTGAGGTGTAGCCTTAAAATACATCCACAGGTGTGCCTCCAATTAACTCAAATATTGTCTGTTAACCTATCAGAAGCCATGACATCATCATCAGGGCTTTCCTTCATTGTTTAAAGACATAGTAATCTTTGTGTATGTAAACTTCTGATTTTGAAGAAAGTAATAAAAAATGATCTAAGAAATTCTGTCTCTCATTATTGTGGCATTTAGCAAATAGAAATAATTTTGGTAAACCTAACTGACCTAAAACAGGAGAGGCTTAGTCTGATTTAACTTCAGACAGTGAGGAAAATGTGTTTATGTCAGAGGTCTTGCAGGGAACAGTGGTATTTATTTTAACTTCGGCAGGTAACGATGAGGCTGAGGATGACTGTTAGTAATGATTGGTTGTGGCAGGTAGGAAGCAGACTGAGTTGGCTGCTTGTGAATTGATGGAGTAATGCTGAGCTGGGCTGGCAATCTGGCATTTGATGTGATTGGTGATGATCCTGGAACATGGAGAGAAACAGGTTACAAAAAGTGTGGATACAATTGTATTCTTAGACAGCAGTGAGTTGCCTTACAAGCAGACACAGCTAACTGGCAAGGAGTGAATGAGAGACCAGTTTAGATATCCTGCAGGGCTTGATGGATAGGCTTCAGGTGTACAGGGCAGGAGGTGATTGGATTGCCACACCCAGAGAATCCAGTCACACTCACACTCAGAGGCAAAACAAGGACAAGACATGAGGGAGGGAGAACACCAGAAACACAAATAAGATAGAGAACACAAGAGCCTTAACAAACAAACAGGAAGAGTGAAGTGTCATTGACCATGGCTTAACAAAAACCAAATTAACTTCAAAGGAGGAGCAAATGGAACTGATGAATGCATGGAGACTATCTCTGTTAAAAAGAGAGTCTGCAGCAGAGTGAGCAATATGTCCTCCTAAAGTATGATGAAGCACACTTAAAGACGATGGGAAAAAAAGCCTTATCTGTTTCAAATACAGGCCTCTGGGTATAATTAATAATAATATAAATAGCCATAGTTTGAGAATTTAGAGTACCTTTCATTTCTTAATGTACCACTATGAATCTGGGCCTCGGCACAGAAAAACTGTTAGCCCAGGGGCTCTTCATTATTCAGCTCAAGTACAGCAGATTTTGGAGAGTATCATTTAACATGGTACAGTAATTAATTAACAGCTCACTTACGCGACCAGTTCTCCCAAAATACACCCCGAGCCTCTGGACTTAGACTCAGTCTCGGGAGGTAGGAATGATTAAAATGCTTCCTCCAGAATGGGTGGTATCTGTGATTCACACACCAGCTCAGTCATTTCTCACTGCGTCTCTCATGATTGTTATAGAGCAGCAGGAACACAGTAATTCTGTTATAATGATGCATGTTTCCAATAGCTGCACCTGCTCGACCCTACAGCTTTTACCTGCTGCTTAGTATGACTGTCACATCCCAAGTCTGTTTCAACTCTCGCCCCTCGTGACTGCGGGGCTGAAAGAAAAATATTAAAGCAGCTACCAGGTCTGCTTATGAACTACAGTCAGAACTGACTCCAAAAATATTATTCTGAACTCTGACATGAGGTGAGACTGAACATTAAAGACAGATTCTATCAATATATTTTTTATTACCTTTTAAAAAACTATTCAGCAACTCTTTGGTCTTTGCTCTGTTTTAAATTTCCTGAACCTGTTGGTAACTGCTCATATGTTTGGCATTACAGCAGGATTTGTGAGTGCATGTGAGGGGAAACATGCACAGGTATGGCTGGAGACAATGAGATGGTGAAATGCCAAAAGGGGATTTGCAGTCAGAAATGAATGATGAATGTTTGGCTGCAATTCCTTTCAGAAGGGATTTGTTTTTCATTAGTGTTTTGGTTGTCAACTTTCCAGCTCCTTCCTCTCTAGGTAGGAGTCATTTGTGGCATTTTGTACTCATCTGTGTGTGTAAAGGAAGAGAGAGGGAAGACTGAGCAGGAGGGAAGGTGAGATGTGTGTTTCTAAAGGGAGAACTCATCAGTGGTTGGAGTGTTTGATGAGATGGCTGCACATTGGGAGCAGGAGGCGATTTCCATGAGTGATGAGCCATCCGCTGGCATCTGTGACTGAGTTGAAAATCACTTTAGTGCCCACATTATTCTGTGTGCTTTTGCATAACATCCAAGTGCTTTTTCAAATATCACACCGTTCTTTCATGTGTATCAGCCAGTCATTTTCAGACTGGGTGATTGCCAAGATTTAAATTCCCTATATACCAGTGCAGAGTTGTTCCTTGATTTTGGTAAAAATGTGATAAGTTAAAATTTGCAATAGGTGATTTAAGCTAAAATGGTCTGTTGAGAGCACAATTGCTAGCAAACCGACAGAATGAAACTTCCACCCACTTCAAATTTGAATGCACCCCAAGTCTTTTTTATTGGATGATCATTGGACGTCCTCATATACAAAAGACAGAAACGGTTGATTGCCACTGACAACATATATGATTTGCAGACACAGCCTCTATGGCTGTTCTGAAGCGAGCCAAGCAAGGCTGTTAAAAGAGCCAAAGAGCCCGCTTTTGGAAATGGAGGAAGTGTTGGATGGTGACATAAGTCAAAAGCTTGACTGTTAGGATTAGTGTGTTGTGTCAGATTATTACTTCTGGACTTTTTAATTTTCTTTTGGATTTTTATTAAGCCATTGTTTGTTAGGATTAGGATTATTAGGTTTAATAAAAGATCATGGTTTGGCTCAAGAGACCCTTTCACCATGAAAAATGCATGTTTCAAGGCACACTAGCCTAACTCAGCTAATTCAAAAATGGACGAAAAGTTGAGTTTAATTTAAGCTTAAACACCTAGGTAGACAGCTAGTGGCCTGTGATGGCACTCACCCTTCACCCAGCCTTAATAAAAATTTAAAAGCCTAGTTATATAAAAGTTTATCCATGTACAGTTGTCACAAGTGGAAATGTTGTCAACAGAGACCAAAACTATTATTGCAACATTCTATAAGCATATTTGTGTCTTATATAAAGTTGGACTTTTTTTTACTTGCGATCAATATGTGCTGACTCTCACTTGGAGCCCGTCTAAAGTGGATATTAGGACAAGCTGGGAGCCAGAATAAAGTGCATTTTTAAATTTTTTTTTTTTTCACAGTATGCCACCATGTTATGGAGTCAAGAAATAAAGCAAATGCAACTCTTGGTGGGAAAAGTTGTGTTGGCTACACAGAAGAACCACTTTATTCCAAATCGATACTTATCTGATTTAATGTTCATAATGCTGAGGAAAAGAAGTTGAACTTTAATATTTCTCCTGTTCATTGAACTAAGTAGATCTATATTTACATAAGAGGATTTATTTGAGGTGACAGTGTGCATTAAAGTTAACCAGATACAAAGATCTTGGAGCTGACACTAAATATTGTGTAGCAGCATAAGAGAGAAAGCCAAGAGTCTCTATTCTTTGTGTCAAGATCTTTGAGTATGATGGAAGATGATAGTGGTTGAAAAAATGTCATGTATAACAAAAGTGGATTACAACTACAGTGTGATACCTTAAAAAGTAAATATTTTGGAATCATTCTGTGGGCTCTGCAGCTTCCATCGAAGTACAGAGTGTTAGAATCTAATAAAAAAAAAATAGCAAACACTGAAACTGTAAGTTTTATCACCAGCTGCTGTCATTGAGCCTACAGACACCAGTAAAATAAGCAAACCATCTGCTCACAGTATCTGATGCTGTCAAACAGTGTGAAGAAAAATCCAAATGATGAAAATCAGACCGCATCTAACTGGACATCAGCAACGCTACAGCTACACTTGAGAATGCACCAGGAATTGTTCCCCTCACATCTGATTCGGACTGAGTGAGCTCCTTGCCTTTAATATTTGTCAGCTGCAAAAAGTAATTTTCCAGATGTAGAAATATGCTCTAATTCCAAACTGTAAAGCCAACATACCTGTTCAATCAAAATCAAATACTGATAATTCCTGAGCTGTCTCACAGATTCCAGTAGAATTTGACATACTCTTATTCATGAAACTTGTCATTAAAAGGTATTTATCATCTTCTAGTGGTTGTCAGGATGAAACTGCTGATTCACGTCAGTATGAGCATTGAAAGAAAACCCAAGTCATTTCATACAAAATACGATCATTTCTGTACATATTTATTTATTTTTTTTAATTTTGAAATCGCTTTTAGGGTTAAATGAATGGCTGATAGTGCTAAAGTGTGCCTGCCCATCACACGAACTGAACAGCAAAGGTTGAGTAGCATGTAGATAATGGAAATTTGTTCAGATCATTGGATTCAGTGGTAACAGAGAATGACTTACTTGAGTTAAACAGCTACCCTGTGCATCTTTGATTGTTTTAATTAAACTATTTAACACATTTCAGCTGGATTAACTTGTTGATGTGACTAGACTTTAAGCATGGCCAGCATAAACAAATGACAGAAATGTAAACACAATAAGGGGAGTGACACTACATTGTAGACTACTTCTAATTCTATGCTATCTGTGGAGCAGGAGAAGATAAAACCATGTACACTGATCAAGCATAACATTATGATCACCTTCTTAATATTGTGTAGGTCTCCCTTGTGACTTCAAAACAGTTGTGACTCATCAGAGAATGGACATGGACCTTCTGAGGGTGTCCTGTGGTGTCTGGCAACAGAATGTTGTTAGTGGGGGCCTTTGGTTCCTGTGGGATGAGGGGAGGAGCCTCTGTGGATCATCCCACAGATACTTGATCAGTTTGGGATCTAGTGAATTTGGAGGCCAGGTCAACACCTTGTGCTGTTTTTCATGTTTTTTTGAGTTATTCCTAAAGTGTTTTTGTGTGTGTGCCTGTGGCTGCATCCTGCTGGGGATGGCTGCTGCCATCAAGGAGTGTCATTGCTATGGGGTGGGGGTACCCGTTCTGGTCTAAGTGGGTGGTACATGTCTAAGTAACATCCACATGAATGCCAGGTTCAAAAGTTTCCCAGCAGAACACTGGACTGTCACAAGATGGTCAGTGGTTTTAATGTTGTGGCTGATTGGTGTATATTTTTTTGAGTTTTGAGTACTGATTTGAACATATCTACAGACTGTGTTCTTGATGCTGCAGAGCAATATAACAAACCTTACACCTGTGGCTGTGTTTGTTTGATGTGTCTCTTCTGTCAGAATTTGATTATAATAAGTCAAAGGACATCCAGTGTTATATCTTCCCTAAGCAAATTTGTAGTTTCAATGACAAGTTCAGCTGTGTATCATGCATATAGCTATAGGATTAGATGTGATGGTGATGGATAAAGATGTCCCAATGCTAGCATAGACAGGGTAAATAGAGATCACAAGATTGATCCCTTTGATAGTCCATCTTTAATCTCATCACTCTGCTGCTCTTTTTTTTTTTTTTTTTTTAACAGAATTGATGCTTTCATTAAGTAATTCCAGCTCATGTTGTTAATTAAATGAATTGAATGAGAAAGTATTAATTATAACTTTGAATTTTCAATAAAACTGAAATGGGAAAAAACATTATCCTTGCAGTTTGGGTGCTTTGTGGAGACCAATCAACCAGGGAAGTAATTTTGATCTTCTTGTGCAGAGTAAGGTGACTACTGGGTTTGAAATTATTTTCTTCATATTTTTTTTCCTTTTTCACTGTGGAAATTGATTCCAAAAATATTAGTTATTGAGCCTCATATTGTGCCATTCAGCATTTACAGACTGCATTTATCTGTGAGTGGAGAGTGCACTGACAAGCATATTGTTTCTCATGCTCCAATATTGCTTGGGGAAGTAAATAAAATTGAAAAATTATTCTCCAGCCATACAATAAAACCACTGACAGGAGAAGTAAATATCATTGACCATCTTGTGACAGTTCAATGTTCTGCTGAGAAACTTGGACGTGGCATTCTCCCCCACCTAGACCAGACCAGACACCCCCACCCCATAGCAATGACACTCCTTGATGCCAGCAGGCATCCCCAGCAGGATGCAGCATGACACAGACACACACACACAAAACGGTTTAGGAACAACTCAAAAAACATGAAGAACAGCACAAGGTGTTGAACTAATCAAGTATCTGTGGGATGCACTGGAACAAATAGGATCCACAGAGGCGGCTCCCCTCAACCATAGGGGACCTTTGGATCCTATGGGTCACATAGGCCTTCTGATTGTGTCCTGGTGTCTGGCAACAGAATGCCCATGTCGATTATCTGATGAGTCACAACTGTTTTGGAGGCACAAGAGAGACCTACACAATATTAGGAAGGTGTTCATAATGTTATGCCTGATCAGTGTATGTTAGTGTTGCGCATGACCTTTAGCTTTTAAATAAGTGTTGTAGTTTGTGCACCACTCAACATCAGTTACTCTCTGCTGAGTCTCTGAAATGTTAACCCTTAAAACCATTCTTGTTTTAAGGGTAACAATATCAACACGCTTCTCAACAGGGAGCCCACAGGCACAGGGTGATGTCTTTGATTTAGTTTCCTGGTTTAAAAGGTACTAAACAAAAGGCGGAGTTGGAAGTTTTGAATCTTGTTGTTGTTGTGTTCTTTTCTAAATATATTCTGCTGGACTATTATTCATTTTTTTACTGTATGTGCATATGCCTATCTTTTCACCTTTTAAAAGTGGTAAATGTTCAGAGTAACACCCTTTACCAAGCTCTTACCACTTCTGTTAAGACGTGTGTCAAGCCATTATCTGTGCTGCAGTGTTAACTGGCTCCATGGCTGACAAACACATCCACAAATAGATAACTGTTCATCGAAAATGTCTCCTGGTCTGTTCGCTGGGGCGTGGAGTTTGCCCATTAGGGAGAATGTCTTTCTCAATCCCAGTGGTGTCCTGTATTTTCAGGCAATTGCTGTGAGCTGACCTGGTTTAGTTCTCCCTCAGAGAGGAAATGTCAGCTCCAAAAAGCTGGGGGGAACAAAAGCTCAGTTTGTTAGGGCCCCTTGATGAATTTGTGATGACTGTACTCAAAAAGGATATTAAAATTAATGTCTAGAGGTACACCTCAACATTGATGCAGGCAGGCTTAAAAAGCTTGGATGACTCTGTGTGTGACTAAACACTATATTTTTTAAACGATGAAGTCACTATTACAGAGGCAGCTACCCAAGTGATTCTTTTCAGATTACCTGAATATCACATGTCCTAAAGGTCTGATTCTGACTGCTATTTTATCATTTTGATATAGTATATCTATTTTTAGCCATATTAGAGACTTGACTCTGCTATGTTGACCTACCTTACTTCTTTTCAGCTGAAATGTCTGGATTCAGGTGATTTTCATAGGAAACCAACTGATCAAACAAGAATGATGAAGTGAATGGCATCATGAGTGGGGTAAAATATTGTTTACTAAATGCCAGGTTTAGACAAACTTTGACCACCTACTGGAGTGGTATGTGGAACTGGTGCTGTGGTCAGAATGCATTAGTTCATGTGAATAAGGAACCAGACTGGCTTTCTATCTTTTAGTTGGTCCATCACTTTGTGTAAACTGAAATCTCTTTTCATCTGGTCTCCTCACCACATTGAACTATGACTTCATCCAGTACTTTCATTTACAGCTAAGTACCTCCCAAACTAACTATATTCCAATGTGTTTAGTTCAAAGTAGCAAATGTTAACATGCCAACATACACTGATCAACCACATCATTACCTCGATGTCCTTTGACTTATTAAAATTAAACTCTGACAGAAGAGGCACATCAAACATATACAGCCAGAGGTGGCTGTGAGGTGGTCATAATGTTATGCATGATCAATGTATGTAGCTAATAGAGCTCCAAAGGGGCCAAATTGTGGATTCAATGGTTGCATCAACACATAATAATGTAAGTGACAGCACAAGAAGCAGCTGTGAAACTCCAAAAACAGAAAAACTTTTAATGGAGCATAGATTCTAAACAGCAACATATATCATTCCTAACAACTGCTGCAAAAATATACTGTGGTTCACAATTACAATAAACATTATGCCATTAGCTTTTTAATGGAAGGAGTTTGACAGAAACTTCCTGTGTTCTTGTGTATGAGGCTTGTATAGGCAGCTAATTGGTGTGACAAAACTTGGAGAGAGGTCATACAGTTGTCATATATCTTAAAGTTTAATTTTGTTCTACATTAAAAGAATGTAGAAGCATACTACTGGATGTTGCAGTGTAAGGTGGCATTGGATCTGTAGTAGCATGCAGAGTCTTGTAATTCTATCTGATGACTGCTCTGCATAGTGATGCAACATCCATTTTGGAGACAGAAAGAATTGCACCTGAGGTAAAAACACATTTCCTCTTTGATGTTCCCACATTCCAGGATGATGATACCCCCTGACACACTGGTAAACAAATTTGGGGGTTGTTTATGAACAGCAAGATTAAACCAAACAGAATCCACAACTTCCTCAAAGCATACATCTAAACATCTTTGAAATGTTATAGGGAGTCGTGTTCTTCTTTGTGAAAATCAGACCCCAAAAAAGTTTACTCTTAAATCTATAAAATATATTTTTGTTCAGTAACCAAAATCCTATCATTTTCTAAATGCCAAATTTAAGACAAGATAAGACAACACATTTCCTGTTAAATTCTTACGCCTACTCTAACCAGAAAGGTTTTATGAAAAAATGACACAACTTGATTGAATATTTTTGACCATGTTGGAAATGTTAATCAGCATGTGAAAAGAAATGATAAGTTCCAAAAACATGCTGCTATAATCATAATCATAATAATAATAATAATTATTATTATTATTGATATTTTTGTGTTCTCTGAGGCAGGGCAGAGTAAAAGACTATGTCCGACACATCCCGAAGCTATTCCTTTCCAGCTGCTAATGACTGTTATTTGTTGTGTGACAAGGCAATTATGATGTGTGGCTCGTTTGCTTGTCAGTGATTGTTCATCAGCCCCGGCATTTGTCTTCTTGAGTTGGTAATAAGAGGGAGCCCCAGCGCTATTAGCACGTTCTTATCAGAAGTCAGGCAGCACAGAGCACACTGATGAAAAGTACAGGTTGAGAAGACTCAGAGCTTGATGTCAAAAAACTTCAGTATGACTTTAGGTTAGGCTATCCAAGCTAATGACTTGAGTTTATCCTTGTTCTGGTTGTGTGTAGCACATTAGTTCATATCATCACAGCTCAGATCAGAGTTTTTGCTGTACATTAATAGTTTGTCATTATGATTTATGACTCAGGTGTCTTCAAGTACCGAGCTGTTTTCCTCAAGGCTTAATTTTGACTACCCAGAGACCCAGAGAATGTATTGTGCAGCTTTTGTCAGATCATAAAAAAGATGAATTTCTGGTCAAACCTAACCTTAAAGGGGAACTACCGTTTTTTACAACCTGGACCTTATTTCTGGCATCAAATATGATTGCTTACTCACCCATATAACCTTGGTGTCATTTGGAGTCATTCGGACGATATTTAGATCAGCGTATATCCATATAGTGGGAGTGACTGGGGCACCGAAACACAGCCTCTAAATAACACATTATCTGCTGCGAAACTCCTTAATTTCACCAGTATTTTGTTATGATACACTAGTGCTATTCCCTGTTGAGTCCGGGGTTACCTGTTATCGATTCAAGGACGTGCAGCGGTTTGTTGTCCTTTGGCCAACTGTTCCTCTCTCTGCCTCAGTATCTTCCTTTCAATGAGCTCCTCATCCGTGTACTCTGGCTCAAAACGGTAAGGACGTCCATCATAAACAAATTCGTTGTCCACAACCTCAGAATCCGAAAAATATTCAGCCATGTTGCAAAAAACTAGCAAATTACAGGTAAACAAACCGCGCAGGGTGCGCATGGCACTCAGAGATGACATCATCCAGGTCAGAGGTTAGTAGGTCAATCTACAGACCCTGGATGATGATAACAGGTAAATATCGTTTGAATGACTCCAAATTACGCCAATTTATGCCAGAAATAAGGTCCAGGTTGTAAAAAACATTAGCTCCCCCTGTTGAAATAAGACACTAGCTTGACTAGTGGTCACAACAGTTTTCATTTAAATTGCAAAAAAAATAACCTATGTTTCCAGTAGGAAGGTCCCAGTTGGCATGCTTTAAATTACCTTTTGTAAATTGGGCAGTCTGGATGTTTGTCAAGCTGCGAGTAGGAGATCGCCATTCAATACTACCAACTTATTTCCCCACCTACAAAATGATCACATCATAAAATACACAGAGAACACTCAGGAACAGGCTGCAAAACAAACATTGAATGCTGCATTTAAAAGAAAAGTTTGTGCGAGATAGCTTCAAGGTTAAAAAACATTACAGAGAGGGTTACAGAGTTGGATGACCAGCTCATTTCTGTCGTAGAGAACACAGGTTTTCTGGTGCCTGGGAACAAGCCTGGAAAGGCTTTGCAGTTACCATATAAATGTGATCGACTCAAACAAATAAGTCATAAAATTGAGAATGATATTTTTAGTTCCAGGATTAGCCACCCAATAAAATTCAGCCTACAATGAGACTGTTGGAAGTTATAAGAAGCTAGCAGAATAATTAGTAGCAGAAAAAGCAGCATTGTTTATGGAAGTGCTATTTGAAATCCTGATTTTAAGAGGCACGAGGTTCATTTTGATACCAAAATAGTGGGGTTGGTTATTTTATGATATCACACAATGGTGCTTTGCTTCTTTAGAATGATCAATAATGGCATTGCTACAGTGGCTGTAAAATGAAGGACACTTGACACAATAGTCTCTTACCAGTAAGTTCACATTCTTACTGAGTAGAAACTTCCAGCCTATGGCTGTCATATACTTGTGGTTTGTGCAATAACTGTTTAGAAATGAAAGGTCAGGGATAAATGCTTCAGCCACAGGGATGCATAACAGCATTCATTTGACACAAATAATATCTAATTTAACTGGCAGCAGCTTTGCAATACACATTTTGTACATTTCCACTGATTATGATTGTGTAGATTCCTACAGCATCCAGTGCATCCATGAGAACATTGCTAACATGAACTGCACATCGATAATCTGACATACCCCTATAGGATCTAGGCTGCCAAAATAAATACATACATAAATACACTGATTGGATGGCAACATTAGATTTTTGTTTAACAACCTCAAAGCACCATGAAAATCAGTTGTTCCAATACTTGAAACATAATTATCCACCAAAGAAGACAAAGATGAAAGCCGAAGAATATACTTTTCTATAATAAATATTCATTCATTCATTCATTCATCTTCTGTACACGCTTATTCCTGTTAAGGGTCGCGGTATGAGTATTTGAACTGGTAATAAGGCTCAGATTAGCTCATCAGCATAAACTCATAGGTTAAAGCTTTTCATAAGTTTGCATTTAACAAACACCATGTCTTATGATGGTTGTCAGTTACTTTAAAAAAATAAATAACAATCCTTTTCTAGAAGGTGTACATACAGTACATGCATTTCATCCTTGTTTGATCCTGATGGATGAAAGCCACATCTGTCACTGAGTGCTTTCAGCTGACGTGCAGATTGAGCACATCCACCTTGTTGGTACCAGTTTTCTGATCTTGAAAGCATGTGGTGATTTGTCTCAATTTAACTATATGAGGGGAAAGATAAAAGGTGGCAGACATCATTACAGGAATCCTCAGTGACCTAATATCACCTTTATGCATTGCATGTAACAATGGCATGATAAAAGCAGTGGATAAAAATACACTGTGAATATCAAAATATGTACTATGAGTTATGATTATTTTATTCACATAGCAATGAGTGAAATCAACTCTATTTTCAATTTTTCCTTATGGACATCATTATTTTATATTCCAGCAAATGTAGTTTCCATAAAAAGGCATTCACATATTTCTAGTTATCTTACTTTCTTTGCGATTCAAATTGGAAAGAGCTATGTCAACATGCGTACTGCTACAGCTTAGTTTATATTCCACAGGAAGACGGTCTTTCACTTATGGCTGCAGTCTATTAAAGTGACAAGTGTTTCCTCCACAGATAACATTACATGTGATGAATTATTGTTTCTGTAATTCACAAATAGTTCTTTATATCAAATGCACAATGTCTGCAAAACACAGTATAAAGATTTGCATTTCATCAACTCAATTTTTATATAGACAATGTCAGGCTGAATAAAGCCCATTGTTTCAGCTTGACCAGGAATAATGGGTTAAACACATTTTCAAAGGTCATGTGAAGCATTGTGTAGAATAAATATAATTTAGCAGTCTGTTATCATCTGGCTGATCACGTTTCACCTCTTTTCTTAGGGTCCTGTGCTTTAACCATCATAACACTGTCTTGTTTAGTCAAAACAAACCAACCAAATGAACGATGAGTTAACTTCCAGTGTTTTTAATATTTTGATCCAAAATGCAGTAGATTTATATAAATACTTCTGAAATACAATCCAATGGTCACTTTGTCTTCACCATATCTATTAAGCCATTATAGCACGGGACATTAGCAAAACATTTCCTGCGTAGCCAACATGCCATGAACTGCTCATTTTGGACATCATTATTTTATATAATAGTAAGAACTAATAGGAAGAATTGAATCTCCCCATTTTGAGTGTAATGAAGTTTACATGTTGGTGTGTGTCTCTTTGTTCCATTTTGTGTTGTCAAAACTTGAAATGCAAAGGTGAAATGAGTTCGTGTGCCTTTACAGCCATAAGCAGTTTCAGTCTTAAATTAAGTTTTTAACAAGAAAACCATGCGGTCCTCTTTGCTGGATGTGTAGAAAATACAGTTGTTTATGCTCTGGTAGTTGCTCAGTGTTCTGTTTAATTCGAGGTCCCTTTCAGTTTATAGTGGAGTCAACAAATTGATTCACTCTCCATTAAGCCCTCTGAGACTACCAGCAGCAGGGTTTAACAATTAAACAAATCCAAGAGAATGAGGAGAAAAAACCCTGTTACACTTAACACTGTTCGGTATACAGTTCAGTAACACTGTATTTTGCGCAGAGAAAACATCACTAATTGTAACATTAACATGTCTGACCGCACATAGTCTCATATGGAAAGAAACTGTAATCCTTTACCGAAGACTACCTTTAGAACAAACATGACACAAAAGCAAAAAATGTGTAAAAGACTAACGATCCTAAGATAAAGAGACGCTGCAGAAAGAGTAACTTTTGTTGTGTGGCGTAAATTTCAGCCGACTGAACCCAGGTTTAGATTGTGGTGGACAACAATTTCTTCACCTGTGCATTTTGCACGTTTGAATTGTGAGCACATCTGAAATGATGCAGACGTGATTGAGCTCTTAATAGAATGCTCCTCAAAGGTTAGAGTAAGGTGTATTTTCAGTCTGAATCGCAATATTGGAATATATCATAAATAGGGCTTTGACAGTGTTGAAATGAATAGATAAACCCAAGTGTACCTAACCTCAACTAGTTGTTGTCCAGGCCCATAATCGTCATTATGAATGCAAAATGTGCCAACAGAATAACAAAACTAACTGATGTGAAATTAATCCATTTGGAATATGTCTGATATAATCTTTTTGTCTTTTTTAATGCCCTCTCAGAGTTTCCAGTCTACATGTCTCTGTATTTCAGTCTCTTACCCATCTATGGAAACATTAAATTTTGTCCCCACAAACAGTTCTGAATATAAATAATTATAATAAAAAAATCCACAGAAGCTGTCATTTTTTACAAGATATTTTTTTAATCTTTGGACTCAAAACATATTACAGTTTCAGGCTCTAGTTTTGGAAGAATCAAACAATGCATGACGTTATAGGACCCCAAAACACTAAGCTGAAATATACCAAACCCAAGCCTCCCTTTAGATGCACAAAAAGCACAGTTAATTTGTAATCTGTTACCTCCTACAGCCCATATAGGACATAATCTGATGTAAGAATGCATGGTGGTTTTAAAATGAGTAGCACATTTTTAAAATTAGATGCTGTATATGTCCAATTGCCTTAATGTGGTAGATCTCATCAGCTGACAAAGGAAATCACAGTTAAGCCTTAAAGTTGCTATGAATCAAAGATTTGAGTGGAAAGCATGGGACCGTCTTTGGTGGCCTGAAACAGCAGCCTTAATCACATTAGAGTTCTTTTTTCTATGTACTGTGTGCACTGGATGCAGAATGTTTAATCAAAGAGAAACAAGCATAACATACATTAGAGGAATTAGCGCAACTTAGTGCAACCATCTGTAGCAACTAAACACATTAAACAGCAGAGAACACTAATGCATAGTGCAAGTATAACATCCAGCCAAATGTCCCTGTTATATTATTTAACCTAGACAGTCTGCACTGGTAATGTAATGTTTGTTAGCTTCTACTGCTTTGTCATCTGCATCAGTGGAGTGTTGACAGTAGCACTCACAAACTGGAGAGAGGTCATCAGTTGTCTAGTTAGACTTTGTTGCCGCAGTGTAATTAGTTCTTCTGTCACAGTAGCAACATGTTACATGACTTAAAAAGGAAGAAACATAAAGTGGCCCTAAAAACTGTACATCCACCTGTATCAAGTTCTGTTGCTTCTGTGGTGGAATAATGCAGCACTAATAAACTGAAATATATTAATTGTGGTTTTGGCTGGACTGGGAGAACCTGAAACAGCCCCCAGCAAGTCACGGAGTTGGCAGGCTGTTGTTCTTTTCTGAGGCGCCAGATTGTGTTTTGTTTTTGCATTTTTTTTTTTTTTTTTTTTTGAGCAACTGACTGCTGACTGGACACCGAATTTCCTACGGGATAAATAAAGTATCTATCCTATCTATCTATTATATCTAGTTGTTTGGCTGTTAAATGAGGGAACACATTAGCAACACTGGACTTTGATCAGTCTCTGTCGATACCCAGTAGTTTATACAGGCGGTACATGTTTCTACTGTTCAAGTCTTTTCTTAGTGACTCAGTTGCATGATGGCTCAATACGACAACTTAGAGACTGACCATTGCAATACCTGATAATACTAAATTGAGTGTTTATGGCCATTTAATGTTTTTTCTACGGGGATATATGGTTTCAGTGCTTTCAAAAATTGATAATGGAAAATGTTTTTTAAAAAGCAGTCATAGTCTTTGACCCCTTTTTTTTTGCATTTTATTGCAGTAAAAGTAGACTGTATTACAATGTTTGAGTTGGATATCTCCCCTTGAAATTCAATCATTACAAAGTCCACCTTTCGCCATGGTTACAGAGATCTTCTGTCTTAAGGGCTGTACTGACATTTGCATTCAGCACCACACTCTAAAGCCTGTGAGCAAAAGGTCAAAATTGTTTTGTAAAATAATGCACCAAAAGCTGATGAGTGGACCGAGGCTGTTTACCCTGAAGTTGTATCTGGTATTTTACATCAAAAACTAGGTGTAAAGGTATGTTTGGCAATGTGTGACAACTTGTTAGACACAAGTGGTGATGACAATGGAAAGAGAATCTCAGCACTCCATAAGGCAGAGATTGATATTATTAGGAAACCCAGCATTCATGCCAGAACAGACATAGCCCTAAAAGGGGTTTTTGCACAGCTCCAGGACTAGGGAGTAGAGTGGGAGCAAAGTGTCACTGCCTGCTGCACATTTGCATTAATGCTCCAGCTGATAAGACCCACCAGCCCCAACACAAAACTCACTGAGTCACTCATCTATTATACATGAGTCACTTTTGTGCTGTCTGAATGGAGCATCTTCTGTCTTGGCTGGTTAATTCATTAGGATGAATGTTCAGCTCTGCAGACACCAGCACTGCTTGACAGTTTGGGCATGGTAATTTAAGTTTGTTTATTCAGCAGTGAAATAAATGATTAAATTGTTTTGTTTTTTTTTTGTTTGTTTTTTTGTTGTTGTTTTTTTTATTATACTGGTATTGTTGTAATGACCTATTTGTACATAGTGAGACAATGCGTATCCTAACAGACTAACAAAGACACACTCTGTGGATACATCTCTGGAGGTTATCTTTGTCACTAAACTTGTCCATTCTACGTCACAGCACTGTGAATGACATAGACGGATGTATTTTGACTACAAGAAGGAAACTAGTTTGTGGAGTTGCAGAGAGGTTTCTGCTTTTGAAGTCTATATTCAGAACACCTTACTCAGTGATGAAATAATCAGGGGATGTTGTCAGTCACTGTTAGCCTTTTACACTAGAAACCGTACAACACCAGTAGGAGGAGGCCAGTCATGCATCGTCTTGACGTTGATCGGGTCTGATGGCTCTTTGAAAACGTTGTTACTCATTGTGTGTTGGTGTGCTATTTTGGAGGGTTTATTTTCCCTCATGTTTGTTTTCGCCTCAAAATGTCCAGAACACTTTGTGCTCCAGAGCCCATGAAGCGTCGGGCAGAAGTGATGACAGTGACATGAAAGGGCTTTCCATTACCCTTCCATTTGAAGCATGGTTACACTACACATCAGTGTGCACACATCTGTCACACTCGGATCTAATCAATCCAATTTATGAAGCCCTGAGGATGTACTGCACATGTGTTGGGTCATTTTGTTTTATGTTGTGTGTATGTGTTTGAGGTGCTGGTTTGTTGTCCATTTGGAGGTACAGTTGTATTTTGTTGTTGGTGTTTAACACCACCTTGATCAGGTTCTTTTCCTGTGCTTCACAGATTCTTGTAGTTTACATGTATCATCTGCACACCTTAAATGAAATAAGAATGTGCTGGAAGGCATTTGTTTTAATATAAGACTTGTTGGAAAAGCAGCAGCTTCACAGTTAGACTGCTATATAATATTTTTCAACTGTTACAAGATTGCATGATTCATAGTTTTTCTTCAAGAAACTCAAAGTTGCCAGTTGCCTTTCTTTAACATTTTTGGATACATGACTCACAGAAACCTTTTTCTTAACCTCAGAAAAATTATGGACTTTTTGGATATTTTTCACTTAGAGATCTGTAACTGCCCTAAGTTAATGGACTTTCAAAATCCCAGTTCATCTGATTTCTTTGCAAAGTAGAGGTAACTTGTATAAAACCAATTACAAACACACCACTAAGCCATTATACAACACTTGCTGACATGTACCTGCATTACCATGAGCTTGGCAACTGTAATGTTTATTTTGGCTGTAACCCACGTGCATTGTCCTACTGCAGGGAAATAATCACAATACCACTAAATATTTATTAGTTTGCAGTTGAATACATTTCCCAAATAAGACATTCACTCTTGTTACATTAGCCTCTGTTAAAATTACAGTGTAAAAAGCATGGTGGGTATATACACAATGAGAAGCAGACAACCACATGGTTGTTGTTCCTCTTGTCATGATGTTGGCTGAGAATGAATAAAGATATATGGCAGGTTCTCCTCTAAGTGCTTTGGTGAGTTGATTTGTCTGTACTGTATTTAGTTCAGGTCAACTAATGGCTTTGTATAATTGCTAATAAGACATTTTATTTATGAAAGAGTTTTTCCTTTTATATCTATATATATATGGCCATTTAGTGAAGTTGTTCAGTACTTGGTATAATAAGCTTCTGTGCTTAACCACAGCCCAAGTCTGAATGTCAGCCCACAACAGTTTTGCTGATAAATCCCACTGCTCCCATTTATCTGGATACACAGCTCTGTAAACAGCTCTCAAGCTGATTTTGTGTTTACAACTTGTAATCCTGTGAGCACTAAGTACCTGTGGGTTGATATGGTAGGAGTACATATTTCACAAAGATGCACATGAATGCTTTGAATAGATTTTAGCAGTCTGTGAAAATGCTGAGTCCAGTAAACATTAATTTATTTTTTTATATATGCTTAGTAAAAGCAGCGTTGACAGAAGATTGGGGCCATCCCCACTATATACTGGGTAAAAAGTGTATACTGGGAGAGCTTAGAAACGATGAGGACGGGTCCATGCTATTTTTTTTATCTTATTTATTCATTAATTTACTGGTGAAAGTGAAACATCTTGACTGTTTAGTAGATCAAAATAACACAATAGAAAATACCGTATGATATTGCAATAACACATTAACAGGGAGAAGAAGGAAGCTGTCCAAAACAAATCAGGAACAAAATACAATGGCATATTAGGTAAGAACCACACTGACCCAGAACACTGAAAATGAGTAAATATTTTGTTGCTAATTCTTACCATGCTTCGATGAGGACTGATAACACTCAGTAAAGGTGTCAAGACTATTGACTGTTATGCTACAGAGTGTTTTTTTATTTTTTTAAATGCCTTCCTTAAAATGGCTCAGACGGTGCTTTGAATGAAGTCGTAATATAGACTAAACAGGTAATGCCATAATTAGAAAGAACTCACTGGGCTGACACAAATGCTCATGTACACTCAGGAAACTTGTTTTCCTCTCTTTACTTTGACTTTATGTAAAGCTTAAAATTGTTTCGTTTCAACGTGGATGTCATCACAGTAACCATGATGTCCCCTAACCTCAACAAAATAGTTAGAACCAAAACCCCAAACTTTTCCTAAAACATGAAAAAAGAAAAGTTGCATTTGTGCCTAAATGTGTCCAAACCTTAACTTGAACATGATATCATGAATCATTTTGGTTTTAGGAGACAAACATTATATTTTATTAGTTTTTATTTGTTGACCTAACCATAATCTTAACTTTATTGTACCCATGTACAATTATTCACTCTAGGAAACCTTTACATCTGTCCAGTTCTCCTCTATTCATGTATTTTCTATAAAGTTTGATTTTTTTACCACCAAAACAAATTCTTCGTACGTATGAACATACGTGGCAGTAAAGATTATTCTGATTCTGACTGAAAACACCTCATCTCTTTTACAACCTATTAAAATCCTAGAACCAGGAATAATTCTTATTTTTTTTCCCCAGCAGTTTAACTCGGTAAAGTAATTACTTCACGTTAATGAAGTGGTGATAAGGTTTCATCAAATCTTTTATCCTAATCCATATTCTTTATACAGTATTTAGCTATGTATGTATCCGTCAAAAATGTAGCAGAAAGTCTAATTTGGCAAACATAACTGTTTATGGAAAAAGAACTCAAAGTGCAGAAGGTAAAGGTGAGGCAACAAAGGACTCTCAAACCACTGAAGCACAGGGTTGCTCAGTTAATAAGCTCTGAAAAAGGACAAGCGGGCACAGCGCTGTGGTTAAAGGCCAAGATTGTATCATTGATTACTGTGCAGTTTTTGTGCTGTGACAGACACACACACACTTTCACATTCTAGTCACACCCCCATCATTTATTTGTGTCTCGCAGTAATTTACTGCCAAACATGGAGCAAACCAGTTCCATACCATATTTCTGCCCTGCCTCCAAGATCTATTAAATTTGAAGCAAAGAGATGATCCACCGGTAGTATGGTTTATGTTTTATCTACCAATCAGAATAAAGATCTATAGATCTAATGAGAAGGCAGACTGTGGGGGAAACTCAGGGGTAGTAATATCGCAGAAATGAAATCGAACTTTCCCTAAATGGAAGTGCCGCAGAAGACTGCTGTGTAAGCACTATCTACACTTGCGGAGTTCTGCTCGTAAAATGGCATTTTGGCCTCCTGAAAATTACAAAAAAATTGAAACATATGAAGATAAAGATTGTCTTCCCCTGCATGTTAATCTACTGCAAGAAAACATATTCTGTCTCAGTTTTGCAAAATCTAATCTGAAGCCATTCTTTTTGAAAAGAATAATTTCCACCAGCTCTGTATTTTTATATCCTAAAAAATAAAATATAAAAATGTCCATGTAATTACAGAGTTCTCTCTATTTTGACAATTTAAGCCATTTAAGCCTGTTTTTGATTCACCAGGTTGTTCTGTATTCTAAAGAGTCTTGCCAGCATGTGACTGCTAGCTAAAAAATAGAAAGTGTTTTAGAAATTCACATGGCGGATAAACACAAGGGCCATCGAGTTTGTTCTCAGTGTGTGTCAACCTTTCAATTCTTCCTCAGTAAATTAAATGGTGCATTTGGAGAACCTTAATTTGCATTTAGGATATTTTGAAGAAGGCTTGGATGCTTGTTTGCGAGTGTGTTTGACAAACTTTTAACTCAACTCAAGCTCAAGTCCGTATGACAGCAATCCAGAAGTAAACTGGAGCCGGTTCACCAGCTCTCTTGCTGACCACTCCCAAAACAGTATCTGTGACTTTAGCCTTGGATGAGACTTGGAAGTGGCATAGTGGTTAGCACTGATGCCTCACAGCAAGAAGGTTCGGGGTTAGAATCCAAGTCGGCCGGGGCCTTTCTGTGTGGAGTTTGTATGTTCTCCATGTGTCTGTGTGGGTTCTCTCCGGTTCTCTCTGGTTCACTGGTTGTCTGTCTCTCTCTGTTGGCCCTGTGATAGACTGGTGTACCCTGCCCCCAGTCTGGAATAGACTCTAGTCTCCCCTAGAGCCTCTGGGATAGGCTCAACCCCCCCCCCCCTCCCGCGATCCTTCACAGGACAAGCAGTTACAGAAGATGAATGAAGGACACTTGGAATGTGAATGTGGATGTAGCCATGGCTGACCTTCAGTTGTTGAAATTATGACTCTTTGTAATGGTTATACATGAAATCAAAATGGAGTGAGGGTAGTGCTGACTGGATATTTCTGACTGGATATTTCTACTAAAGCTACCGTTTTCCTCTTGTGGTGTGTTAATAATGTAGAAACACTGCATTAATAGTATATACTTATCCACTGTACAATAAACCAATGCAGGTATAACTTCAGCCATCATTGCCAGGCAGATCAGCTCGTCCTCACAACCAGCAGCTGGAAACTGTTGGAGGTTGGCCTATTAAAAGGAGTAATGAGCACTAAATGCATCACATTAAGTGTTACATCATCTGCTTTCTGTATTTTAACACCAGACCATATGGACTGTTTGATTGAACTAAGAATTTATTTTGAGCTAACAAAAGTAATCCAGACAAAAACTCCCTGCCAAAGGGGCTTCATGTTAGAGAGTTACATTTTAACTAAAGTTCGTCTTCCCATTACCAGAAGGGGAAAAAAAAAACATTTCAAAAGTCAAAGGTTTAAAAGTACTGAACGTATTTGGATTAAATTTCTTCTGCAACTTTATGTGATATTGATTTCTCACTCATTCCTAAAACCTTCCTATATATAGTTTTCTTCACAGCGTGTAAGATCTCAGTCTGAGAGCTAAATTAAAACAATTTGTCTTTAAAGATTTGTTTTAAACCTCAGCTCAGAATGAAAAACAAAACATGATATAGTTCTCGTATGATTATTTGGTTGAAACCTTTTAATCTCTGTGTCATTTACCCGTTATAATTAGATTGAATTAGCCCATCATCCAAAGCCACGTCAGACCTTTATGTTTTAAATCTTTCAGCAGAGTGATGTCAACCTTAAGGAACTGAGGTTGACGTGCTGCTGAAAGCTTTTGTTTTTAACATTGCCAGTGTAGTATGTAACAGTTCTCTACACAGATGGATGAACATGATTAACTGAGTCTTAACTCTTAATTAATTAGACCACCGTAGACCAGCCAAGGAGAAATGAGGGAAGAATGCGGAGGCTGGGAGATTGAATGGTGCTTCTTGTATGTCTTTCTGGGGTCAGGTCAGAAGATGGTCCTCTGCAGTGGTGTATTAGTGAGCTGAAGTCAACACTGACAGTTCTACATAATGAGGGCAGGCGGGGGTGTTTACTTGACTCTGGCCCCAAGGCTTTCATCCACTGTCAGGTCAGTGACCATCATGTTAGCCAGCGTGAATACCCAGACCATAGTGTTGTGTTAGCTGCTTCTTTTTTTTTTGGTCAAAACTACTCCACAGCCTGGACGTGGCTGTTACTTTACGTGGGTTCATTCACTTCTGCAGGGCCAGGTATCAATCAAAGTTTTCAACTAGGCCATGACCGCATCTCAATGGACAGAGAATGGCTTGTAAAAAGATACTCAATCAAAGAATACTCCCAGTCTATTTTCAGTAACATAATATAGAGATGGTCTGTTGATCAAATGAGGCACAACCAAAACAGAGAGCCCATCCCTTTGTACTGCATTATCGTTGTCTTTTCATCCCAATTCACTCCCCTTCATTGCTTTGGGGGTCTGCCAAGTTGAGTTTATTCTGCTTACAATCAGTGAGACAGTGGACATTTCACTGCCAGTCTTCAGAGAAAAACATGGCATGAAATGAAAAGAAATGGCAAACTAAAGTGGCTTGCTGCCATTTCCTTACATAGATGTGTGGTCCCTTTAAAATATATTTGTTCCACACCTATGTTTATCCTCATAGGCCTGGCCTGTGTGTGCTGAATGGCCCATTACACTAAAGTGTGCGTTTGATGCAGGCAGCAGATGGCAATGTGTAATGCGGTGAAATAATTTCCAGTTAAACAAAGACCACTGCTGAGAGAAGATTTCCATCAAGGAACTGTTTAAAAATATTCCATTAGAATGAAACACTTTAACGGGGGTGTATGTGCCATTTTTCAATCGTGCATGTAAAATCAAAAAGCTTTTCCATTACAGCGATGCTCATATACTCATCTCCTGAACATGGAGTAAATAGATGTCGGGTTCGTATGACATATGCCATCAATCAATACACTCCAGGTTATATAGTAGGCATGTGCACAGCTACAACCACAGACCTGAACAAAGGTTGGCCTCGATTAAAAGGTAATGTTGTCTTCTCTAGCACCTGTATTTGAATAGACTTTTTAAGGTCAGTGATGCTTTGTGAAGGTTGCTGCATATATTAACGGCAGCATTTTTCCAGCAAATTAAATAGATATAACATTATGACCTACAGGCTACTATTATTTTAAACTCAATTTTGCCATTTTTAAAAAGAAACCATTTCGAGCTTGTGCTGTTTTTTCACTGTTTTCAAAGCCTTCACATAAATCATAACTCCAGTGAAAGGCCTTCAGTGTAAGGCCTTCAGTGTGTTTTTGTTGTCATTCACTCTCTCCGTTTCGTGTCACACTAGAGTATTTTAATATTATAAATATAGTTTTTATTCAAGATCTGTTTTACTGTCTTTTTGGATTCCTCTCAGACGGCTTGTTGTAACTCCTAGCTACATGACACATTAGACTTTCCGATCCATTTCTGCAGCCAAGATGTCAGGAGACATTTGTTGGGAAACATGTAAAGTGAGAAACTGAAAACCTCAGTATGAGTAACATTTTATCCCGAGGCTTATTGCACACTGTATCTAAATAACTCACAGACTCAGATGGAAACTTAGTGTAACCAGCACGTTCATATCTGTGTTGTGTGTGGCAAATGAAGGGCCACGGCCAGACAGTGTTGATTTAACAGCTAAAGTGTAAAACTAAGCTGTCAAACATCTCCATTCCTCGGCTAGATAGTCGCAAGGCTCAGAAAGCATCAGATGTGTGTTAGGCTCAGGTCCCTTGACAGCAGAATACACAAAATGGAGATGATTAACACAAACAACCTGCAAATTAGATTTAAGCTAGCAAGGACACAAATCCCACAGAAGAACATGAGCTAGTTATTATTTAAATGAAGGCATCATCTGATCACCTTCGAGAGTCTGTTTGTGTGGTTTAATGTGATTGGTTTAGATTTTAATTTGATTCACTGTGGCCTCATAACACAAGCAAACAACTACTAATTTGAATCAAGGATGGAAAGGATGCATGGGAATAGTTTGAACAACATCTTTCACAGTGAGAAACTGACTGAGACAATAAGGTTTCTAAAGTAATGCTTACTCTGCAACACAAGAACTTGCACCTTAAAGAGAAAATTATTTGTTTTAACAATATCTAGTCCTCAAATAGAGGAACTTGAAAATATAATTCTCATGAATAAACATTATTTATTTCGGAAAATTGTAGGAATGCTGTCTATGTTACAATGCAATATTATTTTCAAACTGACAAATGTCAACAAAAATGGGGACATGTTTTGAAAGCAAACCACCTGAGACAAATGTTAAGATGGTGTTCTTTGCTTCAGACCCAATGTAAATGAGATCTGTAGAAAGCACTTTTTCAGTCTACAACAAAGTGAAGATGAGACCCCACATTCGTGCACGGCTTTGAAGTGCTTTGAGGATTAGACTATGATTTTAGCGTGGTTGGTTGTCAGTTTGACTAGATGAAGACGGGGGTGAGCATCTGTCAGCAAACGCTCAAGCAAGAGCTCAAGTTAATAACTTGGCCTCGAGTGGTTTATATTATCTTTTTCAATTGCTTGCAGTCATACATGAGCACGCTTTTAATGTTCTCTCTATGCCTTGTAAGCGTTCCCTATGGATACAACTTTAACATAACACAACAGTAATGTCATTGTTGCCATCTCAAATGGGAGGTAAAAAGTTGTGCCAAGGGCTCTGTGAGCGCAGCGTGATAACGATGACCTTTTCTGAAATCCCTCCCCTCCTGTCTTTGTGTTTCTGCTCCACAGACCAGCAGCTCTGTCATTTCTTCCCTTATATTCTTCTGATCTCCCACGCATCTGTTTGTAGTGCCCAACGTGAATTGGATTCCTCTAAACAATAAAAAGAGAAGATTTAAATCATCAGGAAATCTGGCAGAAGGCGCTCACAGTATCTTTGGCAATTAAGAGGACATAATAGATATGCGTCCCTCTCATTCAGGTTTACCGACCTCAGAATTTCACATCAACTGTCTGTCCTCTATCTCTGAGGCCGTGGGTCTGATTATTCTGCATCAGACCTGCAGTGCTGCACATCAAGCTACAATTATTTCACTGGCGTATTATTTATTACCAGACAGATTTCCTTTACTTAGCTGAAGATATTCCGCACTGTTCCGTTTTTTTCTTAGCTCACGAAATATATCCTTTCATAGATTTAGTTTCACATGAGAAAATAAAATCCTCACGAATAATTTGTTTTTGCTGCCGAGTGTCACAAACCAGTTGCACACTTTACCCAGTGGCGTGACCACCTTCATCTCAATGTCAGGAAAACAAACCGTGTTTGTCCCAGCATCCCATCTTCATCAGAAACAGAACAATTGAAATGGTTCACAGGTTCAAATACCTTGGACAATAAATTCAGCAAATCAAAGACTGTCAGCCCTCCGTTGGCTTAAAGGATTTTGTGTTTCCCCCATCTCATCATCCCATCTTGCTCTACTGCTCCACCTGCTTCCCTAACATACTCTCTGTCACAAATCGGACCAAACCCATGCATATAACTAACAGTGCTGCCAAGATAATAGGTCTGCCCGCACCCAGCTTATCAGAGCTCAATTATAAGGCCATTACACACATTTCAATCACAATAGCACAGGACCTTACACACCCACTTAATCACCACTTCACTGTACTGATGCAGAATGGCCTTGACAGAGTGAGCCACTGAGGAACCCCGAGTTTTGATTTGATTACTGCAGTGAATAGACAAGCTTGTTGGCTTTTATTCTATTTATACCTTCGTTGAAATCCTTCACAGAGAGTTCAGTCTCTCTTCATTCGTTTGACGACTTCTTACTGGAGCTTTTTAGGTGCTTAAACCTGAGCTGCAGTCAGGACATGGGCCCTGTTATCATAACAAACACTGTTATCAGGTATTTCTGCAATTACTTAACATTAATAGCCTAAATCATTTGCTTCTGTACACTCTGGCGCACACCTTTCTACTTCATCCTTTCTACTTCATGCTCTCCTAGATCAGATATATAGACATCCATCACTTCATTTATATTCGTCCTCCTGCCGCTAAAATATTACCTTCCACCGTCCCCGTTTCCAGAAGAAGTTCTACATTTAAAGGTCTGAATTTGAAGCCTCGTCAAACACTGTCACGTTTGTCCTGGTTATCTTTTGTTTAGTGTCACTGCGAATTGGTCAGTGGTGTGTGAAATGAAATCTGGCCTGGTTCTGCTGCTGCCTTGCCCTGTCTCGCCCTTGTCTGTTATAAGCTGAATGTTGGCAGTGTAGGCTGGAGCTGTGCAGACAGTTTGTTGTTGATGCAGATCTGCCGCCTGCTGCATCATGATGACATCTGTGAAAATAAAGGTAATAGGAAAAGGTATGATTGCAAGTCAACCAGTGCCTTCTGCCATCACACATGTGGGGAAGGGGAGGTTTAAATACACATACACTAACACAAGGACGTTGTTTCCACAAGGGATGTCAACCCATTCACTTTCCAATATCCTATTTTTGTCCATGTCCCTTTCATTGTTCAGGTGCAGTCTGCTTCTATGTGTGTGCCTCATAGTTGTCTCCTTGCTGTCCTTACTGCCACTATAGTCCAAATAAAAGAAGAGAGAAGCTCTAAAAATGTTGAAATTTTCCCCTGACTCTGCAGAGCAATGAGTTTAATGATCACCACAGTGGTGCAACTAATGGTTTATGGACATTTCTGCTGGATTTTTCTTCTCAGCTTTCATACAGGCTGCCCTACCTTGTTAGCTGGGGTTATTGGAGTTAAAGGGAAGGCCCTTGCCTCATCTTTCTCTGCATATTTTCTGCACATGACAGCTTTGAAATATGATCTATAGTGACTGAGCCATCTCACCTTGATTTAGTGATATACACCAATGAAATATTTTTAGGCTGTCGTGTCATTCAGTGACATTCAGGTCGGTGGTTTTCTTGACCATAGTTTTCCTGGCATGAAATTTACATCCAAAATCTACTGATTTTTATTTTTTTAATCCATTCTTTGCCATGATCCATGCACTCTTTCCTGTATGAGTGGCTGCCACACAAGCCCAGCAGTTATCTGAAAGTTGTCCTCATCTCTCTAATCATGTTCTCTGTTCTCTTTAACTTGATATTGACATTTCAGAAAGTGGGACTTGCCACTAAATGCACTTTGGTGTCTTTAATAGTTACCCCTCTTTTGTATCCATCATTCAGCTTCCTTTTCACATCTTCCTCAGTTGCTTGTATCAGCAAGTGCTTGTTGAAGAACAGCCAGAGAATTTATCTGTAATTGACAATTCCTAACCAAGTCCTAATGAGTAAATTAAGGCCTAATGACTTAATGAAGTTTGGTGACATTACAAGTACAGAACCTTTAGCACCTGCCTTGATTGCAACAGTGAGAAATAATTGAGATAATTGAGATTCAAGTCGCGTTTACTGTCACTTCCACAAAATGTTAATAAAAACATACAGATGTGTGAAATACTGTTTCTCCTTTTCTCCCACTGTGCTACATATATTCTGACAATACACACAAAATAATTACTGCAACTACTGCTGCACAACTTGGGTAGCACGGATCGACTTGAATTCAATTAAATCAGATGGCAAATGGAATTCCAGGCAATCGGAAAAAAAACTAGTGAGTGGAACAATAGTACTAGATTTAAGAAAAAGGCTTCCATTAAGAGTTTAGTTTTGAGAGATCTAATGTAGTGCACACTAAAAAAGAAGCAAATGTAAAAGTATCAGATACACAGTCTCTATACTAGAATAGCCAGGGTTTCTGACATACAGAGTATAGCAGTGAATCAGTGTGTATTTTGCTGTCTCCTCAATACCTCCCAAGCTGGATGGAAACGCATTGATCCTGACAAGTACAATGACAGCTACAATGTTTTTGAGCAACAAATCACAGATCAGACAACTCACTCAAAAAAAAATCAAAGACGCATCAGAGAAGTGCTGCAGCTGAAAGACGCATCCCCTTGTCTACTTGAGGAGCAGCAGCAGAGTGTTTTAAACTTCCATATTGTTGTGAATATTCATGAAGCGCAGTCAAAATAAAAAACACTCAAGCATTTACTTTCTTCTGTTAGATGTGTGACTTTCACACAGGGCTTTTATTCCCTTGATTTTTAGCTCACTGTTAATCGCCACTGGCACAGCGATCATTCGGCCACTCAGTCATTATCTCCACCACAGTCATTATGGCTGTAGTTCAAAAATTACTACTTCAGAGCCACTCATAAATTCTATCGGCATCATAAAAACCATTGAACAGGCTTTGGCATATCACCTCCATCACTGCCACGCTCTTCAAACTACTTCTTCCAAATAAATAATGCAGGGCCATTGTCTGTGAAGAGGCCATCACTATCACCAACAACTAAATGTAAAATTCAAGCACCCACGGCAAATGAGGAAATTCCAGAATGTCATAACCTTTTATCTGAGGATGATTTAGTCTTTTTTCCCAAGATCAATAATCTTATCAAGCATCAAATACTTAACAAAGTCAGACTTGTTTAAGGTAACTGTACTTACTTTGCCTCACTAAAGTGTAAAAACACAGAGTTTTTGGTGCTTGACAAGATTTTTTAATTTCTGTTGTGCAGGCATTCTGGAAATTTGCATCCTGGACACTTACACAAGTAGTAGCTAAATATACATATAAAATACAAAACTCAAAAATACTCAATGCTCTTTTAGTATACGTAACGGCATGTGTATTTATTTATTTTTGATTTTGGCAGTTCAGATCCTCCGTAGTTTTTGTTGGTTGTGATGTTTATCTGGTTGAGAAAGCAGATTGCAAACAGAAGGAGCGATTTACAGAGGTTTATTGTAAGAACAGGTGTCCAGATGAGATCCAAGGGAGAAAGTCCATGAGGAAGTATTCTCTCTTTGCACCCTGTTTAAAATAAATAAATAAATTGCACTTGGAGCATACACAGTGTGCAGACCATTTTTTCAATATATATCCTTTTTGTCTAGCACCTGAACTATTTTATTTGGATGTGCGCACCCGGATCCACTTTTAGACCTCTTTGCACCCTGGACCACACAGCTGAGCTCACTGTTTGTTGTGCGTATTTTAAGGCGATCCATTAGGATACAATGGTTGAACTGATTTTGACGGTCTGTCACTGAAAATAAAGACGTGTATTTGAAAAGTAACCCTGAAACTGAATTTTAAAGATCAAAAATCTAGTTTCAAGCATCTTTGATTCAAATTTGTCAAAATAAGCTGCTCAAGTTCAAATAAGCCTTAATAGTACCTTTACCAGCCTTGAGTTAGATCTGTCTTTGCAGTTGCAACATAAAATTCACATGAAGCCAGAATTGGAGGGTAGTATAATGTTTTGCATTGGTTCTGGCAGGAGAGTTATGAATCTTTTTAAATTGTGCCTTCCAGGAAATATTTCTCTGATGTAATTATAAGAAAGGAGTATTAACGATATGACCCATCCTCAGGCTTAAATGTTAAACAGCCTCACTAAATGTAGTTGTTGGTTTACATACATTAGCATGAATGTCCAAATTTACAATTCACTTACTTTAGATCTAAGAGCAGCCTTTCAACTATAGCAAAGTTAACAGAAGCCAATTCATCTCAGTAATGAAATGATACACTCCCCCCGACCAGAAACTTTTATCCACTCAGTTTACAATAAACACTGACCTGGTTTATAATTTGATTCCGCAAAACACAGAGCTACGGCACCTTTATCAGTAAGAGCAATTAAACATGTTCCAAGGTAATTAATCTAGCACTCTGAATACTCTGAAGTAATTATATCATGTTCCCAGCAGAACTGCTTCACTTCAGTTTGAAGAAGACTATTTAGCATTTAGCGCAGGCATTGTGTCTTGCCACATCATTTAAATACAGGCTGTTTACTCCACACTGCTATACGGTCATTCCTGAAATGTACATCTTGTGGTTTTCTGCTGTCTGATATCAAATGTGTCTGTGAGCTATGACCTTGAACTCAAATATGACTCCACATTATCATTTGCATAAGTTTCATCTAATTGATGTGGTCAGTATTTTTTTTTAGAGTTCTTTTTTTTGACAATAAGCCTTTATAGTAACACATTCCCACTAACTGTCATTTGTTGTTTGCTGGCGTATTTGTGTGCTTCCAGAAATGATGGACCAAACAGAGAGATACGTCAAGGGTGTTGTAGTTTATTATGATAGGATCCAACAGGAAAACACCCACTGCTACTGCTGAAAGGGCAGACCAAGAACAAGCGGTGTCAACTCCACTTGACACCACAGCATTGAAACAAGACAGATATCTAAACTTTAAACTCCTAGTGAAGCAAGTTTACATTTTCTCTACACATCGTTCTAAAGGTTGCACAAAAAGGCTTGATTGATCTATTGACTGACAGCCCTGCCTGCATCGCACCAAGGCCTTGTTTCACGTAAATAGACTTTAACCACGGCTTCAATGTTAACAAATTGGTCTTAGTTCATCAAGTCCTAAAACTGTCTGATTTCAGACTGTGGTGGGTCAGACTAATTTCTAGTTTCCCCTTTAGGTAGAAGAAGTTTGACTTACCAGGTTGCGTTTCCTGCACAAGTGGAGCATTAGATAAAATGTCCTTTTAAAAAGTTCTCCTAAAACACATTTTCTTTGTTAATTCTCACTCCACAAAACAGTTGCTGAACAACAAAATGTACCATGCTTACGTCAGTGGTAAGCAGTTGATATTGACTCTTAGAATAATCTTAAAAGAATCAAATCTGCTTCCCTAAACAGGACATTAGGAGATAGTAAACCTTCTTCAGTGTCTTTTATCCATTCACTTTCTGACATTTATACAGGACTGGGTTGCAGTGGCATCAAAATAAACAAGTAATATATCATTCAGATTTATTTGTAAAGACTGAAAAAGTGATATCATAATAAATAAGTCTAGGTCATCCACTTTCAAACTTTAGTTTGGTTTACACTGTATTCCATGAGGTATTAACAAAGTGTTAAAAGGTCTTAAATTCTACTGAGTGAACTCTGCAGTAGTCCTAGAAGAGCATGTCAAAAAGGTGGAATTTAGATTGTTAGATTATCTCTATCTATCTGGTGTTATACTACCAAGTCCATCTATCCATTTCCTGTACTTTCTTATCCTGTAAAGGGTCACGGGGAGTGGGAGTTCTTCCCAGCATATGCTGCCTGAATGTTATCAGTATGTCAGGACTACCACATCAAATTTAGAACAAAATCTGGCCCAATTCAACAGAGCAGTCTGACATGTTTGTGAAACCCTCCACTGCCTTGGCTACCTCAGTACCAGCTGCCTCACTGCTGTCCACAGTGCCTTTGGACAGTACTGTGGTCTGTTTAGCTGTGTCAGAATCAGACCTGGACAGTTCGCTGGCCTACTTCCTTCTAAGTTAAAGAACCATGGACAGCAGACTCAGACAATCTAGTTATTTCGGTATCAGCACCATGGACAGCGCTCTGCTGCCGTTATGTGTGGGTGGAAACATTTTCATGGCAGAGATGTTTCAAAGATGTCAGACAATAGTGAAAGACTAGGCAGAAGATTTATTTAGTTTTCAACATTTACACTGGGAGCACACTTGCTGTGAGAAATAACATCAGGTTTTATATGAAATGTAAATGCTGCATGTGCCTGAGAAAGGAATTGGTTTGAATGAAGAGAAACTTGTTGTTTTGATGAGTTTTGTAAATGCAATTAGAACCAATATTGTATGTCTCACTTTAGCAAACTAACAGTAGAAAAGATCAGTAACTACTTGTTATAAGCAGGTAAGACTTAATGAGGTCACACATGTATTTTACACTTGCCTTACACCCGAAGAATGCTGCACAACTTTGTTAGCAAGCCATATTTTATAACATTATTGCTGATATAAGGGTGATGTGACAGATACAGGCAGAATGAATGTTTGAGTTAAGTATGACACATCTTTTAAACGGTTGCATATTTATTGACTTGCAGCAATTATACCAAGAGACTGAACAAATATCAATGGTGACTTTACATTATAGTCAGACTGTAGATGTTGGAAGAACTAGCTGGTCTACTAGTTTTCTCAGATAAGTATCCTGGACACGACCCTGGTGTCTGTTTTTTGTAACCTATGACCTTTCTTTGATTGTTGACCAGACTTGGAAACGTTTGGAAACCAAATATTTAGACAGCATCTAGTCTAAGATTTGTACCTTCTGTCTAGGCACACATTGTACGTTGGCTTATCCGTCATTCATTTATGTTCCTCGGATTGATTAAATTTTTTTCAACAAACTAAGTCGATACTCCAAAAACCCTCTTTTGAGTAATATATGGATACAGTGCAGTGTTTATAATAGTTGATAATTAATTGCGCCATATCTCCACAGTCACTAGCTGTCTTGTGCTGTCGCTGTGCTGTCAGCTCGAGTTCTCTGTGACACAAATATCAGGCCACCCTCATTTTACACAGTGACGTGGGGAGAGTATATTACGCCTGTCTGCCTCACTTGTCTCAACAACTCCCCACCCACTAAATGAGCACTAATGCAAACTATGCAGCACATTCTGGAAATTAATTGAGTTTGACTACGACAGTTTTCTGTGTGATGAATGTGTAGTTTTATCACCAATCTCCCTTCACTGACTGCTTAACGTCTCACTTTGGTCTGTGATTAAAAACCCAGATATTATCTATTGTGTGTGTGTGTAACAGAGAAACTGAAGTACTTGCCAAGCAAGCCTTCTACGTGGCTGAAAACACACAGTGAAGATTGCAGAGTTGAATAGAATAAAGTGACTATGGTCCAGCCATGAATTTTGAGTGACCTTGATATTTTCTAGCAAAGACTCTGGTGATTGTTGATCAGGGGATTATTTAAACGTGATTCAAATAACTATGGAAATGTTTCTACTAATACTATCATATTTCACCTGAAAGTATAGTGATCACATATTTTTCCTGTTTCTATGATGGATTGCCTTAGTATCCACAGCATACATGTTTAGTAAGTTTTGCATGGCTACATGTCTGATGTGGTTATTGTGAAAATTGGAAACTCTGCAGACTGTAAAAATGGTACTGCATCTCTCCCTAAGGTGAATCCTCACCTGAAAAATGACAGTGGTGGTCATATATTTATTGAAAGGGACTGTGTTTACATAGCTATGAGCACTTGTGTGAATAACTGCATGTAAAATCTCTGAACCATGCAGGACCTGTCACCAGTAAAAAGTGGTTTAATGTTGGTAAACCTAAACCGTGATCCTTTTCTAAATTTAGGTAAATTTGGAGTTTATACCAAATGAACAACAACTGAAAATATTACATGAATGCCATGTCAACCTCCTGGTTGAAAGTCCTACAGTTAACGTGGTCATGCATGTGGTATCTCTCTGGGGAGTCGGTGACAGCAACCTGTTCTGTTGTTTATGTATGAGCACATGTTTTAGCGGGTCCCTAGGGAAAATGCATTTGTCATGAATTGCTTGTGTTATGGTTTGACTTATTTCACTCTGTAGGTCAGTGTCATCCCCCTGAATTTAGTGATTTCACCATTGCTAACCTCCTCTTCATAGTTTGGGCTTTGAACAGGAGGAGCCAAGGGCCAGTTAGAGGTATCATTAGCTACCTTGTACTCTGGGTAACATTCTTAAAGTGGTGGTAAAGTTTGCTACCAGCATATTTTATATTTAAAAAAAACAATTAAATATTATAATGGTTTGTCCAAGGAAGGAAAATGTTTATTCCCTTCTGTGTGGGATTGTAGATGGTTTAGAGCCCTAGTAATTAAGGAACGTGTTGAGCCAGCAGGAGAGGTACACACACTAACACATACAGGCCTGAAGCACAAGGAAGCAGACATTGATACTTGGAAAGATGTTTTGGACAACCATATTGATGTCTTGTCCTTCCAAATTCTGTGCAGAATTTGGCACAAATCTGTGGTTGTTTATGAATGATGTGTTGGTTGATGCACTTGCACCAGGCAGACTAAATGTCAGACATAGACTACAGTATTTTATGACCTGTATGAGAAATAGTGATGTGATAAGAGTGAACTGTGAGAGAGAGAATTTAATAACCTCCGTGTACAAAGCATCACAGAGCACACGCTATATGCCAGGTGATAGTAAAATATGTCCCAATATGATACATCACACAGCATAATATAGTCATTCACATGTTTCAGTTAGTTTTTAATCATTTGGCCTATTTGATTATAGCTGATTGGGAATTGAGTACACTGAGGGCATTCAGTCTCATGTGTTTATTTCCACCCTTCCATGTAAAGCAATTCATTGTGACCATCAAGAATGCACATGTGCAGTGTGTGTTATCTGGTATGTGTGAGAGGATATCCTGGGAGGGATATAGTTTTTCTTGGTTTCACATTAGCTCAAATTTAGTGTTATTACCTTTTAAACCTGAACTTCATGAATGATTACACATATAAGTCAGCAAATTGATCTTTGTTGTTGTGTCTTAATTGAAATTATCGGTTACAGAAAATGCCTTTGACACCCCATTAGTAAAATGGTTGTCCATAAAGAACATTGTTGAGCATTTGCTCCTGAATATTCTTTCATGACAGACATTTTCATTTCAGCATGCTAGCCTCCAGCAGGTGAGCCAGACCATTCATTTCCGACATTCTTCTAGTCTCAGAGGCTTTTGGTGCCATCGATAGGAAGTCAGGTGTGTGAGCTCTCCGACACACCAGTGACACAGAGGAGCAGGATAGAGCTGGGCAGATTGATGGCCAAAGAGGCAGACCACTTACACCACCTTCCCAGTGACAGCAGCGACCTCAGGGCTTAGTGAGTGTTATCTGCCCTCCAGATCTGCCACAGTGACAGCCAGTGAGCCGATCTCTGCAGAGACCTGCTCCCCAGAGCACACACCACCCCTCAGAAGCACACACTTAGGTACATTTAGTTTTTATCTGTGTGTTTAAATATTGTGCTGCAATGTCAGTATATTTACATCACTTCTAAGCACAGGATTTACTGGTTTTATGCAATTATTGAACTGTAGAATATAGTTGGGTCCACAGATGTGTGATGCAGGGGATTCAAACCTGCACATGTATGTTTAGCAACAACATTTAAGATTTATCAAACAGTAGAGATAATTGTTGGGAGGTGGAGTTAGTTTAAGCTGGTAGACACAACTTGGCAATATTATACTGTGACGAACAATGTTATTGTTGGGGGCTAAACCACTGTTCAGTGTTGTTGAGAATCGAAACTGTTTCAGCTAGTCAGAGCTGCATGAGATTAGCCACTGTTAATGCTTTTAAAATAAATGCTTTAAGTGTTCTTTGATTTGACATGGCAAAAGGTCACTCAAGAGTGAGATGTCTAGACACAGGGGGAGGCTGAGGACAAAGATCTAATAGTACAATATTCAGCTCATGACCTCCAGGCAGAACGACTGAAGCACTGTACGTAGCAGGAAGACAGAAATTATTATCTTTTGCTCTTGGGTTATGGGGGGAGTACTTCCATGTGAGTTGTACAAAGCATCTTGTGCTGTATTAAAACCGCTCTGAAATTAAATTCCGTTTTATTTGTCTGCAACATTCAAAGCAGGTCATGTCCTGTGTTCTCTGAAAAACACACCACAAGAGATTTGTGTGTAGTATCTTATTTAATTGTTTTTGTTCTCTGACTGTGCCTTTTAGAACTTCAATTATTAGATTTGTTGTACAGGAAGCAATAACGTCAGCATCATTTTATAGACAGTCACAACACCTGCCAGACAGCCGCGCGCTACACAATGCAACGCATCACATTTTGAACTCCAGTTCAAATAAGCTTTCCTTCTGACGTCCATTTTTCTAACTAATAAACAGGAACACGCTTCTTTTCTGCACATCTGCTTATTGAACAAACAGCCAAAGCAAAATTCACATTACATTTAAAAGCATGTTAACGTCTAGATATATACTGGTGTGCACCTTATCCTTCAGTACCAGCACCATGTAGGCTAAAATTAGATTAGATAGATACTTTATGTATCCTGAGGGAAATCTGGTGTCCAGTAGCTTAATCACATAGACACAGATATAAAGATATTTAGGTTATATAATAATATGAATATATAATGCCAACTTAGACACCTGCAAGCTCCTGTCAATTAAACACAGACACTGACGTGCATCTCCAGCTGAGACAGAAACATCTTTTAATTAAAAATGAACAACATAGATAGATAGAGAGATATATACTATGACTGCTGTTTTTAGTGATGAGGAAAACTTTCCAACAGTCTGGGTTTTTAGTGACGAAGATATTCATTGGGTGTTTCACTATAGAAAGGTTGAGTCTGATTCTTCTTAATGGCTTCTTTTAGCTGAACTATACATCTCGAAAGTTGCATGTGTTGTACTTTTGTTTAAGGCTGCGCATGAGTCAGCATTTTCAGAGATGTCTTTGAGAAAGTCGACAGAGGGGTTTTTCTAACAACTCAACTCTAGAGCTTTGAGGGAGCAGAGTTGCAGAAGGTCGAAGGACAAGAATAGAGCATCATTGGAATAGTGCTTGTGTTCACTTTTTACCTCTTGTCCAGTTGTACTGGCAACTTTTGTACGCATTTTATTGTCTGTGTGTGTCTACGTAGCAGTCCCATATTGCCTGAAACTATAACAAATGAGAATTTGTTAGGTTTTGTCTCATCAATAATTGAAACTGTACCCAGCAACAATAAACTGAAGTGTACAACTTCAAATCATATTAGCCTGAAGGCATGTGCAAAACACGATATTGATCGTAACTAGCTGCACCAGATACATCAAAATAATACAACAATGACTTTTGGTCTACCTGTAGTTAGCAGGGAAATTCCAAGGTGAGCTAACCCCTGTGATTTACGCAGCGTTTGGAATAGCTGAGCCTGTTAATGAGGACAACAGAGAGACTCATCCATCAGCTTCAGACAGAGTCATGTCTCGGTAGAGAGGGAGTAGAGGACTCAGAGCAGGAAAACATAGATTCTTCTGGAAGCTAGATCACCTTTCAGAGGAACTATACATGCTTAGTCATTTGGTGCATGCGTGTCTATACCCTGTGTATAAATTGTAATGGAGCTCCCATTTATAATTTTTTTCCTTCCCTTATTCTTTTTAAGGAACCCAAAGTAACCCAAGCTAACAGAAATATTTGGCACTCTGGCTGAAATGATCAGTAATTATCAGTTAAGAATATCTTGATAATTAATATTCCACTTGGCTAATAACAACCAAATACATGTAGAATCTTTTATAGAACATACCACTGATGCTGATTTGCGCCCCTTGGATATATGATTCTAGCATTATATGGCCTGCATATCAACTATGTTCACACTAATTATAATGTATTGTGAATTAGAGATGTCTCACTCATGTGTTTTTTGTCCTACAATCCCAGTCTTATTCCTCTTGATTGATCAAAATAATGTATAAATATGTTACTGACACAGAAATAATAGTTAAATTTCCCATGCCTTATGTTTCATGGGGGTCCTGGAGCATCTTCACTCAAAATTCACTTTCGACTGAGCACAAATACTGGCATGAAGAGAACACTTCGACCAGACAACAGTAAAGGTTAATGTTGACTTGTCATCAAGTGACAGCTAATGTGACATTGTCTGTGATAAGGACAGTGAGTGGTGTCTATAAACAATAAGCTGCCACCTGAATGTTACCTGCTTATGAGAACAAGAGAGGAGAGATAAAAGGAGGCTTTGTGAGCCTCATAGTTTAGTCCCTCATGTCATTGTCTACCGGCTTTATTTTAATAGACACTAATCCATGAATACACAGGAGCATCACTATCATACACTCTGGAAGACATACAATATAAATAACCCTTATGCATAGCGTACTTGATCCTTACTATTGCTTCTCTTTCTCTCTCTGCTGCTTGTGCTACCTACCCAATGTTTCCTATTATCTCAAGAACATTTGAATTCATAACACTTTGTGTCAACATTTTTATTCCATCTGGTAGAGGACCCATCTGTGAGTGGGTGTGAAAGACAGGGGATCTTAAAATGAAATCCTGCAGAATCACCTGATGCTACAGAGAAACAAAACATGTTTAAATCAGCCTTGGGGAATTTCATGTATGTCATATTGTTTTTTAACTTGATAGTGTTTTTGTCGCATCATTTTCTCTAAGAAATCATTTGTCGCTGTAGTTTTTAAATGTGGTCAACAGTTGGATGAATGTGACATGGGATTTCTTCTGTAGCTAAGTCAAAGCCAGGTGATGATATCTTATTGTTTATGTCTCATTACCAATGTAATTTAAGGCTGTGTGGAAAGCTGTTTTTGAAAATTATCACTACAGCCGTAACAGCGTAATGGCGGTGGTTGCTCTAAAAACATTTAACAGGTACACGTATGTTGCTCCATTATCATCTTCAGGCGCAGCAAGACGGTGCTTTTTAAAGTCGTGCACCCCGAGCTCTTCTCTTTAAAATGGATCCAACTGAGCAGAAAGGGCCTCTTTGACTGGCAGTCCCGACTGTTGTTGCAGTAATTAGCTCTTTCGTTCTTTTTCTGCATGACACAATGCTTTTTCAGCATCTATGGCTTTCCCTCCAGGCCTCTGAATCTCTCAGGTGAAGGCAATGCATGATGAAATGAAAGGCTTTTTTTCTGTAACTAACAAAAGCAAAGAAAGGCTTACTATCATTAAAAAAAATAAAATAATAATAAGTATCAGACCCATATGATTATACCTTCAGCAGAAGAAGCTTCACTTCCAGGGTCGAGACAAAAAAAAGAAGCAGATAGAGTTTGCATCAGACACATGGTACAGTGAGACAACTTAATAGGAGAAAATGTTAGAAGGAAAGAAGCAAAGCAAAAAGCACTCTACCATGCTTTCTGTAAATTGTTCAAATGGATTTGATAAATACACCACATTATGCTTTTTTTTCCCCATGTTCACTCGTGTTGTCTAGTGAGCTGAGGGATATACTAAGATACAGTGCAAGAGAGTCTTTCTGCGCTGACCTTGCTATCTGCTGCAGATACACATGTCTAACCACACACATGCAGAGATGACCATATGGGAGCAGAGGTACCGAGGCGTCTCAGTGTTATTTGTCTTGCAGAACACCATACCAGAGTGTGACTCCCACCATGCAGTTATGCCGCTGCTGGCCATGAACGTAGCACGAACTTTGTCTTGCTTCAGTGGCCTAATCCTACTCTCCCAGAGGTCTAATGGAGGAAAAGTCTTAAAGATCTCACTTAGAGGGGGATAAGGTTCCTGTGTGTGATGAGATAGGCAGTAAGAGACCTATTCCCATATGAACTGCTGCTTTCTTCATGAATAAATCAAAGTGGATAATGATCCAGCTAACGACTTCAGAGACCGAATCACGTCTGTATTCTACTTCCCTTTGTTGCACTTCTCTTCTTCTTCCTCGTTTTTCTCAGTATTTTGTGGTAGAATTTAGTGGTAGAAATGGAGCTGTGTGATAAACTGGATACACAGACCTTTCTCTGGCTTAGTACATTGTATTTGGTATTTTCTTGGAATGTTGTGACAAGAACATGCATGTAAGAGTTGTGAGTAGTTTCCCCTCTAAACAGGTTGTTTTTTTAAATAATTTTACATTAATCAGATTTTTCAGCCAGTCAGATTTTTCTCATTACCAGCTGCAGTCTTCTTGTCCTCCAGCCACTGCTGTAGGAGATGTGAATACTGCTCTAGATGCTTCTTCATGAGCTGAAAACGTTGTCCATCTTTCACCAATGCACTTGTGAGTCTTACTAGAACCTCACAAGAACTTTTCTTTTTGCTTTTTTTACATTAATTACAGCATTTTATTAGGGTTAGACTTACCCAACCAGCTGCAGTTCTCTGCATAGAAACACTGGTACCTTTTTGATGGAGAGAAAATTAATAATATGCATTGACCTGCAATTGGTGTTGTGCAAATCTGGCATTGCAGAGAAAATATATATGTATTTCTCTATTTCAATAAGTATGACAGTATAATAAAAATAGGCTGTAAAGTGGAATTGTGTTTTTCAAAACTATCCAGTTTTCTTGTTCTCAGTGTTCCCTCTGTGTCAGCCTACTGTCATTCATTGTGTTTTTCTTAGTCTTTGACTGGCATATAAATACAGAATGTCCTGATTTTGAGTGTGAGCTTCAAAACAAGAGTGGGGCTATTACCTCATGTATTGAAGGGCCCAGAGAAAGGTAATGTTTACCATCCAGATACTTTCATTGCTGCTATTCACTGATTCATTTTTTTGTTTGTTTGTTTGTTTGTTTTTGTTTCCATTGCAGTCCACCTTTGTTAGTTTCAGTTATAAAATGGAATCTGCAAAGATTCTAATTGCTCAACACCGAAATTACCCTTGTACAGGCAACAGAATAGAATTGTGACAGACTGTGAACAACAGCAGCACCTCTTTCAATTACTCCCAGACTTTAATATTATATTCCTTTTGCAGCAGGGCCAGTTTTTAATAACAGACACAACATAAAACTCCTGCTCTGCTACATTTACGTGATGGCAGTACTTTTAGATTTTACTATATTTTTCTGAGATCTAATTAATTTATAGTTATAGTTAAACGCCGCCTCATGCTTCACATGATAGTACACAATCTCGATATTGTAGTTAAAAGGATCATGGTGCAGTTTGAGTAAAAAAGCATTCTTTTATTGAAGAACATAAGTAAAATTTTTAACTAACATTTCTAATATTAAAAGCATACATGATTTTATAAATACTTCCAAAAGTTGACTTCATGAATAAAGAAAATTAGATGTTGCCACAGTTAAAATGTAAGTTGTACTAAAATAGTTGAGAATTAGAGTCAATATTGTATACATAAATGATACCTAGGCGCTCTTTGATTCCAGCTTCTAACAATCAGTCTGGTTAAGATGTCTCTTAACTCTACCCTTTGAGTTCCTCTCTACAAATTTCATGTTTAATCGCTGAGCCCGCCTTGCCTGCATTAAGGCTCTTAAATAAATCATCAGGCTTTTTAATCTTCTTCTGAGTCTTCACTCCCATGTTGAGGATTGAAGGGGAAATATGTAAATAATCTGTATAAAGCCATTCCAAAGACATATGACATTATGACTGCTGCACTCAAACTTGCAAACAGACTTTTATTTACTCCACATCATATTGTTATTTTCCCTCTTCTGTGTGAACCACATAATGCCTACCACACTACAACGCTGTTCTTTCACACTTGTAAATGCAACTACAGATTACACTCTCAATCAACTGAATCCCCCCTTGGGGGAGACCGGCACGTCCTATCAAATTTCTCTCTTTAAAAAAAAAAAAAAATCTCAGCTCTTCTGCCTGTTATGATGAGATCAAAGCCGTTTGGCCGCTGCTTGTGAAAGTAATTCAGCAATCTGCGGAGTGCACTGTTAGAAAACGAGGCCACCTTACTTTGATGACTAAACCATTTCTGCCCCACTATTAATCTCAGAGTATTGACTTGAAATGCAAGAATGGTAAGGCTACAAGCTCTGTCAGCAGCTGTGTGTGAATGTGTGTGTCAGTGAAGGCTGATACAAAGACCCAGTCAAAGATGCATTCTCCTCCTTTGCACCATTAACTTTGCACTCTTGTCATTTTTCTACTGATGGAGCTGCTGCCTCTGAAGACCTTGTTTCCACCCCAGGGTAGTTGGATGATGAAGTTTCTCTGTGCGTTTAACAAGAATCTGTGTTTCCTCACCTTACATCAGTTTCAACTTTAAACTCTTGAGCAACTCCTGGTCTTGCACACAGATCTTTTGGGAGGGAATTTGTGTCTTGTCAGGTCAAACCCTGAAGCCCTTCAATGTGGCACTTCTGGACACGTACTTCCCATGTTGACTTCACTTTTACTCTTTTAATTAAGTCATTACATTGGCCCCAGACTGAAAAAAATCCCCTTTGTCCTCTTCTCCTCCACTGCTTCTCCATTACTAGTGAAGCTTTACCGCGTACACACAAATCCTCCTGAGACTGAGGATTAATATGCTCTAAGCTATATAAGAAGAGCATTGATGAGCTTTGACACTACTCTATACAAACTTCCACATGGCTTTTCCATATTAGCACAGTAATTACTGCTCATAATTGGAATTGAAAATTCAATCCTTTTAATATGCTCATAACAGAATGAATGAATGAATGAATGAATGAATGAATATCAGTTGAGGCCAATTTCATAAAACATATTCCATTGCCCAGAGAAGATAAATCTAACTAAACATGCGTGTGGTATATATTAGGGTGAATAGGTAAGGCTAGAGGTATAAATAGCAGGGTAAAGCCTCATTACAGATAAGATTTCTGGAAAATTACTCATGTTAGCTCATAAATAAATGCGATGGAAGGTGTGTATGACAGGCAGTGACAAGACGGATTGGTCAGTGTGAAATATGGTTACAATAACCACATGAAAGTAACTACGTTTGGGACTTTTTTCTCTTAATTTAAGATGGTTGTGTCATACTGCATTAGTTTTAGCTTAGGATAGAGTATGTACAGTCCTTACTTTGTCAGTGTAGTAGCAAAGTACAAGATTTCTGTATGTGTTGAGTGACATTAGACACACAGAGAAAAACACACAGTGTACTAATCCACAGCTGGATGTTATGTAAAGGAAAATGGGGGTGCATTAGTTTTAATAATGGGCTCTCAAGACCCATATAACCCCATTTGGACTGGATTTACTTCTGTGTAAGTGTTGCATTGGTCAGTGATCTAAGTCGTGTCCAGTGTGAGTAGCTGGGTAATTTTGCCCCTCATCCTTTGATAGTTACAGCCGCATTTACCCTCTGTTTTTCAGTTACCTCGCTAGTCTTTGAGTAATTTAAATCAAATCCAAAGTGATGCTCTTTTATATGTTTATATATATATATATATATACATAATATGTATATATATATATATATATAAAGCTACAAGCTACATGGCTTGAAATTCACTTTTGTGTGAAAATGGAGGAAATGAATAACATTTCTAATCTGATAGAAGGGAAATAATATGATGGAGGAAAACCATGAGAACAAGAGTTGATCTACCTGTCTGCTTGCAGGATGTTCACATCTAATAATGACTACATCCTGTAACGGCAGCAGCTAGCCATAGCGGGGCCAGGATAATCCCTGCACAGCATATATCGCCAAATATGGCATCGCTTCATTCATCAAGAAGGAGCTATCGAGCAGCGTTAGTAAGAAGCCATATGTTATCATGTTTGACGAAAGCATGAATAAAACGACAGAGAGCAAACAAACAGACCTTCATTTGCGATTCTGGACTACTGATGAAGAGACAGGCACACACCATGTCATCTCCCACTACTATGGGTCGGAGTTCATGGGTCGCTCCGGAGCCGAGGACATGTTGTTCTATTCAGGTGACAGTCTATGGTCACTTTGACAACCTGGCAGGTAACAATACAATAGCTCAGAGTTTAAGGAGTGTAACTGTTGGCAGTTTGTCTTAATACGCCGATTTGTGATTTTGTGGGCTGTTTTTCAGACGGTTGGCCAAATCTAGCGTCGGCTGTCTCTTGTTGCCAGAGCAACAGTAAACGTTCACGTAAGGACTAATGAGCTGTAAATAGAGATGCAGAATCAAGCTATGTTGAAAATACAGATTAGATGTTGTATTTTAGCACAGAATACATGATTTTACCAGTTAGCAAACCTATAGAAAATAATTAGTCTAATTTGCAAAATTTACCATTAAATGTATAGGACACAGACACACACGGAGAGAATGATTTTATATCTACTGTGTGTGTGTGTGTGTGTGTGTGTGGGTGTGGGTGTGTGTGTGTGTGTGTGTTTGTGTGTGCAAGCAAGAGATCATTAGAATAACAAATAATATCAAAAGAATAACTGAGATTATCACAATTAAGTTGTCGAGTTTTGATGGATGTTTGTGATCTTGAGGAGAATTTGGGATGTTACAAAACATGTCATGTTGTTTTTAGTTTTGATTTTTCAACCTTTTGGCTTGGGACAGGCTGTTTTGAGGACTTTCATTATTGAGTTTATTTACAATGGAGACTGCTTTTAGAGTTGGAAGTGTTATTATTCTGTCTCCTTATATGGGAAAAAAAGGTCCCTAATGAAAAAGTCTTTTCTACCACGGAAATTGTCATGACATTTTTGGGTCTTAAATTATATTTGTTGAGGTCTTAAAAGGTCTTAAAAAGCATTTGACTATTAAATTGGTGCAAGAACCCTGTTATGGTGTGGGGTTGGTTTTCAGGAGCTGGGCTTGGCCCCTTAGATTCAGTGAAAGAAACTGAATGCTTCATCATACCAAGAGATTGTGGACAATTCCACGCTCCCAACTTTCTGGGAACAGTTTGGGGACCGCCCCCTCCTGTTCCACCAGTGCACAAAGCAAAGACCGTAAAGGCATGGATGAGTGAGTTTGGTGTGGAAGAACTTGACTGGCCTGCACAGATTCCTGACCTATTGAAACACTCTCAAACACACCAGCTAACCAAGATAGACACATGCTGTGAGAGATGATATCTGCTCTCTATCGCTATCGTCATATCAATTTCCCCTCAAACACTCCTAAAATAACAATAATAAGCAGAAGAGTTATCAAATGTCTTTGTTAACAATGTCAAATGGTAAAGAACATTTGTGGGAATATACACAAGTTGTAATATTGTGATAGTGACCTCATGTAGTAGACAATTATCTGAATATGAAATTTCCATGCAGGCAGTGATTATTACAAGTAATTTCATTGTTGCCCTCGGATAAAAAGTGGAAGCAAACATGGTTCAAATGAAATATATACTGTACTGTGATGTATCTAACAGGTTTCCACAATAATGCATGCTTACTGTTTGTGTTTTAACAGCACCAGAGTGCACATACAGTACACACCAAGAGCATGTAATTAACACAGTACCAAACACCATTTCTGGGGAATGTAAATAAATGCCTGGTTATTTCTTTTGGGTTTTTTTTGTTTTTTTTGCCAACTCAAAAAAAACACTGAATGAAAGAGAACCAACCAGTTGTACTAAATATGTAAATAACTGCTGAAAAAGAACATTGGTTTTCTTAATATACTGTAAAAAGCTACAAAGTACCCATAGACAAGACTGAACAGAGAACCTTAAGCAATATATGGTGCCAGTGAAAAGTATTTGCAACCATGGGACTTTTTAACATTGTTTTGCAAAAAAAGACTTGAGACATCAGCAGATTTTCTGTTCTGACAGTAGACAACAAGAACTCAATCAAAAAATTAAAACTTATTATTATTTCGTATTTGTTCATTCAGGAAAAGATTAATTCAGATAAATTAATTCCATGGCCAAATTAGAGTCAATCTGTTCACAAGTATTTCTTATCAATGTAGTCATACTCAGGTTTGTTTTTTTAAAAAAAAAAATAAATCATTTGTCACAGTCTGATCTTCCAACTCATGTTTATTTAAGTGCATGATGGCACAGACAAAGAAATTTTTTGAGGTGCTTAGAAAAACAGTTGCTGTTGATCATTAGGCTGGAAACAAATCCACAATCAGACTGAATGTGAACGAATGGAGGTGCGTTAATTATGACCTGTCGAGGTCCATACTATTCATTTGTGGTCGTGGTCTCATCAAGCTGCCCAGTCTTCAGTCATGATCAAACTGTCATGTAACATGCGTCAACTATATCTTGTATTTTTTATCATGATCAAAGTTTTACATGTATGTATCTATGACAGATGTATGTTTATCTCATTCTTCCTCTGTTCTCCTCTCTTCTCTCTTCTCTGTCTCTACCCAGCTGGCCTTAGGCAGATGGGTCTCTCCTTATGAGCTGGGTTCTGCTCAAGGTTTCTTCTTGTGAAAAGGGAATTTTGGTTTGCCGCCTTCACCTTCATGCTTGCTCTGGAGGTTTCAGGCCGGGCTTTGTAAACCGTCTTGAGACAATTTGTATAGTTATTGACACTATATAAATAAAACTGAATTGAATTTAAGACGACTGTTACTCTCCACAGGAGTGGTTGATCAGCAAAGAAAACACCTCTCTCATGTTGGCTAATGTCATGAATCCATGTTTGTGGACAGATGAGACCAAAGCAAAATAGTTTGGCTGAAATGAGAGAGAAGAATAAAATGAAGTCTACTGTCAGGACTTGCGCAAAAATCTAGTTTTGAGACATTTTTTTTTATCAAGAATTGTTGAAAAACCTGAGATGTGCAAATACTTTTAAGCAGCACTGTAAATAATCATAACAGCAGGCTTTGGAAATGTTTTTTTTCAGAGGTCTGTAGTGCTCTCAACATGTTCATTACACTCAAGGACACACATTGTGTGTTTTGGTGAGAAACACAGAAAAGAATCAGAATCATATTAGTTTCTTTTGCCCAGGAAAAAATAATCTTCTAAAAGTATGTTTGTATCTAAATGGGCAAAGAAAAAAATATGGATTATATCATACTGCTGATATAACCTACGTCTTCCTCTTTGTTCAGACTGGAGTTTGACAATTTAATCAACCTGGTTGACCCTCAGTATTCAGAACAAATGTATTGCTCTCAGTGTGTATTTTGGCTGATGAGAGACAAATTCTTGTAGAGCAATTCCATAGATACAGTATGTTTGAGGTGATTCTTATACCAACATAGTTTCTTCTCCAGGCATCTGTACAACATTTACTGCATATTTGTTAATTACCAAATTTAATGGATCCTCATCAAAAATCTTTTGATTTGTTTATGCAAATAAAGAACATTAGTTTCTTCAAGTTTTTCATCTCCAGTGGCACTCTGGAGCTATTTCTCTATGATCTCGTCTCGTTCACTGCTAGTGATGTGCCAAAAAGGCAGGGAAGAAGCTGTAAGTTAATAAACATGAATACAGGATTTAAAATGGCTTTCATCATTAAAAAAAAAATGCATTCAACAGGTTTGTTAGACACATATATGTTTTTACATATACATTTTCTACAGGGTGCCCATTATATTAATAGCAGTGCTCACATCAGAAATGCAGCAACAGTTTGCAAAGATCTAGATTTATACAAGTAAAAAATGTGTTGTCACTCCAACAGCCTGTGTTGTCCCATCAAGCAGGTGTCAGTATCATCAGAGTAGATGCGTCCTTTTAAAATCGGCATGATCTTACATTTCCATTTGAAACACACACTGACATGAATACCAGGGCAACAGGTGGATCGCTTTTTGTTGTTGTTGTTGTCATTGCCATTCATATTCAAACAGTTGTTGTCCTTTTCATTGTTCAGACTTTATAACTGATCATTGGGCTCTCTGTGCACTCTAGCTGTCTCTGTTCAGCATTTATAATAGCTGGCTGAGTAGATGCATAAAAACAAGGCTGACGATGTGTTGTGAAGGTTATCTAAATGTGTTTCTATTAGTCATATCTAGTATAGTTCAGTTTGAAGTTCAGTCACTTGCTCTTCGGACGCGATCCATGTCTGTTTACATGTAGGGTCAGTGCATCAAATACTGGATCTTCTTGCTAACTTATTCTATGGTAATGAAGGGTCCTAATGAGGAGTGGAGGCTTACAAAAACGGTTAATGAGGACTAGTGTGCATCTCAGCGGCTTTCATGCTCACTCATTAGGACTCCCTTTTAGCTCCTGGCTGCCCCATATTAGCAGGTGATCCCTTCTGCCAAAAGCTCACTAAAGATGACTCAGCAGGCTCTGTCACTGGAGATGAAAGGTGACATCTGATCTGAAAGGAGAAATGTGATGTAAGATGGATGTGTTTCCTCCAAGGGGACTGAAGAGTCTGGTCAGACAGTGAAGACACCATTTAAGAAACCAGCTTTAAGGAGAACAGAGAGAAGATGACTGTCTCCTTCCACAGTAATAGGAAACTTAGAATGGAAGGAAAATGCTGAATGACCATTTTGAATATTTTTAATACATTAGAAAAGGTCACAGAGCCAGGTTATTAGATTGGTTTGAATATGTGGCCTTCAGAGATCATTAGAACTATGTATGTGGCCCTACAAGTGGCCACTGGGTTGCTGATAGCCTTCTTCCTAGTGAGAGTTGTCAACATTTCCATTTTCCCGACATGGCAGCAGCTTGTCTAAGAAGCTTTGCAACACGCAGTATTTGGGTTTTTCTTGGCACGGAGTTGCATGATTGTATGCCAGCTGATTTAAAAGGGGATAGTCAGCCTGAAGGTTTTTGAAGACAGAGATCATCTGAGGAAATTTACAAATAAATTAGATCAAGGCATGCTTGGTGGATGTGTTAGAAACAAATCCTGTCTTTTGAAGCTGAAAAAGCATACATTATCACTTTTAAAAAGCTTGCTTTCTTACTGAGCTTGTTTGTGGTAAAACATGGTTTACCCCAGTCCTTCTACAACTGCAAAATAATGGGTTTAAATAACAATAAATGTAGGATTATAAATAAGAATATAGTGCTCCATGAATGAAGACACAGAAGTTTCTTTGGTGGCATATATAAATAACCATATTGTAATCTTGAAGATTCTATTTCTTCAAAGAACAAAAGCAGAGAAGAAAATAAAGCAAAAAGCGAGGCATCTTTAGCACAGTGATAACAATGTTCTGAAAGAATGTAGTTATTAGCTGCTATCTTCTCTGAGCAGTGTGACATTTACTGATACCGACATGGCAGTACATCACTGCTGTCTTAAAAGGTGAGAAAAGATTGTGTTTTTGTGAATTCCTTCCCAGAGGAAGTCTCTTGGTGGAAACTGGCTAAGTCAATCAGTCTAAATGCAAATGATATGCTACAACCTATTTGTATCGGTTCACTTTCTGGACAGAAATACCAAGAGCTGACACTGATCCTGAGCGCCAATGTGAACATGTTACCTGCTCCTGGATTTGGAGATTTGTTTCCTAGCATTACTTTCTGTAATTTTTGTTTTTGTGTAATGGATATTTGGGAATTTTTAGTTTCTTACTCAAAGTGATTTCCATTTTCATTAAGTAAATGAAACTATATTTGCAAGCAACTTGCTTAATATGCACTTGGGTTTTGTTGACCCATAATTTCGCAGAGTGTAGCAGAAACAGTGCAGCCAGTCTGTGGGTTTAATCTAGAAAAACGAAAAGGCCATAACAAAGAGTTTATGAAGTAGTAAAAAGAATGAAGTGCTACTTGTGGTATTGTGTTTGTGTTCTTGGCTTTGATCACCATCACTGTAGATTTCAGGGGATGTTTTTGTGTTGATGAGTTTCTTGAGGACCCCTAAGGGTACAAACAAACACACCCACACTTGAGCTCGCCAAGGCCCCTGCAAGCCAGCAAAGAGTGCATGAGTGGGACTAACCAAATGCCTGCATTCATTTCTGCTCCCTGTGTGGTTTCCCATACACTGTTTCATCTGGGTGTTGTGCTTTTGCTTTTACTTGTATTTAATGTTTGTGTTGAGCAGGAAAGACACATTGAATTTTTTTTTTTTTTTTTTTTTTTTTTTTTATTTATTCCGTCCATCATGTGCGCCCAAATTAACCATTTGGTCGAAATGCCAAAATGTTGTGTATGTTGTTTCAGAACCTAAAATATTAGATCAGAATGTGAATCATGGACATCTCATACTGGTGTCAAGTTTAGTGTGGAACTGTTGTTGCTGTTGGAACATGTAGGTCCACTACAAATAAACTGGTTCTGTGGTTGATGAACAGAACTGGTGCGAGAATAGGGAGCTCTCAAAAAGACAGGATTCAGGAGCAAATCTCAGCCACCTGACTCGACAATAAACCTCCCACCTCATTACATCTGGTTCAACGCAGTAACAGCTTGCATGTCTGAAGGGCATCCACTAACTTAGGGCCCTGACAGTAGCTTCCACTTTACCTGTGCTCAGTTCCTCATCCACTGAGTACATTTTTAATATAGCGCTAGGTTATTTATTGATGAGGTTGCTTACTGATAAGTCAGCATCAACCGTGGCCAAGCCTGGCACTGTCTCCACTGTAAACAAAAGCCATGGTTTAAATGATTGCATCAATCAAGTCTAGGGTTATTTATTATGTTTTTGCAGTGCTTCTTAGTCCAAATGCTGGTTTACTGGGTACGTCTGCACAGTAACGTCATTCACTGAAAGCAAGGGGAAAAAACCCCTAATCAATAGATACCATAGATCAAAATAAACTAAGGCGTAGACAGGGAAGCAGAAGCAGCGTGCAGGGCCTCAATCTGTGGGAAACACTGCAGTGAAATATGGGCACAGTAATAATAATGGCAGCTATTGAAGGCTCTCAAATTGTTTGTGAGTTTTACATCACTATCTCGTACTCACTGCTTGCCAGTTGAGGAACACTTGCAGATCTCTGTTTCACTGGTCCCCCCTGCTGCAGCTTCTATCTTTATGTTACCTCTTCATTTTGTTATCTATATTTATTTTAATTATGTAATAATACTTATAAAATAATCATCACAGTTTACATTCCTAGCCTTAACATCATTTTTCTATTAATGTATGCTTTTAAGTCTTGAAAAACATGGTCGCTAACACACTAGAAATGCAGCATTTGGGAGTGGCATGGTGTCTAAAAACACCAACACGATGATGATGTTTTAACATTCGAGCATAATGAACTATTGAGGATAAAGGTAATATATGCAGAAATGTTGACATTGATAGGCACAGGCCCTAATTTGTATTTGCCTGCCAGTCATTTTAGTAGATCTGCTGTCCATTGACTGTGTTTGCTCTGCTGGCCGTTCTGGTCTTTGACGGACTGTCCAGTTCATTTGTTTTTCAAGCTCGCCTCCAAATGTAGCAATTCTACAGACAATCATGAAAACAAGCACATCCGCCATGGCTTAAACTTTTCATCAGTATTCTCCTGCAAAGACAACATCATCACCAGAGCATTTGAGCGAAAATCAGGCTGCCAGCCTGCAGAGCAGTTTTTCATTTGCACCCTGCTATTAAACGAACAGCAGCGTAAACAGCTTGCTCTAAACCCCATGCCTGTTGTTTCGATGCTGATGAGATGTCTTTGCTATTTGAGGGCTTGTTGTGTTTCAGATCATAGCATGTCGTCTCGTGTTTAAGATTATTCCAAAGAGAGGTGAAATAAGTACAAGTGTGCTAAAGGACCTGCAGTGATCTTTAGTACCAGTCAGTTCTTCTAAAAAGCCTGTGGTCCAGCCCACTTCACTGATCATTATTTTATCATTCACTCCCAGTGGCATCACAACACAAATGCTTCTTCATCATTGTGAGGATCAGTTAAAATGCTATTTTCAATGTCACCTTAATACTTGTATTGCATTGCAGTCCTCTGAAGCTTTTTAAAAACTGAGATACGACCAGTAGCAAGAAATAGATTGACAAACAAAAGCAATCTGCTCTGCATACTATAGTAACCTATGGGAGTTTCTGACAGCATGTGTAACACGTTGTATTGCCTCAGAGGAAATAAATTCCTGATGAATGACAATAAGTCGAAAGCCGTCTCCCTGCATCGACTGCAGAAACACACCAGGGTCTGAATCATCTGTCAAGCAGACAAAATTTGCCAGTGTCACAGATAATGAGGTTCTAAAAAAGGCCGTCTGAAAAATGCTCACTGTCATTATGGACACATTTAAGAGGCTGAGTGCTGTTAAAATATCTCAATAGTGGTCCACTTGGCATACTATTTTATGGGGTTTTGGATAGCATAATTTCAGCTTCAGCTGACCGGACTCTCAACTTTAAGAAACTAACCCTAATCATTTGTTGTTGTTGTTTTCAATAATTACTAAAAACTATATTATATACATGTTTGCTTTGCTTTTACAGGAATGGGACATATTTGCTGCAGTCACTATTATTTTGGTTTAATTTGGCTTTAAATTCTTATGCCCTTTTTCACTAATTGCATTGCTTGGTCAGAGCTGCCTGTATTGACCAAGCAGCAACCTTAAAGGCAGAAATTTGAAGCACGAACAAACTGAAGTTCCTCAAAAGGCCACTGAAGGCTTGCTGCCAAAGACGGTCAATTCCCATAGACCACCATGTCCCATGATATACTATCACCTGTTCAAATGATATCAAGGCTATGCATCATTAAGGGTGTGGCTGCTTTAAGTGACAGGTGAGTTGCGTCTCACGTTGCTAGCTGCGCCATTCACTGGCTTCAGGTCCGCTCACACTTCACTTCTTGAACAGAGACACCACACTGAGCTTCAAAATGGCTGTTATGGTTCATCTATCTTTATATAACAGTCGTTACTGGCTTGCTTTCATTTTCAGAATCATTCAGAATCATTTTGCACTCTGTAACAGACTTTCAGTTTGCTATTAAATTTGAACAGCTATATGACATCTTTTTGTTTGTGTCCTGGCCATGTTGCAGTGATATGCTGAAGATCACAAGCAGTTTAAATTAAATGTCACTGAAAAAGTGAAGGGCAAACAACAGACAGTACACTTTTTTCTTCCACAGAAACAGGTTTACTCTTTCTATTTTCAGCTTAAAAGGCCACATGTTGGTGTAGATCTAATGCAGGTAACCTTCAACAAATCTCATTACTGCTCTGCCCTGCATCAATATGTCTGACCTTTACAATTTAAACTCCATCTACTGTTTGTGTAAGAGTACAGGCAAAAAAAAAAAAAAAATGGCTGCAGGGGCAAATGCAACAAAAGGAAATCACTGAGAAACTACATGACACATACAGTATGTCGCACATGTCTGTTAGTCTGGAGTTGGAAGGATGTGATGCTTGAGTGTTAGTCTACCTGCTCTGTGCTGTTTTCATCAGCTGCCTGTTCTTTCTCTTTTTGCACTGAGGAGATAATGACCGGTATTTACACACTGCCACTCATCCAAAAACTATCCTTCACACATCAAAGTTTTTGGTAAAAGGAGTAGTGAATGCATTCTGTATGCTGTCTGTATCCGGAGGTGTGCAGTTGATTTTAATTGTGTCCCTATTTGTGTTTGTCAACATGATGATAGTAATGGAGATGCGGAAAATACATTGAGAAGTCAAGTGTGTGAATCTCTAGATTATTGTGGTAAAGACTGCTAGCATAATTCTTTTAGTTGTAACAGATTTCCATCAGACCATACACCCGACTTTTCCTAAACAATACATTTTCTGACCCATTCACCCCAATATAGTGAAGCTGTATCGCTTCAGGGGTTCTTGACCGTAAATGGGCGAGGCTCCGACTTTGATACTGACATGGTGACCTAAATGAGGTCCCAGAGTTTTAACTGGTCACAGTGAAGTAGGCTGCCATGTGGGACAAGCAGCCTACTCCATTGCAGAGCTATGTCTGAATGGGGTGAGCCTAGAGAGCTTGCCAGCTCACATGTTTGTGAGGTGCCACTGTTGCCAGCATAGCAAATAATCTGGCTGGGCATTGTGTGGAGTGCACAGACACATTTTTCTTTACTTTTCTGCTGTTTGCTGAACATAAAAAACATTTACAGTGGGGAAAAGAAGTATTTGATACACCGCCGATTTTGCAAGTTTCCCCCCTTATAAAGAATGGAGAGGTCTGTAATTTTCATCATAGGTACACTTCAACTGAGAGACAGAATCTAAAATAAAAATCTAGAAAATCACATTTTATGATTTTTAAATAATTAATTTGTATTTTATTGCATGAAATAAGTATTTGATCCCCTACCAACCAGCAAGGATTCTGGCTCTCACAGACCTGTTAGTTAGTCTTTAAGAAGCCCTCCTATCCTCCACTCGTTACCTGTATTAATTGCACCAGTTTGAACTCGTTATCTGTATAAAAGACACCTGTCCACACACACAATCGATCACATTCCAACCGCTCCACCATGGCCAAGACCACAGAACTGTCTAAGGACACCAGAGACAAAACTGTAGACCTGCACAAGGCTGGGATAGGGTTCAGGACAATAGGACAGCAGCTTGGTGAGAAGGCAACAACTGTTGGTGCAATTATTAGAAAATGGAAGGGACTCAAGATGACTGTCAGTCTCCCTCAGACTGGGGCTCCATGCAAGATCTCGCCTCGTGGAGTGTCAATGATCATGAGAAAGGTAAGGGATCAGCCCAGAACTACAAAGGAGGACCTGGTCTATGACCTGAAGAGAGCTGGACCACAGTCTCAAAGGTTACCATTAGTAACACAGTACGCTGCCATGGATTAAAATCCTGCAGCACATCCGAGGTCCCCCTGCTCAAGCCAGCACATGTCCAGGCCCGTCTGAAGTTTGCCAGTGACTATCTGGATGATCCAGAGGAGGCATGGGAGAAGGTCATGTGGTCAGATGAGACCAAAAGTGAACTTTTTGGTATAAACTCCACTCCGTGTTTGGAGGAAAAAGAGGGATGAGTACAATCCCAAGAACACCATCCCAACTGTGAAGCATGGGGGTAGAAACATAATGCTTTGGGGGTACTTTTCTGCAAAGGGACCAGGACGAGTGCACTGGCTTGAGGAGAGGATGGATGGGGCCATGTATTGCGAGATTTTGGGTAACAACCTCCTCCTCTCAGTAAGAGCATTGAAGATGGGTCATGGCTGGGTCTTCCAGCATGACAATGACCTGAAACACACAGCCAGGGCAACTAAGGAGTGGCTCCGTAAGAAGCATTTCAAGGTCCTGGAGTGGTCTAGTCAGTCTCTAGACTTAAACCCAATAGAAAATCTTTGGAGGGAGATGAAACTCCATGTTGCCCAGCTACAGCCTTGAAACCTGAAAGATCGGGAGGAGATCTGTATGGAGGAGTGGGCCAAAACCCCTGCTGCAGTGTGTGCAAACCTGGTCAGGAACTATAGGAAATGTTTGATCTCTGTAATTGGATCTGTACTAAATATTAAGTTCTGTTTTTCTAGTGTATCAAATACTTATTTGATGTAATATAATGCAAATTAATTATTTAAAAATCATACAATGTGATTTTCTGGATTTTTATTTTAGATTCTGTCTCTCACAGTTGAAGTGTATCTATGATGAAAATTACAGACCTCTCCATTCTTTATAAGGGGGGAAACTTGCAAAATCTGCGGTGTATCAAATACTTATTTTCCCCACTGTATCTGAGCAGCACCTGAAAGAACTCTTGATATTCTTGACGGTATAAAGGACAGGTTCTAGGTCAACGCAGGTAAGAATTTCTTCCACGTAATGTGGTGTAGACTGCTCACCTAAAGGTAAAATGGTTGGCCATTGTGTGTGACTTTCCAGGCCATCAGGACATTACATTTTTAGTAGTAATAGTGGAAAGAGTCGAGACTATCCTGCTTTTCACTGCAGAGTAAAACAACCAAATGAAGTAAAGTGATATTTGATGCATTTCATGTAAGTGTCATCCCAAGAAGACGAATCATGCTGACTTTGGTGGTCATCTTACTTTTTTTCTGTTTTTATTTAAATATGTTAACAATTACTGGATGCATTTAAATTCATGGAACACAGAGAATTAATTCTATTGACATTTGTGATCCCCTGACTTTTCCTGAGTGTTACTTGTGTATAAAATCAATTCATTAGATTGCCACAATCTTTGGTACACTAATAGTACTCAGGTGATTATCCATTGAGTTTTGTTTTAGTGTCTCAATGAGCTTGACATTTGTGCTTTCTGTGAAACATCTCTGCATTTATTTGGTTCAGACATTCATGCCCTAATGTAACTCATTTAGTTCTGTGAATGGAGCAGCAAGGGGAGTGCCAAAGTGGAGAAAGTACATCAGGTACCTCCCCCTGGTCTGATCACTCTAACCACAAGTGCTGCCATGCTGATAGTCCTCTGCATGTGATTGACTCGAGGGAAATGGTGTCCATTTCAGTTCATTCATGCAGATTTTTGCTTATCTTTCATGTCTAAACATCGGTGTCTGTCCTAATATATCATATCTGCCTTCAAAGTATCTTCTACAGTCCCAACCATCTTTCAAAGATGGTGGCCTTCAAATACATCTCCTGTTCAAATGACAACAAAGAGCTCTGAGGAATTTAAAAGTTGGACGTTAAAGGTATAGGGGTGAAACACGGTTGTCTGAGATTGCAATTTATAGGAGATCACATTTGAAAAGCATCTGTGGTTTTAATGAATGTGATGGTAACCATTTAACAGTTCATGTGTTGTTTGAGAACTGTATTCATGCATGCTGCTTAACCTGCACTTAAATAAATGGTCCTCCATTTTCTTAGTAAGCACTGGCTCATTTGCAAAAGCACTCCGTTGAGACCAAAGGCGTCGTTTAAACTTGACCACATGTGTCATATATGATCCTGAAAATGTGATGGTTATGGGCTTCCAAATAAAATGCAAATTGTAAGTCTGTTCCAGTCAGTTCAAGCCAGAAGAATAAGTTGAGCTCATCTTTAATTCATGGGAGCACTTACAGTGCTGTGCCGGGGCAATCTTCTTCCTGCACCCTGCTAAAAGCAGATTCCCAGAAGGGTCAACATTCCTCGGGGAAACAGCTGGACAGAAGCCTCCCATTGAATGTGTTCCACAGTTTCCATCCTGCTCTCATACTTCTCTTGTACCTCCTCCCCCTCAAGAAGCATCCACTCTTCGTGAGTGTGAGGAGATTTAATGATGTATGCTATCACTGCAGCCCAGCCTACAGATTAGAAAGCTACAAGATTCCTCTGCAGGATCATCAGACTGTTCTCATGAGATAAATGCAGAATCATGGTCAAACATAGAAAATACTTATGCTACAATTTAATTTTAAAGACCAAATCTAGTATGGATTGGTAGAAAAACTCAATTTTGTGCATTAAGTCTGGTCTGGAAGGAAAAGTTGACTCCCCTGCCTGCTTTTGTCATCAAGCTATAGCAACATCATTTATTTATATGTTTCTAAATTACATTTCAGTGTAAGATCAAAGAGAGGAGTCCTGCTGAGGGTATTTTGGTTGATGGTGTTGACTGTATAGAGACAGGATTTCCAACTCTCAGCTACACTGCTGCTGCTTCTGATGTGCTCTTTGATTCAGAAAGCTGTGTGGCAACTTCCCACTGGTTAATAAGCTATGGTATGAAGGAAAGAAATATTTCTTTGCTGAGGTTTGGCACTAGGGTGGTATATTCACAACATTTCAGAGTGGCTAAGGAACAACAAGCCCACACTTTAATGTGTAGCAAAAGGCCATAATCACATAGGACTGATCACTTTTAGTGATTTGTATTAACTTAAGGAATTGTTAGTGATTTCATCTTATGTAAATTATCCTCAGGAGCTTACAGAAATGAAAATTTATTCTATTACAGTTCTGTGATAATCCTATTTCTTATCAAACTGTAATTTCAGAAGTAATTTATTTTTGCAAATCATTTTTTTTTTTTTGGCTCCTTGACATTGGTCTTATCCTTGAGTCATGAAAACCTGATGGATTTAGAATAATTTGATTGCCTTTTAGGGACAAGTTTTTTACAATTTTAAAATGCACCTGATAATGTGCTAATTCAGCAACATTTATTGTGACACTATTAATCACTTGTTGAGGTTCAAAATGTGCCAGATGAGTCAAAAACGGAGCAACATTAGTTATTTTGTGTCACGTTGTCCTTTAGTTTTTTAGTAGTAGTATTTTCCTCAGTCAAGGACTTTAACAAGGTTTTGTCTTGGTTTTTGTATTCACACGCATGTATTTGCTTGTGTGAGAATAAAATACAGTAGCAGTTTATTCAGGCTGTTCATATTTTCTGTCCATGTTTTGTCATTCAGTTTGATCACCAGAGGCTGTAAAGGTAGACTAATATGAAAGGCTAAATTATTCATTTAGGATTCACATAGAATTCATTGATCAGCTAAATGATTTTGGCACATTTCAACTTTCTGAGTTCAAATTTTTTGGTGTTTTTTTGCATATTAAAATTGTGTTAATGATGAAGTAATTCATATTTTATGATTGGTTTGCATTTGCTGAAATTTATTTCCCATTTGATTAAAATTAACTACATTTGTTCACTGACATTTTACCCTCAGACTTCAAAATGTCAGACCCTTATGCTACGGTATGTCCTCTGGACACAGCTTGCTTTGGAGCTTTTCCTTTAAACCCAGATAATGTTTTGCTCAAAGAAATGACATGTCATCCCAAAACTATTTTACTATTATTTTAGCAGTCTACTTCATAAATAATTGTATTATCCACAACCTGTGACATAATTGGAAATACGTTAGAGGAATAAAGTTAGATGATCTCTATGGTTACATTGAAACAGTCCTGACTACCCCTGTTTTTCCTCTCTTGCTTCACCTCAGCACCCTCATCTGGCCTGGCTCAGTGTCAGCTCAGTGTGATGGTGTTTCTCCATGATATCTTCAGACTGAATTATTTGTAATTTTCTCTTATTATGCAGCAGAATGCATTCAGCAGTAGACTGTTAAGACTTTTGTCATGTGCTGCACATGGCAGAGGATAAAGTGAATACTGTTTCCACTGCTCCAGTCAGACGTCTTTGCAGCGTAGCTTACTGTGTTAAATCCAGTCGTTAACTAAAGGATGTAGTTTTACCTCCCTGAACACTAACGCAGACACATAATACTGCACACAATTAATGATGCTGTTTAACCTACTGCATTAATAAAGGCCATTTGAGCTTTTTGCTAACTATACATGGCTTCTTAATGCGCAAGCGTGAGAATGTTAGAGGACTAGAGTCTTGAAGGTTACACACAGCACATCTGACTAATGGTCCGGCTCTCTGTACATGCTCATGCTAATCACTTCTCTGACTGATTGTGCTGCTCTGAAGAACTAATGGCGTCATTAGCTGGAACTGTTGTGGCATTCTCCGCTCTGAGATTTGAATTCCCTTGTTGAGATTTGCTTTATCCTTTCTTTTATTATTTAGAACGTAGGGACAGGTTAACTTTAAATCTAATGGGCTTCAATTGTAAGTGCTGAGTAAAATCTTTGAAAAGGCTTTTCATTAGCCTCACTGTTGCCACACCCATTTCTGTGGGTACAGCTGGAGCTGCTGTTACCATGGAGACCTTGGACAAATCCTGTAATAAAAGACATGACAACACAAAGAAGCCAAGCATAACTGCAACAAGACCATGGGAAAGCAGTGAGCCATTAGTACCTAGATGCTAATTGCGTTTCACCACAAAACGGACATATTTTCTGCAAAAAATCATTTTCTACAACTGTCAAAGTAGCACAAAATGGCCTCCATAGCTATATTCAGATGCAGCAGGAGCTAAATTTTCACGGTGCAGATGACAGTAGAGTGATGTCTCACATGAGCAGTCAGCTGTCTGAGCTCACAGGATCAACATGCTGCCTTACCAACTGTTCTTCTTGTACAACAAGAATTTGGCTGATAAGTACTGAGTCACAGTCTAACACACAAGCACAAAGCTGTGAGCATGGTGAGGGTTCTCATGCTTGTTGTGTGCCGTGTTGTGTTCTAATGGAAATAATGTTTGCTATAAAAGATGCAGGAAAAGGCATGCATGGAGAAATGTTTGCAAATGGATGTTGAGCTTAATCAGTACAACTGAGCCTGCATTATCAAATACAGAACTATGATAGTGGACAGTCAGGGTACCCAAGTTTATCTGTCTCTGCTGATTGCTTTTCATGTGTTAGTTCAGTTGTTTTGGAACAGCCACTACGTTGATGGACAATGAGTGAATTGCTTTATATGTATGTGGTACGGTGACTGAGAGAGCTCACTGCACTGCCACTTAAGAAAACACAGGAATACACAAAAGACAAGCAAATTCAGAAAGTCTTCATCAATCTGACAGCATGTGCTGCAAATATTCACACCACACCCAAATACAGAAACACAATGCAAATAGCACCAACAGTGATGCATACATTTTGAAAAATATTACTAATGTCATCTTAATTGTGTTATTCATCAGATTATTTGAATCGGCAAGCTAACAATAAACAAATATTCACGACCAAGATGTTATCCCATTGATCACTTTTGGGTATCGTTTGGAAACATTTCAGTTGTCGTTTGTGCTACTTGCTTTATATTTCTGTACTTGGTTGTGAGAATTTCCAGTGCATGTGCTGTCATATCGATTTCAGTTTTTTTCTTAAGTTGCCTGTAATTTGTCATGTGTTTCCTTAAGCTGCAGTGTGTTGAGCTCTCTCGGCCACCATAGGACGGGGCTTTAAACAGCTTAGTTTCCTTCGTTGGTTTCATTAGTTTAAAAGATTGCAACAATAAATCATAACTAAAATTGCTTTTGGGTGAATAATTTGAACATCAAAAAAAACAACGTTTTAGTCGCATTTTCAAGCGGAAAAAAAATCTTAAATCATGCTGATTCTTCACAAATGCAGCAATGAAAGCGGGTTAATTACATGTCATCCAGCAGAATTTCCACTTTAATAACTGTTCTCACGTTCTTTCAAATAATTCAAGCAATGCACATTTTCATGTAGTTAATCTTATGCCTGGTTGCTCCAGCTTTACTGCTTCTGCATTGTCAATATTAAACTATGGCTAGACAACACAATGCAGGTTTTATATTCAGTATTAAATATACTGAGGTGTGGGTCTCAAGCATGTGTTTCTGGTTTAAAGCATAGAAGGTTTTTAAAAAGTACCATAGGTCTGCTGATGGTATTGTGACCGTGCTCTGTGAAGTGAAAGGATGGCCGAAGGGAGCTGCAAAGGGCAGGAGTGTGTGTGCAGAGTGCAGCTGGGATGCTGCCAAACTGTCAGACAGTGTTTAGGTCGTGTCAGGAAGGGAAGATTATTAGTATAACTGGAGCTGATGTTATAATCATAGAGATGAGACTGGAGCAAACAACACACCAGTTCTGGTTATCATAAAAAAGACACCCTTATTTAAGTTGGTGATTCATTCAAACCTGAGCTACCGGACCATCATTCATATGACATGTTCACAAACATTCACAAAGGCCTTTTGCCCTGTTTAAATGTGAGCCAAGTGGAGTTTGATTCAAAGCAGGTGCACCCTATTGTCTTCAAGGTGGCAGCAGTGACAGTTTAATAATATGTGCAGCAGCATGGAATTACACCTAATCGACCATAGAATAGGACTATCAAGAGCAGAGACAGAGAAAAACTATATGAATACAGGATTTTTTTTACCTGATCACACACAATGCCTCTCTATATACAGTTTGCTTGTCCTGCTGTCTTTGTCCTTAAAAGTAAAGCCTGAGCAGCTTGAGGCATTTTAAACATGGACAACACAGATTTTTATAAAATCGATTCATTACTCTTCAATAATAGGACAAAAGAAATCAATTATTTAATTTCCTTACCATCAGTTGGCGATTTTTTATTAAACTATGCAATTGCTATGTTTTTTGTGACCACAGAGACTAATTAAAAACATGTCAAAATCACTTTTGGAACAGTGTGTTGTAGTAATAACGCAGGATTTACTGCAGCCTCCGGGCCCCTTCGGGCCAGCAGGGCTGGAGTCGGTTGCCTTTCCCCTCTATTGATTTAGCTGAAAATGAAAGGAATCTGCTCCTCATTTGGTGGCGATTAGGTGCTAATCCTCAATTTTATTTTGAAAAGATAATTAAACTTTTAAATGAAAGATTATTGTTGATTTATGTGGTGAAAATCTGATTTAATTGTTGACATTTCCTTCATTTTTATTAGTGTTCTTATTGTTTTTGTACTCTTTTGCATTACACTCAATACTTTGCATATGCTTCATTTCATTCATAGTTATCTCCACAGAATTCATTAAGGCTCATGTAATTTGATATTATTTAATCTGAATTTGACGCTGGCAAGTGAAGGTGGGTTTAGAGCACTGCTGAACTGCTCAGCCACAGTACAAACTGAAGAAATCTCCATTCACCTGCTCTAAGTCATTAAATAAAGGTGATCTTTGAGTCCCCCTGTGCTTTCTCTTCGACTGAGAAGGATTCTTCTTTTTCTGCCTGAAGCCAGCTTAGTCAAGTTTCTCCATCACAGTTAAATATTCCACTTTGCCGGCAGAGGCGTTTTCTTTTCTTTTCTCTTTTTTTCCTTTGAGTTATGTCACCTCGTCCTAGCAGAACAGACAGCTGTGCTTGTCGATAGGTAGAATGAACTCCACCTTACTTTTTATTGTTCTCTGTGTGAGTCAGAGTAAAACGTATAATCAAAATGTCGTGGTTCAAGGGGTACCTGCTGTAATATGTGATCTGTAATAGAACATGTGTGTCATGTTTCTGCAGTATACAAAATAAAATGATAACCATTCATTTAAAAAGCTCACCTTGTTATCATTTATGCAGTAGAATCACAATTACACAGCTCATAAAATTGGAAAATGAAGCGCAAACATTTACTAATGTTCTGATGGTGATAGTATATCAGATTTATTTAGCTTATTCCTGCACACACAAAATAATTTAAAAAGTGTTTTTTTTTTCTTTTATTGCTGCTTAGAAAGTAAGAAATATTGACTTGATTTTTTTTTTTTTTTTTTTTTTGCTGTTTTAAGCCCCGTCATTAACAGTAGTCCTATAGTATTAATGAGGGTCCAAAACAATGGTGTAATCAATGCAGGGTGTTTTGGTGGTAGCAGGGAATACAAGCACATGGTTATTTACAAGAAAAGTGCCAGGTTTACAATAGATGAGTGTTTAGTAGAGATCCAGTATAGATAGTGTTTTTACTGGAAGACCTTTGGCGCTATAGAGAAGCTGAAGCCTTACAATAAACTAAGGGCAGTTCTGCCTGCATCACCTACATCAAAAAGACTCTTTATGTTCATGCAAATTCAGCTGTTGGTTTAAGGTTAAGTCTTGAACAGGAAATGAAAAGATGCTGATTACTGCCTGTGTTTGATGTATGCTGTGATCGGTAAAAAGGTAGTAGTGATTGCAGGAGAGCTGGTCACAGAAGACCACTGCAGCTCAACATGTTATTATCATTGACAGCCACTCCAGAATGATGGACAACCCTGAGGAAAAACTTCCACTGTCACATCACAAAGGAAGCCATTTTTAAATGGCTCAGTGAACCCTGACAGCTATTAGATGTAATGACAATTAAATGAGTGGCCACCATAAGAAGATGCATTTCTTGACTTAATCTGTGATTTTTTCTTTGTATTCATTTAGAAATCAATTCTGGTCCAAGGAGGAGATGGAAGGTGGAGCTACCCAGTTTTTTCTCTTCATGACAAGTGTTCATAAAACTCATAAAGCAGAGAAAAGCCATTGGTTGCTTTGCCTGCCTTCCCTGTAAATCAAGCCGGGGGTTGTGATTAATGGCAGCCCACCTCTAGCTACATAGTTTTTATTCACCTCCCTCATCTTTCATCTACTTTCCGGTGACATGGCCTCACCTGTGCAGTCACCACCAAGGTCAGCATGAAGTTTGCCTTCTCATGAATCATCTACCACTGATGCCTTCCTCGCACAAGAGCTGTTGTACTACTATGCATATTTAATCCAGCATTCTCCTTAAAAATTCTAGGCCTCATTAACATGAATCTATGAATGATTAATTGTTGTTTTTTATTTACAGGCCGCTCTCTCATGACCACTTTACAGCTGTGTGTCCTTTGATCTTAGGCAGTGAAGTTGAAAACACACAGGAATATGTTATAGGAAATGCATGCCTTCGCACTGTTACTATAGAATTCTGTGTAATTACATCTGATGCTTGGGTTGGCTGTATCACTGATTAATCTGTGATTTCCCTTATGTTTTAGAAATGCAAATTGGATATGTTGGGCCTTTGAGCTGTTCTTTACACTGACTGCTGGACTGAGAAACCCTCTTTATGGCTCCAAGCTAATTATTCAGCCTGTGGATCGAGGCTCTGGAAGGCTGCCTCCAACTCTAGCTGCAGGCTGTGTGCGCGTGTATACGTGCGTTCCGTTTTGTAGCATACAGCTTGCATGAGAAGAGATAAGTGTATGTGAATGCATTTGACATTTTAACACCATTTGGCCAGTTACGCATTCTACATACTGTAGTTGTGTTTTACTCTTCACATTATCACAGTCCTGGTTCTGCTGTTTGGGAATGATGTGGCTTATTTTCTATGTGTGTGTTTGCCTACAAGGTCCTGGCATTTTGGGTCTCAGCATTAATGACTTTTGACAGCGTGAAAGGTTTCTTTAAAGTCGTTCAAGCTTTGTTTCTCTAGTTAAAAATGTCTTTCATTACCTATTTGAAGATGAGATCACAGGGAGTTGTCAAGCAGTGCTTCAGAACATTCTGCCAGTTAATGAAAAGCAATGTGTGTTCAAGTCAAAATAATGTCAACCCCAAACATTATTACAAAACTGTTATATTTTAATTTGGTTAGCCTCGATGACTCAACACACACTACTGCAAATATTATCTGATGTTGTGATAATGACTCAGAGCTGCCATACACTGCAGGCTGTGACAAAATATAAGGACAGGGCTATATTCTGGATTTTAGTCTGTCTCTTTCTGTGGTAACAGAGAGCATCTTCAGGGAGTTTAATTAAGAAAATCTGAAGAAAAAAAATCCTATTCTTCACACAGGGAGAAAATGGTCTCCTCTGTAATTGGAAGAGGAACGCTGATGGATGCTAATGAGTGATGCCTTGAATTGTATAAAGCCATGCATTACTGCACAGAGTGAAGAAGTGCACTTACACTGAGTTGGCTCAGAAGCTTTCTGTTTACTTGTACTGATGAAGCCTCTTCTACTCGACAGGGTTGGACAGAGATTGCCGGTTGGCTGACGTGATGTTTGCAGACAAGGATAAACTAATCTTTCACAATTAAAACAGTGGAAATGGTACAAAAAGTGGCTTTACATAATGAAAGAAAAATGATATGGTAAATGATACAATTCTGTTGAGTGGGTAGTTGTTTTACACAGAGCCAATAAGGCCACGTTGCAAGACTGAAACGCTGCTCTAGTCCAAGTTTTATGGAAAATAAATATGATATGTTGTAATCAGGATCTTGGTGGCAGTTATTTTTCTTTGATCGATTTCCTTCATGTCCTCTCTCAGTTTAATGACTTTTTTTTTTTTTTACTTAAAAGAACATAAAGGACATACTTATTGCCTTTTCAGCCAAAGCATACTTATTAGCCACGCCATTAAAACCACTGATAGGTGAAATGAATAACATTGACCATCTTGTGACAATTCAGTGTACTGTTGGGAAACTTTTGGACCTGGCATTCATGTGGATGTTACTTAGACATGTAGCACCCACCTAGACCAGACCAGGTACCCCCACCCACCCCATAGCAATGACACTCCTTGATGGCAGCAGCCATCCCCAGCAGGATGCAGCCACAGGCACACACACACAAAGGAACAACTCAAAAAAACATGAAAAGCACAAGGTGTTGACCTGGCTTCCAAATTCACTAGATCCCAAACTGATCAAGTATCTGTGGGATGATCCACAGAGGCCCCTCCCTTCAACCCACAGAATCCAAAGACCCCCACTAACAACATTCTGTTGCCAGACACCACAGTACACCCTCAGAAGGCCAATGTCCATTCTCTGATGAGTCACAACTGTTTTGGAGGCACAAGGGAGACCAACAGATTGGTGCTCAACTCAAAACATACAAATGGATCCATGTACCTCATCATGACCACCTTCCTAACAAAGCTACCACCAGCATCAGACATGGATTAACAAATAAATTGTTCTAAAATTGATCATTTTTTTAGCTTGTATTCCAAAAAAGATATTGAAGGTTTTGTGTTTTAGTTGACAAGGTATTTTACAAATAATAAAAAATGAATTACAAAGATATAAAGTTGAAAGCGTGTGCAGGTCTCTATACAAAATGTTTTTCAAAAAAAAAACAACCCCTACTTGCTGTTTTAATGTAGTCAATAAAATCTACAACAAACACAAGACTATAGCATAAAGATCACCTGTAACTGTAATAAGTGTGCACAACTATTTTTATTACTGACAAATGACTCAGATTTGACTCTTAATAATATTTAGTTCTTCTGACAGAATTCTTGAAAGGTTAACATTGCATTAACACTGCATACTTAAAATAAAATAAAATAAACAAAGACATTTTTAGAAACAAGGAGACAGAGGAAGTATCAAAAACTTATAATATGTAATATGTAATTTATAATCCTAATGCGCTTTTTTATTCATTTTTCCCAAACAAATCTAAATAAATAAATAAAAAAAAATATAAAAAAAAAAATGTTTTACTACAGCTGAAAGCACAGAATATTCCATGTCCAACTACTGTGCACTGCATGTACACAGCGATTTCTCGTCACTCTGTGGCTATATTGCTCGGCAGCAGCAGCAGACAAACAGAGGGGGGCGAAGGACGGAGCGAGTTAGCACAGAGAGAGACAGGCGCTCTCCTCAGTGACGGGCTCACCGGCTGCGTGGACGGAGCTGTGGCGCAGGAGGAGGAGAAGAGGTGCAATAAGGGGACAAGCCGCCTGAAAACTGGAACAAACAGAGGAGCAAAACGTCAGAGACCTCAAGAGAGGGAGGAGGGGAAAAACAGAGCGATCTAGAGAGATCACAGAGGGGAGAGAAGTCATTCAAAGCAGGGAGAGGGAGCAAGCTGGATGAAGCTGACAAGGACACAGAGGGAGGAAAGCGCACAGAGAAGCCTTTGCTGACGGGTAGAGAAGCAAGGGAGTGCGTGCACAAAGTGGAAAAGAAGAAGAGGAGGAGGAGAGGGAGACCGACAGGAGGTCGAGCTTACGGGGCTTGACTGACACAAGAGAGGAGAGGAGGAGGAGCGTGAGTGCAAGTTGATGGATTTGATTTGGAGAGAGTATTTTTAGAAGGAGCAGAGGAGACATGAGAGGAATATTGAAATTGGAGACGCTGTGTCTGAGAGGGGAAGAAAAAAATAAGGAGGAAGAAGAAGAAAAGGAGAATAATAGGAGCCAGATAAAGGGGGGAGATGTTGAGATCAGAGTGTGACAGAACAGATTATCTCTGGTCTGGTTTCCCGCAGGAAACTGCTGTGAGTGTATGTCCGTGTATGTGCATGAGTGCCTCGTTCTTTATGTGAAAGTGTGTTGTAGTATGTTTCCTCCTGTGGCTGTGGTGCTGAGAAGCTGGTCCGCGACAAGATGAAGCTGCCCCGTGGTTACCTGCAGGACACAATAACACAGACTGAAGTCGAGTGCCGGGAGAGAAGACGGGCAGATCACTGACGTTACGAAGAAGTCAAGGCATCAAAGTGGGACAGAAAACAAATGAGCATGGGAGACTTTTGTGAATTCAATTAAAGCTCATACTTAATAGTGACAAGGAACTGATCGCTGGCTCTGGCTGACGAACACTTTTGCAAGCCAGTGAAGCTCAAAAACACATATACATAACTCAAGAAAAGAGAAACCACAGCTGCTGGAACAAGGCAAGCTCTCCTCCGACAGACTGCACCACACCAACCAATTCCCTTGACTGTTGTCTCATTATTTTAATTACCTTCCCTTCTTTCATTTGTTTTTGTCCTCTGTGCTTAGCCCTTGGTATTTTGTATTCTATCCTCTTCTCACTCCCTCTCTCCTCCCCTCCCTCTTCCTCATGCCTTTGCTTTCTCTGTCTCATCCTCTCGTGTTCACTGTCACACTAACTGCGGTGGATGCTCGAGTCACTCATGTAGAAGACACCTTGCTTGGAGCACATTTGCCGATTCTTTTTTTCTTCCCCTGCTGAGCTGGATGATTGGAGCACTGTCAGACTGAGAACAGGACAGATGACCAACAAGTAGCTGCTGTTGAGTTCATCTGAGCTTCTAAAGAACCAGGAGACGACTACTTCAGAACACACGGATTTCCATGAGGTTATTTTGAGGTGTGCGTGTAATACTATTACAGTTCTATGGGTCAGTAGTTTTGTATGACCAAACACATATCCATGTGTGAATTACAGTAGTGGATTTATCCTGGAGCTACATGTGGGCCGCAGCCCCTGAGGCCTGGCTGGGAAATGAAGCCTTTCCCGCAGCTTTAGGAGTGCTGTGGGCAACTATGGCCTTGGAGGGGCACTGTCTCCGGAGGGGATCACCAGCCATGATCAGAAAGGATCATCAGCGGCGTCATAGAAAAACAACTCTTGCACAGGTCACTTCTACTTTGCTGTCAAGGACACGTCTACACGGCCTGCGGCATGTTTGCATCCCTGGCGGTTCTGTAGGCCGCAGGGCCTTTTGGCTGCTGGCCCTCTGCACCTCCCTGGGGTTGCTTGTATCCTGGTCCTCAAACCGCCTACTCCACTGGCTTTCCTTCCCCACGTACACACGTGTTCACACTGAATGGGCCAGAGAACTGCCATTCCCTGCAGTTACTATCTGCAACAACAACCCCATCCGCCTCTACAAACTTACTAAGAGCGACTTGTATTTTGCTGGCCACTGGCTGGGCCTGTTGCTGGCTAACCGGACAGTGAGGCCCATGGTTTTAGACTTGCTTCAGGAGGATCATCTGGCCTGGTTCAGGAAGCTGTCAGACTTCAGGCTTTTTCTGCCACCTAGAAACTTTGAGGGAACCAACCTGGAGTTTATGGACAGACTGAGCCACCAACTGGATGACATGCTCCTCTCATGCAAATACAGAGGAGAGCCCTGTGGGGCTCACAACTTCTCTTCTGTAAGTTCAATTTCTTTGTTGGGAATTTTTATACTCAGCGTAATACAGCATAATACAGTCCAGTAGCTCCTATTGTACTTCCATCTATTTATGTGTTTGACTTTACAGTCATCTCAGTCTAAACATCAGCTGGAATGTTAAAGTTACAAAGGATATGTACATCATGCTGAAGTCCCATAGACATTATCTCACATCATTGTTAGCCTCAAGTTATGAGGCTGTAAAGACAATATGTGTAAAAAGACAGATATCTCAGGCATACATTCTTTTCAGGGTAGACAAACTCTTTGGACAGTGGCCTGAACAGCAGCCGTGCTCATCCAGTATATTAACACTCATGAAATGTTAATTGTGGGCTTGTGACTACACATTGCCACAACCACTACATATTAAAAAGATTCTTTTATGGCACAGTGCAGCCCTCTCCCAGAGGAGTTTACAGCCTCTGTGTCTGACTGCTCTCAAATCTGACTTCTTTTTCTAAACGTTTGTATCATGTGCCCACTCTTATGGGCTGCCTTGGCATGCTCGAACCGTGGCAAATGTTTTCTCTGCTATAACAGGGAAGCTCAAACTCTTTTTATTGAAACTTTTTATTTTTGGTCCTTTCATTTTGTTCTTCCTTTTCTCTGTTGTGAGTTAAGAAGAAATGCCTACATAAAGGTATTGATGGTGGTTGTTGGGATTTGTTGCTCTCTTTATGCGTACTTTAAAGTAACAGCTGTATATTTCACCAACTTAAACAAATATAGTACTCAAAACATTATTTGTAACCCACTTTTCACCAGTAACCGTTCATTGTATTTGTTGTTAGCCGTCAACTTCTTAGTGTCTTTGTCACACCCGCATTTTATTTGCATTCAAGAGATTAAAACAGTGCATATACTGGATGGATATGATGCTTGAGAGAAGTGTCCATCTATACACCAGTTAAACAGGAACACCACAGATTGTATACTTGTTAAGTCTGTTAACAAGTCTTGAGGACTACTATAGCATATGCTGGGGAAAAAGCTGCCTTTGTTACTTGTTGACACAGATTGTCCTTTCAGAGGAAACTGATCTGACAAATTGCCTCAAGTGATATCACTTCAGTAGGGACTGAAGACAACATGAAAAGGAGCACAGAAGAAGCTGCTATAAAGATGAGAATTGGCCTCATCAGGAGTCTGTGGGCGACTACTTTTGAATTAGCCACTACAAGCATGACACACTGAAAGCCCTGGCCAAACTGTTAACAGTTAAATGGCATTGTGGGTAGTGTAGGCTCCAGGTTTTGACACGAAAGAAGAGTGCGATGTAAAAATATGACCCTTTGTTTTTGAGAGTCTTATAGGAGTGCAGTGCCAGATTAGTATTGACTCATTTAATGCGGGACAGTGTTGACTGTTTTTCTCCAGCCGTCTTTCTGTCAATGCGACATGATGGGCAGTTTGTTGTTGAGGAGCTGCTGAAGATTGGAAATTTAATACTCCCTCATTTTACCCGTACGTCCACACAGTCCGGCTCATTCATGGCTCCAACATTTTTGGTTGAATGTGTGTCTCCAGTTATTTCACCGACATTTCTGTGTTTTATGGCATATTGAAGTCATGGTTTCATCTTGTTTAGGTGCTTTATGGCTTTCTTTTCATTATCAGCCCCTCTCTCTCTCTCTCTCTCTCTCTCTCTCTCTCTCTCTCTCATTTATAAAAAAAAACAGAAACGAAGCCAGTAACACCTAAAAATTAAGCATTCAAAATGGATTCATATTTACTAAATTCTGCCATTTATATACATTCGTAAGTTCATTTTAGGCTTCTGAGATGTAAGTTGGTTTTGTAAAAAAAAAATCCAGTGCACAAAGATAGGGGATAGTGTCTCTCTCACAAACTGAGTAAAATTGCAATAGCTTGTTCTTGCCAGCCACCTCCTGTGGACATTATGGGTTAGTGCCCTATTTTTTCCATCCACATCAACATCAGTAATATAGCACTGGCAGGGCCTTCATGTGGAGGTGTTTGTACCATGATCAAAAGAACAGTCCCAGTGACCCACAGTTGTTGTGTTCAACAGGGGAAATGATAGCTACAGATCTAAAGCTTGTGGTGCCAAAAATCTATACTTTTCTTTTTTCCCAGGTTCTCTAGCTCTTTCTGTGATGTGGAGCTACTTTAAGCAGATAAGCATTTTCAGTCTTTAGCAAGTGAGCAGCAAAAAAATATATAGATACATTTTTTTTGCTGAGTTTAATCTCTTGAATGTCAAACTTGGTTGTTGTGTACATAATTTGATCCAAATGGACGATTCTTATTATTTATCCCAGCTCTGGTGGGTGGTGCTGCTCTTTTAGTCCAGATTGTCCTACGTCTTTGCCCTCTGTCAAAAACAGTATGAAGTACATCAGCCCACTCTGCCATGCAAACAGAGTGCACCAATAGAATGATGCCCCTATGCTCGTATCCATTAAAATGTAAAACAGAATCATTTCAGTATAGAGAGAGACACATCACCCCTTTAAGATTTCTGCAGGGTTGGAAAGGTTGTCTTTTTGTTGATGCTTTCTCACCTCAGTATTCACAGATCACAGGCATAGCATCAACTCGGCTGGATTCACTATATTAATGTCAAGATTCACTACCAATGTGAAGTGTGTGACTTGGATTTGAGCTTGTTAACTATGCGAGTGCAGCAGTTCTTCCAGGATTAATGGTTTTCTCACATTTAATGTCTGAATACTGTAACAATGGATCAACCTGCTGATAGAAAATTGTCCCCAAAGTGCAAACTTAAAGCTGAACAACCTCTCAGAAATATCAATCAATACAAAAAGGGTGAATCCATGAAGGTAGCAGTGGTACTACAAACACGAAAACTGTAACTGAGTCTTCTGTATAGTTTGATCCCAAATGAACTGAGACCAGTTACACATATTTATCAGAAACACTGGTTGTACATTCTGTACATTCTGAATATTTTGCTTGGTACATGGACAGTCTGTTGGAGACTGTCATGTTTACTCTGCAGATCAGAGCCACATTGAAGTCCCAGTCCTGTCTTCTTTCTCGTCTTGTTTTAACTTAAAGGCGGCCTCATGCCGTTAACAGGGCCTTAGTGATTCTGCTAATCTCATTACCCTGCTGCAGCAAGTCAGCAAAGACTCCCTGAGGCCTATTCATTATCACTGCGTTTAGAGCACTGTCAGTCTAAGACCAAAAAGGATGCAACAACAGCAGATGAAACAGGACATAGGGAACAAGCACACATAGATGTGTCAGTATACAAATAGGTGAGTCGTTGTTTTGTCTGTGTACACCTTTGTATGTCTGGATGTGTTATTGTCTTGGAGCATAAGTGAGAATTCCACTTTTAATAGGTATGGTTATTACAGGCTTAAGAGTATAGAGGATGCTTTGAACTGCCGAGAAGAGCGTGCTTTTGAGTTTGAGGAAGAAAAAAGGTATGACTAGAGGTTGGACATGAGAAATGGCGTAGAGAAAAAAAGCATGTGGTTGGAATACAAATGGTTCCCATAATTCTGGCCAGCACTTTGCAGCAGCAGGATTTCATGTGCTGAATCTACTGTATCCCAGTGAAGTAGAAGAAAGCTGGCTAATCAATAAATCTATTAGCTCCGTGCTGTAGTTTATGGTGGTCTATTTTGCTCCCCCATCTCCAATACTGATGTACTCTCAGCCACCCCACAGCGAGTCCCAACAGGGGATGACAGAGCCGGAGAAACGTGACAGGAGCGAACAGGCAAACTGCTCCCGCCATCTGCAATAAAAGTAAGTGATACCTTATCAAAGCACAGCTAGCTGAGCCTCTGTCTGTGGGGAGCAGATACACATCTCCACCCTACTTTTCAGAGTTCCATGGAGGACTAGATAACTGCACCTGCAGTGATAAATTAAACAATACTCAAAGTCAGAGAGTAGCACCTAATCACAGTCTAAGCTGAGAATGAAACAGGTGAACCTCTTTTACTGGCACTTGTTTGGATCACCTGTATCTCCAGAGAAATCTCAAAACTGACGAGCCTCAATAATGCCACACTACACTCCGGAGGAAGTTTGTTCTGATTTATTTTTGCAGTGTGAATTATGCGGCATTTGTTTTAGTTTTACGACATCTGTGGCTATGCTGCATGGTTAAATTGGCAAGTTAATTTGTTTTTTCAGCATGGTAATATGTTCCTGTTGTGTGCATAGCTTGTTTCTGCTGTCTGTAAGTTGGCAAAATATCTCTCCATGCAGGTTTAATTATACTAATTGGTGAACGTAGGTGTCAGCTTCTTATTAATGTGACGTTGAGCTGTACTTGAAATGAACACCTAGGTCGCTTACAGGAAAGAAGATTAACAAACTTTACTCTAATGGTGAATTTACAGTTACGAAATCTCTTGTGACCTTTTAATCCTTTAAGCAATTGTTTCACCTCAGCTTATTTTCCAGTTTTTTATTTTGCTTTCTGTGAGGAGTTTGCATGTTCTCCCCTTGTCTGTGTGAGTTCTCTCCGGGTACTCCGGCTTCCTCCCACTGTCCAAAGATATGCTGGATAGGTTCATTGGTGATTTCTGCCATGGACTTGAGACCTGTCCATGGTGTACCCCACCTTTTGCCCGATGACCCTTCACAGGATAAGTGGTTACAGAAGATAAATGAATGAATCTCTATTGTTTGTGCTGTGTGTTAGAAGTGGTTGGGATGGCTCAGGTGTTGCCTTTATTTGCTCTCTTCTGTCCAGTTTCTCTGTCTTATGTGACCTCTGACAGAGAGGCTTGCTTTATGAAAGGTATACTGATTAAACGTGATTAAAAGTGCTTAATTAAATATGTTCGAGAATTTTTTATTTTCTGCCCTTTTATGTTCAGTCAGCATTTGTTACTTTAGCTGTACCTTGTGTTCGTTCTGCAGCTCTTATTATTTGCACATTCACTGTGAAAACTAAGAAGTCCACCACCCATTGATTCTTCCTTTTTACTTTCCACACCAAACTGCAAACACAATGAAGAGACTGACAGAGGCTTATTTGTAGAAGGAAGCATTAAGGCTAACTACAGCCTGGTCAATCACCACAGAGCCTTGGGGGCTGCTGAGTGAGTTTTAAGCACATCCGGGTAATAATGCAGGTCTCTCCTCTCATTTGTTTCTGACCTTTTCTACAGGATTCTGTAAGGTAAGACCATAAGCTATTGATTTGGTCTATAATAAATACGAGCGGGAGTCAGGTGGGAGCTGCAGTTCCAACCAAAGCAATCTCGTTAACACAGGTGGCCCTGTGCTCCCATGCTCCTAACCCCCACTCCAATTTCCCTCTTCAGAACAGATGGCTGAAGTGGTTTCATAAGCTCCAACTTCCAGTACCCATATTAAAAACCATAGCAGTACTGTGTCATAATATGAATGACCACAACACTGACCAGTAAAATACCACAGCCACTGGATGCAGTAGCTGTTTGACAGCAAGCTTAAGGCCACAAGAAACAGTCCCTATTATCTTCCAGTGAAATGCAAACCCTGAATGCAGATGAAAAGATTATACATTGTTGGTATTCATTAGATCACGTTTATGCATAAAGACTTGTAAAAGGTTAGAGTCTGAAATAGAAAGCTAATGGATGCTGTTTTCTTCCATGAATGCCATTAGCTAAAACTGAATCCAATCTGCGCTACTCCTTATGAGGGAAGTTAGCGCAGAAGACATTCACATGCTCTCTCTCTCATAATGTTGTTCAGAAAGTCATCTGTGTGTTGGCGCGTGTTGATGCAAGATGTCCGAGGCAGTGTTTGAGTGTATACACAGGGCTTGTTTGACCTTAAGCATTACAATTCACTGTTTTCCCTCATGGCTCATCTCTCTCACACACCCACACGAAAACATTATGCATTAAAGATATGCCTACTACTACGCCCACAATTCAAATCCATATTCACTCTTAGGTCATTTGGGCAGCAGCACTATCATCTCTGTTTTGTGTGTATGGACTAAAGGAGTAATGGACTAATGGAGATGATGTAAGAAGCAACCTTTAGCACAGTAAAGATTACCCTAGAGTTGCATCAACAACTCTCTGACATAAAGTCATTCAAAACTAAAAATTCGTAGACTCACAAAGGTGAGGTTTTATTATCGCAGGGGACAAGTTTAGATTGTATTACATTCCACCATTCTATGTTAATTTCAGTGCAGATAATGTGTGTTGTTACTAACATCCCTTTAATAATCAGAAGAAAAATGCCTCACATGTTGACTGGCAACTTTGCTGTAACCTTTCTAATGAATGGCATTCATGGCATTCATTTAAAATGGGTTTTTTTCCCCACTGGCACCTAAACTGCAAAACTCATGTAACCCATAATCATCATAATTAAACTGACTATTTAACTCTCTGGAACTAGGTGTAGGTTGTCGATTTCAGCTCAGGTGAACCGATATGAACTGATATGTAATTATCAGTCTGTAGGTTTATGGATAAAAATCCTGTGCTGTGACAATACCTCCTTATACAACTTATAAGTTGACATAAACGTTCTTTACAAGCTAAAAGACACAATTACTGCTGTCTTTTGATATGACAACCCAACATTCTTTTTATTAAAGACAATTACTGATACTGACAATTACTTATTTTAATGGAGCCACTCAACATAATTAAGTCAGTCACATTTCAGTCAGTCACTGCAACCACTTAATGTTTGTGTAGGTGTGTAATGATGTAGTGATTCTTGCATCCCCATTTAGTTGAGCCACAGCACCAGTATTCAGTTGATAAAAACAATATACTGACTCTTTCCTCCTATACTGAGTCAAACTCTTTATGAACTTTTGTTAATATGAATACTTGGGTGATTGTTAAGAGCATGCATGTGTAAGAGGAATGGCACCATTCATATAAACAACCTGTTAGCGCTTCAAGAAACACACATGGACAGTGGACAGTACTGCCAGTGTTTACAGAACTTGTTTAGTGGATCAGTCACCATATGGGCTTCCCAGCATGTGATACTGGCTCACACACAGATACACAGAATGCTATTAGAGTGTGAAGAAAGGGGTGTAGCTATCTTCTGCTGCCTGTGATGTCTTCCTCACAGGAGCAGTCTTCAGTTGTTGTTCTTTCTCTTTACATCAGAGTTTCTTTCACTGGCACTACAGTCTTGTATACAAGCTTAGTCAGAGAAATATAAGGAGCATATATACAGGAGTAAGGAGCCAAGTATTTGGCATTTTCTGCCACAGTGGAAACAGGCCAGGGACATGATTCCAAGTCATTACATCCCACACATGTTCTGTTTTCTTACTCTGAATATGAGATTGTCATTTATTATTCTAGTTCACGCGACATATGGACATCTTAGTGTGCAGTATTTCATCAGGTATTAGGAGGTTTATCCAAAAAGTGTTTAAAAAAAGGCAACTGGACTTGTAGAGTTTTTTTGGAAAGGCATTTCACTACTCATCCGAGTAGCTTCTTCAGTTCTAAGCGACTAGTGGGTAGTTTGAGGTTCAAATAGGAAACTCTGTGGGTAACCCATTAGAAACTTGCTTGACTTGTGTCTGTAAACAACCAGAAACTGGTTCAGCTAATTTCCATTAACGGTTAGATATTACCTGTCATTGAGGTGGGACGGTTTGTCCCTGTCCTTTTTTTCCCTATGAATGGTGCTCTAACGACCCTTGGTTAGTCAGACCTCCAGTTCTGGACCTCTGACCTCAAACTTCCCACCAGTCCCCTAGAACTGAAGAAGCTACTCGGATGAAGCTAAATGAGCTAAGAGACACTTATTAGACACTTATAAGTGATGTTTGGGTAAAACTGCAGCTCTGTACTGAATGAATCAAGTTACCCTGCTCTATGGGGAAGAAAAGAGCCACAACAGCCGTGTTAGAGATATAAACAATGCAGTTTCACCTTTCCGCAGCTTCCTTATCACACTGGAAAGTATTACACCAGCACCGGATTTGATCCAAGACACATGGATCACAATGGTGCTGGTGTCATCCACCTCATCTATGCGCAGGAGAACGAAGCAGGCCTTTTATCTTGTTCTTTTAGTTTTTATCAGATCCTGCTACTGTTTCACCCAGGAAATCTCTTTTTATGGCCCCTGGTGCAATCTGTCAAACAGATAGCAGTTCCTTTACACACCACTAGTTTTCTTTTCCAATTTCAAAATAAGGAAGGCATCTCAAGGAGAGAAAAACTATATTGCTGCCATAGTCCACTTTCCCCTTTTCAATTACTTCTGCCTGTGTGCCTTTCAGCAAGCACTTAACCCCCAGCTGCTTCAGTCAAGTTGCTCTGATGGTGAGCAGGAGGAGGTTGTTGTCTGAGGGATGATTTTCAGCGTGTCTAAAACTTCCTTCAGTCTGCAGACTTGTTGAAATCTAGAAGAAGAGTGAGAGACAACAAGAGGAAAACAGGAGGAATCAACTGAAGGATTAAAACCTATTCACCTGACACCTATACTTCTTCTGTCTCAAAGACCCATAGTACCTTCTTTCATTGTGACCTTCTCTGACCTGGTAGTACCTTAATCCATATTTTATAACTTTACTTCAGTTCAGTAGTAAAACATTATGTTAGCAGCTTGAGAAGTGAAACATGCTATAGTATGTGTTGTGAAGCTTCCTATATGTGTGCCTTTGTTTATCTTCCACACTATTAGATTAGTGGCTCCTAAATGAACCAGATGTGATTCCCTTTCTGTTATATCATAATTTCAGTAAACCTTTGATAATGTGCCCCTCAAGTGTGTCTTGCTCCGTGCTAAGCACAGACAAGGTAAAGGTGGTTTTGTAAGCCAGAAGGAAAAAAAGAAAACGGTAAACAACTAGAAAAAGGAGTGGGCATCAAGAGGCAAAGAATGCATCTAGTTTCCAGATTTAGCTTTAACAATATCAAATAAAGAAACCTGTCTGAAATCTTGAAGTTCAGTTAAATAATTTAATGCACTGAACACGTTGTTTGTGCCTCTCTTCCAGACGTGGATATGAATAATGGAAAGACAAGGAGCAATTCATCTTGCCTACTTGACAGCAACCTTAATTTAGCTCTACCTTCTCACTCATATGCTGTAGTATGTATGAATATATAGAAATGTGAATAATATCCATTGTTTATCTTTTCTGTGGGTGGCACGTTAAATATTCAGTAGATTTACCCAAGTTTCCAAACAGGCCTTATTACTGAGAAACTGCCATGTAGACAGTGGACATGGACCTTGTGAGGGTGTCCTGTGGTGTCTGGCAAAACAATGTTGTTAGTGGGGGCCAAGATGAGGGGAGGGGCCTCTATCCCACAGATACTTGATCAGTTTGGGATCTAGTGAATTTGGAGGCCAGGTCAACACCTTGTGCTGTTTTTCATGTTTTTTTGAGTTGGGTTGTTTTTGTGTCTGTGTGCCTGTGTCAGGCTGCATCCTACTGGGGATGGCTGCTGCCATCAAGGAGTGTCATTGCTATAGGGTGGGGGTACCTGGTCTGGTCTAGGTGGGTCCTACATGTCTAAGTAACATCCACATGAATGCCAGGACCAAAAGTTTTCCTGCAGAACATTGAATTGAGACAAGATGGTGAATGTCATTTACTTCTCAGGTCAGTGGTCATAATGTTGTGGCTGATGGGTGTGTGTGTGTACACAATTTTTTTTTTATTAGTACATTTGTTGATATTACGTGTGCTTAGACAGTCTGCGGATAGTAGTTTAGCAAACGGTATATATATTGGCAAAAAAACTAAATTTAAAGCTACTAGCTTACTGTTATGTACAAAATGTGTGAGTAGTTATGGTTGTTTATTACATTAGCCATGAACCTGTTTTTCACCCAAGTCGTCTATTTTCCTCCAAAGTACAGTTTTTAAATATTTATCAATTTAAATATTTTTTGACACCGTTCCACACCGGCAAGATTTTTTTAAGAATGAAAAGTACCAGCAATCAAAAACAGTATATGTAACTTAGACCTCCATCAGTTAAAGAACCTTAATAAATAAATGGTTAATAAAGAATTAATAACTCTCACTGGATAGTAAAAAAAAAGAGTGAATAATAAAATATAGTCAAATCTATATTCTATAAATCTATACATATATATACATTTAAATCAATTCTATAACAGTATTCATGTTATAGGCCAAGGGAAGTGTTTCTAGCCCTTGTTCAAAAGCTACCCAGGCTTGTATTTGTCCAGTCAACAAGATTGAATGTGTGGGTCAACTTCAACTGATTAAAAACACATTTTGAATTTGCTATTTTCTGCTAAGCTAATGCATCACATAATTCACAAAAAAGGTGATGTCAGAAGATTAATGATCAATCATGAGGTTGAAATTTTGCAAAATAACCTCAAAGAGGTTAGATATTAGTTTACAGAGCACTGTGATGCTCCACAATGCTGCTGGAAAAATGTTTTGTGGTCTGATGAAACCTGACATGCAGCTCTACCACTGGTGGAACAAGAGCACAGCACTCTGTAAAGACTTTATCATGACCACAAAAAACTAATTGAGACCATACCAACATGAAAACATTAAGCCAAATGTGAAGTACAGTTTAAAGAACATTCTGATTTGTGGCTGCTGACTCTGAGCCTGGGCAGCTTGCCACCATGGAAGGAGAAATGCGTTCCCAAGTTTATCAAGGTATCTTAATCCCACAATGGCTGTCTGCCAGCTGCATTTCAGCAGAAGATAGTTGATGCAGCAGGACAATGACCCTAAATACTGAAACTTAAACAGAAGTCCTATGTGTTTATTTAAAATGTGTCCTGAGTGGTCCAATCACAAGTGGCCAGTTTAAAGTACAGGTTTGAACACACCCAAGATGCACTGAGGCAGATCCTGTTAGTCAGACCACATTTGGAGGTGGTCTAGGCTACTTGTGAACGCACAATGCGCCCTGGCCACATTGAGTGACCTACTCAGCTGATGTATCCTTACCCAAACAGAGTTTTGCTGTGTTTTATTATTATTTTTTTTATAAAACACATGCCTATGTGGCGTTATTTCATCTTTATTAGAGGAGATTTTTCTTTCATTGAGGCAAGCATTCAAGCTTTGTGTGGGTCTCTAAAATAACCCAAATAACATAAGTGGTAGAGATAAATAAAGAAATAATACCTTAATGTGTATGCTTTCAACAAAGGTGAGAGCCTTTACAGCTTGTTCCACAATTTGTATCAAGACCCCACGACAGGATGCACATGCCAAACAGCCAGCGTTTGTGGTTCTGAAACATTAGTAGGTAGAAATCCTTTAAAGCCAGCTGACGTTTGCACAGTGTTCTTCTATGCCACACATTATTCTGGGTTTCATTTGCATGCACAGCAAAACTACAAGCTATTAGTGTTTGCTGGAATAATTTCTTCCTGGGTTGCTCTTCTCATGGGATTTATTGACACTTAGAAAAGTAAAGGTATTGAAGATATTTCCACTGTTGAGAACATAATTGTGTTATCGAATTATATCCCAGTAAGTGGACCTCTGTAATTTTTGTTGGCCTTCATATTGTTGTTTACCAGACGTATTTTATCAGAATGTCACCAACATCTTAGCAAGTGTGATGCCAAAATGGACTTTTTTCACTGCAGGCATTTTGCTGTGTCACAGTACGGGAAAGCACATGTTTAAATGGTATATGCCACTCAGAGGAGGGTTTGCTTTTGTGCATGCTGGCTCACTGTCATGTCTTACTGGGTCACTTAATGGACCAGAGCCACTGTTAATACACCTGTGACTTCCCTTCTGTTGCTAGACCTAGAATGTCTGCCAAGAAAAAGGTCTAGGAACAGCATTACCATTAGAAGAAAGGCACAGCGCCTAAGCATTATTTCACTCTGTCTGAACCAATTCAACAGGAAAAAAAGGTTGAGATACATTTTGCTATAATTTCTGTTTGCGCTATTTCTCTCATCTACTATCTGTGTCAGAGTCATACCGTAGCTTGGGCATGAGCATCTTCTACACTAACACACAACACATGACAATGGGTAGAGTGAAGATAAATTGTTTCTCAAGTCTTTTCCCTATGATTGCATAATTCTAGTCAGAAAGTTTGGAGGATTAAATCCAGATCCACTTGGTGTCAAAGCTGCTCTCGACAGCTCCTGTATGTAAATATTTTGGGTGTAAACCAAATGAGCACAGAGTCCTCTAACACAAACAAGCTGACATGTTAACTTGGTTTAGAAGTAGGTTTAATCTATTGAGAAACACATGGACAAACAGACACTTTCCCATTGGACAGTATTTATTCATTTGATAGGGACAGTGCACATTAATGAACATCTATTCAGACAGAAATAGACGTAAATATGCCAGATTATAGCAACGATGTTAATTTGCATCCGCAGTCCCTAGGCAGGCAACACAAAAACATGATAAGACATAGGACAGGTCAATAGACCACAATAAGAGCACATCACATGACAGTACATTACCAAGAAAATAAAAGTCAGTGGTAACAAGACTGGTTTGATTTCAACCACTGCTTGAGTTGAGTTTTGAACGTTTGTAAAGTGGGACAGTCCCTTATGGAGAGAGGAAGACTGTTCCAGATCTTACTGGCCTTTACAGAAAGAGCATTTTGTCCAAGTATTGTCCAAACAAATTTACAATATACCGATCAGGCATAACAATATGACCACTGACATGAGAAGTAAATAACATTGATCATCTTGTGACAATTCAATGTTCTGCTGGGAAACTTTTGGACGTGGCATTCATGTGGATGTTACTTAGACATATACCACCCACCTAGACCAGACCAGGCACCCCCACCCAATAGCAATGACACTCCTTGATGGCAGCAGCCATCCCCAGCAGGATGCAGCCTGACACAGTCACACACACAAAAACGCTTTAGGAATAACTCAGAAAACATGAAGAACAGCACAAGGTGTTGACCTGGCCTCCAAATTCACTAGATCCCAAACTGATCAAGTATCTGTGGGATGATCCACAGAGCCCCCTCCCCTCAACCCATAGGCCCCAAAGGCCCCCACTAACAGCATTCTGATGCCAGACACTACAGGACACCCTCAGAAGGCCCATGTCCATTCTCTGATGAGTCACAACTGTTTTGGAGGCACAAGGGAGACCTACACAATATTAGGAAGGTGGTCATAATGTTATGCCTGATCAGTGTATATTGCCTTTTAAGAAATGACTAATAAATGACTCTTTATACTCCTCTGCTAAAAGCTTAATTAATATTTAAACATTTAAGTGCACTTTTAGTTTACAGTGCCCAAGAGTCCAGTTTCCTCTTATTTGTGTTTTATTTATTTAGTACATTAATTAATATATTTTTTAAAAAAATAACACTGCAATTGAATATTTCTTCTGCACTTGTATTATTAATATTATATCAGTGGCAGTAAATTCTCTTAAGATGACAATAATAGTTTTGTTATCATGACATGCCTCATTCTACTCTTAAATGGTGTAGGTGAATTCCGTCATGGGTCCAGGTTGTAAAAACTGAAGCCTCGCTTCTTTCTCACGAACACGGGTGATCCCAAATGAGAGTTTCTAAGACAGCTCACATTAGCTCTGCAGCACTGTGACTCCCTGTGCTCCCACACTGCTCACCTCAGTAAATGAGACCCAAGACTCACCTTCACATAAATGCTGTTTTCTTTGCAGTGTGCAGCCAAAGCTTTTCACAATAAAAAAAAAAAAAGGGTGAAATGGGAGACGCAAAGTTCATAGCGAGAAGCATTTCCAAGATGGATGGACTTGTAAAGAGAGGGGACGGAGGAGCACAGTGTCACATTGGCCTTCAGAAGCTCATCAGCATTATAGTCCACACCCCCTGGCACTGTGGGCACAGGTGGCACTGGCTCATTACTCAAACCCCTATGGCCTATCTTTTGTGAATAACGGTTAATATAGAGTCCTATTAGCACCTCCCCTGCTGCGGCATGCAGTATTTGTGTGGGTCAGGACTTGTGTGGGAGGCTGCAACAAAGAAACAGCCAGAAAATTGAGAAAATATCACATATTTCAAAGAAAGAACTAACTTCACAGTTTGTTGAAATTTTCCCAATCAGAATGGAGAAATCTGCGTTTCCTCTCATTATGTATGGTGAAAGCTACACAGGCTAAATAAATTGGATTCTTGACTATGTGACCCGCCAATCCACCCATGTTTCTGAGCAAGGTTTATGCAGAATGTGTAAATATAGAAGGGTGCAGTGAGAGAGAAAAACAAACAAGCACACAGTTAAAAGTAGATAGTGTATGCACAGAAATAAGGCAGGGAACATTTGTTAGATTTGCAGAGATTCAGGCCTGGCAAGATCCAAGTGTTTTTGTAGTTGTCAAATACTAATGACTAATTATGTATCATATTAAATCAATATTATGTTTGTCCCTTCCCCTCATTACTGACTGCCCTCATAATCCCAAACACGTGTTTATTATTTTGGTGCATTTACTCATACGGGTGAGACATGAATGTACTAGGCATGGGACTGAAGCTGCATATGTAAAGCCTAGACTGTGAATGCAGATGACTGTCAGGCACCCATTCTTGGTGTTTTTCGACTTTGAAAAGCAATAAACAGTCATCAGCAGCAGAACCAAAGCACCCTGGAGCTAGTGAAAAGCCAACTGAGCCCAGGGCTAGTGGACGCATGAGAATAAAAACCTGAAATTAAAAATTAAAATCCAGTGTTCTCCCTCCTTTCACCCGCTGACAGGAAGCTACACAGAAGAAAATGTTTGTGAAATATACATGTGAAGTGACTGAGCACAGGAAGCACAATGTACCAGTCAGTAAGCTGAGCCAAGCTGTATCCATTAGGAGTAAAACTGTTTATGCATCTTTATGTGCAGGCTTCAATAACATCCCTTATCAAATTAAATGTAAACGCAGTGCAGCAGTTTATGAGCCATGTCAGTACACCACTGCCCTTTGTTTTCTGTTGGAGCCCACTAACACATTTTATTAAATTTAATCCCTGGATCACAGTGCAGTGTGTATTGTCAGGCAACCATTGTGTGTCCAGGTACACAATATACACAATACGTCCAGTGTTTAGAAATACCACATTACAGAAAGTTTTATTATCTTAATAAAAATATTTTTTTTTATATCAGCAAAACCACAAAGTAAAAGCAGTCTGGAAAAAGATATTAAAAGTTCAGTAATACACACAATGTCATGATTGTACTTCAGCTAGTTCTAAAGCTTCATTTAACTAAAACAGCTGCTGTATTCTCTACTCTGGGCCATTTTCAGAGGCCAGTATAAAACCTGGACTGATTACTAATCACTACCTTGCCTTGGTTCCGGTCACATAAGGACAGCATGCACCAGTACCCTCTTCCTTCACTCTGTATTTCAGTCTTTTGTCCTTATCACCTCTTCACTTCCCCCAAGGCACTGTGATTTGCAGGAAGAACGGTGGTCCTGACAGCAGTGTGAAGCAGAGGCCAAGCTGTCCTTCTGAAGGACAGGTGCTTCTGGCCCTTAGGGGACTTTCTTGGACAGAGGACAAGGGGAGGACTCACTGGAGCTACCCCTCCTGGTGATGACAGTTTTATAAACGCTTTAACCAAATGCACTAAGAGACAGAAAAAGCAGAAGCCCAGGAGCATCAATCAGGCAGGCTGTGCGACTGCGCAGAGATGAGCCAGAGTCCCGGAGGGAGCACCCAGAAGTGACCAAAGCCTCTGCTGGCTTAACCCAGCCATGTCAAAAGTCTCTCTGTAATCATCGATGACCAGAGGACAAATTCATATTATCAAAGTCAAGCATTCACAATGAAAATCTGTCTCTGTCATGTTATGATCGCCAATATGAAAATCTCACTGGTTTCATTTTTTTTTGCCTACTTCACTTTGCTATGCTCTGTGCCAGTGGAAAGACATACTGTCCTGGTGTTCTGCACCTGGCCGTGGTGATTCTAGTTGTTCACGTATGAGTGCTCTACTCCCGACAACGACCACTGTCGCCCAGCTCGTTTTCTCACAAAGAAATGTTAACCAGTTTCAAGCCTCTGTTGTTTCTGTGTAGATGTTGCTAGGTTTGATTTGAATCTGTGTGGGAGGAGGTATTATTCATAAATGAGACATGTCAAAAAAATAATAAGTAATGCGGGCATATATTCCACATAGCCTTTTCTTCACATTTTTCTCCATCTTCAAAATAAAACATTGAATCAGTTGAGGAATTAAAAGGTCTAATGCATAAATTCAAAACCAGAATGGCTAAGACGCATTGGCTTGATTTCCCAGCTCCTTTAACAGACCTGAGAGTGGTACTGACATACCATCAATCGCTGCGGTCGTGATTGCATTTTACACTGATTACAGCTGAGCAGCGGGAGCCCTTGGACTACATAACCAAAGATCTTTTAACAAAAGACATATGAAGTCTCAGTTAAACCCTCGTGTTTTGTCTCGCTTGAGTAACACCAAATAGTAAGAAAACGTGTTGGTCTTTTTGTGTAAATGGATGGATTGTTTTATCAAAATATGTCACATAATAACACATATTTTTCCCCACTGGATTTAAGAAACAGATCTTTTTTGTGTGTGATTATTCACATTTTTCTAACAGTACTACAATCATCATTTTCATCTCAGATTAGTTTGGCAGCCTGCTTTAATTACAAACTAAAACTCTATTTGCACAAGACTGGTGTTAAATTGGGGCCTCTAGTAATCCTCAGGAAGGATGTCGCTACACAGCATGGAAACCCATTCACAGAAAAACAAAGCTCAAAACCACCACGAGGAAATTACTGAAGGATGATCTAATGGACATTTTAAAGTATTCTGTGATTTTTATTGATCCATTAGTGTGTTTGTCACATTGGTAAAGGAGGAGCTGGTTTACATACTGCCAGGCAGTTTGTAAACCAGGGGTTTACAAACTGTACAGTCTAATCACATCAGGTTTTATTATTTTTAATATTAACATGCAAAGTGACTTACGCTGTTAAATAAATGTAGTGGTGTAAGAGGTACAATATTACCTCTGACTACCTTCCATTAAGAGAACCCTAAATTACCTGCCATCCCCAGGTAATACTAATCCAGTGTGAACAGGGCTTATGTCTTCATTTATAATTTTAGATAATTCCTTCCCAAAACCAAGATGACAACTACTTATAAATTAAAGGTTTGCATGATTGTAGTAGTTTTTATTAGTGAAGTTTAGTGTGAACAAGGCCAGAAACCTTGTCCAGTTTGTGTATTACTGGTGAAACAGTCTGTATTAAAACTGTTTTCTGCTTGATAATTAGCTGAAAATAAATGCCAGTTCCTTCCAGTACGTAATGAAGCATTACTTTAAATTAGAAAACAACCAAATGGGGATGTCAAAAAGCTGTAGCAAACATTAGTCGCCTCCTCTCCCCTCCTTAATGACACAATCAAAACAGATGGTCTGATTCAAGGTGTCATCTTCCATATTTCTCTGAAAATGACAGTTTTCGGGAAAACAAATCCCTCATCTCAGTTTCTTCTAAGCAGGCAGCAGCGTGTGTTTCTACCCTGGTAAGGCTGACTTCTCACATATTTGCCCTCTTTAGTTTTACTCTGTTCTGATTTTCATTTTCATTTTTCACCTCTGTTTCCTTCTTTCTGTCAGTTTGAGTTAGCATCACAAATGGGCAGCGTGTTTCCAAGCACTGAATGTATGACAGGAGGTATTTTGTCAGTTCTGTCTAAACATCCCAGCCTGTTATGCCTAGAGATCTCTGAGGCTGGCCATATTTTGAACCACCCAGCTGGCCTGTGGAGCAGTTATGTGGGGCAGCAAGCCACTGTCCTCATTCAAGCCTCTCAAGACCACATCAGACCGATCAAAGATACTCTGCCGTCAAAACTCTCCCCCTCCCGTGTTGAGGACGAGCTGATCCAACTTGTGTGGGAAGAGAGAAGATTCAGAAAGATATGGGTGTGTGGGTGGATGGCCAGATGCATTCATGTGTTTTCACATTTATGTATGGCCTATCTTTTTACACACCCACTATCTCTGTGAATAACATTCACGCTGGATGATTCGCACCTGATGCTGAATGCTGGATTGAAGGGCAAAAAAAGATGGAAGCAGGTCTGTAGCAAAGAAGAAAAAGTAGATAGATGTGGATATGGGGTTGTGGATCAGCATGTTGCTCTTCTGACTTCTTATTAACAACTGTTTTTCCTTAACCTGAAGTAACATGCGTGACTGATTCTGGTTGGATGAGAAGATACATGCCACTCCATAATTGCTGTATCATTATAAGGCTATAGCCAGCAGTGTATTAGCTTAGCTTTATTAACAAATACTATAAATAGGGTGAACTGGCCACGCTAGCTTGGTCCAAAGTTGAAAGAAAGCCAGCTGCACACCTAAAACACTCTAATGTCAAAAACAGAAGTATAATAGTGGGTTACCTTAAAGACTGTTATTTCTCTCTCTGCTCGTTGACTGGCAACTGCTTTGAGGCAACAAATAATTAAAGGGTGGCATTGCTAATCTGTCATGGGTTTGTCAGTCAGTCAGACTACTAGATCAAATACAACTTTGGGTGTTTTCACACATAAGGATGATTTGCTTTGATGGAATCAGTTGATAAGTTCGTTTTCATTTGGTGTTTTCCTCCTCATTTGGAATCTTTGCCTACAGAGAAAAATCTTCCCGACTAGAATACATCACTGCACCAGACACACCTGACCAACAAGCAGGAAGTAAATATGGTCATAAGGTCCTGTTTCCCAGAAGAAACAGTGTTATGCAGTTTATTATGTAACAAGAGTTGGCATTAACTATCTGGCCATTACACCAGGCAAGACTATACTAGCAGAATGCTGAATGCACTTTGAGGAAACAGCTTGAAATTCAATACTGCTTCACACTTTTCAAAGAGTTCCTGCTGCCCTCAGAAGCCTGAACAGAACAAGGGAGCTAAAGAGCCATTTACAGTAGCTCAGACTTACATGGTTCCATGGTTAGATCAATGTTAGATCGATTACTTTCCCACCACAAACAAACAATTCCATGGTGAGGGACCAGACGGAGACCAGCCCCACTTAAAACCCTTGATTCAGTTGTTGTGGTGTGGTTACTGTGTTCCCAAACAAACCAAACGTAGGGGCTGAACACATGGTTATTTTCAAACTGACTAAATGCTGCAGGTGTGAAAGCATCCTCAATGACTTTGGTGATCTTATGTTTTTTTTATTTAGTCAGTTTAGCTGTTGATTTAGTTTTTGTTGAACACTTCATATGAAAAAAATAGATAAAATATCATGCAAACATTTTTAGATGTAGAAAGACATGTGGAAGGATGTCAGCAATGTTTACTTGTCAAACAGTCAGCTGAGTTTGAGCTGACTTAACCCAGCTCAGTCTACAGTCAGCTTTATAGACTTAGACTAAGTTTATCCTCTATGCTCTGACACCGAATGTGATATTGCCGCTCTGACTTGCTTCATTAAGAAATATCAAGGAGAGATATCCTAATCTGTAGTCTTGTAGTGTATTGCACAAAACACGGGTGGTGGGACATGCCTAGAATCAGGGATTTCTCTGTCAAAGAAAAGACTCATCAAGACGGTCTCTTTCAGTTGATCCTTCAAACTTGCAAAACAGACTTAAATACAATCTGACACATTCCGGGTATCAGACAAATGGAAGTGAAGGAGAAGCTTTAAACTGCTGAAAGTTAAACCAACTCTAATAATCTTTAAAAGTCAAGGCTGGAAGTGGCTGGATAACGCAGGATAAAGAATATTACCTTTTTTGGATTTGGACTTGACCATCTTGTTTGGCATTTTGGATAAGAAAACGCTTTATCCACGTTTCGTCTATCTGACAAGTTTCTGCTTAGTTTGTCACATGAGGGTAATATCTTTCTTGTGGACATGTGAAGTATTCTGCAGAATATTATTTAATAGTGTCTATCTGCTTTATCTGCACCCAGCATCCTCAACAACCCTCATCTTGAGCTGCATGATATTACCTCCCTGAATTTTAGTTAGAAATTCCCAAAATCCAGTAATACTGCTTAGTTTTCTGCTCCACATTGAAGGACTCAGCATATTCGTATCTCACCATAATTCAAAGGGAATGATTAACTGGATTGCTCAATATTTTTTACCTTATTCATTCAATGGTTGTTAATAGATTTGGTGGAAGAGGTGCTCTCCTCTTCAGTACTTACATTGGTTGAGGAGTGCATAAATGCCTCAGGACCTAACCTATTTATTAGGCATGCTTTGTGATGTGGCTTGAAGACTGCTATAGTGAATAATTCACCTTGGATGAATCAGACTCTACAGGAAATGAAAAAGGAAAACTCCTGCATATGTGAAATGATACAGTATTCCTCATACAGTACAGTGCACTGGGTATCAATACTCATAAGCTCTTAATTTAGTATTAAGATCATTAATGTTATTCATGACTCTTAAAGCCTGTTTAGGATTCATTTCCATGGGTGAATTTCATTTTAATAGTAAATGCTCTCCCCAGTGATTTTAATCCTGTCCAAAGCCCGCAAGTGTGAGACCATTCACTCCCACGGCTAATAATTACAGGCTCAACTACCTACTAGTTTAAGAGTACCTGAACTCAGTAATTGGACTGTCATAATGTACCTTGGTTATTATAAAATCGGGAAGGGGAAGATGAACTGAAGAAGAACCTGCTCCTGGAACTTGCCAAAGACAAGTTTCATTAGAAAAGAAATACCCAGATGCTTTGTTCTACACCTCCCCCTTTTCATTAATCAGTCGGATTAATCCCATCCACACGGAGCATTAGACATAAACTTGAAAAATGAAGAATATAAATGTACGCATAAAAACCATTTGTGTCCATGTATTTAAGACATCTTCTACATGGATTGCTCAATTTGCATTGTAGCAACGGATGAATATATTTTCCAGCGATATCTTAAGTGTCCTAATCATGATGTCCTTAAACACCAAAATATATCGTGTGCTTTGTTTAGCTGCCAATATAAGCAGACGGTCTTAGTCAGGATGCAGATATTTGCTTCTCCTCTCCACGCATTTACCAACATTACTCAGGTGGATGTCTGCTCACATTTATTTGGCAAGCTATAGCCGTACTTTGCAGGTAAGGAGGAGGTTGCTGTTGTGCAAATGCCCATCAATTGGTGTTATTTGTAAATGAAATCAGTTTAAAAATGAGACACGATTTTAATATCGTTAATGCACCGCCTATGGGTTAATGTGCACTCCCACGTAGACACGCATACATGTTTCTGTGCCATCCTGTCATCATCAGTGACACACTAGCAGGTTGATGCAGCTGTGGGGGCATCAAAACGTTCATCCCCTGATATCAGTAATTAAATATTTAATCTAATGTCATCACCAGCTCCTTCCAGCAACAGCTTAACTATGAAGGGGTGAGATAGCTCATCCCTGGCTTCAGCACGGGCTCATGCAGAGCTGTAATGTAAATGCTTAAATGATTAAATATTTAAAACTATTTAAATTATTTAAATTAGGAAAGAGCTTGAGACAGAAGTAGACACTGAATGTGCTGCTTTGATTCTCAGTCGTGACAGGTAGGAAGGTAATCATTTTTATTATTCTTTTATGTCAATTTATGTAGACAAGCTGGGAAATCTATGTCCATAAATCTTGATGAAGGCCAGCCTTATTGTCTCCCCTCCATCATTAATAAGACACATGGAAGCCACGCTGACTCTGTGGCGTGTGTTGAGACGTTCATCACAGCAAATAACCTCCACCTCTATGTTGATTACATCCACTTTTCCAGATGCAGAGCCTTAACTCATCTGTTCAATAGGCCATAGCTACCTCTCAGCCACAAGGAAGGAGGATTAATCTGAAGGGCCCAGATAACTTGTTTTACTCAGTCAGGAAAATGGCAGCCATTATGTTTCCTCCTTCTGATCTCTTCTCAGTGTGTCATCCTGGGAGGTGAGGAGCCACCCAGCAGCAGACTTCCTATTCCTACTTGCCACTCCCAAAACCCCACTTCCAATTAGCTGAGCATTAAGAATGTCCTGAGAACAGCAGAGACTATAAATCTTGTTTAAAAGCGTGTAAATAAAATGCATAAATCTCGCTGGAGATTAAATAGATCCTTCCCCACACAGCACAGCGTTTGTTGACAAGCAGTTCAAGCAGGCTTTTATAATCACTGTCTATTTGAAGCATCATAATATCATGCACTCTCAAACGCAACTGGCAATTCACTGAGGAACACAAATAAAGAACTCCTAAGGGTCCTCGCATAAATATGCAGACCAGTTTTTGTTTTAACAGTCCAAATACGGCTTGCTCAGAATATTGTGGACACACAGTCATATCCTTATTTAAAGTTGAGTCAGTAGACAGTACATAACTTGTGTGCTCGTCATGGTCATGAACAACAGTATGAACGTTGGGCCAGAGCACTACACATCTTCATACCACATATGCTGTTCTTATTTTCTTGTAAACAACCCCGCAGACCAATAATTGTCATACTGATTGGCTTCTGCCCTTGTGTTCCTGGTGACAGTCGTGACTTGAATCCAATGACTGGACTTTGTGGCTTTGCTGACATATTGCATTGATTAAATAAAACAAGCTACATTAATCCAATGAGGAAATATTCATGAACTTTTATTGAATATAGGAAAACCAAATGAGATTTGTTCAGTCATTTTCAAATCAAGTTCAATAACATGTAGCTGTAGTGAGATGAATTTGTTATCTTTTTAATTCCATAAAGAGGCTGTATAACACACTAAAACAACTGAGGTAATCATAAGTCATCTGATGTGATCATATACCTAATACCTAAGGTTCTAGTGAATTCCTGTTGTTGTTGTAATTGTTTAGTAACAGCTGGTTTGGTGTATTTGTGCTCTGGATTCCACCTTTAAAATGATTGTTGAAATTAAGCTTGAAAATAGATACATTACATGAATAAATTATATTGGCGTATTGGGTCCTTCCTTTAGTACAGATCCTCAGGGACAAGGTGCAATACTTGATGTATTTCTCCGCCTGTAAGAAGTTTAAGTGGCTTTAGAAGTTTTCCACTTTATCTCTGCAGCAGAGAACTTCTTTTCATATATCTGAGCTCTTTTTAAAAACTTCAGAACGTTTTTTTCTCTCTTTTATGCTGCTGTTATTTTTTGCTCAGCTGCTTTAAATCATGCCGGATTTTTTTTTTGTTCTGGCTGTCAGTCTAGTTTATTATTTCTGGATTTTCACGGATTATGTCGGAATCCCCAGAGACCCTCACACTGCAGTCATTTTGCATTATATGTATTATGAACCCGTTCAGCCCAAATACATTTTTGGTTATGATGATCTGTTTGGTGTGGGATAGAGCTGCAACCCATACAAGTCACTGCATGAACAGTGGGAAGTGCTGCTGTAACATTTCTCCCACTGCGCCCTCGGGTGGCCCTGACCAGCCACCCGGTCCTGACCTGCAGACCAATGACTTTTGTCTCCATCCCAGCTGTGCTTCTAATGATCAGTCTCAGCAAAGCAGGAAGGCAGAGCCATTGAGGCATACATTACATTTTCCAACCCTCTGAATCATCTAAGAAGCGTGGAACTTTTTTTATTATTATTAAATCTCAGATGATTCCCAAGGTAGTTGACCTTGTCATAATAGATTAATAATTTAGATGTTAAATGATGAAACAAGGACCGTGGTTGCCGAAGTGCAAGAAAAGGTCAGAAGACAAAGAAAAACAGTAGTTGAAGTAAAATCATTAGTATAAAGAGTGAAAAATGAAAAATGTGCTGAACTCGAGAGGAACAACATCAGTTGAGAGAATAGGAGGAGAGATTTGTGAACGCGGATTTTGTCACAGTGGCAGTAGTTCAGGTATCTACAGCTGCTAAATTTTGTAAAAGTGTAAAGTAATATTGCTTGATTATGTTATTGTCTTTGCCTCTTAGCAATGCCTTGAAGCAATTTTTCAGTCAGTTCAATCAAAACATGTCATGAATATGTGTTTACATATCTGTTTATCTCAATGGATGTGGAGATTCAGAAACACCTCCAGAAGCCAATTAGCTCCTAAAAAGCTAATCTGTTGTTTTCAGTCAGAGATAAGCCTCAGCTGTCACTAACGTCCTCCAAAGGGGCTGAGCTCCAGACTGGCAGCCAAACAGTCCACAGTGCGCGTGAGAGGCAGCCTGGCCGGACAGACACTCCTCGTCTCTGGAGGCTTCTGGTCAGGATTACTGGCTGCCTCTCAGGCCACAGGCCAAGACTTGTTCCCTCATGATTCAGAAATCTCTGCTCATCTTCTGCAACAGCTCCTGCTGTTGCTTTTGGCACTGGCACACATGGACGGATAGGTTCTGACTCAACCTGACCTACACTACATCAACACCACAGAAGCAGCTTAGATGGAGAGATGATGCACGGGCAAACTGGCATCAGTCTCCAGAATGTTCTTGAGTGAAGTGAACATGATCCATGTTTGTTGACTGACTTTGCCTCTTGTCAGTTGCTATGATGTTGAGAGTAAAACAATACCACCACAAGAAAACCTTTGCACTCAGTGGGATGTAAATGTTTATAGAGACCATTCAGCTCTTTGCTGCATCCACACACACAGAATGAAAATGTAATTATGGTATGGAAGCAACCCTCCCCCCAGTAAGACGCAGTTGCTGATGAGTTTATTACTCATGGTGCCATATTGTTGATTTATCAGTGTTTTACTTATTGAAGTTTGGTTCTACAGGCTGTTTAAATAGGGAGAGAGCTGCTTTGTTTATGTGACATTAAAGCAGGTACTTTTTCATTGGTACGGCTTGTGTTAACCTATTAAGATTTACATGCTGAGGTTCAATTCACTAACTCAATTAATTCTCTGCTCGTTCCTGCTTTCATAATTAAAAAACAGTTTCAGAACCCCGCTGCTGACATTTAGCTGCAAAAATCTTTTTCCTTCCCAATATACCTTCATACAGTTGCATTAATTTTCACTGAGAACTGCAAATCTTTATTTGTTGAGACTGCATTCTAATTTTTCAGTGTATAATTAGAAATGTAAATTTGATCTATTTTTCAACAGTAAAAGCATTCCCTACAGTATATTATTGTTTTCCAAGGAGCTCGACTCAAAATCCACGCACAGTCCATTGCATTAACCACCACTGCTACAGTTGAAAGCTAAACCAACTAGCTTCCTTTTTGTCTATGGAGATTCTCTGTTGTCCATGTCGTATACAATATAGCCTACTATATCCAAAAACAATTATTGAGTTCCTTGAAGACGTTTCACCTCTCAACCAAAAGGCTTCTTCGGTCCACTGAACTTTAGTTCATACTTCACTGAAGAAGCTATTTGGATGAGAGATGAAACATCTTCAAGAAACTGAAGCAAGTCCTGTTGCCACATTGTTAATACTCAGCTAGTTTCTAATTTCCAAGTTCAGTACAAACTTAACAGAATGACGGACCCTTCCCTATCTTATAAAGTGACAAACAGCTTAAATAGGTATGCTTGATAAGAGACTTGTTGAAACATTTGCATTTGTGAGTCAGCCACTTCTATGGAGAGGCCCACACAGAAACCCTATGTCCACATATGTATCCTAAAAAAGACACCCATGCCATCATGCATTATAGTTTGTATTTTTAAAACTGCAAAATGACTACATTCAAGGACCACATGTGCAGTGACAGAAATTGCCACCTTGTTGCATAATACATTGGAGGAGATGACAGACAGATGACTCACAAGCCTCGTGTTCACTTAAAGCTAGACCTGCATAATATTGACGTCGAAAGACTACTGTAGCATCACAGCAGTAGCTTTATTTGTGATTAGCTCTGTATTTACTGTAGACAGAGAGTGGTTTTCATTTGTCTGGCTTAGAAGCAGGTCAAGCAGTTTCTTTGCTCTGCACCTTAATAGCTCAAGTAAACGTCTGCTTCTTCGCAACACTTCTTACAACATTTACATACAGTATGAGATAGATGAAGCAGGGCAACCAGCCGCCCCTTCACCTTTCCCCTTCCCTCCTGTGACTCCCAGTTGTTGCATGCTTTGTCATCAGCATACTTCTCTGCTTAGACAGGTGTGACTTTGAGTAAGCAAAGTCACAATATGTTTATATTGGAGTTTATCCCACATGGACCCGGGCATCTTGACCTCACTTGCAGCAAATGCTCTAAAATCTTCAGTCTAGGTTAACAGCTTTAAAATTCAGCAGCCTCTCTTGAGTTTGCTGGCGAAGGATCTGTAACAGATCTGTCCACATTTCGTGTTTGATGATATTGTTTTATAGGCTGTTTGTCATTCTCAGTCCGTTGTCTCTCATACCACCCCGATGGGCCGAGACACTCTGATTGCCAGATCTGCTGCTGCTGGAAACATGTGTATGTGTGTGTATTGGAAACTTGGCGTGCCTTTTAGTGGCGTATCGTATGTTAATCCACAGGGTGTGACGCTCTTGTCAGAACATGTTATATAAAGTGTGACATCCACTGGAAAAATGAGGCCAAAGATTTTGGATGTGCAAAACTTTTTTATAAGACAAGAAATCCAACTGTCAGATTCATATACTTTACTGTCTATTAATCTATATTTATTTATCAAAAAATACACTTTCTTGCTTTTAAGTTGAAATATTTTTTTGCAGAAATACATTTTTTTTTCCACATGTAAATGAGTAAATAAATGCAAACTGTATGCACTTTGAGCCATCACACTGATCAGATGTGACGTTAAACTGAACTGTTTGCGTTTTGGACATATGGTTGGGATGAAAAAGCAATTTCAATATGTCACATTTGGCTTTAGGACATTTTATAGGTTTACGAGTTCATATTTAATTAAGAATGCAGCTTGCATATTAATCAATACTGACATGAAGTTATCTGCAGCCAGAACACTGTCTATACATTTCCTGAATGCTGGTGTTGAATGCAATCAATTGAACAGCGTGTATGTGCTCATGTAAAACCAATAGTGTTCCGGTCTGCTGAAACTGTCGCTGCACTTTTAGGAAGTCTTAAAATAGTCGTCATTCTCAGTGCTCATCATTATCATTTCTCCCCTCACTGACTCTGCGAGCTGCCTCCCGCCTGCCCCCTGTCACCGACCCGCCCGCCCCCTTCACTCTATCTGACTTCATTTCCCCTCTTCATTTCTGTGACGTTTCATTTATTCATACTGTTGAGTACAACATCTTCTGTTCTGTTCATTTCATTATTCAAGCAGATCGAAGCAGATGTTTGTTGAGACTGATCAGTCAGTCCATCGGCGAGTGGGGAAGACATTCTGAGCCGGTGCAGAGTGCATCTGTGTGTTAAACCAAATGATAGGGTGAAGCGATGTGAATGTTGATGACAGTGATGAAGAGCAGGAAATATAAAATACATCATAGTCCAGCTCACCTTATCATGAATGCTGCTGCTTGGAATCTGAGAGGCATCATTTATTGTTCCTCCCCTTTTGCAGCTATCACAGTTTCAGAGTGGAATCTATACTGCAAAGCTAAGAAAAAAAGGAGGAGAATGAGTGTGAAAGAGATCCTTTGACTAAAAGACTTGAGAGGCAACAGAGTTGGAACTGCCTTGACACCACTTGTCATACAATAGAAAGCTTTTGATGTGAAGAAAATAGAATTGTAGAAAAAATCACTTCTGGCTAGACACTGAGCCACGGGCTTACTTTGAAGATTCTTGGGTGAACTTCTTTTTCTGTCCCTGTACATGTGTGTGCAGACGGTACGTGGTTTGTGCATGTGCAGGTGATGATACGTATATGTGATGCTACTTGCACTTTTACACTTGGGTTGTGTGAGTACTGCTAGACCTGACAGGGGAAGGCGGGTGGACAATGAACACTCCAGCATGCTCCTCAGTTACAATGAACGATGTGGATCGAGGTCACATTGAGCACCACTGCAGCAGGAACATCAAAGGCCTCCCTGTCTTCATACAGTGACGGGCTGTGTGCTAACGCTATGCAACAGCATGTGTCAACGAAGCAGCCTGGCAACCACTAATCTCCAGGGACATCTTTGCTGTCTGTCTGTTCGTATGTTTGTGTGTAAATGTGACTGGATATGTCAGATATACAGCACATATTAGGTGGAGATGTGTCAGAAAAGTCCTTTTCTTCCACAGTAATAGTATTTGATGCCATCCTTTCCTCAGAGGACCTCCTTATGTCTTGCTTTCCATTCTTCACTCCTTCATCTGGGACTGCTGTGTTTCAGAAGCAAAACACTCTGGGGATAGTGTGGACCGACTGATTGAAAAGTGATATTGGGTGATGAGGTCTGGCTCACACTCTGTGTTTGGTTTATCCCATAGGTGTTGGATGGACTTGAGGTCAAGGCTGTGTACAGACTGCTCAAATTCTTGCACAACACAACACACACATATACACACACACACACACACACACACAAAAACATATTTCTGAACGTTTAAGACCTTGCTCAATGAGTACACACAATGCTGATTAAGCTAATCAGGGCCATGTTCATCTCTCTGTGTTTTGCAGCATAGCTGTGTTTTACATCTACTCTGTGTGTGGCAGCATTCACACACTGGCTCACAGATGGTGATGTGTTTTACTTTAACCAGCAACGATTGCCTGGCCAAAGCTGAAGAGTGAAGCAGTCACACAGATTGAGACGGAGTAGCCACTACAGTAACCAAGGACGTGATGTAGCTCATGGAAAAACGAGTGTTACGGATGTAACAAAGGCTCTGTGAATCCTCCATGGCTGGCATCAGTAATAGGAACTAGGAAGTGTCCAAGAAAGGTTCCGGATTTTCCAGATAAAAAAGTAACTCTTCATTCATATTACAGTCCAAAAAAAGACATCGATCTGCACCTAGGAGAAACACGTACGTTTGACTGTTGGTGTGGTTGAAGGGGCTGAGGTCGGACATATACACACACATTATCTGCGTTTGCTCAACTTCTCTCACTTCTAGAGGGAACGCTACAACTTTTTCACTGCGGCGTAAAGTTGAACAAAGAAATTCTGTCCAGTCTATGAAAACAGCCCCGGGCATTCTTTACAGGTATCCACTAAAGCCAAACTCATCCATTAGACAGATATACTGCAGCGATGTAGGAAACATGTCCCCAGTGCTCCAGAATCCAACCAATGGTGACCTTAGGCGGCGTGCTCCAGCATGGTCATGGACACCCGTGTTATGAACATCCCAATGAGCTATTTTTGTGCTGATGTTGTGTCTTGAGGCTGTTTGAAACTTGGTAGTAAATGTAGTAACCAGGGACAGATTAGTTCACATGCTATGAGCTTAAAGGGATAGTTCACCCTAGAATGATATTTCGCTCATTATCTACTCACCCTCATGTTGACTAAGGGCTGGAAGAAGTTTCAGAGTCCTCCGTCCCTTCTCTGAGTTACAGGGGGTCTTGGTGTAGCAGTGCATTTCAATGCAACGGTTGTAAAGGGACACCAGAGCTCTTCGTAAAAAAACACACACAAAAAAACATCCAAATACCTCCATGATGCTCGTATGTAATGTCCGTCTTGTGCTGAAGCCCCAAATTGCGTAATTGTCCCGAAAAAAATTAAATAAGTCCACATTCCAAGCATGTTTGTAGCATTAGCTCCGAGTGTTGTTGTCCCGGCTCTTCCGCTGCCAGCGCGCATGCGCAAGGTTCGCACTGAGACTCGCTTCCTTGTTTACCCCGGCGAAGGACTAGAAGCAGCCCGTAATAGCCTGCCTTGCACCGGGACAACACTTTTTCGTGCAATTTTAGCCATGGCTGAAGATTTTGATGTCGAGGACGAGCTGCATTTCTTTGCTGAGCCGTATTTGTACGAGCCAGAATGGACAGAGGAGGAACTCAGGCAACAGGACGAAGCTGCAGCTACGGCTGCTGCTGCGGCTGCCATGGCTGCCACAGGTGAACCAGACTCACAGCCAGCTGAATACAGAAGCCGAGCACGGGAAACCTGGTGGTGTACTTGTACTAAATGCAAGCCAATGCCAACAGACGAGGAAAGTCTGTGTTGCGCTGACTGGGAACTTGCGATACCTACACTTGAGAATCTGAACATCTCCTCAGACGAAACTGATGCTCCACCGACACCGTGTATAACCGATCACCAGGAGTTTCCACCATTACTGACCCGTGGTGTCAATTCTCAATTCGCCGGGGTAAACAAGGAAGCGAGTCTCAGTGCGAACCTTGCGCATGCGCGCTGGCAGCGGAAGAGCCGGGACAACAACACTCGGAGCTAATGCTACAAACATGCTTGGAATGTGGACTTATTTAATTTTTTTCGGGACAATTACGCAATTTGGGGCTTCAGCACAAGACGGACATTACATACGAGCATCATGGAGGTATTTGGATGTTTTTTTGTGTGTGTTTTTTTACGAAGAGCTCTGGTGTCCCTTTACAACCGTTGCATTGAAATGCACTGCTACACCAAGACCCCCTGTAACTCAGAGAAGGGACGGAGGACTCTGAAACTTCTTCCAGCCCTTAGTCAACATGAGGGTGAGTAGATAATGAGCGAAATATCATTCTAGGGTGAACTATCTTAAAGACCCTGCTTATGTGGCATACTGCTTCATGGCTGAGCTGTTGTTGCTCCTAGGTACTTCCACATCTCAGTAACAGCCCCATTAGCGTTGGAAGGGATAGATCTATAAATCTAGCAGAAATGTAACAAATGGACTTACTGGAAAGATGTGTCTCGTGTCACTGCACTAAGCTCTTCAGTTTGATCCCCTCCATTGCAAATTGTCGTTATGGGTTTGTCATTAGAGACTGCTAGCTTTTATGGAGCTGTTAGTGATAGGTGTGGCTGCCAGAATCCATGTCCAAATATTGTCCTGCAAAGTTCAACAAAAATACAGTTTATTTATGTACTTGCAAGTGATGTTCTCCCTCGCTCCTTTTATTAGGCATCTCTGTATCGTGACATGGGATACAAAACAAACACGCCCGCATGTTTGCTCGTTGGGGTTGTTTGATATTTTTCCCAGCTTGAGAATGTTGTGTTTCAGTATGTATGAGAGCCTGTGTTCTCTGTTGACTTTATTACCCGCCTCCTCAGTTGGCAGCACAGCACTTGGTTGACAGCAGAGGTCAGGGGCTGCTGCTCTTGGATAGGCCAGGGGAGGACAAGCTGGCTGGAGACCAGAGGGAGAGAAACTGCAATCCCCTGCGTCTCATCACATTTTATCAGGCAGAGAAGCCACAGAGGGGAATCAGAGACACATAGATAGAACATGTATCTTAAAAATCTGGCTCCTGACTTCACTAGCTCAGGCTATTAGTGTTAGGATCCCATCTCCTTATAAGTTTGCAGTATGCTGCCTCTTAGAGGGAGTTGTTTGTGTCGGCAAAATGCTGAGTGAACGGCAGGGCCGATAAACCTGAACCCCCCCAGACTGACGAATCGGCACTCTGAAGCTAGGCAGTGTAATCGTGCGTTTTTATATACTTTGCCTGAGACTGTCATCGTTGCTTTTCTTCCTCTGTTGTTTCAATGAGTGTGCAAAGGCTGTCCCCCAGCAGGCCTGTTAAGCCATTATCGTTCCTGTCTGAGCTTTTATGTTTGCCTGCATAACACAACTGGCATGCCTCTGGGACAAAACTGCTGACTGCCACAAGCTCACAACCTCACCTTAAAAGCTTATCGCCCTCACTCTACAGGCAGGGATTATGCAAATCAGAGACTCAGGTACAGTAAAGCGTCAAACAGTCCAGGGTTTTAAGGGACAACTGTGTTTCACACAGAGCATCTGACATTACTGTGTGTGCGATGTGCAGGGCAGGCACAATTCACATGATTTTGACACAAATTCAAGCCTCACTGTACCAGCATGCACTTCTTCTGAATCCTGCTTTGAGCATTTCTATAGATTCTTTCTTCTCAGCTTTTAGCCTCTTTTAAAGTGTAGCTGAGCTGAGTATGAAGAACAGCAGTCACATCTTTTTTTCTTTTGTTTTTTCCTGGAACTGTGGGAGTGATTTTCACTAATGGAGATAGAGTTGACATTATACAGTTATATACAAATTTTTCACAATGTTTGTCTGATTTGTCTGAAGTCTGATTATGAAATAATGTGCTTGTATCATCAATTTTATTTGTTATTGCAAAAAACAACATGAAGGGAATTTCTCCAGTTTCTACTTCTGAATGTATTAAAAAATATATATTACCAGAATTCTTTAATTTTCGTGAAGTAATACATTATTTGGACAGAAGGGGTTGTGCTAGAGGATGAATTGTGATTTCTCTATTTCTGCACCTTTATTCCAAAGAGGGAAACAATCTGACAACCGTCACAGTCAGACAGAAGAGCTGCAACTGTTCCTTTTTCATACATTCAAAGATAAAAATGGAACTTAACCTTATTCGCGGCTCAGATCAAGGTCTCAAGGTTTCTATTGAATTCTTCATTCTTGAAAGGGAACGAAAGTACTGAGGCCCAGTCACAGCACAAAAGAAAACAAGAGGATACATATAAATCTAACAAGATCTGTAAACTCAGTAAAGTAAGCAATAAACTTAACAACCTCAAGCAAGGATGGCACCAGAATCAAGTGATCACTTTGAAAGATCTGCCATGTTCAAAACTGCATGAGATAATTAAATTAAAGACTGACATGGTTCTCCGAGCAGCCACAGGTCACTGAGCTCATCTCTGAGCTCTCTGTCTTCACTGGCTTCATTAAAAAGTTACAAGCTAGCGCTCAGTGGTGTCTCGCTTTTGCATGCTGTAGTCTTTCTAGTGGCAGATTTGATACCGACTGAATGACATGTTTTATAAAAATGTGTCAAGCCATCTGTTTTCAGTTGGGTCTCCAATCAAACACTGAGTGAAACAAATACAAACATGATTAGGTTTAGAGTTTTCTTGATTTCCTGCTTGTGTCTCCACTTAGCTGAACAATTTGAATATAACAAAGAGAGGAAACTTCATCTGTTGTTTTCCAGAGAAAGATGATTTTGATTCAATTAAATTTAACACGCAGGAACAGGGTTTGTTGCAGAGTGGTTGTTTGTCTTCTGATTTAATAGTTCGTTTTATTTGATTTTCTTTTATGATGGTTAGTACACAGAGGTGAGCAGCAAGTTTGAATTTTGAATTCTGAGATGCGTTGTTCTTTTGTCTTTCAATAGAACAAGCAGTTCATTGCTATTCTTAATATACACTTAGGCCCAGAAATAGTTGGACAGTGACATAATCTTTGTGATTTGGGCTCTCCATGCCACCACATTGGATCTGAAATGAAATAACGGAGATGCAACTGAAGTGCAGACCTTCAGGTTTAATTAAAAAAAAAAAAATCCTGTGAACATTTAGAAATTTCAACCATTTTCATACAAAGTCTCCTCCTTCAAGGGGCTCAAAAGCAATTGGACAAATTAACATTACCGTGAATAAAATGTTAATTTTTAATACTTTGTTGAGAATCCATTGCAGGCAATGACTGTCTGAAGTCTGGAACTCATGGACATCACCAAATGTTGGGTTTCCTCCTTTGTGATGCTTTCTCAGGACTTTACTGCAGCTGTCTTCAGTTGTTGCTTGTTTTGTTTTGTCTTAAGCAAGTGCAATGCATGCTCGATCAGGTTGACATCTGGTGATTGACTCAGCCATTGCAGAATATTCCACTTCCTTGGCTTAAAAAACTGCTGGGTTACTTTTGCAGTATGTTCTGGGTCACTGTCCATCTGTACTGTGAAGCTCCATCCAACCTTAGTTTCATCTGTCTAAATAATCCAGAACTGGGCTGGCTTCTTCTGGTGTTTTTTGGTAAAGTGCAATCTGGCCTTTTAATTTTTGAAGCTGATGAATGGTTTGCTCCTTGAGGTGTATTTACTGTCATGAAGTCTTTTCTTTATGGTAGACTTGATGATACTGATACACCTACTTCCTGGAGAGCGTGCTTCACTTGGGTGGATGTTGTGAAGGGGTGATCCTGCGACATGGAATGGATCCTGCGATCATCCACCACTGCACAGCAAGAGCTTCTAAATGAAATGCCACACCTTGAAGCAACTCCAGATCTTTTACCTGCTTAAATGTTGAAAGACTAATGAGGGAATAATCCACGCAATCCATGAAACAGCTTTTGAGTCAACTGTCTAATTACGTTTGGCCCCTTAAAAAAAAGAGGCTACATATTAAAGAGCTAAATCCTTTCTCCAATTTGGAGGTGAACACCCTCAAATTACAGCTGAGAGTCTGAACTTTAATCCTATATTGATTATATATGAACCTAACCGTGTAGACAGAGGGTTGAGTTGTCGGCTCTCTTGGACCTGAGCACATTAAGCTTAGCTGAAGAGTAGTGCTGCATTTTTTAAATGTATAGATTGAACCCTGCATGCCCCACAGTTCCAGCTCCAGCCAGATCCCATCCCCTGCTGCTGTATTTCCTCAAGCCTGTGTTCTCTCATATCCCTGCTTAAACTGTAGAAAACTATAATTTAACAAAGTTTCCCTCTGTTCACAAAGTGCCTCCTTTGTGTCAAATTCCCATACTTTATGTAGCATTTTTACACAATGGTCTTTAATGTGCACTTGGAGCGAGAGACAATCCCTCCTAATCAAGGATTCACACATTTCTCACGGCCTCATCTGTGTCAGTAGATTCTCGCCACACCTCCACATTTTGACATCTAAGATACTTTTCATGTCCCTGGCAAGTTATATTTAAAGAGATTGTTTCTGTCATCATCTTTGCACACAGGTTCAGAAATATTAAAAAGGGGACAATCAAGTTCTGGGATATAGTGAGATGAGCTTGACCTCATTGGGCGGCTGTGGCTCAGTAGGTTACCGGTTCGAGCCCCGGAATGTGCCACATGCCGAAGTGTCCTTGAGCAAGACACTGAACCCCCCCAAGTTGCTCCCAGTGCATGACACTGGTGTGTGAATGTGTGTGTGCTTGTGTGAGCGACTGGGTAGATATGTCTGTGACTGTAAAGCGCTTTGAGTACCAATAGGTAGAAAAGCACTATATAAAAGCAAGGCCATTTACTATTTACCATTGATTTTAGGTAGCTTTTCAAAGGTAATATAGGAAATAATAAAATGTGAATTAAGCCTGGAAGGACATTATCTAGGAAGAATCGCAGATACTACAAAATATAGATTTTGTTTACAAAATGAAAAGAGGGAGGGTTTAACTGCTACAATAAGTACTGTGTAGAGCTGTGAGGGTTTGTTTGTAGCATAACTACTGAACTGGTATTTTAAATGAATGTTTCCCGTGACATAAAAAAAAAAAAACTCCAGCAGTGAAACAGTAGCCGCATATTTCCCAAATGTCTTCTCAACAAGTGAAAAATGTTCAAGGGAGATCAAGAGAGAGGTCCTGCTGCCTCCCCCCAGGCTGGAGCATGAATTTTACAAGACAAAGGCAGCTTCTCTAAATATACACAACTACCTGAGATGCAGCTTTCAGAAGATGGTTCACAGCTTAGGTCTCCCCGGTTATTGGAGTTAAGGGACCTCAAAAGTAGCCTCTCAGGCAGCACTTACACCAAGGTTAGTCTTAATACCACCCCCAAAAAGGTTCAACCGGTCAGAGGCTAATGTTTTAGTCAGAAGGTTAAAGTGAGCTGAGATTTATAGAGGAAAACAAAGATATGCTGCCTGAGAGACCAAACTCAGGGCCAGATTCCCACTACACATGGTGTGGTTGTTTTTCCTATGCTGTTGATGATGTGATGATTGTTTATTGACTTCTCAATCAAACTTACCATGAAGGCACAGCTCGCCTCAACTCAGCCTTGATGCGTATATGGCCACACGAGCTGCAGAGAGTAGTGTAACCAGTACTTTGCTGGACAAACTATCTGATGGCTTCATTTCTACCCTGAACATCATGAGGTCGTGCTCTACCCAGTTGTTCTGGCTTGAGTCTTAACAGCTTCATAAACATGTCAGTAGTAACATGGGTCTCTGAGGTGAGTTTTGTTCATCTTTTGTCATGGCTGTTTTGTCGGTTCTGCCGTAGGTGCTAAGATGCGCCATTTTCATCAATTAGTCTTACCTTTATTTTAATAGTTTGTTCTATAAAACATCAGAAAACTGTTCAAAATACCCATCACAATGTTTTGATTTGTAAAGATACCCCGTTTAAAAGAAGGCAGGAACAAGGTTTTACATTTGAGAAGCTAAAACTATTAATTTATTTAAATTTAAGAATCAGAAGTGTTTTAGCTTTAGACAACATCAGTTGTGTATGTCGATGCTAATCTTTGTACCTCTCAGCTGTTAGTGTTTGTAAAGTGAGTTAGGGAGGCAATGAAGGAAAGAACGACAAAAAGTAGGTCACGAGAAGTTTTCAAGCAAACAGTCAAGTTGTTTCAGTTGCGTCGGCTGGAATCAGCTTGAGTGATAGCGTGTCCCTGGGTCTTTCTTTGTGCATCAGTAAAAGCTGCATATGACAAATGATTTAGAAGACGAGCTGAACTATTGACAGCTTTAGAATAAAAAAAAACAACAACTGAAGAACAAAAGAGAAAAACACAACAAAAGCTAACGACAGAACAGTCTAATGTTGAGTTAAGTCGCTGCAGGCTGCCCTGTCAAAATACAGCATGTAGCAGGTCATATCAGGACAACGCTGACAACCTCCGCTTTAGTTTCTTTGCAGTATTTTGGTCTTTAAGGACCCTCATTGTATCATGAGAGAAGAATCGGCACTAAATATATGTCATTGATCCTATTGCAGATTGAATTGTTGCATTCACGCACATCAAGCTTGCATAATACAGACCCACTGCTGCTATATCTAAAATCAATGATGAATTTAGAAATCTTTCAGTGAAGGCATTTTCTCACACACTGCACACATACAAGTCCAGTGTGATTTGTTCCAAAAGGATTTGCCTCAGAAAAGAAGCGAAACCTGTGAACAGACCTCCTCCTGTGCTCTGAATGAGGCAGGAAGTCAGCTTTCTTGTGCTACCATTCTTTTTCATTTTCCTGCTGCCTGCCAGCTAGATCCATGTATCTTTCTTTTTCTTCTGAAGTTTATCGCAGAGATTTTACAGTCCTCTAACTTCCTCTGCTTCAAAAATGACTGAGACTGCATTAAAGTTATACCTCAAGATAACAGCATGTATTCGACAGAGGTCAAAATTGTAGAAAACCAGCTCCCTTTTTCTGTTTGCCAGCGGTGTTTCAGCGCCACACACGTAACTTATGCTTAAACATTTCATTTGAAAAACATCACATGGGCAGATAATATGTAAATATGGTCAAATTGGTTAAATTTTAAAATTTGACTGAGCTCTGTAATTTTCTCTTGGCTGGGAAGTGAGAAACAGTTTTGAGTGACAGCCTGTTGACTGTTCATGGCCCATATCTATAAGCTGCAGGAGATAAGAATTGATTAAATATGCGATTTATGCAGGGGTTACTTAATCCATACCCTGCCAGCCCTAAAACAGGGATAACACTGTGTTATGCTTAAGTTAAAGATATGAATGAACCAAATCCTCCTGTGACAAAATCTAGAAAACTGCACAGTCTGTGTTTTGTGGTAATGGCGCAAAAGACAAAACTATCCCTAAGGCCAAGTTTGTCCAGCTAGCAACAGTTTCTGTTACACTGGAGAGTAGTATTTTCTTTTTTAGCTGATGCCAGTGTTTTCCTACTGTTTCAGGCTGTGTACTCAACATTATATTACTTTATGCAATACAGTACAATACCAACACTGGAAATAATACTAGTGGTCACAGGGTCACACAAATAATTAATGTTGGCAGTAGACATAATTATGCAGTAATATACAATACTGAAGTTAAAATATTAAAGGGTGAATGTTATCTGTGACCTTCTTTTGACCTTTTCCGAGCACTTTAATAACAATCAAAGTTGTTTCTTCTACTGCAGTTCTGACTTGAGTTCATACACAATAAATGTATGATGCTAATGCTTTCATTGTTTGGGAATGAATTGCGTTTGACATTACGCATTTTTATGTTTGACTTTACCAGCATGTTTCGTAGACTGTGTTTACAAAGGCGTATGATATTGGTTTCTGTTTTGTATTTCCAGTCAGGCAAAGGCTTAGAAACTGAGTAAGACATTACTTCCTTGTGTTAGTGTGCATATTCGTGCTTAGGCTTTAAACTGTGTCATGCAGAGCTCTGTAGTTGGTGTCTGGAAATGTATAATGTCTGTTAAAAGTCCAGCAGTTATCCATGAGGAGGGGAATTGGAAGAGGAAGAAAAGTAACCGCCAGAAATCAACAGTCTGCCAATCAAAAAGGTTCTAAAAAGATTCTTTTGGTGTGAAGCTGTGGGGAGAAAAATAACTCAATACAAGAGTTTCAGTCCAGATTTCCTCATAACTGTGGGGGTAAAATAGGGCTTGTTGAAACCCATCAGTCACTATTGAAAAACACACATGGCTTTGTGCTCAGATATAAGGCTTGATTGTGTGAAAAGGTCTTGAGAAGAGGTGGAATGCATTAGCACCATGAAGTGTACTTTGCTTTTCTGCCAGCAGTTTTTGTTTAATCAAAATACATGTTATATTTCTGGGATGGATCTGACCATCAGTATGTCTAAATTACAAAATGATACTGTCCTCAAACTTTATGTTGGCCACACATGTTTTCTGCACCGAGAATGGACATTGCCCTTCTGAGGGTGTCCTGTGGTGTCTGACAGACACAGAATGTTGTTAGTGGGGCCTTTGAGTCCTATGGGTTGAGGGGAGGGGCCTCTGTGGATCATCCCACAGATACTTGATCAGTTTGGGATCTAGTGAATTTGGAGGCCAGGTCAACACCTTGTGCTGTTCTTCATGTTTTTTGAGTTATTCCTAAAGCATTTTTGTGTCTGTGTCTGTGTCAGGCTGCATCCTACTGGGGATGGCTGCTGCCATCAAGGAGTGTCATTGCTATGGGGTGGGGGTGTCTGGTCTGGTCTAGGTGGGTGCTACATGTCTAAGTAACATCCACACGAATGCCAGGTCCAAGGGTTTCCCAGCACAGAATATTGAATTGTCACAAGATGGTCAATGTTATTTACTTCTCTTCAGTGGTTTTAATGTCGTGGCTGATCGGTTTATGTGGTGATGTTATATACAACAGTAATATGAATGTTAGTGAAAATTGCTCTAGGGCTGAGACATCTTACTCACAGCATTACGATAAAAGATAAACATTGCTCTCTGTATCATTCATTTGCTACACAGTGCTCTCATTCATCTGTATGTCCATTCTCTCACCCTCTCTCTGCTCCATATTACATAAAACCCTCCCTCCTGAGACTGACAACCAATCAATATGTCCTTGAATGTAAGCCAGAGCCAGGATTCAGGTATGCTGGGAAAGAAATTTAGAATTCCTGTTGTTTGCTGTTCTCACTTAAAAAAAGAACTGCAGTATGTTCATTCATTATTGATCATATCCAGTACAGGGTCAGACGTTCCAACACTGACGTGTACAAAATACAGCACAATAAATAATATAGAGGGTTGGGTTGACAGCATCAAATTCCATAATGCAGTATACTATGCACAGTATGTAATCATTTGATGCTGCTGTTGCTTGCTCCGTTAGCACATATGATAAATTGGAATCGATACAGAGAAGATTATCATGGTCCCTGCAAAAGGATGACACGCAAAGGCTTGAATATTCCTCCTTAAAAGTGGACCTTCAGTACTACATTTAAAAGAGAGAATTACCAAAGTATTGGTAATTAATGCTATTTTCTGATCAATACATGAAGCCTATACTTTCTGCCATGAAGGAATTGACTTGTTGCAATTTTATATTGACACTGTAGGGTCCATATCCTTTCTTTTGTCATGATCAAAACTATTGATGTCATTTTCTGTCGACCAGCAACTTATCCGTCCATAAATTTCACTAATAGGATCTGACCTTTACTCATCCTTGTTGTGTACTTATGGTTGTAATTGGAGCTCAACAGGAACAAAATCCTCCCCTTTCAAAGCACTTTCATTAAAGCGGGTCTACAGAAACAATTCCACTCAGAAATGTCATTGGAGATTAGGGCTTAGCCCGACTGAGACATCATTAGTTTTTTTATCCTGTGTTCTGGGCAGCTGAGCTCTTCCCTCAGGCTGACAAAAGAACACACCTAAATGTAACATGCAGACTTCTGTCACAGCTTGGAGGCTAGTGAACAGCTTTCAAGGCTCTTGGGTTGTCCTGTCGACCCATTATATGTGTGTCTGTGTTGATGACCATGGGTGGACCTCATGTCATGGACATCTATGCTTGTGTGGAGACCTTGTTTTTGTTTTGTTTGTTTTTTTCATTACTGAGGATCTGAAGGTGCTGGGCGTCAGATACTAATCCAGCAGAACCAATAGCAACCACCCTCCTCCCTCTTGTTCACAAACACACTCATACAGTTCTCGCCCAACCCCCCTCCAGCTTTCGTTTGCTGCTGTTGCCTGTACTTTCTGCTCCCACTTTTAAACCTTAGCAACGTCTCCTCCAGCTGGAGCAGTGGTGCAGAGGCTGGCTCCAACACAGATGGAGACAATAGATGGATACATAGTTGTGCTTTGCTTTGCCTTGCTGCGGGTACCGGATATAGCACAGCATGTTGTTTATAAACTAGTCTCACTAGGGATGGAAGCATTTAATTGTGAGCCAATTTACGATTGCGGCTGAATGAACAAAGCTCACTACTTTCAGAATCCATCAGCATGGTGGTTTTCTATACAATGGTTTCCTCCTAAATGCAATATATTCATTTCCCTCTAGGGAAGACCCAGTACTATAATACAGACTGCTGTGATACCACAAATGTGTCCTGAATAACAACCCAACTAATGGTTTAAACAAACACTTTTTCACTCTGACCTGCAAGGGCTGGTTAATCACCTGGGGGATTCCGCCATTCACGAGTCACACAGATTCAGATCACATTTAACAAAACAAATCCAACTAATTAAATTAGCTTTGCATGAGGAATGGCATGGGACCTATGTTGTGGTGCATTAATGATTAGGATTTTCCTCTTTCCATTAATCCCCTCCATGCTTCTTTCTCTGTTTCCTTCTCACACTCTCAGTATCACTTCTTCATTTTTTTCTCCAAAATTACTTACGTACGTATCCTTTAGACATGCCTTTTTCTTCTTGATCGCACCGCTCCCCCCTGCTCATCCTCCACATCTATGCCACAGGATAATAAGGAGAACGACTCTGTATGATTTAGAAATTATGCATCTATGAAACAATATGCCAAAGACAACATCTAAACTTAAACAGCCTTCCCTTTAAGTTTCCTCTACCAATGCTGCACCGGAAGTAAAATTCAATTCAAAAGGCATGAGAGAACTGAAGAGTTAAAAACAAAAGACAAAGACACAAAATGCTGGCCGCTCGATTGATTTTTACAGGGTCTCGTGGTGTTTTTAGTTGTGTGAACTTTGCAGTGGCCCACTGGTCCTCTGAGCTTCACAGTAAGTCTGACAGAATCAACAGGGACCGGGGATGTGCACCATGAAGAATTGATCTGGCACTGGACAGAAGATGAAAGAGGCAAAGCAGAAAGGAGCACGAGAGATGACAGACTTCTAATTAAATTGGACAGATAAAGGGAAGATGAAAGGCTGTGAAAGAATAAGTGCTAAAATAAGGTTTGACTGTTTGAATGCAGCTGTACTTTCATATTGAAGTTACGAGGACGGTAAGAGAAGAGCATGTGAGAGACAAATATTTAAGCATAGTATTGGGTAAGCCACAGCATCAGGTCTTCTGCCATTACAACAGTCTTCCATCAGGAGTCAAAAATGTATTTGAATATTTTTATATATAAATAAAAGAAACATGATGTGCATGGCCTTAATTGTCAGTAATGAATTCCCCCAAATGAAATGACAACATTTAGAATATGGCTGTGGCAAAACTGACTCTTAATCTGCCACCACTAAATTTTGGCAATACATAAAAACTTATTTCAGGGATGAATGATAGAGGATAGGGTGGTCAGGTTGACACTTACTAGGAAACAGGATACAACAGCATCAGGACTGCCGTGGTTTTGGTCAGGACAGTCTTTTTCACAGATACTCTACATCCACAAAGGAGCAGAGGGATAAAGCACAGTGTGCAACGGCCAGGTTTTAGATTCTGCGACAGCAGAAAGGTCATGCTGTTAAATTTTATGATGTCCAACTCCTTCACTTAATTGGCAATCTAGTATAGAGTGTGATAATAACCTCATCACAGCAAGCATGCTTTTCTTTGTGCGCAGTTGTTTGCAAAGTAACCTCTGGCCGATTTCGCTCGTTGCATTCAAGTCCAGATTCAGTGTCGCTGTTGAGAAAATGCTGCTCTTTAAATATGCAGTTTAAATCAAATGTTTTTATAGTTCCATTTGTTGTTCCAGCCATAATCCCAATCTTTATGATTACAGACTGCAGCGTTGTCTAAGTTAGTCATCCAGTAAGCTAACTCTGTTAATTATGTTAGTTTAAACATCTTTCTTCATCCTGTCCTGCCCATGCTGTCTACACATGTTTTGCAGATAAGGTTTATAACTGTATTCCTCAGGGAGTCTTCCAAGGAGTTGTTCGATCTTTATATAGCCAGAGAGAGAGCTGAGTATATATTCTCTGATAGGATTCTCTATCTCTGATAGATAGGAACTCTAGTTTCCAGTTGCTCCTAGCCTCCATCAGGGTTAGCCCTTATCAGCCATTCTGTAAGATTCTGTTGATTCTGAAAGGATTTCGGGGTTTGTTCAAAGCTCTGAGTCTTTGTCAGAAAACAGTGGATTGGCTTAGGTAGAAGGCGAAGATTTTGATTTGCAAGTTGATTTATTGGATGTTCCAACCCTCACCTATGTTTGTGAGCTTTGGGTAGTGACCTAAGAGAAATGATATCTTTCATCTGGCTATAGGAGCCGGAAATTGTTTTTGGGGAGATGAACTAACGTGTTTAGCCTCCTTCCGACAGGAGCTGAAAGTCAGTCATTGGGGTGATACAATGAAAATATTCAAATAATTCCCTTCCCTACGCAGTTCTCAAAAATATTTTTCCTTTTCTGGTACGGATTCATGTTCTTTTGTTATGGAAACCTGATTGTTGCAGTGTAATATTTGGGCTTCTGTCTGCATAGATGTGAGAATTTAGAACTGATTTCAGTTGTTTAACTCACTGCAATGAGAGAATCACAACAAAAAAATGAATGACTTGTTCTCGGGATAAGAAATTCAGAGAGGATGTCAGAGGGAAAATGGCCCAGAACAGTTTTCTCCCATTTTTTTATTTTCATCTGTAGTCACCATGAAATGAGAGTGAAATAGGTAGAATCAGTAACAGCTCCACATAGCCAAGTGAAAGGAGAGGGAGAAAGCCATCACTTTCCAAACTTCATATCACAGACAATTGACTTGCTATCACTTTTAATATGGAAGCCACTTGTAGACTGCTGAGGTGAGAGTGGTTCCATATAGTGAATGAGCTGGTCAGCCAGTGACTTTGTGCTTCAAAGAAAATCTATTACGTACTTAATGAGGACTGGATTGAATACCCTAAATACCGTTTCATGTCGAAAAAGTCACCTAATTATTCATCCTCACTTTCTAAATCTCCCTCTGTCGTTTTTGTCATTCTGGAGTATCCATCGAGATGAGGTGGAGGATTGAGGGTGCAGGCTGATGTGGGAGAGGAACAGCTACATAAAGGCAGAGGAGAGAGGCAATAGATAAGATGAGGGGGAAAATCAACATCTAGTGAAGGAGTATCTCAAAGGTCAACTCAGCCAGCAGGGTTAAAGTGCTATAACATTTTCTTTTGTACAACAGCATTCAGACCAGACTGTACCAGAATGTAGTCATTTCTATGCCATACTTTACTTTACTTTCTCCAAAAAAAGTACTAACATTTACAATTGGCCCTCGAAAAGAAATGGTCGAAGTAAAAAAAAAAAAAAAAAACTAACTAGAAATAAAAATATCTTCATCACCACAACTGTAAATATTGTATCTCAGTAAAACGTGTCTTTTCATAGAATGCTAGCTGCAGGCAGCAGTCAAGGCCAGTCTGACCAGCTGACCATTATTTTCGAGTACCTTACCTGCCAGGTGCCAACTCACTGTTGTCTTTACACGGTTACAGGGTAACGGCACACAGCCTGATAGGAAGCAGACATTTACCATGTAGCCTGAAATCCTTATCCAACTTCATGGCACGCTAGAAATGCAATGCACACAAACTGTATGGCTTCCTAAGGTCCTAATATTATAAGAGTCATAAACCTTCTGGAACAACACCTTCAAGAATTGTACTTTTAATACTGCAATAGTTAAAATTAGTTAAAATAAGTAAAGTAAGTGCATAACTGTAGATGGCATAGATAAACAACTTGTCTGTTGTACACTTGTTAATACAAAGGATAAGATGTTACAATCCCTTGTGCCAAGATCCAGGCAAAACACATTTAGAATCCCAGTCCAACTAGCAGCCAGCTACCAACCAACAAGAAGATATCAGATACCTGGCCTAGTCAACGGCAGTATGCAGCATGCCAACTGAAACAGAGATGGGACTAAAAAAAACTAATGAAAAATAGTTGCCACTCATGTGATTCAGATATTAGTAGAGGTATTGACTGAACGACTGCTGGCATTAGTCTTTTTTAATTATGATTGAGATGTTGTGGTTATGCTTTCTTCATGTGTTTGTTTTGTCAAACTGTACTCTCTGCGACGCCATGCAGCCTCCCTCACACATAAACTAATGGATGAAGAATGCATCTGTGTCTATTTACCAACAGAAAGCATACATGCTTGCTGAGTAAACTCTCATACCAAGCTACTCTTTTGCAGCTTTCCGTCGTCTGTTGTTTCAGATTCAGACTTGTTTTGCTATCTCGAATGTCATGCCTGCCTCACAAACCTTCTTATTTAAATCTTTCGAACCAAACACGAGAGAAGTGGAGAGATGCAGCAGGTAGCGAAGAGGACGGTGGAAGAGTAGATGACAGCATTGACAGTAGCCCAGAGCAGCAGGAGTATCAAACTAACAGTTTTGTTATAACAAGAAGGACTGAGCTGCCTGACACTGTGTCCCCAGTGCTGCGGTTCTAACTGTCAAACAATGCCTCGGAGTTCAACACTGAAAACCATGTATTAACAAAAAAATAAATGCTGCCCAACAAAACAAGGTCATTTAGTGTTTTGATCACATCTGTATGTGGAATTGGAGGTTATTTTAGTGGAGCGCAGTATATATATTTGAAATGCTCCTTAAGCAACAAGTTTTCAAACAGGTATAGGTCTCTTGTTTTGTAGGTCAAGTAGACATTGCTGACGACCTGCAGTTGAATGATTTAGCCTGTCCTTTATGTTCAGTACATTTCTGCCTCCCATGGAAGCAAATATTTGAAGGATGTAAAATTTCAGCCTTCTTTAAGACTGTGGGCCTTTGCCTCCAGACAGCAGTCTGCTGTCACCCACAATCTGAAGAACAATTTGTAAGTGCTTGGTTATGCAGTGAGGTAGGTACACAATAGGCCTAGACAGCCAGACACTAGAGAGGTACATATTCAGAGACATTTGAAGAAAGAAATTATATATTTTATTTATATTTTATTTCTGAGTGTTTGCCCACAGCATGAGAGACATAAGGCATGAGGGAGTAGGTGGTGGAGTAGGAGGATTCTGTGCTAGACAACGAAAAGCAACTGGGAGAATAAGAATTATTCATTAGATCACATTTTCCTATTCTGTCTGGAACATATACAAACTGCTTTTTATGAATTGCTGGTGATCAAACTAACTAAAACCACAGGCTCTGCTAAAACTGTTATGGGGTGTTTAATGGAGTCTTTGAGTTTTCTTGGGATTGTATACAAGGAGTTACCACATTTATTGAGGCTGCTGTAGCGGTAACAGAATCTAAATACAACTCCCACTACTACAGTAAAGCGTGCAACAGCAATGCAATAAGCTACGGCACAAAACGAACAGATGTGAGGCTAGAGGACAAAGCAAGACATGCAGACTTCATTAGGTTGGCTCTCACCATCCATCTGCTTATAGGAAACAAAGGCTATACACACAAGTATGCTTAGCACACAAGGTTCACCCACTGTAGGCGCAGAAATATTGTGTATTTGATGTATACAGATCATAGATTTCTCAGAAATTGCCTTAACTCCTTTAGGATCCCAAGAAGGAGTTAAAAAAAAATTGTATTCGGAACAATACATGATAACTCAGAACAATAAACATGTCACAAGTACGTGGAGTACGTCTGATTAGGATTTTGGTGTGCCTCGCTGCATAAATTTGCCTGTTGATGAGGTAAAACAGGCTCTTCTGTTGCCATTCTGACATCTCATCACTGTCTCTGTGAGTTTCTGTCAAAGCTGCCTGGAGTCTGACTTTTCTTTCGATGAAATCCAAAGATGGCTTCATTACTGGCTGTTCAAAGAACTTCTGCAAGAAGATGCAGTACAATTTAATGTGAATCTGGAATTTCATGTTAAATTTTCAGTGTGTTTTGTGACTAAGGAGTGATCCCTCTTTTATCTTTTCTTGTATTTTTGTTATGTGTTTCGAGTGTTCCTTTGAGGGAGCTTTAGAGCTGTGAGTGTGTGTGTGAGACCGTGTATAGTTAATAACTTAAGCAGTAGGGGTCTCTGAATGGGAGGTTGTATTAATGATTTAATAGGCCATTCAAATGATTCATTCTGCTGGGTACTGTGGTGGCTATCTGAACGGTATGAGCCTGCCATTTTATGGCTGGCTGGGGTTCAGCGGGACCTCTCTCCTCTCGCCACGTTGTACCTGTGTTGAGCCTGCAGTTGTCCGCATAACAGTTCTTCATGTTGCAAGATGAAGTCGCACATTTCTAGGCTGGAACAGCGCTGTACGCTTTGATACACATTTTGACAACTTCCTTCTTAAAAGACCTCACACATAGTCAGTTCTATTCCTCAAGGGGAAAAAAGGCTGTCAAATTTCTGTCTCACTTCCTCCAAGAGTTCATCTTGTCCTCCATCTCAATTCTCAACTCACCTTGTGACTGGAGGATTTTTGCACGTAAATGTGGAGCCCGAGAAGAGGTATGTGTGATTATCTGCCTATGCTGCAATCTCTCCAGGGTACCTGTTCACTTCTGCTAAGTATGAGAAATGCTTTAGATAATATTAGGTCTTGTACAACTTTTGGAAGTTATTTGAAATCTATGACAGACTAGCTGTATAAGTTATACTGGGCAGCACTGAATCTCCCAGTAGCCGCAAGATTCAGATATCCTACTAAAAAGATCACATTTAGTTCTTTGTTTGGACTTGATACTATAGCTAATGGCATATGTTTATATTATGGTTACAATACTCCGTCACTTGTCAGTGGATGTTATGTTATTTTTTAGCAGCAGTAATTAAGGGTCTCTATAACATTTGCTCAATGGAGTACAGCCCCAAAAAGCATCACTAATCATAAGGTAATGGTGGGCTGTAGCTTGGAAAAATAAATGCAGACTAAAAATCACTGGTGCTTATAAATATTTCAGAATCTTCAGTTAGTAGAACTTTGCTGAAGTCTTCTAGATAATTTGTCATGTTTTAAATATTTTAGTTTCTGAGGTCGTGTGTGCTTTCTGCAATTTTTACATGCAGGATGGTTGTGACCTTAACCGAAAAACACAGTTCTTCATTGTTTCAATAAGTTGCCACATAAGTTCAGAATTAAGCCAGATTGTGAACACGATTGTTGGTGGTAAACACAAATTTAACCACGGATTTCGTTTTCTTTCCAAAATGCTCAGAGGGAGTTGCAGGTAACTTCTGCCCTTTCTTTTTTTAGACATAGGCTTGTACATTTTAATCAAAGAACCCGCTCTAATGTAGCTGCTCTTAGGAAAGTGTGAAATTCAGAGAGTATCATGCTCTAGCTGTCAGTCAGGGAGCCAACACTGTCAGTGCAGATATTAAATGGACTCACTTACTCCTGGACTTTTGAACTCCCCAAATAACTCTACTTTTGAATTCTGCTGCTGTGATCATATGGCAACCAGATCAAGATGAGAGATGTCCCCAGTGGAAATTATGCCATGGGTGACCTTTTGACACAGTGAAAAGCAATGTATCTGATGTTGACCTTTCATGATATCAGAGTTGTTCAGTTGCATCCATCCGGTGGCAGAGGTGTTTTTCACGTTAGGAGATGTTCACAGATCCCATGCACTGACACCACAGTTCTGTGAAGCTGCTCTGTGTACCGCATTTTAATTAATGGAGGGTCATAGTGACTGAGTGGCGCAGCTGATATTAATCCTTAGCTGCATGGTGCCTCAGATTTGCCGCTGTGTCTCCCCACTGTCTCGTCGCTGAATGTGTCTCCTGCACAATGAGTCCAATCAGACAGGAGGCTGCCTGATTTCTCTCTACTTATCATCAAAGCTCAAAGGACTGAGTCATCGTGGGTGGTCCGTATCATCAGTCGCCACACAGGGGGGTTTATATCCCTGTCAGAGTTAAATGTCAATGACACGGCTGCCTAAGGTGCTCAACTCACCCTGGGAGACCACTATGCCTATTGACATTCAGGAGAGAGACTGTGAAACGTGGCAGTAACAGAAGCTAGAAGATATCATCTCCCTGTGTAAACCACAGAGCCCTCATTTTGCTCTGCGGGAGTCAAATACAAGAGCTCTAACTCTCTTCTTATTTTCTTGAACATCTTGTTTTGTGTGTTTAACACGTTACTGTTTATTGTGAGTCCTGCTTTAAAGCTTCTGCCCCTAATTTCAAAACATCTTATCCTCTCCACCGTTTTTCTCTCTCGTTACCGCCTTTCCAGTCCGTTCTCTCTTATTTTTTGTCAGCCCCAAGCCACACTCAGGCCTCAGTGGGTGTGACAGGACATTGAGCTCAGAGTAGAGGTGTTGATCTGCAGGTGACAGGCGGGTTCTCTGTGAAGAGAGAGCATGGCAGTCTTTGCATTAAATGTTGTTATTCAGACCTACCGCTGCTCTCACTGCCACAACACAAGGCTGAGGGGAGGACAACGGTGAATATAAAGACAACAGAATATAAAGAGAGAAATTAACACAAAGACTGAGGAGTGAAGAGGGTGGGAAGCAGCAAACTCATGTGACAAGACCGTGTTTTCTGTTTTGTATATTCGAAAAGATACACAGTATATATTATTCACCACCCTAATGATGGTTCAAGGATTTTTTCTGTACTTTTGTTAAAATACAGAACTACACACCCACATGCTGAAGGACTGAAAGCTGGGCATAATGCCACAACTTCCAACAATATTAATATTTTACAGACATACTGAAAAAATACTAATAATTGTAGAGGTCAACAATTCCTCAACTTCATTCCTTCCATTATGATCTAGCTCATTATGTACGTTGCTGCTTTTAGATATAGATTTTTCAATGCATACTTACATAAACAAAATGTGTTCATTTTGGCACTCTGCCTGTAAAATCAGTACTGTTTTTTATTCCATTCGCAGTCCAAGGAGAAGTAATAGCAGTTACTGATTTACAAGGAGAAAAGTTCATAAATGAGTGGTCTGCGAGGCTCCTGGAACACAATGCACGCTTGTTAAAAGTAACATTTTACAAGGTAATTTATTTTCCTTGAAACTTCCAAGATCAGTTCACGTTGCAAGTATATTATTCTTTAGATGCACAATGCAGTTGACTGCTGTGAAATCACATATTTGATAGTGAAGGACATTTTGTTGGTTACTGTGTGCATCTGCATTGCTGCATGTGTGTTTGATCAGACACTAATTAAAAGTCAATTAGCCTGTAGCCCAGTTGGCAACTGACCTCTCTAAACACAGGAAGGATTGGGGATATGAAAAGCTCCCCAATCTCATTATTTACTGTGACACTTCCGTTATTCCTTTGTTTACCATAAACTCAAACTGTCTGTCCGCATGCATCTGTCTCTCTGTCTGCTTGATTACTCTGTTAGTTACTAGGGGTGTAACGGTACACACAAGTCACGGTTTGGTACATACCTCGGTGTGGGGGTCACGGTTCGGTACAACGGGAAAAAAGCAACAAAAACTCACACATGTATAAGACTAGCTTTTTTCATTTATTTTGAACGGACACCAATAGACTGAAAAAACTAAAAACCACCTCCTGTTATAAAAGTAAAAAATAGAATAAAACATAAAACAAATGCATTAGGAGGGTTCTCATACCATTCATTGATTTTGTTCATACAGAGGAAAAGAAAAAGCACAATTGTAGGGATAAACTGAGGTAGTCAGGTAGCAACTGGCAACTTTGGTAACTTCATTATAAGAAACTAACTAAACTAACAGGTTTTTTTTTTCCTCGCACCAGTGACAGACATATCGGGGTGATGCCATCTTATGTGCGTTAGCATGTTTGATGTGTTTTCAGCAGGTTTCCAGCGATGTACCGCATCTTCGGCAGACAGTCTTTGTCCGGTCCACCACTCGCATTCCTCCGGGAAACCAAAGTGTTCCCACACTGGTGATTTAAATGAAGCCGGTGGCTCTTCCAACTCCACACTTCTCTTAGTACATCCATCCATCCTCCACACTCTCCACTACTTTTCTTCGTTGTCTTTTTTTCCTCTCCTGTAGGCTAATGACGTTTGCTGGCAGCTTTTAGGCTCATTACCGCCACCTGGATTGAATTGAGGACTCGACTTTTTCTTTTTTTTTAATAGGCTACTCACTCAGACGTATGACTGCGTGCACCGAACCGTGATGCCCGTACCGTGACACGGCGGGACGAATACATATACCGTTACACCCCTATTTGTTACTGATATATCGCGATTTTCCACAGCTGAGCTGAAACACACTGTGGGGGAAAAAAAATCTATTCTGTATTACCGGCTCCTACATGGCCTACACTTTTTTTGCGTTTTGGTAAATGGTAAATGGCCTTGCTTTTATATAGCGCTTTTCTACCTATTGGCACTCAAAGCGCTTTACAGTCTCAGACACATCTACCCATTCGTTCACACAAGCATACACACATTCACACACCAGTGCCACGCACTGGGAGCAACTGGGGGTTCAGTGTCTTGCTCAAGGACACTTCGGCATGTGGCACGTTCCGGGGATCGAATCGCTAACCCTTTGGTTCTTGGACAACCCGCTCTACCTACTGAGCCACAGCCGCCCCGTTTTGTGGGGTCTGTCTAGTCTGCGTTCTGCCTGCGCTGTTTTGGTGATCAACTGTTTTGGTGATCAACTGTTTTTTTCTGCTGATTGCCATCGGCGAGGCCTATTTCGCTGCTGCTGGACTTGCTGTCTGCTTGTGTGGTGGACGCTGTGTTGGACTCGAGCTTGCTAGTGTCTCTCTCCTTTTCCATCCTGACGCTGGGTTCATATAGTCGGTTGACTGTCCAGCTGCTTGGTGAATCGTGACGTTGCGTGAGATTAACGAGCGTACGGCGTTTGGCTGCCGCTGCTCACTGGGACTACAGCCCTCATTTGGATTGTTTTATACCAATTTGGATTGTTTTATACCAATCTAAGTTTGACTAACCTGAAAAAACCTTCTACCACCGTCTCCACGAACTTCCATGAACTTGACTGGAGTCCACCATGAGAGGTTTTCCTGGCAGCTGATCCATGGTCTGGGCTGTCCTCCTATGTCTGCCTTCCGTAGCGGGCTATCGGCATACTGGCTACCTTGTCGGCCAGCGGCTAGCGAGGCTTGTCGGCCAGCGGCAAGCAAGGCTAGGTGGCATCCGCCCTTGGTTGGCATGGCGTTCAGCTATTCCTCCTCACAACTCCACAAACTAAACGCTCGTGGACTTCACACTCCTGGACTTAACATCGCCATCATAAATGAACTCAGACTTCTGCGTTTTCTCCCGTTATGTCCACCGGAGTACACGCAGAAGCTTCGTTTACCACCAGCAGCCTGAGCAGTGCATTCCTTCTATCTGGATGCCCGTCGCACAACTGACACATCATCAGTGCACTGCCACCAAGAGGCTATTTCATTCCAAGCAGGACAGAAAACGTGGAGTGGATTACAGCCTACTCCGGCCCCTACAGAGACACTCCGCTGCCACCAACCCAGCACCCCCTGTTGAAATTGAACTCTTAAATGCACAATCCCTCAATAACAAGGCATCTTTTATTCATGACCACATCATCAACGAGCAGATACACTTCATGTGCCTAGTTGAAACCTGGCAACAACCTGAAGTCTACTCTAGTCTGAATGAAGCCTGTCCTCCTGGCTACACTTACCTCAGCAGGGCCCGCACCATTGGCTGCGGTGGTGGCCTTGCCGTTGTGCATCGGGTAGACTTTGAGTTGTCCCCCCTGTCTCTGCCAGTCCTCTCCTCATTTGAATGCCTTGCATTCAAATGCAAACCGCCACTTTCCACCACAATGTTGCTGATTTACCGGCCCCCCAAACCGAACTCAGCTTTTATTCCCGAGATACATGATCTCCTCACCACACTCTGCACAACCCCAGGGAATATCATCATACTCGGTGATTTTAATATCCATGTTAACGACCCCCCTTCCTACTCTGTAGCTGAATTCACTAATCTTCTTGACAGTCTCAACCTCACCCAACACGTCAATGTCCCAACTCACTCCAAAGGCCACACTCTTAATTTGCTGATCACCAACTCCACCACCATCAGCAATCTCTCGGTGCATGATCTGGGCGTGTCCGACCATAAGGCCATCTCAATGGAGCTACCCACCCTGTCCCCCCTCAGTAAGCCCAGCAGACAAATCAGTTTCAGGAACCTTAAGAACATCAACCCAGTCACCCTGACTACTGACCTCCGTCATGTCTCTGCTGCCAACCCACTTTCAGTCACTGAATCTGTGGATCTCTACAATTCATCACTCAGCACCCTTCTGGACCGTCATGCCCCACTCAAGTCCAGAACCGTTACCTTCACACGCTCAGCCCCCTGGTACTCCAGGGAGCTGCGTTTACAGAAGAGAACAGGACGTGTCCTTGAACGGCGTTTCAAGGATTCAGGACTTGCTGTTCACAAGCTAGCCTACCGGGAACATCAGAAGGCCTACAGCAAGTCCCTCAGTGACACACGGTCCCGGTTCTACTCCCACATAATCAACAATAGCCCTGGTAACTCCAAGCAACTTTTTTCAACCATTAATCATCTCCTTAAACCTCAGACCCCCCTATACTCAGATAACATGCAGGAGCGGTGTAACAGCTTCATCTCCTTTTTTAAAATGAAAGTGGAAAACATCCGCTCCTGTCTCTCCAGCCCCCCCGTCCCCCTGCTCTCCAGCCCCCCCGCTGTATCTGCTGCCCCGCCCCCGCCCCCTCTTCTCCCTAGCCCCTCTCCCCCCTCAGTTACTTCCACTGACCCTCAATCTGGGACCACCCAGCTCCTCTGCTGTTTTACGGACATCACTCAGCATGAGATTGAGGACCTCCTAAGGAAGATGAAGCCCTCCACCTGTGACCTGGACCCATTTCCCTCAGCCCTGATAAAAAGTCACTCCTCTGCAATAAGTCCCATGATCACCAAAATCATCAATCAGTCCCTCCGATCCGGCCATGTCCCCACATCTCTGAAAACTGCTGTCATTAAGCCACTACTCAAAAAGCCCAGCCTTGACCCTGAAGTACCTGCCAACTACCGCCCCATCTCCAACCTCCCTTTCCTGTCAAAGGTGTTGGAAAAGGTAGTTTCTGCCCAACTCCACAACCACCTCATAACTAACAGTCTTTATGAGAAGTTCCAGTCTGGTTTTCGCTCTGGCCACAGTACAGAAACTGCCCTGGTCAGGGTCACAAATGACCTACTGATGACGGCTGATGCTGGCTCTCCATCACTTCTCATCCTTCTTGACCTCACCGCAGCCTTTGACACCGTGGACCACCACATCCTTCTACACCGCCTCCACTCCTCCATTGGACTCTCTGACACCACCCTGGCCTGGTTCACATCATATCTCACCGACAGAACAGAGTATGTATCCCTGGGTGGTGCTAAATCGGACACACACTCTGTCACCTGTGGTGTCCCTCAAGGATCAGTCCTTGGCCCCACCCTCTTCACGCTCTACATGCTCCCCCTTGGTCATGTCATCAGCCGGCATGGAATATCTTTCCATTGCTACGCTGATGACACCCAACTTTACATCAAAACCAACCCAAACCCCTCTGCAGCCCTTTCCTCACTTTCCACCTGCCTGGAGGAGATAAAGGCGTGGATGACGGCTAACTTCCTGCAACTTAACAGTTCAAAAACGGAAGCCATTCTTGTTGGCACTCCACACCAGACCCGGTCATCCACCATCACCAGCATCACCTTCTCCGGCCATGACATCCACCTCTCATCCTCAGTCACAAACCTCGGTGTCAGAATGGACCCTCACCTGACTTTTGAGGCTCACATTAAACACCTTTGCAAAACCTCCTTCTTCCACCTCAGGAATATTGCAAAACTCCGCCCCATACTCACTCTCCGTGATGCCGAAAAACTTGTCCATGCCTTTGTCTCCTCCAGGCTGGACTATTGCAACGCACTCCTCATCGGGATCCCAGGCAAGAACATCAAGCAGTTGCAGTACATCCAGAACTGTGCTGCCAGGATCCTGATGGGGGTGCGGAAGTACCACCACATCACACCCATCCTCAAATCCCTCCACTGGCTTCCTGTCCAGTACAGAATTGAATTCAAAGTTTCCCTTCTGACTCACCAGTGCCTCCATGGCACTGCCCCCGGTTACCTCAAACAACTCATCACCCCCCTTTCCTCCTCACGCCATCTCCGCACTGGACAGGCCAACCTCCTCCAGCCTCCAAGGACAAGGCTTCGAACCATGGGCGACCGCACATTCTGTTCAGCTGCACCCAGCCTGTGGAATACTCTTCCTGTGCATCCAAGGGCACCACAGACTGTGGACTCTTTTAAAAAAGGCCTTAAGACTCATCTTTTTATAAAAGCCTATGGCTAAAACTGCTATTTTTAATGTCTCTCTTTTTTATTCTTTTATGCTAGTTTTAAAGTCTTTATGTTGTTTTATGTGCACTGTAGCACTTTGAGATCATTGCTTTGATGTAAAGTGCGTTATAGATAAAATTTATTATTATTATTATTATTCTTGTCTCAGATGTGAGGCATGGAAAATTCCTACAGCATCTCTTTTGACTGTCGTTGTTGTGAGCAATTCTTCCTCCTCATGTTAAAACTGATTAACGCAATAGCTCCCTTCTTGGTTACAGAGGTTGTACTGAAATGACAGCACCAATTCACCTCAAACCCATCACTACCCTGTACTTCTAATACTACTTAATACTGCAATTTCTTTCCAGTGAAACTTCAGGAAAGTCTTGCTAACTCCTCTTCCTGGATCAGAAGCTTGATAACCGACCATTTCCTCCCTCCTCAGAGATTGTAACCTAATGTTCGAGTTGCACATTAACATCTCAACAACTAGGACATTTAAAGATAAGTCCTCTACAGGAAAGCAGATTAAAAGGCTTTTGGAATTGATAACAGTAATTAGTTCAAAAAGGAGCAGAAACAGTTGGTTCATAATTAGAGACATAACTATTAGCCTCATCTGGGAAATAGGAAACAAATAGAACTCCATTGGGCCATTTCATGGGGGCAAAGCCAAATACATAGTGAGGTCACAGGAGCAGCTATGATAAATGGAAGATTAATTAAAAATAATAATAATATTCTGTCCCCTGCCAACATCTGAACACAAACTAAAATGTAGTTTATACTCTAACACATAAAACCCAAAGTCACCAAAAATGGAATTTCTTATGTGGCTGTGAGTGGAATAACTGAAAAATGTCTGACCCAGTTCATGAGGGTAGCTAATTTCTTCCACTAGCCATCAGATTCAGTTAAAAGGCACAAAAGCTCTCCTTGTAGGGTGTTTTAAATATTTGGAAACATTTCCATATACCAAAGTCATATCTGTAAATTGTAAAATGTTTTTATCGAACTGTCTGGTCTGTAATGCAGCAACAGATCAAATGTTGGTCGGTGGATTTATTTACTGCTGTCAAGGAGACAGCTGATTCTCATTTTTGGAAAATGGATTAAGCGGAAGGTGCTTTGCTGCTTTGACCTTTAAAATGCACGCAGGTATAAAATAAAATAGAGACTGTAATTAAATCATGATGATATAAATATGTAGGTACTAACATGAAGTGGTTTTGGAGTTGCAGTAAGTGTTGCCTTGTATAATACTGACTCAAAAATAAAGCATCGACTGAGAAAATGTAAAACACATATTGAAAAATTGGGTAGGTGTCATAAGATTTAACAGGATGGAAAGATGAACCTCCTCTAAACAGACTGTGTAACAATGATGCACATCAGCCATCGTGATTCAGGAAATGTAGGTAGATGGCATCTGCACATAAAAGCTTGCTTTTTGTCCTCATGCTGACATGAAAAAGGGACTGAAGGGAGAGTTCACACCTGCTTGTAAGATTCTTGTTCTCAAAGGGCCAAATATCTGTCATAAGCTGCCTTAAGAGTTTCCTGTTACCACTCTCAAAGGGTGAAAGCAGGCTGTTAGTGCAGTTCCCCATGGAGATAACCGGACAAACTGAAGGACACTCCCCAATGAGGTGCAAGCAAATGAAGTGAGAAGTGCATCAGAAATTCTTGTGACTTAAGGATTTAACTTGAGCACAGTTTCCTGCACGTCTGCCTGCTGTGAACAGGCTTTCAGTCACCTCCCATCCTGGCTCGATGGGCTCCGTGGGACATTTCAGCCTCAGCTGAAGTGCCTCATCAAATACTCTCTCTGGACAATTACAGCTGAGTGCCACCTGAGAATGAGGACACAGGTATACGCAAATATACCTGACATTTTCTTTATTAATGAAGCTTCACCCAGAGAGCTGAAGATAGTGCTGAAGATAGCATTGTTTCCATTGAGGTGTGTAAGTGTTTCCTCGTCTCTGCCTCATGCAGCTAGCCTCAAGCCGAGACAAGGAGCTCACTTTTTGTTTTAGCTCCACAGTCACATTTTTTATCTTTCTGTCAGTTCTGAGTATAAGCAGAGTAGGATTTGACCTCCTTTTAGGAAAAAAATCCAGATTTGTTTTGCATCATTGTTGCATATTTTGTTCAGTTACATAAAGTTGTATGTCATTTTTAATCATACTAACCATTAGTTTTTACAACAAACACAACTTATTCTTTTATCAGCTGTGGTCGAGCCTCAACCATATCATGTGGTCCCCTCCGTGGTTTAAGATGTGTGAGCTTGAAAGTTAAAGACTGAAAGCTATCCTTTTTTTCTTGTTGACAAAATCTAAAAATCCTTTTTCTCACGAAGAGTAACAATGTTTTATTTCCTATCTCCTATTTAAAATTTCACAGTTGGTTATTGTTGTAACCACAGCAAAGGTCCCCTAATTTTAAACGTGTCTCCATCAAGCACGTCCAACCATCTTCAGCAAGTTGAACAAACAGTTTGAGCCTTTTATTATTTTCTTTTCCGTTAGCCTCTGGGCATTCTTCCTAAATGATGAAATTTACAGGTTTTTCATCTAAACCTGCTGGAAAACAAGTGATGGATTTCCAGTCTTCAACAGGCAAAGGACGTATCTGCATGTTGTCTCACGCACCGTCATTACTTTCATTATTATTATATCAACACATCATATTTGACAACATCAGCAACACCCACACTTGTTTCCTCTCTCATACAATCAGGTAATTGGGGTTAGCTTTGAGCCACCATCTAGGAGAAGAAATGATTAATGTAATAGAGCGCAGGGTGTGTGTCTGTGTGTCACAACACAGGTTCACTCCTTAAATGAGGGTCATTTTATTGATTGATGGTAAGACGGTGTAACAGAATTCGGGATAAAAAAACAAAACAGGGAGATAGCATACAAACAACAGAGAAAGAAAGACTAATGACTTTACCTCAAAATCTTGCAGTAGATGTGACTCAGATTTGTTCATTTGAACTCTCAGTTCACTTGCAAGACATGTGTCCATTGATGCTATCAGCTTATTAAGTGTTTATTTAACTAAGGAGAGTAATCTGTCTGAGCCCAGATCTTGTTTAATGCATGTTTCATTTTTCACAGGGAGAGACTGTTTTCCTTTTGACGTCTCAGACTAATAGCGTGCACAGACACAATACTAAACAGTCATACATCACATGCACTCCACACAGCTGCTCGTAGCCCTTTAATTTTACACTTAATGGAAGCAGGCGACCACATTTGTGTTGCATACCGTCTCTGTTAGTAGTGGGAAGCTCATCAATCATTCTCTTTTCCATTAAAGATCATTGTTCATCACAACGAGACATTGCTCTGCTCACATGCATGGAGCGACAATATACATGTCAGTGTCAGCCACTAGCGGCCGGTATTTATTTACTTATTTATTGTTATTTTTCTTCCTTGTAAGAATGCGTCCTGTTAAATGCTACTTGGAATGTCATCGCTGTGCTTGAGCTTTGCAGCGCTATTATAAATGTTACTGTGATGAAACCAACTAGCAGACCTGTCGATGATGATACAGGCTCAGTTGAGAGCAGGTATGTTGAGTGTAACCCCATATCGGTGACAAATGCTGCACCAACATATTCACAATCCATATCTGAAATCTATTGGCGACATAGAGTGGAAGCTCGGGGCCAACATTTAGTCATTTAGTAGAGAGCAATGACTCGCCTGCACTTTCAAAAAGATGTAAAGGTTTCATATTGCAGAATTTTTTAGAAACATTCAGAAGGTTTATTCTTCAACCTATAAAATTATGTGGAGCATTTGCAGTTAGCATTGATATAATAATTAGATTGATTAAATCAATACAAAATTTATCAGCATTTTTCTTATCATGAAAATGTGCTGTTTGGAAGGCATTTGTTTCCTTCCAGTGCATCTCAGGTCCTCAATACATTGGTCCATGTATAGCATCAGCATATGTTTGAAATATCTGCTGGGAAAGCTATCAAAGGCAAAATTTAATTTTTTTCAATGTTTAAATAATCAATTCTGTTAAAAGTAGAGTATTCTCAGGCTTGTAAGCACACTCTTATGCTTCAGACTGCTTTGGTTAGTTAATGAGAGCTCATGTAAGGTATATGTGTGTGATGCAAAACCCAGTTATACCCAGTGATAGGAATAGGCCAGTGTAGATGGTAATGTGGATGGAAAGGATGAGTTTGTGGAACAGATGGACGTGTACGTGAACAGATGGACTTGCTCTCCACCTCTGAGCATTCACATGTCTTTTGGGGAGAAGCCTTAGGACTTCATTGCTGTGGTATGGACTCAAGTTCAGCCATCAGGAAAGGAAAAAAAAAAAAAAAGCAGGATCAATACAGTTGTGAGTGTGTATGGCTTTGGGGGGGGGGGGGGGGGGGGGGGCAGGTAATCAGAGAGATTTCATTCAAATTCAGTGTTTGTCCTCGATTTGAGAGAGGTAATGTTGCGTGATGACTGCTTCATTAAGTGAAGGTGATGTACTGAAGGTGACTGTTTGGTGTTCTCTGTGAATATCTCAATTTCTCTCTTTTTTCATTAACTTTTTGGACGTAAAACGGGTGTGTCTGTTGACTCCCCCATTATTAGAAAGGCCAGCAGCTCATGACTGAAGGCCTGACATTTGTCAGTTTCCTCTGTGCTGAAGGTGGAAGCCAAGGGAGTACTTGACCTGTTGCTGACATTCTCCAGGAGTGATTTATTTATTTTTTTCATAAAACCTGCTGGAGCCTGCTAGAGGTTGTTATTTTCTGTCCAAACGCCTGATAATGTCAGGGGAGAGATGTGGATATATTGATTTGCTCCTGATGTAACTACATGACAGACCAGTGTTACTAATGGCTCCGAAGACAAAACCTGTTTCCAGTGTGAAGCTGTAAAATAACAGGTAGGCCACATTGTCATCTGTGCAGTTTTAACTGAGGTTTGAACTTGTTTTGCAGCAGAGCCCAATAAATCACACTGGAGAGAACTGAAGTGATATTTTTCATACTGGCATGAACAGATTGGACCAGATGTAGCCGTTTCAATTCGCTGTGGTTAATTATCTCTCTGGATATCTCCCTCAGAAGTTGTTTTCTAAAAGGGTGGAGTCCAGCCTCCAGACCTTCCAATCACCACACAATAATTGAAGTACTTTATATAATGCTGTCGGATATAAAAGAAGCAGATAAGAGCCTGAGCAAGGTTTCTGCTAGGGATGTCCCGATCAAGTTTTTTTGCCCTTCGAACGATATCGATTTTTTAATGTTCAGTATCGGCCAATCCCAGTTCTGATCCGATCTTAAATTAAATAAACAAAATATCCTTCCCTGGAGATTCATAAAGGCTTTTCCTGTCTTTTTTGACATGTGACTTATTTTCCTGGATCACGTGCGTGTGACTGTATTAAGTCCAATAAATAGTGCTGTCAAAGCTAACAAGGAGAGGGTAGCTCTAACCTTGGCTCCAGAAAACCTGTGTTCTTCACAGAACTACTACAGAAATGGGCTGGTCTAACTCCGTGAGCCTGTCCCTTCTCTTCCTTTAAACCCAACGTTCAGTGTGTGTTGCTGTTTCGGTGCAGCCTTTGCCTGAGTGTACTGTGTCATTCAATACTACCAATCAAGTTGGTAGTAACTTCAATTTTTTGGCAGCTTTGACACTAGAGTAAAAAGGTGTTTTGATGCTACAAGGACATTTTTTAAAAAGGATTTTAAAGTGCATTTTATTGCTTGTAACTTAGAAAAAGATCTGTCCTCCTACTCATTAGTTGCCTTTAAAACCATTTGTAGAGACCGCCAGTTAACACATATGCACATACAGCACATATGTACAACAGTTCTTGCTCACAATGTCTTGTAGCACTGTCGTGCTCGATGGCTGGTAATCTGTTGATTGGGTGTTATTCAAGCAGAATTTTACTGCCAGTACACTGTGCTTACTTCTAAATGGCTGGATATACACAGACATTCTGTACAGGCACAATGCATGAACACTGCTGGCAATAATTAAATCAGATTTTGAAATGCTGTGTCCCTCCACCCACTTTCTCTGTCCTTGTGTGTGACACACTAAGGGAAATGTCCTTTTATGTATTTGCTGTATCTGCTCCCAGTGATTCCTGGCGTTACTGTTCATCTATTTCCCATCACTTTATCCAATTTCATGCAGCTGAATGAGACAATATGGACATGATGCGTTTGTTTTTTTTCTCCCGGCTTCCACCATGAATTTACAGGGAGCCAAGGCTTCCATGGTGAGAACTGCTATGTGATGGACTGTAATTGAAGGAGACAGCGCACAGGTTCTTCACATTGGAAATGCAAGATCAGCTATATTCATTTCTGCAGATGGCTCCCCAATTACACTTTAGCTGTCCATGTCACTTGTCATTTCACTACCCCTGTAATATTAGCTGCACAGCACCCATTGCCATATTGTTATTTTGTTTCACGGCTATGCAAATCAAATGCACCTCTTGCACAACTCAGCTGGCCTATAACAATATGGCCTGCACCCCACTTTTATTATTGCAGGGATTACTGAGAGCACCAACCTAGGCATAGCTTCTTAGTGCCCTTCTCCTGTGATCTTCTACATGAATATGAAACAGTTCTGTGTGACAGGGAAAGCAGTATGTGATGTTTGATTATCACAGGCTTACCCTGCAGATTCTAACCTCCACCTTAAACCTATCTTTTTAGTATAAAACACTCACTCGTAAAGCTGCATTTTTGTTTGGAACACCAAATAATACATATTGCCTCCCTTTGCTCTGTATGGCATGGATTCCACATGGTGTTAGAAATATTTAACACTGTGCTCCATGTTGATGTGGAATTGTTTTCTGCTCTCTCTCTCCCAGTCTCCCAAAAGTGTTCTATTTGATTGTGATCTAGTGACTGCGTCCACTGATCTCATTGTCATATTCATGCACCACAATTGAGAGGAATTTGGCTTTGTGACATGGTGCACATTCATGCATGACGAAGCCATTAGAAGATGTTAAACTGTGGCCATAATGAGAGGCATATGGTGGGTCCAAAATATTGAACAAAAACATTCACCACACAATGACTGCAGCATTTCCAGCCTGAACTGTTGACACAAGGCAGGCGGCTTTCATGGAGTCATTCTGAGCCCATCTGCCTGTCTCTACGGAAATAAAAATTCACCAGACCACTACATTTTTCCAGTTTTCAGTTGTTCAGTTTTTGTGAGCATGTGCCAACTGCAACCTCAAATTTCTGTTCTTTAACCTGTCATTCAGTGAGTCTCTTTTGACCTCTGAAGAGGTTTCCATCCTCAGTATCAGGATGTTTTTTGTTTTCTGAAAGATGGTGTCACAATGATGGAGTAAAATCCAAACTAATCCAAAGTCCAAGTCCCATTAATGTTTGATGTGAGTTTGAAGAGAAGCTGCAGCGTGTATATTTGTGATATATTGGTGAAATATTTGTACTTTATACAGTGTTGCTCCAGAGAGTTTTTAGTTTGAGGCTATGACCCCCAAACCTCCTCTCCCTTCACTTTTCTCTAACACTCTGACACCAGCAATCTCACAATCGCACTCGCTTCTGTGATAGGCCAGGGGTGTTCTGGTGTTAAACTAATAATACTTTACTTATGTCTGGAACTGTCTTTTTAAATGTGATACTATTATTTTCATCTAGAAAAGCAATGTGAATGTCTTGGCCTGAAAATGTGCACCATTATCATTCTATAATGGCTGCCTTGGTGCTTCAGGTTTATCTGGCAGACCGGAACTGCATTATCATGTGTTTTTTTTGTCTGGAAGTTTTCAGGTTTCATAAACTAATCATTTGCAACTTACATATCGATCCTCTCAACATAATTTTGGCTGACATGCAACCAGTGGCAGAGCAGTTATTCAAATCCAGTTGTCCATTTAAAGACCTTTCATTCTGCTTTGAACCCAGTTGTTTAGATCCTGTCCCAGCGTTGCCGTTTGTTATGGCTATTTCTTTCTCAATTCATTGCCAATTGAGGGAAAGAGCTGTCACCAAACATATTTGAATCACTGATCATAAATGGTGATTAAGGATTATGGAACCAGGATACAAAAACATGAAAACTTCTTCTCCAAATCATTCCTGCATTACAGTCCGCTCCTTTACTCTCTCTGTTTCCTGGAGATGATTGTGGGTTAAAATACAGAACAAGTTGGTGATTCATTTAAGGGATTCATCTTCTCGGGTAAGATTCAGAGAGATTCAAAGTCAGGTCATGTGCATTTGAAGAAGTATGGATTTACTGTTCCCACAGATGTGTGGGTTTGCTGTATAATTGATAAGCTCATTTCCAGGAGCATGTACGGTAGTTACAAATCAGTGGCAAAAAGCTGTATTGCAATAGAAACTCAGTTGTGTGGTGGACTCTGTGGAACAGATGAATGTAAGGTGGAGCTGTTTTAATAATTGTCTCACCATATTATTTTTTAGCACCTTGTAGCTTCCATATGGAAGACCTTGAGTCAAAGAATGTGTTGGACATTATTTTTAAAATGAAAGAGACCCAAGTCCTCATGCAGTTCAGTGAATTGTAATCACGTTCAACCTCACACAGATTTTTCTGGCCCCATTGTAAGCATTCCTCTTGGTTGCAGACGGCTTTGTATTTATGTTAATTCACATACTGATTAAGTAGCTGTGGGGAAAACGCCCAGTTTCTCAGTTTCTCTAACTTGCAAATAGATGGGGTTGGCATGCTGTTGATTATTATTTTTGCTAATGTTGTGGTAATTATAGTTTCACACAATAGCAGGCATTAAGTATCCTCCTACCCAAGGTACTCTGGTGATTTGATATGGCTGAAATAAGAAGGCAGAAATCACCAGAGAACTTCCAGTATGTTATTAGTTGTTCAGCTTTTCTTGCATTCTTTTCTTGTCTGGCAGTAAAACACACAAACACGGTGATATCTGCACTTTCTCGCATCCTCTCTTACCATGATTATCAACACACACACATATAATCTTTTAAATTGCAGCTGCAAAATCATTAGCAATTTCTGTGATCAGTGGTTATTTCATTTCTGTCTTTGTTATTTCCCGGACCAATGGCTCTGCTGCACAGCAGATATAAAATGCTGCCCCAGCATGGCTGCAAGCGTCTGTCAGGTCAGTATATTACATTGCGTTATTATCCCAGGGTCATTTGTCCTCATTTTCAGGGAAACTAAGCCAAAATCACTAATTCATATGGAGTTGTCACTTACACAAGGAGGAAACTTATGGATGAGAGTTACTTCCTCACCAAAGAGTTTTCTGTTCTCTTTTAGCCTGCTCTTATTTCACTTTTCAATAAAAACACCATTTTGTTATCATGTCAAGGTGCAATATTTTATTCATAGTGAAACTACCTAGGCTTCTTATCGAAAAGTATGACTCGCTTGTACATCTGTTTGCTCTATCTCTTTTCCGCCGCGAATGAGATAAAATAGAAGGGAAGATTTTTTTCAGAGGGAACTACAATTCTTGACCTGAATTGTCACATTACTGCCTCTACTCTTTAAGGGTTATCTCATGATACAAACAATCAAACAACCAACCATAATTTAGAAATACACTACTAGGAAGCTGCAGTGTCCTGTAAAATCTGTTTGTAGGCTGCAAACAGGTAAGAAACTTCAACAGTTCTTCCTTCACTGTTCTGAGTATACACTACTAGGTCTCCTACACAAAGCATTTTTCTTGAAAGACCAGTGAGATACATTTCAAGCTGTGTTATTTCAAGTGACTCCCTCAGCTGATCAAGTGGGGGCTTGTTGGATTCATGAATGTGTTCAGCCTCATCCCTGCAAAGCGTCTGTACGCGCGGCCGTCTCCACATGTGAAGAACCGCAGGCTCTGGATTCCGAACATGGATGTGGATTCATAAAAGGATCATTTGATGCAGTGAACCTTCACAATCAAACTCAGCAGGGATCTACCTATCTAACCAGTCGTTTAGATATGTGGTCAGTGCAGCATAGGGAGTGAGAGCAGTTCAGTGTGAGCATGCAAGGTGTACCAAGAATGCCCTCCAGCACACACCTGGGATGAAACTGTTTACTGCAACCCCATCACCTGTCAAAAATGTTTAAACTGGACAGGATTTCTTTCAAATATTATTTTATACTTCTCAAAACTTGCCTCCAAATGTGTGCCTGGGAAATAAAGTATGGTTAAAATAAGGGAAAGGTTTGATGGCAGCTAATCAGGATGCTAACATAGACTAAGGTATTATGTTTAGAAAGCAGAATGTTTACCTTGTTCTGTGTTTAGAGCTCATGTAACTGGAGTTACCACATTGAGTGAGTTAATGGATATTTTGTTCTGAACCTTTCACTGTTTCAGAACTTAACTGGAAGCCTCATTGGATATTAAGGGATAATGACACTTTGCTGCTGGTATTGATCACAACAGGGTTTCAGGAAGCTGCTGGGTCTAATATATCAATAGTGCTTGCCTGGGGATTGAGCCGATGTGAAGAAAAGTCCCACTAACTCTGAGTTGTCCTTCTTCAAGACGTCATTGTGATGCCACAGATGACAGTGACTGTCATCTCAGCAGTGCATAAGCAAATTTTGGAAGCCATGCAGAACGGACATCCTTCCCATTCGCCACTGAGTCATGTCATCCAGTCAGATGAGCTGGTTTCCCGTTGGTGATTAGGAGCCGCTACAGGTCCTTCACCCCCAGCCCATTACCCAACCTTGCATCAGCCCTAGCAGAGACAGCCAGATTGTGACAGGTGATACAGACAGAGCCCCGCCGGCCATCAGTGAGAGGTGACTTATTAAAAATAATGACTGGCTGTGTGTGATGTGATTGATGAGAGTGGGTTGACAGCTAGTAGTCTGTAGCTATATCTGGACGCCTTCTGCACACTGACATGATTGACGTGTCGGGGGAGACGAGAGAGAGAACATGCCATTTTAATATTTAAATTTTTAAATTTTTTCTGCTCCTGCAAGAAGAAAGTGTGGTTAGAGGGAAAGATAGCAGTACAATTATTATTCAGGGAGTACAAGATGTTCACCCCAAAGTAACTTCACTTTTGATGTCTTTCTGAGGAACAGTCTGAACCAGAAGACCTTGAGGAGTACACTCTATAATAAGGTGAAAAATGTAGGTGTATAGGACACAAGGCTCTAAGATAAATACATTTTAATTCATCTTTTTCAGTTTTCATTGGAGACTTGCGGCATTGGGAGCTATAGTGCTTACTGAGCAAACTTCTTTAGTAGAATGCTGAATATGTAGAAGACATGTTTTTAGAGATGACTTCCAGATTTGTTTGGTAGTTTGAGAAATATCTTTCTTGATTTGTCTTATTTGTTTAATCCATACATGAAAGAAATAGTAGGAATTATTGTTGCTGTTTTTTGTTGAACAACAGTCCGTAGCAGTGGTTTTTCATTTGCAATGATGTCATGGTATATCCAAAAAAGGTTCAAAAAAGGCAACTGGACTTGTAGAATTTTTTGAGAAGACGTTTCACCACTCATCCGAGTAGCTTCTTTAGTTCTCATTTGCAATGATTTTGCATTTGTGTCCTTAATGTGTTGTTGGTCTCACTGTGTCACCAGACACACTCTGTCAACATGTGCTATAGCTGAAGGCGCTACACATGTATTGCTTCTGTGTGGTTGAATGGTTTGTGTAAAGTGCTCTCCAACTTCCCATTAAATCTGCAGTGAATTTGCAAACATGAATTGAGGTACCTGCCCCCTGAGAAAATAGCCATGTGAGTTTCAGGTTTGATGTGGGGATGTTCCTGTTTCACTTCTGTCAATGGCTGCTTCTCCCCTGGCTTGGGAAGGAGAGGTTGGCCTCACACATGGCAGTGGGACTGGACTCTGGATGTGTGGACATGATGTCCTTCAAGTCGTGGTCACCATCTGGCTGGGGTCCTGGGGGCTTCCCTTAGCTTTGGCCGGTCCCATTCTTCTCTTGATCAGGTTTAATTTCATGGATAAAAGAGTGGATGGCAGAGTTTCAAACTGTTGCAGAGTCCAAGACAACAAATCAAACCATTCACTATTTTGGGATAATTTGTCTCCTGCTGCCTCCCTTTATATCTGGCTAATAGCAGGTGATGTACAAAAACCAGATCGTTGTTGGCACCAATACTGGGGCCGTTATTTGACAATCCACATTCAAAGCACTTGCAAATGTGTTTTTACAATACAGTTTTTCAAGTATTGATGACACAAGCCTCACCAGATCACTTGTTGGCTATACTGTGACTCAAATTACCTTACATAAAATGTTGCCAGTGAGTTCTACACTGTGATTAATGCAGATGTTAAATTTTGGGAAAATCAGAGCTTGGTGCATCCAGACAGAGACATATTAGAACTGGCAATGGAGAATTAAAGGTTGGATGGGTGCATCCTTGCTGGGAACAAGTTGGGCCTAGTCTTAACACAGCGTTCTCGGTTTTGGTAGACATATTCTTTCACTCAGCCAGGTTAGCTGTTTTTCCTGTCTCCATCTGTGATATTGAGTCACACCAAGCCAATCGTGTTTGCAGCTCCACACGTTATAGTCATATTAATCATCTCTTATCATGTCACTTTTTGGAGAGGAAAAGCAAATAACCCCATTTCCTTAAATCTTAAATCTTTCTTGAAGGCATCGCTAGAGCTAATAGGATGGCCTTTTGCATATTGGCCAAGCCAGGGCCCTCTGTAGCCTATATGATGATGGATTACACTGCAACGCTCTTGTCAGATACTGTCTGTCCCGATACTCACCGTTTCTGTTGCATGCTCTGTTGTTAACAGCATCCTTTGTCCGTAATGTCATGATGGGATCGACATGAAACATAAGAGAAGCTGATCCTTGAAAGCTGTCTCACATATCCAGGGATACCCAATTTAGGTTGTTTTATACAAAGATGATTTAAGAGGCAAAACATGAAAGATGTTTGATGATGAGAATTCTCTGATGATGGCAAATAAGACAGGAAATTAAAACTGAAACGCTTTCCTGTACAGAACAACCATCTATTCTAAAGCAGCATTGTAATCGATCCAGTTCTCTGTGGCCCCTCGTGGTGTAAACCCCATTATGTTGAAAATTTCTTAAACACACACAGAAGACAGTAACCTTAAGACTTCAATTGTTTCACTCAAAATGTCGTTTCTCACTTTCTCAGTTTCCCCGCTCTGGTTTTTATCTCTCTTGCACTGTTTGTAGTTTCATCGTTCACCCTCCCCTTTCCCCTCTTTCCAAGAAGCATAAATATCTTGCTGGCAGCAGTGACTGCAATCCTTTGTGTCCTATCGCAGCTCTGCCTCACTTATGCACTGCCTTGTAAAATAAAATATTATAGACTGGCATGGTTAAATTACATTAGGGTGGAATGATAAATATGTACCATAAAACTCCCAACACGTCACATAAATGACAGAATTTGTTTAATGTGACATGAAATACGCTAAGGACACGAGAGTGTTTAAGCTGCATAGGAGGCTAACTTTGCATGTGGATAGTAGCGTGCATAAAGCCATAATGATGAGGGAGGCAACTGTGTGTGTGTGTGCGCGCTAAAACTCCTCCTTCCTCATGCTCAGTGCCAACCCTGTCGCTGCATTATTTATCCCCACAGCAGTACAACAACATTTACTGCTGCCACACAGCGGAGAAAGTGCACACCTTGCAACTCAAAGACCTTTTTCATAAACTTTGCTTCTTTCTTCCTCTCGTCTCAGTAAGCCTTAGGGATAAAGAGCCACTCTCTTCTTTTTCTCATCTAACCCTCAAGCTCCCTTTCTGCTTGTTTTTTGTCGTAAAATGCCTGCTAAAATCTCCCATAATGGATATTGATTTGACAGACAATAACACCAGATCACAATAGACAGCTTGTGCAAAAGTAACCTTGAAAGTTGCAGGAGGTTCATGAGAACAGATAAAACTGGTTGGCTGACTGTTAAGCTTTACATTTCAATTTACTCTACAGTGCTTTTCACTTTATATGTGGCCTGCCAGGAAGCAGATGTGATGAGCAAGAGAAGTGTCTTATTACCTGCTTATTCTGTAATGGAAAAATACAAGAGGGTTGCCAGTGGAATGTCATCCAGCAAAAACCGAATGCAGCTCTCACCTCTTCTTCCTCTGTCTTCGTGGAAAGGAATGTCAGCATTTCATAGAGGTGCATTAACGCCACAAACTACAGAAAGTAATAGCTAAGTCAGCATGCTGTACCCGGTGAACAAGCTAGTTCAAATCTCAAACAGACCATAATATTACACATGCAGAGTACTCATTATCTGGCTTTTCCATTTATACATTTTCAGCAGAATGCTGTCTGCATCACTGAATCAACTCGAATAATGAAAAAAGTTATTTGAAAAGGGGCCGATATGGCAGAAACGGCAAACTCTTTCTTGTGGTAGATAGGGTCAGTAACACTGAGAGATTTATAAATATGCCGGTACTCTCCAGGGTATTTTGAGGGCTTGGACACTGTGTGGACAAAAGGCGATAAATAACAGGAGGTGGAAATGGGGAAAATAAAGAAAAGATAGCATCCACTTTCTGCCTTCGACTTTTTGTTTTTTCCATGTGCTTGGCGTCTTGTCAGCGAGCCATTTGCAAAGCAGAGATACTGTAACAAAACAGGACTGCAGGGAAGAACCCAAGATGAATTCAGAACTTCTGTTAGTCAACTTAAAGCAACTGCTTCAGAAAAGGTCAGAAACTTAGACATTAAGACTATCACACTTAATGAGTGCAATTTTGTATTGTATTTGATCCAGACGTATACACATACATTCCTAATTTGTTGCATTGCCCAGGAGCATGTATTAGAATCTAATTTGTGTGTGGTTTGGTGAAGACAACTGACCTTTCATTATGACAGGAAAATACGCTAATGGCCATGTCATCTTTGACTTCTGATTTTTGGAAGACACAACACAGCAAACAGACGAGGTCATGCCGTGATTGTAGCTCCTCTCTTCCAGGCATTCACACTTGCAGCTGTGAATACTAATCAGACATGTTTTATTGGTCAAAGGGCATTTTAATTGGCAGCTGAGATGCACATGCCCTCGTTCGCAGGTTGGTTCTGAGTCCTCTGGCTTAAATAGGGGGAGACTAATGTGATATTGGCAGCAACCCAGTTTGACTTCTCTGACATTTTATACAGGAGCAGGGTTCAATTAAAAATGTGAAAATTTAACAGAAACGAAAAGAAGAGAGACAAGCAGCACACAGGAGTGTGAAATAAAACTTCGCTATAACATTAAAGCAGCAGTTATTGTGTTTAAATAGTTCCATTTGGTAGCAAAGGAACACACTTTAAACACTATTTAACACAAAAACCTGACTATTTAGACAACCAGCAGAATCAGAGCAACATTTACTTCGACATTAAATGCAGTAGTTCAAGAAGTTTATGTGGACACTGATCATTTGCATTGATAAAGTGTCAACCAGGCACAGGTTATCGTGTCCTTGTTTCTAACTTTCTGCGACACTATCCTCGTTAAAGGAGAATTGATAAGCCTTTTTCACCGGTACATCGTTTTCAGGCAGAGCAATGTGCAGCGTGCTATTTTACATTTCCGGACAGTTTGAACGCTCATTACTTTCTCCCTTCTGACAGTTCCCTAAGGTGGCAGCTCAGCGGGGAGGTGAGAAAGAAGGGGGAGACAAAGACAAGGTCAGCAGCGAGGATTTGTAAAATAAGAGAACCCCACTGTCAAGGTTTTGTTAGTGTCTTTGTTATCCAGTGGTTGAAGGGTCTTTCTGTCTACTTGAAGTCTAATGGGATTTTGACCTGATCCTGATCCTGTCTGTCAAACACCATCAGTCTTGACATAAGGAGTGAAGGAGGGCTGAGCAGTGTCCCTGGCAATTCTTTCCTAGATTTAAAAAAAAAAATAAAAAATTGCCAGGGGCAATAGAGATGTTGACAACCAATGTTTGAGAGACAACTGCACAAAAAGAAAATATTAATTCCAGTCTGCGTTACATACAAGTGTGTAATGGAACAGCAAATGACTGCTAGGCAATTATGTTTAATGGTACAGGCTCGGACCAATTAGCTGGCGAGGGTTAAATGGAACACTTCAGTCTCTGGAGGGTTTAGACAGCTGTGTAAATGAAGTTCATCTGAGGCATCGTTAGAAAATGCTTTCATTCTTGTTGAGCATGTCACGGTGTTTGCTAATGAAATGGAGTTGTACCTAATCAGAAATGTTAGCCATGCGCCATATTGGCTCAACATGGAGTTACTCCTCTCAGTATGGAAATGTTTGTGCTGCATATCCACACACTGAAAAAAACTCTGAGGAGTGATAGCACCATGAGTATTTACCTGCTTCACTATGCTCCAGCAACTTGTCGTGTCATTTATTTTGTGCTGGTACATATCTGTCAGGAGCACTTATTTCCTGAGTTTTGCTGAGGTGAATGAACCTCTAATGCTGTATTTCTTTCTTCCGTTCCACGCCGCCTCCGTGTCAGTATGGCATTACAGTCGATCAATCATGTCTGTAAACCATCCATGAAAGCACCAGTGTCGATAAAGGAGGAGGAGCATAAAATGAAAAATCCATCTTAAAACACTGCAGCAGTGGAAAAAAGCTATTTGTCTTCCACTTTGCTGTATTTTTCTGCAATATAAAATATCAGGCCTGGTTATGCCACTAAATTGTGAAGATAGTGTTACTTTCTAGGCTCAGAATCATTAACCAGTCCTGAAAAATCAAGTGAGAAGTGAGAAGAGGCAGAAGTTAACAATCCTGACCAACAGTAGCCTTGCTTGGCCACAGTATGTTTAGTCAAAGAGTAAGAAAGTGAACCTTTTTTTCTTATATATCTTTGTAAACACAAATTGTATTTATGATGCTCACAATTTAACATTTATCATCTACATGAATGAAGGACAGCTGAGTTGACTGCTGTGTTAAAGCCATATGGGATGGAGGGTAGAGATGGAATATTCCCTAGTTTCCCAGTTTTGGTGCATAATTGCACAATTAACCATAATATGAGGCCATAGCTTCTTATAGCACTATATCCACTGAATCTGCACTTAATTGCACGCAATAACAGTTTTAGGCTGACATTAAGCCATCAAGCTATTTTATCTACTGTTGTATTGTTCAGCTGGGAGCGCTGGGAGATACTCTTGTGTAGTTGCTGTGATGTCAAGGAGTTACATACTGGCCTACATGCAGGCCAAAGCTACTGACCAGGCCTAATGTTATTAAATTATAATAGCTTCTAGAGAAGCTTGTTAGAACCAGTCTTAGCTCATCTCACACTGATCCCTCAAGGGTATTCCAAAGTACAGCTGCTGGATGGGCTCGGCTTATTTGTAGATGCAGGACCCATCTGCCACTTTTACCTTTTTACCATGGGCAGCTCATATACACACACACATTTATTAGCGTATGCATGTATATGTAGTGTAATTTACGCCATACATTAAAATGCATGTTTCCTAATTCACATAAGCTATAAGTATCCATATTCAGTTGCCAGTTATTAGGTACACTTAGCTAAAGCTACAGAACAAAATAGCCCCACAAAGTTGAGTCATGGTGTTAATTATGGACGACTCTATAATATATCTGAAGACTACAGAATCATACTGGATATATTAGGTCGTCTACCCTCACTGATAGAAACATTTCACGGTACAGTTATTGTTCGCCTCCAAAACGATCATAAATTTAGATGAACACCTTGTGAACAAAAATTGGACATTTACTGCTGTACTGTTGTATTAGACTGGAGCACCCTGCGTATTAATCACAGGTATAAATGATTTTACAACACTGCCGCACAACCATCGAGATCACACACACACACACAGAGGACATCTGTTATAAAGTGGAATCTGAGACCATGTTTAAATTTTCATTTAGCTGATAGGGGTCCAGAGAGGTTTTGTTACTTCTTATTTATTAAACCGTTTCCATCAGTCACTTCTTATCAATCCGTCATTGCAGCCTTCAAGTGGATGGTTGCTACAGTGATTACTGTTCATGAGTGGAGGCCTCACAAATACAGTTTACATGTTTGCTTTCAGAGGTGTATAAAGTACTTGAAAAAAAATAAAATGAAGTAAAAGTACAAATACCATAACTGAAAATGACTTTGGTAAAAGTTAAAGTCACCCATAAGAAAATCACTTGGGTAAAAGTCTTGAAGTAGCTCACATTAAATGTACTTAAGTATCAAACGTATCTTGTGAAAAAATATACTCAAGTATCATAAGTACAAGTAAAGTACAAAGTATTTTTATAGTACGCATAAAAAATAAATAAAAAAAACACTAGAGTGAGTGAATCAAGTGTCTTGTGTCTGCCTGAGAACAAAATAAAGCGTCTGTCTGCTTAAGAACACAAAAAAGTGCCTCCTATCTCTCACGGGTGACTGTCGTCTTCTACCGAAGGAGATGCTGTCAGTGTGGTAACGTCTTCCGTGTCTTCCTCATCAGCGTTAACTGCGGAGGTAGCCATGTTGATGTCCGCTGCCTCGCGCATCCCGCCCTTACCTCTAAACCTCGTGAGAGTACCGTACATTGTTCCTCTCGTCCTCTCGGACACGCCCATTCCGGATAATCCTTTGATGATTAATTATATTTCTATTTTAATTTGTAACGAGGTGGCAAACGTCACAGTAACAGAGTAAAAGTATATTTTTTAACTTTTAAATGTAGTAGAGTAAAAGTCCTGATTGAAAATAAAACTCAAGTAAAGTACAGATCCTCAAAAAAAATGCTTATACACCTCTGTTTGCTTTACATGCACACACCAACACGCTTTTTGACTGCAGCTTATTAGGGGAAAAGCGAGAGGTGCAGTCCACCTCAATCTTTTATTGATAAATGTGTCTGAGCTGTTTGGTAGCTCAAAGTGAAGGTACAGGGAGACATTAGCAGAGGAAGAAGCCGTTGTCCACATATGTACTTCTAATAGGAGGTGATCACTGTGTCGTTAACACACGTACTTACATGAAAGGAATGAAGAGTTTGTGATGAATTTGCTGTAACTGAAGTTTGGGCCCAATGCTCTCAGCTTTTAAGAGATTAAATGAGAAACTGCTTCAAGTTGTGCATTTGTTGAATCTTTCTGTGGGCTTTATAGTTGCTTTGCTTTACTAAATAAGAGCTGTGCGCAGTCCTCCTGTAGAAAGAAAGAAAGATAATGTGAGAATGAAGGGAAGTGACCGCACTTTTGTGCCAAACCCATCTTTTACAGAGATGTGTTTAACAGTCACAGCGTTCAGCCATTAGGGCTTTGTGTTAGTGTGTGTGCCTGTGTGTGAGTTGCAGTATTTACCATCAGACAATTGAACTAACTTTCACATACAGTAATGTGGAAGCCAGTACACCATACTCTTTCCAGAAATATGCTTTATTAACTGAAGGATAAACAAGCAAATGAGAAACGGGTGCCTCACATACAGCGTGCCTAGCTATAGAAAATGAAGCTCAGGAAACTGGCTAATGTAAGAAATCTAATTGCAACTCATTATAACAACTTAAATATATGGTTTCACTTCTAAATTGATGGTCTAGGCTAAAATAACTGTTGTAAATCAGCCTCAGCTATGTCTGCCTCAATGATACTCTTACAATTTTGTGTCTCTTAGGATTAAAGAACCATTAATTATCAGTCCTGTCTGTCTCCTCTCAGGTGTTCACCAGGTACGGGAAGTGCTACATGTTCAATGCTGCAGAGGAGGGGAAGACACTCCGCACCACCATGAAGGGAGGGACAGGAAACGGCCTGGAGATCATGCTGGACATCCAGCAGGATGAGTACCTGCCGGTGTGGGGGGACACAGGTAGGCTGCAGAACATACTCAACTGTCCGTCTTACTTTGAACAGATCAAAGAGACAGTTCAAAGAGTTAAAATCTAAAACTTCACAAGTCCCCCTGCTTCCCAAATGTTCACTCAGGAAGGATCCAAGGCTTTTAAAGGAGCCCCCTTCTCTTATCTTCCTCAGATCACTGTTGCCAGGTGACTGACAAAAAGATAGACCTTCCCTTTTCAAAATGGTTTTTATATTTCAGTGCTAGGCTAAAAAGAAGATGACAGCTGTCAAACAAAAAGTTAGAAAAAAGTTCCATAATGTTTCTGTTCATGAAGTCAAAGATACTCCACTGCATCATTTGCTTTACAAAGTTTTATGGTGATTATATGAATGACCTTTACCTCTGCACTTGATGAACAGGGGTTATATCTATGTAGTAGGTCCTGTGGACACATTTAGTGGACATGAGTCACTTCTTCCTGTTTTGTGTTCCAGGCTAACACAGTATTTGTACTGTGTACTCTGAGACCTAACGCGTTCATTTCCACAGACACTGTGTAGTTATAAATGAGCTTCATTCTTACCACGTCATGTTGCATTAAAGATCTTTTTAACAGGGGCTGCAACACATTATTTACTTCACACTTCTGTTCTCACTTATTTCATTCTTTTTCTTCATTTTCTTCCTTGTTTTTTACATGCAAAGGAAATATGTCTAAATGAGGAAAAACTAAATAAATATCTGGTTTGAAAAGAAATTGAGATGAGGAAAATCATTAAATGTTAAAACTTTAGGACCAAAACTGTGAGCAAACGTGAGCCTTTGGGCTTTGAGGATTTTTGAATTCTGATTATTTCATTGAGCTATAATTAACACAGAAATGTTCCAGTGTCTCCCTGATGAAATCTCTTTGTTTCTAACCTTTGCAATTCTAAATCACATAAAGCTGCAGAAAAGTGTGTGTGTGTGGTTTTAAAATATGTGAGACGATGTCTTTTTGAATATAGGGGAGCAGCATACATGTACTGTACATGAGTTGACAGTTTATTGTATTGTACCAAGTCTTCAAGGTTTCAGTCCATATCAGGCACTTCTTTTATTCAGTCTTTTATTCTGATGCTGAAGAGACTCTACTGAAGACATTGTTAGTTGCTGCTCCTTCTTTTCTGTTCTTTTAGTTGTTGTGATTTTCCATAGTGACTTATCTCAAAACATATTCAAAACCTTTTCAAATCAAGTACCGAAGCCTCTTTGATAATAATTATTATAAAGTCATGCTGCTTTAAATAGTGGTTCACACTGAGTGTTTTAGGGAGGCTCCCTGCCTCAGTGGTTGAAGCTCATTGAAAGTCAGGCTCACATCTGAGTGAAAGAGCAGACCTTGTCCCCTGCAAATAGCCAAGTGCTGAGCAGCTCAGCAGATGGACATTATTTACTCTGAAGAAAATCCATCATCCAGAAGTTATATCAGCGACCCTCGTGTTCTCCAGCAGGTCCTTCTGCCCCCTGCTCCTGAACTTCTGGTTTTATTTCTGTTTGAACAGGCTGCACTCCAGCCTTCACCTGTGCAGCGCTTGGTGCCCTGTCTCCCAGCAGGTTCCAGTTTTCTTCACCCATGTTTATCCCTGTGAGGTTTAATTAACCCAGATGAGCTGAGTCAGCCTCAGCAGGGAGCACACTGTCTCTTCAACTGAGCCCGGTCCCTGCACTGGGCAGACATGATGACTATACACAGACAATCATCCCCCATCTCCTCCCACCAGTTACCTTTTTTCTTTCCAACCTATCAACTAACTGTCTTCCCTCCTGTGGCTTTTACTATTGTCCATCATCCAGAGGCCAGCAGTGGGTATCTGGGCTTTTATTAGCGCACTTCTCTGCCCAGAAAAATTACAAGAAACATGTTTCATTCTGTGAAAAATGATGGATATAAGTTTGAGCGGTGGGAGAAAACAGATGGCCTGTTGCCTGGTTACTAAGCTTTCTCTTCACTGTGCTGCTGACCAAACTGCTCAGTGAAGGAAATAATAAATGGATAAGAGGTGTGTTTTGGTTATTTTTGTCTGTACTGTGGGTGCCTTGAAGATATTTTCTCAAGTAGACTTTAAATAATTACACAGAGCATCAAGTGATTAGGGCTCAGATTCAGGCCATCATTTACCCACAAGTATTTCTGCCTTTACTCTTTTCTTTTAGGGATTGACAGGAGCTCGAAAGTATAACCTTTGGTTCACAGACGCCTGCTGCTTCTGTGCCGCTCTCCTTGAGCTTTTAACCAAGACAAAAGCCTCTGCACCTTTTCGTGTTTGCTAATTAAAACATTCTTGAAATAGTAATTTTAAAATAATGAAAAACACTAAAAATAATAAAAATAGATAACTCAGATCAGAATAAACAGTTTTCAAAAAGTTCATCTGTAAACTTTGCACAGACTTTCTATCATTTGTGAAACTTTTAACAGAATGGCCTCTTCTTAGAAGTCATTTGAAATTCCAGCATCGGACAGACCACACTGGTATCAGATTCCTCAGGCAGTCTTGATCAAAGTAATGTGTTTACACTCTCGGTACCCATTACATTTAAGTGCAGAGCTTCAATATGTTTGCAAGATAAAAAAAAAGTCCCTTCATCTCAGACTGTGAAACTGTGATGACAGTCAAGTCTGTCTCTTATATCAGACGGCCATCTTTTCCTTTTAATCGTCCACATCACAGTTTTGTAACATGAAACCCCTGACAGTTCCTGAGCAACCAATTACACTGTGCTCACCCACTGCCCTCATTTCTTTTTAACAGCATTATTGATGAAGGGATGCAGAAAGTGATAGATATTCAAAGAATCATGGAGTTCTTAAGCTCTGCATGGAGAAAGGCTTGCTATGTTGTATGCTAAGTTTTTTGTCTCCTTTTTTCTTTGTTTGATTCCCTTTGTCCCTTTGATTGCTGCATTACTTTGTACCAAAGTCTCCTCTTTCTACAGCTACTATCCTCACATCCTTTTTTTCTTTAACACAGTTCCCATTGTATTCACAGCTGCAGGACTCTGTAAGTAAATTCTAGTGGTCACCATCACCAATCTGAGCTGTGCCGTTCATCAGCTAGAATTTGAGCTGCAATTTTATGTGGCAAACACTCAAGTGAAGCCTGACTAGCATTAAAGGGCCCTGCTAAAATCTCACTGTGCCTCTGCACCTTTTCTGTCTGCTGTTATTAAATCAAAGCGATGGGGAAAAACGCTAAAAGAGGTACCTGAAAGGAGCACATATGTTTGTTCAACAAAAGCTAAAGTGCCAAAGTGGAAGTGGACAGTCCTTGATCCTTTTTATCTTTTCTGTGTGCGTGATTTCCTTTTGTTGTGTTTGGACAGTGTGATGTTCTCATGTGTGCAAAATGTGTGTGGCAAACTCTTGCTTCGGCGTCTTTGGAATTTTAGAACTCTTCTACTTTTAGTGCCCCACATAGTTAGCTAGATTGGCAAGCACAAGTGGCAGCAAGGGCTTACTGTTTAATTTTTTAAGCGTGTCTGTATCTAGAAGCTGTGTAGTTTTAGCTATTCCGTTGGTGAAGAAGGATTATAAAATCTTTATACAGGAGACTCAGCTGAAGTAGCATTGGTGACACAAGGTGTCTCTGGATATCTTGCTCATTCTCTGCTCTTAAAAGGATGTTTTTGTTTCCATTTTCCGAGGTGTGCACGGCACCAAACTTATAATAATATTTTGTGCGGACAGTGCAAAAACAACAGTGTACCTTAGCATGAGATTGTTTTATATTTCTTTTAAAAATGTGCCCAGTGTAGATTTGATTTAGTGTCTTTGCAACTTTAAACTCTAAACTTAATCTTTGCCTGGGCATTGAGGGAATGATTAAACAGAGGAGCATGAACACAAAGAGAAATCTTGGAAGTGCTCAGAAAAAATGGAAATTTAAATATTTCCATGACAACTGAAAACCCCCTTTGTTAAAATGGCCTGGTAGCGGTTGAATTAAGCTGGAGGCTTGAGGTTTAGATGAGGGGCAGGCCAACCAACTGTTTATTCACCAACAGAAGTCATCACCAAAAAAAGACATACCACAAAAACAATCACTTCAGAGCACTGGTGGCATGAGGTCTGAGTAGCAGCAGCCCCATCCTTAATCAGACACCGTGCACACCGCCAGTGTGCACCGACTCCCTTTTATAGCCTGCCACTAACCTAACTGCAAGCCCTACCAATGAACAGGCAGACTCACCAGATCTTTAATAGAATGCCGTATTAAACACAAATGCATATATCACATTTACCATTACTTTAATAACCTCATTCAAACCCATACATACATAACATTCAGTCCTATGAATTGATATTCGCCATTTCAACATTTCCTATCCCTGTCTTCAGTTATACACTTAGTTTTAGCCTGAACACCTGAGAAAGAGACACAGCAAATGTAAGAAACACATCAATCCACAACATTTCACACTACACAAAGAGAATTCAATAATGTGTATTTCTTCACGGGATAGGTCTTCCTCAGTACCAGCTGAGAGGCATCTATCAAGAAACACACAACTCTAAAACCACAAAAAAATATGTTAAATCTCTGTTTGAAGTTTGAAGTTATTTCTTACATCCCATGTCAATAATTCATTCATTTATTCATTTTCTGTAACTGCTTGTCCTCTAGAGGGTAACCGGGGGGCTGAAGCCTATCCCTTGTGTCACTGGGCGAAAGGACAGGTTTCCAGTCTGTCACACTCCACATTCACACCTACGGCCAATTTAGAATCACCAATGAACCTAACCAGCATGTCTTTGGATGGTGGGAGGAAGCCGGAGTACCCAGAGAGAACCCACGCAGACACAGGGAGAACATGCAAACTCCACACAGAAAGGCCCCAGTCGGCCGATGCATTCGAACCCAGAACCTTCTTATGTCAATAATTTCCCAAAAGAAATATTAATGTGATGTATTTAATTATCTCAAAACATATTCTTAAACATAATTAATAATGAAGAGGACTTTCATTATACCCATGGACATATGAAGATGATATGACAAGAGGAAAAGCAGCTAAATGCACCTTGTGCTGAGATATTCAAAGGTCAAGAATAAACTGCACAAATCAAGTCTTGGTTATTTAGTTTAAACCTCACAACAGAAAGTGGGTAAACATAAATAACGGACTAAACAAAGACATGGTGGAAATTTTGCTCCACCTTGCTGTGAGCTGACTCTGTTTTCCTTTCAGCTCCAACACTCTCACATTAAACACACAGCACAGACCTCTTGTGAAGCCTGACATGTTCAGACCCATATGTGTCAATAATTGAAGAAATGTGAAATGGAGAGAGGAAGGGGAGAAGTGATGTTGCAGCTAATACATGTTTGTAGTTGTATGTGCCAGGCCCCTCAATAGAAGCCCTTTTGAAAACAGTTATGCACACATGAACCAAGGTTCCAATTTACCCCTTGATTCTCTCCCTCTCATGTTTACCTCCAGCATGATCACTCATAATGTTGGAAAATAGAGGTGAGAACCAAGCACAGACTGCAAGCACTAAGATCCCAGTTCTGATTGTAGCTCCTGATAGCACGTTAATTTAGTCCGCCTCTCTTATTTGTTGAGTCATTCTAAGTCAAATGTGGGTGAAAGCACTGATGAAATCCATAGTAATTGCAAATCTGTGGAGCTATCTTTGATTCTGCTGAAGCCATGGTCAGATGCAACAAACATAGTTGTCCATGAGGCTCTTGATCATCTTTTGATAAGGAGAGATGAAATGACTGGAGCACAAACAAACACATCCGTCCACATTTGCTACAGTCTCCAGAGTCTCCTTCAGATATTCAGTATGCAAATACAGGTTTTTACTCAAGGTGAGAAATCATTGTCTCATGTGCTGTGTCTTGCTTTGTGCCAATTGATGACTTAGTTCATGCAGTGTTCTCCATCATGTGTCTTCACAAGCCCAAGTTCCGTTTTATTTTTGAAAGCCTCTACGTCTGCATTTATGTCAAGCTGCTGTGAGAATGGTTAACATGGCGCTTCCACAACACATTTATTTAAAGATGGCTTTTTACTGTTGAGAATTGTTTGAATGTTGTTTTGATCAAAAGAAAAACAGCTTTTCAAATTCAGCCTGTAATTGGCTGAGAAAATATTTCCTCTTGATCTGCTGTCCCCGGTTGTTCTGACATTACCCAGTAGTCACTTCAAACGCTTGACTGGATCCAATATCTGTTCAGCCAATACATTACCATGTGAATGTTATGGCAAGTGCTTTGGATGACACATGTACTGCACACAACAACTACACAAATATTTCTGTAAGGGGGAAGGAGCTGCTGAAACAGTGGCCATATTGGAGCTAACTGCTGCTAACAAAAATGGAATTTACTAGAGAGCCACACAGCTTCAGTGGGCAGCACATTCCTTTATTACAAGAAACATGTTTTTGTTACTGCTAAGGCTTAGCCAAGCAGTTCTTAGTTTATATTGATTAGTTTTCATTTTAATGAAGGGATATGTTACACAGTGCAACAGAAAATCTCATATTTTCTTATTGTACTGTCTCTGGACACCATAGCTAATTATGTAAGGTCTAACACCGCAATGACTTCTATAAATACAGATCACTGAATATGATGGACTTCCAATTAACGTGCCATATTAACACTTTAATGATGATTCAAAACATTATGGAAACAGCTTTGAATAAATATAATTATTGTCTGAAATATCTATTCCTTTAGCCTCACCAAAAGTAACAGAATCTATGACTATGTAAATGTTGTTCAAGGTCCATAGCTGAACATGATTGGCTTCTAAGTTTTCAATAGTGTGCACACGACAAAACTAGGATTTAGAAAGTGAACATCTGTTTGAATTTGAACCAGCGTGTCAAAATGAAGTCCTGCTAAAAGAATTCTAAACAAACGCTCTATTACAAATGAGCAAACAAAGACACTCCTCTCATTCAAATTTGGTCTGGGGCTACTTTTCATGAATTGAGGTATAACTCCAAGAAACAGTGACTGAAAGCCTGACCAGCGTTCTGCAGTTTTCTCTAATGTGCGTGTAGCTTAATGCAAGCAAATCCCCGCAATGTGTGCACTGCTCAGGTCCCCACTTACTTCTAGCCATATGGTGTCTACTACACGGACAGATGTTGTGCTGCAGTCGCATGTTACGTGTAAATGATGTTAATCCAGTGAAAACTGGCATAAAGAACATAAAACTTGTCAGCTGCATATACAAAGATGGTCATCACAAAGGAGATGAAATTTTACAGGACAGAATGGACACAAAAATGATTGAGTCCGCTATCTGTCATACATACACACATCACATTCAGTGTTTTGTTCATACTCTTTTACACACAGACAAATCAACACAAAGGCTTACATACTGTCCTCATTTACAGTGATGTTCTCTCAAATGCACGGCTAAAAAAAACATCTTTTATTCCTGCATCTGCTCCTCATTTTGAATGTAGCCAAGCTGTCACCATATCAGTCACAGCCGAGGTTTGATAGATGACTCACAGTGGCGTGATGCTGTTGTGCATCTGTGTGAGCAATGTGGCGATTTGTAACGCTGGTCATGCTGAAAGACTAAAGTGTCTTGGTTGCAGAGCACCCAAAGGTGTCCCGCTGATCAGCTGGCAAGGGAAAGCCTTGATTGAATGTCCCCGGGCACATCACTGACTGCGAGGACATGGAGAGGGGACATTATCGATTTCTGCACAGACTGCTCTCTCTTTGGCCGCAAATGTTATGACTCTTGTTTGTGTGGTTGTGTGTGTGCATACAAGTTCTCTGAAGGATACAGCCCCTTTCATCTTTGGAGTCAGCTCCAAGCATTCTTTAATTCCTGGATATCCCAATAAATGGGTCGCCACGTCTCTGGAAGTGTGTGTAATAATAAAGGCAACCCTAAAAGCCTGTGGTTTTGAGTCTAAAGGCCCATAATTCATTGCTAAAAGGCTGTTTCAACCACAAAATGCAGGTTTTGACTCTCTGAAACAGCATATCCTGAGTGTCAGCAGCTTTCTTTATGCTCCTTCCGCATCTTAACTGAACTGGTAAAAAGACAAAGACATTCATTTTTATTGTATTTTTTTCTGTTTGCTTATTGGCCAAATCATAAAAGCATCTTTCCATCTGTTTTCCTTGCAGAGGATACAGCCTTTGAGGCAGGTGTGCGGGTGCAGATCCACAGCCAAGCAGAGCCACCATTCGTTCACGAGCTGGGTTTCGGCGTGGCCCCTGGTTTCCAGACTTTTGTAGCCACACAGGAGCAAAGGGTAAGTGGCCCTGACATTCACAGGTAACAGCTTCTTCTTTTTTTTTATCATTCTTCCTCTCTGTGCTATTTTTCAATCCACACATTTCACTCAGAGATTTAAAATAAAAACCTGCTATAACAATGGGATTTTGGGCATGTATGTGTGTGAGTGGATGGAGCTATATGTCTCTCAGTGATTTTTGACAGACAAAGGAAAACGCCTACTCTGACCTTTCAGGTCGAGAGGTCATTCGTTCCACCAACCCTATTCAGTCACATTAAGCTTTGTTCCGTCACATAACGCCAGTATTACAGGCTGCAAGAGACATATACAGCAGATGGTATTTGATGTAGACAGTCTTCCCTGCCACCATTCCTCTACTTCTCAAGGCAGCTTTTCTTTGTTTTCTCTTCCATGCTTTTGTTTGAGTTGAACAAGCTCCAGTGAAAGTATTTCTGCACAGCCAAGCGAAGTATCTTTCAAATGTGTCCTCTATGAGCTTTGTCAGTTCACTGAGGTTATTAGTTCCGACTTTCACACTTAGTGTTTGTGTCTTTATTTCTTTTTCTCCTTGCCTGGCTCTCAAGTGAGTAGACTGGATTGACCCTTCTCTGATCAGGCAGATTTCTGTCGAGATAAATTCATTGCCCTCTCTATTTTAAAATGACCTATGTCTATTCCTTTCCTAAAGCAACCAGTGGCTGTCAGACATGTGTTTACAGCACTATGAGTAATATTTTTCTTGCGTCTGGAAGGCAGCAGAAACAAGCTGTAAACACAGCAGTGGCTATTAAGTTTTCACTTGATATGGCATTTTCTTGAAGTATTTTCTTGGTCAAACCCGAATGCCTCCCGCTAAATATCTCTTTAGCTGTTATAAGTTCAGTAGCTACACTACCGGTCAAAAGTTTTAGAACACCCTAATTTTTCCAGTTATTTATTGCAATTCAAGTTGTGCAAGTCCAATGAATAGCTTGAAATGGTACAAAGGTAAGTACTGAACAGCCAGAGGTTAAAAAAAAAAGGTTTGGTCACCCAAAACTGAAAAATAATGTACATTTTAGAATTATACAAAAAAGGCCTCTTTCAGGGAACACCAAGTGGGTTAACAATTTAAAGCTGTTCTGCAGCAATGAAGGTTGAATCAGCCTTGAAAGCTGGTGCTACTAATTCCTAAAGATGTACCAACTTTTCTTGGTTACTTACAATCCCCTCTGTCTGCATAAAAGCAGTGTTGGAACACACTGTGGTACCAGACCCTCATGAGCATCAGGTGAACAGTATTGTACTGCAGAAAGTAGTGTGTTGCTACAAAAATGGCGAGAAAAAGGCAATTAACAATGGAAGAGAGACAGACCATCATAACATAAAAATGTAGGTCTTTTCTACAGGGAAATTGCAAAGAAAGTCAAGGCGTCAGTGAGTACAGTTTTCTTCACCATCAAAAGGCACTCAGAAACTGGGGGAAACTCTGACAGGAAGAGGTCTGGCAGACCCAAAGCCACAACTGAATCAGAGGACAAGTTTCTGAGAGTTAACAGCTTGCGTGATAGGCGGCTCATAGGACAACAGCTTCAAGCACAGCTTAGTGGATGTAGTAAGCAAGTCTCAGTTTCAACTGTGAAGAGAAGACTTCGAGCTGCAGGTTTGACAGGACGAGTTGCAGCAAGAAAGCCGTTGCTAAGATGTCAGAATAAGACAAAGAGGCTCGCCTGGATCATCATCACGCAGGATCTTTGTACGCCATTGAGTAGGCGAGAGGATGGTTCCACAGTGTGTGACATCAACTGTCAAACATGGAGGAGGAAGTGTGATGGTCTGGGGCTGTTTTGCTGGATCCAGGGTCGGTGACTTGTACAGAGTGAGAGGCACCCTGAACCAAAACGGCTACCACAGCATTCTGCAGCACCATGCAATACCCTCTAGTATGCGCCCAGTTAGTCAGAGGTTCATCCTACAGCAAGATAATGACCCAAAACACAAGTCCAAGCTATGCCAGAACTACCTCAGGAAAAAAGAACAAGATGGTAAGCTTGAAAACATGGAGTGGCCAGCACAGTCTCCAGACTTAAATCCCATCGAGCTGGTTTGGGATGAACTGGACAGAAGAGTGAAAGCCAAGCAACCTACAAGTGCCACACATTTATGGGAACTTCTGCAACTTTCTAAAGAATATTTGATTTCTATTGTAGAAAGAATGCTGTGAGAGTGTTCAGCTGTTATATCTGCCAAAGGTGGCTACTTTGATGAGTCAAAAGTTTAGAATACATTTTGGTCTATAAATTGATTCCATGATTTCTTTTTCAACTCAAATTACTTATTTGTTCTATGCTTTCATTTCAGAATGCGATGAGACACTAAACTGAATAATTTTCAGTAAAAAACTGGAAAAAGTGTGGTGTTCTAAAACGTTTGACCAGTAGTGTACTTGCTAACTTTGTCTTTTTGCCTTTTTGTGTTCTGTAAGTTGAGCGCAGTGAGAAGATATAGAACTGTGTGCCAGAAAACCAAAACAAACTAAAACTGGCTGTAGAGCTGTGGGGAGATGCAATTTCTTACACATCATTTAACCAGGAAATCCATCCCGCATAACTGATGAAGGGAATTCAAGAAACCTTGTTACTCCACTTTATTTCTTCTGGTCTTCTGGTTGAAGTCTCACTGTCAGCCATTTAAACATGTACCTGATTTTCTAGTGAACTTTTTACATGTATGCATTGTGCGGAACTAACATTGCAGACCATCCATCACAAGATAAAATTGCAGAATAGTTAGCTGGACATGTAACTATTGGTAAAATTCATATATTTTATTCTTGTCTATCATCACTAATATTACGGTTTGCAGATTAGTGATGTAAACACATGGAAACGCGTGTCCCATTGGTTTATCAAGTCCATTTATATCCCCTGAATGTGAGTGAATGACATAGTAGGTAAGTCAGTAAACGGTTTCAGTTGGAATTTAAGGAAGTTTTCTCCCAAAGAATTTGTTTGAGACTTTGCCTGTCCACTTCACAGATGAATGTGGTGCAGCGATATAGCAGTAGGCAGGGAGGAGAAGGGGAGATCTATCCAGAGAGGGTTAAATCTTTTGGGTAATGAGCCTCCAGGGTTTCTGCTTTGGCTCATCTGTCTGCCCAATTCTGTGACTGGCACGCTGAAGACAAGCCCTCCTGTGCCTGCTGAGAAAATACTGGCCCTCTCCATAAGCCTGCACAGTGGGAGACACAGCAAATTTAGCCCCAGCTGATGAATGCAGAGATGCACTTTGTATCAGAAGTCTGGGAAAAACCCTCCTACTGTGAGACATTCCCACCTGTTCTTGCTTCTTCTTCTGCAGAACGCCGGAGGGCACTTTCATATATGTCCAAAAACTATTTCAAACTAAATAAAAGGTGATTAATGGATCGTTATCTGCATGTGAGAATGACTTTGACAGAGTTTAAATAAGCTAATTTTTTGCTAAAAATATTACAGCTAGATCAAAGTAGCTTTAATCAATCGAGCTACAGGCACAGAGTACATAGCCTATAGTAGGGCTGAGCAAGTCTTCATACGCAGGCAGGCAATTTCAAATTTAAGCTCTCCTGACGCAGAAATTACCCTTCTGTGGGCTTTTAACCAGAGCTAAAAGGGCATGGTGTTCCCTTGGTTGAGAAAGTCATTCTTTCCAAGGATAAAATAGAAGTCTTTATTATACCATTATTCCTTTGCTGCCTCTTGATTCAAGCTCAGGGTCTCTGTGTTGCAGTTTAGCTCTGTGCTATTAAGAAAAAGAAAAATACCATGTTTGAGCTCACTGGTATGGGGATTTTTGACTAGTTTGTGTGGACTGACTCGTTGTTGAGGTCAAGCTTTTGCCAGAAGCCTAAAATTTCAGCTCACCAACCAGCACTAACAAAATGACCCCATTAGAAGCCACCCTGTTCTCAACTTTTTTAACAATGTCTCTTGCTCACCAAGTTGTAAAGCCTAATTAAAGCATTGCTCCGGTATAACAGGGAAATGGGACATGGATTAATAACACACTGAGTGGAGCACAGGCCTCAGCTCTTATTAGATAGACCATAATCAGGTCGGCAGGTCTCAACTCAGTGAAAAGTGATATTGAGCACCCTGGATTATGTGATTACAGAGAAATAATCAGATCTCAAATCAGCCACAGTTGACTCTAATTAGGTCAGAAGTGAAGATTAGCTGAGGTGTGAAGGTGCTTCTAAAGGTTAAAGATTGCTCAGGAGGCACCTTTCTTAGGTCTTAACAGAATTAATAGCATCTGGGTGTCAGCATTCATTGCTCTCGTTCGCTGCTGACATCACATAGGGCATGTTTAATTATCACAGGAGACATTATAGCTGAGCCCAGAAATGGCTAGAGGCATCCGGACAATGAAATGTGGAACGAATTAGATTGCTATTTGGACTGTGTTTTAATTTATTCTGCTATGTGTTGGTAAATGATTGTATCTCCAGACCCACTGCATTAAACCCCCTCAAAGCTGAGATGTGAGGTGGGGGGGCAAGGGGGGCCAGGGTTTCAAATTCTGTCAGTACTAACAAGAAGACTGTGGCCAAATTTCACCTGGCAGGAGTTGCATTCTGCCTCATCCAAGAAAAAATTGCTCTTTTGGCAGAGGAAGCTGCCTCACTCGGGATGCTCTGTGATGACAATGAATGGAACTAAGGAACAGAAGGTGGTAGGTGATGGATACAGTGCACGACTAGACCTCGCTGTCTGTGTTGTGGAGCAGATGGGCCTCCACACTGCTCAGCCTGGTCTCCCTCCTTTCTCATCTGTTGTCCCAGTCTTCAGAGCCGCAGGAGGAGGACATTTGGAGTTTTTGTGCTGCCATCACCGGGTGTTGGGGGGATTTTTCCGACAGACTCTGGCTATCTGTTGAATTGTTTTCCACACCGCCTGGTTTGCTGTGAGGCTCCCCTGCTTTTCTGTACTGGCTGGGTTTCAGGGAGTGGGAATGCGTTTTGGAGAGCTTCTGTCACTATCTGTCTAAATTTTTAGCCTACAATACTACTGTGTGCTGGATGACTGCTGCTGCTACTGCGAAGTTACTTTGAAATAAAATGAAAAAATAAACACATGCAATAAAACATCCTTTTTTTTCTTTGCCTTATTTGTAAAGAAAAATTAGCGAAAAATGGAAAAAAAAAAAACTTTCATATGATACTGAGGAGGCAGGGGTGCACAAATATCCTACAGCAAGCATGTGTATGCTTGGATATATGCATCTCCCAGTACTAAACTTTTTATGGTCAGTGTTCAATGTATGTTACTGCTACTGGATGCTTGAATTTCCCTCGGGATTAATAAAGTATCTATCTATCTATCTATCTATCTATCTATCTATCTATCTATCTAAAGGAGATCCTTTGTTCTGCCAATCTTCAGTTCTGCAGATATCTGTGCACTTCAGCCATAGCATCAGCAGTGACATTGTGAGTTCTTCTGGACTCTCTGAACATGGCGTCTGAATGACACCACAGTCTCTTTCCTAAGAAGCAAAAACAGATGATATAAATGAGGTCATAACTCCAAAATTGACTTTAAACCAAAGCAGCAAATACAGGTCTTTCAGCTACAGCATCCAGTGATGTTGAAGCTGCAGCAGGAGATGAATGTGACTCTCTAGACCGTATTACAATGGCACATTCAAAAGTATGTCGTTTTATTGCTTCATCTGCCTTGGAAGTGATTTACATCTTGGGTCTTGCAGTGTTGCCAGCGACATAATGCTCATGCTTTGGACTTTGTGGAGCTTTTACTTGAGGAGCCTGATGGGGTACTCTCCCAGTTCCCTAGCTACTGGGACCATTGCCTTTGCTGCCTCTTCCTGGAGCATGTTTTTAAACATTTTCTTTGGAGCCAGGTACATTTTTTCTTCTGACAGCTCCATATTGGCCTTGTGAAGAGGAAACAGTATAGACAGACACCCACAAGCATTATTGGACTCATCAGAGGTCACCGCAGTAATGCCAGTTTGTAATCCCACCAAAGCTGCCCCCACAGGCTCCATGAGTTCTACTTATCCCTCCAGGAATTAAAAGGTGCTGTTCCACCTTGTTTCAACCTCCTGAATAAATTTTTTTAATTATCCCATCTGATCTTAATGTTAACAACTTTGGCAGTTGTGCTGCTTCTAAAATAACCCCCCAGCTTTCTTGCCTTTGTACAAATGATGGACTCCAGTGGGGTTAGTTCAAGAGCCTTTTTAACAACTAGATTCAGGGTGTGAGCGATGCAAACCGCATGGTGCAGCTTCAGCTCCTTGCCACAGCAAATCATATTAGATGCGCCATCAGTAACCAGACATGGGACTTTTGATTTTATTCCCCATTCTTCCATGAGGGAGGATTTCACACTGGACACATTTTCAGCTGTGTGTGCCAGCAGGAATTTCACTACACTAAGTAGTTTAGACTTCAGACATGTGCTGTCATATATAAAATGGCAGGTTACAGCCAAGCAGGCATCCATATAAAGAGATGTCCACATGTCTGTCAAACTCAGTGCAGGAACTTTCTGGACCTCAGCTTTTGCCTTCTCTTTCTCTTGTTGGTATTTGGCCTTAACCATGGCCTTTACTGCCTAAAGGGAAGGAAGAATATAATCATTATTTATTTCAGTAACGCTCTCATACTCTATCCATGTCACCATACATACCTTCCTAGTTGGGAGAACATAGGTTGGATCCAGTTTTGCTTTGAAGGCCTTGAGGCTTTTATCCTCAACTGTGCTGAATGGTGTGTCTTTAACAATCAGGGAGACCAAAGCCTGATCCAAATGTTATTGTGAACAATGAAATTCACTGTAGCATCCAATCCAATTTACAAATACCATGTAAGGTGCAGAGAATAATGCAGTATATAAATGTGTATGTACAGTATATACACATTGTATATACAAGTGCATAATAATGTTAACAGTGCAAAAATGAAAATAGGTTATGGTTTAATTACAGTATTATTATATGAACATGTGCAATAGTAGTTTTTGTTTGTTTTTATTTTGTGATACGTATGTGATAGAGACAGTATCAGTATTTTCACTGTGATTATTATCATGGTTGATTAACAAATATGAAAAAATGGAAAAGCATACCCACCTTGGCTAGGTCCAACTCTGTTCACCTCATTATTTTCATGACAAGCACAATCATGCCTCAGCGTAGAGGAGGTGTTGTTGTTGTACCCCAGTTGCTTGGCACACAACAAACACTTCACATGGGTCACGTGATGACGCCGAGTAAGATGGCTGCTTAGGCTGAGAGCTGCGGCACCACCCTTTGACATTTTGTGTGAATATATCGGCTTTTGCATTTTTTTCCCACATTTTTCTCTCACAAATTGCCGATTGTAACTTTTTCTCACCACCGATATGCCGAATAACCGGAAAAATGATGCAAGTGCATCTCAACAACAACAGAGCACCAGGGCTAACGCTAGCCTTAGAGCTAACCCGGCCTCTCCTGTTGCGCCTGCCCGGCAGCCCGTGGATGAGTCAACTTCCATTGCTAAAATACATGAGCTTCTTCAGGAACTATCAGAGTCTCAAACGAAAATCCTCAACGACCAAACCAAACACTTTGCAGACATCCGCAAAGACGTGTCAGAAACGAGAAGAGCTGTCGAGGCGGTCGAAGCTAAATTAGCTGACGTGCTAACCAGGATGACTAGCGCCGAGGCTCGTTTGGACATGCTAGAAGAAGCAGAGAGGCAGCGGTGCGACTCGCCCCCGGCCGCGGCTTCTGAAGTTGAAAGGCTGAACGCCAAGCTAACTGAGTATGAGGACCGGGAAAGGCGAGTTAATCTACGCATTTATGGATTCCCAGAACGGGTTGAAGATAAAGATGCTATATCGTTTTTGAGAGATACCCTCCCTGAAATCCTCCGAGATGACTTCCAAGGGGGTCTGGATTTGGAGCGTGCCCATCGATCGTTATTGCCAGCTAAGCCCGGAGCCCCCCCAAGGCCTTTCATCGTGCGCTTCCTGAGGTTTCAACAGAAGGAGCGGGTGAGACAACTGGCGAGAGAAATCGGAGACGTCCGTTGGCAGAATCACAAAATAAGCTTCTATCAAGATTTCTCCAAGGCCACGCAGGAGCGACGACACTCCTTTCTGGAGTGTAAACGTCTGCTTCACTCAGCTAAAATCCCGTTTGGCATCGGGTATCCAGCTGTGCTTTCATTCACAACAGCAAGCGGGGTAAAGCATCGTTTTGATGACCCCAAGAAGGCTCTGAGATGCATCAAAAACCTGTAAGTGACACTGACTTCAAATGACCCCCCCCCATCCCCCGTCAGGGTGACCTGGGTAAGACAACGTGATTTATGTTTATCTTCATATCTTCAGCCCCCTCTCTGATGGACATTTAGATGAACATTTTTCGTTTCATTATATTGAAGATGGGAATGTTTTGTTTTGCTCCTTCATCCCAGCGTCATCACTATTGTTTTTATTGGCATAATCTATAGGCCATATGTGTACATCAGTAGGTGTGCATTCATACTGTATCTGTGCCTAGGCTACAAGTGATGTGGATCCACGGGGTGTGTATGTGGGATGGGGAGCTTGTCCAAAGATGTCACAGACTGCTAAAGGTGCCACATAATGTTTACAAACCAGATGTGTTATTGCTAGAAGAGGGGGGGAAAAAAAAAAAAAAAAAAAAAAAAAAAAAAAAAGTTCACACTGCTGCTATTTTTTGATATTTGATAATTGGTGGTGTTGCTGCCTTACTTGAGTGGCCAGAAACTCATAGTTCTCTGAGTTAGTTGTCCGGTTGTGGACTTGTCAGGAAGGTTTGAAAGTACTTTTCTTCTTCACCTTCCTTTGCTCTTTTTGGTGTTTTTGATGTTTTTTGTCCTTTCTTGTTTTGGGGTGTTTTTTTTTTTTTTTTTTTTTTGGATCCAGACTTCTCTCTTACTACTATGGAGGCAACTTCATCTATTTTTTATTTTTTACAACTTCTTTTAGCGTATGACTGCTCTTAATCTCATTTCAGTCAATGCCAGGGGTCTTAACATTCCACATAAAAGAACTACTGTACTAGATTTTCTCCGCAAGAAAAATATAGATTTTGCTATGATTCAGGAATCACATCTTTTATCCAAAGATGCGGGTCGCTTAGCTAATAAGTTTTATCACCCCATTGCAACTTCTTCTGCATCTACTAAATGTAGAGGAGTAATGGTACTGTGTAAACGAAAACTGAAATTTGATATGATTGACTCTTGGGCAGACGATGCGGGTCGGATGGCCATTGCCAAAATCCGTATGGATGGGAAAAACATTGCACTTATTTCTGCTTATGCCCCTAACGCATTTGATGCCGCTTTTTATGGATTATTAACTAAAGCTTTGCTTGATCTCACAGGATTTCATTTAGTTCTAGGGGCAGATTTCAATGCGGTTTGGGACAGCAGTATGGACAAAACGGGCGGCATTGAGACCAGAGACCAACGTCTTGCATCCGAGGCGCTACGCCAGTGGGCAGCTGATACAGGCATGGTTGATATTTGGCGTATGTTAAACCCTTCTCTAAAAGACTTCTCATTTTACTCAGGGAGACATAAATCCTTTTCGAGGTTAGATTTTATCTTCGCCTCCCAAGATTTATTTCAAAATATTCAAAATGCGCATTATATTCCAGTTACCTGGTCTGACCACAAACCAATACATTGTTCGGTTACTGTTCGTCCATCTTCTACTAAAGCCCCTAGGTGGCGCTTTAACTCATCCTTACTTCGAGATGAAACATTTAAAACTCAGTTTGAAAGCAATTTTAGCGAATTTCTGGAGTTTAATGTCGGCTCTGTTTCTGATCCTAGAATACTTTGGGAGGCAGTGAAGGGCTTTATAAGAAGCAACACCACCTTATATGCCTCAACACGAAATAAGGAGCGCTCGGCCAAATTGGAGGCTTTAGAATTAAAATATGCAACTCTTGATGCCACCTTGCAACATAATTTTAATGATCATGCAGCCCTACAGAAAGAAATGATTAAAAAAGAGATTAACTCTCTTCTGAAACGCCGTTCAGAATTCCTCATGCACAAAACGAGGCAAACTTACTATTTTAACTCCTCTAAACCCAGTCATCTCCTAGCAATGAAGCTTCGAAAGGATGAGCACTTTGCTGATATTTTTTGCATTAAAGATAAAGATGGCATCATACAATCTGACCCAAAAAAAGTAAATGCTTCTCTTGCCTCCTTTTATCAGGAGCTGTATAGTTCGGAAAATCATTTTGATAAACATGCCTGCAATAATTTCTTAAATGACATTAAATTATCTCGCCTTAGCGAAGATGACTCTGTAAAACTAGATGCCTCTGTTACTTTACAGGAGTGTGAAGCAGCCGTCAGAGACATGCGTAAAGGTAGATCACCAGGGCCGGACGGAATCCCACCCGAATTTTATCTTACTTTCTGGCCTTTGATTGGTCCACTGCTAGTGGACATGATCCAATATTCAATAGAAGTGGGTTCATTTTCGAGAGATGTTAATTCGGCTTTAATCTCACTCCTTCTTAAAAAGGGAAAGGATCCGGTCGAGTGCTCCAGTTACAGGCCCCTTTCACTTTTAAATGCAGATTTAAAGGTTTTTGCCAAATTACTGGCCCGGCGGCTTCAAGGCCATATGACAGAGTTGGTTCACAGTGACCAAACAGGGTTTATAAAGTCTAGATTGGCAACGGATAACGTTAGACGACTATTGCATGCTATAGATGGTGCTCAAACCTTGAGTTCCCCTGCTGCTGTTCTTTCACTAGATGCGATGAAGGCCTTCGACCGCCTCGAGTGGCCCTTTCTATGGTCAGTGCTTGAGTTTATGGGATTTGGCATGCCGTTCATTAATATGATTAAGGTGCTGTATAAAAACCCAACAGCCGTGGTGCTTTCAGGCAAAACTAGCTCTCCTCCCTTTGCTATATCGAGGGGATCGAGGCAGGGCTGTCCTCTCAGCCCTCTGTTATTCGCCCTTTCTCTTGAACCACTGGCACAGGCCATCCGTATATCTCCCACAATTTCTCCAATTACCATTAGAGGAACACACCATCACATTTCGCTTTATGCTGATGATGTTTTATTGTATTTAAACAACCCAGTGCAATGTATCCCACATGTTTTGTCAACCTTTGAAGATTATGGCAAGCTTTCCGGTTTTAAAATAAATTGGCAGAAATCAGCCCTGCTCCCTTTGAATCAGGCCATGTGTAATGTTTCTATCCCTGCATCCATTCCAGTTTCTAAAAACTTTATTTATCTGGGGATTGATATCTACTCTTCTGTACAGACAATAGCTAAAAACAATTTTGGTAATACACTTAATAAAATCATTGCAGATCTGGACAGGTGGTCTAACCTGCCAAATTCACTCCGTGGCAGGGTAGCTATAATTAAAATGAATATTCTGCCCAGAGTCAATTTTGTGAGCTCAATGCTCCCCCTTCCTCCGCCCCCTCAATATTGGTGTAAATTACAATCAGCTATAACAAAATTTATTTGGCGTGGTAGACGACCCCGCATTAATCTCACCACAATGCAGCGAGAAAGACAAGCCGGCGGTTTGTCTCTCCCAAACTTTAAAATTTATAAGTGGGCCTTTACACTTCGACCTTTATTAACTTGGTTTCAACCTAATGCTCAGGTATCATGGCGTGCCCTAGAGGAGCAGATACTAGCCCCATATTCGTTTGCTAGCTTTTTGCATTCTAACATTTCAGTCCACCAATGTCGTTTAAGATTTGGTTCCATAATTTCATATTTATTATTTGTATGGAGGAGGGTGGAGAAGTTAGTTGGTTGTTCTTCTGGATGGGGCCCACATACTCCAATATTTAACAATGATAGATTGTTGATCGGAGGTCAACACATTCGTTTTCCTGACTGGGAAAGAAAAAACATTTGTACACTTAACGATATCTTTGGGGAAAAGGGGTTACTTACCTTTCAGGACATTTGTATTAAATATGGTATAACGTGTACCTCCTTTTTCTTTTATTTGCAACTGAGATCTACCTTAAAAAACAATGGTATTTCATTACAGAGCCCTCTTGTAACACACCCAATCCGCAAATTGTTCGACTCTGCTAGAAATACAAGTGGTTTTGTTTCAAGACTTTATTGGTTCGTGTTGCGACACTCTTACAGACCTCTGGCATTAGATAAAACATGGAGGAAAGATATCCCAAATTTGAAAGCTACATTTAATTGGGATAGAGTATGGGTTGATGTAAGTTTAGCATCCAGAAATCCTGACCATCAACAAATACACTATAATTATATACATAGAATATACTTTACTCCTAGGAAGCTTCATTTGATGAAAGTTATAAATGATCCTACATGTACGTTATGTTCTTCCAAAGTGATCGGCAGTTATTTTCACATGTTCTGGGAGTGCACACCAGTGGCGGAATTTTGGAAAATGGTTGCCTTGAATCTGTCCCAGTTGTTCAAGATCAGGCTGCCTTGTTTGCCTGCCACACTAATTTTAAATGACTTGTCAGGGCTGGGTCTGACACTGGACGGGAGGAGAGCTTTGCTGGCGGGAATCACAGCTGCAAAAAAACTAATTGCCACACGCTGGAAACCTCCTCACTCACTTTCCTTCCGAGCATGGATTTTAACGTACCTGGACATTGTCTATTTAGAGTTGTCGACAGCTCGAGTACACGGAGCCAAAGAATCCGCAATAGAGGCTTGGAACTCGCTCCTAACTGTCCTCCGTGCGCTTTAACTGTAGTGTGTGATTAAGGCTATTGGAATCTGGATCCAGGGGGTGGGTGGATTGTGTTTGGGGTAATCATTTTATTTATGTATTTTGTTATTTTTTCTTTGACCTTATTACATGCACATGTAATTTATTATTATTTTATTTTATTTTATTTTTATTATTATTTTAGTTTTATTGTTCACTTTCATGTATCTATACAGTACGTTTATAAGTATGGGTATATATGAATACGTGGCTTATGATTTATTGTTGTATTATTGACTTGTACCTGTAAGTTTTTTCAGTATAAAAAAGAAAATAAAAAGTTGATCACAAAAAAAACAAACACTTCACATTCAAATGAAAAAAAATGACTTGTGAATATTATAGTAGTAACAAATTTCATTATTTATAGGTGTATTTTGTATAATACCTTGATGGGAGAGATCAGCTCAAAGTGTTGCCATACAGGGGAAACCCTTCTCCTTTTAGTAGGCTCCATGAAAATAAGCTCCTCTGTGTCAGTGACAAATTGGTGAAACTCCAACACAAATACTTACGTAAAAATTTTGCAGGCATCCATTGCGCTTTACATCTGTTCATATATCACACCAACACTCAAACTACTTCCTGAACCAGCGAGGCCTCAGACATCATTAGGGATGTCATTAGCCCTTAAGGCCTCAATACTGCTTTATGAAATACATCCTGGATTTCTCTACACAAGGCACAGTACGTCCCATCACTACCATTTGTTACGATAAATCATCTCAGCCTTCTGTTCCGACCAAGAGTTCTGCCTTTTCCGTCCTGTTCCTGTTTGCCTCAGTTTTGTTTTCCTACCGTTGGCTCTCTGATTAAACTTTTGAACGCCACATCCATCCTGTGCATCTTTGTCCTGCAATTGGGTTCATACAACACCACTTCGCAAGCCGTTTTTTGTTGAGTTACATTCATCACCATCTGACCTGTTGCAAATTAAATGTTTTCTGCCAGCTGTTTTTTTTAATTTTGTAACTAGTTCACTAATCCATGATTGTCTGCATTGTATTTTGGTCCAGGTCATGTTTACTGATTTATTATATGGAGGTATTGTTCTCTGCAGCTGGGAAGTACAAACTAAATGCTTCTTATGTGGTATTAACATTTTAAATTGTGTTGTACACTCTGGCGTGTCTGTGTTTGATCTACACAGTTGCTTCCTCCAGGCCTGACTAACCCCTAACTCCCTTTCTCACCTGTAGCTGACCTACCTGCCTCCCCCGTGGGGAGAATGCGAGTCCAAAGCTCTGGAGTCGGGCTTTTTCCAGGTTTACAGTGTAACTGCCTGCAGGATCGACTGTGAAACGCGGTACATCGTGGAGAACTGCAACTGCAGGATGGTGCACATGCCTGGTAGGGACCACTACTGTTCTGAGCAAAACCATCTTGTGCATGAATTAATAAACAGGAGTTTTTGCAAGGTTGCAGTATTTTATGTGAGATTCAACAGCATTCAGATGTCCCATATTGATATGACTAGTCAATACTGGATTAGATGTTGGCATTTAAGAAAACCCTGGGATTATGCACCTGCCAGAGTGTTTTATTCAACTTCCTGTTTATCCTTTGTTTGTATAGTCTTCAAAGAATTTAATGTCTAAATGCTGCCACTGAATCAACTCCTCCTCTTATTTGTGTAATTTAACCTATTCCCAGGTGATGCTTCATACTGCACACCTGAGCAGTACAAAGACTGTGCTGAGCCTGCCCTTGGTAAGTCTGCAGAGACACACACAAACATGAGTCAAGATGACATGCACACACTGTGTGCTGGTTTACATATGATTATTGCCTCTGCAAAGGATGAGGATTATTTTTTCCTCTTGTCACAGAGCTTTAATGCTTAACCTGCTTTAAATATGAGCAACACTTGAATTTGAAGTCAGAGACGGCTCAGTTTAAGCACATCCATTGCATATCATCACAAATGCCATGGCACTGTGCTATGAAACACATTCTAAACGGCGATAGTCACCATCATACTGTACATCCTCTCTGTCTGTCACTCGGCTTCATTTAAAACACAGCATGTAGGCTCTGCTGGCACCTAAGTGGTGCTGCAGAAGTTTCACTTTATGTTCGAAAGTGTTCTGCCTCACAACCGAACTTTATCAAGAGGAGTCATCTTAATAGTTTCCTGTGTGTGCGTAAGGCTCATCAGGTCTGTAACCAGCATCAGAGCATACGGGGACTGCAGTGTTAGAGTTCAATTTAATGCATGGATAGTCAGAAAGATAGTGTGTCATATCCCAGTGTTGGGGCAAATTACACAGGCTTGTTAAAGACTTTGGCAGCTTTCATTCAGACTCAAGATTTTATATTAACTTGCCTGTGTTATTAAATATAGACTCATCCAGCTGTTTGATGATATTCATCAGACTTCCTTTGTTTTAACTTTTTATGAAACTGCTCCTTAATGTAAAAGCTAGAGGCTTTGCATTTGGCCAAAGGCAGGCTATATCTGTGGGAGCAGCTTGTGTTTCTCCAAGTTCCTGGTTCAGTGGAGATGGATTAGAGTGAAAACAACATTAAGGAAGTTAAAGAAACATCAGTAAGCTTCTCATTCACAATAACATTCTCCTGTGATCCTCACTATACGAATGTATTTAAGCACAGTGATTGTACAGTGATGGGAGACATGGTTAATTAATAGTATACGAGAGCAATAACTTGTGTTGCAGTCGTTATATCAACAAATTAAATCTGATGCTCTGCTATAAATGACAACTCCTGTAAGGATTTGTGGCAACTAGAAATATAGCTTAAGTTGTGCTTGGGTGTTTTCAACGTCTAAATGGCAGATGGAAAATTTCTTTATATGTGTGAGTTGGTGTATGGAACTCATGCTGAAATGCAGACGGAGGAAAGCAGGTGCAGTAAATCGACTTCTATAGATATAAATTCTGACAAAAACGAAGGCTTTCAGACAGGAAGGTCCACAGCTTGAATAACACCAAGGTCAACAACATTTATGGTAAAGTGCAGGGTAAAGAACATCTTTCAGTGAGTTCTGAGGAAACTAGAGGAAATCAGAAGTGACTGAGTGAATGCTGACAATCAAATGAGCTGGGAACTGTGGAAAAAAACGTTGGGTGAATGGAGGATGGCAGAAGAAGTGCATGAATTGGGGAAGTGGGAATTGAGCAGGAATGAAACACAACAAGGGCTAGACATTTGTGTACCTCTACACAAGATACATTTATTTTTTGGCATAGTATTTAAAAACATACCAGCTTAAGCCATAGTAATTCTAATTTAATGTGCATTGTGATGACTTAAAACCCAAAGTGAGTGAAACCATGCCTTTTGACCTTTATTAAGCTCAACACTTACGGTGGGAGTTAGTGCATCATCAGTAAAACCTTCTCTCCTCCCACACCATTGTGTCTGTTCAGCCCTCATCTCTCCCATCTCAATGTAAATTATTTCTGGAAACCCACAAAAAAAATGTAGCCAAGGGCAAGAAAACACTGAGGCAGTGAGCATCAATGCTGCTGACTCCCACACCATAAGAGCCAGTGTGAACCAGTGTAACTCACCAATATGTCGTTTACTTGCACTCGAAAACACACGCTGCGCTTGTTTGATGCAGGAGTGTAGATGGTGCATACAGCTCTTTTCCCATCTCACCTGTAATTGGCTTCATTTTTGGAACAGCAAAGCTTCCACAATTCCAGCACGCGCACTCGCACTCAGCTTGGATCACTGAATGCAAATGAATTCTGGTTTAAACTCCAAGTGCCAATTTGCTATACCCAGCAGAGAAGATTTCACACAGCAAGTTTGATTGGGTTTTCTATCTCTGTAACTGTGTCACTCAAGTTTTGGAGACGGCACCGAAAATATATATATTTTTTAATAGGAGACAGCTACATCCTTGCTTATCGGGGTATTTGCTCTTGAGGAAACACAGATGGCTTATACATCCAGACAGAAACACAATTATTTCCAATTCCTGTTATAGCTGCAGCACAACCTGCCAAAACCGACAGGGAAACATCGTTATATCTGTAGTCTTGTGTTACACTATTTTATTAGTTTGTATTAACAGCTAGCTCATGCATTAACATTTGGAAAAGTATGAACCATATCAGGAATAAATGTCTTATGGAAATTTGGTCTTTTAGATTTAAATGCGCATGATGGAAAATGAGTGAAGGAGGTGGACAAAGGTGAGAGGCTTAGACAAAGAAATCAATCATTTGAATGCAGCAGGCCTTGCTCCCTTGTATCCACCAGCATCTCATTTAAATAAAAATAAGAAACCACTGAGAAGCCATATTGAATTTCCCCTTGCTGTTACGTGACTGTGTGGGCCAGTCAGCTATTAGTGCACTGTGCGTGGGGGATATCTGCCTCGTGCTCCGTGATCTGGAGTTGTGCCACAGGGCTGTCTCAGTGAGAGTGAGCCTGGTAACATTAACTTGTCCTTTCTTCTCCCTCCTGTGAATAAGCGCTGAATGTATGGTTAAATTTTAACTTTTAAAGACAAGCTTCCCGGGGTGAGAAAGGGGTGTGTAATGAGATCTGTTCAAATGACTTCAGAAATTCAGACTTAAGGAAAGTGAATTGTGCACAGCCTTAGTGCTGAAGATGCTTTTGGTGGAGCTATATTTGAAAAGCTTGTGTCTCTTAACATTAACATCACTGCAGCGAGAGAGTTGGTGTTATGTAGGAGGCTGTGGGCTTCACACGAAATCATCCAGGGAATTCAAGGTTGTTTTTTTTTCCTCTGAGTTGGACTGCCAAAGCAGAGCTTTGAATAGAGCTTGGCATTTCTGCATCAGGACTTTGTCTGCCAGGCTAAATACTGTTTCACATTTGCAGCTTGAGGGCATGTTTGTGTTTGGCACTTTACATTCTTTCCTCTTTGACAATGACATTGACTTAGACTGTCATTAGATCTTCTGTGGAGTAAACATCCACACAACAATAATGGGTCTGTGTACTTGCTGTTTTCTAGGCCTCTGTTTGTAAGTACAGTATGTGTGAGAGCTGCCTTTGATTACAGTAAGAAAACAAATGCTACAAGCATTTCTCTGTGTCCTTCAAGAACACTGATGGCCTGAATGTACAGCTGGCACTCACATACTACAAAGATGTGACGAATTCAAAGACTTTACTGTAAATATGGTGGATTCAGTTAACGTGTTATCTCTAATAAATAACTTTTTATTTTTATTTCACTGTAGCTTTTTAGAGAGAAAACAATACAAATTAAATGATCATTTTGTCTAACATCATAAAATAAGAAAAAAGCCCAGTGTACTCAGCCTCTTCATGTTCTGTTCTGTCTAATCAAAAAAACAAAATCCAAAGATACACAATTTCCAGTGCTATAACAATATTGTCACTTTTACTAAACAACAAAAAAGACATTATCAAAATTGTCTGTCACTGAGCTATATGACTACGCTAAAATATTTCAAAGCTCATATTGACTTTCTGTCGTCCTCTAATATTTTCTCATTCTCATTAGTTTTGACTATATCAAATTTAGTCTTGAAGCAGCTCAGCCTGGGAAGAAGTTCTTCAAATAAAAGGATGACTTACTTTTGCCAGTTGAATATGAACTGAGGCAGAGGCCTTAGTCAGTCATTGTCGGCAGAACCATATAAAGTGCCTCACAAATAAGTTGTGAAGCTAATAATATATGAAAATGAGGTAGAGCTTGTTTGCTTCGTTTACTGTCTGTAAACTCAATATCTCGCTGTGTCTGGAACAATGTATGGCAAACACTCACTTTGCATCTGCAATTTTTCCCGTGTCCTTCATCTTCATCCCATCCTCCCGCATCTCGTTCCGTTTTTCCCTCCCAATTTTACGCGACTCCCCTCTCCATCACTACATCTGTGTGAAGCTAAACTGTCTGCTGTGGAGAGCAGCAGCTGCATGTGCAGGACGCCATGCAACATGACCCGCTACAACAAAGAGCTGTCCATGGTCAAAATCCCAAGCAAGACCTCGGCACGCTATCTGCAGAAGAAGTTCAACAAGTCAGAGAAGTACATCACGTGAGTAGACAGTTCATCTATTTTTTTTTTCTTTTCTCAAGGCTCCACACTCGCAGGTATAAAGTTATGTGTAGATTATCTTCCTAAATTTTGTCATGTGTTCCTCCCATTGAATGTCAAAGAAGTACAACTAATTGTATGGAAATACCAGAAAATATTCTGCTTCTGCAATCCCTTATTGGATCACTGGTCTGCAAACATTTCATGAATCAGATGTAGATCCAATTTTGCAAAGGGAAATGAAGAGAACCTACCTGAATAAAGACAAATGTGTTATCTAATAATGTTTTTAGCATAAAGAGATTAGATATCAGGGTACCTGAAGAGCTGAGCGTCCAGAGGAGACACACGTAGAAAAAGAAAAACTGAAGATTGGTGTAGCTATATCTCAGAGCCTTCTCCCTGCCAGACATCAGCACAAAACTCTGAGCGTCTTTACAGCCCACATGGTTGCCTATAGTCCTATAATAAAGGTCTCAAATAGATGGAAGTTTTGACAGGCTGTGAAAAGCTGAGCCAGGGCAACAAGCATGTTTTTCCTTCCACACAGTGATCGTGTTTGCCAACTCTGTAGGAAATGAATGGACTGTTGCTGATTGTGTTGCTTGCCAAGTGTTTTCCTGAATTAGGCTTCATTACTACAAATTTGCATTTTGCAGGGACAACATCTTGGTACTGGATGTATTCTTCGAAGCTTTGAACTACGAGACCATCGAGCAGAAGAAAGCCTATGAGGTGGCAGGCTTGCTGGGTGGGTTTGCTCACTGGTGCTTTTGATTTCCCAAACCTTGATTCAGCTTATGTTTTTCAGAGCTATGCCACTGATGACTCACTGGAAATGGGACACCTCGATAAGATAAAAAGAAAAAAGAATACATTGCGGATGCAGAGGGCCCCAGTAAGAAGGATTTAACTTGACACAGTGCATTGTTGTCAAGCAAGGCACGGCACTGACCAATCAAATCTCTGCACAGTTTCCTGGCAGAGCATTTTGAAGATGCATTTCAGCTTTTTACAAGGTGTAAAAAAAAAAATGTAACTGTCAGTGTGTTCCTGCAGTGCACTGTTTTTGTTATCTGATAAACCTTCAGACCCATGGATGTATCACTGCAGCTGGACTTTTATCATTTCACTGGTTCCTGAAGCAACAGCCCATACAATCTGTAACACCAGGTTGTTTTGAGTCTGAGAAAATGTCTCCTTTCTGCCGGTGCCAGTCATCTGGGTGCTTGTGTTGCAAGTAGATCAAAGTCAAGTCCTTTCTTTGGTGAAAAAGAAATATTTTCCTCCTCTTGGTGATACTGTAGCTGTATTCCTCTGCAGGTGATATCGGAGGTCAGATGGGTTTGTTCATCGGAGCCAGCATCCTCACCATATTGGAGCTGTTTGACTATGCTTATGAGGTCAGTTTCCACTTTACTCTCATCATACCTATTGAAACATGTGATTACTCCCACACATTACTCCTCCACAGGCTGTCAGTGTTAGTTGTGCAAGAAACTTAAATGACACTTGTGGTTTCTGCTAAGTGTTTAACATTGACCATGCCGGCTAACAACAGAAACAGTGTCACTGATACAAAGAGTGGATAAAGCTCTTGATTCCCTTCAGAGTTGTCTATAGTGAAGGACAGCATGATGGTACTTTGCCATTACTTTTGCTCTGCTGTGTGCACCTTTTTAGAGCTCCTCATGCTGCTATCAGCTGAATAGGGTTCTGACAAGCGCATAATAATGTTCATCTACCCAAGGGTTTTTGGAAATACACAGAAAGTCTTTTTCAAGGGATTTTTTTTCTTTTAATGAACATAATGGAGTAAAGGGGATAAGAAAGCCCTGTCATGCTGACATATGCAGTTCTAAAGCAACCCTTAACAGCTCTCATGCTGAAATGATAGTGATGGTGTAGTTGTTACCACATTTGTCACCTAATTACATTTTACTTTGAAGTCAAATGTTGTTCTACAGTCAGTAATTACAGGAAGAACACATGGAGATCTCCTAAATGAAGTCTTTCTGACTTCTATTTTCTGATCTGCAGGTGGTAAAAGACAGACTGCTGGACTTACTGAGCAGAGAGGAGGAGGAGGAGAGTCACGGAGAGGATGTGGTAAGAGTGGCCTTTAAACCTTCACTTGTCAGTCTTCTTCACTGAAAGTTCTGTGTAAGTGGAGCATGTAGATTCAGTGTAATTTCACTCACTCTGATCATGCACATCAAGCTTTGCCCTATTTCTATCCTTCCTCACAAGCATGTAGAACGAGCACGCTAGCCAGTCTAAGACTGTGTTCTAACTGACTTAACATGCCAGTTTGGCAGGAAAAGCTTTGTTCCATGGGGGGACCCACCATGAATCTAAGCGGCAGCAGCAAGAGCTCTGCTGGGTGAACTAATGCCTCTTTAATGAATACATACAAGAACGTCAGCTAAAGCCACAAAACCAAAAGGGACAGTAAAGGAGGAGGTTGGTGTTGGTGTAGGGAGCAGCATCAAATTTGTGTGAGGGCATCTGCAGAATATTCTGAACTGCTACTGGAACAAATATATGGATATGACTAAACATTATGTTTCAATTTGTTTAATGATAATTAAGTGATAATTTGAAGATGACTTGGAATGAAGTTATTTATTTATAGAATAAATTCTCACTATATATCAAAACACTAGTTGCTGCTGTGAAATGCAGGATAGCAGAGATAGACAGTTTCTGTCTTTGACCAGCAAGATGCATTTAATTCCACAGACTAACGAATGACATTGCTACTACAACACATCCTGTTAACTTACTAAAGGAATAGGCATAAAAGTGCGAAGAAAGTGCACAAATCCACAGAGGATGATGAATTATGTCCCCAGAGTCTGCTGCACTGCATCTTATTTAAATCAGACTGTATTACTCAGTGAACTCATTTTTATTTTCAGTTCCTGTCTCAGTTGTTCAGTCTGTTGAGCCACTGTTTTATTAGGTGATGCAAGAACTCCCTCACAGTTTATAATCCAGCAACTATGCAAGTTATTCCGTCATGAATATGCAGTGATAATGTCAGCCAGTATAGTCTCATGCTTGCTATCACTGCACTTCTCAGCACTGCCACATTTGCTCCAGTCTTTCCCATAGCCTTTTAGCAAACAATTAACATAATGTGTATCTTACTGTCAGAAGGCTGGTTCAGAACTGCTTCCAGCCTCCAGTGAGGTTCAGGGTTTAGTTGGAACCCTGTAGTTTGTTCTACTACATCTACCATCTACTGTATGGTACATCATTTACGTGTTTTCGTTGCCACGTTATAGTCCTAGCCATAAACTTATTTCAAACTTTTTTGCCAGAGTTCTTGTGACCCGGTGGCAAACCATTCAGAGTCCATCAGCCACACCGTGACAGTCCCCCTGCAGACAACGCTGGGCACCCTGGAGGAGATTGCCTGCTGAAGCACTCCTCCCTTCCCCTCAGAGCCACACACATGCAGCGGTTGCCTCCACCGGGTGGCACTACATCCTTTACAGCATCCTGCAGGACCTTAATGGAGGGAGGAGAGGACAAGAACAGGGCTTGGTCTAAGGACAGTGCTGTGCTCTGTCACACCCCCCTGTCTGAGGCACTAATGGGGATTAAGGAGCTGTCAGCTGGACTTATCAGCACTCTCTGTCACCCTGCACTGTACTGTAATGGGAGGGTGTCTTCTTCTGTGCCAGATGCAGTGGGGTCTGAGTCTCCTCACACAAAGAAAATCAGAGACTGGGTGGGGCAACTACCCATGAAGGGGACTCATCCCTGTGCAGCATATCCATGTAACAAACACATTCATACGTCGCTCACTGCCAAATGAACTGTACAAAATTGGTTTCAAACTGCATGCGTCGATCTAACTTGCGCTCTTTGCTGATGCATACGCTGGACCGCAGTGTTGTATTACTGTACATGTGCGCCATTCGTCTCTCTATCTGCAGGACCGGCCTGTCACAAGGCCCAGGTAAGAAATCAGACTTCGAATGTACGGACCGAACATGTGGTTGTTTAAAATCATAGTTCCAGTGTGACCAGTCATCTCTTTAAAAAAAAATCTATTCTAATGAGGAATTTATCCTTTTTTAGTTAATCATTGTGGGGTAAAGGGAATTGTGGTATATGAGAATTTGCTGAGAGGGTAAAAAATACACCTGAATATGTTGCCATGTTACTGAAAATAGTGAAATCTGGACATTTTGCATCTTACTTTCCACCTGTCAGTTTCAGTTTAATCAGTTTAGCCGAAGACAAGCTCGACTCCTGCGGTGCTAAGCTCTTCTCCAAAGACACCTTCAAAGGATGTCATACCCCTACTATTAATTTATGTGAATAAAGGACTGGCTCAGTCATGGCTCCCAGCTAAGTGAGGCAGAATCTGAATTTATTTGCCTGCCATACAGCAAGCAGAGTACAACACACTGCAGTAAATGGATACAGCCAGGGTGTTGTTAAACCATTATTTCATTAAGAGAGTGTTGGGCTGATATTTCGGACTGCTATTACCATTTTATCAAGGATGGCATCGTTTTGACCTCCACCAAAAGAAATCCCCAGGCTTGACAATTTTAAACAATTATCATGACTATTAAAGTGATTGCAAAAGCACCATGTGGAGAGTTCAGCCAGGATGCTTTTTTCCTGTAGCAGGATACGGGGTCTGCTGTGTTACGATGTAAATAATTGTGGGTTTTGTTTTTTTTTTGCTCATAAAAACGGGTACCACGCAGACATGCCTGATGCAGATCTAAGTAAAGAGAACTTTGGAGAAACATCTCCAGGAAATGTCTATTTATCTGTCATGTTGTGTTTAATTTTTTTTTTTTATTATTATATAATGTTTCTCAATCTGCAGTTCTGAATAGGCGAGTATGTTATATAACAGCCAGTAGCATTTGGGGGTAGTTGAATGTCATGCCAAAAGTGAAGGATAAACTTTGCTGTGAGCACCAGACGTTCTTTTCAGTACATGTTTAGCCAACCATTCACTGTCCTCAGAAACACCCGTTACATATATGGCTTTACACCAAAAGCTTGTGTGAGACTGTTCGGAAGATCTAACATATCTGACTTTTCTATTTCTAGTCCATGATCATCCTAGCATGGTCTCTGTCATCAGGATAATGTACATTACAGGTAGGAATGAATTCAAGAGCTTTGCAGGACTGTTTGAATTATGATTTCCCATCTGTGGCTCAACCTGCTGTCTCTGTGTACTATCATGTTGTGGCTTCAGACGAATACAATCCTCAGCTGACCAGCAGGGCTTGAGGCCAATGTGTCTCGCTTCTGTCAGCGGCAGCAACACTGGCTGTTTCTTCTCTCTACTTTGGCTTCAGTCGTTTGTTTTCTTTTGTTTGTTTTTTTTCCTTCTGTGATACAGCATACAGTGTGTGTTTTTAATGTGAAACGATTAAATGAAACGTTGTTTTGCAGTGTCGGGCGTGTTGGTGTGGTGAGGCAGTTGTATCAGTCTTCAACAATAAGGACATTTAAAAGTTGCGATGCAATTAACACATAGCCAGGCCAGTCCACAGCCATGTTAGCCACAGTCAACGCTAACGTACATTGTAGATAATAAGAAGGTAAAATGTGGGCAGTCTTAGTTTAGGATGTCCACGTCCTCGAAAGCATTAAACACAATACTGGCTTCATTTAGATTTTGACCTTATAGTGGCACTACATGGTGATGGGGGACAAACAAAGTTTTGAGTGCAAAAAGAGTGTCTGCAGTACATATACTAAATGATTTTAAAAGAATAAAAATTGAAGATACAAATAAGGTACAAAGAAATCTCACACTAAAGATACAATGCGGTATTAGACAAAGATAGCCCAAGTTGAAATAGACTTTTTTGAAGTTGGTACAGATTTTAAAGGACAACTCCGGCGCAAAATGAACCTGGGGTTAATAACACATGTGTACCGAGTTCGACCGTTCTCTGGTATTTGTTTTCATGCATTTGTTTTGTTAGTCAAATGTGACCAGTTTTCTTGCAAACTGCTAATTACCGTATAACGCTAGCCTTCGGGGCACACCGACACATAAAAAGAAATCGCTATTTCTATACCACTAACAAGGCTCACAATATCACCACACTTACACGGTAGCATAACTAGGGTCTCTACATGTAAACCGAAGCATTGAGAACTTTGCAAGTATACAGGCAGTTTATTAAAAAAGGAACACAGTACCGTTGACGTCTGGCTCGCATATCCAGGCGGGCACCATCTTGGGGAAACTGAACTCTCTTCGTTCAGTGCTTCTCTATGCTCTCAGTGCTTTCTTCCGGCAACAGACAGTTCAGTTTCCCCAAGATGGCGCCCGCCTGGATATACCAGAGAATGGTCGAACTCGGTACACATGTGTTATTAACCCCAGGTTCATTTTGCGCCGGAGTTGTCCTTTAAGCTTTTTGGGATGTTTTGTGGGACATAAAAACAGAGCGCTGTTTCTCCATTTTTAGTTTTGAGACCTGAGAACCTGTGCCTGTATACCCTAGACATCATTACAGTTGTTTAGCCTATGAAAGATGAACACATGGACACATCCATTTGTAGCTGAACCACGGTGGTTGGGTCCAGTGTAACTGCATTGTTGCCACTAGTCGGACCCCAACTTTCGATTTTCAGCCAATTCAGATGGGTTGAATCGACAATGGAACATGTCAGTCGGAGATGTTACTCTGATTGGCTGATCAGCTTGGAAAACTAGTGTATGAGAAGAGAAACAGAAGGGATGAAAGTAAAGCAAGCAACAAAGTTCAAAGGGCCCTCAGAGGGCTTTTCTCATTTAAATCTTTATCTCATCTGAACATAAAAACATACAAATATTTTCATGACGTGATCATTTAGAATGAATCAATTCCATCTGGTCAGCATGACAGAGGATGGTCCTGCTCTATACAATGGTTTTTAGCTCTTTCTAGCCTCCCAGTTAATAGCAACTCCTCCGGTTTCCTGGAAGATTAATTTCCTCTCATTCAAGCGCAGACGTGTGTCATCTGGCCCTTAGCTGTAGTTTTTCTGTGGTGTGTTGGTGGAAAGTGTCAGACGGGCGACATGAGATGACATCTCGGTCAGCCTTCATTTCCAGGTGTTCTTTGGTGAGTCCATACCTCGAGGAACTACTGGCAGCTCTTTTAGATGGAACAACAATGAGAAGCAACCTTTTTAAAACAGCGAGATGTTGCTAACATTAGTGATCCTTGCTACTCCTCTGTTGCCATTGGTTTAAGTTACCTTGTGATAGAGGATTTATGTAATAACCTGTATATGCCTTGGTACTCAGATGGTTCTGGAACAAACGGTGAATGGTCACTTAAAAGCATGTCAACTTTTGTACGTGAAGGTAGAAAAGAAATGTGAAAATGAGACAACTTAAATATCCTAAGAACTCTTGACAAAAAGAACGGACGAATAACAAGCCATGCCGAATCAATAGTACAGTAGCTTGGCAAGGTCCAATTTCCCGCAGACACTTGTGTGTACATGCTCCTAATATCGACTGAAGTGCTCCATTATTCAGCTTCAAATGATTACAGCAACTTACACAATGGAGGAGCCACGCCACAGCGGTGGAAAAATCCACTTGAAACCTGATTTAATGGGTTGGTCAGTTTTTATTAGGCTTCACTAGTTTTTAAGAAAATCTAGCGGTGCTAGCAATGAGCTGTGGAGCTCAGTGGGAGAGTGTATAATATGTCCTTTCTCTGTGGGTTCATTTGTTTCATGAATTCAGTTTAATCAAGCCTTTTCCTCTTTGCTTGTGAATGAAGGAATAATTTAAAGGAAAGAGATGACATTCAACTGGAGAACTGCCCCAGAGGCAGGAGTGGTAGTGACTGTAGTCATTAAAGGGGGTACTAGAGGGATTATTAGCAGTTCAGAGCGTTGCAGCAGTTACATTTTGAGCGTTAACTGTGTTGTTAAAGGGCTACTTTTGGTTTACATAAATGAATATTCTTCACATTGCCAGAAACTCTTATCTGGGTGCTGCTGCAAGCTTGGGTTCAGCCTCAGTTCAAGCTCAGTTCATTTAGCAGATAGGTGTAGAAAATTGCCTTCAGGTCAGCTGTGGTGCATCAGCGACTCACTGTAAACATGCTGATTGTCTTTGTAGAGTGTGAGCTCATATGGAGCAGAGCTTGAGTAAGTACTTAAAAGAGCATTGTAGAAACAATAAGATCATATGCTTCAGTGCGTTTAAGCGTTTCTTGAATCAATTTTGTATGCTAAGGCAAGAACAGGAAAACAGTGCACTCAGTCAGAGACAAAAGAATGAAACCATAGGAGTATAACTAACCTCAAAGTCCACCAAGAGACTTTACACCACATTATTTTCAATTTGTGCAAGAAATGCTTGTAGTGACGCAGCCAGATTGATCTAACCAGCACATTTTGCTGCCAGTGTGAAGAGGTTGGAAGCCAGCTAACATCATGTCTTTTTTTTTTTTTTGATCAAATTTTTATTTTATTTTAATTCGAACACCAAACAAATAATGATGTACAGCCACTGAACACTGGAGGCTCAGAGTGGGCCTTTCAATGGTTCAGCCATACTGAGCCACATACTGACAATCGTCTCTTTAGACCCATTTATACGGGCTGTTGATAACTCCATAAATAATATCAAGAAAAGTTAAGACCCATGTCTGATGGCCAGAGTGTGAGGGGGCTTCCAGCGTACAGCAATCATGTACTTAGCAGCCGTTCAACCTGCCAACATTACATGTTTCTGACGTTCAGAGTGTCTAAGTGCAGAAAGATCATTTAATAATAACACTGGTATGGTTACAGGCACTGTCTCTGATATGAGTGCAGTCAGCTCGGCGGCCACACCCTGCAAAAATCAAGCGACGGGGGGCACTCCCACATCATGTGGAGGAAAGTGCCAGGGGTATTTAATATCTGGTGCATGAGGGATCATTGATGACTTTCACAAAATGTAACTTTCAAAGGGTCAAGTAGGTCCTGTGTACGATATTATAATGGACCTGCTGGTGGTCAGGATTATGAGAGGCGAGTTTAATATTGACCCATACCTTGCCCCAATCAAAATCCTGATCCAGTCCAGGGACATCGTCCCTCCATATCCTGTCTACTGGAATTGTTTTATAGGAGGCCTCAAGCAAGTATGAGTACAGAGTGGATACCATCCCCTTCGAAGCTCTTTCAGTAATGATCAACTCATGAAGTGGATGTGTAGGTAGCGGGTGCTGCCAAGGTACACCGTGCACTTTAAAAGCTGCTCTCAGCTGTAGATAAAGAAGGAAGTGCCTGGCAGATTGAAGCTATTCTAAATGTCCTGAAAGGAGCAGCTAGCATCATGCCTTGTTGCTTCACTGGAGCTGGTTGGGAGGAGGACGATCATTGCAGGGATCATATACAGTAGGACACTGTCCCTACCTTCTGAACATACTGCACACATATCTTCATACTAGTTGAAGTAACCTGACTATCTGAACAACACCAGCAAACAAGCTGCAGTCTTCTGTTTTAAAGTCAATCCATGTCATAGAAACTGTTGATCTAGTAATCACTTCATTGTAGTTCTAGCTCTGCTGCACAGTGTCATAATGTTTTTACACTAGATTCACAGCGGCTCACAATATCTTCCTGGTTTCATTGGTTTGAGGCGAGTGTTTCATTCATTTGTGTCTGAGGAGGATGTTTTCTTTTTTCCATTTTCAAATTCCTCCTAGTCTTCACCAGAATAGATTCATAAAATAAATGAGTCATCTCCAAAGAAACACACAGTTTTTTTGATTTTGTGTTTTAGAAGTAACAACAGGCTGTGTTGATGACTGCCAGAAGTGACTGTTACTGTATATCTAAAACGGCAGTGGCGAGTCCTGAAGAGGTTCATGTAGATGCTGCAGGAATCCTGATTTCAGAACTGTAGTTCTTCACTGAAAGAAGAGAGCAAAGAACATCAAAGAAGTCATACTCGGAACTAAAAATGTACTGATATTTCTTTGGATGATTGAAATGTTTACATGCATGACCTGTTTTACAAACTAACACAATTCTGGAACTGATTTTGCAGCTGCAAAGAGGGAACCTCTGTAATCACACTGTGACAGTCTGCTTGTGATCCTTTGATTAAGGAAGCTTGAAGAGGGTAGAAGGAGTCCTGAGCCAAAAACTCACAGCCACACTGTAACTGGGGTTTCCACAATGCTTGTCATTTATTGTTGAGGTGCTCAGCCTTACCCAGCCTGGTTGTACTGCTCTTATCTTGTCATACGCAAACAAATGGAAAGCTACACCTTACCTAAACATTGCCCTTAAGTTGAGCATCAAAAGGATAGGCTTTATGGATAGGCACACATTTTCTTATTAATCGTCTACACTGAAATTCCTTTAAGAATTCTTATATTAACAGTTATCCGTGACCTTTGCAATGTACACATGAGTATGAAGGTTTAAAGACCACTAGGAAAAAAAAGTGAAACTATTTATTAAGCTATAACTCAGAGCCTGAGTTTGCAGTCTACTTTAGAAATGTTTGTTTCATGTACATCACTTAAGACATTGGATTTCTTCAAGCAGACTTAACCTTAGTTTTTACAGTTAGATAGATACTTTATTTATCCCATGGGAAAGTAGCATCATAGAAATCAGTGTATAAAGTATGTATAAAATATTTAAGTATATATAAATATACAAAGTGTATATACAAAAGTATATATAACCATGTTCAAACTAAATACAAAATGCAACTCTCTCTCTCTCAGTACTGCTTACTATAGTCCTGGACATGCAGTTCCCCAACCAGACATACTGATGTCTCCCAGTAAGATAGTCCACTATCCAGGAGTTGAGTTGTGAGTCCACTCCCATCTCTAGTTAGCTTGTCCCTCATTAACAGAGGCTGGATGGTGTTGAATGCGGTGGAGAAGTCAAAAGACATGATCTTCACAGCAGCATCCCCCTGTCCAAGTATGAGAGAGTGCAGTGGAGCAGGTAGAGGATGGCGTCCTCCACCTCCACCTTCTCCTGGTACTCAAACTGCAGTGAGTCGAGAGCGTGCCAGACCTGGGGCCTGATGTGATGGAGCAGCAGCATCTCCATGGTCAGGGCAACCGATCTGTAGTCATTCAACTCCCTCGGGTTTAGCTTCTTGGGGACAGGTATGACGCAGGATTCCACTGCAGGAGGAGGCTCAGGATAAATACATGTAGAAGGGGCTTCCTCAGCTCAGAAGTTATAGTATTATGTTTTAATACAACAAATCCAAACGTAGTAGAAGCCAGGGGAAAGAGAGCAGCCACCATCTTGTATAGTGCAGCCAGACCTGGTGAGCTACAGTTCCAAGAAAACCTGACTCCGTCCACCACGCTCTTGCAGGGAGCAGTGTGACAAGAAAGCCTCATCACATTATCCAAATTTTCTGATCTCCTCATAAATAGTGACAGTATGCTCATCCGTGAGAGAACAAAACATCAAGCTGGATTCAAAGCCATGATTCAAAGCAATTGATTTAATCTTCTCAGCACTGGCAGTTTATCAGGCACCACACGCTTGTACCTTTCATTCATGTCAGAGAGAGAACGGCAGTGCAGAGTGAGCAGATTAAACCGAAAATGGGAGATAATCAGAGCTTGAACCTAGGGAGAGTTGTGCACTGGAGAAGTGAATGAAGAAAGAACAGAGCAGAAAACTGAGCTTCATTTTCTCTTTTTCACCTGTTGTTCCAGTCACTGACAAATTAAGGACTGTGGGTTTTCCATTTGATCTGTCTGCTTCAGTAACTGTTTCCAACCTAATCTGCTGAAACTTTCTCCTCGGTGAGGCCACACTGAGGACCATTTGTTTAACCTTGATATCTATAATTAATCCCTCCGCAAAGTTGTCCTCAATAAGGCAATCCTGAAAACATAATTGCATTTTTAACTCAAAACATACTCACAATTTAAAGAGGGATTGACTCTATCTTCATGAATTTGGTCTAGGCACTGGAGGAGTCTGCATCTTATAGTCACCATGTAACTTTGCTCACTGATACCAAGAGCTGAATCATATTTAATTACCTGTTGACTCTGTTTATTGCTTATGAGAGTTGATGACTAATTTAATCACAAGCCACAGACTCATCAAAGTGCTCTTTTCATGTATTCCTATCATGCCCCAGGGAAATCACAAGCATTTTGAGCAGTTAACAAGGCCATTAATCCATTCAGCAAATGAAACGACGTCCACCTGACCGGCTGTCTCAACAAGTTGTGCGTTGGCATTCCTGAGATCCTCAGGACAGCTATGCAAATCTATCAGAGGGTGTGTGCTGTGGATAATTACAGAAACAAGGCTGCAACATCCCACATGCCTCACAAATCTTCACAGCCTGACGAGTTAAAGCCCCGTACAAATTCCCTTAAAGAGATTTACAGGAAGACTTTGAAAGTGAAGTCATGAAGTGAAGTGTGTATTGGTCCATGTTTGCATGCACAAAAGAAGCAGTGGCTCATGTCTAACTCAGATTGGTCAGAAATATGTATTTGTCATACAGCATGAAGCTTGCGGATGGATTTCGCATCACTTTCCTCAGGCTGACTTGACAAATGTCTCATGGTGTTGTGGCTGTTTTTTTACTTGTTTCAAGGGGCAGCATGTGGAACTATGGAGAATCGTTTGGCAGAAAGTGAATATTATTAACATAATCCTCTTTTTGTAAGTGTATAATCACCTAAAATAAGGACCATGTTGTACCATCATGTCTCTACAGTAGCCTGGACAGATGAAACCCTACATTTTTACCAGCCACCACTAGATGTCTCTAGTCCTACACACTGGTCCTTTAACAACTTGTGTTGTTGTTTAATGGCTTTTTTACTAATGGCCAGAAGCAGCATTGTTGGGGAGCCACATATTTAATCTTTAAAAAGATAAATAATAGCCTCCACAGTAGGGTAAATTGGATTTTCTAAAACCAGGCTAATGCCACAGTGCTTTAATTAGAGCAAACAGATTTAACTTCCTCGGACAGAGAGAGAAGCACAAAGTGAAAACAGACAAAGGGACAGAGTTGGATGATGACAAAGCTCTCTAGACATCAATAGGCACTGTTCCTTATGTAATTACTTACGGGATCAGCTCTGTAGAAGACCTCAACTGGAAACACAGTTAGGCTCTACCATAGAAATTTCTGTTGACCAATAAAGTGAAAGAAATGTAATCTAATAGCCCTGCACCTCATTATGTAGCTAAATACATTATCCATGAATATCCATATAATCTGATCTTTTTGCCATGAAGGTCTAGAAACCCCTCTTCACTTGTGGCCTTGTGATCACACCAGAGAACTTTGAAAGAGACTGTGTAGAACAAACCACAAAGCCCAAACCAAACGGTGGTAGAGGAGTATGTGTTCACGTCAGCTTGTATCGTTTTGTGTGTGTGCCTCAGTAATATGTTTTGTTCCAGACAGTGATAGATAACTTTACCTGTGGGGGTGATGTGGACCAAGGCAATGAAACAGAAGACTTGAGGGAAACCTTTAGAGAAGAGCCTCCACATCTGCAGTTATTTATTTTCCGCCTCATCCATCACTGAGAAATGTACTTGGTGCTGGTTACATTATGAAAAAAGTCATCTGGGGAGATTAGTGTGCAGCCTTAAAGCAGTTCAGTACCTGAGAGACGGCACGGATTAGATTAGATGGCCTGATTGTGGAGAAGCGGAGCACGGCTGCGTGTTATCATGGCCAGACGCTGAGCTCTGATTCAATAACATATGGCCTTTATCAGTGTCACTCTTGAGAAATATGTATTTACAGGCTTTTTATTTCATCAGCACAAGTGAGTAAACTAAGTCAAGTGTGACATGGCTCTCAGTGCCTGAACGCAATTCCAATTAGGATGTTAGGATCATCATTGCAAAGTTATTTAAAGGCGCAAACACGTTGAAGACCATCTCCTGCCTGAGAAGCAGTCCCACCGTGGACACAGTTGTGCTGTGCTTGTGCCCTCTAGTGGTCATACAGCAGCTCATCTGATAAAACTGGAACAATGTTCTACGTAACAATAGTCTGACAATATTATGAAGAGGCTGTTTACATCCTCCTGCTGTGTGAGGCTCAGTGGGGCAGTGAAAATTAATGGAATTTAGGGAAAAAATTAAAACACCTCAGCTTGATACATCTATTACATTATATCACATGACCAAACCGTAGAACCGTTTATATTTACCATACTTATGTATTTAGAATCTTATGTTTGAAGCATGGGCATTAACTGCTGCTACAGCAGTCTTCATTTCTCTTTCCATCAAACACTGGCTGCAGAAAGTGGCTCCAAGACAGACACAGAAACATGAGAGAGGTTGGCTAAAGGCTAAAGGCAGAGAGTGTGGATGTTTTTAAGTGAAAGCAAGGCAACAAGGACACTGAATAAACTACATTTTTAAACAGTAAGAGTGAAAAATGCAAAACCACCATTAACGGATTCTGGCTGAAACATTCCTCATATTAAACGGAGGAGGTAATTGGATTGCTTGGGTTTGTTTACTGATGTGGTAATTGCAGCCTCACCTAAGAACACCCTCAATAACACTAACACTACGATGTGAGCCCATTGACTGGACTACCTCCTCTCAGATGTAGGAGCTACTTTCCGCATGAAAATGCCTCATAAATCACTCTCAGGAGTTCTAGCTAAAGCTAACATGCTCTGGATTTTTAGGAGTTTCTCTAAACTCAGCCTCTTAGGAGCAACTGTTACTTTTGCGATTTGGGGGATCAGAACAGCAAAGAGCCAACAGTTGCCACAAATTTAGAGTATGCACATACTTAATATCATTATCTGCTGCCTCAGACAGCTGCTTTGACTCTTTGAGTTTCAGGCATGAGAGAAAACAACCCTCTGAGAAAGAGGGTTGTTTTCTTTCATAATGAAAAATTAATGCATTCATTTAAATACCTGTAAATATATTTAAACCAGTGCAAAGCAAGGACACTGCAGGTGGATGTTCTTTAAAAAAGGATATGAACATAAAACCTCTCCAGCTGATTACTTACAATTTTGTGGGGAAAGGTATTAGCTAGTATGTGTTAAGTGTCACACATTTCCAAAGCAGAAATCCGAACAAGTTCAAAATTCATGTTTTATTTTGACATATAAGAGTCAAAGGTTTTTACAGGTGGGATTTTGATTTTAATCATTCCAAAAATCAGAAAATACTGTCAGAAACGGTTCCTTGTTATACCTTTTTGGGCAGTAAAATGTGGTCTTTGCAAATGATGCTGAAGAGGAGACGTCTAACTGAGAGTATAAATGATATGGTGATTTTATTACAAAATATTATTTACAATAATGAAAAATTAAAAGTGCGATATCCCCATGAAACTCTTCAGTTGATCACGCTGTATGATAATATTAATATATCCACTGTTGCCCAAGAAGTTGTAATAAAATATTCTCTGCCTCTTCTCATGAAATGATTGTGACAGTGTGATTTGTATAATTAGGAATTAAAACCGGAATGTGTCAAAAAACTAAATTATTCCAACTTTATGGGCAACGGTGTATATTTAAACAACATCTGGCAGCAGCTCCTGTGGTTTCCTACAAAAAGAAGAGTCCTTGAACTCGTCATGCTGCAGCACAGTAATCAGCTCATTGAGAACACCTTTGATCATCATCCTCAGATGAAGAGCAGACATGAGGAGGCAGATGGACTCAGAGACTAACAGGTAAGATAAGACTTGACTGTACTGTAGTACATGGGTTGAACACAGCTTGTCTTTTAATTGAGTTTAAAGCAAACAAATGCACAAAGCTTGACACTGTTTGTAGATGTGAACAGAATCAGCTCAGCTCTCCCTGTTATCATTTCTAGAGATCAGCTTCCTCTAATTCACTGAAACTTAAAGGAGTTGTTTTCTCTCAGTTATTACACACATCCTCTCAGTGATTTTAATCTCAGCACCATAATTCAAACTGGAAAATGAGCATTAAGTTTAGCCCATTTTAATCTAAAGGTCATCTCATCCTTTTCCAGGCAGAGCCTTCCACATGAGGTGTTCTATAAATTCCACTATACTCTTCTGTTCAGGAACTTAAACTGAGTTATGTCCAGTGTAGCTCATAAAGAAGTGCTGCTGTGCCCAGCTCTATATACCGTAATTGAATTCCGATTCAATTATAGCTCAATACATCATCAGCATCATAGCTACCTTCAAGGCCCAAATGAGTTCAAAGGCTGTTATAAATATATATATATATATATATATATATATATATAGATGGATATAGTTTGGACACACCTTCTCATTCAGTGGTTTGTGTTTATGCTGATTAGTTTCTACATTGTACACTAATACTGGAGACATATGAAGTATGTAGTAAACAAACCAGAATAGGCTCAGTCCGTCTGGAAGACTTCAAGAACCCCTCATGTGTCCTCCAGTGCAGAGTTCCAGTGGCCGACACATCTCGACATCAGCTGTTCAAGAGGAGGACCAGTGATGGTGTGTGGTGCTTTGGTGGTGACACTGTTGGTGATTAATCCAAGCTTCCAGGCACACTTAACCAGCATGGCTAGAACAGCCCCCTGCAGAGACATACCATGCCATCTGGTTTACTCTTAGTGCGACCATTTCGATACGACAATGTCCCCAAACACTCCTTCAGACCTGGCCTCCACAATCACCTGAACTAAACCCGAGAGATGGTTTGGGATGAGTTGGACACATAGTGAAGGAAAAGCAGCCAACAAGAGCTCAACGCCTCTGGAACTCCTTGAAGACTGTTGGACAACCCTTCAGGTGACTGTCATGAAGCTGATTGAGAGGTTCCAGTGAGTTTACTACTGAATTCCTTCATAGTGTTGATGTCTTCAGGACTGAGCTACAATGTAGAAAATAACCAAAACATACTTAAATAGCATTCCTCAAAACACACTCTCATTACCTTAGTCTATAATTACGTATGTTTATCATTTGAGATTAGCCCTCACTTAATTATAAGCAAATGCATGAGTTTATGAGTTTATAAGCAAATGAACTCAGTGTGAACCTCTAAAAACATCATTATGCATCAGGTTAAACTAATTACTGTTCCCTGCATGGTTCCTCTCATGCTTCAGCTGTGTCTGTTTATTTATTCTATTGTGTTTTGTCTTGTCCTTGAGGAAGTTTAGAGTTCAGTTCAGTTTCATGTTCTCTGTGTCAGCACTTGCTAAGAATATGAATCGTCTAAGAACTAGGTTAGTCCGTCTTCTGCGTTGCCTCATTGTTCTGAATGAGCTCCTCTTTCAGCTGAAGATCAATAGAAATGTAATTGTGAATGCAGGTTGGACACATGAAAAGACAACGAAGCTTTAAAGTTTCCAGGTGGATTTATTCCATCTGCTTTGAAGACTGCTGCAGACTACACATCTCCTGAAACCTTTTATTTATCTGGAGCTTTTTATATTTTGGGAAATACCTCAATTTTCTTTCTTTCCCATTTTTTTTTTTTTAAGCTGTGATAAAGACTGAGCTCAGGTATTCAGACAAGTTCAGGTCAGCACTTGTTTAGTTTAGGACCTTGAAGGAAGGGTGGTGGCAGCTAGCTTGGCTCCGACTTCCAATGGACTAGAGAAGTCCAAAGCTGTCTGGTGTACACAGTTTGTCTTGTTTGCTTGAGCATGAACCAAAACTTAAGTGACCTTTTGTGATTTCAGGGGAGCTTCTTGTTGGAGAAGTGTGTCCGTCCACTCTGGATGTCTATGCAGTGTCTCCAGCTCCCAGGTAAGGTTAGTGAATGCTAGTGTTGGCTTCCTTACAGGCAGGGGTAAAAAGGACAGTTTGGAGGCAATTATTGATTCACTGAGTATTTCCATCTTGTGTTACTTCATTTGACAGCTTTACTTACACTGATCAGGCATAAGATTATGACTACCTTACTAACATTGTGTTGGTCCCCCTTTTGCTGCCAAAACAGCCCTGATCTGTCGATGCACGGACCCCACTAGACTCCTGAAGGTGTGCTGTGGTAACTGGCAAGTTGCGAGCTGGGGGCTCCATAGATCGATATCTCACCAAAAAAAGGATTAGAGAAAAGGTGTGTCAGAAACATGTTCTGCCTCCTTAAAGCACAAACTGGTGCTTCTTAGTCAACAACAAGGATCTATAAACGGCACAGAATTTTTCAGATACTGCAGTATTTCTACTTTTAAGTATGAAATGTTCAGTATTAGTAAAACAATCTTCATTAGAAACCGACCTTATAGTTATTAGTAAATTCTGTTTAACATGTCCTCAGACATGCTACTCAGTAAATGGGTACTTGTTCTTAAAGACGCATAGAAGTAGCATTTAATGTTGTATCTGGCAGAACTAATTCATCTGTTAAATTATTTTCCTCAGTAATTTATTCTCAGTTTTCAAATGCCCAGCTTGTGTGAATTTTACAGGTGTTTGATTTGTCAGGTTTGAGCAGAATGTGGCCTCCATATTAACCACAGACCCTGTGAATCACAACATGTTTTGTTTGGCCATAATGATTGTGGGTCTGTGTGCAGCCTCAGCACACCTCCACATAACGTAGCTCCATTTTCTCAGCAGAGTAACTTTGCTAATTAGAATGATTGTTAGCTGGTTTAATTGGCTCTGCCAGCAGCAGTCTCAGGAGTCACTGGATGCTCACAGGGGTAATTGCATTGGAGAGAGAGAGAAAGGGAGCTGATGCTGAACATCACAAAACTTACCAAAACCCCACGCTACACAGCCACAGTAATGGGCTTCCTATCTTTTTTCAATTACAGAAACTGAATAGGGAAGGTAATGAAGAATTAGTCCAAAGATGAAAAAGGTGTTTACCACAGGAAAGTCATAGAAGGGAAAAAGTAGTGTAGCTCCATGGGGAGAAGCTTTAATCATGGCTTCCAGCATTACACAGGAACCATGGGCCCATGTTTGTCAATTTTTATTTGCATTCTTGTTCAGATGCCTATACTCTATACTCGGATAGTTTTATCTTTTGAACTCAAGCTGGAAGAAGGTTTTTGTACTGACTGAAAAAATTGTATTGTTTGAATGAAAGGAGTGTAGATGTACTGTATATACTTTGTAGAGACACTGGATTTGATTTGATGATGCTTAGGTATTTCCCTAGACTTCATAGAGTTAAAGAAGTACTATAATTTTTATTTTGTCTTGGAAAACAGTTTTACACAGAGTAGCATTTAGTGTCTGGCTTCAAAAACTCACCCTCCCAGTTAACCTGTCAGTATGAAGCCATTTATTCGTGTAGTTTTAAGTTAGTGTGTTTACTTAGTAATCTGTGATACTTGTGAACAACAATTTGTTTCTTTAAACAGTTTGACCTGCAAAGGCTAAAACAAATGAATATATACTGCCTGGACAAAAAAAAAGTCACCACCTGGATTTAACTAAGCAACTAGGTACAGTTTGGAAAATAAGTATTTGATACACCGCCGATTTTGCAAGTTTCCCCACTTACAAAGAATGGAGAGGTCTGTAATTTTCATCATAGGTACGCTTCAGCTATGAGAGACAGAATCTAAAAAAATCCAGAAAATCACATTGTATGATTTTTAAATAATTATGTTTTACTGCATGCAGTATTTGATCCCCTACCAACCAGCAAGGATTCTGGCTCTCACAGACCTGTTAGTCTTTAAGAAGCCCTCCTATCCTCCACTCGTTACCTGTATTAACTGCACCAGTTTGAACTCGTTATCTGTATAAAAGACACCTATCCACAAACGCACAATCGATCACATTCCAACCGCTCCACCGTGGACAAGACCAAAGAGCTGTCTAAGGACACCAGAGACAAAACTGTAGACCTGCACAAGGCTGGGATAGGGTTCAGGACAATAGGACAGCAGCTTGGTGAGAAGGCAACAACTGTTGGCGCAATTATTAGACAATGGAAGAGACTCAAGATGACTGTCAGTCTCCCTCGGACTGGGGGTCCATGCAAGATCTCGCCTCGTGGAGTGTCAATGATCATGAGAAAGGTAAGGGATCAGCCCAGAACTACAAAGGAGGACCTGGTCTATGACCTGAAGAGAGCTGGACCACAGTCTCAAAGGTTACCATTAGGAACACACTATGCTGCCATGGATTAAAATCCTGCAGCACATCCGAGGTCCCCCTGCTCAAGCCAGCACATGTCCAGGCCCGTCTGAAGTTTGCCAGTGACTATCTGGATGATCCAGAGGAGGCATGGGAGAAGGTCATGTGGTCAGATGAGACCAAAAGTGAACTTTTTGGTATAAACTCCACTCGCCGTGTTTGGAGGAAGAAGAAGGATGAGTACAATCCCAAGAACACCATCCCAACTGTGAAGCATGGGGGTAGAAACATAATGCTTTGGGGGTACTTTTCTGCAAAGGGACCAGGACGAGTGCACTGGCTTGAGGAGAGGATGGATGGGGCCATGTATTGCGAGATTTTGGGCAACAACCTCAGTAAGAGCATTGAAGATGGGTCGTGGCTCGGTCTTCCAGCATGACAATGACCTGAAACACACAGCCATGGCAACTAAGGAGTGGCTCCGTAAGAAGCATTTCAAGGTCCTGGAGTGGTCTAGTCAGTCTCTAGACGTAAACCCAACAGAAAATCTTTTTAGGGAGCTGAAACTCAGCTACAGCCTCAAAACCTGAAAGGTCTGGAGGAGGTCTGTATGGAGGAGTGGGCCAAAATCCCTGCTGCAGTGTGTGCAAACCTGGTCAAGAACTATAGGAAATGTTTGATCTCGTGGTTGGTTTCTGTACTAAATATTAAGTTCTGTTTTTCTGTCTTTGTATCAAATACTTATTTTATGCAATATAATGCAAATTAATTATTTAAAAATCATACAGTGTGATTTTCTGGAGTGTATATATCGTTTCATTGTCACAGCAACAATGGAAATGGTTGATAGCTCTCTGGCTCATCTGATGTGAAATTCCCTCCAGAACTTTCCCTTGTTTGTGACTTCTCCATCTCTGTGACAGTAATCTCTCCTCAAGGCAGAGCACCTGGAAAACACCACTGACAGGACTGAGATGTGACATGTGGAGAGCTCTTGGAGGCCAAAGCCAAGGACTTCTGGCTACACTGCCCTGGAGCCAACAACAGCTGTGAGGTAAAACTTCTGACATCAAAATGTTAGATCAACTGCTAAACCTTCTCAAAGATTAAAAGACATAGAACCAGTTTGATTCAGCTAGCTTTATTATGGCACTTTGTACATGTGAGGTTACAAACTCAGCACATAAAACAATCAAGAACAACATTGCATGTTTAGAAAAGAACAGAAGAGACCAGGAAGCTGTTTAATTTTCACCACACACAAATGCTCACGTTCAATCAAATGACTTGTAGAAGTGAGAGGCCAGTGGCTTTGGAATCATGTGATCTACTGTCTGTATTTCCTGATTAGTTTGTGGTCTCAGTATAAAACTGAAATCCAAAGGAATGAGCTCCTGGATGCTACAAGTATTTCTCCAGTGAAAAGATCCCTTGTTCTGAGGCTAGTATCCAGTGCTGTCGGTCTTTTTTATTTTTTTCCTTTCATCACAAATGATCATTATTTGATGTTTTATGTTTTTGGCCCTAAGTTTTATCTTAAATGTTTTAATTTGTGCTACAAGGATCTTTTTACAATCAGTAGATGGAAAATATTGCAATATATCAGTGTCAGGTTTTAGGACTAAATAGAGCTCCATGTAACAATTGTTTTCACCAATGTTTTTCTTGTTTAATTATCACATGCTGCAAGTTGAACTTTTGCTTTAAAAGTGATAAACCCATTAGTTGGTTAAGCTTAAAAAGCTGTCAATATCATGTCTAATGACCGTAAACAGTAAAAGGACATTTGGTACCAATGCCACCTTCGTTCAAAAATACAGATATGTGCAAGGAAACTGTACAAAATCCATTCCTGTCTGTGAACACATACAGTGACACGTCCATCCACACAGACTGAGGGCTCCAAGGTAAACAGGTTGCATTGAAGTGCTACGAGATCTTTTCGTTGGCACACAAAGAGTAACATTTACATTAAATAAGTTGTTGTCATGCGTTTACTAAAAACAGTTTTGTAGAAAATAAAAATGTCACATTCCATTTGGATTTGTCTAGTTGAAATATATATGGTTTAGAGAAAAAAAATAATGCATTCACTTAACTTTTAAACTTTTACACTTTTCCAGAGAACAAGGGGAAGCAGCAGCATCCATCTTTCAAGTCAAGAAAATGAAATCTAAATGAGTAAGTAGTGTTCAGAACCTGTTGCCCTGCTGCAAAATGGAGGTATTCCTCTGACATCATCCTCTCCCTTTGGTTCCTCAGTTTATGGCTGACCAGCCCTGTGTCAGTCAGGTAGAGGGAGTTCAGCAGACTCATCAGCTAGCCTGCGAGCATTGAGGGGGAAGGAGATCAGATCATCTCAAGAGGACGAGCGCAGGGTTTGGGGGAGCAGAAGTTCCTCTGGAAGCGTGGGGGTTGTCATGTTTAGGTCCGCACCCAGCTGACAGGCACCCAGAAGGACTCTCGCTCCAGTCTTTCCAAAATACCTCTCAGTTCTGCACAAGCACTGGCTGAGTCCTCTTTGATCAGGACCCGGTCCACCAGGTGTCCATACTGCTGATCAATCTGGATGGCAGACTGACGCATCTCCTGGAGGTCCTCATCCTGTGGAAGAAAACAAAATCAAGGAGAGACACAGACAGGGGGCGGTCTTTACTTCAAACCTGCTGGATATCCACAGTGTGGCCTGTTAGAAGGTACAGTTCAGTTTCTTTGATGCATAACTCTTATTAGTAGATGGATTATTTAAAATATTACCAGTGCTTTACTCTGCCATTGGACAACTTTTACTGAAGGTCAAGCTGAAGTTGTTACATGAATCTACGTTCACTTCAAAGCTACCAGCATTCACAAAAACTAATGTGTTACAGCAGTGGCTCCTGTGTTCTGTCAGGAAAATGACTGTTTGTCCCACAGCAAAGTAAAGCAATGATAATACTGTCAATACTGCCTACACATCAACTGACTGATTTTGCACTTGTCACCACTTATTGTAGATAATACACTGGCTACGGGTTAAATACCTCATCTAAAAAACAATCATCAGACCAGACCAAACCTTTAATTCATTTGGCTACTGCAAAAACTGTCAAATGTTAATGTTTACCCCTCAAACCCTCAGCCACATTGACTTGCTAACTGCTCAATCATGAGTCACAATAATGGAACTGTTTATCAGTGGTGCTTAGCCAGTAAAACTGACACTGAGTTTTCTGGCTGTGACATTACTGACAGTGATTAATGTCTCCCATTTTACAGTTTTCATCGATGTTCTGTCATGCAGAGCATAAAACATCATGTCCAATTTTGAAATTAGAACAGACAGAAGTTTGTGTCTGGCTACAAATATTTGTACAGCTACAGCCAGGTCAGTGTGTCTGGACACTGACCTAATTGTTATTTTAACTATAACTGTCATTTTACCCTCAAGTCATTAAGGACAAAAATGGCCATGTCCAAAAAACTGCCATTAAAAAACTGATTATTTTTTTCTCCATAAATCTCTTAAACCACTTCGGCACTTTACAAAACCAGAAATTCAATCATTTTGAGGATTTTAACCCTTTAAATGCAGTCAGTTCATGTAATTCTGTGCTACTAGTGTATAGCATTTTAACTGCTGTTTGGAGCTTGGCTATCTGGTTATTTCATTCCGTTGACAACGAAAGAGCAAGTTCTCTGTAGAAAAGTGTCAGAATGAAAACATGTGGCTTGCAACTCCCAGTGAGATGCAGGAAAATGAAACATGCTCAGAAGGAGAATCTGATGTGGAGTCAAATCATTCTGGTTCTTCCTCTCCTGACCTTTCCACTTTGATCCTGAACAGAATGGACTTCAAAAAGTGGGCAGCTCTGGTTTCCTACTAATGCAGAGATTACCCACTACGTTCCTGTTGCCAGAGGTTGGATTTCTGGCCAACACCGTACACTGTCACCTTTAAATAGCCTGCTAAGCTCAAGAACACAAGCACAAAAACTAATGAAATAAACATTTTGTGCATAGGCCCTATAATGGGGAAATGGCTGATTTTAGTGTTAGTGTTTAGTGACCATTTGTTCTCAAAAATGAAACCCTAATATTCCAGAATGAGTGATTATATTCTGTCATGGCTGAGAGATTAAAAATGTGGTTATAATGGCAGTCAACGGGACATTATCTGTCCACTAAGGTCACAAGAGGGTAGTACATTTAAAATCTGATGCTACACAAAAACTAATAATGCAATCAAGTCAATATTTTATGGAAAAATTTGGGTAGTTTTGTGAAGTGCTTTAAGAGATACAGGTCCTTCTCAAAAAATTAGCATATTGTGATAAAGTTCATTCTTTTCCATAATGTAATGATAAAAATTAAACTTTCATATATTTTAGATTCATTGCACACCAACTGAAATATTTCAGGTCTTTTATTGTTTTAATACTGATGATTTTGGCATACAGCTCATGAAAACCCAAAATTCCTATCTCAAAAAATTAGCATATCATGAAAAGGTTCTCTAAACGAGCTATTAACCTAATCATCTGAATCAACGAATTAACTCGAAACACCTCCAAAAGATTCCTGAGGCTTTTAAAAACTCCCAGCCTGGTTCATTACTCAAAACCGCAATCATGGGTAAGACTGCCGACCTGACTGCTGTCCAGAAGGCCATCATTGACACCCTCAACCAAGAGGGTAGGACACAGAAAGAAATTTCTGAACGAATAGGTTGTTCCCAGAGTGCCGTATCAAGGCACCTCAGTGGGAAGTCTGTGGGAAGGAAAAAGTGTGGCAGAAAACGCTGCACGACGAGAAGAGGTGACCGGACCCTGAGGAAGATTGTGGAGAAGGGCCGATTCCAGACCTTGGGGGACCTGCGGAAGCAGTGGACTGAGTCTGGAGTAGAAACATCCAGAGCCACCGTGCACAGGCGTGTGCAGGAAATGGGCTACAGGTGCCGCATTCCCCAGGTCAAGCCACTTTTGAACCAGAAACAGCGGCAGAAGCGCCTGACCTGGGCTACAGAGAAGCAGCACTGGACTGTTGCTCAGTGGTCCACATGGTGTATCCATTTTGCATGTCATTCGGAAATCAAGGTGCCAGAGTCTGGAGGAAGACTGGGGAGAAGGAAATGCCAAAATGCCTGAAGTCCAGTGTCAAGTACCCACAGTCAGTGATGGTCTGGGGTGCCATGTCAGCTGCTGGTGTTGGTCCACTGTGTTTTATCAAGGGCAGGGTCAATGCAGCTAGCTATCAGGAGATTTTGGAGCACTTCATGCTTCCATCTGCTGAAAAGCTTTATGGAGATGAAGATTTCATTTTTCAGCACGACCTGGCACCTGCTCACAGTGCCAAAACCACTGGTAAATGGTTTACTGACCATGGTATTACTGTGCTCAATTGGCCTGCCAACTCTCCTGACCTGAACCCCATAGAGAATCTGTGGGATATTGTGAAGAGAAAGTTGAGAGACGCAAGACCCAACACTCTGGATGAGCTTAAGGCCGCTATCGAAGCATCCTGGGCCTCCATAAGACCTCAGCAGTGCCACAGGCTGATTGCCTCCATGCCACGCCGCATTGAAGCAGTCATTTCTGCAAAAGGATTCCCGACCAAGTATTGAGTGCATAACTGAACATAATTATTTGAAGGTTGACTTTTTTTGTATTAAAAACACTTTTCTTTTATTGGTAGGATGAAATATGCTAATTTTTTGAGATAGGGATTTTTGGTTTTCATGAGCTGTATGCCAAAATCATCAGTATTAAAACAATAAAAGACCTGAAATATTTCAGTTGGTGTGCAATGAATCTAAAATATATGAAAGTTTAATTTTTATCATTACATTATACAAAAGAATGAACTTTATCACAATATGCTAATTTTTTGAGAAGGACCTGTATATGCAGAAAAAAGAAAAAATATTAATCAGTTAAGTTTTTATAGCATTTTTTCTGGATGTAGACATTTTTGTCCTTAATGACTCAAGACGGTAGTAATTTTTTTTTCAGTGTTCTGTTGAACCATTAGAATTTTTTATTTATTTATTTTTTTTTAATTTTGTGTAGAGAGAGACTTTGTTACAAAAAATGTCCCACATGCACTAACGCAGCCAAATTGATGAATGTAGAGGAAAACTTTGCCCAAATGGACAAAAATATCCCTAATGATGCAGGAGGGTTAATTATGTTTTGGTTATTTTCTACATTGTAGCTCAGTCCTGAAGACATGAACACGTGAATTCAGTAGTAAACTAACCCGAATAACGTCAGAGACAACTGTACCAACCCTACCTCTACACAACACAACTCATGAAGACAAGACATTCCACTAACTGGAGAGAATGTCAAGAAAGCAAAGCTAAAGGTGAAGAATATAAAACCTATTCTAGTTTGTCTACTACATACTTCATATATCTTCAGAATTAATGTACAGTGCAGAAAATACTCAACATAAAGACAACCCACTGAATGAGAAGGCGTCCAAACTTCACTGGTGCAGTATATGCACTTAACTGTGCCTCATCATTTTGGTTGCTCTGCACAAATCTGACTCATTTAACAGCCTCGAGTTGAGACAGCTTACAAGAAGAAAACAGAACTCACCGTAACGCGCCCATGCTCTCCCCCTCCTGGTGAGGTGGCTGCACTGCGACGACGTCTGCTCTCAGGAACACGAGGTTTGACAAAGATAACGTACGGCTTGAACTCTGCTGTCCGCAGCCTCTTCAGGGCCTGGAGGTGGAAGATTTACATACAACAGAACAAGCAGACAAAACAGAGGTCAGAAAGAAGATGTGAAAGGACAAAGTCAGCAATGATATGTCACACTCTCTGCTTTGTGAGTAAATGTGATGTGACTGCCATCCCTCGTCCACTCAGTGAAGTGCTGCTGTCGTTCCGAGTATGTAAATCATTATGACATGTTATGATAATCCATTTTGATATCTTTGGATGAACATTAACAAGGCTGTCTCCGTAAAGGGACTCTTACCTCAGGTTGGACATCTACAATACACATCTTATTCTTGGCCTGTACAGAGCGGATGGCCTCTATACTGGTGCCATATTGGTTCTCCTTGTACTCCCCATGCTCTATGAACCTTGGGAGCAAGAACAAAACCTTTACTTCAACAAGAAATCCTACATCTTGACACAAAACAATAAGGCATTAATAGAAACCTACTTGTTATTCAAAGCATCTGCATCAAATTGCTGTTTGGTGACAAAGTGGTACTCTACACCATCCTTCTCATGAGGCTTCTTGGGTCTGGTTGTATCTGTGGGAACAAATAAGTGGAGTGTTATGGTATGTGTAGTAGTGTTGGTCCACTGAGACGGATTAAGTAAAAATGTTGAATCACTCACGTGGTACAGCTACTGCATAACGGTGTGGATTTTCAGCAATGACCCGCTGTTTGAGTTCATTGATTCTTGCTCCAAGAGACCCTTCAGAAGCCAATCGAGTGTGTGCGTGTGGAGAAAGAAAGAAAGAAAGAAAGATAAATGTTACAACATCTTGTAATGGCAGTCTCTGCCACTAGGTGTCACTGACATCACAGGAGACCATTCGTGTTGCCCAGTGGTTCAGCCTTACCAATGAGAACCACCAGACGGGGCCTCTCATTGGGCCTCTGTTGGTAGCGGGTCACCTCCTCGTAGGTCAGGAAGTCGGGGTCTCCAGGATCAGAGCCCTCTCCTGATGATCCCTGTCGGTCTTTACGACTCAGACGGAAACTCCTCCGTAAACCAGCTACAGCACCGCCAGAGATGAGAAGGAACAGAAGAAAAAACTATGGTTAGATATAATGTACAATGATATAACAAAGATGACATAACACATAGCTAAGACATGGTTATTAGATAAATACAATTAAAACATTTTGGAATAAATTCAAGCGCAACCCACTGATAATCATGCATTAATGAAACCTTTGTACAGTGCACCTGGATGAAAAGAACTCACTTATCTGAAGTGTAAATACACGATAGTGTGAGAAGCAGAACTCGGAGCCAAGTATACGTCATGCTTCAACTACAACTTGGATCACATGCAGCTATAGTAAACATACTGGGTAAAATAATTCAAGTCTGAAAATGAAACAGGCTCTGTTCTACTTTAAGCAAAGGTATAGTACAATTTGGTAACAGTTTCAGAGATTTGAGTGACCCAAGATAAATGTCATATATTCAACATATTTCAATTAAGGCATGCTGCTCTCAACAAGGCTACAGTGCTGAGGCAGGACAGGACAGGACAGCCTGGTCCTGGGAGACACCACACTGACTGCAATCTGGGTCTCCCATGATCAGGACTGCCTCTATCCCCCTGTCAGTGGTGTGTACCTGCAGGAATGAGCCGGGCACTGTACCTGAATAAAATTCCCAGGAAAACACCTGGCCACAGGAGGGCGCCACTGCTTTACACTTAGGAGAGACTATAACTGGCGTTAGAGCATCACACAACCCAGCCTCACACCTCCACACAGGGTGAACAAGCAACAAACGTGCCTGGTTGAGTGTGCAATGCGTCCAACGCAGCAGGGCCCTCGTGGGGGAAAGGAGGGGGTTGTTTGGGGGGGGAGGGGGAAGCAGTTGCACTCACCACAGCAGCAGGGCAGTTAGTTAGATGCAGGGCAAAGGGAGTTTGGGAGGATCCAAACACTACTATGAAGGTGGTGGGTGAAGGATGGAAAGGAGAGGGTTTTACAGCTCCAAGCAGGTTGACAAGAAGCACAAATACAGTTTAATAAAGACCTTTGTGTTACAGTGACAGGGTGCTGTAAAGCTTTCAGCTGTGTTTAGATCGCTCCTTCTGCTCAAGGTCATTCGAGCAGCTCGCAGGATGGGGGAGCAAATGGGGGTCAGGTTGGGTTGAAGAAGGGTGAGGGAGGGGAGGTCAGTGGAAGGCCAGAGAGGGATTGAGGATAAAGGGAAATAATGCATCCCAATATATCTATGTCCTGGCTGTCTATGTAAACGCAGTAAGTACTGTCTTATTGTTATTTTACTAATTATATCACTATAATACAAATGATGTTGTTATTGTTCTGATGTTGGACAGCCTGTTTTGATTCTGTACTACGATGGCACTGACACTTTGATGCATCCTTGATCTCTCTCTTAACTCTTAATTATGCAGTGGAGTCTCTGAAGAGGCAGATCTGTTACTGCCACCTGCAGAAGTGTGAGACGAGACTTCCTACACGTTTTCCCAACTTACTTTCTTCTTTCTACTGTAGCTGTTAAATGATTTATTTCTTCTGCACATCTACTCTATTTTTATCCCTTACTAAATGAAATTGTAGTTCTACATCCAATTTCACAGAATCTCGTCCTCTGGCAATGACTCTGAAGGTGTCCAAAGATTTAAAGATGGTTTTCAGTCTTCCTCTTATCCCTCAATCCTGGGCCCCAGACAGGTTAACCCTACAAGCCGTCATTTTGACCCCCAGTCCAAAGCACCCAGGGAACCAGCATGAAGCCAGGCTGCCTCAGGCAAAGAGCAGATAGGGAGAAGGAAAGATGTGCACGCTCTCACCTATGTACTGTCCATTGAAATAGCCCTCACAGTCACAGTCCTCTGTAGGGAGGCAAGCAGGGAAAAGAGGGGGTAAGCACAGGGTAAGAGACCTGGAAGAGTTAGGTAGGGGAGCTGGAAGAGTTTAAAAAAATAAAAAAAGGGCGGGGGCCATGGGTGCTGGAGAGGGGAGGCAGCGTCCAACAGGCAGCAGGCAGGCAGAGATCAGGAGGAGATATTGGAAGGGCAGCCAAGATACAGTGAAGGGATGCTGTTGGAGGCAACAGCCACTAACAAAACTTGATAAAAGAGATATTGGAGAAGAGAAAGGAGAGGAGATGGCTCTACTTCCTCTGTATGTTAGCCAGCTGTGAGTTAAGTCTCTGTCGACCACACACACAAATACACCTCCCAGAGATGCACTGCAAACATACAAACTGCCCCACATATACAAACCTATCCACAATTCCTTAACAAAACCTAAGCACTTCGAGTCTTCCAAACAACATCCCTCTAACATTACAACAATATGAAGTGAGTTTGGAAAATAGACAAATGGAGAAAACAAATGTGACACAGTAGAATAAGGATGAGGATGAAAACAGAAGAAAACATATTAGCAGCCAAGGATGACGCAAAAGAGGAGCTATTGTTATCTTTAACAGCCTCTGCTTGGTTGGGCTAAAGTCTCCAGGGAAGCTGTTCAGTCTGCATATCACCTGGTACAACACACACACGCGCCAAAGAATGAATCTCTATTCTGGTCTGGTACACTAACAGCAGGAGAGGAGGAATTAAGCTGCAAGCAGTAAAAATCCCAAATGCACACCCCACTAGCACACACTCCACACAAACATCAAAGCTTTGAGGCCTCAAGAACATTTTATTGTAACTCTGTGTTTGTTTCTTTGTTTATTGTTGCTGTGTTTGTGCTGCACATGTACCCACCTTTATCACATCCTTGGTCATCTGATATAGTAAGCAGCAAAGAAGATGAAGAGTACAACATAATTATTAAGAAAGGTAACGTACAGGTAATTTTATGTAGATAACATTGAAGAAAAAATAAAGCTTTTATTGCTTCTAAATATAAAGTGACCGTTGTTAAACTGACGTCAGTAAGAGACAAGGAGGGGGACCCACATTTAAAGACTCCTGCTGGGATTTGGTGGAATTAACAAAGAGAGCTGGAGGAGCGTGGAAGGAGGCAGAGACAGAAGAGTCCCTGCTGGTTTGCTGCTGCATGGCGTAGCACGGCTAGCTGCCATATTGCTAAGCTCTTGTTGTCTCCCTGTGGCTCAGGCCTAATCGGATCGCCTGCAGCTTATGTGCCACGAAGAGCCACCACTCACATTACCCACTCACCTGGCTGTGTGCACGCCGTTTCTGTAGTGAATGAGAAAGTGGCAAGCGCAATGTATTGGTGAGACTTAATGGTCGGCAGTAGTTGCACTGCCTGGATCTACTTAAGCTGAACTTGCAGCTTGCTTACTGGCCAGATGGACTAAACATGAAAGAGATTAATTCATATCTGCGATCCCTCCCTCCATCTGCACCCCTCTACCTCTCCCTTATCCCTTTTAAAAACATTTCTACATAGCAGCATTTAGAGGATGGACAATGAATACTAATGGGTCTGAGAGTGCCAATTAATAGCAAAGAAGGTTAAATGTTAATACTGCTGCATTCATTAACCAATAGTACAGACAGAGTGAATGCGTACATTAGTAGATGAAGGAGAGCTGAGAGATGCTGCAGGTAGTAAACTGTAATTATGAAAAGATGCAGTGAACTCCTGGGAAGCACAAACTTACAGACAGGCTTTTTAGGGGATTTTGGATTCGGGAGTGTGCCCACTTTCATCCTGTAGGCCAGTCGCCTGGAGGAATGTGCAGCAGAACAAAGAGCCAAAGAGGATGAAGGCAGGAAGAGAGCCATCAGGACAGAAAGGAGAGTAAGTACAAAGTATGGAGGGATTGTCAGGAATAAAAGATTTAAACATGAAAGGCAGACAAACATAACACACATGGCCAAATTATGAGACAGTGGGACATTTTTGGAACTTTTGTTGACACATTTGTCTTTTTCACCATTAATGTAACCCTGAGCTAAATGTGCAGCTGGAACCCATGTCAGCTGAAATACACACTTTCATCCTAAATATTAATAAATATATAATACACCCTGTTAAGGCTTTTCTGACTTGTATCTCTGCCTCTCTGTGTTCAAGCTGGGGTTATAAAACCAACAGCCGCTGCAGTGTTTGGCAGGACCTCTCAGCCTGCCGAGATCATCTTACTGGTGGATTATGACACTTACAGTATCAGCATGTGCCTATTCAACGCTGTGTTTCAATTTATTTTGTCCACATTGCTTTCATGCTCCATCTAATCATAGTTGACCCCTCAAAGTGGAACACATGAATATGGATTTAAAAGATTACAAATAGCAGGGTAAAAAAAATATCTGTGTGTGTGTGTCAGTTCAGCCCTGCAACTGATTAGTTTATGGTTAGTTCCTTTTAACTGTGAAGACACAGGATCCAATTCCCTCTTCTTCCTAGATGATCTTACCTCTCCTGGAACTGTTTGGAGGGGACAAGTCCGGCTCGCAGGTTGCTGTCTCCCACACGCTTGGCCTGCCACCACGTTGAGTCGTCTTGGGTCACAACCTGCAGTATGTCTCCCCGTTTAAAGGGAAGTCCAGCCTCTTGGCAGGGCGTGGCCTTGTCTTCCAATGGGATGTAGTCAAACAAGGCCCGCACATAGACCTGGAATAAAATGGACAGTTGTAGAAAACAAATATTCTCCAAAAACTACTATTTAAATCACAGCACATAAAAATGTATCATTTATGTTTTATCTCCCTGCACACTCAATATCATCACACACACTATTTTGTTCTCTGCATTTGACCCATCTAAGTGAATACACCTGGAGCAGTGAACAGAGGGTTTGAGGGGTTTACTCAAGACACCTCAGTCATGCGATCAAACCCGCTTCTCTAACCACGAGCCCACAGCTCCACCACATCACATCATGTACAGTCAGCCATGCGTCATCTGACCTTGCTTTCCTTCAGTCGGTCCTCCTCTTTAATGGCAGGGATTATCTTGAGAGTGATGGAGCCTTGGGACTGGGACTAGATCACAAATAGAGAAGAGAAAAAAAGGGAGCGAAGATTATGAGTGCAACCTCAAATTAAAGACAAACACCAAATACACCAGGCTTCAAATGCATTCTGATGTGGATCTTACATTTATTGGTGTATAGGTTGTCCCTGTGTGTGTATTACAAGTTCCTAAAGAAAGTAAAACTTTATTTTTGTATTTTGTTTACTGCCCTTTATCTTTATAGGTAGGATTTATGTCCACAGACTCAATAAATGGACTTGATTTTGCTGTCATGCTGTCAAGAACACTATTCTCTAATCCAAATCATAGAGCTGATGTGATATACAGTATTAGGGTTTGGACTCATTGCCAGCTGCCAATATTCACCATTACATCTACCATTACATCTATGGTATTAATGGCAATAAAAGCTTGAATGTTTTATCAAGAATACCTGAACTATATAACAAGACTTCAGAATAAACATTTAAGAATGCTTTAATGCAGTACCAGTTCATAAACATAATTTTCAATAGAGCAGAAATGTCAAAAGGTTTTTCCACAAGTGTAAGTGTTAACGTTTGAATACGTGTAAAATAGCACATGACGCTAATCTTCTGTAGACACATTTTCAATTTAAATCGGATGGAGAAGAGAAATACGGCAACAAAACATAAGTTTAGCCTATTATAGTGTAATATGTAATCCGGTGTCACACATCAAATTTGAGAATTTAAAAATCTATTTTGGGTCACTGATAAACTTTGTCTGTCACAAGTGACAGAAATTCATCTTCGACAGGCTCATGAAAACATTTAAAAGACATCATTTTAAAACAGACAAAAAAATACATGTAATCAGACAGTCTCCAACAAAAAAGAGGGGGGGCTGTTAACAGAAGCATGTGTCTATTTCTGTTTGTTCAGGGTGGTTATTGCAGAGGGGATGAAAGATTTTTTAAAGATGTTTTTCTGGGCCAGTGGAACCTTATAACATTTGCCTGATTGCAGCACCTGAAAGCAGTGGTGGGGGGGTGAGAGGGGTCTTTTGTGATCAGGATGGCTTTCCTGGTCATAGACCGGCTGTACAGTTCTGAGAGGGGGAGTTTGTGGTTAACAGTTTATTTGTATATGTCAGTGTAAGTATGGCTTTAATCCTTGGCTGTAACTCTGTCTTACCAGCAGCTGACTGATCTCATCGGGCCTCTTGTGGATGACAGAGACACCGTTGACCTCCCTGAGTTCATCTCCTACATGGACCAAACCTGTGAGGAGCAGAGTCAGTATAAGGCCGCGGGCTAACTCTGCTGAAACATCAATGACAAAGAGGATGCCATGAGCTTCTTGGGTCTTTAAGGTTTATCATTCATATCTTAATATCAGTATTGTTGTCAGAACCACAGATATGACCAGCTTCTATCCTCAGCTGTGATCTGTTTAGCTCCATCTACAGCAAAACAACCAAAGGCTGAGAGAAAAGAGATGAATATGCTTTTCCCTCAAGATAGAGAAGCAACACAGCACACACAATATTATGTGGTCATACATATAATGTATACCGAGGCCTGAGGCTAATTCTGAAATCTAAACTCATCTTCTGTCTTGACACTGACAAGAGCTTTTTCTATCACTTGACGCAGCAAGAAAACAGAGGAAGACTTTAATGATTAATTGGCCCGGACACTGATTGGTTTACTTTACCAGCATGCATGCTTCTAATGTCAAATACCACACACCCCTGCATGTAGCTGATATTTCCATGGTAGCACCCAAAGATCTCTGCTGGATGTGCAGTAAATCATCTCTACACATGGAGAGCTATGGATATCAGCAGCAACTACACTATCCTACTTTTCTCCAGCTGCAGCATCTCTCACCCTGTAGCTTTGATCTCACTATCATTAGATGATTAGTTTTTGATTTTTTTTTGTCCCATACATATATGAATAATAAACATGGAAATATTTCCATTGTTTCTGCTGTTTGCAAGAAGATAAAAGCAGTCACAGTAGTGTAAAAATGAGGATTATCTCACTTCCATGCTGGGGCTGTTCTGTATGTCATCTAACTTTGCTATGGGGTGGGTGGGAGGGTTGGATTTTTTGTTCTGTTTTTGCTGTTTCTAGCCTCTGTGAGGCACTTTGTATTGCTTTTAATAGGTATGAAAAGTGCCATATAAATAAACTTGATTTGATTTGATTTGATTTGAAGAAACAGCAAAAATACTAAAAAAATATATTGTTCACCTTAGCATTTATAGTATATATTGCCATGATTAATGCACATGTATTGGACTGAAACTTCAGATCGGATTAACAGCCACAGTCTTAATAATAAAATTCCTGGCAGTGTAAAGAAGGTGATCAAGATAAGACATTGAAACAATATTTACAGTTCAGAAAATATAAGTATGACTACAAGTCTACTATTCAATAGCTCATAAACTAGAGTGGACTAAGGCCTCCTTATTTGAATTACCCTTAGGGACCTTAAGAGAATTATTTCACCTTGATAATCATGTTACATTTATCCACAGGTTGGGAACCACTGCTATTGAGAGGCTTAATATACAACATCCTTTAGAGAGTAAACATTTTACCGCTTCGATCAGCTGCACCTCCTCTCATGATCCGAGCAACAATCACTGCCCCAGTGGCTTCATCACGCCTGATAGTGGCTCCCTGAAGTACAGATAAAGGGATCATTAAACAAACAGAGCAGAGGTCTGACTCCCATAATCCCCTCCTCTTTGATCCAGCCCTCCTGCAGGCTCTTATCTTTTCATTTCCACTCTCATCCTTATGTCACAACTCACTAAAGGCTCCTTGTTCTTCACCAGCCTGACAATCTTCACAGACTCCTCCTCCAGCTCGTCCTCAAAGTCATCTGGCAGGGGTGGCAAAACAGGGTCAAAGTTCTTCTGGGCCACAGTGTCGTGCACCGATAGAACGGCCTGATGGGACAGAAACCAGACGTGCTGAGATTACAGTGCTGATGTTCAGCTGTTGAGATGCACACAGAGCAGCCTGACATATGTCAGAATCTGAAATCACTTCAGAGATGAATTTACAGTGTGATGGCAAATAATATCAGTGACCAAGAAGCATGGCATGGAAAGGGAAATACCCAAAGTTGTTTAAAGTGCGTTTACCTTGAGATGTGGTGACGTCAGCAGGTGCAGCAGTTCCTTCTCTTCTGTGCTCATTGGTCCGCTCTGCAGCTCCTCTGCCACCTGCCAATCAAAACACATATATACATATATATATACATACATATACATATATATACATACACTATATTACCAAAAGTATTCGCTCACCTGCCTTTACTCATTCTATGAACTGAAGTGCCATCCCATTCCTAACTCATAGAATTCAATATGATGTCGGTCCACCTTTTGCAGCTATTACAGCTTCAACTCTTCTGGGAAGACTGTCCACAAGGTTGAGGAGAGTGTTTATAGGAATTTTTGACCATTCTTCCAAAAGCGCATTGGTGAGGTCACACACTGATGTTGGTCGAGAAGGCCTGGCTCTCAGTCTCCGCTCTAATTCATCCCAAAGGTGTTCTATCGGGTTCAGGTCAGGACTCTGTGCAGGCCAGTCAAGTTCATCCACACCAGACTCTGTCATCCACGTCTTTATGGACCTTGCTTTGTGCACTGGTGCACAGTCATGTTGGAAGAGGAAGGGGCCCGCTCCAAACTGTTCCCACAAGGTTGGGAGCATGGAATTGTCCAAAATGTTTTGGTATCCTGAAGCATTCAATGTTCCTTTCACTGGAACTAAGGGGCCAAGCCCAGCTCCTGAAAAACAACCCCATACCATAATTCCTCCTCCACCAAATTTCACAGTTGGCACAATGCAATCTGAAATGTACCGTTCTCCTGGCAACCTCCAAACCCAGACTCGTCCATCAGATTGCCAGATGGAAAAGCGTGATTCATCACTCCAGAGAACGCGTCTCCACTGCTCTAGAGGCCAGTGGCGGCGTGCTTTACACCATTGCATCCGACGCCTTGCATTGCACTTGGTGATGTGTGGCTTGGCTGCAGCTGCTCGGCCATGGAAACCCATTCCATGAAGCTCTCTGCGTACTGTACTTGGGCTAATCTGAAGGTCACATGAAGTTTGTAGCTCTGTAGCAATTGACTGTGCAGAAAGTCGGCGACCTCTTTGCACTATGCGCTTCAGCATCCGCTGACCCCTCTCCGTCACTTTACGTGGCCCACCACTTCGTGGCTGAGTTGCTGTTTTTCCCAAACGCTTCCATTTTGTTATAATAGAGCTGACAGTTGACTGTGGAATATTTAGGAGCGAGGAAATTTCACTGGATTTGTTGCACAAGTGGCATCCTATGACAGTTCCACGCTGGAATTCACTGAGCTCCTGAGAGCGGCCCATTCTTTCACAAATGTCTTGTTTCACAGTCTGCATGCCTGAGTGCTTGAATTTATACACCTGGGGCCAGGCCAAGTGATTAGAACACCTGATTCTGATCATTTGAATGGGTGAGCGAATACTTTTGGTAATATAGTGTATATATACACATACATATACATATACACATATATACATACACATATACATATACATACATACATATATACATATACATATATACATATACACATATATACTAGGGCCGGGACTTTAACGCGTTAATTAAGATTAATTAATTACACGAAAATAACGTGTTAAACATTTTTTACGCATTTTAATCACACTTATTTTTGCACCGCGGAACGTTTCTCACTGGATGAGTTTAGGCGGACCGATTATACTGGAGCACCAACTAGCGTTCATTACTTCAGACAACAACAAACCACAGTGAACATGAACGAAGAAGCTGATGAGACCGCTTTGGTTGGCCCCGTGGATGGGAAATTTTGTTATAAAAAACGAATGGATGGAAGCGTCGATAAGAGCATGGTTGTGTGCAAGCTATGCAACAAGGAATTCGCATATCACCGCAGCACATCGAGCCTCAAGTATCACCTCAATGCTAAACATATAGCAGCTAGCTATATAAATTTTATATGCGATTAATTTCGATTAATTAATTACAAAGCCTCTAATTAATTAGATTAATTTTTTTTTAATCGAGTCCCGGCCCTAATATATACACACATATATATATATATATATATATAGATAGATATATAAATATATAAAAAACCTGAGTCTGGCATGCGTGTGTATCACTAATGTACATTGCAGTTTACTGTAGAATCATCACAGACATGCACACAGGGAAAGATAAGTGGTAAGCAGCTAAGGTCAGCAGTTCCCCCCACTGATAACTTGTGAGTGTGAGAGCAGCAGGGATATGGAGTTTCATTAGATGGGCATTGGGATGATTCAGCACTTTGAGAACATTAAAATTCACTTTTGATACCTGCATCGCTTCTCTGTCGGAGCTAACTCATGGTGACTCACTGCTGTGCCCAAGTGGTAAAGAAATTTAGGGTGCGTGTGTGTGTGATGAACTTACATCCTCTGCCAGAGAAGAGGCACTGTGGAGGACAGGTGTTGGGCTCTGCCTCTCATACTGTCTCAGTTTCTCATGTATCTGTGACAAACAATTATTTTATTAAAAGTTAGAATAGGCAATATACAGTTTTCACAAAGATCCAACAATCATTTGTGTACCCAATTTCATGAGAGGCTTTACAGAAGTTCTGGCGACATTCTCTTAAAAACAAAACATTCTGGTGCCACTACACTCAAGATAATAAAGAAGTTTATTGTTTATTATCAAGACTTTATTGACAGCTGTGTCAATTGAGTGGTGTCAATTTAATTCAATTTTATTTATTTATATAGCATCAACAACTCATCTGCTTGAGACTGGCCAGGTAAAGACAGAAAAAAGAGAGGGAGACTAATAAGCATATAAATACTTTTTTTAAAAATTCTTTAGAAAGGTTTAGTCTGTGTCTGGATCCTGGTCTCCATAAAAAGCTCCTTAATTTAAGTACTGCAGTTCAAAACAAAAGTGAAAGATCTGAACATTGTTGTCCACACCAAGGCTATCACAATGCTCCTTGGAGCTGGGATTACTGCCCAACAGGTGGACCAACAACAAGTTTTTAAAATCTCTTTAAATATCGGGCCCTCATGAATCTACCGGCCTATACACTATAAATAACTTTTACAGTACAAAGGATCTTACAATATTTTGGGTTGATGCTACTCTAGTTGCAACATTACACAAAGAGAATATCATCACTTGAAACTCTGCAATGCCATTAAATCAACTTGTTTGTATATTTTCCTGCTAACAGTAATCTGGTGGTCATCCAAAGGAGTGTCATATCTCAGATGTTAATATATAAGCAGCTGGTAAGTTACAAAAGACTAAATTTTACCACACCTTAACAGTTTTGGAAGACATTCACAAACAGTCATCTGAGTTCCTCACCTTCATGAGGTATCCCAAACTCTTCTCACTGAAGACATCTTTGAGGAACACCATATCCTCTTTATGGTTGGCATCGGGCCGCAGCTGAGATGTCAGCAGGGCCAATGTTTCATGTAGCCCTTAAAAAAACAGCAAGAGAAACCTCAATAGCAGATGAACAGATGGAGCACAGCACATTTTGAGCAGTATGGACAGTATGTGTTTAGCATCTGTGCTAGATTGTCTTACCCGCTCCTGCTGTGAGAACCGGCATGGCTTCTTTCATGGGTCAGTGAGGAGGGGAGACCTGGTAGGCAGATGAAAACAAAAATTTTAATCAGCAAAAAGAAGGTTGTGTTGTGTGTGTGTGCACATACAGACTTGATATAGAGGCACTCAGAGACCCATGTTTGGTAATTATAGCCGTGTATCAGCCTCTTGTAGGCTTCATGCAATAAATCCAGGCTGCAATTTCCATTCTGCAGTGCACTTCACCTCATCTGTGAATGTGTAGGTGTGGATGCGTAAGTCCGCTTGCATTACAGGGCAGTACTACCAAGATAAACTGTCGCTGCTGGCACTGCTAATCACACCGACTCTCAGAGAGAGCAGAATGGATACTCTGGCACAATTCTGTATGAAACAAACACTGTGTCATACCTCTAACTCAAAGAGAACACAGATCAGCCCTAACCCATAGCACCCAAAGGCCCCCACTAACAACATCCTGTTGCCAGACACCACAGGACACCCTCAGAAGGCCAATGTCCATTCTCTGATGAGTCACAATTGTTTTGGAGGCACAAGGAAGACCTACATAATATTAGGAAGAAGGTCATAATGTTATGAAAGCATGCTGATGGGAGAGTGTGACCACTGCGCAAAGCATTCTCCAGCACATCCCAAAGACGAATAACCTGGATGGAATAACCTGGTCATTCAGTATATTCAGGTAGTCAGCTGACCTCATTCTTTGGGTACATAATGTTGCTGAACCTAGACTTGACCAACTGCAGCAACCCCAGATCATAGCACTGTCCCCACAGGCTTGTACAGTAGGCACTAGGCATGATGGGTGCATCACTTCATCTGCCTCTCTTCTTACCCTGATGCACTGGTTCTCCACTATCCTTCCAGTTTTTAATAATACGTTGGACAGTTCTTAACCCAATTTTACTAGTTTCTTCAATCTCCTTAGATGTTTTCTCTGCTTGATGCATGCCAGTGATTTGACCCTTCTCAAATAGACTCATCTTTCCACAACCACAGGATGTTTCTTAGATATGGTTGTTTAAGAAATGAGAAGCTGCTCATTGCATCAGTTGGGTTTAAATAACTTGTTGCCAGCTGAAAGACAATCACCCATGCAGTAATTATCCAATAGGAGGCTCGTACCTATTTGCTTAGTGAAATCCAAGTGGCGACTTTTTTTTTTGGCGAGTCAGTGTATTTATATATACTGACAGATCTATGACCCAAAGATAAAGTCAGCCACAGTACAGTTCAGACTGCAGCATTATTGCAGGCCCCACCAATCAATAACACTGTCATTCCACTCAATAGTCACCATATTTCCTTACTGGAAACCAAAGTCAATAAGAAAAACCACAGACTCCCTCATGCCCCACTGTGATCTAATGACAAAACAACAGAGATGTGCTGCAAAAGAGTGCAACAGTGCAATAACGAGAATTTAGTATTTTTACTTGTTTACAATAATGTTGGACTCTAAAGGCCCATACGGTTGATTTTTCACACTATGGGGCTTCTTCAAGAACAAAATGTGATACCTAAATACTCAATTATATAATACACAACCTACCAATCTACTGTCTGAAAAATGGACATCATTTTCTTCCTACTGCGCGGAGACTGTAAAGTTAAAATAATTTTTTACACTCTTTAGCAGGTTAATTTCTTTCTTGGGAGTTTATGAGCAGCAACTGTTGTGCAACATGTTTAGCAGTGAATTCTTACAAAAAGAGATAGTGAAGCTAAAACACGACAGCCTTTCTAAAAAGAGGAGCACCTAGATTCCATTTCTACCATTTAAACGACACTAAAATGCCTTGGAAATCTTTTTTTTTTTTTTTTTATTTTCAGTTATATCAGTATATCAGCTGACACACAGCCTGGAGAAACAGGCTTACAATTGGCAGTGTGAAGGCAGCAACATCACGTAAATAAGACTAGAGGGCTCAGAGGGACATCCTAACAGGAACCAACCTGGACAGTTTACAAACACATCAAGTCTAGCTGTGTATGCAGATGACTGGATCCCAACAGTGAGGAATAGCAGTCCTGACATTTGAACTATAGACAGATTAAACAAGGGAGAACAGAATGGATGAAATCCATCCAGACTTGTGACAACAAGGTCAGAGGAAGAGTTCATACATAACTTAAATGTGAGCTAATATGAATGAATGTTGTAGCCATGCTGACAGTTTCAAAACTAATGACATTCTTATTAGTTTTATTTTCTGTTCACTGCTAATGAGCAAATGTAAAATGCTAATATCCTAAGGGTAGTGAACATGTCTCTTTAACATTAGCATGTTTACATTGCCAAAGAGAGCATGTTAGCATGGTACGTTTTCTGTGGTGAAATGAACCAGCCTTTGTGAAAGTGTGCCAACAGAGTTGTATTCTTAGGTTCTCTAACCTAAAAACATCATCAGCAATGAGCAGCACAGCAAGTAAGGAGTCCCTGAATGAGGACAGAGCAACACGCAGCTCTAACCCCTCAACTTAAAATCAGATTGCTCTTGTTCGTGATGCTGTGAAACAAAAACACAGTTGTCTTAAATGTTTGTCTCCAGGAAATTGAAATTGAGTTTGACATTATAGAGTTTGACTCTATAATGTGACATCTAAGATTTGCAACACTCCACACCAAACCCCATACAGGACTTACATATCTTTGCAATCTCATTCATCCTTCTCTATTGCAAAATTGCGGTTTTCTCAGTTCTCCTGAAAATTTTCAAAACTGCATGTGCTTGTGCTTTGAAGATTCCCAATCAGAATATGATTAACCTCAGCAGAGACATAGAGACAGCTATGAGCTAATGAATAATGAACATAAAGGATATTACAGGAGGAGGAAGGGAAGCAGCACTTTTTTTTTTTGTTCTGTCAGGAGAATCAGTGGGATCAACACACAGGAGATGACTTCTCAAGTCTGTCAGCTGGGATTTCAGCATAACCTCAAAATATATAACTCGGAGTAGAAAGAAATATGGGGAGTAGAAAGAAATATGGGGAGGAAATGTAAATCACTATTCAGTGCTCCATTTTTGTCCTCTCTAGCAATATGTACGTTTTTATGTACAAAAGAAAAAAAATTAAAACATTTCATCTATTATTGAGTTGTTGGGCCAATAAAAATTGAATGTCTTGCTTCGTAATGGGCCTGTGTAAAAATACAAGGATATTAAAGTTCTTCACTTTTCATTAGCTGTACATACAACATAATAATCCAGTGATGATTGTCTGTGTGTTCATCTATGAATGGATACAAAATAAAACTGTAATATCAGTATATGTTTAGTGGTACCAGTCTGTCTAAACATAATCAAATATAGCCAAATATGTAGCCCAGTAGAAAGTTTAACTCAGTGAATCCATGGTAACTATAACAAACTTTAACATATGTTTAAAAAATTAAAAAAAATTACTATTTCACTATTTATAGATGTTGGTGCCCCTTTGGTATCTAGAATGGTTGCAAAGTACGTGCATCTTCTTAAGATAGGTATTAATACTGGCTCCATTACAAAATCCACCTATATCACATATTGGCACGGTGTAGCAGGATGTGGGAAACCAAAGAGGTTTCCAAATCAAGGGAAACAATTTACAATATGACACTCTTTTTAACTTGTTTTTTTGGTCCCCATTAAATCCTGAGCATATTCAACAATTAATAGTTTTTTATTTTACAAATACGAGCTCAACTGGCAGTATATTATATGGCTCTCTTTGAGAGTTTCCCTCTGATGAATCATTAGCAGGATCCCTTCATCCTCATCTTTCATCACATCATCAGCCTGTGTTATTCCCACAGCTCACAATCACAAAATTATCTTGAAGAAAACAAAAGCGATTGAACAGGAAAAAATATGTTCATTAATGTAAGATTAATTAGCTGAAAACTGCAACCAAATTATATGTTTCTGAATAATTTAACTTGAGATAGATTTGTTTAGAAAGTGCATCTTTTAGACAATCAAAAGTGTGTGGTTCATTACATCTCCCTCTGCAGCTGCTTGGTAACAGTCCTGGGAGGATGACATCACTGGAATCGCTGCTGACACGTTGCTGTGGTGAGATCATCAGAGAGAGCCACTATGGGGGACCCGACTATATGGCACTTTTGGGTATTTATGTCCATTTCACTTGGGGGAAAAAACTTTGGAAAGATATGTATGCAAAGAATTCATATGTGAAAACTCATAATTGTTGATTAATATCTATACCTGCATACAGTATATACTCCATGTTAGGACAGCAATGTTAGTCTTTATAAGATAGCTGCCACGATAGTATAATATCAGCCTTAGTATGTTAATAATAATAAATAAAGAGTTAAGATGCAGTTTTTTCCATAAGCACCACTGTCTCTCAAAAACAAGAATTAACTGTGTGTTAATTATTTGCTGTAGTTTTTCAATGTTAACCTGATGACAAACCTAGTTAAACAGAAAGAAGCATTGTTGCAGAGCTGTACCCTAGCACATAATAGGCTTCAAAGCTAATTAATACTTATTGTCAACTTGTCTAAATTGTGCTACAATTACGGAAACAAAAGGGAAACTGAGCAAGTGCAAAGTAGAATGACCTACAGCTTCAACCTGTGCTATATATTTCCAAGGAACATATTTGTCTTGTCTGCTATTTTGGACTCTTCAGTTACTTCAAAGATCAGCACTGCCAAGACAGGTAACAACTGAAAAGTTATTTACATTTCCATGTAAATGTTTAAAGCTATGACCCAAATAACTGTATATTGTATATTCAAAATGGACAGAGAAAGGATAAAAATCAAAAAAAGCTAGTAGCAACTAATGTGGTATTGTTCTGCAAGTCTCAAGCAGAACCGAAGACGTAGACTGAAGTGACTTGTGTACAAAATGAAGCATTTTAAGTACTCTGAAAATCAGTTAAACTACCATTTAGTAGGCAAATCTGTTAAATGCTTTAATGTGTACAGAGTAGTTATGCATATGTTCCAACTGAGAGATGCAAAATGACTGACAGGTGAAACTGGCAGCATCCCAGTTTAAACTAACTTTGACTGTTCAGTGTGGGTCTCGAAGTGGATTGCAGTAATGTCTGTGTGCTGGTGTTAAATGATTCCAACTGGCCTAACTCACTGAAAAAAATTACTATTTCACTATTTATAGATGTTGGTGCCCCTTTGGCATCTAGAATGGTTGCAGAGTACGTGCATCTTCTTAAGATAGGTATTAATACTGGCTCCATTACAAAATCCATCTGATAGTGAGTATTAAATGGCTAGGTACAAATCCTACTGGGAACCAACTACAAAGTCCACTCACAGCTCATTGTTTTAGATTGATATATGGATGCTTGACTTCCAGCAGCTCCAACAGATCCTTATGTCAAAATGATGCTACAAATAATACTGGTAGCAAAGCCAGAGCATACCTATCTTTATTATATATTATATACAATGCAAAGGGACTATTATATTAGAAACCAGTATTTGTGTCAGCACATTCTCTTGTTCCTTGAACTGGTTTTACTGTGTAAAGCTCCAGGAGTCAGTTCATCTCATTGCAGCTCAACAGGCCTTTAAAAGCACTAGATTCCTCCTATCTCACATCAACGCGACTACAAACATAAAATCGCCAGACATCACTGATCCAGAAATAGACTCGGACGTCATGCTTTTTGCATTTCGTCCCAGCAAAAATGACGTTTTCACTTGAAATCTAGTTAAGAGCTTAGCTGTAGCTCACACAAACATGATGGAGCACCGGTGAAGCCACAGAAAATCTCAGAGGTCAGCTGATCCCATAGTAACGTTCGTCATAACATTCATGCTACATTTTATTAAAACACAGACCGATCAGTCAGTACTACTGCTTTTACTAAATTAATAGGATGCCTTCATCAAATATATATATATATATATATATATATATATATATATATTATTCAAAGTTCTTCCTCCACACTCTGAAGCACTCATTCTTAAACAGATAAGCAGTTTGGATTCACATGAACACACAACCAACATAATCTCTCTATGCCAATACATCCTTATATTACTTTTAACATGTCCCTGACAAAATTCTTTCGGATCCTGATTTTTCCTTTTCCAACCACATAAGCTGGTCCAGAAGCCTTTATTCCTCTGCTTTCATGAATCCTGGGGGTGTTTTGACGTCAGTAGGTTCAGCAGGACAGCAGTTGGTCCTCACAGCAATCAACACACTGCCGAGGGTTTCAGCAGGTCTCTCTGAATCTCTTTGATGCCTCATTTAGTAAGACCTTAGCCCTAACAGAGGTGCAGAACAGCCGCTGCTGTGCTGCCACTGAACAGGGGTTTAAACTGCAAACTAAAAAAGCAGTAAACTCAAAGGCTTAACACATAATCCAGATAGTTTTATATTATACAGGAAAATAAAGCATTCACATCAAAGAACTCCAAAGCCGCTAGCAGGACTGTAAACCTTTAGTCTTGCTTGTATGTACAGACAAAGAAGCACCTCTTCAGCACAAAAACAACAAACTAGTGTATCATTGTATTATTTTTGTGCATTATATTAAAATTATTTTTAGTTTCCAATTAAATGAGCTCTTGCAGTTATGCAAAAAATGACACACTTAAGATAGAAAATAGAAAATGGGAGTTAGAAGGTAGGTAAAAATTTAAAAGAGGCTGGGTTCACATCACAACTCAGGAGTCAATGATGATGGTGACCTTTTAACATCATAGTTTTAGTTGTGTCACCTTAACTACACCTTACATCCTGCCTACAGTGCCCAATGATGTGTTTGCTAACTATATCATATAAATGTAAAAAAGGTATTGACAACTGTCAATAAGTAATGTTTTTATAAAGAATGAAAACCTTCAATTCCCATTCTGTTTAAAATGAATCTGAATGCACCATATTTCCATTCAAAAGCAATCATTAACCAACAAAATGATTTACTATCATAGCAACACCTTGACTATGTGTGCACAAAATGTTTAAGTTACTTTTTGACAAAAAGTTGAATAATACATAATGCCTAATGTAGCCAAATTATGTCATTTATCCTTCAAGATTTAATGGCAGTGTTAAGAAGCCATTTACCATGTTTCTGTGATGAAGTCAGCCCCAAAACAGCTGCAGAAGGGATTTACAGTAACTGTTTTTGCCTCACTGGGATGCATATTTTGATTGATCATATGCAAGCCAAAGTAGAAGTCCAGAGTACACTGTTAAGTCATCATGAGGTGGTGCTGCTCCTTTTTGTTTATGTGCTGCAAGAATATACCCCAACTCTCTGTGTATGTCCAAAATGTTACAACACAAAATGTGCCATCTGGAGTGGGTATTGTGCAGCCTGTGAGTGTGTAGGGATCATTAGAAACACCCCCTTGAACACAACAGCTCTTAATGAGGATGTATTATCCACTATGCTGTGAAGATGCCTTGGCATCTAGACACTAAAACAACAAATGCTCGGTCAAGCTGTTCTGAGCAGGCTTCCTTTCAGAGAGTTGACCGCTTCCCTTCGCCAGATGATGAGGGTCAGATGTGCTGTCCCTCCTTGCAGAACATACATTTTCATTCTGAGCTACAAGCTTTTACAATATGATAGGAGATATAATTTCTGTATCAGTCACCAAACCGTGGTTCACATCCACAGTTTGGTGACTGATACAGAAACCGTGGATTGAAGCAGATCAGGAATAAGCACCCTGCCCTACAGTGTTTTTACACATATTCTGCAAGCACAGACAGAGGCAGACACAGGCACCAATAGATAATACATCTATGTTAGTGACCACACACACAGATGAGTGTGACAGTGTTTTGGTCAGCACATGATTGAGGGTCTTGGCTCGTCTCCTCGCCGCCTTGAGAATGAACACCGCTCAAATAAGGCTAATCCACTGCCCTGACAGTAATGAGAGACAACACTAAGCATGTTTGGCCAGCATCCAATATACACACACTACCCAGACTCACACAATCACAACCACAAAAACCTCCCGTCATCTAATCTCATCTGCCAGGAGTGAGCAGAGGGTGCGGCCAGACAGAAACTTATATCATCTCCAACATGATGGAAACTACTAATGTTGACAGCTGACACACTCATGCACACTGCCACTCAAAGGCTACACCCCCTCTTAAATCCCTCTACACCACCCCATCAATTCTGCACAAAAAGCACAGGCAGATGTCCGTTATCTCTTCCTGTTTCCACACATCTGCCTCCCTGTCTCTCTATTCTTACTTCCTCATGACTGTAAAGCATAATGCCGCCCCTCCATCCCTCTCTCTCTCTCTCTCTCTCTCTCTCTCTCTCTCTCCCCTCCATCTCTGCATCACTCTGCAGTGCTACAGTGCTCGGTTCTTTCCACAAACAGCGTGAGCTGGCAGACAGAGGAAGAAAGGGAAAACACACACTAGACAGAGTACATTGTCTTCCAGCTGATACCTCGCGTTCACACTGAAAACAGAAAGGCGTTAAACAGACAAATGAGCACAGAAATGAGCAGCAGCCCCTTCCCTTACCTTACCTTCTCTTCTCTCTATATCTCCTCCTCTCTCTCTGTGTTTATGTCCCCCCTGACTGCAGCCACACTGTTTCTCTCGCTCTGATTCCTCCTCCTTCCTTCTTCCTCCTCCTCCTGCTCTGGCTGCAGCTCTCACAAACCTGCTGCCACTGAGTGTCTGCCTCTTCCCCTCTATCCCTCTCTCCCTCTGTCTCTCAGCCCCTCCCCTTACATGTCTGATGCTCTTTCTGCTCAAAACATATCTGTGGAGTGCCATAAAGAGGCTGAGATTTTATACTGAACAAAATGCTGTAGCTTCCATTTGCGCCTCGTCAGACACACTGCTCATCTTCTGTTTTTCAGAAAAATAATACCATTTATATTTTAGAAGGGCATTTAGTTCAGTTTCTAAAGAAATGTCAAATTAAGCCCAACCTATGTGTAAATTACTACATGACTATCTAGTCCAACACAGGAACAAATAAACCAATTATTGGGTGAAATCAACATATACAAACAAAAATTACATCAAAGGTGCAACTAATATTTGACTATTAATTACTGTGTGTAGTATGTAAGCTGTCACTTGTAGAAAAGTATCATCTAATTCTACCGTTCCCTTTAATGTCTAATCATCTTTTAGCTAACTAGTCTACATTGATTAGTTCAGAGACATGGCTCAAACATGTTTCCAGCCAGTAAGCAAATATTGCTGTAAATATACAGCTAGTTAGCATCACTAGTCACATTTAGCTGCTAAGGAGACTATAACAGATATTTATGATTTAACATCTAGAGAGAAGAAAAAAAAACACATTGTTAGCTGAGTCAAAGGTGTGTCACAAACTGGAACTTCTGCAAACATGACCACAGCTTTCAGAGTGAAAACGCAATCGTCTTTCTCCTAGTGGCATCATTTCACTCTCACATTTTGTGGTGGCTAATTGGATCTGATTGGCTGCTTCTGAGAGTGAGCTCCCCTCCCCCTCCTCTCTCAGCCAGGCAGGACTGGAGCTTAGGTTGTGGTTAGCCCACATCCATCTACGGAGCGGCTGCTCGCCCTTTGTCTGCCTGCATGTAGCTCACACAGTGGACACACAGCATCCTAATGATGGCTTAACCCCCTCCATCCAACACACACACATCCCTTCATTCACATGGTAATAGTGGGTGTTTCCAGCCTGTCTTTGTGCCCTTGTTTTCATGTCCAGATGCCACAAACCTCGAGATACAAAGACATGAACTGCAATTTTCTTTTCAAATAACTAAAGCTCTATATATGAAAAGGTCTAAAACTTCTGATTTCAAAATATATAGATATATTTAAACATAAATAATAAGCCATTATATTATCACATGCATCAGCTGCTGAAGTTATTCTGTGGAGAGGTTAATGTATTTTCTGAGTAATGATCGAGAGAACATTCAAAGGCAAATCTAATATCCCTTCTGACAGTTGTCATAAGTTAACAGTGCAAGATATTCTTTCTGAGAAGTATTTAAAACATATTCATGGTATGAATGTAAGTCTAATAGCAACTGCTTAAAATGTTTCTCTTACTGATGAGCATGGTCACACACACACTTATATTTGTGAACTTTTACATTATTCACTAGTCATTTATATAGTCACTAAAGAAGAGCTGATTATTATACTGTTCACTATGAAATACACTCATCACTAGGGCTGAACGATTAATTACATTTGCGATAATATCGCGATATGATAAAACGCAATTTTCTAACCGCAACTTGCACGATTACAGGGTGGTCACGGGACGCGAGCGAAAGAGTGGAGAACTCGGCTGCGTCAACATTCATGCTGCTCTTTAACCTGTTGCGCAATGGCCTCTGGCTCGACAGAACAGTCAGAAACTGACACAGCTGAGACTTTAGTCTTGAAGAGGAACAGCACGTAGGTGATGTGGAACTATTTTGCTTTCAAAAAAGATGATGCTGCGCAGCGTCAGGTGTTGTGCAGAGCATGCCGTGCTCCCGTTGCTACTTCACGGGGTAGCATAATTTCATCATGTTTTGTTGGGAAAAAAAAGAGGATAAAATAAAAAATAAATAAAAAAATCGCATATTAAATCGCAATTGCAATATTGGGGGAAAAAATCGCAATTAGATTATTTTCCCAAATCGTTCAGCCCTACTTATCACTGAATTAGAAATAAACAAACTTTCCTGAACTGTAGCATCATCAGGTCAGAGGGACTCTGTACACTTGAAACATCCCCATAATTACAGCAGAGGTCATTATGGGTCTTTGCCCAAATTGATTCAGAGGCATCTGCTCACCTCCTCCTCTGGGAAGCAGGAACAGCCAGTCTGATGTCCATGATGAGGGGTAGATCAGGAGGTTCAAACTGTCTTCTGACCCTACAAATAGGCCATAAACTGGGTCTGTGTGTGTGTTCAGTCAGCTCCGCAGGGACCAAATGAATGGAGTCACTATCAGATAATAGGGCACATATGGGATCATGAGCCATTATTTTGTGCAGATGTGCTGTATCACAGAATAATGAAACCAAGTAGTTACTTACTATTAAAACTGCAGCAGCAGCCAGACAAAGGCCTATAGTAAAGTAAGTCTGCCTCATTAACCGTGTTTCATGTCAGTCCCTCAGGCATGTTTCTGTGAGCACAATGACAAAGAAGAAATGATTCAGATGTAATTATTCGAGCTAAAACAAACCCCAGTTCTCCTCTACCCTTGAAAACATTTTTATAAAACTGGACTATGGTTCTGATAAAGGAAAGTGTGGATGATTATCTCCACCCTTTGCTGGAGATAGTGTTTATCAGTCTTGATTCATACCATTTAATTATAGATTTCTTAGCAAGAAAAATGTCAGACCGAAACCCAGAGGATGAACCAAAATACACAATCTATTTGACACTGTAGAATTAATAAATTAATATTAGAGAGACTATGCTATAACCACAAAATGACTGTTTTTTACATTCTCTGCTGATTAGTGCTAGTTATTGGGATGATACCCTTTGTGTAAACTGCAGGTCAGAAGATTACTGTACACTGTTTGAATTAACTGACTATAAACTTGGCATGTTCTTCACCAAATGTACCTACAAAGAGCTGCAAAATGCACAAGGACAGACAGATAAAATCAATAAGTATTACCAGGAATGTTGCACACAGTCAAACCGAAGTGATTGGAGTGAAATCTGCAGATAAAACTATAAACTGTGCTGCTGTTTGTGGAATTAGCTGCAGGTGTGCAGGAAGGGACAGGTCACGTGATCAGCAAAGCAAATAAACTCGATGGGGGCAACTGGTGGACAGGTGTGGAATGACAAGTCACCTTTAATACAGCAGCTTCTGCACCAAATAATGACTATCTCTCTATCTATCTATCGATTAAGAAAATTAAAAATAATCATAAGACACCTATCTGAATCTACAACAGTGACTTGGGTAATGCAGAATCTTGACAAATACAGACAGCTAAAATAAACTAACTGCATAGTTAATAAGGCATACAGCTTATCGAAATTAGGATAACAAGTTGTCCCACATTTAGAAAAATAAATAAGTGTATAGCTGAAAAATTATCAAAGCACGCAAAAGCAAGGATTTTCAGATTAGACCAGTAGTTTTCAATCACTCAACTTCCACAAATGATCTTAAAATAAATCTGAAGGGGTCAAGTTCTTCAGAGTAAAGTTAAATTGTTGTTTTTTTGCTTGTTTTACTTTTGAAATAGTAGAAACTTTCAGCCTTTAGCCTGCACGCAGGCTGTGAGCAGAGGCAGATTAACAGAGAGAAAAGAAGGTATCACCTTCCAGCGTTATATTAACTGCAATCATATTTACTCTTCTCCCTTTTATCAGATCGCTGCTGTTTGTCAGGAAGAAAGAGGCTTAATGTCCTTTCAGACTAATGTCTGTCCGGCGCCACAACTTTCTCACCGTTCTCTCAGCCAGCAGGACTCATCAATAGGATTTTCTGTCTGGCTCTCTCTACATTATCTGCTGGCACTCAGGCTCCTCCAAAGCCTTGGACTGCTCTCCATTGCCTGAGATGGCTGTGAGATGGAATAATAAATGTGATTACCCCACTACTTTTACAGAATGAAATGATCGCGCTTAAATCCACATTCGTGGAACAATTTATGTTAACAGTTCTTGGAAATTCATCCAGTCAATTAGCAACCACAAAGAGACACAAAATCACCACTAAACAGGAAAAAAAAAAAACACCAGAAACTGATGCAGAACTAGAATTACCGTCTTATTAGGTTTTCTTATTAGGTATTAGGTTAACTGGTGATTCTAAATTGGCCGTAGGTGTGAATGTGAGTGTGAATGGTTGTCTGTCTCTCTGTGTTAGCCCTGTGATGGACTGGTGACCTGTCCAGGGTGTACCCCTGCCTCTGCCCGATGACAGCCGGGATAGGCTCCAGCAGACCCCCACGACCCTTAACAGGAACAGGTTACAGAAGATGAATGAATGAATGAATGAATGAATGAATGAATGTTTTATGTCTCCACCAACCAGTCAAGCTGCTCACACATACACATATGTAAGGAGCAATTTGAAGGACTTTAGTGATTTTTTTCTCTAACATTATATGCTGCAGAGCTTTTACCTTAGATGTATAAAATATTATGAATTGTTAACATATGGCCAGAAAAGTGTTTTGTTCAGTCACAGACAGCTTTGGCCTCCAAAACTATCACAAAGAAATGCAAAAATAACAATGAAACACCAAAGAAAGCAAAACAACCACAAACATGCCTTTACCATTTCATAGTCAATGAACTAACTTAACAGCATCAGAACAGCATACAAACGTTTCTTTTAGTCAGTGTCCTCGTCTGAACGTCACCTAAAGAGCTCGTTAAAGCTTGAGTTAGCTTTCAATTAGCTTACACAGAAAAACGCATTATGGCCGCTACATTACAACAGGTGCTAAACTGCTAAGCAGCTAGCGTAATGCGCTAATCGCGATTAGCATTTTCATTTTGCCAAACTAAGTCTTAATGAAGCTGTTCGAAATTACACACACAGAAGTACTTACATTTCATGAGTCTTAAAATATAGTTTAACTGTTGAGAAACCATGTACTCACAATGACAACAGCCGTAACTGTTCCTCAGCTTTGGTTCATAATTTCCACCTCGAGTAAGCTAGCCTTTACATCTTTCTCATTGGACAGTCCTTAGACAGACAGTCCGGGCTTATTATGTTCTTTGCAAACAAACTATTTTAATCTTTTACATTTATTCTACGAACAACAACATGTAATCATTAGTTGTATTTTATGTTATGTAAGTGACTACACCCCTCATTACATCTCCAGATATTGATTCATCAAGACGTTTAGTTGATTGTTTATTTGTTTGTTCATTTTATTTGTGGGCATCTTTCAGAGCACCCAGGGACATCTAACATGAAACAGCACTGCATAAGACATCAGACATCATAAGAATAAAACATACAATGCAATACAAATGAAAGCAAATTTAAAAAGTTTCTTTGGGAAATGTTTCATTGTATGTGCACTGGTTCCAGAGCTGCATTAGTGAATGTGAATTACAGCCTTCTGTGTGTGACCTAGTAAAGACAAAAGTAGAAGAAGAGAGGGAGAAAGACACAGTAAGAGAGGCAGACTTTTGCTCATTCACAGCACTAAATAGCAGAGCAGGTGGCTTCAGCTTCCTTTGTGGGCCTTTTGGCAGAAATTTATGAGACTGTTTTGTTGGCAATTGGGCAGCATGCATTTAAGTGTTTGCAAACTATCATCTGCTTCATATGCTCGTGTCTTTGTGTTTTGTGGTGGTGATGTCCCAGGACTTTGCGTCACTCTGAATGAAATACATGCTAATATTGTCATACAGGACTTTTGGGGGGTTGCTGGGCATGCTACCCGAGCGTCTTGCATGGCAGCCCAGTGCCCCAAGTGTGCTCAGTTGGATGGATTAAATGCAGAAAACAAATAACTTGCATGTGTGTTCATATAGTATATATATGGCCAAAAGCTGATTTGATTTGTTGTTGTTTTTTAAGAACTTTAATTTTCATAAGCTTGACACATTTTGCATGAAGGAATGATATGTTTTCTCGTCAAGACTAATTTTATCTAAGTACCTAGAAAAATGTACTTAAAAAATAAAAAGGTGGATACTACAATTATCATTTAACAACCTTGAAGATGCAGGTTTAACTAAGTTCAGATCTTTTATGAAATGTTATTTCTGAATGATGATAACCTTAACTCTTGGTATGTTTATTAAATTTATTTTCATATGTTGGCATGGTAAAGACACTTTTTACAACTGTGGTTTCATGTAAAGCCTAAAATGATTGTATTATTATATATTAAAATGCCTTGTTTTGTCCAGGTAACAGTCTATGCACAAAGATATGTATTACATTCATACAAAGCTGTTTTGACAGTCAAATACTAAAAATAATTTAATATTCTGAGTCCAGAACCTAAAAGGCACAAGCAGAAACATTTCCAGCACTGTAAACAACTAAATGATTTCAGAAGAACCAGTTCAAATATTCAAATCATCAGAAATGTGTGTTTTGCCTTCGTCTCTCTGGCCAACATGTGTCTCACAATTTCTTCATGAACATGAAGGAACAGTCAACGGCTCCCTGTTGAGGCATGTTTGTCTCACCATATATGTTTGACTATGGCTGAGACATGCCTGATCTGCACAGTACCTCTGGGATGAGGAAGTTCCTCAAGTCGGCGGTCCATCTCAGTTGTCTCAGTCGCTCAATGCTTATCGGATTGCGTGGCCATTCCCACAGCTCCAGCAGGTCAAATGACTGGGATGCGTAGCTCACGGCCGCTAAGTGGTCTATCGATCAGTCAGCTGAGCCTGCGGGCTGATGGGATGTGCTGCAGAAGATATAGCCAAGACCTGGCAGGGTGGTAATGGCTAGAAAATACGAGGCATTCCTCCACATATGAGAACCGCTGCCCCGAGTAAGAGAGGGGTGCTAATTACAAAGAAGAAAATCTGGTGTACAGTATCATTCATGTTAACTGGCAATGCAGTTCCTTCTTTGAAATTTGAAATTTCTTGGAAATCTGCACGTACTGATTTTATTTTGACAGCGTTTTAGAAAACGTGATAAATGTATTCTCCTACAGCCTGATGTGATGTATGAACATAACAGTGACTGTTTCAGTCAATGTCCCAATACATCTGATAAAATGCATCAGTCTCAACTGCTGCTAACGAGAGAAGAAACATAAGCCAGAATTTGAGTATTGAAAGATGATGATCTGTAAACCTCTTCATCAACACACCTAGACCAGTTTAATGAAGTCACACAGTTACACAGCGTGAGTTGCAGCTTCCTCTGTACAAACAAGTGAAATACCACAGTCCATAATGTTTTGCTTTGTGTGTTACTTTACCATCAGATTAGTTAAAGTCCAGCCCTATAAGTGTCCATGGTATTAAGCTCCAGATCAGGACATGTACACACATGCTTACACTGTATATACAAATATAAATCAACACACAACATGTGCAGCTGATTTGAACCTCCTGTATGTCAGCTACAGTATGTTCCAGTGACCCAGTGGCCAAGCTTAAGGCCTGCTAAAGCCAGATTTAACATACCAACAAACCAAATCCCAGTTTTTAAAGAGCCCGTGAGGAGCAGACTCCGAGGCTGTAATGCCATGGTAAACACACTGCCAGGCAAGTGTTACACAAACCCAACATAAAACCTGTGCAGGTTTCAGACACATCATAACTCTTGGCGACAAGGTGCTGAACAACAGGCAGGGAGATGGTGTACTTCTTGGTAAAACGAACAGTCAGCTCCACCTCCATGAATAATCCTGTTAACACTGCAATTCACGAAGCCATTCAATTATGTCCAGAGGCCTTCAGCAGCTGGGACATGAATAATGAACAGCACCAGTGAGCGAACACCTATTATCATTACGTTTAAATGGCAGTGGCCCTGATTGCAAAAGCAGTACTGCACATTAAATATTGGACTTAGCCGGTGATTTGCTTTAGACGGCTGCTGTTTCATAAAACTCAATACAAATGAAGAAAAGGTGCATATGAGAATGCATTTATTCTCCAAAAAACAAATGCCCTCAAACCTGTATATGTAAACAAAACACACCTCAAATAATGAATACAAGAGAAAAAGGATATTAAGTCTGCACATATCATTAGTTATTATTTATATATGTTGTTGACTGAGTTCTACATAATTTTCCACCTTTATATAAAGAACGTTTTCCTTGTTAGTATTTAGGTGGCACCCTTTGCACATTTGAAAATATTGACAAAAAAACTGAAATAAGTCCTGCAAGCCTTGTTATAACACCAAATAAGGGAATATGTCATGTTTTACATGACGCTGTGCAGACGTACAAAATCCTATAACGGTAATCCAAAAAGACTTATGTATTCAAGTAGGATTTGTAGCTGGGGACCTAGAGACCCCAGAAAAAGCCTATTATGTATGTTTTATTTATATTTAGAATGGTCAGTTATGGTAAATTTGGGTTTTAAAAACTTAGAAATACACAACCATTGAAATTACTGAGTGAAAGCTGTTTATCAATAATAAAAAGCAAATCTGTTGTGTTTAAATAGATTTATTTCCATACACACATTCTCTGCAAAAAAGATATTTTTTGTTATTATTTACAAAACCCTCACACACTTATAAAATAGTGCACTGTCTCAGAACATACATGGATAAATATACACAGAGAGAGAATGTTCAAAAGAAATGCAAGTGATAATTGGCACATCTCAGAGGCAGTCTTTTTCGCCAGCTTTGCGTAATGTTTCCTATTTGTCAAGCAGACAATTAAAACAGGCACATTTTGCAAGTTCAACAAATACAGAGCTTTAGACTGCTACAATATAAATCCCTTTATAAATAACAAGGGATCCAGCCCCGTTAGTCGTTTAAGATGAGATTTTCTTTAAAAAAAATAATCACACCCTTAAGAAAAAAACCCAGTAGTCCCAGAAAGTCCATACTCAATTTACCTTTGATTGAAACAGGTGGTAAACTCAGCACACACTTTAGTGCAATTAAACACAAGAACCTGATTTCTTTAAAGCATAGAAAAAAAAAAAGTCAAATGTACCCCTAAAAAACATTACTGAGTAACAGCGACATCTAATGGTTATAATCATGGAGAGCAGACATGATGCACACGTCACTTTTGAAAAATGTTCAAACATTCTGGTTGTATAAATGAATCTCTTTGGCGAGTGTCCTTTGTGAGTCATATCTTATCCAAAAAAGTTAAGAATGTAAAGTATGTTTATAAATAACCTGGTTCTGCTCAGAAAATGAAATGTGCCTGTTGTTCCAGAGTTTAACGTCATTTTGATCCCTTGTTCATCCCTTCTTGATGTTTTTCAGTTTTTCCTCTCGTCTCCTGGTAAGAAGTAAGGATTCTCGTGGCCTTGAACCAGATATGAATAACGGGATGTATTTTTACCTTTGAAGGTCTCCATTTCCTCTGGGTTCAGATCGTACGATCCCGACTGAAATGTCAAGGAAAGCTGTGTGTTAGTTTCTTTAAACAGAAGTTTCTTTCCACAGAAGCCATAAAAGCCAAACAAAGAAGTAAGTTCAGTCACCATGGTGGACTGAAAAGCAGTTCACAAATACTCCCAAACTACCATCAGATGAGTTTATGTGAATCGTCGTGTGGTGAAGCTTCCCATCACCAGAAACACCAACACCATTATTTTCCCTGTGGTCAGTCTACATTATTTGCCAGGATCATCAAGGCAAATCAGAATCCAAAAGCAAAGCCGGGACTTACCTTTTTCCATATTTTCTCCTTTAGCTGAAAGCCCTAAAGCAACACACTGGGAGTCAGGCAAAGCAAGGAGCATGGGACGGGCTACGTGTTAGCTGCTAATTCTGCATGATCGGGTTAAATGTATCGCTTTGAATAGGATTCATCATCTTTTCAAAATAATATAGAGAATGTTGATTTGCAAGTAAAAAACGAAGAATTAAAACTTCAGTAAATATGACTCCATGAAAAAAAAAATTCATTTTCCAGGCTAATTGATTTCGAGGGTGGTTTTCTATATGAAAGATTGTGAGTTGGAGAATTGAAACGACTGAGGCGGCTGGAGAACAACGGCGATAACTCACCAATCCGTTGCCGTTTTGCCTTTTGTTGACGAGGTCATGAGTGCTGCCCCCTTCCTGCATCTCTATGGAAGGAGCTGTAGGAGATGGGTCCCACTTTGTCGTGGCTCGAGGAAGGCGAGTGATGCCAGTGGGCCAGGGCTCGTTTGAGGCACCTGATGAGTATGGACTGCTGCTGTATTCGCCCTTGCTCTTTGAGCAACTCCTCCTGGAAATAGAGAATGGAAAATGGGTGATAATGACACTGCTGACATTATTTATTATTCTTAATTTTCTATCAAACAATGAACTGATCCTTTTAATGAATATTGTTCAAGGAGCCACAATCTGATATATCCTGTACACTGTAGGATCTATGAGTTAATTCCACATACATCCTCCTACTGCTTTTTAAATGCATGCACGTATCTTTAAGTCTTTTAAACTGCAAAGAAATGTGTAACATAGTTCAAGCTGTACTTGCAAGATTCAGACTACTTTATTCATTATCTTCTGTTCAATATAGAAAAATGACATCAATACTAGGGCAGATAATGTTATTACGATCAGTTAATCAGTTATCAGATAATGTTATGACGATCAGTGATCTTACCAGCAGAAGTATATGAGCAAAGACAAGACAAGGATGAGCAGAATTCCTCCTAGTACACAGGATATGACCACAACTGCCAGCAGGGAAGCTGTGAAGTCAGAGATTAAGACATATTTAGAGCTCTGTGAGTCAGTACATAAAATGCAGTTTGTCTAGCTACTGCAGCTGCATCATATTTAAAATAGCGCTGTTACTCACAGTCATTGCAGTTGAAGCCAGAATATCCAAATGAACACCTAAAAGAGAACACAAAGATATTCACATTTCAAGATTGATTAATGGAGCTTAACACTGAGTCCACATGGGGGAGCCAGTAATTTCACATCACCATGTACTGCACCACACACACACACACACACACACATTAACACACTGAGATATAGATCGTCAAGTACTCACGGTTGGCACCTATTGTCCACTGCCCTTTGCCCACTTGGACACGCTGCAAAAAGAAACACAATGACTTAAACACAGTGTTTGTATAAAATAGATAGAAATGAACAGCATGCCTGGTCGCACATGCAAAGCAAACAGCACACTGAGAGTCTCTTCATATGAATGCTCCATGATGACTATAAAAGCAGGCACATGCTAGTCCATTATGCTTTTCTTGCAAAAGGAACTGCATGAAACATTTTTCTGACCGAATGAAGGTCTTATTCTCTATAGCTCTTCTTACAGCTGATCTCCTTGGTCAGATCCCTCCACATCAAAGTAAAGCTGTGATTCTTCCAAGTGTTTCCAGGGAAACATCTCCGAAAAAACGAAATAAATTAGGGAGATAAATGAAGTAAGGGTTAAGGGTCGGCATGGAGAAAAGGCTTGAGCTCTTGACCTTGTACGTGAGTCCTGCTCCCTGTTGTTTCTCTGCCTCATTCCCACACAGAAGTATTTCATTGAGGATAAGCAAGTTTTGTTACAGTTTTCCTAACTGTAGGCCAGTTAGAAATATTTCACTTAGGCCTTCATCTCAGAAGATCATCAGCTATTTGAATCTATACATGAGGCTTTAATAATGTATTACACTATGCTAAAAACAAAAACACAGAAGACAAATACTAGAACATGTGATTCAAATCTAACAAAAGTCTTGATTGGGGAGAAAAACTATTACCTTGGCAACTGATATTTGAGTACACATTTTGGATGTAGCCATCTTGACAGGAACAAACAGCACGGCCATTTGTATTTGCACACTTTGTAGTTGAGGCATCACAAGGTAATGGCGTCTGCTCACACAGGTTTGTACCTAAGACAGAACAAATATAGAACAGATGTATGAGAAAAGCAATCTACACCAAGTAATAGTTTTGAGTCACTTGTACTGATCCACTGACTTGGCAGTACTTACGTGTAAATGTAGCTTTAGCCAGCAAACCGTCTCGCGAGTTATTGATAGCATTGTCAATGGACTGCTGAACCGATTCTTCAGAGGCATTGGTGTTTTCGAATATGTTATTCACAGTTGCCTGCACACTTCCTGGTCTGGAGAAATATAGAAAAGCAGAGACTTTTTAGAAATATTTACAAACATGTGCTATTATGTGTAGAAAAAGAGAAAACACTCACTCAAGTTGCACAACATCAGATCGTATATACCCCGGTTGATCTCCAAGTACATTTCTGAGCTATGAAACACAATAAAAATGGTTTAATGACTTAGAGAGGAGCGTTTTTGACAGCTACTCAACATGTTTCATGACTTTTCGACCTACTGCTTCTGTGATATTAGCCGCTGTCCGCTTGAATATGCTTGAGGACCTGTCGAGCATTTCAGTAGCAAATGTCAAGGATATGAGATGAAGCTGGCCAGGGAACACTTGGGCTAAGTGAAGAGGAGGAGAAGAGAAGGTGACAATCTTACGGCCTCCGCCCCATAATGATCTCCATTACAGTATGAACATATTTGCATCTGAACAAACTTGAAATGTTATATTCTTACCACGTGTACAGCGTCCATTCTGCAGGAAGCTACCAGAGAGACACTGGCAGGTGCCGTTAAGACACACACTTTCAGGTGGACACGGAACGGCAGGACACTCTGACAAGAGAAAAAATAGCCATTACACAACTGTCATCTCATTTTCTTCTCATGTGGACTTTCCACTAAAGGGCAGGATAAACAGTGTGCAGACAAAACAATGACATACCATCACTTTTTAAATTGATATACCAAACATGTAAACAAATTGTTACTTATTTACACATCCAGCATACTCAACATTATCATTCATTTCAAGTTGCGTTTCTGGTTAAATGATGCATGTGTGTCCTAACCCTCTCCCTCTCTGTCTCAGGTCTCAGTTCCACCATACCCATACCTCGCTTTTCTTTTCTTCCTGTTCCACCTTTCATTAGCGGACCCATGGGGACAAGGAGCCAAAGCGCCATCTACACATTTCGCCCCTCTCAAGCCTTCACTTCAAACTCTCACGTGAACTTCTTCATATGAATTAAGGTGTGGTCTTTGTTATTGAACTAGGTAAAAACAAGTTTCTTTTATAAAAGTCCCACTTTTTTCACCAGAAAATTGACACTCTATGAACTATTGATGTTATGGAGCAGCTACAACAAAAAGGCACGGTGGAGAAAGGCACAAACCTATATCCGGGCTCTGGGTCGTGACGGGCGGGGCTGCTGTGGTGGAGCTGCTGGTGGTGATCTCTGTTGATTGCGGGGTGCTGACATTGATGGTAGTACCAGTAGGGGTGGTGGTGTTGAAGGTGGGAGGCTCGGCCGAATGAGTTATAGTTGTGATCTCTGTAGTGTTGCCAGTCACTATATAATCAAAATTAAGAAACAATCAGTCCAACAATATTCAAACAGAGTAAGCAACCAGTGTCACCTAGGGTTGTATATGTAATGTTTCTGTATAAAGCTGCACAAAGCACATTTATTTGTCAAAATATATTATTATTCAACTGGATCTCAAATTTTGCCAATAAAAAATGTAAATGTTCAAATGCAGGTTTGCCTGGTTTGCAGACATCACTTTTCCCAAACCATGAGGTTGACATCTCCTGTTTTTAATACAATATCTCATCAAATATTAGATGGATTATCATTATCAGGTACAGGCCCACAACATCAAACTGCTTTGTCCAGGTGTGCTCATGTACCTCATTGCATTCCTTCTCATCTGCAGATCATAGTATATAATTTATAAAAACAGACATCAACAGTTATCATGCGGTTAGTATTACCTCCTGAGGTTGTTGTTGAGGGACTAAGGGTGGTGGTATTTCCTGTAGGGGGTACGGTGCTATTGCCTGGGGAAGTGCTTGGAGGGAGAGTGCTGGAGGTGGAGATGGAGGTAGGTGAAGAGGGTGAGGGTCCAACGGTATGTGTTGTGTTTGTGGTGACCGGGGAGGACAAAGTTGTGATAGTAGATGCAGGAGTCTCAGGAGGGGTGTTAGTAGAGTTTGTTAGTGTTGTAGAGCTTGGTGGAGTTACTGCGCTGGAAGTAGCTGTGCCATTGCTGGGTTGGGTGGTCGCTGGACTTGTGACATTGGTAGGCTGTGTGGTGGTTGAAATCAAAGTTGTGTTTGCAGTGGTAGTGTTTGTGGTTGGTGGAATTGTTGTGATGGTGATGGTATTTGTGGTTGATAGAATTGTTGCGTTTGTGACTGTTGGAATTGAAGTGTTGGTGGTGGTGTGTGTGGTGGACAGAATTGTTGTGTTTGTGATTGGTGGGATTGAAGTGTTGGTGGTGATGTGTGTGGTTGGCGGAATTGTTGTGTTTGTGGTTGGTGTAATTGAAGTGTTGATGGTGATGTGTGTGGTAGGCAGAATTGTTGTGTTTGTGGTTGGTGGTATTGAAGTGTTTGTGGTTGGTGGAATTGAAGTGTTGGTGGTGATGCGTGTGGTTGGCAGAATTGTTGTGTTTGTGGTTGGTGGAATTGAAGTGTTGGTGGTGATGTGTGTGGTAGGCAGAATTGTTGTGTTTGTGGTTGGTGGAATTGAAGTGTTGGTGGTGATGTGTGTGGTAGGCAGAATTGTTGTGTTTGTGACTGATGGAATTGAAGTGTTGGTGGTGATGTGTGTGGTAGGCAGAATTGTTGTGTTTGTGGTTGGTGGAATTGTTGTGTTTGTGGTTGGTGCAATTGAAGTGTTGGTGGTGATGTGTGTGGTAGGCAGAATTGTTGTGTTTGTGGTTGGTGGAATTGAAGTGTTGGTGGTGATGTGTGTGGTTGGCAGTATTGTTGTGTTTGTGGTTGGTGGAATTGAAGTGTTGGTGGTGATGTGTGTGGTAGGCAGAATTGTTGTGTTTGTGTTTGTGGTTGGTGGAATTGAAGTGTTGGTGGTGATGTGTGTGGTAGGCAGAATTGTTGTGTTTGTGGTTGGTGGAATTGAAGTGTTGGTGGTGATGTGTGTGGTAGGCAGAATTGTTGTGTTTGTGACTGATGGAATTGAAGTGTTGGTGGTGATGTGTGTGGTAGGCAGAATTGTTGTGTTTGTGGTTGGTGGAATTGTTGTGTTTGTGGTTGGTGCAATTGAAGTGTTGGTGGTGATGTGTGTGGTAGGCAGAATTGTTGTGTTTGTGGTTGGTGGAATTGAAGTGTTGGTGGTGATGTGTGTGGTTGGCAGTATTGTTGTGTTTGTGGTTGGTGGAATTGAAGTGTTGGTGGTGATGTGTGTGGTAGGCAGAATTGTTGTGTTTGTGGTTGGTGGAATTGAAGTGTTGGTGGTGATGTGTGTGGTAGGCAGAATTGTTGTGTTTGTGGTTGGTGGAATTGAAGTGTTGGTGGTGATGTGTGTGGTAGGCAGAATTGTTGTGTTTGTGTTTGTGGTTGGTGGAATTGAAGTGTTGGTGGTGATGTGTGTGGTGGGCAGAATTGTTGTGTTTGTGTTTGGTGGAATTGTTGTGTTTGTGGTTGGTGGAACTGAAGTGTTGGTGGTGATGTGTGTGGTTGGTAGAATTGTTGTGTTTGTGGTTGGTGGAATTGAAGTGTTGGTGGTGATGTGTGTGGTAGGCAGAATTGTTGTGTTTGTGGTTGGTGGAATTGAAGTGTTGGTGGTGATGTGTGTGGTGGGCAGAATTGTTGTGTTTGTGACTGTTGGAATTGAAGTGTTGGTGGTGATGTGTGTGGTGGGCAGAATTGTTGTGTTTGTGACTGTTGGAATTGAAGTGTTGGTGTGTGTAGTGGGCAGAATTGTTGTGTTTGTGATTGGTGGAAATGTTGTGTTTGTGGTTGGTGGACTTGTGTTTGTGCTGGTGTGTGTAGTTGGTGGGATTGTTGTGTTTGTGGTTGGTGGAATTGTTGAGTTTGTGACTGGTGGTATTGTTGTGTTGGTTGTTGTGTGTGTTGTTGGTGGAACTGTTGTGTTGGTTGTGTGATCTGGAGCAGGTGTGGTGCTTGTAGTTGTAGTCTCACTGGAATTCGTGGTATGATTTGTCTCTGGGTTTGCAGTTGCGGTTGGTGATGGAGAATGAGTTGAGTTGCCGGAGGTGATGTTTTCACCAGCAGTGACTCTCTCTGTAGTAATGATAGTTGTCTCTGTGTGGTTGGTGGCTGGTGTCAAAGTTGTAGCCGAGTCTGTAGTTGTCATGTTTAACATAGGAGTAGTGGAATTCCCTTCTGCTGTCACTCCTACAGTCAAAACAAAAGGACAGAAAACAATCAGGACATCACCTTCTCTCTCCAAGACAGATATAATGAGGAGTCCAGTTCTGAGATGCTGATTTCTACAGACTGACATACATGTCTACACAGAAAAGAAATTACTCTAATTATCCATCTTGGACACCCAACAAAAGAGACTCTCCTATTTTATTTTTTTCAAAAGCAACTCATATTGGGATGTCTTATTTTAAACACTTTTATAAAATGCTAATATCCCAGAAACATGTCAATGCACATGACAGCAACAGTTGAGGTTGTGTGTGTGACCAAGGCCTCTTTCTGCTTTGGTCTTCAACAACAGCAACAAAATATTATTTTTTCTCTTTAACTTTAATTTTACCAGCTAGAGGTAAAATTTGAAAGCTTAAATCCTCTGTGGGTTCTTCTCTACAAGCAACACCTTTCATGTACGACTACACTGATCTAAATTTTTAAATACAAAAACTAGTTACAGCTGCTTTACGCTGTCTAATGTCCACTAGATAGTTTATCAGACGCATTATGCATGCTAATAAGCTAGGCTAAATAATTAATTAATTAGCACATCAATGCACTTGTCTTCACACATATTCACAGACAATTGAGGTAGGAGTTAAACATGTAATTCAATCATTTGCTTCATGCAGGAAGCTTGTGGTGAAATAAATACATTGTGGAAATATATTATAAAACATTATATCTAGCACAAAAAGCAACTGAATGTAATTACATTAGAAATTACATAAGTCGGTTTTAGCTTTGTATTTCAGTATTTTCTGGTGGTTTCATCAGGACATAATAAAGAAGGATGTTATGGAACACACTTTTAAAAAAGTTTAATTTTGATTTGGTAGGCTGTCACACTGCTACACTGTCAACAGAATTACTTATGAAAATGTCTTTCTTGTATCTCTTACTGTCCGTACGGACATTGCTAAAAATAACAACACTGAAAAAGATTACGGATCAGTCACAACACAAAGATTTATGACTTTACCTTATCACAGAAACTAACGGTATTGTAATCAATAAACATGTAGCACTGAGTGTGTAGAGAATTAACAAAAGCCTTGACTCAACAGATAAGAAATACGGTAAGTGACGGCTATTTACAACACCACGATGTGTCAGTCACAAGTGCTGCCAACTTCATGTGACTTACTTAGGGGAAAGAGCTGCCTCTGTTAGTTTGGTCGTGACGCCTGTTCCCATTTAGCCCTCTCCCATTCTTCAGTTTGTGTTTATAGGGAAACAGAGGAAGCCAGAGGGCAGCTTGAGGAGTCGTACAAACAGTAGGGGGCGTTTGATTATGGCTAAGCCTGTTTATCCCAGCTCCTCATCTGTATGCATTGAATGATTATATTCAATGGCCCCGTTTTCAGCAGCCAGAGACGGTACATGCGACCAAAAGCCAGATGGGTGGACGCCTTACACAAACAGCTTTCTCCAGCAAGTCATCTCTAAGGCACAAGGAAGTGATGAAAAAATATCAAGACTAATATCGGATCCTGAACTTGATTTGATTATTTCCTGTATGCACAAGGCTCTGCATGACCTAATGTATTTATCACTTAGTAACCAAGACTCATTTAGAGAAGAAAAACCACAGGCTCCACACACCCTGCGACATCATACATTTATGAATATGATGTCCTTAATGCACACACGCACACATGCACACACACACACACACACACCTAAAAAGTTACATAGTAGGTGAGTAATAAGACAATGAGCAATGAGATCATATGGATGAGGAAGTGACAAAACATAGTCATAGGTGACATTTTAATGGTCATAAAATAAAGGAGTGTAACCGTTTGGTATTTACACATGAAGCAACAAAATGTGAGGTCAGTGCTGTAAAACACACATGTATCATTTGTGGTAGGCTCTTCTAGATTATACTAATCTTACTGGGTAACCAGAGATAGAGATTAATGAAAAACCTCTTAGATCAGATCGAGCCACTTTGATTAGCTCATTTTGTTCTCTCTGTGTAACATTTTTGTATCTTTTGCAAGGACTTCTGTATTCCCATGAATGTCTTAGTTGAAGGTTAAGTATTTCATCGTGCACCTCATTCCTGCACACATTAAATACTGTAGACCATTTTATCACTTTATATAAAAAAATCATCACATTTTAGCCATTTTTTAGATTCCTATTGCTGAAAATGAGCAGCCAGTTTCAGTTTACACCCCATCCTGTAGATTAGTCAGGTGCATATGACTGGTTCCACCACAGTAGCTCTGTTCCAAGCTATTGTCAGAACCAGCAGGCACTCAAGGCATTGGAGGACATTTTAGAAATACAGTTTTTAGCCATAACTCTCAACACAATGAGACCCAGGGAAGTGGTTTGAAATGAAAAGACATTAATTTGATAGACTCATAAACTTTCTCAAAGACTCTTATCAGCTCTCTCTCTCTCTCTCTCTCTCTGTGTGTGTAGAAACCATTTTCCTTATCACGATTGCTAGGAAGGAAAGTTTACAAGTTTATATCTGCGTGGTGACTAATGGTATATTAACATTAATCACAATGGAGGTGATTGCAAAAAAAATTATTAATAATTAATAATTACTATAAATAAAATAATTTATAGACCCATTTAAACTATTAAAAAAACAAGTGTGTTGCTTGCCACTGACTACCATACACTGAGGTCCCACTGTGTGCCCTCTCACTATTAGCATTAGCATTTAGCTCAGAGCACCACTATGTCTGAGAACTACTTCACAGTTACTGCTTGCTAGCATGTTATCGATCAAATCATAATAAACTTGAAATAATCAAACATTTTGATTTAAATATGAATACTAAACTCTTCATTCATTAATTCCTCTCTATATACAGTATATGCTAAGTTACACCACGTCTGAATGAAAGGCTTCTTGCTAACAAAAAACAACTCAAAGTTTTTGGAGGATCTTATTTACAATAAGGTCTGATAACCATAACGTCAAAACGTTGTTTTTGTCCTTCATTAGGTGTACATTAATGTCTTGGCAGCAGAAATAAGTCATAAAATTTAATGATGCCATTATTGCAACCTTTGGCATGAGCCGTGTTATTTACAGTAAATTTACTACACTGATATTGTAGACTTTGTCTCAGCCTTTGTCTCAGCGCAGTCTTGGAAGGATGCTGAAGCTCTGACCTTAAAGTGTTAATACTGAACAAAGTGTCCCGGTACACTGAGATAATTCTATCGGTCAGCCATTAATAATCCAGATAAACATGACAGAATGTTATGATCACATCATAAAAATGTATTTACGGACACAGGAGGAAGTGACAGACAAATCAATGTCAGAGACAGTAAAATGTATGTGGCGACACATACAAACAAACTGTACATCTAAAAAAACTAAGCTAAAACAAAGGCAATTGGATATATTGGGTTGTTTCCCCACTCATCCAAGTAGCTTCTTCAATTCCAAATGACTGGTGGGGATTTGAGTTTTTATTAGCGTTAGAGCAGCTTGTCAGTTGTCTATGTCCCCCATGATTGTAAAGTTACCCCAAATACTCTGAAAGGTTATAAAAACCCATGAGACGATGCATATAGACAGTCACTTAGTGCAATATTGTTGAAACAGTGCAGTAATTAAGAGCACACTCTGTGGTGCATGTCTAAATGGGAGCCTTGTCTCCAAGGATTTGCTGGATAATCCCCAGCAGACACAAAAGAGATGACTGGGTCAGTCAGGGTGACAAGTGGGTCTAAGGTCATGAACACACACTCAGGAGGATGTGGATAAGAAGGTCCGGCTTTGCTCCAACTCCACTAAGCAGGTCCGACAAACTATCACCGCTCTATCTTTCCTTTTATTGTTCAGCGCAAATCAAACAAGTGCAGTGTGGGAACATATCTGTTGCCAAGGAGATGGCTGCTTCCAGCTGTCAAAGCTTTGCCTCACTTCAAATCACTAACAGTAACAGAAACAGAGCGAGAGAGACAGTTAGACTTTGGCATCAATGCTTGTGTTTCAGTTCCACACTACACTTCAGGGAAATTCTATTTATGCGACACAATAGCACTTCTGTGAAGTACCTGCTCAAAAACTGACTGTCAGATCCAGCTCCCCGAACTTATGTCCTCAACTTCCTGTATCCAGTGCCACTCCCAGCGAATAAACGCTAGCCAGTATTGATAACACTGAGAAGGGGTGTCTAAACCCGTATTTCCATATTTCTCAATGTTGCCATGAAAGTATCCCGTTTATTCTTCAGGATTAGAACAAAGCAACATTCCTGAAATAGTATTTCACATTCAACAGCACTGCGTGAAGCACATACCTGATTAGAGACTGCACACGGAGCAGGAGATGAACTGACAGGTTGCAACTCAAGAGTCAGGAAGAGCCTGAGGCCAAAAGGCAGGATCTCATTAGAGAGACAGAGGAGTCATGTGAAGGGCTGACCTATGGTGATATGTGTGCAGTGGCTCTTTCAGAAATCATGCAGTATGACATCTCAAGCAAGCAGATCAAAGAATGCTAGAAGCATACTGGACCACAGTTCATGGCTAATGACTGTACACCCTTTGTTAGCTAACGAGCGTTCGAATGCATTTCTTACATACTGCTTTATGACCTCCTATATTTAAAGGGGCTCATTCCTGTGTTTTAAACCTGATGGTACACCAACGGATGCACACAAGTCAGCCTCCTTCAGTGTCCAATCAAAACGAGGCCCGAGGGACGCCACATCAAAGCAGCACAGCTGACGCCAATTCAGCAGGAAGGTCCTCACAGGACAGAGACAGACTTCTACTTCCATTACCAACAGGCCATCTACCAGCTGAGTGTCAACACTAATGATCAGGGCTGGGCAACATGGTGGAAGTCAATATTCCAATACAACAAAACATGGATAGTTGGAAACATTATTATCAATAATAATATCCAGCTTTTTTGATAATGGTAATTTTTCTGTAAACAGATTCCAAATAGTTGCTTGCTCTTGATTTTACGGTTTCACAGCAATGGACGGCTTGATGGAAACTGAATATTTGAGTTTTATATTTGTCGCTGCCCAAACCTCAAAAGAAGTTCTCTGTGGCTTCTCCTGTGGCAACATGTGCTAGCTGCAGGTGTGTTTTTGAACCTGAACAGTGTCACCACAGACACCCAGTTCCAAGTTTCACAAGCTCAGTCATCATTTATCTAATTTTGAGAGTGATCAGTAGACATTTATTAAAATCATCATTTGATCTTATGAAGTTAATAATGATTTTCAGCCCTGTACATACCAGTTGATTAAGTACACATACATCTTTAAACGGAACTGCTGAATTTTATATAACATGATTATATTTGGAGAATATCTATGATAAACAGAACATAAATCAGCCTTGAGGATTTGATACTTTTCTTTCTCATATATCAAACAAAACTTAATATCTTTTAAATCTCCTCTTTTATAATACAAGCGCTTCAAAACACTCCCTGTGGGTGAGGGAGATATTAAAAGGATATTTGATGTAAAGGTCAGGGAGATCATCTATGTATACATATTAACAGTATTGCTTATCATTAACAGATGACTAATAAAGATGACTGAGCAAACGAAGACTTTGCTCTCTTCCATTTGGACCATCACTTATACTTGGTCTCGACTTCCTGCTGCTGAGGACACAGGCTTATTGCCTGACACACAGCCACGCCTGTCCTTCTATTTTCTTCTCTCAGTGGATACATCTCAAGGCATTTCTTTCTCTCTTACTGCTCCTTGATTAATTCACTCCTTCTCCCTCTTAAGTAGATATAAAAACAATTAAACCTAATACCTGTTTTCCCTTTTGTTTCTGAGGTAATTGAATGAGTGTTATTTACTAAAAATCAAACACCATGGCTATTTGACAGCTGCAGAGCAGGCAGACAAATGAAATGGCGTCCTCAATAGCAGGAGGCAAACAGAAATGAGTTCTCTCTATCTGAGCAAACAGAGCTCCTTTACTGTAACTCAGAGGTAACAGATGGCTCCCTGAAGCAGAAGCTCACTAGCGGGGCCTCTGCGCATATCATATCCAATTAAATCTCCGCCAGCACATGCTTTCCAATTACAGAGTGAGATTTACTGCCCTGGAGCGGGCCTAATCCAGCAGGATACAGCAGGGACAGCAGCGATAGAGGGAGCAGAGGCTGAGGTGAAACTGCAAGCAACAAGTGTGCGTGAAAAGTGGATGTACTAAAAACAATTGGTGTCAGCAGGTAGGAGGGAGCGGAATGAGGAAGATGAGCAGGGAGAGGGAAGTTTAATAGGGCAGAGAACAATTAACAGCATCACACAGAAACAAGGGGAGGAAGAACTCTGTGACACACAAGTAACACTGACATTCACTGAAACTCTCTGTCAACTTCCCACAAACATAACACAGATTAAAAAGAGTACTGATTTAGCTGCCTCGTAATATTAATTTCAATATTACAGAGGAAATGGAAATATACGCCTTTCCCTAATTTCTACTACTGTCATTTAACTCCAGAACAACAGTCAGTGGCATGCTTCAGTAATGACTTAAAGATGACTGGCCAGCAAAACATGACACATGTTGAGGAGCCATGCTACAACATGTGGTTTGAGAGAGAGCGGTAGCAGTGGCGGGGGGCATTTACTGTGAAAGATTTCTAACAGGGAAGCTCAACAAAATGTGGCGCCAGAGGAGGAGGAGCACGACCTTCAGGAGGTCTTTTCATCTGGACCTCTTTACTGCTACTTCAGACAAACACCCCGAGTTGCCATCAGCTCCCTGCCTCCCTCTTTCTATCTCTTTCTATACAAGTAAACACATGACAGGAAGGGAGACACACGAGCAGCCCGCAGGCTTCTAGCATATGACCGACTCGCAGCATTCACATGCTTGAAACACAGAGATGCACTTCAGCATGTGGAGCAGTGACCAATGGATTTTACTGCAGTAAAGCTCTGGGGCTTGAGCGAGCGTCATCAAAATTCCTCAAGCAGCTTCAGCGCGCCGTCGAGGGCCCACAAAATAAACTTTGTGAGCGGAGTGTGCTGCGCTTCAGGGAGCCGGCTGTCGTTTGACCCAGGCCTCCTCACTGGCATCTGTCCACCCACAGAGAGCTTTGAGTCACACTGAAGGAGCAGTGAGTCAGGTTCAAGGCTATTTAAGGAAACCCCCCATGAATGTGCAGGGACGAAAAAGAAGAAACTTTTCATGGGCGTTCAATCATTATTTTCGAATGTAAGTTAAAAGTTAGGACTGATGACCTTTGTTTCCATTCCTGTCTGATTTGTTGTAAAAAAAAAATTACTAAATCCTACATTATGGTCCAACTTCAGATGAAAATTTCAATATAATTTAATAATAGTAATAGTAAGGGGAACACACTAAATCATAATCTAGTGTTTTTTAAATAAACATGCATTGTTTATTAATGACAAAAGCAGATTTTTTTTCTCTCATGAAAATAAAAAGATTTTTAGAACTGTATATTCAAAATAGTATAGTATAGTATAGTATAGTATATCATAGTATAGTATAGTACAGTGTTTTTCAGCCTTTCTTGAGCCAAGGTACATTTTTTTTCATTGAAAAAATCACAAGGAACACCACCAACCGAAAATGTTAAAAAAAAAAAGAAACTCTGTAGCCTATATTAACAATATAAAGTCATTCTTGTCAAATTGTCTTGAATAGGAATCAAATAAACACAAAGAAAAAAGTATTATATATATATATATACAGACAGATATATATACACAGACACTTGACAATGGCATATTATTTGTAGGTAATAGTTAATTCGTTTTCAAAAAATGTTTTTTAGACCAATTAGGTGAAATTGGATACTTTCCCACGGCACACCTGACGATCTCTCACGGCACACTAGTGTGCCGCGGCACACTGGTTGAAAAACACTGGTATAGTATATTGGACTCAGAAGTAAAATGTAATACTTCTGAGTCCAATATACTATACTATACTATACTACTAAAAATATATATATTATTTTTTTACATAAAAATATCAGTAAATACTGATTATGATAATGACACGTGATGTTTGTTGTCGTTTTACTAACCACTTGTATTACCTTTTAGTGTTTCATTGTCTGATATTGTCATTATACAGAAAACTAAAGCTTCCTCCGTCACAATATATGTAGGTAAGTTAAATATATGAGGTTTAAAACAGTAAATAGTAACCTGGACATGAATTCAAGCCTTCAGTTCAGTCTCTGCTCCGAGAAACATCGTGGAAGTAAACTTCACTCACCTCTGGAGACAGCCCCAAAGAGAAACACGAAAGGTAGATATTTGAGAAACATGCTTCAAGTGTCGCTAAACGGTTCTTCTGAGTAGGACCAGCCGGTTAAGAAGTCCCGTGTCCCGACGGTGTAACGATGAAAATAACGGTGCTCCCTCCAGGCTGCTACAGGTGGTCTAGTCTGGGAGCCGCAGCCTCTGTCACCGTTAAAAGCTCTTGCCCTGTCTCTGATTGGCTGCCTCCCCTGTCAATCATCATTACTGTACTGAATCTGCTCTGCCTCCACCCATGGGCTCGGCCAGTCTTCAATAAACGATCAGCAACACAAAAGAAGACTAAGGAACAAGGAAAGTCTGTTTAGCTCAAACCACAGTCAATGGCTCAAACAATGGCTCTAGCCACCAGTTGTGGTAGCTGCTAACATGATGTTACAATACCAAAATGCTCTTAAAGGAAATGTTTCTATTTTTCTATTGCAAAATGCACTAAAGAAATTCCAGTCATATTCAACCAATCTTATCATGCCTCTATCAATAGTTTTAACGATGAACGGCACGCTATGACTCACCCGAAATCCAAACAGCATGTAGTTTTACAGCCTAACTGAATGCTTCTGTAGAATTTTATTGATAATATTGAATCTTTTCCTCCTCTCACAGAGTTACAGGATCAACCAGCTTTTCTGCCTTCAGGTTCTCAGATTTCTTTCAGCAGATTTGTATCAAAGTCTGGCCTCCAGAAGCGTCATCAAGCACCGGGCCAAGAGCAGGTCACCTTGACTTTGAATTGAGTTCTGACATTTAAACAGCTAATGTGACATGCTGTGCAGCAAGGACAGCATGAACATGTGCGTCTCACTTTCTGGTTTCAGGCAAATTGTGGACTTTGCTTAGAGGATGTGCGTGAGGATGGCGAGCATGTCTTTGTTTATGTGTTTTTTAATTCTTCATATATTTTTTTAAAGTACAAAGCCATTCTGGATGAAAACACAATAGACTCTCCACAGGAACCTCTCTTTTCTTCACGTTGTTACAGTGCACTTATAAATGGGCTGACCATTCAGGCTAAATAAGTTCTGTCGGCTTAGAAAAGAAACGAAAGGACCTTAATACATCATTCTGTTGTATTTTCAGTTGTTATATAGCCACATCTTATGAGGGAAGTAAACAAAGCATGCAATTATTGACAGACTCTTCTATTCGTCTCAAGGGCTTAAAAGTACACTTCACCTAGTTACTGACTTTCCTTCCCATTTATCCTTGGTGGATTCACCGCTTATGTTTATTTGAGGTTTATAGATCTCTGTTTCTGGCAACTTATTTGTGGCAGTGGAATCATAAGTGCGTGGCATTATTTTGTGAGGTGACGAGAGAAATGTTTAGGCGGTTAGATGAAGCATCCTCCTGGAGCCCCAAATGAAGGAGGAGCAGAGTTTAGGGATCAGTGGTTGAGACTCTGAATGAGGTGATCATAGGAAGGAAATATATCGTAGAATGACTTAAAGAGCAGGGACCAGAGACTGATTTGCTCAAAGAAAGCGATCACCACTTATTTTCATCATTGCTGGCATATCGCTATTGTTGCTGCTGAAACTAATTATGTTTCCAACAGTGAAAACATCATCTCTAAATATGAGTTAATACTTGTACAATGTATTTTGAGACTCAGATAGACAGCCAGGTTGTTTATTTTACGTAATGGAGGAATCAGGAAGCAGTCCAGCAGAGAGAAGTTGAGGCTGCAGATGGATTATGCTACACTCACGCTACGGGTAACAAAGGCTTAAACTCAACAAAAAAACTGAAGCAGGCTCAACTGTGACGTGTAGAGTGTTCCACCCGTCATGTAGTGTGCGTCAGTTTGACGCGTCATGTCTCCATATTTCATTTAAAGTGTGTGCTAGTTTGTTGCTCTAAAGCTGCTAGAATGAACACAGCAGTAGACTAGCAAGAGGAAAAGACTATCTAGAGATAGAAAAGGCACTATCTAGAGATGGTGCCTTGCCTCAGATAGGTCTGAGATGCAAGTAAACAATGAATCTCTATGCTGTGATGAATTTCTGTGTGGCTTGTTTTTGTTGCACACTGTAGATCCCCGAGGGATGTTATGTGTGCATTACAATGCATGAAGGCTTTGCTCTGCATGTGGACCAAAGTGTGGTGGAGACCTTCTTCTAGATGTAAAAGAAAACCAGAAGAACTTACTGGGTAAGTGAATGATCGTTGTGTTATGTTTGGGAGACAAATTGAAAGCCACAGTGCAGGGTGGTGATATATGACAACACTGAAAGTACACTAATTGCATGGCCTGATGTAGTGTCATGTAGTTTTTTCAGTGTTTTACGTGAATAGCTTGTGCAAATGCTTTACACTTTTCGTACACAGAGCCACCTGTGCAATAATATCTTTGTAAATAGGACAGCTTAGGAAAGTCTTTGGATGCTTTATCTGTCCATATAGCACACATGATATACTGCTTCAGCTAACTACAGCGGCTATCAACACATGTTGATTAGAAAAGAAATGCAGCACAGTGAGAAACTCAGTACAGAAACAAGTTTTTGTCCTTTGCCTGTGATTTCTTGAGCTTTTATGCAACTGAGCCCCAAAGCCACAGTAGGAAAATATGAGAAAATACTGAGAGTTGGTTAGCCAGTGTATTTCTGATGTCTTCTATGCTGACGTCAGAGCATTCATTCTATCTGAAGGGGGGGAAATGGCTGCGACTGGCTTCAAGTGATATTCTCCTGAAGGTAGCAATGGAAATATCTCGAATGAACGTCATATTGAGCCAAATGAGTTTCCAGGAAGCCTGCGCAGCCTTTGCAAAGAGTTAATCAGTAAACATCATTCTAATCCACTAGAGCCAAATTTTAATAACTAAACATAGCTGCGGCCAAAGATATTGGTCCAGCTCTCAAACAGAGGTCAGGAGTGGTTAGCAGAGTTAACTGTGTATTTCACGCTTCATGTCCTCACTGAGGTCAGCAGCGTGACTGATTATTAATGCCAGAAAACTGTTTATTGTTGCATGTGTCGTATGTGTACCAGTATCTGCCTCTTTTTTACATCTGCTTAATTTTCAGTGGCCCCAGACTGTTGAACTATGTTACTAATTCAGCCTGATCAAAACATTATAGATGGCTTCCTCTCGTTATCCAGGAAGTTCTTGCTTATTTTCTTCTGCACCTGTGATGCACAGGTGAGTCACCGAGTTAATATTTCAGTCAAAATGTTTACAATCCACTTGAAATACATTCCGCACTATCAAAAAATGATAACAGGAACTATCTGGGTCATAGACAGCTTCCTACTAATATTGCTATAACTTTAGTAGTGTAGCCTTTGCGGCTCTATCAGAAGCTGGTTAAGCTATATGTTTTAAAGTGTAGACTACACTAAACACAACTACTAGGTTCAGTAATTGTGTTGCACTAAAGTAACAGAAACTGACAATTTATTTTAAGGAAGTGTTTTTCTTTTGGTGCTCAGTTGTATGAAACATTGTGTTATTGTTTAACTAAGGATTGGACTTTATGTGAGCTCGACAATGTTAATACTTTATTTTTCGCAACAGCCTTCTGGTTTATAAGGCAAATTCCCATCCTATCTCTTCACATCTGACCCGCTTCCATTTACACAGCATTTATGGCTCTGCTCTGGGACACTCCTCAATCACACAACTAATATCCAGACAGTGCATGATCACATACACCTTCCTGTCCTTATTCTTATCTCATGCAAATACCCGCAAACATTGCAACATTTTTCAATACCTTGTGTTGATTTTCAGCCTGGCAACCACTAAGATTAGCTCCAGTGGCCTTTCAGTGTTGACACAAGTGGCTCTTATTTCAGCGCTGGAATCTGCCGTTCCTATTTTCGGACAAGGACATTTCTTTTTTTGATTAATTTGTATTTTCTGGTGTTGAACTCGACTCGACAAGGTGAAGAAAATGTTTAGGGCACACTTTGGATCAAATGTTAACATTTAACAGTGTGTGTGCATTATCCATGTTTTATCCCATTTTATGTCTGATAATAAGCAACACTGGGAGTTTGCACTTTGGCAAAATGGTAGAATAAGTCCTCAAATTTGCGGCACAGTGGCAAGGTGGCCTCACAGCAAGAAGATCCCTGGTTTGAATCCAGGCTGGCTGTGGCCTTTCTGTGTGGACTTTACATGTTCTCCCTGTGTCTGTGTGGGTTCTCTCCGGGTACTCCAGCTTCCTGTGACAGACTGGAGACCTGTCCAGGGTGTACCCCGCCCTGCTTTGTGTTATGTAATACAGTACATGACCATTTGCATGCAGCATGAAAGCTGTGGCGAAGCTTTGGGACCCAAATTACTATATATGTAGGCAAAAATGTTCATATGCTTGCTAGTTCAGCACATTAGCAAGTTAACTTCACCAATGGAGTTTAGCTAAAGAAAATGATTAGTTTTACAGGTGCTACTCTCAGTAAATCTGTGATGTTTACCCCAAAGTAAGACCTGATAGTGACAAAAAGTAAAGGGTTAACCATCACTGGGTTTACAAATATAAGCCTTGAAAAATATCATTGTCACCACATTATAAAGTCATTGTCATTATAAAGATATTTCAACGTGGATCAAATTGACGTGAGTCAATAAAAACCTCCCATGCCCATCAAGACAAATTTACATTCTTTATTTCATTGATTTCACCTGTGACCATGTAACAGTATCATCAAAACTGGCTCCTTCCCTTTATTGCTACTGTTCCCCATTCGTTATCTCACTGTGTAAACGGCCATCTTTGTAGATAAGAACATCATCCACGTCAATCTCTTATCTACTGGACAGGCACTGAAGACAGCAAGCCAAAGACACCTGAGTCATTCAACTGAAGGAAATATAAACTGTTTCTTCCTGTAAACAATTCCTTGATTGCAAAGTCACTCTTCCTGGTCACACCTTTACTCGTACCTCAGCCTTTATGAGCCAGTTTTTTGTTTTCCAAGAAATTGAGAACGTTGCACTTATCAACACTGACTCACCGTGATATACAGAACGTTTGGATAAGATTTAACAAAACTTTGGTCATGTCATTAAAGTTGGAGTCAGTTGAAGTTTTGGGTGTGGACAAAGGTACATAAAGCAAGCCCAAATTCATCCAATAACATCTGGTGACGGGAGGGCAGACTGGTTCTTGTTTTGATTTAAGGAAGCAGATCAATTCCCCACACAGAAAAGGAAATTAAATCACAAATGTCTGTGATGAGGTCAAAACTAGGCCAATGTGCATGAAGGCAGTGTTCATAAAAGCCCCTGGGATTTGTTTTGTAGTTTCCAGAAAAAGTCATTCATTTTGTAGTTCACGTTATCGATACGTGGAAGTGTGATCAGGTTCTATTTGAGATGTTGTACAACTACTCTATGCCCTGGAAGAAAACAGGGAATTAGCAAAGAATTATTTCTTTAGCCTTTAAATTCATCTGTCATTCGGCCAGTTTGATATCACGTGTAGGAGACACTAAAAAATTTAATGCTGGTTTAGAAAATGGAAGGTTTGGTTAATACTAACCAGAAAGTATTTGCAATTCAAATTAACAGTTCCCATTTTTGTTAGCATCTGTAAAAGAAAGTGGCCTGACTGACGTCTGACTAGTCCACACCCATGAGGCGTTCCACTTGTTTGTTTACACAACTTTATCACATTTTCCGAGAATCATATTTTAAGCAAATTAACCATAAAGTGGTGCTTATTTTAGCTGCTAGATATATAATAAAAAACTATCAGCTTATTTTCCTGAAGCCTGACACACCAACTCTCAGGTCAGTGTTTTATGAGGTGTGATGCGATTTTATAGAAGTGACTTTAAAACATCCAGGTCATTAAGACCACACTTAAAAGAAAGGGTGGCTACATTCCTTTTAATACTTGGTTGTGCTGTTGAATGAGCCATGTATATATATATGACAAGACACACATTCACATTTAGTCTGTTCATGTGACTTAGACTGTTGAATCTAGTCATTTGGTTGTTTGAATTCAGGTTTAAAAACCTAACAAGGCACATTTGACTGTAAACTGGCTCTGGCTGGATGCTTATCTGTATGCAACAATTTATATTAAATAATCTGAAACTAGAAGCTAATACGGTCAATGTTTAACAGAATGATTGACAGGATTTTTATACTTGGATAAAGCTCTCTGTGTTACACTAGCCCACCGTCAGATTAGCACCACTCAGTGGTGAAATTAAACACAGCAACATTAAACTTCAGTGGGCAGCAGCGACAATAAGAACTGAGTCAAAGCACTTTTCTGGTAACAGTTTTTATTGTTTTCTCCCTAATTAATCAGTTTTCATTTCATTGGACAAGTACAGTCTTGTGAAACATGTCACAAGAACCTGAAAGAACAAAAAAAAAAAAAAAATGGAAGATATCAGCTAAAAAATTTGGCGGTGATAAAAAAAAAAAAGGGAAAGATAGTAAAATAAATTTATACAGGGGTCAGAATTAATGTAGTGTTTTGTACATTTCTTTGTAAACAATAAGCGTACTGAAACAGTATGGCAAATAAGATCTGGAGAACTGAAGAGCAAAACACTGGTTGGTGCAAGACATTTACAGAAACCCTTGAGCAGAAACGGAGTCTTAATGGGTCATAAATGTACACAACTGTTTCAGAATAGTCGCACAGAGACATTTTTTTATACATACAACAGCTTTTCTGCTACATACATCAAACCGTCACTCCTTTGTCCCTGGTTTGCTGTGATATGAGGTATTCTCGTTTAACGCCTCAACCGTTCCACATGGCAAATTTAGGGTATTACAGCGATGCACTGACTGCCATGTTTAATGATTGCTTAAAACAACGGGCACAAAGAGTCGTACAGCAGAGTGATATCATTTCCAGCATTCGAGGCCAGTTGTTGCTATGGAAGACAGCGCACTTGTTGTCTTTGAAGAATAAAAAGAAAGAAACATTTCATCATCAGCAAGAAAGTACATCTAACATTTACTAGACAATATCTTGCATCTGTACTTCTGAGGAATAGGCACCCAATTTCTAACGGGACAAGTCTGCTCGCCAAAGATCTAAATGTATACACATTTCTGGCTGGCCGCCTCTTGGCTCATACCGCACAAGGCTGCCTCAGTAACAGCTGAACAAATACTTGATCACTAACACATTTTGTCATCAATAAGAAAGCCGCTAAGGTGGATAACAAGTCAAACTAAAACTAGGGGTATGAATTACATTTACATTATCCCGATTAAATATTTTTAAAAGCCCTCCCTCCCTCCTGAGCTAGACCCGCCCTAAAAGTAAGAGAAAATATTCATGAAAAAAATTCCCACTTTTCACATTTCAGCCCTCCCCTCCCTTCATCTCATAAAAACCATGCTCCCCAAACAAAGGGTACCCCCACCCCACATTATCTCCAGCCCAAAGAGACCCCATCTGCATATGCCAAAACAGCAACACGCCTGTCAAAAAGCCAGTCCATTCCTGATGTTTGAGCTTCCTTGATCCGACGGGATACTTGACTCAATGTAAGAAAGCGGCTCAAAGTGCTAACTGGATTCTTTTTAAGAGGAAGAAGAGGAGAACAGGAAAAGGGGAAGGCCATTCCATCGCTGTCCAACAGCAACCTCTATTGGCCAAAGAAAAGCCCTAACATCACTTTTGTTCTCCAAAAATATACCAAGGACAACATTTAGCCCCTGAACCAGCCCTCGTTCTTCCTCAACTTCAACTGGCAGATCCCCAGAATGATTAAAACTGTTATTTTACATAATATATATTCTTATAAATATATATAGATATATATATATGGCCCTTATTGAAGCAAATATGAGTTTCACATTGACATGAAAGTACCATAATCTCTATATAGCCAAGTAGAAAGTGTTTTCAGTGTTCAAGTGAGCTGGCAGCAGTCTGTTTAAGTCACACTCATTCAACAAGTAACAAAACATAAGAAAGATCCTCTCTGAAGTCGCAAACATACACTTCTGAAAAGAGGGCTCACTGTACCTCGTAAGCTTTTCCACTTATTCCTGAGTAATACTTTTAACCTTGTAACAGACAATAACTTCTTTTTTTTTTTTTTGCCATTTCAATTCTGGGCTATTCCCTGCCATTATTTCTATTGTTATTCCACACTTGTAACGTTGATTGCTCAAACACCAGCTCATTGGAAAAGAAATATGTCCGGCACTACTCTACACTAACTCCAAAAGTACTTTCAGTCACTAATATGACAAGAATAAACAGTAAATACACTTTTAACTTAAAAATAATCCATAATTAAAAAAAAATTGCATTTTGCGGAAAGCCTTGCAGGCTTATTGCTGGGAGAGGAGAGTGGGCACAAGGACAGAACATCAGTATAATTAAAATATAGATGTCACTTAAAAAAATAATAACAATAATAATAATAATAATAATAAAATAGGAGCACTAAAAAATTAAAATAAGAACGACAGAGTGTTCTCTCCCTCTCAGGCTCTCATCTGTAGCTTTGGCTTGTTGGAGTTTTGGAACCTGTACTTACTGGCTCATTGACATCAGATAACAAACTACTATACCCTGAGAATTCAGACACAGGCGTCCGTATCCTGTGATCCACCGCCCCGCTAGAGTCAGTGCCATAAGACAAGCCACGGCCGTCAGACTTAAACTGAGAGCCAAAGGCCTGGGCAAAGTTTTCGATCTGGTAGGAAGGCTTAGAGGAGTCCAGAGAAGCCAGATCCTGCGAGGGGGCCAGAGAGTAGACCACCGCTGTGCCGTTCTTGACTGGCTGCTGGTCCTTCTGGCTGCTCAGGTCAGATGGGCTGATCTGGTAGGATGAAGGGGGAGTGGAGGAGTGCTGCTTCTCCATCTGGTCAGTGAGCTCCTGAGAAGGGGTGAGCTGCTGGTGTGTGGGGGCGTCTAGGCTGCTCAGGTGGAAGCTGTGCTGTGGTGAGGAGCCTGTCAGCATCACAAAGTGAGACTTTGGCACAGAGGAGGGCAGCGAAGGCGAGGCCACTGACTGGCCGTACCCACACTCCAGCGGGGATGTAGTGTAGATGTTCTTGTCAGCATAGAGGGGATTTCCTGGGTGGGAACTAGTGAAGGGTCCTGAGGCAGGAGGCACAGGGCCCAGAGGGAAGCTGGCACTGTGGCTGGTGCGCTCCAAAGCCTGCAGCAGGAAACGGGAGTATTCATGCATCATCACAGTTTTGTCTCCTGATGGGCTGGGGGTGTCAGTGTGGTGGCTGATGTCAGGACCATCGGCTGCGGTGGGGTTCAAGTCCACGTGGTGGTCACTGATGTCAAAGTGAACGTCGTGGTGCGAGGAGTCTGGTTTCTGCGAGTAGTGGTCAAGGATACTCTGCAGGACCTCATCGGGGATCCCTGACTTGTCGAGACTGAGGGAAGCATCGCTGTCCAACACACTGGAGACTACACCGTGAATGACAGATGGCTGGGAAGACAAGTGAACGCTGACATCGTACTCATTGCTGGCTCCCCCAGCCACTGCAGGCCCTGAGGCGTTTGCACTGTTTGCTGCCGGAAGGTAACGTCTCTTCTTCAGAAATTGCATGGCGTCGTCGTAGTTGCTGGTGGTGGGCCCTACTTTAGCTCCGTTACCCTGCATGAGGCCGAGACCATCCATGCCCCCACCCTGCTGCAGTGAACCTGCTTTGGCCTGCTCCAGACCTGCTTTATCCAGGCCCTTACGATTGGCCTTCTTGAAAGCCATCTTTGGGGCTCGACCATGGTGGCCGTGCTGCATACTGGGTCCTGGCTCAGTGGAGGAAGACACCGTTTGATTCTCCACAGAGTACTCATGGATGCTGTATTCTCCAGATACAGCCCCCTGAATGTGAGGCACCCTCCCTCCTCCTCCTCCATCTCCCTTCCTCTTCTTGCGCTCCCCTGCCTCTCCAGCATTTTTGGACCTGCCCCTCTTCCTACCAGTACTCCCAGCATTTCCCTGAGTGATTCCATAGCTGCCATGTCCCATGTCTACACAGCCGAGCTCCATCATCCCGGGATCCAGCCCTTTCTTTATGGCTTCTCCACAGGTTCGCTTGTGCTTAAGCAGTCGGTCTGTCCTGGAAAAATACTGAAAAGCAAAAACACAACATGCCATCTTTGAAATACCCAATACACATGAATACGTATACAAAACACAGAATCCCAGCAAAGAGGACGATTGAATAGGTTCACCAACCTGTTGGCAGGTCTCACATCTGTACGGCTTCTCTCCGCTGTGCGTCCTCTTGTGCCTCTCCATGTGATACTTCTGAATGAAACGCATGTTACACTGGTCGCAGCTAAATGGCTTCTCTCCTGTTACACAAAAATGCTCAGGGTTGGTCCACTTCACTGGAAACTTAGAATCACACACAGGTTGCCCTTGTAGGGCTGTTAACAATCACTCACCGCTGTGGATTTTCTCGTGTCGCTGGAGAAGATACTTCTGGATGAAACTCATGTTGCACTGACTGCATCTGAAGGGTCTTTCACCTGAAGACCAGAAGAGATGCATACATTTGTGATGTATCCACCAGAAGTTCATTTCCCATCTATGAAAAGGTTCACTAACAGCATTGCCAGAATAATGCAAGCAAATGCACAACATAATACTCCAACAGTCTTTTAGTTGTGTTATAAAAGGTGTTGATTCAACTCTTTGGCAACATTTGACACAATCTTCACCAAAAGTGTGCATTGCATGACTATTGCAACAGAACTGCATTGGATTATGCATGCACTCCTCCCATTGTGTGAGCTGTGAATGAAAAACTTCCAAACTCAAATTAGATTTTTCCCCTTACCACTTTATGACTGTAGAAGTACTCTCTCAAGTTTAAATAAAAAAATAAGAAGAAAATAGTACAAATGAAAACAGAGCTCATGCCTAATATGATCAATAGAGCGTGACCTTCGGCTTATATTCCGCTCTTTAAATCAATTTTCTAGTTCAGTGAACTGGGAGTTTTGGGATGACACAATAATAATGTAACAGCTAATCAGTCTAAAACGTAGGAAAGGAGAGATGAATCACAGAAAATAGAGAGTAGTTCTTAAATAATTACACAGCTCTGAAGCAAGGGGTAAGCAGCGGTGTGCACACTATTAATTAAGTTTTGACCATCCCTGTCAGTAATGACCTACAGCTGTACTCTGCATTCTGGTGGAAAACCTGCACACTGCAATACCTGTGTGAATGAGGACATGTCTGCGTAAGTGATAGGAGCTTCTGAAGGATGCAGTGCAGTGTTCACAGATGTGAGGCTTGGTTCCGGGTGACATGCAGCCTCCATCTCCATCCAGCATCATTGATTGCTGTAAAACAATAAAGGAGAGAGAGAAAGGTCAGATTCAGTCACTAGTCTTCTATGTCATCTAAAATATCCTCTGGGATCTAGGTTATTTCTGCAAACTATGTAATTACTTTGCTTATATTCAGAGTCTGACTTTTAATTTTGTCCGTTTCAACTAATTATAAAGCTGCTCAGAACACAAGATAAATAAAACAGGCAACTATAAACATGCACAAACTGGAAGTGACACTCACAAATATTAATAATAAAATACAAACCAGACAAAAATCACTAAATTACACCATGTTTTACAAAGTTAAGTAATTCTATCTAAAACAACCATTTACATTTTTAAAGAAAATGGACAAAACAGATTAATGAACTTATTCTCTTTGTATGTAATTTTTGGCGTAAATAACTGGGCATGGTGAGGACTAAATAAAATATGACTGCATTTACACATAAATAAATCCAAGACAAACCTTTGCCTCGCTTCTCTTCTTTCTCGGTTTACTCTCCTGTCCATCACCATTTGACCTCCGACCTTTTCTCCCTGTGGGCTCCTTTCCTAGCTGACTAGGCAGCTGTGAGAATGACAAAAGGGAAGAGGCAGAGGGCCGTGAGAGCGAACCCCGACAAGGAAATCACTTGATTGAAGGTTAAGGACCTCTAGTCTAAAACTATCATGCAAACAAGCCCATGTTTGTTGCTCATGCAAACAAACAAAGCGCTCGGACAATATCTACCGACTGTCTATTGGATACTCATTGTGCAAGATGTGGTTCTGGTGGGCGGAATAACAAAGCACAAAATTAACGGGCTCTACATAGATACGCAATCTGTAATTCGTCGAGTGCTGTCCACCTACTATTCTATCAAAGAAATACATCTCACATGCTAAACTAAAATGATTACTGTATTCAGAACTATTCAGAAAGGGCTTTTAATTGGGAACGGAAGTAAATGGATCCCTGATTCTGCTTTCTTCTTTCTGTCTTTCCCTGCCATTTCTGTCTCAGTTAGGACACCGCTGCCATGCGGACACTGACAGAGCAAATGTGGATGCGCCCGCCGTTCTTACAATCAGCCCCATCTTTAGAATAAAAACTGGATAGACCAGCTAAAATAAAAACAAGTCCTGTTCTTGCAGAAGAACTTGTTGTAGTAGCAACAAGAGACAGACTTACTCATCAAAAATGTCATCCTAACACGCACAAGCCCACAATTAGTTGAACAATCTTGATAAGTGATGAATTAATTGATTTTTATAGAAGAAAATATATAAAACAGAGGATTTGCAGCTTTTCTCTCTTTTATATAGTTGGAAAATGAATCTGTCAAAACAAGATGTCACCCCTGTCCAATGCTCTTAATGTGAATAAAATGTAATACAGGAAATTGTCCTTGACTATACAATTTAAAAAGAGGCAGCTCAGTCAAGACAATAATTGATTGTGGTTTTCAATATACGGCCGTGTTGACCTCTGACGACTTGCCATTGTTAGGGGAGTGTGGCTGTGTATATTTCTATTTGAATGAGCACAAAAGACGTCTGAAATGAAGTGCAAGCTCAAACGAGACAGCTGTGTCCTTGCCAAGACATTCTCATTCATGCTGAGGGCGGATGACATCACCCTTCTCCCCAGAAAAAGAAACTACTTTGCATCTCAAGCCGTCAGTAGATTTATGTCTCCATAACTAGTTTCACACGAGCTCCTCAGCTGCGCCATCACGCTCCTCCCTCTCGGGTTTTTAAAAGATGAGCTGCTTGACAACACAGCAGGGATGAGTGGGGACAAAATTACTCAAAATAAAACGCTTCTGGTTTTTTTTTTTTTTTTTTTTTTAAACTTATATCAGAATATATTGCTAATATTTGATCTCACTGTTGTCAAACCAGAGAAAATTGTAATAGGGCAATAATGATTGTGATGGTCTGATTAAATGATAACTGAGAATTAAGGCCGTTTTTTTTTGGACAGCATTTTTCACACTGCGTCATGAGCCTGATGGGTAAGAGTGTGACACTGTGACTAAGATACAAAACTGTAGGTTTTGTATGTTTCATGTTCCACTTTAAAAAGAAAGCAATGACAGTCTGGATGAAGACTTTTGTCTCCTGGAATTCATTTATCTCTAAAAGATGTAATGGGGTGGGTAAAGGCTACGAGTCAGTACACTTGTAAATGTTCATCTGTTTTTCCATACACCATTTTCCCAAGTGGTTTCTTCAAAAGCTGAAATTATTAGTGGTTTAATCAATCCATTAAAAAGTTGACAAAATTAGTCGGTGAAGTCGTTTTTTGAAGGAAAAATGCCGGACACAGTCTTTTCAGTGCAGTCTTCTCATTTGTACTTTTTTCTTTTCTTTGACTGGTGCAAAGCGATTATCTTTTTCAGTTTTGGACTCCCGATAAGACTAAACATGCAATGTGAGTATGTCACCTGGACCTTTAACAAACTGTAATTTCTTTTTTTTTTTTATTATTATTATTATTATTATTATTATTATAAGTAATTATTTGAGAAAATAAGTCAGAAAATAGTGTCTGATTTTGTCCAACCGATGTACAATGACTGATGTCCTATCAGTTGCACTTACGTTGCCCATGTTGACGTCATGGCCCAGCAGGTTCTGGTTGTTGCTGACGGTAACCTCCAGCAGCTCTGTGCTCTTCCCCAGACCTCCAGGGTAGAGTGGCAGGCGGTAATCGTGTTCTGACAGCTTCTCCTGCTTGATGCCCATGGCGTGAACATAGTCTCCCGCCCCCAAACATCCCAGGCTGCCACCGTGGGTGCCCATGCTGCAGTCAGGCGAGTCACGCTCCTTCTTCAGGATCATTTCTTGCGGTGGAAGGTCCTGCATGACGGAGTGAGCAGCCAGCCGGGTGAAGCTGGTCACCGGGGGGAGGTGGCTGAACATAATCATGCCCGCTCCGAAATTGGAGTCCATGCTACCGTTGGAGCGCAGGAATTCATTCCCTAGCTTGTCTTGAATGATGCTCATGGTGAAGGCTGGCGAGCAGGAAAACTATGAGGTGGAAATCAGTGTCATCCTGTGAGGGATATAACAGCAGCAGCAAATGTGTGAAACAGAAATGATATACTGTAACAATGTAACAATACATGAGGACACACACAAATAATAGACAACAGACAACAGATATGAAGCCAGTTAAGCTTAGTCTTCAGGAATCAGTGTCACGGCCTCTGATCTCGCAACCAGGCGCTTAGTCGGATTAAACTGATGGTTTGTGGGTCAACAAAGGGCTACAGTCTGGAACAATGACATGTGGAAACAAGCTGGAGAATACAAAAGTACAAAATTCTCTCAGGTTGATTACAGTGTGTATGTTCTGTATTTTACGGGGCACAAGGGTCACGGGGACCTCAGTTCTAGACACAACATGAGAAGAGGAATGACAGGATTGAAGTCGTGAGTTAATCTGTTTGATGGTCCTGTCTGACCCCGTCATCCTATTTGCATGAGCTTATCTGCCAATGAGAGTGCACACAGACTGCATTAGAAAGACTGCTGGTGTAATTGTGAGGCTGACACAAAAAACAATAAGAGTGTATGCCGTGTAACTGCTCTCAATGAGTACACTCTGCAGCATATTTGTGATTAATACGCTGCTCACGGTGATCAAAACGGATCTGATGATTCATGTTTTTGATGTGACCGAGCTCTGACACCATTTTTTGTAACAACCGAAACAATGACTCATCCAGGTTTCAATTCAAAGGTTTTCAGACTTAATGCAGATTTCTGTAACTATGGTTATACATTTACATACTCAATACGACGTATGAAAGAGCTAAATGAGTTACAATAATTGCTTAGATTGAACTGAAAAGTGACCACACACAACGTTAGAGGCCGGCGTAAATAACTGATGCGTCTCTTTTCAGCACATTTCTACATTTTCCATTAAATTATCATAAATGGGTCCCGGAATTATTTTTACCCCTGCCTGAGCGACCCCATCCATAATGAGCGCTACCGGAGCGCTGCCAGATGCCTTCAGCGCCGATGGTACGCTAGCTCTAACAACCAACTCAGCTAGCACAAAGCCAACTTCGTCAAGAAACGAAGCAAAAGTTCATTTTCTCCGGCTAACTTTGGCTTTATAATTCAAACGTGCTACCGCAGACAAACGGTGCCTCTGCCCTGCGTACACTTGTGAAAACCACCACGCGTGTTCGCTTTGAAATGAGCTAGCTAGCTAGCTAACCGTGTGGCTAAGCACTCTTGCGGGGCCCTTCTTCTTCTTCTTCTTCTTTGTGATGCAGGATCAGGCAATAATTAATATGGCCATGCAATAACAGCAGCAGCTCTGAGCTGATCGTCGCTAAAACCGCGCAAACGTGAGCAAAATAAAACAACATACATCATGATAAAGGTGGCTACTTTTAAATCTTGTGGACGCGCTTTTGTTTTAGACTTTAGCTGGAAGAAATATGCTGAATTAGAGGCATATATCGCCACACAGGACGTACACAAGGCAAACAAAATCTTTGAGGTGGAAAAATCATCAAGGGCGAAAGCTAGTTTCGGATGAAAATGAACGACGTGACTATCTTAGATCGATTGTACTTGTTCTGAACTGTTTTCTTCGAGTTGTTGGCTTTGCTTTCCGGACATTTAAGCGACTGTAAGTGATGGAGCGACAACACGGGCATGACCCATAACAAACGGCCCATACAACTCCAGCGAACAATGATGCTCGTCCGACTAGCCGAGACGGCTAACTTAGCAGCTAACTAGCGGCAACACAACGGCTGTGAGCTGCGCTTTGTTGTCTGTCCCGTACGAGGAGTTTAACCACAGCCGCCGCCAACTCTGCCCCAAACTCGGATTTTATGAAAGTCTCTTACCGGCGCAGGACCATGACCCGCTGCGGTGGCTCGTTTAGTTCAACCTCAGCTGTCCGTTTTGATATCTAAAGCCAAAACATTGTTCTCCCGCAGCTGCTGGGTTCTTCCATCTTGCCTCGGCGCAGAGCATTCTGGGTCCCGCAGGCGGACGCGTCCTGAAGAGAGCCACAACAATAAAACCTGGAACTAGCTTCAGTAGCAGCCAGCAGAATTATTCTTTATCACTGAGACTATCACTTTTACACTTTTTTTTTTTTTTTTGTCTTTATCACAAGAATATTAATTAATTCATATTAATCTGTTAATTTAATTTACAGAATGTATGCATTTCTGTGTTTTATCTGGGAAGTTTTGCATAAGCCTCTAAAGTCTTTAGGCTGTTTTTGGAGCAAAGAAACAATAAGAAGCAGCTGCAAAAACTGTATCTTCCACTATATTATTCTTTGAGTAAATACAACTTTACATTCTTAAGTTTTCAGCACATGCAGTGGAGGAAGAAGTATTCAGTACTGATCATTTTTTAAACACTACACACCACAATTAAAAAGAAAGAAAGAAAGAAAGAAAGAAAGAAAGGCCGAAAGGCAGCACGAATATATATTTGCATAATTTCAAGTCAAACAAATGACAAAATGAAAAGCAGATAGCTTTTCACCCTGGGACATTTTCCTATCTCTGTCTAAATAAATGTACACTGTTAGGAAGTGCATTATATTTAAAGGTACTTATTTTAAAGTATTGAATGTCATTGGGCTGTGTTAAAGGATGAACAGTACAAAATACAAAAATAATTGGCTAAATGTTATACAGACTCAAATGACCTCTTTTCATTTGTTTTTTCAGCATCTTTTGCGTTGAGATTATAATGTAGCATTTTTCACAGTATAGGTAGTCGAAACAGCTTTATACAACTTTCCATCTTAGTTTACTAACAGATTTATATTGTACATAAAACCTCAGCAAAGAAACTAGGAGAGTATCTGTAGTGAAGCAGAGTCTGCATTATTTACCTCAGGCGTGAAGGAGGGTCACATGGAGCGAGCTGTAAATACAGTAAAGTGAAAGTTGCTCCCAGTACGTGACACTGGTGTGTGAATGAGTGTGTGCTTGTGTGAGCGAATGCGTAGATGTGTCTGTGACTGTAAAGCACTTTGAGTACCAATAGGTAGAAAAGCGCTATATAAAAACAAGGCCATTTACCATTCACCAAAGTGCCTCAAAACAGTTAAACACAGTTACTTTTCTTAATAAATGAATAGAACATACAAAAGTGTGCTGGAATGATCGGTTTATAATTTTTCTGCTTTAGCTTTGTGGTCTGGACAACACCACGTTGAATGGCAGCAGTTTCAAATATCTGAGGCAGATTGTTCACATAATAACAGTCTCACACCAGCCATTCAAATCCTCATAGCAGATGTTTTTCGAAACAAAGCTCTCAGATCTGCTGGATGAATGATTATGTATACATCTAAAAGCACATCAGAGTCAGGCCTCACACCCCCACTCCTAATTGTCTTTGCTAATGAACCAATTAATTCAGAAAGCATTGTATAATTTAAATGCAGACAGTAGAGTAATGCAAAAAGGGTCAGCGAGTGGATTTTTTTTTTGATGTCCTGCTCTTTTCACATGTCCACGATGACACAGCTGACAGTAATATCTTTGAAATCACTCTCGCCTTCGATGGTTTAAATATGTATGATGTCTGCGGCCGCCTGATGAGTCTAATATAAAATCCGTAATTAGAACTGGAGAATATATCTTTAGTTCAAACCAGAAAAGTAAATGAATAATGGATTTCTTTGAAGATTCTAAATTAAAAATAGTTGCAAACATTAAAGACTGAAACACAAAAACTTGGAACCAATACAACAACTGAACAACAGAACAATGACAAATTAGCACACAAGTTCTGAGGCTGCACCAAAAATGCTGTGATAAATTATACTGCGTCTGCAAGCCCATGGCGAATATGTGCTCAGTTTTAAGCTTGGAAAAATTGTTCTATAGTGGCCTCTACATGTAGCTGTTAACTTGTTAGACAGCTGTATCTTTATTTTAAATGTGTTTTTTTTCCTAAAGTAAGAGATAACTTAATAAAGTTTAAGTATTTCTAAACTGTGAACCAAAATGAACTATATTACATTAGATTTTAAGGGGAATTTATGCTTGGGGCTCATTAAGACTACTTACATATATCTGAATAAATTTCCCATTTGTGTTAAATATGAAGCTCAATCAAAGCAGCCAGATATCTTAGCTTAGCATAAGGGCAGGAAACAGGGCAAACAGCTAGCTTCGCTTGGTAAAGACTTAAATAAATCTCTAAAGCTCACTAATTAACATTAGTTAATATCTTGGTTATTTAATCTATTAAAACCGTACACTCAGTAACGCACGCACAAAATGTGGTTTTGTTACCTTTCGACTGAGCCATGCAAAGGTGTTTCCGTCTTCATTGATGCCAAGTTAAGCTGAAGGCATCACAGTGATAATGACGGTATTTTTCAATATGTAACCATTCAAGAAATTTGTCATAAAATCCTTTAAAGTAGAGCAAAACCTTGTAAAGAGACAAAGAGAGGACACCCTGGACACCCTATTTCAGTGTTGTGTTTTGAATCTGGAAACATCAATGTATGGCTCACCTTTCCATCGCTCCCTACTATCAGCTCAGCGTTTGGGACATTAAGGTCAGAGACATTAGGACTCCTGCACTTGGAGTCACATCGTACGCTACTGACTCCCCTGTGAACGAACGAGTTGTCTGAGCTCATTGTGGAGGGGACACCCAGAGTGAGGCATGACCTGCACGCAGACCACAGCTATGAAGAAGGGTAAACTGGAAACACAGTCCAACATTTTCATCTCTGGCAATTTGCGTATCACATGACACAGATGGTTATCAATTTTAACTGCTCATTAATAATTCAGTCTGTGCAGCATGCCTTTGTTCCCTCTGATCCGAACCTCACACCCATGCACACATCACTTGAATGTGCTTGTCAATATTCCCTCCTCCTCTAATGCTGAAAGCCAAGTACACTGTGCACAGTCGAGAGACAAGGTTTGGAGATATCCTGTGTTGTGCTGATTTAGATTCCTCTCACTGGGAAAGCCTGATGCCTACACATAACAGATGGCGATCCTGGCTGTCTGCACTCTAATCCTTAATTGTCAGGAGGATCACAGCCGTATGCGTTCCCTCTATTGAGATGCAAGTCCCTGATTAGTTATTAGACAACTGTGCAGTGGCTGATTATATTTGGTGAGGTACTGCAAATCATAAACACCATTATTATAAAAAAAGAAAAAAAAATGGTTTGACCTTTACGCACAAGCTTGTCCTCACAATGGACAGGGCTTATAACTCTCCAGGAGAGAGTAAGAAATCGACAATGTCAACTCTAAAATACTGGTCCTGACATTTTAATTAATTACACTTAGATTCTCTGCCAGAGTTACATGATAAGATCAATACCAGCTTTGTGTATGGTAAATATAAAGTAAAAATCAGCAGCTGAACAGATAAACTAATTAGCCACTTTTGTACTGACTTAAAAAAGGTTTTAGTTAGCTTTAGCAGTGCTAGTAGGCAGACTTTGTTATCTTTATGTGGAGTGAGGCGAACCCATGGTTTCCCCAAGTTTAAAGTCTTTAAGCTACGCTAAGCTAACCATGTGCTGACTGTAACACAATGAAACGTAAAAATGGCATGATCTTTTATATCTGACTCAGAGCAAATGAAATGTTCATTATTTAAATATAATTTTATTCAGTTGAAATGGCCAACAATAGGCTATTGCACAGTTGCTGCCTTCAAATGGGGTCATGTTTTCTGTGTTCTTGAGAAAAGTCCATTTGAATGTCGTCCTTTTGTGGTATTTGCATCCTTGCAGGTCAACATTTTTAGTATGGTCTGAGTTTACAAGTTGTGATGTGTCTGCTTTAAAAAGGTGGTGTGTATATATTTTGAATGAATGTCTAATATGTATTTTAGCTTGCTAAACGGTTGGTGGCTTCTACTAGAGGCTCACAAGTTCTATTTGGAGGCAGCAAGTGTAGGATACACAAGCTGGCTTGGCAGCAGTGATTTAAACTAGTCTCAAAAGGTGCTCTTTAAATCACCACCAACAGCAGCTCATTTCCTGAACTAAAAACAGCGGGAGATTTCTCAGAAATCTGTTTGAATGATTCTTTGCACCTATGACGCATGAAAAGCGTCTCTTTATCTGTATTCAGTTGTCTGTAATGTAAATGTTAGTTGGGTTTTAATGTTTTAACGCTCAGTGTGCCTTTTAAAATAAATGTCATGTCAGATAATGACGGTCAAATAACATTTTGTTGATGTTGGTTTTATCACCAGAAGCAGGTATGGGGAAATATCACGTCCTCTTTTTCGGTATAACCAAAAGATGATACACCATCTGCCTTCATCACATGAAATATTAAAAATCAGCTGGAATTACTCTAAAGGACTGCTGGTAATTGCAAATCATTTTCATTCTGTGAGTAAAGCTACTATCTTTTTCATACTTCTCTTATATGAGGCCTGAACACAATGCAGGGATGTCTTCTGTTCAAGTGACTGAAATTCTAGTTAGTCAGTCATTAGTGCCCCTTTCTAGATTTACAATACATGCAAAGCATGAATTTATATTAATCTTGTGTGTCACATGTGGAAAAACTGAAATTACAAGTGAAATTTATGAAGTGGCAGTTATAGTTATCAAATGACTAGAATCATTTTATTAAAGAAAAAAAAATTCTGAGACATAACAAACTATATACGTACAAGTCCTTGACTAAATGTCTTTCAGGACCTGCATGATATCACGGAGATGGTGGTTTCTGGAGGTTACAATGTACTGGATGAAAAAAAACCTGAAGCATTTGAAGTGAAGGTTATACTGAATGTATTGTATTTGAAAATGTAAGGAAAGAAAAAAAAAATAATGGCTAGTCATTGCCAAGATGTTATGAGGCAGCATCAGCTGCAGGCCTGGAGTTGGGCTTTATAACGCTGACTAAACGCTGCGTCATAAAGCCTTGATTTGTTTTTAAGACAAGATAACCTTTACTGTCCCCAAACGGACAGTGGGGACAGAAAAGCCTCTCTGTGGAATGCAATAAACTTCTGCTAGTTTGAACAAATACTGAACAGTACAGAAGACAGGACTCTGTGGCTCTGCATTAAATGTCAGAATTGGTGCTTTATTTCTTTTTCCTGCCATGCTGCTTTCCCAACGAAACATCTTAAAAATACACATAGGCAAACGATCCTAATACCTCAGATTCAAAATCAGTTCATTACATGATTTATTGAAAAAATGTGTAAAATACTTTGAAAGTGCATCTTAAGAGCACTTCATTAATAAATAATGTAGCTGACTGATTGTGGATCTTGTTTTTGAGAGGCCTCTTTTACATTAGAAATATTCCCACAGGGGCCTCAACATAAATTAATAGACTGAACAAAAACACTTGAGACGAGGGTCAGTTGCTAAATGCGATTAGTCAAGAGTGTCTTCATACAACCTGTGTGATTAGAACTTTAATTATGCATTAGTTAATAATAATGATAATACCACTTACATGCAGAGCGGACCTTTATGTGCATACTGATTAAAATTAGGCTAAAAGAGATCCAAGGGCAACCAATCCTTTTTATGAGCGTCCTTTGGGAGGGTAGTAGTCCAGGAAATCCTCCAGTGTAGTAGCCGTCCAATGTCTAAATCAATACAAGGGGCTGCAGGGGAAACAGCAGAAGCACGGATTTAATGTCAGATTTAAGGGGCAAAGCAAAGCAAAGGATTTGGACAGGGAGTGGTAAAATGTTAACAAGGAGTCCTCAGATTTAGATTAAAGGTAAATATTTAATATTCAAATGAGTACCTTTTCTACTTTTTCAGTTATTATTAAGACACTTGTCATTGTTACTTCAGCTGTGGTTTCTCTTGGCACAGGTTAAAAGAAGCACAAGTATAGCAACAGTTGAGTCCACGCCGCCATCCTCCATGTTGCCCCATCACATCAAGTATTTGATCAAATATGCACAGCGTTTGTCCCTCCAGTAGGTGGCACAGTCTAACTTGAAAGCACAAAGATCCACCAGTTTCATCACTTTCTATCCTTCTGTGATTCCCACAATACAGGAAAATCAGCTGCAATGTAAAGGAAATGCAAGCACTCGTGAAGAATAAATGAGTCCACTCACTGATTGATACATCAATTAAGCACCGCGCGTGTTTAATTGGGAGAATGAACCACGCACGTGAGGAGCCAATTCCCACCTCAATCTCTCTCTGGCTCTTGGACACACGAACGCTGTCTTGTGTAACTCTCTCCTCCTCTCTCCCTGCCCCTTCCCTCCCCCTCTTCTCATCCAACCCTGTCTCACACACTCACTCACTCTTCCCTCTTTCTGCTCTACAGCCCACCAGAAGCTGTGAATGGTAGTCAGCTCCTCTATTTCGTTCCACTGGCGAGCAGCTCGCCACTCAGCGAGTGGAGGCTGAGCAGAGCGCACAGCAATAGTCGGCGATTCTCTGGAATCATGTCAAATAATTGGAAGAACAGTGGAAATTTGCAAATAAAAGTTTAACAGCTGTGCCTCTTAAGCACTAAAATACGCGTGATTTTTTTTTTATTTTTATTTTATTCATAGATTTCACTGTGCGCGCTAAAGTGGTCATGGCGCATTTTACGCACTGCAGGTAACCCGTGTTTTGGAGGCTCAAACAAACAAAAACATGGATTAAGCTGCAAGTTGTTGTTTTTTCCAATTATTTCAGCAGAGCTGAAATGGCGGCACTTCGTAGAAAATTTGGTGAAGACTACCAAGTGGTTAACACAAATCGGGCCACCACTTTTTCTGCTCCGGTCAAGAAGAAACGCCAACGCTTCGTGGAGAAGAACGGTCGCTGCAATGTGCAGCACGGAAACCTCGGTGGAGAGACCAGCAGGTACCTCTCTGACTTGTTCACCACTTTGGTAGATCTAAAGTGGCGATGGAACCTACTCATCTTCATCCTAACTTACACCATCGCATGGCTGGTCATGGCATCGATGTGGTGGATCATTGCTTACATCAGGGGAGATCTAAATCACGGCCACGACTCGACGTACACCCCGTGCGTGGCCAATGTTTACAACTTCCCCTCAGCCTTTCTCTTCTTCATCGAGACTGAGGCCACGATCGGCTACGGCTACCGGTACATCACAGAGAAGTGCCCAGAGGGCATCATCCTCTTCTTGTTCCAGTCCCTGCTGGGCTCCATAGTGGACGCTTTCCTCATCGGCTGCATGTTCATAAAAATGTCCCAGCCCAAGAAACGCGCAGAGACGCTCATGTTCAGCCAGGACTCAGTGATTTCTCAACGAGACGGCAAACTGTGTCTCATGTTCCGCGTGGGCAACCTGCGGAACAGCCACATGGTGTCTGCACAGATCAGGTGCAAGCTCATAAAGGTAAGGTACTCTCTGATAACAGGTCCCTGAAAACTAAGTGAAACCCTGGAGTGTAGGAGTTTGGGCTAAGCGCATGCTGTACATAAGTCACACTTCTTTCACAAATAAAGCAAAACCGGCAACAATGAATGCAATAACCTATTCTAACTCAAGACTCCGTGCTGGTGCACTGGATCTGCACCAGCACTATTTTACCTCAGCAGCATGAACACTTTCTTTGTGGCATAACGTGGAACTATGCAAACTGTAGAAGTAAAAAAACAAAAACAAGGCTCTGTTTTGCACAATGGCAGCACTCCTGGTTACATCTCTGAAAAATCTTTATTCACTTTACTCCCTCATTTGAGGCCACAGAGAAAGGGAACAGCTGCAAATTGCATATCAGAGGTTAAAATTAACATTTTTTATTCAAAGCTTCATTGTGAGCAGGTCCCACGACACACATACGCCTTGTTAAACAAAGCAGGCTTAAGGTAGCATTACCATAATCCTTCGTTTGTTGGACGGTGAGGCTGAGTGACAGCCAGGTAGGTGCGTCTCAGCACCACTGAGATGAAAGAGTGAAGGCTTTGTTGGTTTTTGTGGGGTTCGCTGGAGTGTGGAAAGTCAACACAGTGTGCAGCTCTTTTTCAGCTGGTGACACCTGGAGAGATAGGTGAGTATCAGTAAATGGATGTGACACAGAGAGAGTATAAATGGTAAAAAAGTTCAGTGAATCAGTAGTGAGAGGGAGCTTCACACACTACCACAGATCACAAGAGTCAGTAAAACGACACTCCTGGGAGAGAGCATGGAGGCATAAAAGCTATTTATGGTCACCATAACTATAAAGAAATACATTACTTTCTCTCCATACTTTAGGGTTTGTTTTTATTTTTTTTATTATTCCTCCTCCCTGAGATATTAAGTGTGTGCATTCCAGTGTTTGACAGCTACAAAAAATCTGCCTACCCACTGGTACTGATGTGGGTACTGTTGTGGGATTGAATCCTCACCAAATGTGCCATATCGGCAATCCACTCATAAAGAGCTCAGCAGATTTTAGGTGAACACAGCTAATGAAGCTCACACTCTGAAAATGAGCAACAATGCAGAAAATTACTACAAACAGTAGCCTGGTCAACTGGCTTCTCTTTTAATTATCATAATAGGGCTCCTTTCAGCCACATCCATGTTCAGTGTGCAAAATGGGCCATAAAGAAGACAAACAGCATTAGTGAGGTGCTTGGAGCTTGTTTATGTCTGTGTTCTCCTCCGCACACAGCCACACCGAGCACAGTGTTGGTCAGCTTAATGATGCATGCAGGCAGAGAGAGAGGCAGGGAGGACCGGGCTAGTTCACAGTTACAAGCAAGCAGGAAGTGAACAGCCCCATAGGCACGTAGTACAATCACACATGTGCACCACGATTTCCCTTGTCTGTTTTGTAAGACTGAGCCGGAAGCTCTCAGCATCTCACAAGACTCTCTCCACCTGTGAATCAGTTTACCACCACACTGGAAGTGGCTAATAAATAGTTCTGTGAGTTAAAACGGATTCTAAATCACCGACAGAGACGTAGATTTGTTTTCCGTTCAGCAAAGCAGTGCTGTAAAGGAGAGAAGAACAGATGTGGCGTCACAAAATAATTCAAAGCTTTTTTTATATAGTAGATCTCCAATCCTTTTGGCTTTCCTTCTGGACTGCAACAAATACAATCAGTATAAATTCCAAGACCTCTCTGCCAACCCTTCATCACTTCTCCACTCCCTCTCTCCGTGAAATACAATAAATACAGCATCCACTGTGTGCTCCTCAGTATTTTTATTTTATTTTTGCTCCAGGGCTTTGTGGTCTAACCTTATTCTTTCGCTTCAAAGACTCTCTCACAGAGACAGGATATTTGCAACCGCTCCTCCAGAGTACAGAACACACGAAAAAAAAAAACTAAAATCAGGAGAGTCATTACACAAACAAAGGCCTTTGCATAGGATTGTACTTTAAATATTACACATCATACTAAATATTTAGATAAAAAGTAGTGTTATTTTAAACTCTTAGTGCAGTCCCTCCATAGAAATGTTGGTGGTGCTGTTGAACTGCAGCCCTCTTTAAGTCATGCCTCATCATTAAATACTCAGACATAACTGGCAGAGGAATCATTTTAACTTATATAAAAACAGTGTGTGTGAAGGAGGGAGGTGGAGTATGAGCAACCGTGTTCCTCGAGCTGCATCTAAGACAAAGTAAATGAACGACCCTCGAACTCTTCCACAAATCAAAACAATTCTTTGATCTAAAATGTGAAAATGGACAAGTACTCCCGTAAACTTTATCAGTAAATGTATTAGATTTGAACTCCAAGCTGCAAAGTCGCTGCAGATAAATTGTAACCAAGTGTAACCACGAATGCGGTCCAGTCCCTCTAATGGGACTCCAGAGTGCATTCACCTTTTTAGGCAGGAGTGCTGAAGCTTCGGGTGTGTGAAGGAGGATTGGTGCAGCCAACCTATGACATCTGTGCCTGTAAAAAGATGCTATTAACTCTCCCAACTTCCCATTGTGCAGCTTGTCACAGGTTGTATTGACATGTTTAAGGTTTATTTTGTATACTTTTCATGTCTCCTGGAGTCCAGTAGTGCATCCCGATTCCTTCATTACACACTGTAGTTCTTTGCTTCTTGACTGACCCAGAAACCAACCCTCTGCTCCATCTTGAAGGTCGTCCAAAAGTTCCTATTTCTGCTCTGAGGAATCTCTGTGGAGCCATAAATGAGGACTTTCATACCAAAGTGGACAAACAATTATATTACCCTGATTTGATTGGTTCTCTGATTTATCCAGTGTACAGCGTATCTGTATGTCTGACAGGCAAAACCATAACATTTGATGAATAATATTCATATAATTCATAATACACATTAGTACTCTAAGTCTAAAACCTTCGGGGTGATGAATTATTTCTGCAAAACTTTGTAAAACAAGCTGAAAATAAACAGGATTATCAAATGATAAAAACGGAAGATCAAACAATGCAGATGCCAGTAATTAGTGGATTTTGAACAGGCGTTGCTGCCAGTATGTGGTGGTAACACACTGACTGAAATGATCCCAGTGTCCAATCAGTGCCGTGGTGAGTGTAAAAGAACATCTGAGCTCTAAGAAAAGCTGCAACACATCTCTAAAATTCAACTGATCATCCAGCTGCAACACCATCAACAGAAAACTCACTGTTCCTCTGTCCTTGTGTCTTCAGTGAGAGACACTAAGATGCAATATAAAAGATGAATGAGGGAATATGATTGCAATTATGGGAACTGAAACGTACCACGTGTGTGTAAAAGGGAGTTAGAGAAGCTGTTATAATGTGTAAGTACTTTTTTAGGGGAATAAGCTTTGTCATCTAATGGAGGTAAGGAAGGCATTTGTCAAGTCAAAAGCCTGTCATTGCTCGGTATGCCAGCTAAAATGAGCGCCGTAGTACACTGTGCGTGACGGGAGGATATTACCGGAGTGCAGCAGCGTGTAAGATAAAGGTAACTTCAACACTCCTACTGCAATTCCCACTGACCTTTGGTTTAAAGTGGGCCTCTGGGCATTTGCCCAAATCTAGGTGCAGAGTTTTGAGTTTTCCCCTTTTTCTTTGGTGATGCCAAGGAATGGTTATGGTCTACGTTTGAGCTCAGATTACACAGCTCACATAAGCAGACTTGTGGTTAACCTGTTTTAGTTGAAGCAGCCACCATTTTCACGATAAAAGTTTGTGGGTGTGCACATTCCTTCTGTGTCGTCTGAATTAAAGTACGCACTGCAAGAGTGGCAGAATCATTGTAGTCAGATGACTCTGCAGTCAGGAGCTCTGGAGAAGCTAAGAGTCTAGCATAGGCGTCTTTACTACGTTATCAAAGAACCATTTAGTAAGCAAAAATGTCAGATATCTCTAGTATTAATTTCTTGGATATGAGGATTTGAGGCGATTCTTTTCAAACATGACACCAAACTGCACATGTGGGTTTTTTTCAACTGTCGTACAAAACAAAACAGCTGAACATCAATGCTATCTGTGGTAAATCATACTTTAAATTTTCTTATGGCATTTCGTGGATAAATTTAGTTAATTTTGTCCAGTCCACGTGGAAACCACTTGTTGGCGCTGCTGTGTTTACAGAGTATGTAAGCGTAGCAGAGCTCTGCCGTACTCTCACGCTGTGGATGATTAATGGATGACAGGCAACAGAAAGAGAGACAGACCAATGGAGGCTGTCATCCAGAGTCCCGCCAAAGCCAGATGAAATGCAGGTTTGCGGGGCATCCATGACAGCCTGAGAGGGTATCCTGGTGGAATACCCTAGCTGAAAATATGACTGTGGTATAACTGGAAGGAGGCCGGGCAAGTGAAGGAATTGATTGAAAGTGGTGGACGGGCTGAGGAGACGCTTGTAGTAAGAGAGAAGTGACACAAAAAGAATTGCCAGCTGATTCTTCCTTGTATGAGCGGTGCCTTCTATTTCAGAGATATACAAGAGACTGAAATCATCTTGGCAGTGAATCTCCTCTGGGGATTGCACCGATGGTTTCACAGTCACTAGAACTAGAATTGATTTCCATTTTTTTTTTCCTTATAAGAAGAGATTCAATTATACTATCAGATTGTGGACAGCTGGAGAGAGGCCTACGAGGTCCATAGTCATTGAGTAGCAAACCCCAGAGCAAGGAAAATAGTATGGACTGCTCATGCACTTCTCTTCTTTGTATTCTACACTGGAGTGACTCAGTCTACACAGGTGTATAAGAGGGTTTGTTGTGTGCACACTCAAAAATACACAAGCACTTACGCATATAGAGACAACTTCTCAAGCCTGGGTTCCTTGCCAAGTTGTTTCTGAGGCATCCAAAAAAAGTCATGTGTGAGGTGGAGTGTGCGTTATATCTACATCCACAATCATTTAAATAAAGCATTATTATTCCTCAATAAGCGCAATGGGTTCAGGCCCCTGACAATTATAATGCATGAGCCTTGTTATTATGTAAGAAAGTGGAAACCGGAGGCAGCACGGTCAGAACAAAAACACAGTTTTGTCCAAGAACACTGTGACACTTTTCTGCCCACTTCTGCCAATGTCACAGCCACATAGAAAAGAAAAACATCATCCGGGGTATAAATGAGACCAGAGGAGGCTTATAAAGCACACTACTGGAATTAGTTTTTCAGCCAACATCTACTATTCTCCAATTTTAAATTTTGATAGAGCTTAAGCCTCCATATGTCATTGCACCCTAAGAATTCAAAACGGAGAGATGGTTTTCAGATTTAATTTGTCGTTGTGAGGACAAGGTCCTAGTTGATTTTACTTTGTACTGGATGACTTTTTTGTAATAGTGTATAAACCAGTCTTGAATGACAAGAAAAACAAAGTTTGGCTTGACAAGGTTGAACTGTTGTTATGGAAAACAAATACGAGCTGAGACTTAAATCCCTCCTCCACTCTGACCTCAACTTCCCACCTTACTCTTACCAGATGTTGTCTGTAATACACTGTTTTATTTTTCTCCAGGTAAAAGTGGAGGAAGACATTTAGCTATTCTTAATGTTTTGGCATTTCACTGTGGACAAAGATCTTTCCAAAATCAATAATCAGCAATCAGACCGCATTTTCACATGTATCCCATTCAGTGGAGACGAATTCTTGGTCCATATCTGGTTACATGAGTTTTGAGAGCGGAAGAAGACAGTGCACTCCGTCCCAAGTGAGTCTTTCCAATTCATTTAACTTGTGATTTAATTTCACCAATTCACCTCAGCCAGTCTCTGCTGGATTGGATGAAATGTTAGGCCGGCCCACCCTTTCTAAACATACTGAGGCTGAGGGTATCTCTCCGTGTCAAAGCCTGCATGATTCGGCTGGCTAATCAGTCCGTTTGATTGCCTACAAGCTCCTCCACCCCCCTCTCTGCTCAAGCTACTGATTGATGAGGGCCTGGCGGAGCATGGAGTGGAGTGGAGTAGGAAGATCAGGACACTTTAGTTTGAATCAATTTTATTTATCACCTGTCTTCATCCATGAGTGTCATTCACACCACTGAATTTCTGCCTTTGTGAGCAGAAAAACCACACCACCCTACTAATGATGAGGACCAGCAGAGAGGTTGAAAGGGTTGGCGAGCAAGTCCATGTGATTGGTAACATTTTAAACAGAAATGAGTTTGTGTCCTCGCGGAGTCTGCTGTACCACCCCCCCCCCCCCCCCCCAAAAAAAAAAAAACACTGGAGAAAAAGAATAAAGAGTCTCTGTCTGCACACGTCACAGCTCGGGGAGAAAAGTCTGTTTATTGGTTGGAACGGGATGCCAGATTTAATGAAAAAAGAAAAAGACAAAAGAAGACAAGATCAGCTCTCTCTGAATCTTTGTGCAGAAAGGAGAATAACATAGCGCCAGCGGGGCCTGAGCAAGGAGCTTTGCCTGTCCATGTCTACATACAGTCATCAATCTTTTTAATCCTAAGCGACCAAGACAGAGAGTGAAAAGCAGAATTTCCCTAAGCTAGCATGAGATAACCCTCATGGAGGAACAATGCCAAAGAGTGTTCAGCTACCTGACAAGAGAAGTCGTTCTCCAGCAATAATCCAGAAGAGCATCTCATTGATATTCACATGAGATAGAAATAGAATGCAGTGTTCTCTGGCAAAGCAAGGGCTGTTTGCTCACACTCCGTTCACAGTTTGTATCTTGGAGGGAGGAACTACGAGGCAATATCACAGGGAGGTCACGGTGAACAGGGTGGTGCTGACTTGTTGTTGCATTAAAGAACAGGCCTGGGTGATGAATGAGACGGAGAGCAAATGTAAACTGAAACCCAACTGACCACTCGGAGAGATGCTGGGTAAACTGTGTGGTCATTTCAGAGGCTGAAGCAATGATATTAAGGTTTAAAATATATTGTTAGGTTCAATGTGGGAACCAAACTGCTCTTTAAAGGCCAGGCCAGGGGTTGGAGTGATGTTAGGAGCGTGGAGTGGATCGGACTGAGAACCCAAAGACACAATTCATGTCCATATGGTAGACAATCACAGGGCTAACCATGCCCTAAACCAGAGGTCTTCAACAGGGGGTCCGCGACCCCTAGGGGGTCCGCGGAGGTACTGCAGGGGGGTCGCGAAAATGTTTTGATTGATTAGACATTTTTTTATATTCACCTCAGTTTGAGGTATGTTTATAAATGGCAGTGGCACGGCCACCCATACCACTGTACCTTGCATGTTCAAAATAAAAACATGAATATATTAACCTGTTTGTTATTTTAATATCTTAGTATTGAATGCAGAACAACAAGGTACATTTCTACAAGGCACTATAGGACCGGTTTAATATAAAACACAATTTTATACAATATATATATATAAGTAGGGGGTCCCCGCTCCATCTCTCCATCAGATTGGGGGTCCTTGGCCTGGAAAACGTTGAAGACCCCTGCCCTAAACCATATCCTGTCTAAATGGGACCATAATGAAACTATTGATTGAGACCATAAACCAATTGGGAAACCCAACCAGCAGAGTTGCCCACTACCAGCCATTAGAAATAATGCAGATTTAAGGCACTTCCCCATTTCCAGAGAGAGGCCACGTCTTTTATACAGTCTATAATTTGGCCCCACTGCTCCATTACAAAGCAAAACAAAACACTGTAATTCACGGTAAGCAGTATTTGTCCCGAGCAGGACCTGCATATCGACAGCCACTAACACATGTTAAGATAAGATAAGATAAGATAAGATAAGATAAGATAAGATCATCCTTTAATTTATCTCACAGTGGGGTACATTGATTGTTGAGTAATATTAATACAGCTGATGTAAATAATGTAAGTGTGTAATTAGTTTTAGCATCTTATCAATTTTAGAATCGGCCAACAGTTTGGGCTGGGCAACCGTCTTTGCGAGAATGATGTGTTGATTATTTTAGGATTTACAACAACAACAACAAAAAGATCCAGAAACAGCAGAAGATGCTGTAGAGGAGGGGGTGAAACTGTATTGTATGTCTGTGTGGGATGTCATTATGAAGCTGTAGTGGTGGAGGAGTATTATATGTGTGGGTGGGCGACTGGCATGACACATCCAAATAATTGGTTGGAGGTAAAACTATGAAGAAGAAAGGAGAAAAAGGTTTAATAGTTAGCATTTGATATTCAGAGATGGGGTCAACTCAACTTTTCACAGATTTCTGTTAAAAGTTATGGTGTTAATTGTTGAAAGTTTCACAAGCCGTGATGCAATTGTAAGTAGAAAAGAACAATACTGTTCATTAAAACCATAAATGGCCTGCCTAACCACAAAGGAGCCTCCTAATTATTTTAAATGCAATGTTTTGCAAAGATAATTTTAACCTTTGAGGGCCAGATCGTTTCTCTTTTACTTTACATGAAAATAAGCTGTTCATCCTCAACTAACTGAAACACATACGCCTGTTTTATTTCTTTTTCTGGGTTCGCTACTCCATGTTTTTATATTGAAATATTTCACATTATTAATACATTAAAGCATCTGGAAAAAAGCCAAAAGCATGTGACTGAAAGCGATGTTTAAGATGGGCTTGAAATTAAATGACAGACTGCTACTAAATGAAAAAATGGGGAGAGAAAGGGTGAACATAAGAAGGCAGATAAGGCAGCAAAGGAGAAACTACAGGAGGATCTTGCTGGGCAATTAAATGCTTCTGCACCAGTTAACGCTCTGTGGGCATGCCCTGTCCAAACATGGCTGTCTCATACATCCGCCTGGAAGTTCTTCCAGAAATCATTGTGAAGCGTCAAGTCTGTGGCTAGACGCCAATAGATAATTGAGAGGGACTAGATGGATGGAATAAGAAAACATCTTCCGTTACGTTTTCGGCTAAGAGAAACACGCCTTTAGACTGCAAGAGTGCTGACATATAACTAAGGCCTTGTTTAGACCTGGGAATCATAGAAATCCTGATTTTGTGTAGATAACTGTCCCCAAACAGACCCAAAAACACAATCCACATAGGTCTGGAAACTCTGTACTCTCCACTCACAACAGAAAAATGCTGCCTACACAAACATATCAGTAACAATTAATAATGTGAATAATCAGTTTTGATTTTGACCCAAGAACCAAGTGAACTGACTTTCTTCTTCTCGCTCATCTATGCGATAACTTCCATCTAACCTTCTCTTTCCCATCTTTTCCTTCTTTCCTGTATTTCACTCTCTTGCCACCTCCTGCCTTCTCTGTCCACATCCTTCTTGCTCTTATCTTCCAGTCTCGTCAGACTCCTGAGGGCGAGTTCCTGCCTCTGGACCAGTGCGAGCTGGACGTTGGTTTTGGGACAGGCGCTGACCAGCTCTTCCTGGTGTCCCCTCTCACCATTTGCCACGAAATTAATCCCAAGAGCCCCTTTTTTGACCTGTCGCAGCGCTCTCTCATGAACGAACAGTTTGAAATTGTCGTTATCCTTGAGGGAATCGTGGAGACCACTGGTGAGGAATCTTTTCCCGTCACCTCTTTCAGCTTTTTGTACCCTGTCCCATTATCGTTGCTTCCTCCCTTCACTTTTCTCACTCCTAATCTAAATGTAAATTCTTTCATTAATATTGACGCACATGGCATTTCTGTCTAATAGATAATCGTATTGTAGAATCTAATTTCCACACCTTTACAGTTTTGCATATTCGAAGAATGCAATGGCTGGAAAAAGTGAGAATATGAACAACACACGAGAGTGACATCCTGATTGAATTATGAGGAATATTTTATTACTGCAGAATCGGTTTTCTGCTCACTCTATGCATAATAAAAGCCTGTGGTCATAGATGCGTGTGTCACTTTGATGAACGAGCTGGGTTTAGTAGAAGTTCCACTCTCAATTTCCAGATGACGGCTGAGAGCAGAGGTAACTGTAAACTACAGGCAGCCATGCTGGAGTACTCTCAGGGACACACTGCTCTCTCTGTTGCATTTTTAACAGAATGATTCTTCCCTCAAGCCCAATACAAATAAATCCATCTCGCTCTTTTCTTTTCAGCTCTGCTTCTATCCATCCCCCATAACCCTTACTCTGCTCCTGTTGTAGGAGAACCCAGAGAGCTGAATAGGCTTAGAGCAGGAGGGAGGGATCAGCAGGGAAGCGGAGAGGCAGGCAGGCAGCACGGTCTGTGGTCTGTTGATAATACCATTAAATCAGGGTGCTGCCAGAAGTTTAGTGTCGCAGTGCTGTGGCACTCAGAGCTGAGGAGCAGAGGAGGGAAGCCCTGGTATTGTCACCTTCAGTGGTCCACTATATCCCATCATCCTCACACTAACACATATCCCATTAACCCAAACGCATTAACAGCTTTTCCCTGCACACCGAGCTGCTGATGACCAGGCAGGTTCTACACTCGTCAGCTCCAGCTAACATCTTAAAGGAATTATTTTACGTTGTCAGTACTGTGACAAACTGCAATACGTCATCAGTTTATTGAGTTAACTTCTTAGTTAAAAAAAAACAAAAAACGCTGACAACTAAAAAAATCAATTCCAAACCATCATCTCATCAATCAATCAATCACGTACTGACTTTACAAGAATCGATTTTCTCTATCCAAAAACTAAGGATACCTAATCCAACATGCATCCAGACCAGAGGTGTGCAGCAGTGGAAGCACTAAGCAGATCGAATATCTTTGGTTTCTGGGATCAGTCTCAATTACCGGGAAACAAGACGACCAAACAAACCAGAATGTATGAACAGATGATATCGTTGTAAAAAACCCTTGTAAGGATTACTGGATAGTCAGCATCACATGAAATGATTCCTTTTATTCCTTTTTGTTCTGACATATTGACATCTACAGGTTACACTAATATGCAGATGACACACCTTTCCGTAAGCACATCATTATTCAATTTCTCACTGAGTAACAGTGGTCAGATTTAAATACAGTCTCAGAGAAAAGGCACATCATCATAATACACTTTGTAAACAGTGCCAGTTGAAGGCCACTGCCAGGAATTTTACATAAAGTTTTCTTCAGGGACGCCCTGCTCGCTGCCTGCCAAGTGTTTGTATAGATGGGCTGAGAGCATTTATTGTTATTCAAAATGCAGTAAACATTAACCAGCTGGTTGAATACCCATATGATGTCTGAATAATGAAACTAAACTGGCATGCCTGTCAGGTTTTAAACCCACAAGCTTCAACAGCACTGGTGTTACTTCTGTCTTATGCATCTACAGTCAGCAGAAATACCCTCAGTCTCAGCTAGAACACTAACCCGGACTCATCATTCTCATTAAGCAAGCCTCTGAGCTAATTGAGAATAAAAATGACCTTTAAGTACTTGTAGGACTGCTGAAGGTTTTTCCGTGGATGAAAATGAGTGAGCCTGGAATAGCATCAGGCTATGACATAACACTGCGCATCTCATTCCTCAGAGGGACGGGATCAGACTCCTACTCCTCTGCCAACTGGAGTGTTTAACTCAAAAACTCAGGTTGTGGCAGAGCCACTGGATCAGAAAAAAAGACTAAGTGCTTATTGATCGCGAAGGTCTCCAACAAACATCCAAATGTCAAGAAAATTATTTTCCAAGAGCTCAGGTCAAATGGAAGAAAAGAATGTTGACATGCTAGCAAGCTGTTATAATCCTAGCAGACACACAGGTGCCATATACCAGAAAATCTTTGTGTTGCTTCTCATCCTTAAATTACACCCACTAACAACAAGAGCCTCTAGAGCATGATGTCAGTTTGCCAGGAGAAGATTGTCTTCCTAATGAGAAGAGAACAATTCGCAATCAACACCATGAGCTACATTGAAGACATGTAAGGGCAGGACCCTTTGGTCTCGCCATTGATGTGTTGATGTGAAAATGTGGTGGTGGATGACTGCTAAATAGAGGTGATCAGTTCTAAACTGGCAATTATCACAACCAACGCAAGCCACGCTGATAACAAGCGTCACTCACCTTTCACCTACATTAACCGGCGGAAATGTAGAAAACTAAACTATGCTGCTTTGAACTCCAGAAAGGAAAGTCCATATAAGGTTTTAATTTTGTAATTCTCCTGTAATAGTTAGTCTATTACTGTGCATTAGAGGTGACATGCGAAAATACAAAGACATGAAGCAGTAATCATAGTAGATCATAATTGCTCTGTGATTGTTTTCATGAACCAGAAAATGGCACGAATCCTTTCATGTGTGCATGTCCTTTTACTGTAGTATTTCAAATTCTAGTATGTGACAAATCAAACTGGATGATGGTACAGAAAGTAGCTGTCCACAGGAGAGAAGAGGTAATGCGAGCGGATGCTGTCCTTTACATCCTTCCTTATCAGGGACAATAATTGTTCTGTTGGAAACCTATATAAATGTAATTATTAAAATTATTACGCCCCTGTCACTTTCTTCTAGGTATGACATGCCAGGCCCGAACGTCATACACTGAGGATGAGGTTTTATGGGGCCATCGTTTCCTGCCTGTGATGTCTCTGGAGGAAGGCTTTTTCAGGGTCGACTACTCTCAGTTTCACAGCACATTTGAGGTGCCGACGCCACCGTACAGTGTCAAGGAGCACGAAGAGAAGAATTCTCTGCCCTCGCCTCTGTCCACTCCCACCCCCGCACTGACTGAGAGCCACGGCGCCCGACGTGACCGGGTGTTTTCTGTCGATTGCATCAACACTTCAGAGGAGAGAGGCCGGCAGGGAGGGGCCGGGGGTCGACTGCCAAGCAAACTGCAGAGGATGAGCTCATCTGGGAAGGAAGATCTGCAGAGGAAGGTGCTTATGCTCAGCTCCCAGCACTCGGAGAAGGCATGCAGCACGGGAGACCTCCCCCTGAAGCTGCAGCGCCTCAGCTCCTCACCTGGCCCAGAGGCGGAGAATCGGCTGCAGCTCAAGTCCCTCAAGGTGGGCTTTGAGCCTATGACCCAGTCTACTGGAGACCTGTACCAGCACAGCCTCACACCCACGCTGTCCCCAGCTTCGGTCCCCATGCACAGCCCTCTCCTCTCAGGTGGACGCAGGCTGGAAGATAACCTGCCACCAAAGCTACGGAAGATGAACGCGGACCGCTGACAGACCAGAACAACACATAACCTCCAACCACAGACACACAGGAGGAGACACGCAAGGAAAGAGAGTCAGAGATGTACTTTACCTTCAAAAGGACAAAACAGACCGTCTATTGACAGTATATTGATTATTTTTTCCAGAGACACAACGTTTATTGGAATTACTGTGAATTTGTGTTTCATAGCAGAGGCATTCATGCAGGCTTTGTTACACACAAAACAAGACACAAACTTCATACTCAATGCAAAGTTGATCAATCTGCGAGGGTTGTGCATGTGTACACTAAATCCATTGTTTAATGTATGCGCGACCACTGCGTATAATAGGCCATCTTAGTTTTATCGAAATATAAATGCCATTAAGATGATAATAAATGCTGTTTGATCTTTCTCTTCCTTGCGTTTTTATTGTTGCCACACCACGAAATAGTTCACCTTTAGTTTATAAACTCATTTAAAATAGTTAAAAGTGAAACATTTCCCAGACGCCAACAAGCAATCCAGCAGTGCAGTGCTATGTATTAATAGTTTTAGCAGAGCTGCTGTGAATGCCCTAATTTTGTCCCTTTGGCAAGAGACACTTCATGCAGGAACAGTCCCATAACTCCTCTGTGTATAAGTACATATGAGAGAGAGAGGCAGAGAGGATAATGAGACACACTGTTGCTAGGAGAGAAATATGAACTGTGTGTTTATTGTAGAATGGAAGCTGATTATAGTCCGCCTATTGTTCTGGGTACAGGAAGAATGTGGAAACCAAGGCTCATGCTGAACAAAAACTCAGCAAAACAATCCATTAAATAGCTTTCTCTCCGATATATGTTGGAACGGATGAGCACAGCCTTCGCTTGGCAGGAGACTTTTTTCTTTCATCCAGGTATGCACAGAAGATTTAAAGTGTAGGACAATCTCCTGAGCAAACAGGAAGCCGCAAGTCTGAACAAAATCCAGGTGCACTGTATGGATTTAACTTAAAACACCTTTAGGTACGAGGTCAGTGTATCTGGAGTACTTGGAAGCCCTCACCGTGTTGGGGGTGGGTGGGGTCCTTAGTGATGGAGGCAGCTCTGGACTCTTATGCTTATAGATGCTCTGCAGAGAGGGGAGTGGAATCCTGGTGATCCTCTCACCAGTGATGTAGCAGGTCAAGATGCTCTGACTGATGCAGCTCTAGAAGCTTCAGAGGATCTTAGGCGACATGCCGAACTTCCTCAGCCTCCTCAGGAAGTACAGCCACAGTTGAGGCTTCTTGAACAGCTGTGTGGTGTTCAGTGTCCAGGTGAGGTCTTCAGTAATGTGGACCCCTAGGTACTTACTGCTTACCCTTTCCACTTCAAGTTCCCGGATAAATAGTGGATGATGAGGGCTCCTCTCCTTCCTCGTGTCCGCTATCATCTCCTTGGTCTCTTGTCCGTGTTGAGGGTGAGGTTGTTGTCCTCACACCATGTGACCAGACTGGCCACCTCCCTCCGGAAGGCTGCTTTGTCCCCGCCAGTGATGTATCCTATCACCGCGGACTGTTGCTAGTTAGCTCCTCGTGGTAGCAGTATGAGAGACTTGTTCTCAGGAAACAAGCTGCTGGCAACCTACCCTGTGGGGTGCCAGTGTTAGAGGAGATGCTGGCTGAAGTCCTGTTCCCAGTCCTGACAGGGGCCTGCCAGTCAGAAAGTCTAGGAGCCAGTCACGGAGTGTGGGGTGCAGTCCAAGTGTAGACAGCTTGTGGGTGAGTTTGTGGGGTATGACCAACTGTAGTCAAAAAAGAGCATCCTGATGTAGGAGTTTATTTTCCAGGTGGCAGAGGGAAATATGGAAGGTAGCAGCGATGGTGTCCGAGGTGGATCTGTTGGGACGATAGGCATACTGCAGGGGGTCCAGTGTGTTCGGTGCTGCTCTAGATGTGGGCCAGTACGACTCTCTTGAAGCACTTTATAATGACTGGGGTGAGTGCTATTCGCCTGTTGTCGGTCAGGCAGGTTGGTGAGCTCTTCTTGCGGAGGGGGCGATGGTTGTTGTCTTGAAGCATGAGAGTACGGTGCTCTGAGGTTGAAGATGGAGGTGAGAACATCGGTCAGCTCGCTGGCACACGCTCTGAGGGCTCGTCCAGGGATGTTGTCTGGCCCGGCTGCTTTGCGGGGGTTGATCCTCCTCAGGGCTTTGTGTACCTGGCCTGATGAGACAGTCCGTGGTCCCCGGTTCACTCACAGACACCACACTGCCTCATTATGAATCCACAGCTTCTACCACCCACTCTGTGTACACAGAGCCTAAACAGCTTTGTACCTCTATTCCTCTAATTTGGCTGCTGCCTTGTGAGTGTGTTTGTCCAGTTTCACACATGGTTTGTCTTCTCATGCTGTGTAATCTTTACCAGATTCCCCTCAAAATTAACAGAAATTGGGTAACTGTAATACCGAGTACCTCAGAGGAAGTTATTAATGAATTTGAGAAAGGAATGAGGTTATTAATAAAGAAGCACTAAAAGATGATGAACTGGGAAAAAAAGCTCCTGGATTAGAAGGCAGCGCATGTGTTTTGCAATTATTCTGAATCTGAATGTCATTATGAGAAGACTGGTTTAAGTGCAGAAATTTTGTAAAACATTAACAACAAATAAATTGTGTAGTTTTTCTCTGTAAGCCACGAAAAATAGAACAAACCACCAAATTGCATAGTTTTTACCTGACTCACTGACAAAATACTAGTTGCAGATGCCACTCAGTGGGCGGCCTGTCACAGTCCACTGCTTGAAACTTTCCCTCTGTGGGCGCTGACACCACTGCCGCCCCCTTTGCTGTTTTAAACTAGCGATAGGCGGCTCTTGCTGGCACCATTTTCGTCAGTTTTAGAGAGTCGACTCCTATCTGGGGTGTTTTCGGTGGGCTTGAGACGCTGCTCCAACGACCCTGACACTGAGTTCTCCACGGGTTATAAATAACTGGAACATGAATAGTTAATAATAAGACAAGGCATGGAGAGGCCCTATTAGGTTCACATCTCCTCCCCGCACTGTCCTCAAACTCAAATCTGCCTCCGTCATATTAATATCAGGTTGAGAACATTATCTACTGTATGTGGGAAAAAAAAAAAACTCACAAAAAACTTAATGGTGTTCATTTCCTACTGTTTACCATCAGATAAATGAGTTGTTTTGATTTATATGGCTGATCCATTTATAATCCACAGTGAGTCTTTCCTTTGTGCTGCTTTGCACTAACTGTGAATGAATGGCTAATTAGGCCACTCGTGGTGCCTGAAAAGGAAATGCGCCTGGCTGAACCACCTTGCTGAGACGCACACATCTGAAGGCACACAGCAGACAGATGCAGCAGCCGTCAATCAAAAACAAGCCACTTCCTGCCAACACAGTCACCACGGCAACATGGGAGCCTGTTTGCCCTGCAGCGATGGGGGCTAAGCATACAAGTGTGGTGTTTTTTGTGTGAGTAAGGAGATCAATGTATTCTTCAGAGCTTATTGAGCAAATTCAAATGCAGCATTTAAAATGTGTGTCCCCGTGGGTATTGCTGTGTGCAGATGGCCGCTGATCTAAACTGCAGATATTAGGCATCTCAACCACATCTGTGATTTATTCCTTCTTTATCTATGGAGTAAGTCTAGGGAAAATGATGCAGCATTTTAATTTCAACTACTCTGCTTTACAATAGAGACACTTCTGAGAGGCACTGAAGATAATGAATGAATTGATTTTTTCCATGCATATATTACCATAACACCTGTCCATGTGGGACTGGGTAAATTTTGGTTCTTAAAAGCTGGCGTGTGTGGTTGGACTGAAGTGTTGGAATGAGTGCTTCATCTTGGAAAAGAAGCGTCCTCTAGGGACGCCCCTCTTATTGCTCCACCTAACGTCACCAGGCTAAAGATCACAGGACCAATCAATACTTGTCTCAGTGCCGCAACCCGACCCATGACCTGCGATGCAATCTGACGCCCGAAGACTTGGATAATCACTCGGCTTCGCACGGACAGCTGATGTCAAGAGAGACTGGGGTTGGAGGTCCATCTGCAGCTCAGAGAGAAGTTTGGTGCAAACCTAGCACCATGACCCCATGTCCCCTCACACGAAATCAATAGCTCTAAGCTCTGTTCATGACAGCAGCAAACACAATAGACACACAGCTGAACCATTCCCACTAAGGACTTTCATGGCTTGCCACACAAAATGTTTGCATTGAGTAACTGCCTATGCCAATGCTCAGGACACGTCGTGGTAAGCTGTGTCACCTCAAATTGACACGAAGCTGTGTTCCTCTGTATCTTTTTTTAACGACTTGTTCTCTTGTGTGAAATGAGCAGAGAAAACTCTGTTCAGATAGCTGCAATAAACAGAATGTTCTGTACAATTTCTTTTCAGTTGTTCACCTGTCAGCTTCAGAGGCTGTGCTGCTTGTCGATTCAATTGTACAAATGCTGCCTGAGCCAGCGCATGCAAGTATAATGGATAGAAGGTCTGCAGCATGGTTGAAAACAGTACAATGCGATCGATAAGAATATTTTTTCCACACATTCGTGTAGCTTAACTCGTGGCAAATATGCAAAAACATACGGAGTCATATGTCTTGTCCTGAAGCACTGACATAAATATATCAGCAGGAGGCAAAAATATTGTTTCTATGTCTCTTATCTATGAAAAAAAGCAAGCAATGCAGGCTCTCTTCTAGGATATTAAATAATCAGTTGATGCTGGTCGTGTAGCTTACACTGAAATGAGCAGGGAGCCATGTTTGGACACCATACCCACTGTTTAATCTAGTTATAAAAACAAGGTGCACAGATAAAAAAGGCTGTAGGTTGCATTACCAAGGTTCAGTGTTGAACAACTGAAAGCAGCTAAAGTAGACTATAAATACACTACAAAAGTTCTCCAACCACAAAACAGTTCCATTTTATTTATATAAGACCATGTCATTACATATACCATCTTGAGGCACTTACAGTATGAGTACAAACTGGATTTCTGCATTTATATACATTTATGTCATCTAGCAAATAATGAATTATGATCGGTTAGTATGCTTTCCATAGTAATGTTAGACGAAAACACAGGGATCACTGAATTATATTTCACTAATGCAGTAATCCATCATCTCATTATCACGGTGCACGTCTCAGGAACGACCTTCTAGATGACCTGAGGGTGCCTGAATGTTGATATTTCCAAAAAGCAATCTCTGGGTCTACATTTTTAGTCTTCAATTTACAAATATTATTATTATTATTATTATTTTATCTATATGTTTTCCTGGGAAGGCTTTTCACTGTGTAAAGCACTTTGTGTTAAATGCTATTTGTATGAAAAGTGCAGTATAAACCATGTCTGATTGGTTGATTGATTGATATTTGTATAACTACTTATTCCATTATCAACAATGAACATTAAAACCTATATTTCTGTATTGACTGATTGATAATCGGTTGTAGTCTGTTTTTGAGAATCACTAATTTTAATACAAAAATGCAAGAGGAAGGCCTGATGGGATTTTTGTCTGCAGAGGACAGAGGCAAAACTAGGGACAACAGAGGTTTGCAAATCACATCATCATATGTTAACTTTTAGATCAACTCATATCATCTCCCATCATGACTTTGGTGCTTGGACTGCAAGACCCCTTTAGGTTTAGTGGTTTTTAAGTGTAGTTTCATCTTTAAACTACAGTATGCCGATCAGCTACAGCATTAGAACTAATATTGTGTAGGTCTCCTTTGTGCTTCCAAAACAGTTGTGACTCATCAGAGGCCCAGCAGAACATTGTGTTGTCACAAGATGATCAATGTTGTTCACTTCTCCTGTCAGTGGTTTTAATAGTGTGGCTGAATGGTGTATGTCACAGCTTAAAGAATGAGCTCCTCATGAAGGTGCGAGTGAACTTGAGTTGGCATGCAAAGATGTGAATTCACACTGGGTCGAGCAGAAATCGAGGCCAACGCACGCAAACTTCGAAGCAGACAGGTAGAATGGGAAATGCTTAAATTTCAATCAATCAACATTGTGTGTTACATCCGTGCCATGTGTATTTACCAAATGAGTTTACACATGTGGGATGTAGGGTCCAGAGCAAATGTTAGAAGCGTGTAGATTAATTAAATACCTCATAAAACCACATTTAGGTTGTACGCAATAACTGAAACCTAATGTATTTATGGTTCCAAATGAGTTATAATGACACACTTGAAAGCTAACAGTGTGTGCGAGAAACTCTATGTGCCTTCTGGCTACATATTTAGATTCTGTCTATTTGTCAAAGCTTCAAGTGGCACCTCCTGTCAGGAGAAAGTCCATGTATCTCTATGCCATCATTACATTACACAGAACTCTCTCTGGCATTCATAAATGAAAACCTGGAGTCTCAAACCTGTAAACATGAGTAATAGCTTTCCTCTGTGCTACTCCTTTTTCCCCTCCCTATCTTTTTTTAGTTCATTCTGGTTCTTTTCAGCTCTCACGGCTGCGTTCTGCTGGCTACAACGTGCCTGATAAGCATTTTTGCCTCCGCGGACAAATCGCTTGTCTGACGCTGCCGCTCCTGTGAAATTGTTTTTGTCACATGCAGGCGTGCGCTTTGACGAAATGCGATCACACAAACTCGAACGCACACAAATTTCAGCAGCACCCCGGCTCCCCTTGTTTCACACTTTTTGATTTACAGCCTTCAGCGAAGGCAGGAGAACTTTCTCTGAGACATTATTTGAAATCCATCTTCACACACTGAAAAGTCTTTTACTTTTTAATCACACCCTCCCCGCGATGTGCTGAGAGTGTGCGTGTGTGTGTGGGGAAGGGGAGGTAGCTGAAGAGAGAAGTGTGACAGTGATGTGGGCAGTGAGTGAAAGCCAAGAGAATTAAAGCTGCAAGCAGCGTTGAACGGGCCCTCGCAATCCACGCCAGTCGGCGTCCGGCAAGGACGGGGTCACTGCAGATCTCAGGGGAAACAGAGGAGTAACAATGCACCGTGGCACGACAGCTAACAGTTCTCCAATGACAGGCAAAGTCTTTTTGCGTCAAGGATTCATTTTGTCACTCCCAATTGAAGTTTACCGTAAAACTGAAATACATACAACAAAAGATGATTAAATATAAAATTAAGAATATATCTTAAGTATATCTAAGTATCTCTTCTCTTTACATCTAGTAAAGACTGACAAATACTGTTAATTTATGTACATATACAACTACCCTCCCTCTAAGTCTGTATTTTTATTCAGTCTATATTTTTATTTTTATTTTTTTTTATTTCTCTATCGGTGTACATTACACTTATATTGCTTACCTTGTGTGCAAACTGCTGTTTACTGTAGTACTTATATATATTTTTTTTTTACTACTGGCTGCAGGTACAACAATACATTACACTGTGCATTGTACTATGTATAACTATGCATGGGACAAATAAAACCTATCCATCTATCTATCTATCTACCTATCTATCTACCTATAAGAACGAAGAATAAACTCCGCTAGCTTAATGCTAATGTACAATGGGAAACACCATAGACAGGCTAACGGAACTAGCATCGCCATAGCGGCGGAAACATCGAACGACTGCGACCTTATACTAAGAGGTTACAGCAACACACATGACTACACATTTATAATACTCACAGACATATGTTCTTTTAACTCCTGAACGAGAGGTAAGACTGAACTTTAGCTGTAAAACGACTTCTTCTCTTGAAACTACTACAATCGCAATCGCCACACTGCCACCCTCAGTTGGAGACGTGCATGCCAGAAGCGGCAGCACAGATAGTCTCGGCTCTTTTGACTGTATTCTCTCTGTGGCATCAACAAACAGTTGTATAATTATTGTCTCTGTGTCATCAAAGTATGTTAAAACAGCTAAAATCATCATTACACGTTTAAACAACACACACACGCACACTGAAAGCCAGCCACCAGAATGAAATACTTTGGCTCCATCTGCTGGACAAAGTAGCGAACTACGTGCAATCATTATGGAATGAGGGAGATGGTGACACTTTTCACTTTGAGGAAAATAAAAGGCACTAAAGTTTAACGAAAACTCCCAGTTTTCGCAGGGAGTGATCATTAAAGACATTAGTATGACGTGACACAATCAAAACATCCCGACAGGAACAACAGCTCATACAACAGACACCTGACAAAATTGGACATTTCCTGTCCACAATAGGTGGCGCTAGAATAGTTGCATGAATATTGACATATGGATGTGTTCGGTTTGGGACCAGCAACAATACTGTAAAGTTTTATGCACTTTGGACCAAATTTAAGCATGTTTAAAGCACATTTAATGCAACTTCCTGTTTCATGGCGGGTCATGAAAACTGATTTAGGCCTGGACACCCACGCCACATCGACGAAAACTCAAATAAACTATATTTTCATGTTCATCGAGATTGCAACTATCTAATTCAATAGTTTTTGAAGTCAATCTGATAGGTTTAATGCCTTTCATACAGACTGTAAAAAACGCTGTTTTTTGTCCAATTTTGACTGTTTTAATCAAAATATCAGACTTCCTGTTGGGTTTAGAATATGGCTCCAAGACACTTTTTTGTGCGTCCTGGGATGTTACATATAAGTGACATATTTCCAGATTTTTAGACGCAACTGGCTTCAGGGGCTGGTCCGTAGAAATTTTGTAGGTGGCGCTATAGAGCCATTTTGCCACGCCCGTGCTCGAGGCCCTGATACATTTAAGTTTTCGGGCGAACAAATCTTTCTGCAAATTTTCAGGACTTTTAGAGCATGTTTAGGCACCGAAACGATTTTTTAAAAATCCAAATAATAATAATAATAATAATAATAATAATAATAAACAGTACGAAAACAATAGGGTCCTTGCACTTCGTGCTCGGGCCCTAATAAAAAGAGACCCTATCATTACGCGCAGCCGCTCTGTCATTCCATTAGAAAGAACAAAATGACCCTTATCACCCTGTCTTCCCTACACAGGCATAATTGGGTTTTCAGGGGGAAATTTCTTCGGACTTAGATTTCATTTGTTCAGTCTCCTCCCTACTCCCTGCTCAGCCCACCCCTGTGGCGTATGGCCCTTAGGGGCTCCATGGGAAATTATAATCACTGTCGTAATGGTCATTGCCACATAGCTGCATCACCGCATGGAGAACAGTAACATTAATTCTAGTTGTCATCAACTCATATATGAGGCCAATTTCTCAGGATGTAAGTAGGGTGAGGTTATGAAATTATCAAGAAAGGACTGAATGACCCATTGGCCATTTGGACTGTCTGATTGTTTTATGTCCTCTGGTAATACTTGACACATATGGTTGGTCTGGTTCAGCACAGTTTAAATAATAGGGGGATTTATTCACATAAAGAGTAAGCCAATTGCGAGCATAGCTGGATTAAACAGTTTTAAGTCCCTGGACCAAAATGAGCTCTGGGCCCTATTGATGCTTTGGGGTTTATTATTTATACATGTAATATCTTCTGGGATATTGATATCCTGTATGTTGTTGTTTCAAGGAATTCAAATGGGAAATTGCTAAACATAAAATCAGGAAGTAGGACTGTTTTGAGGTCTACCTGCTAATAAATCTGTGCCTTCCAAATAATAAGAATCATTTAAATGTTGGATTATTGTTTGGCTAGATTTAGGCATAAAAAATAATTGGTTGAAAGTGCAACCAGGCTTTACATCAAATGTTCTTACAATAAGTTCCTACTTGCTTTCTCCTAGTTTGCTGTATGCCTGTCTGTTGTCAAAAATATTTTGAGGAAACAGAACTGTAGGCTTCTTTTATCTATATCTGTGGTCATTGGGTGTGCTGCGAAAAGACTGGACAAAGGAATCCAGCTAGATGAGTCCCCCTACACGATCTGGGTTCTGCTCAAGGTTTCTTTCTTCCTGGGAGTGTTTTCATGCCACGGTGCCTTTGTGCTTGCTCTGGGGGTTTCAAGCCCTGGGTTCTCTACAGCCTGTTTGAGACAATTATTGACGCTACATAAATCAATAAAATTGAACTAAATCCCAGTCCAAGCCAACCTTTCAATAAACCAGCAAATGTGCAACGAAATCATCCAGGGGCAATGCGCCGTCGGCTTATTGGAGGACTGCATGATGTGCATCTCTGTGGCCACTGTGTTGGTGGAATTCCTATTATCCCTCAATCAGGCAAATGGACACCAGCACTTTACCATAAAACGGCCTGGGATCACATCAACACATCTGGAGCAAGTTAGTTGTTCGGTTCGGCCGCAACATAAAGTGGAGAGAGGCAAATAATAGAAAGAAACAGCAACATGCAACAGGCCATGGTGATCTTCTACAGCTGAAGAGCATGGTGTCTTTTTCAAGCCTCTTCAGTCATGTTTTTAATCCACACCTCATCAGATATGGCTGATGAGGACAATGAAACCCAGGAACAACCCAAATATGCCTGCTCTACTGGCCTACAAGGCCTGCCAGAAATTTGTTGCAAAAAGTAGTTTGCTGTTGCTGTGTGAAAGTCAGTTTTTAGTACGCAGTCTCCTCCTTAGCTGTCCTTGTGGAGCACTAACAGCAGCTTGCTTCTGAGAAACAGGAGTCTTTATTTACACAGCAGCAAGAGGTAAAGGCAAAACATAGTTTTAGGCACTTTGCCGATTAACAATCATCTCCTTTTGCCCAAAATAAACATTTGTTTGTTGGACTTTTTATTTTATGCTAATGTGATAATTACAGCAATAGAACTGACTGTATACTCATTATTTGGACAGGTGACTGTTGAGGGTTTTAATCTCAGCAGAGGTCTTTTTTGGTCTTTCTTGGTCTTAACTCTCAGAAACAAGTGTTCTGTTGCAATTCAGAAGTTCATTTAACCAAACGCTCCTTCAGCAGCTCTGGATCAGTAACCCACTCTACCCAGCTGGTAAACCCTCCCTGACTATGAGGGAACATTGTCTGATTTCAGTCTCTGTTCTCACACATCACCTTCATTAGAGGACAGGATGTATGGTCAGCAAGGTGTTTAAACCAAGATAAAGACCGACTCTTAATTTGGTGATAAAGAGGCTCATTTGGTCAAACTGCTCCTGCTCAATAAAGCTGTCCTCAGCACAGCTCTCCATTACTCCTGAATCTCTAATCGTCTGGACAGAACCTCTCTCCCCTGGCTCCTGATGTCATGACGTATGGAGAGGGGTTGAGATGGCCATGCCTGATGTGCGCTCTCTTCCCTCTGTGTCCTTGCCTTTGATATGTAAAACTCCTCCCGTTGGCCTGCACGCTCAACCCACTAAACACCGGTCGCACAGCTTGCTCCTAATCTCCATGACACCGTGCCTGTTTTAAAAGCAGCCAAACACAGCAGACCCTTCCTCACAAAAGAAGAACGTGCACTCTGTTTGAACATCTGCCCGTCTGTCAGCCAGCCAGTCTGCCTGTTAAAGGAGCCCTGGACATTTGCAGACATTTCACACCGGCAGATTAATTAAATCATACCGGTCCCTTCAAAGTGGTCTCAGGTTCTCCGCTTGATGCCTTGGTAAACATACAGGGATGTGACTGCTGGGAGTGATTGTGTTGTTCCACAAACAACACAGCTAAAGGTCTCAGCATGCCTCAAATGGAGTCCTTTTCAGACCAGCTAACAGGGTCTGAAACCACCTTTCTGGCAGTGGAATAAGGAGCATTTAATCATTTGTGTAACCTTTAAGAAGTGTGTGCCATTATCCCTGTTTGTATGATTCACCAAGCTGGTAAAACACTTGGATTTGTAAAGTTCTACTGCCATTAAATCATTCAGTCTTTTAGATTTGCCTCTTTTTTTCGACACTACAGGCACATGCAAAGATAAAATCCAGCTCAGGAGTGTACACACAACAGAGGGAGGAATAATAAGTCTGTGTTTATCTACTATCCACCATATCAAAGTAAGAACTAGTGTTTTTGACAGGTAACATATTGTGTTTGTAGAAAAATATTTTCTTTACAGAAGCTTGTAATAGCTGAATGATAATTCCTGCGGTTTGTGTAGTTGAAGAAAAGCACCCCAGGCGAGGAGCAAACATTGTTTTCCATCACAGCAAAAAAAAAAAAAGGTTTAAATTAATGACAAAATATGTGTTTAAAAACCTACAGCTTTCCAGGAAAGTTGAATCTCTGTGGGTTACATATCATTGTGACTTTTTTTCCCTGCTTATCAGACCCCACCAAGCGTGAGGCAACAGTATGGAGGCTTCCTTTAAACGTGGACATGGAACAACGAAGAACACCTCCCCATTGAGCTTTTGAATGTCCTCAAAAATTCAAAACGTGTTGTGAGCCTCTCCCTGTGAACATGATTTAGTGGTTTTCAGCTCTGAAGCCCAAAGCTGCATGATGACATTAGTGTTCATTGACTGCCAAGTATACTACAAATTCCTACTGAACGGTTGGTTTGTTCCAAAACCTAATGACAGTGGTTAGCATTAGAAAATAATTGGGGTCGCGGATAAAACGGACGTAATGTTGGCTACACTTAACATAGAGAATGCACTCATTTTGCTCTTAATAGAGTTCAGACTTTACTGTTTATAATGGACATGCACTGAAGGAAGGAACATTTGCTGATTTGTACAACATCTCTGCATGGCTTGGTGTGCCTGTCAGGCTCAGATATGTCAGACTCAAGAGAATCAACAAAATGTGTGTTTTGGACTTTGGGAAGCTTCCGCAGGATGAGTGCCGTATTGTTGTTTTATGAATTAAAGACTTCACAAACAGTGACTGTGTTTCAATTTCCATTATGCTCTTGAAAATACACTCGCACAAGTGAATTGTCCTCATTGGTCAACATTTCACAGTGTTGCGTGGGTTGACTGTAAGTAAACAATAATCCTTTGTCAGTAAAAGACCTTGAGAAGAAAATATGTGCAATGGATCAGAGTGTAAACAGTCGGGAAGCAAAAGGCATGTCATCTGAATAATAAGGGCAGAAGAAGAGTGCTGCACCATGACTCAAATTCCACATGTACAGTGAGCTAAAGAACAACCTTATTTGAACATGGAGAGAAATCTTGGACGGAGTGGTATTCACCCTGCTGGTCCCAGAATGAGGTTCAGAATTGGCCTAACATGGCACAGCACAACATGTTTTGGACATCTATCTTCTCCTCAACAGTGAGCTTCATTAATTTTGCCACTTAAGACATTCCAATCTCCTGAATCTGGACCTGCTCACAAGATGTACACCACAGCAGGCTAGTGTTTTACAGCTGTTAACTTAAACCTAATACCACTGTAAATGTAATGAGCGGAATCAGAACACTTTGAACTAAATTTGTGTGTTAATAAACTTTAGTTTGTAATATCAGATGTGTCTTTTTCTAAACCATCAGTGCTTTTAAGTTTCAGGCTTATGACGTGGGCTCAAAACTCAAGAGAGACTTCTGTGATTCAGAAACATTTCTGAAGGACCGGCTCCTTTTCAGCTTTGCCTCCACGTGGCTTTGCCTTTAGTGATCTGACATGACACACCGATGATTGACAGAAGAGCTGAACCGCTTCCTGTCCCTCTACCTCCGTCTGTGCTGTAATCTTTTTTGCATGTTTGAAGCCACCGACAATTTGTGTCAGCAGCATGTCAGTAAAATATGTTGGTATACTCGCTCTGTGACACACAGTGTAGTGTCAGATACTCTAATTATCTCCTCTCATGTCTTGCAGCTTCCTATCATCAACATCATCAGTATTATAGTTAACTAGGGAGAGATGGGAATTGTAGAAAATAACATCTGTTCACACTGCACAACAATTACAATACATGATTACTTTCACACCATCTGGCTCTGCCCACCAACTCAGAAACGTGGGACAAATGTTATCAATATTATCACTAGCTATAGGTTGCAGTATTCCAGCGTCCCTATCTACGTATGTCTGCTAGGAGACCTTTCTGTAGTTGAACCGCCACTGAAATATGTCACTAAACAGTCACTAAAAAGACAATCCCAATCATAATACTACTATACTATTATGCCTATATCATTACAAAACACCAAGGTAGCAGCAAGTTCTTGTCATCTCCTCCCCTCTTTGTTTACCTGTACTGCATTTTATATATTTATTTGGATTTTTTGTTTTTCTTTTCATTCATTCATCTTCTATACCCGCTTATTCCCGTTAAGGGTCGCGGGGGTCTGCTGGAGCCTGTCATCGGGCGAGAGGCGGGGGTACACCCTGGACAGGTCGCCAGTCCATCGCAGGGCTAACACAGAGAGACAGACTTGTTTTTCTTTTGTTCTTTATTTTTTTTTATTGAATCTCTCATTTACACACATATACTCCCTCTATGTTGTTCAGTGCTCTACACTAACTGATTTGTCCCTTTCCTGTAAGAGTTTTGGTTGTTTTGCTTTATTAATAAAAAAAATAAATAAATACTAGGGAGAGATGACAGAGGAAATACAGCACATCACACTTTGTATTGTTCTCTGTACGTGTGCACCTTTTACATCTTTGCCTCTCAACTCACGCTTTCATCTTGAACACCGTGTTTGACCGAGTTTGGGGGCGGGCAGTAATATTCTCATTTCAGATCCCTGCAGGGAGCTTCGCGCTCTTCTTTTTATTAGTAGCAGCGTTGTGAATCAGATGTGATTATATAAAATTAAACAGTACAACACATTTTAAAGCCAGCTTGTGATTATATGATACTAAATTCAAGAGAGTTGAACAGATGTAAGGGTTTCACTTCCAAAAAGCAAATTTAGACCGTACCAACAATTTGGGGAATATTTGATTTTTGTTTAACTGAAACTGCAAACAGGGGGAAATAAAAAGCCTGTCTCTGTTCAAAGGCAACAAAATTCAACCTATTTGAGTCCAGTACATGTACAAACAACTTATAACACAGCATCTTCAGTGTCACCGTACTGAAATGACTCAAATTGCAGCCACATTATGCTTTAAATGTTGTTAAATGTATTCTAAGGTTTGCGGCACTTGGTAAGGTCAAAGAAAGATGGGGGTCTGGTGTAATACAGAAAAGGTTTGCAGTAAGTTGGCATTTAACATTTACATTTAACTAAAACCATAATATGGTGTGAGAATTATGTGGTTTGTACCCACCATCCACCCCACTCACCTCCCAGAGACAATCATAATCAAGTATAAAATCAATGTAATTTCTAGGAGAGACGGTTATGAGTTAAAAGACTGACAACCACAGAAACTTTAAATGTCACAAATAAGTGCCTTTTGAACTACTGACTCCCTAAAAAGGTCTTTTACTGAAGACTGAATGTTGCCTAAACTTGCGTCACAAAACTCGATTCAACGAAAAATTGGACACACCACATGTAAGTGGAGTTTCCAACAAGTTTCACAGATTCTTTTCATCAGGCAGGAGCTTAAAGGTAAAGTAAATCACTGTAACCCAATACTCTTTTTGTCAAATTCAGTTAATACACCCTATCAGTCCGCTACACAGTCATGGCTCTGTAAAACAAAGTGACACAGAGCAATCAATACCACACCATTCCAGGAATGGGACATATTATTCTTACGCACTGGACAGGGGGAATGGGAGGGAGACGGAGGACTGGCTCTGGCGAACTGTCTCGTCCTGTCTGCTGGCTAGTTTTGAATCTGTGGAAACCATTTACTAATTTGGCAATGCACATCCATTAATTTGGGAGCACCGAGGTACTGAAGGAGCACTGAAGGGAGGCTGCTGAGTTCAAATATCAGCAGTCTTTTTCAGGAACGACTCCGTCTTTATACCTCATAACTGAGTAAATACAGTTGTGGAGGTAGCCGATCCCATGTTCTTGTAACATAATATACCCTCTGGCTATAGCTTCATATGGAGCTGATGTCTGCTGAAGAAAAAGGCGATGAAGAAGGGGTGTTTTCAAAAATGCTGAGCTATTCCATTAACACACATGCTGCATAATTTAAGAGGCACACAGTAAGACATTGTTGCATTGTAAAAGCACAAACTTTTTAAAAATGCGCTTCATAAAAAACAAGGCTTATAGTCAGAACTGCCACAGTTCACTTTTACCTTCATGGTCTATTGTCTCTGGGATGAATCAGGACGACTCTGTAAGTGGATGAAGCACTTGCTGATTAAAGCCTCAAGATGCCCAAAGACAAAAACGAGAAAAGAGAGAAATGCCAAGGGTGAATGCCAAGTCACTTATATCTTCCTTCCTGTTGGTTCTGCGCCAACATGAATAAAAACACTTTTCTTAGTTAGGAAAGGAAGTAAAAACCTTGAAAGCATGATGGTGGTCTGACCTTGCTTACTCCAGAAATCCAGTCTCTTGATTATTTCTGTATTTTATACAGGCAAGAAAACATTTGCTGTCTGACAGAAAGACAGATGGCCCTCCAGATGATTCATTTTTCCCTGCCAGACATGGCCGACGTTGACCAGCAGGGACAAAAACACAAACTTACCAGAATGCACACTCACTTCCACACGTGCCTGTCTTGATGTATAATGAGACCCCGGAAGAATGTGTAATAAAACCCAGAAAGAGAAGAAACTTCAGTCTCTAAACAACTGAATATAGAAAATATATATAAATGAATACCCTAATAAATAAAAGATGATGATATACAGTATGGTCAGACAGAAGTAGACAGAACTAATGTAGCTCCAGTATGAGCTGAGAAAGCTGATTCTCTCCCTCTCACGTAAACTGAGTGTTCCTGTCAAGATAATGGAAACAGCTCAGAAAGTGATGTGACACAAAAATGTGGTGAAAGCGTGAGTGAGCTCTTGTAGTGCAGTAATGGGCTGCCGGAGGATGTGATGCTAACCAGATCACTACATTCATCTCCTCTTAAAGCATACATTTGTAGATTTTGAGTGAAGCGACAAATGAGAAAAAAAGCCGTTGGCAAGTTTGTGGGAAAGCTAATTATTGTCTTGGTTGTCTTAGTCTGCTGTTTTGAGTTCATTTGCAATTGTCTCTCAATTGTTTCGAGGGTTAGAAAATGAACTTTCTTGATGTCCAGATAGTGACGTAGACAATTAAAACAAAAGCTGTGTTTGACTATTAGCATCTATCTACTATCAAACCATTTAGTGGCAGTGAAGAAAGGAAATCCATCCGCGTTAATAAGCGTCTCTGTAAGAAGACGGAGAGCAATCAGAATGGATTTACGTGTATTAGTGTTAATCTTCCCCCCTGATGAGTTGACAGACTCTAATTCATGATAAGTGATTAATAATGAATGAATATGACTGCTGTCAGCTTAGATTTGTGTTTGTTTTTTTCTTTTCTTTGCTGGACTGTTCTGTTAGCTCCTCTTAAGCTTACTGACCATTACTTAAAGGGCTTAACAGCTCATGCATTTGCAAAACTTACTGAAGGTTTGAATGTGACTCTACTTACATTTTTTAGCCCATTTCCCATAGTGTGTTCCAGTGAAGACAAGCCACTCCAAAAGGCCACCACTTCTCGCATGATCAAAAACAATAAACATTTCTGAAATGGAGTGTCAGTATTGTTTAGGCTGTCACCTTCTTACTAAATTGATCATGACACAAGATCCATCACGGTCTGACCAATTTGCACTGAGAAACCTGAAATTTATGCAAATTTATCGAATCCAGGCCGACTGGGCCTTTCTGTGGAGTTTGCATGTTCTCCCTGTGTCTGTGTGGGTTCTCTCCAGGTACTCCAGCTTCCTGCCACTGTCTAAAGACATGCTCATTAGGTTATATATTGGCAAATATATCGTTTACATTTGAATTCAATATTTTACTAAATGTATACAGTGGAATATTTCACTGTTGGAAAAGGAAAAGCATCTAAAATGATGTGTAAGACAAATGTTTTGTGCCAAAATGTTTCCCATACATCATATACAGCATGTCAAAATGTAATTAAAGCATCACTCATTGGTTTGGCCTCTTGGGGCAGTGCTGTTAACACAAGACTGACATATGGTACTATTACCTTTCAAAGCTCATACAGTCAGTGTGTGTGCAAGCAGTTTCCATAATGTTTTGAGCAGGAGTGCTAATAGCTAATATTGTCTAGAGGTGGAAAAGCTGCTTTTCCATCACTCACATGACAAACACAGAGGTTAAGGATACTAAGGATAAGGATACTGAACTTTGGGATCAGGTTGCCAATACTGGGCTGCGGTGTGGTTAGACTGAGACCTTAAAAGCATTGTGGTTACATTGCATTCTTTAATCTTGTGCTAAATGAAAAAAGTAGGGGTGGGACTTCAACCCATTATATTATTTTCTTTCTTTTTCTACTGTTTTGAATTTAAATGCAATTAAATGCATTTTTCCAGACTTTAAAAGAGCTTGACTTTACAATATTCATGTCTGTGTCTATTATTTGATTCAGTCATCCACAAAAATCCATTTAAAGTAAAAAATGTTGCTTTTTGGGGCAAATATTGTTATGCGATTAAAATGTGATTAATCGAGATTAATTGATTTAAAAGCCTCTAATTAATTAGATTTTTATTTTTTTTTAATCAGTCCCACCACTAAATAAAGGTTGAGTCATGCTTTGCAGTAGGCCTATGCCTTATGAGAGGGAAGTTAGTGACCTTTTGTGACTTAACACTTTGTTATTGTGCTGACTGAAAACAATGCAGGGAGTATTGTCTTTCATGTGATATTTACTGTATGATTAACATACATAGGTCGTTGTATTTCAGGACACCTTACAAATGTGGCTCTATAAATGATACCTTTAACTCTGTTTGGGTCTCCACCATCTCCTAAGAAAATGCACTTTAACCACTAAATGCTTCTGTATGTTCTCCAGCATGCTGTCAAGTTTAGGTCTGGATGGTGATGTTAAGGTCTGGATGTCAGCCAGTCGGCACATCCATTTAAAGGAAATGTTGTTTTTTTAAAAGCAGAAGGCAGGAGACTTCCGCATCTTGTTGACTTTCGTTACTTCCGTTTCTCTTCTCGAGCACTCGTTCACTAAGCTGATAAGCCAGTCAACAAATTTATGTCTCTCCTCGGCGCCCTGCCGCAGATTCAACATGCTGAATCAGCTGAAAAGCTGCCAAAAGGGGTTCGGATAGTGGTGATGGTGCAGGACACGAGACTAAAACTAAAACTAAGGGCCCATCACCAGACTGTCAGCTTGGTGTGTCACGGCTCTTAGGTCACACAGTGTGGGTGATGGGAGCTTTACTGAATGCAACGACCCACTGTTGGAGAAAATGTTGAGGTTTTTGTGCCAAAAAACAATTAGCTAAAAGAGGAAGGATACTGAGCTCTGTCAAGTAGTTGTTTTGTGTGGATTTTTCTGTATGAGTGCCTCTTTCATCATCCCACATCATTTGATTCACTGCCGGTATTAAAATATTTTTTGTGCAGCTTTTAAGAAGAGGTGAAATACTTTTGGCTCATACCTTAATATGACATTTTGTACTTATGCCTTTTGAAATAGATCATCTGAGAAGTGAAAATATTTTATACAGCACAGACTTACCTTCTACATACCTGAGATTTACGTTTAAATAAATCCAGAAATTTCACCTAAAAAAAACAAATGAATAATCATGAGTCATAATCACACTATCTATTGTGAATTAAATAGACGTGGTACATCTTAAAAACCTTGCTGTTCTGCACATCTCTGCTGGGTGTAACAAGTGAGCACTGGAGGATACTCTGAGCAGATCGAACAGCATGTTACCAGCGGGTCTAAGGGTCTTGACATTAGGCAGAAAACTGTGCATTTTCTATTCCGTCTAAGGGAGGCACCACTGTGAATATCGCTGTCTCATTAGTGCACAAAGTGCCTCTTTCCATTTCCTCTGCACTGATAGACGTGAGTCTAAAGGGAAGAAAATATACACCAGTCCAATTTGTTTCCATGAGGTAGATTTGAAACACCAGAACGTGGGCAGTTTTAATCACATCTATTTAGTAAAGTGAGACTCAAACTTTGTCTCAGATAACAAGCTCTCCCAGCATTTGTGCTGCTCTATTCACCGTACAAGCCAGAGTCCCTGATTAAAGTAAACAAACCATTCATTTATTGCTTCCTTTCAAGGAATGTAATTTGGCAGAATCCTTCCTTTGGGAGCAGAAGCCAAATGCAGCGTTTGAGTCACTGACGGGGCGCTTCGCCTGCAAACCAGAGTTTCGTTCCAAATGATCCTGACAGGTCTGTGTGGAGAAAGAAGAAAACCACAGGTCTGCTGCATTTAGCCCTGTCAAACACAGTTAGTAGACTGTGTGCCGACACCTTCCCCTGCTGCTGACTGTATCAGGCACCACTTTTTTATTCCCTCAGAAGTGGAAGCTGCCTGGACAACAGTGTAAAGACTAATTAAAGTGATATACTGTCAACCAATTACTTGTTTATTTTTTATCATCCAAATAACACTGAACAAAAGCCGTATGATATTGTTATGTAGATTAAAGTGTCGTGCAAATCTGTATTCACTAGAGAACAATACACTACTCTGAACTGCAATGAAAAATAATGAATCATGTATCTCTTGCAGTTCAGTATGCATGCGCTAACTCATGCGCTAAGGCATGTAACATTCATGACCCAAGCGGTCGTTAAAGTCTGACAGATACAAATGAGGGTGCATGTGGAATTCAGACACCTCTCACCGTTTGGACCACATAAAGCGAAAGGAATGAGGATGAAGGAACTCGAACGGATTTGTGGAACTGAGCAGTGGAGCAGGGAGCTCTTTTGTCAAACATGCCTATGGCTACAGGGTACTATATCTGGTACTACCTTTACTTTGCAGTTGGATTTTTTGTCCTAAAGGACAACAGTGACTAGTTCTTACAGCAACGAGACGACACATTTAATGACTTTTTTACAGTTTGGGACAAGAGACGGCAAATGGACACTAATGGAATCTATTTCCAAGTTACTCTTTACAGCCCCCGTGGGAAATTTGAATTGGATTCTGTACTGCCACATTCATTCAGAAACAACACTCAACAAAGGGTAACATTTAGCAGAGTGGCAATCAGATGACAACAGGACTGAAGATCCAACAATGCACGCTAATGGAGGACAAAGAGGAAGGGCGTTTTCAATTAGTATTCAGGTCTTGTGGTTTAAAGAGTGGAGAAAACTGGCTCTGAGGTTGGGGATGCTAAAACAGAAACCTCTAAATCATAGAAGATCAAAGGGGTTTGTTCCAAAGTCTGCAATCAGCTTTCATTTGATGTCAGTCCGCACAAAGTGCTGCAGTTTAGGGTGTACACAGGACAATCAAAAGTATGAAACTTCATAGGAACACTAAAGTAGCTATAATCAAAAATTTTTATAATAGGTATGACAGGACTTTAAATGTCACTTTGAAATTCTGTGTAAAAGATGAACAGAAGAACCCACAGAATGTGATTCCAGGGTTTTATAGCAACTATCTGGGCATTGATTTGGCTTTATAAGTTTCATTTAGCCGCCCAAGTACCTTCATAAAAGATCCTTTTAATAATTAAAGTTACGTTACATAATTGAAATCATTGATTGAAGTAATTCTAATTCCAACTGTGTAGATGGATGCAAAAACAATCCACAACTCTTTTAATGTCTCCAAAGAGAGGTTGTGTCTGTCACAGATCAGAACCTCCATGTTTCTGACCCATCTGGAAGTCCGTCACATCACATGATGTTTACCCAAGTGGGGCAAACAGGTGAAGAAAGAATGGGCTTATTCCAACCAGAGAGATGTGATCGGATCAAGCATCAACAGATTATCACTCACACTAAAAATTCCTGTTACATAAGACACTTTTAATCAATTTAGAAAGTTCAGTCTTGTTTCTAAGAAGCAATTTGCATATACAGTCTATTGTAATTACAACCCCCCAGATTCAAAGTAAAATAACGGCTGGAACGCTATTGTTTGGAAGAGACTTTCATGGCTGATGAACGACTGTTTGCAACCTGAGGACGCCAGAGTCAAATTAAATAACTATAAAGATAATGGCCAATATGTGCAGCTCTGACAGGTAATGTTAGCAAAGGTGGATGGTTGCTGTTAAAAGGAGGACAACAAGGTATTTGTTTCAAGGGTAGAAGAAAATACTGATGTCAAACAGTGGCAGCAACATAATGATTTCTAGAATGATTTATAAATAGTGGGGAAACACTCACACCCACAGACAGAACTGTAAGGGACAGACATCTGTGCAAAGGAGAATATATACAGGATGCGGCCTGACACAGGCACACACAACTCAAAAAACATGAAGAACAGCACAAGGTGTTGACTGGCCCCCAAATTCATTAGATCCAACTGATCAAGTATCTGTGGGATGATCCACAGAGGCCCCTCCCCTCAACCCATAGGACCCAAAGGCTCCCACTAACAACATTCTGTTTCCAGACACCACAGGACACCCTCAGAAGGCCCATGTCCATTCTCTGATGAGTCACAACTGTTTTGGAGGCACAAGGGAGACCTACACAATATTAGGAAGGTGGTCATAATGTTATGGCCAATCGGTGTATGAATACTATGGACCTAGGAGGGCAGTATGACAATTCTCTCATACACAGTATATTTTAGATACAAAGAAATACGTTTAAAAGGGCATCAGCAGACAGGGAGAACTAAATGTAAAGAGCCTCTAATTTCAGGCTGCCGACATTAACGTACATCTCCTCTGGTAAATCTGATCAGTCCGATCTGAAACATTGTCAGAATATTGCATCTTGGGTGTCAATATTAACTCCAGAAAGAGATGTGAGACTGAGACAGAAAGACAGAGCTCAGGCAGCGATGGAGGGAAATAACTGTATTATGAAAAGCTTGTCATATTTGCACAGGTTCTTTGTCCTGGGTACCAAGTTTTTAGTGTGTCATGAGAGTTGTCAATACAGAGAAAGAAAGATGGATGGAAAAAGAAGCAGGGCAGACTCTGATTGAAGCATTCTTTGTAACATCTCTGGAAATTTAGTCCAGGTCAAAAAATATGTGTCAACCCAACGATGAAAAAAATATTTCCGAGCATATGTCTTGTTCTATTTCACCAAGATGTTTATAAATGGCACCTTATATTTCGGCAATGAAAACACAGACAGAGAATGTTAAGTGTAAATGAGTTGAGTGACAAGTGACTGATGTGAGCGTGGATTTGGGTCAGTGGGACGCAGCGCTGGGTCTTGTGTGATCTGTTCACCAGCTCTGCTGTGTTGTGTGTGTGTGTGCGTGTGTGTACCCAGGAGAAACTCCGGGTCTTTTGCATCTCCACTATCTGAACTGGAGCAGAGCAACTGGGAAGCACCACACACGCTTACAGGCAAAGTTAGCTACCGGCGCCTGTAGGCTTCTGATCACTCAGACAAACCCCAGGGCTCTGTCCTGAATTCTAAAAAGATGTCACTTTACATCTTACAGTAGCAATCAGGTAAATATCCTCTGCAGACATTTATTTTTACTCAGTTTTCTGGGTTCCACGTTAAGTATTTATCTACAACACTATCCATGGTTTTTACTAATGTGTTTTCACTGGCATGGCATGGGCTGCTATGTCACTGGATAAATAAGTCTAGTATCTACGTCTACTGTTGCATGCATTGTGGACATTAAAAATGAAGTATGGTTCATGTTTAGCTAACTATCCACTGAGCTAAAGACAGTTCTTAAAACTGACAAGGGCCTTGTAATTTCCACCTTAGTGCAAGATGTAGAAGAACTGCTGTAGCATAAAACGCATGCCTGTTTTCAACACATAAACTGGCAAAGCATGAACAATAAACATTTCGGTGGTCGTGGTTTAAAGGTACTGATTATAGGATGAAAATGGGAAACAACCGTCTATATACCATGCTAACTGTGATGAGGAACTGCTGTCTTCCATCCGTAGCAGCAACGTTAGAAAACACCAAAGCGCGGCAGGCCGTTGCTGCTCTCGTGCCGGTCCATTTAAGAATTAACTGGTAAACGAATAATCAGTATGGTTGACGCTTCACTTCACCAATTGAGCGATGAAACCTGAAGCCGGCTCAGCTTTGATCTGTGGCGAGTATGTCACACAGCAGCAAGCATCAGGAGTTTTAGCTTCTGTTCGTTGGCTCCCTTTAAAATCCAGAATAGAATTTAAAATCCTTCTCCTTAACTACAAGACCTAGCTCCATCATATCTTAAAGACCTCATTGTGCCATATCATCCCAACAGATCATTTTGATCTCAAAGTGCAGGCCTACTTGCGGTTCCTAGAATTTCAAAAAGTAGAAAAGGAGGTAGAGCCTTCAGCTATCAGGCTCGTCTCCTGTGGAACCAGCTCCCAGTTTGGGTTCGGGAGGCAGACACTCTTTAAGGTCAGGCTTAAGACTTTCCTTTTTGATCAAGCTTATAATGAGGGCTGGACTGAACCATCCCTTAGTTATGCTGCTATAGGCCTAGGCTGCTGGGGGACGATGAACTGAAGCACATTCTCTCTCGCACCAAGCTCCTATCCTCTCATTTCTTTCCTTTAGCACTGAGCTCATGTCCTCCAATTTCTTATCTAATTTCTTCTCTATTACTAGTCATGCAATTCTATGCTACTACTTTCTGCATCAGTTTTTGTAATATAAGGGATGAAGGGTTTAATTGGTTCTGCTTGTATGTATTTTAATTTCCTTGTAGCTTTATAATAACACCACCTCAAAGCTTTAATTGGACATCGTAAAGTTATTGTACAGTTAAAGCATAAACAAAGAACTTTACATAATTAACTGTTTCTTGTTTGTTCTTTGCTGCTAATAGCATCGTGCTTTTGATGGTGGCACATTAGAGGCGCCTTCATTAATTTTTTTGACTGATGTGCAAGAATCTCTGCTCTTTGTCCCTTTGTCTGTATACTTTTTGTTAAGGCTATCAGGGATCTGCACTCTTTAGATTTATGCAGGGGAAAAAAAAAGTAAATGAGCCAATGAGTTGAGGAGCCTTTGTTCCTCCGTAGTGTTCAAAGCAGATCCATAAAAAAGGCACGCATTCACATGCTAATCGCATGCACACATGCTCGTCCCTGTCTGTCACAGATTCCCTGGACATCATTTTAAATAATGTCTGACAAGCAACTGCCAACCAAAGCAGCTAAACAGGCTAGGATATAAATAAATCCCACACATTTGCCTCAATCAGTCATTTCCTGTCTGCAAGAGACAGGCACTAATGGACACAGTTAATGTAGCCAGTTATCCTTGATGTGCCTGTGTAGGAGTCAGTGATGCCCTGTCCTTTGCTTACTGTCTCCCCTGCTCCTCCTGTCAGACTCTCAAGCCTTCAGACAACCTGGCATTAACTGCCCTGTCCTGACACCGGCTGACATACACTGACCTTACAGCTAATAATACCAGAAAGGTCATCACCTTCTAAACTCTGCAGACAACTGGTGAAGGAGAAGAGATTTGATGGTGAGACAACAGGACGAGAGAGACAAATAACTCTGCAAACTGATATTCCCAAGTTGATTGACACAATAATTGTATACAGCGTGTGTGTGTGGGCATATCTGCTGTGTATAGGTGATAATAATCTCTGAGCTCTTCCAACCTGTCAGAGATTTTGATTGCCTGCAAGAATACCTAAATGCAGCAAGTCAAGAAAAAATAAGCACGAAGGTGGTCAGTGGTCAATGTTTCTTTACCGTACCATCCTACATATTCTTGGCTATGAATTCTAAAGGAGTTAAGCTTCTGTATGATTTCTGTTCGTTCTGATTCTTCCTCAGTAGTTCGTCCTGAGACTTCTTTTAGTGTTAATACTTTTAAACTAAACCTTTCCCTGTTTTTTGGCCTGCAGTGAACAAACCTTAGCCATGTCACACCGGGAAATTATTTCATTTTTTCAAATTTGGTTGATGTTCTGTTGCTTCTATGTGTCATTCTGGAGGGCAATTAAATGTGTTTCGTCATTTAATTCTCATTTACTTTAATGGCAGGTAAACAAGACTTGAGTGCTTCAGGTGCAGGTTCAGATAAACATTAAGAGAGAAGATGAAAGCGGAGGTCAGGAAAAAATATCTGTATTGTTGTCACAACATGAATACCATATCAAGAAATACCACACTTTCAGCTTTTTAGCCAACCAAGGGGGCACTTCTGAACACTTAGACCACCAAATGGCCCCTCTTGGTCCCTCTGGTGTGACATTAGGGCAGAAATAAAGACACAGAAGTGTCCCATCAGGAATATTTTGGTAAAGGTTCCTAAAAAGGGCACACCTCTGCATAACATAACATTCATTCATTCATTTTCTATACCTGGTTATTCCTGTTAAGGGTTGCGGGGGTCTGCTGGAGCCTATCCCAGCTGTCATCGGGCGAGAGGCGGGGGTACACCCTGGACAGGTCGCCAGTCCATCGCAGGGCTAACACAGAGAGACAGACAACCATTCACACTCACACGCACACCTACGGCCAATTTAGAATCACCAATTAACCTAATGAGCATGTCTTTGGATGGTGGGAGGAAGCCGGAGTACCCGGAGAGAACCCACGGAGACACAGGGAGAACATGCAAACTATAACATAACATAATTCCTGGAAATAAAGCTTGATGCAACTGCATTTGGGATCCTCTTCAGCAAACACTATCCGATGTGATATCTAACCCCAGAATACACTGTGGAGCACCAAGCCGACATGAGGACAGTTCATTGACCAATTCATGTATTTTGCCAGAGTCACCAATAAACAAAATTAATCATTATATTTACAACAACCACCTCCTAAGTGTTTTTAAAGTGATCCAAGACACAACCTGAGTGCATTAAAGGTTGTTTGCTTCCAATTCTCAATAAGGAGACAGCAAGTGCAAATAATTCACTGAGTAGCTCATTTTTTATCCTTATGAGTGTTTAGTGAAATGGCTGAGAGGCTCCTTCAAACTTATACTTCTAACCCTTTATAGGCTGAGGAACCATATTTGGTAACTTCCACGCACATTTTAAATTGCGTCCCTGTGCCTCTCAGTGTGCTGAAGCATGTGGTTTTCATCCAGCCAATCAGAGGAGATCAAGGCAACATTATCAGATCAAATCAGAGTCAAATGTGGTCTGCAAACTCCACCTCTGCTTGAACACTGAGCATAACTGCCTTATTAGGTTCCATGAAGACGTGGTCTAAATTTCTCTAATGTGATAATGTGTATGTTGACAAGTGCCTGAATCAGCACTGATGTTCTAATGGTATAAATACATGTTGACATTTGTTTACCACTTAAGGGCAATAACCCATATATAGTAATTTCATTGACCTTGATTTTCTCAATGAAACTGAAAATTTTACGTGGAATTTATGCAAAGAAAATAGCATTTTAAATATATTTTACTGTTCATTATTTCATTTTGGACTTAAGAAGAAAGAAAAACAAAAGAAAAAATATTGACTTGCGGGACGGCACAGTGGCGTGGTGGTCAACACTGATGCCTTACAGCAAGAAGGGTTCGAATCCATGGGCCGACTGGGCCTTTCTGTGTGGAGTCTACATGTTCTCCCTGTGTCTACGTGGATTCTCTCCAGGTACTCCAGCTTCCTCCTACTGTCCAAAGACATGCTGGTTAGGTTAACTGGTGATTCTAGATTGTCCGTAGGTGCGCATGTACACTATATTACCAAAAGTATTCGCTCACCCATTCAAATGATCAGAATCAGGTGTTCTAATCACTTGGCCTGGCCCCAGGTGTATAAATTCAAGCACTCAGGCATGCAGACTGTGAAACACGACATTTGTGAAAGAATGGGCCGCTCTCAGGAGCTCAGTGAATTCCAGCGTGGAACTGTCATAGGATGCCACTTGTGCAACAAATCCAGTCGTGAAATTTCCTCGCTCCTAAATATTCCACAGTCAACTGTCAGCTCTATTATAACAAAATGGAAGCGTTTGGGAAAAACAGCAACTCAGCCACGAAGTGGTAGGCCACGTAAAGTGACGGAGAGGGGTCAGCGGATGCTGAAGCGCATAGTGCAAAGAGGTCGCCGACTTTCTGCACAGTCAATTGCTACAGAGCTACAAACTTCATGTGACCTTCAGATTAGCCCAAGTACAGTACGCAGAGAGCTTCATGGAATGGGTTTCCATGGCCGAGCAGCTGCAGCCAAGCCACACATCACCAAGTGCAATGCAAGGCGTCGGATGCAATGGTGTAAAGCACGCCGCCACTGGCCTCTAGAGCAGTGGAGACGCGTTCTCTGGAGTGATGAATCACGCTTTTCCATCTGGCAATCTGATGGACGAGTCTGGGTTTGGAGGTTGCCAGGAGAACGGTACATTTCAGATTGCATTGTGCCAACTGTGAAATTTGGTGGAGGAGGAATTATGGTATGGGGTTGTTTTTCAGGAGCTGGGCTTGGCCCCTTAGTTCCACTGAAAGGAACATTGAATGCTTCAGGATACCAAAACATTTTGGACAATTCCATGCTCCCAACCTTGTGGGAACAGTTTGGAGCGGGCCCCTTCCTCTTCCAACATGACTGTGCACCAGTGCACAAAGCAAGGTCCATAAAGACGTGGATGACAGAGTCTGGTGTGGATGAACTTGACTGGCCTGCACAGAGTCCTGACCTGAACCCGATAGAACACCTTTGGGATGAATTAGAGCGGAGACTGAGAGCCAGGCCTTCTCGACCAACATCAGTGTGTGACCTCACCAATGCGCTTTTGGAAGAATGGTCAAAAATTCCTATAAACACTCTCCTCAACCTTGTGGACAGTCTTCCCAGAAGAGTTGAAGCTGTAATAGCTGCAAAAGGTGGACCGACATCATATTGAATTCTATGAGTTAGGAATGGGATGGCACTTCAGTTCATAGAATGAGTAAAGGCAGGTGAGCGAATACTTTTGGTAATATAGTGTACGTGTGAATGGTTGTCTGTCTCTCTGTGTTAGCCCTGTGATAGACTGGAGACCTGTCCAGGGTGTACCCTTTGCAAGGCTGGAACATGCCCAGAACATGTCACTGGATGAAGAATTTGGACTTTGACATTTGTCGCAATTGGGATTGATATCTGGGAACATCTTAGATAGTCTCAGTTTAGATATATGAGCTCTGTGGCCAACCTTGAATTGAGCGAGCGCATAGAGGTAGAATGTACTTGTTTGCATCCCACAGGTCTTCCTAAAGTAATAGTCCTAGATCCTGCTCCCACACAGTTTTAATGTTGTTAAGAGAGGCGCCTTTTAGCTCAGATGTCAGATTGTATATTGTGGATGTTGATCCCTTGGTTTGTTATAGTCTCAGGCTCCCTTAATAATGTATCTGTTGTTCTTGTCAATCTCTATGCGCTCAATTGGGATGATGAGGCATTTATTAGGAAAGTAATGTTACTTTTACCAGATCTAAGTTCCCATCATTTAATCTTAGGGGTAGACCTTAATTGTACAATAGACCCTTTGTTAGACAAATCCTCCCAAGTCAGGATCCTCCTTCTAAAATGGCCAAAGCAATTTCATCATTTATGGATCAAATAGGAGGTGTGGAGCCATGGTGCTTTCTCTGTCACGTCTGCCGATATAATTCGGACACAAGTCTCAAACACGAAACCCGAAGCCAGTGTAGTTGTGATAAAACCGGTTTATTGAAGGAACAAAGCTGGCTAGTCAGAAGCAGGTTGTGTGGTTTTCCGGAGAGAACAGGGGAGGAGGTGCAGGGAAGAAGGCTGGCAGAACGGTGGAGCTGGTGAGGATCCCAAGGAGATGACAAGAGAACTGAATGAGTGGATTGGTCCAGGAGCACTATGGTAAGCAGACGATCTGGCGACGAGTGGAGGACTGAACCAGGATTATATTGATGAGGTGAGTATGTGGCTGATGAGGCTCCATTGCTTGCAGGTGTGTTAGCAGGTGGCTCCAGCTCCGCCCAGCTCCAGACCAGCCTTCAGAGAGAAACAGGCAGAACAAATCCACACAGAAACATAGATCCTGACAGTACCCCCCCCCCCCCCCCCCCCCCCCCCTTAATGGGTCGCCTCCCGGCGACCCCCAGGCTTGGATGGATGAGCAGCGTGGAACTCCCTAACCATGGCAGCATCCAGGACAAAGACCGCGGCACCCAAGACCGCTCCTCTGGTCCATAACCCTCCCAATCGACCAGATACTGGAGACCACGACCCCTCCGCCGCACATCCAAGAGGCGCCTAACAGTGAATGCAGGGTCGTTGTCGATGAGCCGGGGGGGAGGCGGGGGTTCGGTTGGAGGGCAAAGCACACTGCGACGAACAGGTCTCAGCTGAGAAACATGGAAAGTTGGATGGATCCTAAGAGTCTTGGGCAATTCCAGACGGACAGCAGTGGGACTGATAATTTTCAAAATCTTAAAGGGACCAAGGAAACGAGGTGACAACTTGCGGGAATCCGTCTTCAGGGGTACATCTTTGGAAGATAACCAAACTGACTGACCTGCTTGGTACTGAGGAGCAGGAGTTCTGTGTCGGTCAACTGCTCTCTTGGTCTGGGCAGAGGAACGAAGAAGAGAAGTGCGGGCCTTCTCCCATGCTCTCTGACAGCGCAGAAGATGCTGCTGAACGGATGGCACTGCCAGCTCTTCCTCCTGACTGGGAAACAAAGGGGGCTGGTAACCCAGTGATGCTTCAAATGGTGACATACCTATGGCAGATGAGACCAGGGAATTGTGGGCATATTCGATCCAGGGGAGGAAAGTGCTCCAGGAAGCAGGGTTTGCCGACACCATACAACGCAGGGTTGTCTCCAGATCCTGGTTTGCTCGTTCTGTCTGGCCATTTGACTGAGGGTGGAAACCGGAAGACAGGCTGGCCGTGGCCCCGATGCCCTGACAAAAGGCTCGCCAAACCTGTGACACAAACTGAGGTCCCCTGTCAGAGACAATGTCCACTGGGATGCCATGTAAACGAATGACATGGTTAGTAAGTAGTTCAGCTGTCTCCTTGGCAGATGGCAGTTTGGAAATGGCAATGAAATGTGCTGCTTTAGAAAAACGATCTACCACAGTAAGGATGGCAGAGTTACCTTGAGATATAGGGAGTCCGGTCACAAAGTCGAGGGCAATGTGGGACCACGGCCGACCTGGGATGGGCAGAGGCTGAAGGAGACCCGATGGTGGTGAATTTGAGGTTTTCCCTCTAGCACAAACTGAACAGGCCAAAACATATGAGCGAGTGTCTTGGTCCATCGTGGGCCACCAGAAGCTGCGTTTCAACAAAGTTAGTGTTCTATTTATTCCTGGATGACAGGAGAATTTGCTACCATGAATCCATTGAAGTACTTGGGCTCGGGCAGAATCGGGGACAAACTGAAGGCCAGGGGGACCACTTCCTGGATCGGGTTGAGTACGAAGTGCCTCCTGGATGCAAGACTCAATCTCCCAGGTGATGGGAGCGACTAGGCAGGAGGGAGGGAGAATATTCTCCGGTTTATCTGGGGACTCCTCCTGGCTGAACTGGCGGGAAAGGGCATCTGGTTTGGTATTGCGGGAACCAGGGCGATAGGTAAGTGTAAAGTTAAATCTGCTGAAGAAGAGTGCCCACCTAGCTTGCCGGGGATTTAATCTTTTGGCAGACTGGATATAAGCCAGGTTTTTGTGGTCTGTCCAGACTACAAATGGTTGTTCAGAGAAAAACGCGCAGGGGTGGAGCTTGTAGTCTGGACCACGGCGTTGAGAGAGGACTGCTCCCACTCCTGCATCAGAAGCATCCACCTCTACAATGAATGGCGAGGAGGAATCAGGGTGAACGAGAACAGGGGCTGTGGTGAAGAGTCTCTTGAGGAGGAGAAAAGCAGCGTCAGCTTCCAAGGACCACTGGAAAGGCACTGCAGAAGAGGTAAGACGAGTGAGAGGTGCAATAACAGTGCTAAAGTTCTTAATAAACCTCCTGTAGAAGTTGGCAAATCCAATAAACCTCTGCAGTTCCTTACGGTTGCCAGGAACGGGCCACTTTGTCACTGCTTCCACCTTCTCAGGGGCAGTCTTGACCTGTCCCTCCTCGATAATAAACCCCAGGAAACTGACCTTCTTTGCATGAAATTCACACTTCTCCGCTTTAGCATAGAGTTTGTTCTCTTCAGGAGGCGCTGAAGAACGGCCCGTACATGCTGCTGGTGCTCCTCTAGGGATCGGGAAAAAATCTGAATGTCATCAAGATATACAAAAACAAATCTGTTCAAGAAATCCCGTAGGACATCATTAATCAAGGCTTGGAAAACTGCGGGGGCATTGGTGAGTCCAAAAGGCATCACTAGGTACTCAAAATGACCCAGAGGGGAGTTAAACGCAGTCTTCCATTCGTCCCCTTCCTTAATCCGAACCAAATGATAAGCATTCCGGAGATCCAGCTTGGTGAATATGGTTGCACCGTGGAGTGGAGTAAAAGCAGAATCGATGAGGGGCAGAGGGTATTTATTCTTAACTGTAATATTGTTAAGTGGCCTGAAATCTATGCAAGGTCTTAATGTAGAGTCTTTCTTGGGTACAAAAAAGAACCCAGCTCCAAGTGGGGACGAGGAAGGTCGGATAATGCCGGCTGCCAGGGAATCCCGGATGTACAGAGGTGTCAAAAGTATTCACATTCTGTACTTAAGTAAAAGTACGGATACTTGTGTAAAAAAATACTCTGGTAAAAGTAAAAGTACTGATTCAACTCCTTTACTCAAGTAAAAGTAAGAAAGTACAGGCTCTGAAATGTACTTAAGTAAAAAGTAAAAATGATTTTGCCATTAATGAAACAATTCATCCGTTAATTTTGCAAAATGAAAAAGTTCTAGCAGAATAATCTAGACTGAATTGACCAGATGTCCTGCATGAACATCTGAATAATTTTTAATAATAAATTGAGGGTTATTGGGTTGTTGTTTTTAAACCGCTAGCTAGTGTTAGCTATAAACTATCAAAAGGTGTGTTTCCATAGCATTGCTAATGTTGTAAACTAGCTTCCAAAAAATCCTCAAAAAACTAATGATAGCAACAGAAACCACACCATACCTGAATTTGTTTGTTTCACATTAGACCAGTAGTTCTCAAATAGTGGGGTCAGGTGGACTTTCAGTATTACTGTCTTTATTGATGCTTGAACGATAAGCACGCCTCCAGTCACTAGGTGGCAGCAGAGCTCAAACTAACCAACAGGCTGCCTGTTCAAAACAGTAGAAGAAGAACACAGGAAGCGCATCGTCGACTTTCCTTCTCTAGTCCGATGCTCTAGTCATGTCCGATCATGTCACGTCTTTTACGTGGAGGTTAAAAAAGTAACGAGCTTGTTTTTCAAATATAATGAGTAGAAAGTACAGATATTTGTGTAGAAATGTAGGGAGTAAAAGTAAAAAGTCGTCAGAAAAAGAAATAGTCAAGTAAAGTACAGATACCTGAAAAATCTACTTAAGTACAGTAACGAAGTATTTGTACTTCGTTACTTGACACCTCTGCGGATGTATTGCTCCATTGCCTCGTGCTCAGGTCTGGAGAGATTGTACAGGCGGCTAGAAGGAAGGGGAGCACCAGGGAGCAGGTCGATAGAGCAATCATAGGGCCTATGTGGGGGCAGAGAGAGTGCTTTAGACTTACTAAAGACTTGCTGAAGATCATGGTAAACCTCAGGGATGCCGCTAAGGTCTGGAGGCTCAGGAGAGGGATCCAATTCTGTAGGAGGACAGTAGGCAGACTTTAAACAGTTCTCAAAACAAAAAGAGCTCCAACTTAAAACTTTCCCACCAGACCAATCCATGTTGGGGTTGTGGAGTTTCAACCAGGGGAGTCCAAGAATGAGTGGTGAACTAGGTGAGGATATAACGAGGAGGCGAATAGATTCTCTATGGTTTCCTGAAACAATAAGCAAGAGGGGCTGGGTGCAGTGAGTTCCCCTGGCCAGGACTCTCCCATCCACAGCTAGAGCAGTCCGAGGCTCCTTCAAGGGCTCTAGCGTTAAGCCGGCTTGTTCTGCCACCTGTTGATCTAGGAAATTCTCCTCTGCCCCCGAGTCCACCAACGCCAACATGGGTAAAGAAAATGTGTTACAACAGAGGGAAGCAGGCAACTGAAAATGATTAAGCGGTTCTTGGGGGAACGTCGTTTGGCTCACCAGGACCCCCACTGCTACTGGTGAGCTTGGTCTTTTGGTCGAATTGGACAGAAGGCAATAAAATGTCCTCTTTTGCCACAATAGAGGCACTCACCTGCCTGGCGCCTTTGTTGCCTCTCCTCAGGGGTAAGGCGAGCCCGACCCAGCTGCATGGGCTCTACAGGGGTACTGGATGGTAAGGCAAGAGCTGTAGCAGAAGCGGTCGGCTGGTGGCTGGTGGTCGGCAGTGGCAGAAGAGACTTAGACCTGGGGGCTGGAGTCTTCTCCAAACGACGTGAGCGAAGCCTGGCATCAATCCTATTAGTCAATGAAATCAAAGAATCCAAGCTGGCCGGCTCATCTCTTGAGACCAGCTCGTCCTTCAATTGTTCATTAAGTCCTTTAACAAAAGCCGTTCTCAGAGCATTATCAGTCCAATCTACCTTCTCTGCCAGAGTCCAGAACTCAATGATGCATTCAGAAACTGGCCTAGATCCCTGGGACAAATTCATTAATTTCATTGAAGCGTCGCTCTGATAATCTGGGTGATCAAATACTCCTTTGAATTCCGCCAAAAAATCCTCAAAACTCAGATCAGAAAAAGAGCGACGAGAAAAGCGGGCCTCAGCCCAGGTTAGTGCTTTTCCTCTTAACAGACTACAAATATACTGCACTTTGGAGACATCAGAGGCAAAAGAAACAGGTCTTAACTGGAAAACGGTGGAGCACTGGAAGACAAAGCCTCTACAAAGATTGGGCTGACCAGAGTACGGTTCCGGGTCTGGGGCTTTGGTGTCCCTGGGTTCAGGACTCACTGGAACTGCAGCAGCAACAGCAGCGGCGAGGGGAGCTGAGGTCTGCAAGGTAAGAAGGGTGGTAATCTGAGAGGTTAGTTGCGATAAGTGTTGACATACTTCTTGGTTGTGTTTGAAAAGGTCACGAATGTTCTGCTCGTGTTGTCCAAGGAGGTGTCCTTGCTGGGAAACAGCATGGCGGAGGCGAGTTGATTCAACTGAGGTGTCTGAGGTGTCTGAGGTGTCCATATTGTGGCCAGATCGTACTGTCACGTCTGCCGATATAATTCGGACACAAGTCTCAAACACGAAACCCAAAGCCAGTGTAGTTGTGATAAAACCGGTTTATTGAAGGAACAAAGCTGGCTAGTCAGAAGCAGGTTGTGTGGTTTTCCGGAGAGAACAGGGGAGGAGGTGCAGGGAAGAAGGCTGGCAGAACGGTGGAGCTGGTGAGGATCCCAAGGAGATGACAAGAGAACTGAATGAGTGGATTGGTCCAGGAGCACTATGGTAAGCAGACGATCTGGCGACGAGTGGAGGACTGAACCAGGATTATATTGATGAGGTGAGTAGGTGGCTGATGAGGCTCCATTGCTTGCAGGTGTGTTAGCAGGTGGCTCCAGCTCCGCCCAGCTCCAGACCAGCCTTCAGAGAGAAACAGGCAGAACAAATCCACACAGAAACATAGATCCTGACACTATCCCTATCCTGATAAAAATTATTTTCTTTTTACTCTCAGGCCCATAAAACAACCTCAACAATTGATTACTTTTACATTGATAATCATTTTCTTCCTGTTGTTGATAACATAGAATAATGGAGGTTGAATTGCACATTGCTGAACGATGATGGATTCTGCGAAACAATTTCAAAAGTAATTGACAATTTTCTTATTACTAACAAGTCTAATCTCATATCCCAATCTCTACTTTGGGAGACATTAAAGGTGGAGAGATTATATCTTATTCTGCAAGACTAAATGAACTGAAAAAACAAAAACAGGAACAGCTCATGGAAAGTATAACAGAACTGGACAGAAAGTTATCAATATCTCCATCCCCTGAATTAGACAAGGAGAGACAAAACCTTCAAATGAACTACAATTTACTGTCAACACAAGAAACCGAAAAACTACTCTTGCAATCACGTGGATTTCTTTATGAGCATGGTGAGAAGGCAGGACGTCATCTGTCACGCCAAATTAAAAGCCAATCAGTATCCCAGCAGATTAAACAGATTGGAACCCCTTCAGGTGCATTTACAGTAATGCCATCTGTCATAAATGAAACCTTTAAAACATTTTACTCTGAACTATATACTTCACAATCCCCCAACCGACAAAACCAACATGATGAGTTTCCTGATAATCTGGAATTTCCACCCATTTCTTCTACTCAATAGAGCAAAATGGATCGACCTTTAGAAATTTGTGCAATCACAGATTCAATTAAACTAATGCAAAGTGGCAGGGCTCCTGGCCCAGACAACTATCCTAGAGTTTTTTAAAAAATTTGCTGATAAATGAATCCCTCTCTCTCCTTTTACACATGTTCAATGACTCCCTGGACCGGGGAGCTCTGCCTCAAACTCTCACCGAGGCGTCAATAACCTCATTACTAAAACCAAGTAAAGAAGATTCTGATTGTAGTTCTTACCATTCCATTTCTCTTTTAAATGTTGATAATAAGATTTTAGCTAAAGCTCTGGCCTTACGACTTGAATCGATTATGCCAAGCATCATTTCACTTGACCAGACTGTGTTATGAAAAAAAGACACTCTTCCTTTAACATTCGCTGCCTCCTCAACATTCTTTTTTCTCCAGCATCTGGGGAGACTCCAGAAGTGGTGGCCTCCTTGGATGCGGAGAAAGCTTTTGATCGGGTGGAGTGTCTGCTGGAGGTCTTTAAGAGGTTCTGCATTGGGTCTAAGTGTATATCTTGGATCACACTTTTATACTTTTCCTCTAAAGCATCCGTAAGCCCTAGTGGGATGAAATCCAGATATTTCACACTCAGCAGAGGAACCCAGAATGAGGGTGATCTTTGAGCCTGCTGTTGTTCGCCGTTATCTATCGCACCTAAATCAGCCAGTTGTAGTAAAGGAATCATCAGATGCGGTTTGGAACATACTCTTTCCTTATATGCGGATGATTTATTATTGTTTATTTCTGGTCCAATAACTACTATCTCTAAGACGAATGAGTTTCTAAACAGCTTTGGAACATTTTCAGGTTAGAAATTGAACTTTTCAAAGAGTGAATGCTTTCCTGTAAATAACTTAGCCGTTGGGCTCCCCAATGTGTATCTCCCATTTAAAATGCCTAAAAAAAGCTTTAAGTATTGAGGTGTGCATATCTGCCACAAGCTATCGCATCTTTTAGCTTTGCTTCCATCAAAATTGCCCTTTCGATCATCCCAGTTTACATGTAATCCCAATTGTCGTCTCCACCCTTAAAATCTGGTTTCAATTTAGACATTCTTTTGGACTCCAGGGATTGTCTAATCACAGCCCCATCCAAAATAATCATCTCTTCCTCCCTCCCAGCACAGATACAGCTTTCTCTCTATGGCAGAGTTCAGGCCTTGTCAGGTTAAGGGACCTCTATACTAATAATGTCTTTGCTAGCTTCAGTGAACTATGTGAAAAATTTAACTTTCCAAAATCTCACCTATTCTTCCAGGTCTGTAACTTTGTTAAATCAAATAACACTTTCCCCAATATTCCACCTAACTCAATACTTGACTCAATTTTGGACATTCCCATGAATCAGAAAGGCCTTATCTAAAACATGTACACCTTAATCTCCCAACTTAGTGAGACATCTCTTGATAAAATCAGAAAAGACTGGGAAGAAGACCTTGGCAGAGTTATAGATAACAGTGACTGGGACTCATCGTTAACTTGAGTAAATAACAGTACATCTTGCTCCAGGCTTAATTTGATACAATTTAAGGTTGTCCACCATATTTAATTTACCAATTCCAAACTCTCCAAAATTTATTCCAAGATCGCAGACACATGCAATAGTGCGTGTCACATGACACCAGCAAACTTGACACACATGTTTTGGTCCTGTCCCCGTCTGCAAGATTACTGGACAGTTATTTAAATAAGAAGTTGACGCCATGTGCAGAATTTGCTCCATTTTTGGAGTATTATCAGATCCTCAAATAATTAGGAGAAAGTTTAAGTTTTGTTGGAGAGGAAGTCACCATTTGCCCCCAAAGCTTCCCTGTGGCTTAAGGACCTCATGCTGTACTTAGACTTGGAGAAAATTAAGTATAATCTGAGGAGGACACCTGGAAAATCTGATTCTGTTTGGGGCTGTGTGCTTAGTTACATAGCTAAATTAAAGATGCTACAGGAAAAATGAAATGCTCACCTCTTACAATCAACTTGTCACCATATTTCATTTCCCTCTCTGCCTCATTTCAATCCAGTGACAAGTCCAGTCTCTGCGTGTTGTTATCTTCTGTGTACTTATTTATTTGTTTATCCGCTTACAATAAGAAGCAAGGTTGTGTATTATTTTTCACTTTTACCAGTCTGTAACAAGATTTCCGGGGGAAAGGACAAAGTCATTATTTCTCACTGTATGTACTTTTGCCAGTCAAATGAATAAAAACACTTGTGCAAAAGTACAAAAAAAAAGTGCTCTTATGCCCTACAATAACACTCTACAGCTGAAATTTTGAATTGCCAAGAATTTAATGAGTGCCCCATAAAGGGTTAATAAGACCTTACAGATATCACTGATTGATTGAGTTCAGTAAAGAGTCATAATTAACACCTTCAGAATTTTTTATAAAATACATTTGTAACAGAAAATTTATATATAATCCTTCATAAAATCATTTCTTATAGTGTGGATTTTCCTGATTAGAAAATGTGAAATAAATCAATATTAGAAGCTAACAAGAGACGCTGAGAGTGAGATAAATCCAAGAAGCACAACAGTGGAGTATGTGGGTCGGGACTGTAACAAACCCGGCGCAACAAGAGAAACGAGTTGTTGATTTTTTAAGGCGACAGGAGGACTGATGTTTATGTAGCCAAGCTGCTTCCGTGTAAAACATTTTAAATTTCATTGCTGGGGCGTTTCCTGTCACAATCACAGCAGGAAAATGGCTGAGAAGCTTTGCTGCACATGGTAGAGGTTTGGCTCGTAGAACAAAAACGCTGTAATAGAATGCCTTTTGACTGAAACAAAGTCTGCTAATCAGACAAGGGATGGATAAATAACAAGATTAAGGGTTTGACTCGTGCAGAATTGGCAAGACTGCAAAAGCCTCACACTACCATGGCCGGATAATCATGTTGTTGTCAACACTGACAACCAACATCTGTCATTTTGTCATCTATGAAGACATCTTGTAAATGTCCATGTTATTACAATGATGCAAATGATGCAGTGTGTCTCTGACCACCCTGTGCACGGTGATCAGATCTTTATTAGCAAATTTAAGTCTGAACTTGGGATGCTGTGTGGGATTTTTAAAATAATCCAATCATCCAGGATGGATATTAACACCAAGTGGATTCGGGGCACACTGTCCATCTCAGAGCCCGCTGCAGGAGGACAACCAAAGGGATCAGTATAATCATATGGTGGGAAAGTCTGTCCACCCTTAACCCTCTCTGACAACTGGCATCTTAGCACCCTCTGCTTCTCTGAGCGTCACACTCCCACAGAGGCATCAGCTGTCGACACTCCTGCCAGTGACAGCTTCGTAATATGTGTGAGCACTCTTAAAAGTAATCTCTCTCCCCGGACGCCGCCAAGAGTCGACAAACAACACAAGCACGAGATAGTTTCCCTGTCTGACAGCGCTGACCGGAGCCCTTCTGCTCTGTCCTGCAACCAAGATGATAAGGCTGCTCCAGTAATCGCACATGCACAGCTTCAGGAGTAATCGTTTAACCAGATGTCATTTCAGCATTGAATTTGCAAAGGAGAAATGGGTTTAAAAACAAATCAGTGTAGTTTCAGCAGCATTTATCAGGTGATTCTTGAGAGCAATGTTTTGACAATTTCTAAATTAGAATTTTCTTTCTGTCTTTCTCTCTGTTTTTGTTCCAAAATCTGAATTGACAGTAGAGTCAAACTCACAGATTATTCCCAAAGCAAGCTATCCTGAAAGATGCCGTGGTCTCTAGTGAGCAACAGCCAGACGTTTCAATTCACAGTTCCCAATGACGTGAAAAAGTAAATGAAAAGACAAGTGGAGCATCTCCACGGTCGCCCACAGAGCACAGTATGTGTATGTAAATGTGTGTATTGCATGTGAACTACTCATCTCCGTGCTCAAGGACATGTTGGATCGATATTATTGGTGCACTTAACGTTCCTCCCGGACAGAGGCCCATGTAGCACTCAGCGGGGTGTCAGGGCTTCACACATTTGGAAAGTAGCAAACACGGTGTGAAGGAGGTGACAGTGAAGCAGACGAGCTAAAGTGACGTGCTGCTGCGGGAACAAGAGCTTCAGGACATTAGCCCCTCTACGCAGACTGAGATATAGGCCGCTTTTCCACATCTGGCCACACGAAAAGCACTTTAATTAGACGCAAAAGGTCAGCTCTGCACATTTTAGCCCGTCGGCATTGCCCCAGGTGACTGCTGGCCGTGATATTACAAGCAGGCCAGCTTGTCCAGAGGTTTACACTCAGGCCAGTGTTCCCTCAGGCTCAAAGGCTTTCCTCAGAGGTTAGGGCACTCTTAAAATTCAAAACCAATCCCGCTACTGACTGAACTTGAGCAGCAACAGAGCAGCTACATTGTAAAGCACATTAAGCATGACAGAGGTCTTCGGAAGTCCTTTTAAAGTAACAAGGGTGTGACACAAAACTATCTCTATGTGTCACACAAATAAAAACGGATGTATTTAGATTTATCCTGTTGGATGCTGGGGCACATTTTAGCATTTAGCTCACAATATACAAAAAACATAGTGACTGCTGGCAAGAGATAGTACAGTCTGACTGAGCAGCTTAGCAAGAACAGCATTCTTCTGCAGTATGAAGTTTGTGTAGAGGTTTCACAAACATCATTGTTGAGTTTCTGAGGAGGCGGAAAGTTTCTATATTCGTCCTGTATCGTCCTAAATAGTTTTTAGAATTTTGTGACATTGTGGCCACATTACACATTCATACACCAAGCAGTCATGGTCCAGCACACACTCCAGTGTATTGTGAATGAATTCCTGCAGCACTTCATTTTTTTGATAAAAATGATGCATACATCTTGGATTATGGACTGGACTGGATTTGGATGTGTCGTTTTAAAATAGTAAAACCAAATTGGAAAGTTGAATGAACCTAGAGTATTTTTTATCTTAAAATATTCCCGCAAGGCTGCTCTTTATTTGGCTATTCAGATCCACATTTGGGACATTGCCTGACTCACTGTTTGTGTACGTAAACTGTGACTTCTCTGTTCATCTCCTATGGCAGACACTAAATTAGCATACTCATATATTACTCAGGGAGATCCATTAAAAATAAGATGTGTTTTCCATCCACTAGTTTGACTCGCTCTACTTCCTTGCCTGCGAGCAGCAAGACCATCTTCCAAGCGGAGAGATAAAGATAGGGAAGTATATTGCATCCTGGCTCGACCTGACATGGCACTGCACCGTGCCATCCGCTCGTGAGCCAGGAGCTGCAGGAGAGGATATGGGGCACAAAATCAATTTCCTTTGTTGCTTTACCAGGACCGGCTGCTCCCCTGGACCAAATAAAATTTAATCCTGCCATGACTCTTCAATTAAAGAAAACCCTAAAAAGTCTATTACTCTCTGTGACTTCTCTCTATCCTTTTCAACGGGAGATTAGCCAGGGAAATGACTTTTTGACAATAATAGAAATATTATTAAAAAAAGACAGGAGAGTCAGTTAGATGCATTTTGGTCTTCAGCAGCCAGTGGGGGAGCTTCTTGTTAGAGACAGACAGACTGTGGAAGCTGAAGAGATGTTTCAAATGTGTGTGTGTTTACTGACTTAATCTCCGTACATTACAGAGTAACAGAAGGTTGCCTTTTGCCAGGCAGGTGGATTTTGAAACATCAGTTTGCTACAGAACAGAAAAGGACATAATTAAATAGCTACAGGCAATGTATGTAAATGAAACGGTTTGGCACATTAATAAAAAATGTAGAAGTGATAAATGAGACCAATATATTTATTCTAACTGTCTCCTTCGGAGATATGAAACACATATTTTCACCGAATTGTAAGTATGCTCTTAGTCTGACGGCAGAGATGGGAAATGAAGAGAGTAGAGGCGAGAAGGTGTAAATGAAAACCTGTCATGTCGTGTGTAAGCCCCCTCAGAATTCTGAAGCTACAGATGACTACGCTCAACCCCTGACCCCTCTAGAGAGACTTAAACATGTGCCTGAACACTGTGGGATGATGAGAGGAGGAAGATGACAGCCTTTTGCTGTCGCACAGCTCCTTGACTTATGTAGAGAGAGGTGGAAAGTGGACTGAAATGAGAAGACACGGAGGAGGTCGGTGACCCGCGACATATATAGGAAGAAAAGGGGAGGAATATTTTAAGAGGTAAAGGGAGGTGGGTGAAAGCAATCAAGAAAATGGTTGTTATGTAAGAGGAGGGCAGTGCTTGTTTCTGATTCATAGAATCAGGGTGCAGGTTTATATGAAGTTCATGTGAAAGTGCTCACAAGCTGTCTCCAGTAAAGCAGGAAACAATGTGGGGTAACATTTATAAGCTATATGAATAAAAACTCAGACGCTAATACAAAATATTTAGACTATATAAGCACAATTAATGCGCCAGTCAAATTGCAAACAACACAAACAATGAAATATGCCTCCAACTACACTGTCTGGCCAAAAATAAAATGGACATGCTCTTCCAGTGTAGAGTCTGCTTACTGTGATTATCTTGTGCCTTCTTTTTTAGCAGATCACAGACCAGTATTATAACATAATATAAAACAATAAAGGCAGAATAACACTGAATGTTGATGAACTAGACATAATAACATAATCTCATTCTCGTGTTACCTGTCACTGGGTGGGTTATAGCGTATTTGGCAGCAAATAAACATTTTGTCCCCAAAGTTGCTGTGTTAGAAGCTGGACAAATTATGACAAACGAGTTTCACGTGTGGGCTAGAGAATCTCAAAACTGCAGCTCCTGTTCTTGTGGGGTGCTCCTGGTCTGCAGTTGTCAGTACCTAAGTGTCAAAAGTGGCGGAAGGAAGGAAAAGTGGTGAACAGATGACCGGTTCAAGGGCAGCCAAGACTCACTGATGGACATGTGGCCTAATCCAACAGCCAAACTGCAGCACTATACCTGAAATTGGTGAAAATGATAGAAAGGTGTGAGAACACATTGTAGTTTGTTGCATATGGGGCTGTGTAACATGTTGCCCACTGACCACTGAAGAAAGCCAGTACAACGGGCATGTTGGCACCAGAACTGGACCACGGATCAATGGTCGAAGGTGATTTGGTCTGATGAGTCGCGTTTTCTTTTATGTGGCTGGCCAGTTGTGTGTGCGTCCCTTACCCGGTGGAGGCAGTGTGAAGCGTTGGGCAATGTTCTTTTGGGAACCTTTGGGACCAGTCGTCCGTGTGGATGTTCCTTTGACACCTAAACATTCTTGTAGGCCATGTACAGTGGCCTCTTTCAGCAGAATAATGCACCCTGCCACCAGCAATTATGGTGCAGGATTGGTTTGAGGAACACAATAACAAGTTGAAGCATTTATGAGTTGTGTATTGCAAACAAGTACAAACCATGGAGGCTGCAGCTTGCACGACTTAACGTCCAGGTCAGTCCATGCATCGACAGGTTTGGGCTGTTTTGACAACAAAAGAAAACCTACACAACATGACAGAGGTGGTCATAATGTTAAGAATGATCAATGCCAGTAAGCTAGCTTGCAGATCAAGACAGCAAAAATGTTTCCTGAATGAGTGTTGTAAATGCAAAAACTGTGAATAGTTTAAGCTGAAACATACAATAAGCTGGTGGCAATGTTACCAACTTGACTCTTAAAACATTACTGTGTTGTGCTTACTTGATTTTAAATTGTAATTTTTAAGTGGTTGGTGGTTCTTTCATCTTTTTTTTTAAACTTTAATTTTTATTTGAGTTTTTTCAATTAAATACATTAATACATACCCACAAAAAAAAACATAAAAATAAAAAAAAAATAAGAAAACATTAACATTCCATTAACAGCTTATAGGTCCTTCCATTCAGTCACAATGCAACAATTCTATCCTGTTCAGTTGTCATTACTAGTGGTATCATCCTCACCCCTTCTGTAATAATTCCACTTCTCCCATTTCCTTTCAAACTGTTCCTCCCGCATTCTCAAAGTATGTGTGATCCTCTCCATGTCATAAATCTCCTCCACTATGCTTAGCCACTGTTCCCTAGTTGGGGGGTCTACCTTATACCAGGCCCTTGTAATTGCCTTCCTGCTTGCCACCAATAATACTTTCAGCAGGTATTCGTCTCCTCCTTGCACCTCTTCTTGTGAAATGTTCCCCAGATATAATACCAAACAAGTCTTTGGTATCTCATATCCCAGTATCTCCCTCAGCACACTCCACACTCCCTCCCAATATCCCTCCATCTTTTGACATTTCCAAAACACATGAGTATGGTCTGCATCCGCTTGACCACACAACCTCCAACATGATTTCTGATCTGGTGCGTATCTCCCCTTTACCTTTGGTGTTATAAAAAACCTTATAATGTTCTTCCACCCAAATTCTCGCCATACCCTCGAACTGGTGGCTGAGTGCTGAACCTTGCACACATTATACCAATTATCTTCTGTTATTTCTTCTCCAAGCTCTTTTTCCCATTTTTCTTTAATATAGACAGTTGAATTACTCCCACTGGCACCCAGAGCTTGGTAAAGAGCTGAGATTACTCTACATTTTCTCCCTTCATATGCATTTATCATTATTTTAATAATCATATTCTGTTCTTTGGATACTTCTAACTTTATTTCTTTTAAATAATAATCCCTCACCTGAAAATATCGAAAAAGTTTGTTTGCCTCCAAATCAAATTTCTCCCTTAAAGCCTGAAAACTCTGCATTTCCCCCCTCTCAACTAGTGTACATATTGCTGTAATACCCCTATGTGCCCATCTCTCAAAGCCCCAATCACTAATTCCCGGTTTGAATCTCTTGTCATGGGTTATCCACCTCAGAATCTTTGCTTCAGTCTGTAGTCCATATTTTCTCACTACCAAATACCAAATCCTCATTGTGAATTTAACTATTGGGTCCAGCAATCCCTCTTCCCTCTTGAACAATTCCCTATCAGTTATTAATATTTGTACTGGGCTAGCCTCTACCTTCATTTCTATATCCTTCCATCTAGCTATATATTCTCTATTACACCAGCAAGTTACAGCCCTGAGCTGTGCAGCATAAAAATAGTCTTGCAGTTTCGGTACTGCCATGCCCCCTTTGTCCTTGGGGAGCTGCATGGTGCTATATCGAATCCTTGGCCTCCTACCCCCCCAAATGAACCTGGATATCCATCTATCCCACTCCATAAACTGTTTTTGTGGTATCATTACTGGCAGAGTTTGGAACAGGTACAGTAGCCTCGGTAATACATTCATCTTAATTATTTCTATCCTTGAACTAAGATCCAATTGTAGTACTGACCATCTTCCTATATCCCGTCTGAGTTCCTGATTAATCTGAATGTAGTTTGCAGTATATAACTTCCCCACTCCCCGTGTGATGTTCACTCCCAAATACCTAATTGTTTTTGAATTCCACTTAATGTTGTATTTCTCTTCTAGCTCTGGTGTAGGGGTATATTTCATGGCCAAGATCTGTGTTTTAGTAACATTAAGTTTGTATCCTGAGTAATATCCATACTCGTCCATTAGGTTCATCAGTGCATGGAAGGACTCACTGGGTCGTTCCAAGTAGGCTACCACATCATCTGCGAATAGCCCTATCTTATGTTCTCTACCATTCACCTCCACCCCTTTGATGTCCTGGTTCTGCCTAATCGCCTGTGCCAATGGCTCTATGAATATCGCAAAAAGAGTTGGAGATAGACTACACCCCTGTCTAGTAGACCTTCCCAAACAAAAAGGGTCTGTGAGACTACCATTCACCTTGACCCTAGCAATCGGTTCTTGATATAATGCCTTGATACATTGGACAGATTCCTCATTGAGGCCAAATCTCTCTAACACTTTATATAAGTAAGTCCAATTGACACTATCAAAGGCTTTCTCTGCGTCTACACTAACTAAAATTGCACTTTTCTTCGTTTGTTGAGTCTTTTCTACAATGTGTATCATCCTCCTAATATTGTCTTGTGTCTGTCTGCCTTTAATAAAACCGGTCTGGTCTTCGTCTATAATATCAGTCATGAATGTCTCGAGTCTTTTGGAGATTATTGAGGTGTACATCTTGTAGTCTACATTTAGTACTGATATTGGTCTATAGCTGCTACAATGCTGTTTATCCTTGCCCTCCTTAGGTATAAGGTGGTTCTTTCATCTTAAACATCCATCATAACTGTGTGGCCTGCTTTGTAAAGTTGTCTTATTTTTGTGAGTTAGAGTCAGTCAAGAGTCAGTTCTTCATTCAACTTCAGAAATGTAACAGGCCGGTAGGAAGAGGACAGAAATTCAATAACTGTCATCCATCATCATTTTCATTGTGAAAAGCAACAACCGTGACTTAGTTTCACTTCAAACTACAACAAGAACAGTATCTTGAGCGGAACAGTGCATATTGGGAAGCCTGTTAATATGCTAGCTTTTGTTTGTTTACTTCAAAACGTAACATTAAATTAATCTTCTGTATTAACAGTGTCCTTGTTGCTAGTTGTAACAGGGTCAGCATTTCACGCTCTTCATGTGGCCGTCGGGAGGATTGTGTGTGGACCTCGAAGGCACAGTGTGAATGAGTAATCCGCTTCTTGACCTTACACACCTCCCTCTGTTTGAACAGCCCCACCTCACAGCCTCTGGTAAATGTTGGCATTAGCATTTTGGCATTTCCACTGTTTGTGCTTTTTGCATGTGTGATTTGTGTTGTAATTTGTGTGCCTCAGCTTGAGTGCGCAGCCAAGGCTCTGCGTAACTGTGGAACCAAGAGACATTTTTCACAGTTAAAATCCTCTTCACCCAAAAAACTCTGCCCTGAACGGGAGGGCAGAGATCTTATACGTCAAGAACATCCTCGGTAGATATTCTCAACATGCTGCCTGCCCTTTTCAGGGGGTCAAAAGCTCACTTTTCACTGATCTCATTACAGTCAGTGGCATTTCATTAGGCAGGATCTATCATAAAGCACCATTATCTCTCCATCTGATGGAGTCTGCTCTTCACAGCCTCCCAGGCCTGCTATAAATGATAGCTAATCTAATCCTGGAGCTCTGTGAGTCCAAAGTGAGAAGAGAGAGAAAAAAAGGGAAGATGGAGTTGGAGACAAAAAAGAACATAAAACCTGGCAAATTAAAACCATGAGAATCAGAGAAAGGGACATGGATTTATTTGCCATTCTCATGCTTGGCTATTGTTAGTTTTAATTGCTGTATGATGGGAACCTGCAGGAAGCAAACATTCAATAAATCTGCATGCACTGACAATGTAGAATTTCGAGTCAATCCATTGACTGCCTTCATTATGTTGCATTGCTTCCTGTATGATTAATGTGAGCTGGCTTTCCACTTTCAAAGACTCTTTCATCTTAAACTAAAAGGTATTCAATATATTTAGTGTTCAGTGACATCCTCTGCAGCCTAAGCAGCATTCTCCAGGGAGGGCTCCATGACAGTCGTGTAGGTGTGTTTGACCTCTTCACCCTTCTATGTGTGTGGGAGGTATGTGAACAGTCAAGCTACCACTGGTAATTAACTCAATTACAGTGAACTTTGCTTCAGCATTATGTTATAGGCTTTGATTAACAGTGGAATAGTGACCCGGGCCTCATAATTTATGGGTGCTTGAAATAACAGAGGCTTGATGTATTGACATTACAGCTGTACGTTTTCAGCACGCTGGCGTCTCTGCTTGTAATTCACCGTCAAAGAGTATTTGAAATAGAAAAAAAATAAAACAAAAGGCAGACATGTGTTACGGTTTATCCAAGGGGGGAGGTAGGACCCAAACGCAGGACAAAAAGCGGCGAGGCAGGAGTAGGCAAAGGACTTAGGTTTAATTAAATAAAAAGGGAACAAAAGGCGCTGCAGAAAAAAGCAGGAATTCCAAAGGAAAACTAAAAAATCCAAACTCTCAAAAGACAAAAATGCAACATAAGACTCGAGACAAAAAACAGGGAGCACTAGAGACACACAGGAGTAACAAAAACACTGGAGCAAAAAACACTAGAAGCATGGAGACACACAGGGTAACAAACCATAGGGACACAGAGTAAAAAACCATTGGGAATGACGCGACAGGAACAAAGGGGAAGCCAGGGCTATATAAGCATACACAAGGAACCAAGGGGTGATGAGACACAGGTGACAGAAATCAAGAGCCGGGCCGACAGGGCAGAGAGTTCTGGGGGCCGACCGGGAGGCCGGGCCGACAGGGCAGAGAGTTCTGGGGGCCGACCGGGAGGCCGGGCCGACAGGGCAGAGAGTTCTGGGGGCCGACCGGGAGGCCGGGCCGACAGGGCAGAGAGTTCTGGGGGCCGACCGGGAGGCCGGGCCGACAGGGCAGAGAGTTCAGGGGGGCGACCGGGAGGCCGGGCAGACAGTTCAGGGGGCCGACCGGGAGGCCGGGCAGACATGGCAGCGAGTTCAGGGGGCCGACCGGGAGGCCGGGCAGACATGGCAGCGAGTTCAGGGGGCCGACCGGGAGGCCGGGCAGACAAGGCAGCGAGTTCAGGGGGCCGACCGGGCGGCCGGGCAGACACGGCAGAGAGTTCAGGGGGCCGACCGGGAGGCCGGGCAGACACGGCAGAGAGTTCAGGGGGCCGACCGGGAGGCCGGGCAGACACGGCAGAGAGTTCAGGGGGCCGACCGGGAGGTCGGGCAGACACGGCAGAGACCGGCGGACCCACCTCGGCAACAGGAGCAGCAACAGAAGCCGGAGTCCAACCCACCTCGGGAGCAGGAGCCGTAGTCGGACCCACCTCGGGCAAAGGAACAGGAGCAGGATTCCGACCCGCCTCGGGAACAGGAACAGGAATAGGATCCAGCACAGGCACGGGAACAGGAGCAGGAACCGGATCCAGCACAGGAACGGGAACCGGATCCAGCACAGGAACGGGATCAGGATCCAGCGCAGGAACGGGATCAGGATCCAGCGCAGGAACGGGATCAGGATCCAGCACAGGAACGGGATCAGAAGCCGGGGTCCGAGCCACCTCGGGAACGAGAGCAGAAGCCGGGGTCCGAGCCACCTCAGGAACGAGAGCAGAAGCCGGGGTCCGAGACACCTCGAGAACCAGAGATGAGGTGACCCTCGGAGCCGGGACGGGAACCAGAGAAGAGGCGACCCTCGGAGCCGGGACAGGAGCCGGAACGGGAACCAGGAAAGAGGCGACCCTCGGAGCCGGGACGGGAACCAGAGAAGAGGCGACCCTCGGAGCCGGAACGGGAACCAGAGAAGAGGCGACCCTCGGAGCCGGAACGGGAACCAGAGAAGAGGCGACCCTCGGAGCCGGAACGGGAACCAGAGAAGGGGCGACCCTCGGAGCCGGAACGGGAGCTGGAACGGGAACCAGGAAAGGGGCGACCCTCGGAGCCGGGACGGGAACCAGGGAAGAGGCGACGGGAACCAGGGAAGAGGCGACGGGAACCAGGGAAGAGGCGACCCTCGGAGCCGGGACGGGAACCAGGGAAGAGGCGACCCTCGGAGCCGGGACGGGAACCAGGGAAGAGGCGACCCTCGGAGCCGGGACCGTAGCCGGAGCTGAAGCGACCCTCGGAGCCGGGACGGGTACCAGGGAAGAGGCGACCCTCGGAGACGGGACCGGAGCCGGAGCTGAAGCGACCCTCGGAGCCGGGACAGGAGCCACAGGAGAGACCGACCTGGGAGCCGGAACGGGAGACACAGGAGCCACAGGAGAGTCCGACCTGGGAGCCGGAACAGGAGCCGGAGCGACCCTTGGAGCTGACGTGACCCTTGGAGCCGAAGCAGGAGACACAGGAGACACCGACCTAGGAGCCGGAACAGGAGACACAGAAGAGTCCGACCTGGGAGCCGGAGCAGGAACCGCTGCGGAGTCCGACCTGGAAGCCGGAGCAGGGACAGGAAGCAGCGCTGGAGCAGGACGTGAGCGGATCCTCGGAGCCGGTACAGGGACAGGAAGCAGCGCTGGAGCAGGACGTGAGCGGATCCTCGGAGCCGATACAGGGACAGGATGCAGCGCTGGAGCAGGACTTGAGCGGATCCTCGGAGCCGGTACAGGGACAGGAAGCAGCGCTGGAGCAGGACATGAGCCGACCCTCGGGGCCGGTACAGGGACAGGAAGCAGCGCTGGAGCAGGACATGAGCCGACCCTCGGAGCCGACCTGGGAGCCAGAGCAGGAGACACAGGAGAGACCGACCTGGGAGCCGGAACAGGGGACACAGGAGAGTCCGACCTGGGAGCCGGAACAGGGGACACAGGAGAGTCCGACCTGGGAGCCGGAACAGGGGACACAGGAGAGTCCGACCTGGGAGCCGGAACAGGGGACACAGGAGAGTCCGACCTGGGAGCCGGAACAGGGGACACAGGAGAGTCCGACCTGGGAGCCGGAACAGGGGACACAGGAGAGTCCGACCTGGGAGCCGGAACAGGAGACACAGCGGAGTCCGACCTGAGAGCCGGAACAGGAGACACAGCGGAGTCCGACCTGAGAGCCGGAACAGGAACTGCAGCGGAGTCCGACATGAGAGCCGGGGCAGGAGACACAGGCGAGGCCGACATGAGAGCCGGGGCAGGAGACACAGGCGAGGCCGACATGAGAGCCGGGACAGGAGACACAGGGGAGGCCGACCTGAGAGCCGGGACAGGAGACACAGGGGAGGCCGACCTGAGAGCCGGGACAGGAGACACAGGGGAGGCCGACGTGGGAGCCGGAACAGGAGAAGATCGCTGGAGGTTGGCAGGCTGAAGGTCAGCAGGCCGGGGAACCACCACCTCGTGTCTGCCAGACTGTTTTACCCTCGGCTGCCGGCCTGCAGGCCTGCCTCCATGGCGTCCACGAGGGCCCGACCTCCCCGTTGGGGCCCTCATGGCCAAACGTGTGCCCGAAAAAAAAGGCAAAAACTCGGGCATGAGCCACGGTTTGTACCCCAGTTGTCTATCAAAATAATGAGTCAGTACTCGCCTTTTTTCCTCCTCATCGAAAGGGGTATAGTCTGCTGGGTCCATGTGTGGTCGCGTCATTCTGTTACGGTTTATCCAAGGGGGGAGGTAGGACCCAAACGCAGGACAAAAAGCGGCGAGGCAGGAGTAGGCAAAGGACTTAGGTTTAATTAAATAAAAAGGGAACAAAAGGCGCTGCAGAAAAAAGCAGGAATTCCAAAGGAAAACTAAAAAATCCAAACTCTCAAAAGACAAAAATGCAACATAAGACTCGAGACAAAAAACAGGGAGCACTAGAGACACACAGGAGTAACAAAAACACTGGAGCAAAAAACACTAGAAGCATGGAGACACACAGGGTAACAAACCATAGGGACACAGAGTAAAAAACCATTGGGAATGACGCGACAGGAACAAAGGGGAAGCCAGGGCTATATAAGCATACACAAGGAACCAAGGGGTGATGAGACACAGGTGACAGAAATCAAGAGACACAAGGTGAAACCAATGATCTAATCAACAGAGAAACACAAGGAGTAAAACAGGAAATCAAAAACTCAACAAAGTAAAACAGGAAACGGGGAGACAAGAAACATGAACAAAACTCAAAACGTGAACACAGAAACCAAACCATGACAACATGAATCCATCTGCTTTCCGTACAGACTTATATTTGGGGTGATTGGTGTGAAATCCTGCCAAAGACAGCGTTGCTGGGTTGTCGCATATACGCTGCCACGGACAGGCTGAAGTGGCTTTCAGCTGCAGGCTGCCAGCCGAGTGACAGCCAATCTATGAAAGCCTTTGAAGTGTAAAGCACCAGAGCTTTATTACGCCCAATCACATCTAAATGTTTCTGTTGATATGGATACTACAGTGTTATCAATTAAACGCTGACTAAATTGGGGGAGAAAAAAGCCGTTAGGACTCAATAACCAATTAATACGGAGGTCATTGTAGCAAACTATGCAACATTCAGTTGCAGACGGGAAATTATAAAGCAGAAAAGCAGGGGTTCAGTGAGGTTTTAATGACTTTGGAATAAAGCCTGGGTATCAATATTTCTAAATCTAAATTTCCTTAAAATTTCCTTGGTCTCTTGTCACCACATTGCTGCTTGCTGCTTTTAGAATTTGACATGAAAACCTGCATAAATCCATTTTTTAACCAGAGTTTTTTAAGTCCATGCAAGGCAGAACTTTGATCCAGTCATCCACTGGATGAGCTGACTACACAACTTGTCAGTCACCAGTCAAACAAAGTAATACAGAAAGAAATATGGAAAGTCTACACACTCTGAGCTTCCTGCTGAGCCCAGTAGTGGAATTATCCAGTAAAACACAGGCAGGTATATAAACAGGTGTCTATGCAGATGAGTGGTTAAAAAGCAACTACGTATCTCCTGAAGCATAGTGAAGTAAAGGTGATTATATGAAAGGATTTTTGACGGCAGTAAACAAAATAAAATTCACAAAATTGCAAAATTCTCCAAGGTTTAGCCTCTGAAATTGCATGACAACACACTTGTAACCCAGTGTGTGTATTTAAATGAGTGTCAAAGGTGGAGAGGAAAAAGCTACTTTGCCTTCTTCTTTTTTTCTGCATCTCTCTGCGTAATAGAATAGATAATGAGCACTTAATAGGATTTTACAGGCAGTGCGTGGATACCCATAATTCCCATAATCCCAGTGCCCAATAAGACTACAGTTAACCACCAGCATGGCAGCTGGTTCACGATCTCTTTCCACCCACTTGCCACCATCAGCACCATTTTGGTTTAATAGGAGACCTGGATATTAATCCCTAAGTGATATTAGCTTCATCTGGAGTAACGGGAAGAGAACACGATGTGATTTACAGAGCTGAGTTGGCTCGCATTAATAAACCCTCTTTTCACTTCTTTGTCTCATTTTTGTTTTTATAGAGACATATTGTCACGTCTTTTTAAGGTGGCACAGAGTGCACGGTACTTAACTATGGATTACACTGTATTTATGTCATAATACTAATAAGTGGTGGTCTTCATTGGCCTTCACTAAAGCACACACAGCATGCTGTTTATTCACTTTACATTCTGTCAACAGAGAACTATAGCTTTGCTGAAACCAGCTTTCTCTGCCTTAAATGACCTGAGCATCAAATGTGTTATAGTCTACCTCAGAAGTCCCCAACTGCACACTACTTTCTCCTGTTTGAAAACCATTGGCAAAAAGCCCACACTGACCATCTGTGATAGTACGTTACATTTAAAGTATGAAGTTACCTTATAATGATGCAATTTGTTTACATAAATTTTGTAGAGACAGTGGTTTAGGGGGTGAGAGCCACACACTTTCACACTGCAGCTTTGTAATTTACAGACAAATTAGCTTTTTGGTCACAGCTGAGATTCGGCGATGCAGCCGGTGCTGCAGCTATCCAAATAATTAGGTTTGCAAAATACGGCTGAAGCATGAATTATTAAACACCCTGAACTCTGATGCAGCTTGTCAAACGGGACGCTGTTGCACTATTGTGTCTCATAATAATAAATATAACAACACTTGCCTGTAGGCTGAATATTATATAATTTTGAAAATCATGTTGAAAGTCAGACCCAGACTTAAAAAAGTCTTCACGCTAATTCTCTTTAATGATCTAACCCCAATACATACTATCGGACTGTAAGGATTGCATCATACTTCAGACAGTTCAGAGTCTGCTGCACAAAAAATACGTAAAATATGGTGTGACGGTGGTGGGAGAAGGCATGACTGCTCCTGTCAGGGTCTGAGTCGCTTCAAAGACACACAACAAAGCCTTAAAATACAATAAATAGAGAGAACAAAAGCACCTTGTCAGGACGTCACTCTCCTCAGCTCAGTCTGGATTCCTGCACTTGTCGGACCATGCCCCAGTCTGCTTTGTATTTCCTCTCTGCTTTTACATTCAGGAAACCTTCACCACTGCACTCCAGTTGTCCCTGATTGGCAATTAGGGACTCCTGATGCTTCCTCGCTTGCAGCAAGAGCAGGGAGAAGATGACAGACGTGATTTGGTGATTAGGTCTCATCCTTCGTCGTGCAGTTACAGACGCAGGCAAGGCTGTTGTGTATCTAACCTCATCACTGCCATATTAGCATCTGTGGCTGAGGAGAGCCCAGGCTCAGGTGAAGCTAATGATGGAAAAGACTCTCTCGACTAGGAGCATGATTAGTTGAGGGCCTGGGCGGCGTTGTTACTTATCTGGGACATGATGAATAAAACATAAACTGTCAACCAATGGTAATGAGAGACGGGGATCTGGTTTTACAAAAGAGAGGAAAATAAAACACAGTGGCTGGGAAGTGGAAGGATGAACTGGCAAAAGATGCCAGTTGAGTGACAACAAACATATGTGTGCTATGGAACGTCCTCACTGATCATATCACATAGGTCCTCTAGAAATTCTAGAAAATAAGCACTCATGATGTCCATCCATAATGATTAATAAATAGAAACACTATTACAAATCTATGTCTTGCCATGTGTTATCTAAAAAACATCAACAAATCAATGGCAGATAAGGGTCTGTGTATGTACTGTACATTTTCTCTGAGGTCAGCTGTGATGTGTATGTGTGTTTTCACCTGCAACACTGTCAAGTGTACTATAACATCAGATTTTAAACGTATCTTTCATCTCCAGAGAAGCTCTACTGAGTGCCATGTGAGAGTACAGCGACAGTGATTCATGCAGAATCATCCACTGCAGGCAGTCCAATTTATCACCGGATGTGTTGGTGGGCAGAATGGAAGAGGCCCTGCTGATAAATGGAGGTGAGAGGAAACGACACAATGAAGATTAGAGATATGAAGAAGGAAAGAAGCCACTCTGTGTCCTTGACCGTGAGGAAATATACAGTGCACCCAGCCAATACTACAGCCTTTACTACGCCATGAAATGCACAGTTGTGGTCTCGCTTGCTTTGCCAACCGAATAGTTTGACCTCGTTTGGGTTGTGTGTCCATGCGCAGGCACGCACGCGCGCACAGACACGCACACAGAGTCCAGGCAAATATGAAATAAAGCCCTTTCTGGTTTGCTACAGCGCCATATGGAGCTTGGCGATACACCATAGAGAAGTGAAAGACTTCCCCGAGGACAGAGCAGCGCAGCTCTTTGGGCGATGAGCCAAGAGTGCAATGTTTTCCAACCACTTCACTGAGTCTCACTCATGTTATCAAGTAAAGCTTCCATGGACTCTTATTTTATCTCTCCGCTGTGCTCGATGCACTAACAACTACAGCGTCTCACCTCCTGAGAAACGCAGTATCCATCTACTAGCCTTTACAGTACATACCTACATGCATCGTTGCACACAACATGCAAGCACACACACACATACATGCCTTAGAGATACATTTATGGAGGAAGGGCTGGGGCCACAGTCATCTCTTTTTTTTTCTTTTTCCATTAAGCCACAGTCGGCTCGTATACATGATGCACTCGAGCGATCACATACATAAAGCCTGATCTCTGATAGACAACGTAATAGAGCAGTTCTCCAAATCTGCACATACTATGACTCATAATATAAAGGGCAATGATGGATTCACCAAGTCTGAAAGGTGAAACCAATGTGGAAGTGCAATACAACTGATTACTGTGCTGGCTCCTACTCTAAACTCATGAAATTCTAAATAAATCTAGATCTTTGTCTATTTGGTGGCAGCAGAAAAAAAACAAGTCCAATTACCATGCTTATTTAACTGCATCTGTCTGCCCACTGGTGCTGAGCAGGTGGGTTTTTGCATTGAACTGAAACGAAACCGAAAGCAATGCCATGGAAATGGTGAGAGTGAACCATAAAACTAAAGTTTCATGCCGGTCAGCTGAACTATAAGCTGTCTGATCCTAGCTGAACAAGCTGAACAAGCTGAGGGGGGTTGATAGGTGATAATTCCCAGTGCCACCAAACCCACATCAAAGAACTAGCAACGGCGAACGTCAGCTGTGCCGTTTTCCCTACATCACCTGTGTCCTGGCCAAAAAGTACGACTTGAAGACACCACAAAGACTGCGTACAATGCTTTACAGTCAGCACACACACTAATCAGCCACAACATTATGACCACTGACAGGAGAAGTAAATAACATTGACCATCTTGTGACAATTCACTGTTCTGCTGGGAAACTTCTGGACCTGGCATTCATTCATGTGAATGTTACTTAGACATGTATCACCCACCTAGACCAGACCAGGTACCCCCACCCCATAGCAATTACTGTCATCAGAGTAATCTCTCTGCAGGCTCCACCGCCAATTCAACATGCTCAGTGGGTTGAAAAGCAACCAACAATGGTCCAAATAATGCCAACGGTGTGGCACATAGCACAAAAACAAGGGCCACAGACACTCACTGACAGCCCGATGTTGTCTTTGCTCTATAGTGACATTGTTTTCATGTTGTATATAGAATGGTCAGCAAGGATCAAATTGCAGTGAAAACATCAACAATCAATTGCAATGCCCCCGGTTTCCTTTTTAGTAAAAGGAATGCAGTTGGTGTTGATTGATAATTACCACTTTTTACAAACTGGATCTGTTATTTGTAGGTTTGATTATCAGAGTTTTTGTGATAGCACTGTTTTCACAAAAGTAAATCTAGGAGCAGGGACACATGAGTTATAATCAAATGATCAGGCAGGTTGTAAACAAAAACACATTTGCAAAAATGCGTGTCCTTAGTAATGATGGATTACCACCAATTTACATCCAGATTAAATGCGTTTAATGTGGTTTACTGTTGATTATACAAACCTGTTTGAATGTTCCTTTCTCTACTGGCTTTGGTAAGCCCACATTACATGACAGAAACCATGGACAGAACAATACAAAAAAAGATCAAATTCATTATGAATTGTCCTTGACTGTCAGCCTGTACATTCACAGTATTTTCATATGTTCATGTACATGTTTCATGCATGGATACAAGAATAGAAAAATTGCTAAATACTAAAAATAATAAAATGCTTTTGGCCAAGTCTGTCAAAAACAGATGGGGCAAAGAGAGACCGAGGCGAGTAATAAGAGGCTGCAGCGACACGCTCACATGCAGAGATATGGCAAATGTGGCGCAGAGATGAAAAGCAACGTTGAGATTGAAATTGAAATGGGTGGGAATGTGAGTGCCAGCAGAGGGGTGTGAAAAGCAGGCATGAATGACAGCAGACATGGATACTGATAGAAGGTGAGAATGAATCGGGGCCAGGCAGAGGGCACCGAGAGGCAATCAGATCTTCTAAACGGAAAGGCAGAGGTGTGAACAGGCGCCGGACAGATGATTAGCAGATGTCACTGTGCGAGCTCAGCACCACGATGACATGTTATCTGAATGAGCCAATTAAAAGGACGGTCAGAGCGGCTGCAAGGGGAGGAGGATGCCTGGAGGAATAACTATGCTCCATTTAAGGCCCTGCTGAATCGGGAAGGTGTCTTGTGACTGCAATAATCAGCAATGGCATGAATATTTTAAATCCTGTTTGAATCTTCCCTGAATTTGTCAAAGCCATTTACTTCACCTCATGTCACAGTGAGGGATGGGTTCCACTAGCCGGATTCATTTTGGATCATTTTCTCAGAAAAATACCCAGATTTGTAAAGCAACGGTGCAAAAAGAATTCTTAATTTTTATCACCAGTGCTGAAAACATCATCAGTTTCTCTTTGAAAGCTGCTGCTGATTGTTCCTTAAAGATATCTGTTATATTTTAGCTGTAGTTAATTTAAATGTGTAATAGGTGCAGCAATACTCCAACTTGTCATCTAACATGCTCTCTCAAAAGCGTTTTTTGCCTGTCACTCAATGGTTGAGTGACTGTTTTCCAGAGAAATGATGAGCTGATTGCAACACACTGAAAACAGGATGCTTCCAGAACAAACATTTATGCATCAAATCAATATTTCCAACACATTAAGCTTGCAGAACTTGAATTATTTGAATGAAGACACTCTAAAACATTTTATATCTTCTGCTTTTAATCTCGGTGTCAATTTGGAGCAGTGGATTGTTATTTAAGTTCTTCATAAACTAAGGTACTCACAAACCAAGGCTAAACTTAATGAGATTTAAAAGGATTTAAATGCGATAAAAGAACTTGAAATTGGATTTGGATTCAATAAAATGCAACTGAACCTAAACCAAGTGATAATAACAAAGGTGGCAGTCAACAAGACCATAAAAGAAAGACGGTTGCTACCTTTATTTAGTAGTAATTATAGTAAAATTATAGCTCTTTATCTGACCTGTCCCCTGGAATTATCCCCAGAACCCATAAAAGGTTCTCAAACTGAAATCACGAGGAGCTTAACAAAACTACAGATGAGCTTACTGCTCTCTCTCAATAGGTGTTTACTGGATGGACTGCAGCTGCAATTTTACGAAAAAAATTCAGTGCATAGATGTGCTGATGCCTATGTGAGATACTTTATAGAAGGGAAAAGCCAACTGGAGTCATAAGAGATTCAATACAAACACACACACAAAACACAGCCAAAGACTCCGGCATTGAAAGCATGAGCATGGAAGCAGAATGAATGATGTTAGCATAAACTCAAATGGGCTATTTGCTAATGCCACACAAGCTCTGCCATGATTTAATAACCCTTTATGGATGAAAGCGGCTTCCTCATGTACGGGACACACAGTAATTATTATATCAGCACTGAAGCAGCAAGGACGGGAAATATAAGGGCTAGAGGATGGAACATTACCCAGCAGTTATTTACATTTTGACTGAGAGAGCTATTAACATGCTTCTGCAAACAGAGATGTGCGCAAATGAATAAATGACACACACACACAAATGGAAATTTACATGCAAGATGACGTGTTGCTTTCCAAAATTTGCGTTCAGGTGATGTAGTTTTCCATTTACTGAAATAAGGAGAAAGAAAGATTAAAAAACAGCAATCAGACTTACTGAAAGAGGGATTGATTGTTCATGTTTAATTACTGCTACACGGCGCTCGGTGGTGCATGGGCTGGCCGGCTTTCATGTACAGTTCACTGGTTAACATGGGAACAGGGCTTTACTAATTGAATTGCTGTGTTGTGCGCTGTAACAGATCTTAATCAGGCGAGAGCTTTAGCACAAGGACAGCAGACCAGTACATCTCCGGGCCTGAAATCTGATTGCTGGAAGAGCAATTACAAACCGATACACCGGACTGCTCCTGCGGTGCAGACAATTAAAACAAAACACAGCACATATAGAATGGAACTGCACTTTTAGCTCTTGTGATTTGCTTTCTGCTCATTTGCAATTTACATTTGCCGATCTGGGTGAGAGGGGTTATTCAGGCCATAATCAAAAAGAGGCACCTTTCAAGAAATACAAGAGATACAGTATGTGTTTATATGATACTCAGGATCATTTAAGTGGAGTATACTCTGCATACAAATGTTATTTAACAGAGATCATGCTAACAGTCAAATCATGTTAAGGGGAAATGCTTGAGCCTGAACTGTTATGTTCATATGTGTGTGATGTGATGAACAAAGGTGCAGTCATTCTCTGTGCAGCGATGAGAAGCGCAATAAATATTCAATTCTAGTACTTAAATAATCTTACCAATAGCATACAAACAGGCTTCTACAAAGTCGGTATATTTTGTTATATATGGAGGCATTTGATCCATTCCTATTCCACTTTGCAGTTACTGCTGTTTCCCAGGCATGCCTTTCATGTTTGCCAGTCATTTTTATTAGGCTAATTTCCTCATCATTATTTTGCATCAGCTCAACAACAAAAGCATGTCATGTATGCTCTTCAAATGGAGTCATATTGGAGACAGAAGTTGTGTCTGAGTCTTATGTCTGAGGAAAATGCTGATATCCCCATCATTTTTGTATGATTTGGCTTCTCCCCATTTTCGTCATCCTCTCTTTAGCTTGTAGATTGTTAGCCTCAGTGGCTTCCAGATGGTGTTCCAACAATGTTACCACTTCAGTGCCAAACATGCATCTGTTACTGTCATAATCATGAGCTCATGCGTTCCATATGAAGGCAGCAGCACTTTCAGTTTGTTCAATCATTGTCAAACCCAACAGTACCTGCAAATGTTTCACATTAATGGCAGCTATGTCTGCTTTGCGCTTCATTGGGCCAGTCTCAAAGAGCTACGTTCCCTTTAGTGGCACCTAGAGCAGTAAGTGGTAACTACGACTGTGGTTTTTGAACCTCATTTCTCAGACAGTGTCACCTGTGTAATGTCATCGATCAGTTGAAGGTTAGCTCTGCCGTTGTGTCTGGCACAAAGATAACTAATCTGTGATAGATCACGTGCCACTAACTAAGACAGTGATTTTCCGCAGGGATGTCTCCACAGAGATAATTCCAAATACTGCAGCTACAAGGACAGTCGTGATTCCTTCTGTCTTTTTAGCTGATTTGGAAATACATGATGATTCAAAAGACGTTCGAGGCAAAATATTTCAGATTGCCTCTTTAAGGCTGTGCATTTACACAGTCCATATTAAATTGTAACACATTTGAGTATCACTGCAGATGTATTAGGATTTCATTCAGATCACTTAAGTTATTTTACATTATTTATTTATATTGCTGGATAAGCTTTGCTGTGTTTGTATAATGAATCTCTAAATACTAGGCAACAATTAATTGTAGTTCTGTAGAAAATATTTTACTCTGCAAATGCAAAAGCATGCAAAAAAAGTACATTGCAAGAGTATATGTACTCAGTAATCCAGTGTGAGAAATGCTACAGCTCTTTTTGAATTCTTTCTGCTCTTTCTTCTCAATTTTTCTGAGGAAAGCGGGAGACTATCTGGCTGCATTAGATGGATTTCATTCGGTCCTTGACTCCCTGCTGATGATCCAGAGGAGGCACCGCAGCTCTTACGCCATTACTCTGCTTTTATCACCAAACTCTTCACTCACTCCAGCCTCAGTCTTCTCTGAAAAGAGCCTCTGCTATCTATCTATCTATCTCTGGCTAGATTTAAAATTGCCTAGGCAATCTGTCTTAGACTGGGGTGTAAATAGAATTCACCACACAGCTCCAGTGAGACGGCGTAAAGCGGCCCTCAGCCGTTGCAAAATACCTGACAGTAACAAAACACCCGCTGTGTTAGCTACACTGAATGAGAGGAATGGGACCGTTCAGGGCTGTGCATGGGCAGGCATGCTTCTGCAAAACCTGTATTTTTGCTGAGGGCTTTTTAAGATGAAACATCAAAACACGTCCTCTGTCCGCCCTGAATCTCCATATGAAATGTGAGATGTATTTGTTGAGGAGGTGGTGTTCCTGGCGATGGAGAGCTCCATATGTTCCGCATTTGTTTACCCAGTCATTACAGGCCTCTCCACCCAGTGTGACTACACTGTTGTCTTAGCGGGAGCAGTGCTGTCACACATGCACACACACACTCCTTCTTTTTCATCTCCATCGTCACGGGAACAGCAGCCACAGGGGAGAGCCGGCCCACAGGAAATTAGGAGTGTGACAAGATAAGCCCCAGCGTTCATCTGATACTGTTCCCTGGCAACCAGCAAGAACAGTGGAGAATGACAAAAAAAAAAAAAGAGAACAATGTGTAGGAAAAGGTACGTGCTGATGTGATCATAATGGGCACAGTGGCACATCATCTTTGTCCCATTCCGTTCACCTATAGACTGTGAAGGCTCTGAGACAAACCAAGCACCCAGCACTTACTTCCCTGTAACTCATATAAGTATTATCTATCTAGTTGCCTTCGGTGCAGACTGGCTGGCTGGTAAGTCATTCTTCAAAACACTGCCAGGAACATGTGTGGCTAATGCCTATCTCACTGAGCTTTATGGGGTTTTCACACCAGCATGTGCTGATAAAGTGTTATTAAAGCAGCTGTCCCAGCCAAGAGTGTCACAACGAAACTCGGAAACTTCTCCAGCTACACATATTCCCCTCAATTCCAACCTGATTGGAAGATAATGAAAAAGTGTCAGACATGTAAAATGAAGGAAGATGAAATTAACTTCTTTTTTTTGGAGAGCTTAATTATTGAATTGATGTGGGTCTATCTTCATCGTCTTCTTCAGGTAAACAAATACAATGTTGTAAACGAAGCTGTGGAAAGATACAGTCTTCTTCTGTTAACAGTTTCTCATTAAACATTGATAACTCCACTGCACTTCCCTCCCCTCAGGTTAAGAGTCTGGGTGTCATCCTCCACAGCACTCTATCTCTGGAAACCCACATCAACGACGTGACTCGGTCCGCTTACTTCCACCTCCGCAACATCCATCGACTTCGCCCATCCCTAACACAGAACACCACAGCCATTCTTGTCCACGCCCTCGTCACCTCACGCATGTTCTACCACTACTGTTCTTTTTGGTTTACCGTCCGAGTGTCTCCACAAACTTCAACTGGTCCGAAACACTGCAGCCCGTATCATCATCCGAACCACCTCCATATACCACATTACCCCAGTTCTTCAGCAGCTCCACTGGCTTCCAATAAAATCCTGTATTGAATACAACTTACCTTCAAGGCCCTTCTCAATCAAGCTCCATCACATCTATCTGAACTTCTCTACCCTCACATACTCTAAGATCCTCCTCAGCCACCCAACTCATTGCACCACCTGCCCGGCTGTCTACCATGGGTTCCAGAGCATTCACTCGCTCAGCTCCATGCCTTTGGAACATTCTCCCACCTGACATTCAAAACACAGACTCTCTGACACACTTAAAATCCAGACTCAAAACACATCTTTTTAAAAATAGTTTACTCCATCGAACCCACTCATTGTTATGTACTTTAATCTGCTTTTATGCTATTGCACTGTATGTTTTATTCTTATGTTTTATGTATTATTGTTTTATGTAAGTTGACCTTGAGTGTTTGAAAGGCGCCCACAAATGAAATGTATTATTAAAGTTCTAGACAGTAAATTTATAATCTGTAATCAGAGGACTTTTCATCAAGTTGAAGGAATATGGGTTGCATAAATGGGATCAGTGATGTGATTAGATTTGTCTGTTAGGAGCAGTGTAAGGGATTGTATTCGGTAATGTCATTCCAGTGATGCTCTGTTCTGTCGCTCTATTCTCCTCTCTCCTCTCTCTGTTTCTGTCTCTATCCAACTGGCCTCAAGCAGATGGGTCTGCCCATATGAGCTGGGTTCTGCTCAAGGTTTCTTCCTATTCATTCATTCATTCATTCATCTTCTGTAACCGCTTGTCCTGTGAAGGGTCGCGGGGGGTCTGGACCTTATCCCAGGTGTCATTGGGCGAGACGCGGGGTACACCCTGGACAGGTCACCAGTCCATCGCAGGGCTAACACAGATGTGATGAAACCATCTCTACACATAAAAGTAAAAACAATTTCACCATGGACTGTTCACTGATGGCCGAACAGGAATATGTTTCCTTACTTTCTATGATTTGTCTGCTTTCATAAACTCCTGTCTTTTGTTCAGTGTGTGTCACAGTCTGGCTCAGAAATACATCCCATCAAGGAGACTATTCAAGCCCATGGAGTGTGCATGCACTGCCCGACTCTCAGCACAATTCAGAGCATGAAAACGCGATGAGTGTGCAAGGATTGGAACAGTTAATCTGGTTGATGTTCAGAAAGGAAAAAATACTTAAAAGCTTGTCTCTGCATACAAGCAAAGCTCATGAAATGAACAAGCCATTTGCAGTGGCAAGAGGTCCAGCATGCTTGAACTGAAGTGTTTGTTGGATGGTAGTTTGACATGTGGAACACCCTCCTCCCACACCTCTACTGTGCATCCTGTAACTTTTCAGAAGCAATCCACCATTCACACCTACTTCACACAGTGTCTGGCTGGGAGCGTGCATTGTGGACATAACTATTTCTGTCACTTTCTGAGGGCGAATGTCTCCCAGGAGAGACTGCCTAAAAGTAATTGTCTGTCACATGGTAATCATGTCTCGCCCTTGACCGCATCTGTGACATCAGGATTTTTTTCTTCCATCTAATGTGGTTGGACAACACAGAACAAATTTGTTCCTTTCAAATATATATTAAAAAAACAGGATAAAAGCATATTATGCAATGTAGAACTTTCTGTCTGAGTCTTTCTGTTGGAAACTGATTATTCCCCGGCTAAGATCTGCCATTTGTTTACAACCACATAGCTGTGATTGGTTATAGGACTGTCCAACTGTGTACAGAGGTTTTTTTTTTTTTTTTTCTGTATTAGTTGTGTAGTGGAAGGGAAGTGTAATCTTCCCTATAATGAAATCCAAATGGTCTGTTGCTAAACAAGTATACTGATAAGAACAGAGCCAGGCTAGGCCAATTCATTTAAAGGCCTTTAAAGACCATTTTTACAAAAAGGAAACACATTACAGTAATTTGTAGGTTCATAAAATGTGTTTATGCAAATCTACTCAAATAGATTTTTCATGCTTTACGGTTCAAAAACACATTATACTATACATTTACTCATGATGTGAATTACTGAAACATATCTGCAAAACTAGATTTAGGCTTAAACTAAATGTTAGCCTGTGGCTAGTCAGCTGTGTTGAGGGTATTTGTGTACTTCAGACAATGGCTATTGGAACTGAGCAGCTCAGATTAGAGTCAATAAATATTGGACAACTGTTACTTTTACTGAAATCACTGCAGCTCAGAAAAGAAAAATGTCACCAGAGTGGTAGCATGTCTGAGACAGAAGGAGGGGGAATTTTCAGAGATTGCCCATCCACTGAGAGTTGTGGATAAATCTTGCTTAACTCATTTTGCTGTATACTCTGGACTTCATAATTTTGCAGGCTTTTACAAATGGAAAGCATAATATGCCTTCTTTAAAAATAATATAAAAAAGGGCTGTCGATCATAGCTTCAGAAATTCTATTAACTTGATCCACCTGGTCACCTGCACCATTACTGTGGAGGTCAGATCTCATCTCCAAGGCCTTATGCACCATACTGACATCATTAGACATAATTCTTTCACATCATCCTGTGGTTTACTGCTTCTCCTTCAGAAGTCCTAACAGCAGGCAGAGAACAACTTTGGTTTCTGGTTATATGAAGCATTTTTTGATGAAATTCAGACATAAAAACAGAATTAGTTTTGGTTACTGCTGTGTTAGTTAAAACAGAGTCAGTGTGCCTGATTGGATTTTCATTCACATGCAACTCCTGAGGCTGCTGAAAGCAGCCCAGAGGCCAAAGAAAATGAATGTGTCAGCCAGGCTGAGGCTAAGCGTTTAATGTGTTTTAGTAGTTTGTAGAGGTAGCTGCCGAGAAACCAAAACCAGGTCACCAGCGTGTGTAAAGACATGTGCCAAGTGTCGTTTTTAATTACAACACGACAACAGCGAGCCGTCGGGCTGAAAGGCAGCTAGATAAATCGCTCTGACGGATGATTTTTCTCATGCAGGACATGCAGGAGAAAGTGAGCATCTGTTCACATACATGAGCTGCCATAAATGAGTCTGTTTTTTAATAATACGTGTCCAGACTGCAAAAAGTAGGCCATCCCAATAATTATAATGATCACACATACACTACAATTAATGATTATGTTGTAATATAACAAAGACAATGAAATATCCATTTGTATTCATCACTGTTTCTTCTAAACCAAGTGAGCATCTTTGGGTTTATTTTTGTTCCATGTCGTGACCTTTTCACAAAAGATGTTAAAATGTTTTTGACAATTAAATTGATCAGCGGCGGTGAAGTCACAGCAGGAGACCCTCTTAGCGGAGAGGAAGAGACAGACATGGGAGGAGCACTCAGGAAAAAGGACAGGAATTACTGAAAATAGATGACTAACACACTCAAGCTAAACAAAAGCACTGGCCTTCAGTACTCCTCTCAGACAATAGGGCCTCACAGTTAGAACCACTAAGGGACATGCGAGGAACGATCTGCCAGAGCTACAGTCCCAGAGTGATACTTGCTTTACTTTTAACGTTTCCTGTCACCATCACAGTGACAGCAGGAGCGTTTGGGGGAGATGCTGCCAAACCGACATCAACAGCTTTCACGTGCAATGCAAATTGCAGCTAACATCATCTATCAAACTTAATGTCGTCATCAAAACAAAAAAAATCTAAACAAGAAAAGAGGCTGTGAAGATTTCAGACTTGTGTACACAGTCAGGAAACTGGCAAAAATAGAACAGATTCCATGCAGCCCAAAAACTCAAGGACACTCAGGACAAATTATTAGCGAATGAAACAGAACTCGGCTCTGTGTCGTAGATAAGCAACAGAAATGCTAATACAAGACCCTTTTTGTTTTTTTTGTTGAACTGGGCTTTATGGAAAAAATGGAAATTCAATCTCAACCTTTCAGCCAACATAGATAAGAAGTCCAGTACCCGTAGCTGCAGAGGAAGATCATGAAAATACAATCAAAAGCTCTGTGGCTGCCACAGGCAGGACGCTGTGCTGAGACTGTTGCTGAACTGAAGGTTTAATTCATTTAGTTAATGTCTTTGAGAATTAATTGCGTGTCACAATTGTCCATATTTGGACTTAGAATAATCTGTTTTGACAAAAATGAAGGAGACCTAATGGCAGTGTCAAACCTGCAGAGAGCTTTCACTGACCAGTTCTTGTGGGATGTGATATGAAAGATTGTTTTGACATTAGAATATGATCATAAAGGAATTAAGCAAACTAATCAATTTTAAACTGTGGTCAAGAAACTTAATCAAGTTTACACAAGGTCCTAAAATTTCAAAAGATATCTCTCTCTCCAGCAGCCATGGAGCGAACAGATAAATGACTAGATTTGTCCCGTGAAGGAAAAAATGGGACTCTGAAGGTAAAAAATATCTTGGGGAAGATAAATTAAGACTGAAATTATTTTATGAAAACGTTCAAGGAATCTCACTCACACAGATTAGTCTAATTTATTTTGACCTTTAAATTTAATTACTGTACTGCTGTAACTGCAGTGTGTGCAGTATTTAGTAACATCTCTCACTTCCTTTTTGGATTAACAAAAACATCTAGAGTTTTCCATCTGGGAGAATCTTGGGGAAATCTTTTCTAGATGTTCATAGTACATATCAACATTAATAATATGTTGGAACAAGCAAATAATGTTTAATATCTTATTGTAGAAACAGCTTTATCATATACTTACGGAAATGTTAAGGCACAAATCATGTTTGTTACAGAAAAATAAAGGAAGCAATGTCTTTTTAAAAGTGTATCTGTGTTTTATAAGTTTTATAACAAGATAACAAAGGAGGAAAATGTATTTTGGTGACAGCAACAAGCCATCATCATCTTCCTGTGTCAGCCCAATTTCAGTTTCTTCAACCAAATGTCTCATGGTCAGCAGGGCGTCATGAACACCGCTGAGTGCTGACACTACATCTCCACCGCAGAAAAGCTACGTGTTACTCCTCATCACGTATTAGATCTTCTTCTCCGCGTGAAGCCTCCCTGTCTGTGCACACATCCTGTTTCTCTCTTTGCTGTTTCTACCATTCCTCCAGTGGTTGAACGTGCACGTTGCAGTCAAAGCCAATTATCTCTTGTGATATACCTTCTGGAGCCGCTGAGTCAGGCAGTGAGTCAGCTGCATGGTGCTGGAACTGATGGCGCTCATTCAGATTGTAAAAGGGCCCGCCTGCCAGTAATGATGTCAGGGCAGATGATGTGCAATGACATTCCTTCCACTAAGTGTTGGATGCATAGATTGTCTACAGTTACCAACAGAATCCTCCCTTAGCATCTGTTATCAATTGTGTTGTCTTTCCAGATCTCCATGGTACAAAACAGGTTGTCATCTTCCTAGCAGTTCTTGGCAACAACTTCTTACCAAATATTCTTGTTACTTTAATGACTGAAATGGTTTGGTCTTGCAATGTCCAACATGGAACACGCTGTGTGGTGTTAAGTTTAGTTTATTAAAACTAAACCTAGCAGGGCTCATCTGGCTGAGCGGATGGCTCATTAACTGAGGCTATAGTCCTCACCGCAGTGGTGTCCCCCCTCTATCACCGTATCACTTCCTGTCTTTCTCCACAGATGACTATCCAATAAAACCAAGAAAAAAAAATTTAAAAACGAAAGATAGCACCATGAAAAACCTGTTAATCCAATAACACCCATCAGGCATTACATTAAAACCACTGACAGGAGAAGTGAATAACATTGATCATCTTGTAACAATTCAATATTCTGTGCTGGGAAACTTCACGTGGATGTTACTAAGACATGTCGCACCCACCTAGACCAGACCAGGTACCCCCACCCCATAGCAATGACACTCCTTGATGGCAGCAGCCATCGAATTGTCCATAACACTGGGGGAAAAAAAACGATATTTAGTTTTTTTTTGACAGTATCACCCAGCCCTTGATTGAAATGTCTCTGTCGCACAAGAATTTAAGGAACAGTTCCACACTTCAAGTAGGCCTGAGTCTGTCTCAAAATGTCATCACATCAGCATCCCTCACTTCAGACGTTCAAGGAGCGATCTGCAGGAAATGTCAATTACACATGAAGGAGACAGATCTGCATAATGCTCGTAGGGGAGAAATAAGAAATGCAAAACAGACCCTGAAACTCACATTATAAGCACTATGGCAACACTGAACAATAAAGAAATAAAGATACACATTTCAAGATACTGGTGCAAACTCAATAAACGGTCTGACGTATACAGTAGTTACCCACTATGTGTCAGATCTATAGTTTAAGAAACACCGCCGTACAGAGGACACACCTGCACTCTATTCACTGATATGTTAGCGCAGTGGAAGCAGTCAAGGTTAGACAACACCATTCACACAGCACTACACACCTGATACTGAGTGGAGACTAAATACACGCTGTAGGAGGATACTCTGCAGTCTGACTCATGCAACTTGCTCTTAAAATGATCAGTTTGCTCAAACTGCGTAACAGTCACATAGGAAATGTTTTATACTCCCCGCTAACATAATGATATGACCCACACAGTTATAAATCCGAATGACGATATGGATCTCAGCTTGAATCTGCTAGTTAACAGTCACTTTTCCAAAATAAATCCTCAATGATGTACAAACTCGTTAACATAATGTAATGTCCTCAGACAAATAAATGCAGGCATATTCATTAGTAGATGGCCTTGCAGCCATAAATCCAGATGTTTGCTCCTGGTATGGTAGCGCCAAATGACAACGCATTTGAAGTCCAATACTCACTCTAAACTGTAGTGTAGTAGAAACAAAAAGTTGAAACAAAAGGTTGAGTAACAGTTCAGTGTTACTCAGCTGGACCAATATACTGTATATCAGGGTCACCTAATTAATTTAATTACCCAGGGGTCGAATATTGTGAAGCATGGCAGGTCACAAGGTCACAGGTGTGACCATGTTCTGGACCAGAGACCATCAACAGCACTGTATCAATCGGCACACATAAGGAAAGGAGTAACCTGAGGCAAAGATTACTATGCCAACTTTTCTACAAAGGCCTCTGCACATCACTAATAACATCAGTGACAAGAAATGCTGATTGTGTACTCATCAGCAACATCAGACTCAGAATCAGAATACTTTATTAATCCTTCAAGGAAATTATTTTGTTGCTGTTGCTCCCATAAAGTGACAGTTGCTAGTTGACAGAGCAGATACAATAGAATAAAAGTAATACAAAAATATATAAAAAATAAAGCAAGATGCATTTAACGTAAAATAAACAATATTGCACAGGTATTCACAACATACAGAGGTAAAAGGTTGCAAATAAATTAACAGCGTCTGAAGTGTTGAGAGTGTTAAGAGTGACCAACACTCAGCGGGAGGATGTCCTAAGAGACAGCTAGTCCACAGAGACAGCTATCAGCAGCATCTCTACAACCACACTACGATGGCCTGCATGCAAGATGACTTAGCACTGGCGTGGTCCGCTAAAATAAAACACAAAACTGATCAGTCCAGTGAGATGTGATGTGAAGGTTGTCCTAGTTTACCATGGTGTCACCTTACAGACATTCATTAGGTCACAGGTGGCTAAGCTAGTTAAGGCCCATATACTACTGCAGCACAACAATGTCTTGTGATGCCAGCAGTGTGTTCTATGACTGTATGGCCAAAGGTAAAGTGTATGGTGTCGGTGGAGGCCAAACCACAGTAAAGCAGCGGACAATTTATTACACATGACGTGGCATTACACAGGCCAGACATTTGGTTTCTGTGGGCCAGATGTGGCCCAGTTCTGGATAAAATGTACTAAACAACCTTCAACCATGAGTGTTGGATGTAGTTTGTTGCCTGTAGAATCAACCAACATGAACACAGCTCTTTGAGATACTGTGCTGAATTATGTATGTATAATCTACAAGCAGAACATGTGCTTGTGCACATGCACATCCACCTTCCCCGCTTGCCTGCTCACTCCAGCAGCCATGTGTTTCATGCTTCCATATGACCCCTGACCTTAACATTAGTATGTGAAAGTCAGTACATTTAGCATGTCCACAGGCAGTCAGGCAGGCTGTCAACCCCAATCAGCTGCTGTTCATGTGTGATTCAGCAGCTGGATGCAGAACCAGGGGGGCTAAGAAGAGAGGGGGGTCTAGAAAGACAAGCGGGACGCTCGCACATGCTAGCCCTCTGTCAGTCCCACTCATCCAGAGCTATGGCTGGGTTTCCCGCCAGCCCTGCAGTCGCACTGCTCGTCAGGATGGCAGCAAGGGATGACAATGAGACTGGAAGTCACAGGGAAACAGGTTAATGGGGGCCCAGACTTAGAAGTAGAGCTCAGTCACCTTCCCATCGGACCTTTCTGTACTACAAATTACAAAGTCACTCATACACAGGCTGATTCTGCACCACCACCATCATAACACCTTTTGAGGCTACAGTGAAGTGTGTGTCTGTGTGTAGTTTACGTGATTCTAACTCCAGGCTCTGTGATTAAACCCTTTACTCTTCCTTCCTCTCTGTTTGACAAGGTTTCACTCTGACATCTAAGGTCCTGTGAGTCAGACTGACAGGAAAATGAAATGAATGTGAGATTACACTTACACGTTCACGGTTTAGTAAGTTTTCTTTCTGTGTGGGAACTCTAAGAAGTCACTGATGGTGATTTTATGTCCTCATTTTCAGCAAAGTTAATTGCTGGTGGTCGGCTTGTTGCTGGTTACAGCAATGCTGAACCGATACAACCCTTCACACTGATGAGACTAAGGATGGCATATACCTGTGGCAGTTTCATAAAGCCACCAAAACGCAAAGTTTTAAATTCAATTCACTGTGACAGCGACATGACTGCAAGATACGGCTGCCTTTCCCTGTCCTTCTCTCGGCTTCTTATTGTGTCCAGCAAGCTCCACTCTTTTTAGTTTTCAACACTGTCTATAACGTCCATGTTTTGGATATAGATGTAACAAGCAAAATGTTAAGTGTAATATACTGTACATGCACTCAATACCAAAAACAATGAGTTACTTACTCGTAGTTATGGCTACTGGCTAACACACACAAACACACAGACACTGTGGGGTCATCTCTGAGCTGATAATCGAGGAGAACAGCAAACACTAGTGGAAAACCATAGCGGAGCCTAGAGTTATCAAAGCCACACTGAGCAGGTTTCAGTCACAGTTGCTTACATTTAAAGTTCAGCTTCTTGGAAGCCACAAGATATTTTCTCTTTGTTCTGTGTGAAGTGAAATCTTTTTGAAAAGCCTGGCAAACCCCAGCAGAAAGGGAAAGAATTCCCTTATTTTTTTTTGCCATGCCAAGTGGAATAAAAGAAATGTAGAGAAATAAATCTTAAACCCTGCAACCTCCTACCTTTGCAAGGACTACCTAAGATGGTAGTCCTTGCAAAGCTACTTCTTTGGAGCCAACTCTCTCCAATACTCCCTTTAGTTTCACCTTAAATAACACTGAGGTCTGGTCAGTGGTTGTTCTCAGCCAGTGAATATAAAACAAAAGTCAGTGACTGCTGGTGAACAAACTGAACATTAAGCAATAAAGAGCCAAAGTCTTGGAGTCCAAAAGTGAGTCGGCCCATAGATCAACATGTTAAAATTCCAAACGTTAAAGCAGGAATAAGCATGTTTACAGCCTAATACCAACAGTTTTAGTTTGGTTTCCCCCTTCATGATAACTCTGCAGGATTTAAACTATATCAAAGCTTGAAGTTATGCATAATGAAGATATGGATGCTTTGAGGTGTGTGCCATTACTTTTCCACCTGAGTGCCACTGCTTCAGTTCCACTCATGCTCCAATTCATTAACCACCTTTTCAGTTAGAGTTAAGCTGAGTCAGGCATTAACTAACCATAACAAATATTTGGTATCTTTAGAAACACTGGATTGTCCATAGAGAAATAAAAGCTGCTAATGACAGTGTTTTAATGGAAACATAAACCAACACACCCTGATCAAACTTAAGTATTACCTGGAAACTAAATGTGACCATACAATAATAAGGTCAGCACATTGTTAAGTCAGTACTAAGTGTTGCCATAAATGCAGCCAATAAGCTCCTGCCTGCTGGGGTCAGGCAGTCTGAGGAGAGAGGGGACGCTTGTGTTGCCACGTAGGTAACACTCACCCTCGGTGGATGTGGTCTCACTGATCTTCTTTCTCTCTCCCCCGCTGGTTTAATTATTGCAACCCCAATGATTATTTGTGTGGTCGTAGTGGAAAATTTACACTCAGCAGGGAGTTTTAAACAACATCAAACCCTCGCAGAGTCCTCCCTAAATCTGTCCTGTCTGATGCAGAGCTTTTGTGTGTTTGTGTCCATTCCTGGCTGCAGTGTCACAAACTTTTCTGATCACTTTGCACAGCATGACTCATCGCATAAAGGACAGAGGGGGCGATTAGTCTCCTCCATGACAAAAATGTCAAACGTCAGACTACATCAGACACTTTCTTAGGTTTCATCATATGAGGCATTCGCCAAAGGTTCACACATGTGAAATCCTGAGCAGAGAAGACCTCCACATATGACGCCCATCAATGTATACTCATCTTATGCTACTTGGCCACATGAAAGAAATTCTAACGTTCACTTCAAGATTTAGAAACACAGGGCTGAGTACAGCCGCAGCTCTGGCATAAACATCACTGAAGAGACATAGTGTCACCTGCTGAATTCAATTAAACGATTTTCCTTCCAAGAAAATGTCAGCCCACATCTCTGACGGTGTTTATGAATTCACAGAGACAGTTAAGTAAGGCAGCGCTTAGCGTGATGACAGCTTTCCTCAAAGACAGAAAATCTAATATGCTGGAACCTGAAATTTATCCAAGATGCAGCAGGTAGTGTGCTGCCACATAGATGTCATGAAAGGAATAGTTTGACATTTTGAGAAACAAAATGGTTTGCTTTCTATCTGTGTGCTTGATGCATAGATGATTAGCTTGGTATACCATAAAGACTGGACACAATGTGACACATACAAAATCCACCTGCCTTCACCTTTGAAGCACAGATGTTATATGCTTAATCCATGCAAAAAAAATCATTAATTAATGCATAGTTTATATGTCAACTGGAGCAAAAGCGGAAACCTGCATGTCACTTTCTTTTTCAGCCTTCACAAATTCAAAGTAACCGTATTCAGTATGTATATAAAACAGAATATATCCACGTCATCTGAATCTCAGCAAGTTTGACAGTGAAACATATTTTAACTAAATATAGAAGTGAAATACCCAAACCTTGAAGTTTTCATCTGTTTGTGTCTGCGTGCACAATTCAAGTTCACCCCCTGAATTCTCTAGGTAATTGCAGACAGGCATTTAAAAGCATGATTACACAGAGCTAATATATGCACACTGACTTTTTATCCTAAGAGCACGCCGTGTCTCATGAGGTGTTGGTACGCAAGACACACAAACACACACACAGCCACTTAAAGCAAGCACAACATTTAATTTATGCAACAAATGTTGTAAACTGAGAACAATGTAGTGGTGGTTAAGCTTTTAGGCCTTGTCTCCCCTGAGAACAATAATCAAATAAATCATTTATTTCTCACACACAGCATGTATCTCTTTCTTTGTCTTTCTGTTTTTTTTTTTTTTTTTTTCTGGCTTCCTGTCTTTTGCTGTTCTCCACCCATGTGGTCTTTTTGTGTGACATTTTATTTTCTCCATTTTTTTTAAGGCTGCTGTTAAAATTTCCTGGAAATCAACAAATAACCTATAGTATTTGATCTGAATCCTGACACCTAACGAATGAATCACCAGTAAAGCACGTGTCCTTTGTCACTTAGAGTAGACCGACTCATTGGACGTATACAGTTGGTATAGACCCTGCCACTGGCCTCGTACGTCACGTGGCCTCCTCCTCCTCCTCCTCCTCCTCCTCCTCCCCCTTCCCCTCTGTGATCTGATGTTATCAAAATCCCCTTTGCTACAGAAAAGAAGAAGAACAATTCTGTAAACTACAGGTCAGAGATTTCAGGTTGTATCTAAGATTTGGTTTGTACAATAATCTTCTTGGTATATTATTACATCTGGTGGGGACGAGTTTAGTAGTCATATCTTTTTACTCAGGCAGCAGCATACATACTGTTCATAATCTGTTTATTACATACATTTATTCCAGTGTCAGTTGCATATACTCATTCTGTTTTTCTATGAGAAGTATGTACATTCTGTACATATTTCTCTTACCAGCCTGGAAGGTCACCCCCGTACATAACTGTACGTTATGTAAATAATACCTTCTTTACACTTCTAGTGAGATGCTAATTGTATTTCATTGACTTTGTACTCTGCACAATGACAATAAAGCTGATCTAACCTAATCTAGAAATGTGCCATTGACCCTGACTAGATCAACATGTGTTCTACATCACATGAGCTTCTGTGATACAACTTTAATACATTTAGAGCCACATACAGCTGGAAACTTAGTCTGTGGTTTTAGATAACAGGCAAGTTTCTCCTCTAGATGTGATTATCAAATTATTATATTACATTCTTCTATATCAGTAAAAATCAGACAACATTTTTACCACAGTGTAGGTCTTTTATCGTTGTAACCGTCGAGCAGCTACAGTGTAAAACAAGGGGCACAAAATAAAGAACAACATAAAGTGTACCAAAAGTTTTAGTCTTAGAACAGCGCCCTTCCAAAAGACATTCTCTTATTTGCTAATTGGAAGACAGTCTTTCTGGTCAGCATGTTTCTACAAAATCTCCCAGAGTGTCAGATGTGTTGAGGCAAGCTTTCATAGTTATTTTGAAAGCATCTTTAGTTTCTGTTTCCTTTTCTCTGTTACCTTTCTTCGTTTTCTATTTGTTTCTCATCTGTAGATTAAATACTTATTCTCTTACAACTTGTGTAATCACGACAGTTTGAAGCTGGATGAAACAAGCAACGCCACCTGCTTCTTAACTGAGCTTACGCCTAACCTTGTAACAGGTTATTGCAATGTGCATTCATGAGTAGATTTAAATACTCTTGAGCAATGCTAGTGTTTTGTTATAATTATTTATTTGTATCATCATTATGCATCATTTTAATCATCAGCCCTATGAGGCTGGATGCTCTGCATGGCACTGAGATCCTCCTGTTGGACGTATTCACGTGTTCACAATCACCTCCAAGGTTTTCTGTTTGTTGTTCATCCGGTCTGTCTCAGCACACCCCTTCACCAGCTGCTGGATCAGCCCCGTGATGGGCCATCTTGGTGCTGGTGAGGTGCTTCACTATGGTCTTGTACAATAAATAAATATTTATATAATTCACTATTCACTGATCTCAGCGTAGTAATCAATTTCCAAACATACCAGACTCTTTAGCTCGAAGAAATAGTTGTAAGTTGTATTATGAACTAAAGATCTTTGGTTTCTGAGGGACTTTAATGGAAGATTAGTAACGCTTTAAGTTAGCTTGAAGTGGAATGCTAATTCCACTTCAAGCTAACAGTGATGTGGAAGATTTATTGGACCAAACGGACTGCAGCCCCTGCACTTGTAGTAGCAGAATTATAGAAGTACACAATTTTAACTGTATTTCAAGCAGGAGAGAATTTAAAGAGGAATAAAGACTTTTAGTATTTTTAGTTTTAGTACGTTTTCCATTTCTGAGTGAGTTTAATGAAAAATTAGTAACTGACAAGTGGAAGAACTGGATCAAGGCAATAGCAGTTTTCAGAAACCAGATGTAGGATTAAAGAAAAATCATGATGATAATATCATGTGAGACGAGTTTCTTCTGAGGCTAACAGTAAGGGGGGAGATATATCAGACCAGACGGACTGCAGCTTGTGCAGTAGCAGCAGAATTATAGATCTACACATTCTTAACTCAGTGTATTTCAATCAGAAGAGACATTAAAGAGGAAAAAAAGACTATTAGTGTTATTTTAAGTATGCTTTATTTTATAAGGCAGAAACAGAATGATCTTTGGCTCTTAGACCCAGGCAGGTTGAAGATCACCATGGGATCAGCAGAGTAGAAGGAAGCAGATGGATCCAGATGGAGAGTGTGGCGAGAACTTGAGGGCTGTGGTAAACTGTCAGTTGCTGAGAAGGAGCAAGGTTTTGTCGTCGCTGTTAGCAGCAGAGGCGGAAGGAGGGCTGCTGTACTTAACAGGAGGCCGTTTGGTGAATCGTTTAAAAACGTCCCTTGTGATAGTGGCTGCTCAGGAATCTGTCTATGAGATAATCTGTGGTAACAACTCCAGGTGCTGGTAGTGGACACTGAGGTGGAAGATGGAGGTCTATGAGGTGGAGTTAGAGGTTTTACAGGTGGAAGGGTCGATGTAAGAAGAGTTCTGTCAGACTAGAAGGGCTGCAGCTTATGTGATTGGAGAAACAAAAGCTGCCCTGTAGGAAGAGTTGGTGGAGGCCATAAAGAGTTTCTGGCAAACAGTGAGATGACTGAGGACTGAAGGCCATTATTTTCAAGTGTTTTAGAACTAAATTTTAGCAGGACTGTAAACTATCCCAACTATTTTTTTTTTTTTTTGTGTGTATAAGAGAGCAAGAAGTATAATAATTAAACAAAACATTAGCAATTCACTTGCAACCCCCTGGCAACCACTTGAAACCCTGAAGCTAAATCAGACAGCAGAACAGGTGACTTGTTTTGTCAGCATACAGCACACCCATACATTTAAGCAACCTTTATCAAAGTCAAAGCCAATTCAGAGCAATCTTGGATGGACTGAATGATTGCATTGTCGGTTAACTGAGTGCTGACTATTTTTATTCTTAACCTCACCTAACCCTGATATTAACTTTGCTAGTTCTTGTAAGCCCTTTCCAGGCTGCTTAACCTGAACCAAACCTTAACCATGAGATGGGAAATTAATTTGTTGTTTAACACTAACTAACAGCCTGTATCACTGCTGTTTTCTGTTAACCCTTACCACATTTCCTATCCTTGATCTTTGCTTCCAACCATGTCTGAACTTTTTAAATGACAGTTTCCTTACCTCTAACTCAAGCTTGATGGTACTGAAGGTCTGATATCCATGTATCATATTTTACTGTCCCTACTACCACTTATTGTCTAGGGACCTAGTTTTATGTCCAGACTTTATTTATCAAGATGCTGCTCCATCAACTGAAGACAGCGCAGTAAAGCTCAGTGATAGGGTGTCTCCCCAAGTCCCAGGTTTAACACCGGGGACTTCGCGCATTCAGAGTTCCTGTCATTGTCCTGTCAAGCCCAGACAGTGACAGGAACTCTGAATGCATGAAGACTGCGAGCCAGACCTTCTCGTTCAACATCAGTGTCTGACTTCACAAATGCACTTCTGGAAGAATCGTCAATAATTCCCATAAACACACTCCTAAACCTTGTCCTTCCTAAACTGTCCTCAAGTTGGCAGATAAAGTAGCTGCATTTAAAGCCAAACTGAATTTGTGGGGACAGCACGTGAAGAGGTATATTTGACATGTTTCAAACTTTAGCGGGGATTTTGGAAGAGACTGAGCCCGAGCCTTCATTCTGACAGCTGGTGCACAATCACCTGTCTTTGCTTTTAAAAGAGTTCGAGCGTTACTTCCCAACCACAGAAGACCCATGAACTGCCAAAGAATGGAACCGTGACACATTTGTCAACAAACCTGGTGAATCCAGCATGTCTATGCAAGAAGAAGATCAACTGCTGGAGATCGCAAATGACGGCTTAGAAGTACAGTATCTTTGAGACAACAACTCTATTGCCATTTTTGACATCCTATTTGTGTGAAGCGGGGTTTTCTGCAGTGACAGCAACCAAAACAAAATTACAGGTCTGAATGGGGCCATAGAACAGAAAAAGAGTGATGGTTTAAAAAGGAGTAAAAGATGATCTGAGACACCACCTAATGGACAGTCCAGTCTTCAGATGTCTCCCCAGACAGTCTTCGGATGCCACCCGAGATAGATTACACCTATTCATGACTCAACACTGATGAAACATTTTACACGATGGCCAGGTGGTGAACGACCCTGTTGCTACTGTCAACAATCTGGGAAATTAACTCAACAACCCCCTGTATAATGTTAAAATACCTAGCACTCTGTTTAGACCTGGAGAGGCCTTCTCTATGTCAAGAAACTCAGCCCCCCTCCCCCATTATCTCCCCCATTTGTTCCCCTTTGTTTTACTGCTCTCTTTTTTTTTAGTTTGTGTGCACACTAGTGTGCGACCTAAATACACTACCCTCTTGTATAGTGAAGTAGTAGGAGTGTTTAAGCTACCATCTGTGCCATTTTCTTGTTGTTTTGAGTGCCACCTTTTTTCACGTTGTCCCTCTCCAGTCTTTCCATGTCCTCCATCTCCTGTGGCTTCTTCTATGTGTGTTGTAATCTCAGAAGACGCCTCATTGTTTCTGCCTCTTCCTGTCACAGTATCCCCTGTAATGAGAAATATGAAAAAAGTTATGTTTGGTGACACAGGTGACTGTTGTTGTAACACTGACAATGATACAGACAGAACGCTGTGGTTGAAGGAAAGAAAAGAATTTACATGGATACACAAATATTTCATGGAATATATCATTTCTCATTGTCTCAGCCAGTGGAAGGTGACTATTACTTATTAAAGACACAGAACAAATCAATATTTTATAAATTTTGATACAAAGAGTTTCACCAAGTATTCAAATCTTTATAAGCAATTAAAAGTGACTGTGTGCCTATGACTCCCTGTATGAAGGAATTTCTTACTTTTATGCGAGCTGATCTCGGTGCTCCTGCTGATGACGGTTCTGTTCCTATGGAAGCTGACCAGCCAAATGTGGATTCTGCTGAGAAGGCCAACATTGTCCTCTTGGTCTTGTCTTCTTCTTGCCTGCTCTCTTTCTTTCTCTTGACATTTTGTGTCTTCCTCCTCCCTCTTTTTTTGTTCCTTCTCCTCCTTCTCACATTTTTCTCTTTCCTTCTTCTCCCTCTTTTGTTTCTGTTTCTTCCTTCTCTTGTCTTTGCTTCGCCTTCTTCTCCATTTTTTTCAGTATCTTCTCCTTCCTTATCTCTGTTTCTCTCACATGCTTCACTCGTCTGTGTAGCTCCTTCTCCACTCTTTTCTCTCTTTTTCTGTCCCGCTTCTGCAGTTTTTCTCTGAAGGTCCCTCACCCCTGTGTCTGTGCTCCTCCCGGAATGTGGGATGGCTGGTGTCTTCGCGAATCAAAGGTCTCTCACCCCTTTGCCCGTGTTTTTTTTTTTTTCCAGGATCTTGTCCAATGCTTTCCATTTTCTTCCAGTGTTGATTAACTGCAAACACAAACACACAGCAGTCATTTCACTGGCAATCAGCACACTAAGCTAGTCCCTCTAACTAAATGTTGTCACTGAACTGTTCTTCATTACACTGTCAATCAAGCAGAAAAATAGCCTTTTAGAATAAAAGCTGGTCTACCAAATATACATCTGGAAAGGCTGGTAACATTTCAGTTTCAATTCAAAGATGATATTCAATTTGTACAACTGTAGCTGACATATTACATGTGTTGTAAAATATATATATGTCAAGATAGGATAGGAAATAATCCTGAACATGTACCACTTTGTGACAATATCAAATCAAAATTCAAAATTAAAACATCATTAAATACTATAAAATGAACTAAAATAAAAGTTCAGAGACTGCAAACCTTCCAGTCAACATGATTTGGTTGTAGTGTAAAAAAAAACAAAAAAAACAGCTAACAACTTTTTACAAATGAAAATGATGGAACTGAATTAGCATCCTCTGTTTACTTTCAAAGATTCACATATCAGCTTAATGTTATTTGGAATGTAACTGCAGAAAGGTATTTTACATAAGATACGATTATACAAGAAAATGTATTATTTAATAAACTAATGAACATCAGAATAACACCAGGGGCAATATTTAATTAAGACCTGACTAAATAATCATTACTGTAGAACACATCTATAAAATAAACTGCAGAGGATCACAAGTTCAGAGACTGCAAACCTTTCAGTCAACATAATTTGGTTGTAGTGTAAAAAACTGCTATAAATGCAGTATGTTTTATGGAAATGTAACATTGATGACAAGAAAAGCAACATTTACAAATGAAAATAATGTTGTACAGGCCAAAAAATGAATTAGCATCCTATGTTTACATTCGAAAATTCCCATACTAACTTAATGTTATTTACAATGTAACTGGTGAGAAAGGTATTTCACATAAGAATTATACACGAAAATGTGTTGTTTAATAAACTAATGCACATAAGAACAGCAACATGTGCTATATTTAATTAAAACATGATTAAATAACCATTATTATTGAAGACATCTATAACATACACTGCAGAGGATCACAAGCGAAGACTACAAGTCTTTCAGTCAACATAATTTGGTTGCAGTGTAAAAAACACTATAAAAGCAGTCTGTTTTGTGTAAATGTAGCATAGAGGACCAGACGAGCAACATTCACTTGTAAAAATAATGTTGTACAGGCCAAAAAGTAAATTAGCATCCTCTGTTTACATTCAAAGATTCGCATATTAGCTCAGTTTTATTTAGATTGCAACTTGTGAGAAAAAGTAAGTCACATGAAAGCAAGCTCTAATGCAAGTAAATGTAGGGTTTAGCCAGTTGAATACAGTTCTATTAAAGACAAAAAAAAAAAAGTAAAAAACAGTTTTCTCTCAGCCTAAGAGTGCTCTCACCTCTCCAAAGGTCGATGCATAATCGTGTTTCTATGACAACAGAACACAACAGAACATTCTAGGGATGATGTCACTATCACATTTAGTTTAGTGCACATTTCATTGTCCAGGGGTGAGGTGATAAATGAGTTACTTTTCATCCTCATGTACCTGCCAGCATTTCACCTAAATGCATCAAACATGAAATAGCACAACATATGGCAACAAACACACAAAACCGGAAGACAACTGTCCTTGATGATATTATTATAGCCACATGATTTCAGTTAACATGTTGATCAAAAATACTGTTTTTGGTTGAACTGAGTCCGTTTTTTTCAGTGGGATGGGAAGAAAGGTTTTTATTTACAGATCTATTCTTGGCATGATTCCTACACATGTATCTTCTCTTTTAAGCTTGAAATGTTGAAAATACAGTATCCATTTTAAGAACATTATGACCACCTTCCTAATATTGTGTAGGTCTCCCTTGTGCCTCCAACACAGATGTGGCTCATCAGAGAATGCACATGGGCCTTCTGAGGGTGTCCTGTGGTGTCTGGTAACAGAATGTTGTTAGTGGGGGCCTTTGGGTCCTATGGGTTGATGGGAGGGGCCTCTGTGGATCATCCCACAGATACTTGATCAGTTTGGGATCTAGTGAATTTTGAAGACCTTGTGCTGTTCTTCATGTTTTTTGAGTTGTTCATCCTGCTGGGGATGGCTACTGCCATCAAGGAGTGTCATTGCTATGGGGTGGGGGTGCCTGGTCTGGTCTAGGTGGGTGCTACATGTCTAAGTAACATACACATGAGTGCCTGATCCAAACAGTTCCCAGCAGAACATTGAACTGTCACAAGATGGTCAATATTATTCACTTCACCTTCACATTTAATACAATTTGATGTTTCCACACAATGCCATTGGGCGGCAAACATTGTGACTGCAAAGCGCTTTGAGTACCAATAGGTTGAAAAGGGCTGTACAAATACAAGACCAAACTGACAGTGTGTCCACACTACAAAAGCAATAGACTACAAATGATTTTAAATGGAAGTCGACACTGGCTGCTGATGAACATGGCAAGCAACAAATCGAAGTTCCTCCAGTGCTTTCTGTTCTTAAAACGTAAAACACACCAAAATAGCACATAGCAGAGTCTTTAACTTGAAAACTTTGTCATGGAGTCACCACTTCCCGTGATATTTTGCGTTGTATAATGGTTGCAATTAAAATAATGCAATTAAATAAATAAAACTGCTGATTTCAAATTCTCCTCTTAGTGACCTTATATTATGTCAAACATACGGCCAGCAGGCCAAAACCGCCCGCCAGAGGATCTAATCTGGCATTAATTTGCAAAGTGCAAATTGTGGAAATTGCATAGAAGACTACTAGTATTTGGGAAGGTTCATTAAGTATATGGAATGTTCTATGTTCAACATGCTTCCTGATCGCACCACAGTCTTGTGTTTTAAATGTTAAGGACAGGTGTCAATCTGTTTGATTAGCCAATTAGTGATGTTCAAGTTAACCTACCAGGTAACCAGGTGGGTGGGACCGAGATGAGAAAGACGAAGCGAGAACGAAAGTCATCGCAAAAACTTACTTCAATAAGCTATATTTATTTAAGTTATTGTGATTTAGTTACATTCCTGCCAGCACGATTTAGAGTATTTGTTTGCTGGGAGCCTTTTTCCGTTGGGAATTCTACTAAATTGTTGTTAGTAAGCTCCTCGTGCTAGCAGTATGAGAGACTTGTGTTTGCGAAACACTTGTTGCACCAAACTACTGAGAACCTACTTGATGCTTGTGAATGTGGACGGAGCTTCAGGACGTGTTTCTACACCACCGTAACGGGACACTGCATCCCGGGAACTGTGAGTACTGTTAAGACACTGTGAACTGGATTCAGATAAACTCCAACATGCGCGTGCGCCAACGGTTTGGTACCATAGACTAATTTACTTAATGGGTGGACTTAATTGATATTAAATTCAAAGGTGGGGACCACCTGGTCAAGAATAAATGTTATATGTGCTTCTAGAAGTACCTTTGTGATAATGTTTTTCATTTTAATGAGTGGGGAACTATGGGGCCACAGTGGTTTTACTAATGTATGAGAGGCTGAGCTCTCATGGGCAGCATAGCTGTATATGAAGCTAACCAGCTCTCTCTGCTGCAATACACACATCCCAAATTTAATACCCTCGAAGACCCGTCATCCGCTCTCCTCCCATGCAGAGTGATTACTCTGCGTGACCCTCCTGTAAAATAAGAGAACAGAGTGCTAGAAAAGTAACTGCTATTCCTAATTTGTCCACTGTTTTGGTCAGAATAGCGGACAGAACAGAATATCCAGAACTAAACGTCAAAAAAATAATAAAAGTTTTTGTTAAAATTCCAGGTTGTTCATAAATGTCTTGTAAAAAGATTGCTCAGTAAATGTAAACATTTTCATGATGTACTTCTTTGCACTAAAACAAAGGGAAACATTTGGAGTTGTTGTAATTTATAGTTTATTGTACTATAATATTTCTGGTCCTGCCCACTTTAGATCACATTGAGCTGTATGTGGCCCCTGAACTAAAATGAGTTTGACACCCCTGGTCTAGCCATTTTAGTGACAGTAGCTGTCTACCCAGATGCAATGGTCTATCAAGACAAATTTCTGACGCTACATCCTGATCTCAGCGACCAGAAATAACCTACAGTATACCAGACTGAGAAGGAGTATGGCCTGGCTATACTACTCAAAGAAGAGACTGGGGCATATCCCAGCATGCGCTGAGCGAAAGGCACACTAACATATTGTGCAATCACATTTAATGTAGTCTGGCAGAACAACAGTCTGTCATTTTATTGACTGTTAAAAGGATGCTATTGCGGTGATGAAACACCAATAGTCTAACATAGTTTTTTTTTTTAATTTGCTATTGAAAGAGTCTTTCAGCAAACATTAGACCCAATAACTGAATGAATTTTATTTTGTTTATTTGATTGTGAGAGACCTGATATTTTGTGCCATGCTTCACTGATAGCTTAATGATTCCCTTGAGGAAAGTGGGCTGTTGGCGCAGCAAATGATGGCATAAAAGAAAATATAGGGTGTAAATAAGAATTGAGAGAATGGGGAGGGGGGGGGATAGAAATGAAATGCAATTTGAATCACAGCATGTTCAGCAATAACATCAGTAGGACATGAAGAGACAAAATGCTGGATGAAAAAATTCTTGATTATGGAGTCCATCTTAAGAGCAACAAATATTCCTAACATTTCTACATAAAATAAACAAACAATACAAGATACAGCATAGAGTGTCGCTGTAAGACTCTTTTAGTTTTTACAAGTCTGCATAAATATTACTTCATACCCTCCTCAGGAGAGGTCGAGTATGAAGATCGCTCCGAAAGCAAGACATGGAGAGGTCCCAAAGGAACCCAGAGTGACTTGTAAGCAACTAAATTCCTCTCATGTTGGCTAATGTTAATGTTCATGAATCCACCATCAGGAGAACAGTGAACAACCATGGTCTGCATAGCAGAGTGATAATTACAAAGCCACTGCTCTCCAAAAAGAACATTTTGGCTCATCTGCAGTTTTCTAAACATCGTGAAGACAAGCCAGAAAAACAATTGGGAAAATGTTTGTGGTCTCATACCAAAACAGGATAGTTTGGTTTAAATGAGAATCTCATGTCTGGAGACTAAACATACTGTATTCCAGCAACAGAACATCATCCGTATATGAAATATGAGGGTGGTAATGCAATTCTTTGGGCCTGTTTTGCTGCATCTGGACTAGGATGGTTTGTCATCATTGATGAACCAATGAATTCAGTTTTTCTGGAATTCTGATATGTAGAAAATTCTGAAGGGTGCAAGTGGGACTGTATGTGGAAAACACTGCATATATGAGTGAAGAGAATCAACAGTCCAAATTAAAAAAATAAATAAAGGTCCCAAAAATCAAACCAGAAGCAAAAACTGGGAATCTGGATAGATGTTATCATGATATCATGACAATGGATGTTACTGTTGGTCTGGCAGTCAGCTGAGCCACCCAACACTAGATGGATTGCAGTTACATTTGGTCAAGGTATTTATTGTTCTCAGATCATGTAACCTACTGCATTATTTCCTGAAATTTCATCTACACTCAGTTTACACACTTCAGTCTGCATAATACTTTGATTTTTGCAGCCAACCTCTAGTTGTCTGAAGTCATACAGACCAACATGTAATGCAACGATTGGAATTTAAATTTCTGTGACAAACAACAATTTGTAAAAAGTTAGGAGCCAACAAATAAAACAAAAACGCAAACACACTGACACATTCATTCAGTTTATTTCTGTAACCGCTTGTCCTCTGGAGGGTCACGGGGGGCTGGAATTAGCGAGAGGAGAGATACACCCTGGACAGGTCTCCAGTCTCTCATAGGGCTAACACAGAGAGACAGACAACCATGGCCAGTTTAGAATAACCAATGAACCTAACCAGCATGTCTTTGGACAGCGGGAGGACCGGTGGATTCAAACCAGAACCTTCTTGCTGTGAGGCATCAGTGCTAACCAACACGCCACTGTTGTTACGCTAAACATAATTATTATTGCAAGCGTGTTACCTTTGACTAGAGACTATTAGAGAGCCAGTACTGTAGAGCTCTATGTGTTAGGCAAGCTGAGGTGAGAAAGTAAGCAGGAACATACGGTCTGTCTCTAACCTTCTAGCCAGTTCTCTTTATAACGGAACCTGATACTTCAGCCCGATTTAACAGTGCTGGAAGCTGGGTGTTCTCAGGTTTCATAGCATTTGACCAAGATAAATAACATTACAAGACAAGACATTTGCAGCTTTCATTTAGTGAAACCACCAAGATTGCGCTCCCTTGAAAGAGGAAGTCTATTACCAGACATTCGAGGCTTCACACACACACATCCACACAGGAGGAAGAAGGCCATTTGATTTGCACACCAAATTCATGTAATTAGGTTGCACATTTGGATCGATGTGGTCAGCCAACTGTACAACCCAGTGAGCATTAACTGATTATACCATAAATCTGGTAAACTGTTTGGGGATGTTGACCTGAAAACAGGAAAAAGCAGCACTGCTTCACTTCAAACACAAGACCACAGGACAGCTGGAAATCATGCAGCAACTACAAGAGTCTGGAAAGCAGTTGTTTGACTCATTTGAACCAAATCAATTTAAAAAACACACTTAAATTTCACATTTTATTGCAGTCTGATAAGCCAAGGAGTTCACAAACAAATGACTGATTTTATGAGTATGACGCAAGTTAACGATATGTTAAGAATAAAACAGTGAGAATGAGTCATCTTGTACAAAAAGATTTTAAGACGAATACTTTGGAATCAGTAATTCCACTGAGGTCATAACATCAGCTGACTGGAGTAATTAAACTGTCTATGACTGTTTGATTGATCATGGCAAAACCCCTGAACTCCTGCATACACGCTGCCATGGTAACTAAATATAAATTAATATTAGTTTAGCTTTTAAATTCACGCAGGTTTTCCAAAAAGCTGTGCCCCCAGACTCCGGCTAACTCCTGGTTAATTCAAAAATGGACAAAGAGGTGGAGGGTGAGTGGTGTTGAGGCGGGCCTGGGAAGACAGCCAGTGACCTGTGAGGGTACCTCCGTCACTCATACAGCCATTCCCTTATTTATGCAAAAGTTTAATGCGTAATACAATTTAAACAGTTGAGTTATACAGGAATCTACCACCGTACAACTGTCATTAATGGAGAAATTAGCTGTACAGACTGAATCTGTTTTTTGGTCCAGGCTGTAAAGTTGGACATTTTAACATGGAGGTCCATGGAGACAGACTTGCTTTGGAGCCAAGTGGCCATTAGAGAAACTTGGAGTAACGACAGACTATTACAACATGCTTTGTTTTGTCCAGGAACACGCTTTCTCGCCAGCTTAAACAAACTGCATTAAATTTGCAAATACTTCAGGTAAGATGTTAAAACAGCCTGTGGTCAGCAGTGAGTCGACCCAAACTCATCAGAGAGTGTTTTGGGTCTTTGGCTGCCTCATCTGACCCATGCATACTGACAACAGCCTGCATGGAGATTATCCATGCACAGCATGACAGAACTGGAAAAGGTCAGCAACTATGATTAGTTTCTCACACTTCTTTTCCAAAGCACCTGCCGCTGATGAGCCTCGACATATTAGACTGTACTCAGAGGTATACAGTCAGCAGGTCCATTCTGTTTCTCATCAACATTTCCACAACCAGAGAGAATTGCTCTCCTGCAGAAAATACACTGAATAAATATGCATGTAAGGAATCATCTTGGCTCAAGACAGTGCAATTGGCTTTTCAGTTTTTATGCAAGTTTCCTTTGAAACCAACATCCTCTCTGGAGCGCCTCTCTATCTTTGTCTCGTATAGCCCTTCTTTGGTGAGTCAGTCAGCACAGAAAGCCAGACATCAATACTTGATCAGGGTCCAAGGCACCCTGCAGCTACCCAGCTCCACCAGCTGGTCAGGGCAGCTTCACCGTAGAGTGGCAAAAGAGACGGCAGGGTGGAAAAGACTGGAACAGAAACTGCTTACGGGCTCTTGCAGTGTCCAAAGAGCCAGTAAGAAGCAATCTGCGGTGCAGAGTCAAGCCTCAGGGGCCACTAGAAGGGCACAACAATGATCCATCTTAAAATATCCCAACACAAAAAATAAAAACGCTGCTTTCAAGCTTGCTTTTTCTATTTTTCTCTGTCCTGTCACAGAGCAAAGCCACAGTTCATCTCTGAGGAGACATTCAGTCCCAGTCACACAATTTGAGAGCTTTGTCTTGAGGCAGCAGCCAGAAAAAAAACAATTCTCATGCTAATAACTATAAATACAATTTAATTGTTAGAGTACAAATATATAGTCTGTCATCATCCATCGATGACAGCATAACAAATTAATAATTAACTATGTTTATTGCGCATTTGAGGCAAACATTTGTTTAATAAATATCAGCTTCAAACTGAGTTTGTCCCTTGGAATCAGTTGAGGAAGACACACTGAGCTCCATCCTTCAGCTAAGAACAACAAATAATTATTACAACAATGTGAATGGTTTAAAATAAACCTTTCAGAGAATTATGTTATCATGTATCATACACCAATCAGGCATAACATTATGACCACCTTCCTAATATTGTGTAGGTCTCCCTTGTGCCTCCAAAACAGTTGTGACTCATCAGAGAATGGACATGGGCTTTCTGAGGGTGTCCTGTGGTGTCTGGCAACACAGTGTTGTTAGTGGGGGCTTTTGGGCCCTATGGGTTGAGGGGAGGGGGCTAGTCTGAACTACTGTTTTTTACAACCTGGATTTTATTTCTGGCATAAAATAGGGTCGTTTACTCACCCATATAACTTTTGTGTAATTTGTATTCCTTCGGGAGATAATTAGATCAGCGTATATCCATGTAGTCACTGGGGCACCGAAACGCAGCCTCTAAATAACACATTATCTGCCGCGAAACTCGTTCATTTCACCAATATTTTGTTATCATACACTAGTGCTATTCCCCGTTGAGTCCGGAGTTACGTGTTATCATCATCCGGGGTCTGTAGATTGACAGACCTACAGACCATGGATGATGTCTTCTGACCTGGATGATGTCGTCTCTGAGCACTATGCGCACCATGCGGTCAGCTTGTTTACCTGTAATTTGCTACTGCTATGGTTCGTCCACAACCTCAGAATCGGAAAAATATTCAGCCATGTTGCAACAAAACTAGCAGAAATGAGAAGCTACTCATTGCATCAGGGGGTTAAATAACTTGTTGTCAGCTGAAAGATAATCTCCCATGCAGTAATTATCCAATAGGAGGCTTGTACCTATTTGCTTAGTTAAATCTAGATGGCGACTTTTTTTTTGGCCAGGCAGTGTACATCCACATGAAGCTTCAACCTGAGCTGTTCATGTGAGTGTAAATGCTTGTATTTAATACCTGTGAAGATGCAGTGTTGTAGAAACTTGGCTCAGGCTCTTGGAAGTAAAAATCTGATAATTGCTGTGAAAATTGAAACAGCAAGCTGATGCTCGTTTGTCCTGCCAGCTCATTGATTTTTACATGTAATATTTGCAAATCTCATCTCGACCAACTACAATAGCGCCCCACAGAGAGTTATTTGCACTGAAGTTAGAGGACCTGAGGAGTCATAACAGCTAATATGAGTACTAGTTGAGGGTATGTGTTCAACCCATTGTAATATTATTAGCTTCCAGTCAACAAAGCTGTCCACCAGTACTCACATGCCCAAATCTAATTAGTCCAGCAGTGTGGTGAATTTCTCTCCCTCATAAACAGCCTCCCAATTTAAATAGAATGACAGCCTTGGCAGAGCAGAGCGGTGTTTGTGCAGCGGACATCCAAATGCACAATCATCAAAGGATTTCTATGGAGGAAACATCTGAGAATGTGACTGTGAGCTAAGCTTTAAGCTACAATGAGCAGACTGTGGGGACTGCAGAGACAAGTGTCAGTATGTCAGTGTGACCATGAGGAGCAGAAGTAAGGCTGAGCCAGCACTGCAATAATAACTAATAACTCAGTTGTCTTTCAACAAGCTCCACTTAATCTTTCTGTTATCACTGTCTCCTAGTTGTTCTCACTTTTAGTCCTAATCAAGCGGTTCTTTTCATAGCAACAAATCCCTGTGGTACTTAAAGGGTTGGTTTATCAAACAAATCATTAACCCCAGTGGTATTCAGCATGCATATGTTTGGCTTTATTTGGTTTTGAGAAATGTAGCTTTGGGATTCCTGCTGGCGACTGTAATAAGATTTGCAATGTTCACAGCATTAGACAATCAAATTAAAAGCAGTAGCAGAAACAACAGCCAGGATACTCTGGATCAGGATGGATTTTGATGTATTTGATGGTTTGTTGCTCTCTATATCAGTCATTGTGTTCATGTCAGTTTAATATGTTTGACAACAATAAAGATATACCAATTCAGGATTTAAAAAATATATATTTTGAAAGCATTTTATTGAAATTCAAATTTGGTAAAAAAAAAAAAAAAAAAAAAAAAAGACTTCCTGAATTTCTTTTGGTTTGACAAACATTTGCAAGTAAATAAAGACTAAAATAACTGCAGCTGGAAGATGTTTAATGGTCCTCTATTAAACAAAATAGAGGACCTGCATAGCTAGAGCAAATGAGAAAACAGGATTTGAGTCATCTGGTTGAGCCAACTGTTTTAGCAAAAATCTTGATTCATCCATAACCCCTTCCTTTAGTATCTGTCCTCACTCACCTCATGCAGTGGAGCCTTGGGAGACTTCAAAAAAGCTTCTGCATATCCCATGAGCCTCTGGGCTCAGCTTGCAAGAGCAACCCACTGTCAGAGTGGGAATCCCCTGAGAAACAGCCTCCTTATTGGGACAGTTTACTCACGAGTGAAATTTGCAGAGCCAGAGTGAACGTGTATGAGATTTATATACACACCACAACAAAATGCACACTACTGACTGACAGCAAGTGGAGCAATTTCTGCTGTTTACAAGCTTTAAAGTTGTTGTAGGCAATATAGCTTTGGACCTATGGCTCAAATGTTGCCACACATCCACTGAAAAGCACAGAAACAGTAAACTCCTGTCAAAGAGACACGCAGGCAGATCTCCTTTCTGCTTCACTGCATGCTATGCACCTGAGTCTCTGGCCACTCGCCTGGATGCTCTGGTGGAGAGATGGGACTTCCAGGAAAAAGCTACAGCAAATTCAGATTGCTCATCCCTTTGAGGGAGGAAATAGGTCTGATCTACCTTTTAACACCGCCCACCTATGGACAACAACACGCAAGATACGGTGAGCTTGTCATGCAGGCTCTCATCCAAAAAGCAAACAGGAACCCACTACTTTACTGCAGGCTTCCTCTCAACCATGTATTAAAGTCAGATCAGAAACCAACAAGCTGCAGACAGCAATCGAGACACATCAGTGACGATCCAAGGGGATCAAAAGAGAGAAGCAGAGATGAAGCAGATTGAAGGAACAACAAAGCAGTATGTGTTTAAACCCTTTCCCCTGTCCTGACATCTGATAAGTCTGCAAGTCTGTATCTTCAGGTGTGTGTCACAAACACTCAGCTCCCACCAACAAAAGCATTAAGCTGCAGGGCAGAATGTGGTTCAGAGGAGGAGAGGATGAGCCTGAGGACAGCCAAGAGCCCTGGATGCTTTTCCCTTCCTGTTTACATGGCGTCTCACTCATTACTGTGGTGAGCATGAGTCACCATGAATAGCTGAAATCACTGTGGGAATAAGTGCTACATTATGTATTTGTCTATTAAGTGCGTGTGGATGTATTTGGTGAAGATAAATTGCAATAATATAAAATAAGGGAGGTTGCTGGTGTATATTGATTTATTTGTAGCTGAATCACAGCAGAAGTATAAACTAGAAAAAGGTCATTATGAAAAATCTCATTTTGCACACATCAATGTGTGTTTGCCTCTTGACACCTGCAGAGAATAAATAATACCAGAGAAAATGATGGCGTTATTAGCCAGACTATGCAGCCAGTCATCAGTCTTTCACTTTCACTTTCAATTAGGCTTAATAAAGCTTTATTGTAGCTGATACTCAACATATCAATGATCATGTCTAGGGCCTGTCATTCGTTGTTGACTGTGTTGTTATTATGTCTGCTTGAGATAGTTTTTGCCTTTTTTGAAAAGAAATGTTAATGCACCTTTTACAAAGCTCTGATGAGGCAAAGATTTCATTTTTTATTGATCAGCAGTTTCGACTTCTAGAGAAGAAGACGACACTGTGACTCCCATGTGTATGGCACCCTTGTCATGTTTGTGTTCTTTAAAATCCCTGCATTTCTTTGTTCATCTTCAGACAGCATGAAACACCACTAATATTAAATGTCATGAAGGAATAATTACAACTTACTGATTTAAACAAACGTCTTACGTTTGCAACTTCTACTTCTTATGCTTGTTTTATTAATGGCACGAAGCCTACACCACCATCTTCAGATATTACGCAGCCAAGGTAATTCGCTTTTGCTGATGGAAATTAGTCTAATTATTTTTCCTGAAAGGATAGACATCAATATTTTATTTTTTTGCTCTGCAGTCGCACTATACACACTGGGAACTAGATGTAAGCTACAGCCGACATGTGCACAGCGCTGTCAGAGGTCTGGTAATTGACATGAGAAACTGAATATGCAAACAACATCAGATGGGTTTAAGCTGCTTGGAGGTATCCGCGAGGATTAGTGACCTCCTTCAGAGGAAACCCAGCCCCCTGACATCTTCCCTCACCCGATTTTCTTTCGCTGTTATATCTTAAACTCACTCTAAACTATCCTGATCCTCGTATTTGTTTATTTCTATGAATATGAATTCTGCTACAGTTTTATTTCCCCAGTGATGGTTTACACTTAAATGAGCAGCAAGCACATTCCCAGATCACATCAGATTTACAGAATGCATGCCATATGGCTACCTAATTCAGTGCATTGGAGCTGACAGAAATAAGCATGATATGATGACAAATAATATTCAGAGCCAGGCTGTTCCCAAACAAGGTCAGATTTAGTCCAGTATCATCTGCTTTTCCAGGAAGGATGAATAAATGAATTCTTATTTGGAGACAGCCCCAGTCAAGGCCACAGATGTGACAAACAGGACACCAGAAAACACAAGAAAAATGACATCGAGTTATGTTAATCCAGCCTGCTTATTCTCAAAAAAGTGTTTCTTCACAGAAATGCATTTTAAAGATGAAGGAAGAGTGGCGGTAGAATAAAGATGAACATTTGTTCAGTTATATGAAATGCTTTCCAAACATAAGGAGGTTGTAGTAACTGTCTCTGTCCCACAAATATGCAAAGTGAGACTGTATTTATGCCAATGTAACAGATTGATGATGCGTACTGCTTCTTAGTGGAAATCACCTCTCAAAGCTAAATTACGTTCAGAAAAAACTGTGTGGAAAGCTCCAATTTTCATAGAAAATTATCATTATTCAATTTTCCCCTATCATGGTTATCTGTAAAGTAAGCCAAGCTGGAAGGAAGTATAGCTTCTTAAATTTCTAATTACGCAGGGAAATGCAGTAATAAGCCAGCTGTATTTCTTAATAATAAATGATAAACTTTAATATGAACTGTTTAATAATATTCTGGTCATACTTCTTAGTCACGATTCATGATTACAAATTCTTTGGATATTAACTAGTCACTGTGAGGTGGAATTACCACACAGTTAGTGATCAGAGGAGAGCCCTTGCAGCAGACGTGGGTGCATGATCATAATAATAATTCAGTTTTTAATTAAAGTGGATTTCAGTGATTCGAAGCAGGATTTTACAGCGTTCAAGTCGCCTCTGTGTGGCTGTTAGGAAGTTGTTCTTTGAGTATAGGAAACAGTGAGAACTCTGGGGGGACATGCGGAGGGAGTCTTTTAATTATCACGGCTGAGCACACAGCACAAACAACAGCCCTGCACAGTCACCATGAAGGATACCAAACTCTATCTTGTGCTGAACATCTTTGCTCCTTGTGTGTATATATCCTGCCTCTTGGCTACACAGCATTCACAGTGTAAAGTCACAGCAATTCTTTTGTTCATGATCTGAAAACTAGATTAAAAAAAAATGAAGAAAAATAACAACTTATCCCCACATTTTGCATTTGCATGCTTGCGATGTCTGCTTGCAACTGATTGGCTTTCCGTTTGTCAGATTGTGTCTCTTGTTACGCACATTGCACAGATAATAATATTATCAGGATTCAACTTCTCCAAAGAAACACTTCTTTTCTGTGTCTTATTTCACTGTAAACTCGACACATAAATGTCTCAGACTGTCATATAAGTTGAATCATCCCTGAAAATTGCAGTCTTACATGCATGTCTTTGTTTGTTCAGGTTTCAGCTGATTTTTAGCTGCCTTATGTTTCACCCTCCTTCCCTGCGCTAGTTCTGCATTATATCTGCCTTCTTGCTATTTAATTTACCATTTGAAGATCATTCACATGGACAAAACTGGCACATGCATAGAGCTGCTGGTGAATATGCATTACCCCTGTAGAAAATATATGAATAAAAAAAAACATCAGGAAGCACACAGGCTTACCTGTTAGCACAAACAGCCCAGGCTCCTTCAGCAGCCTAATTAGAAATTCTATGCACGGCAGCACCATTAGAGAGTTCAGGCACAGTTAACTCTCATGGGTCCGCGAAAGCCTCAGGCACAGTGCCCCCTCTTACATCCATCCGCTCCTTCCCACCCTCTTTATCTTTCAAAAACATTATTTTTTAAATTATCTTTTATAGTGACAAGTGTTTGCTTCACAATTAATGTGACACCACAGGCGGGTAATTCTGCTAATTTAGGCGTTCTGGCCCAGGGAGCCCTGCAGTATGGTAATTAAGCCACAGTTTTAACACCAATCCCTGCCACATTCAACAAAGGGAATGGGAGTGCTGCACCATCCAGAGGAAACCATACCTGAACCCTTGGATGCATCTTCAGAGATTAAATGGTCTCCCTGTGGAGCCACAAGACTGTATCATTAAACAGGTGTTAGATTAAACTAGAAAGTGTCCTTTCTGATGTGCATGTCACTGTGACGTGTGTAATACATACATTTTGAGCAATAAAAAGTTAAGACCTTCTCTAGAGTGCAGTCACATATTTTGTTTTAAAAAGTGGTTATATAAAAAAAACTCCACACTGAACACACACTCCTACTATCCCTAAGCCATTTTCATGTTTCACTCTAACATTTGGAATGAAATGATGGTCAGTATTAGAACAGCAGTTATATAACCCTCTCTGATGCTCCATCTGTTCACCTCAGCTACTGGAGATGAAGAGAGATGAATTTACTCATGCATAAGGCAGTTAACTTCCTGCCAGTAAAGTGACGAAAGAACACAAGACAAAGAAGAAGAAGGGGAAGGGGAGGTGGGGGGCCTAGAAGTTGAAGATTTCCCTCATCGCTTGGTCACGCTTCAGTTCAGGCATCAGCCTCATGTCTCCAGAACAGATGTGATTTATAAGGGCACGTCTTCCTAGCAGCCCACCCACCTCTGTCCTCTCCCAGCAACACTTCTGTCTGAGCCGCACTCTGGGTTTGATCGCCACAACCTCAATGAACCTCAGACCACGTCAACACTGACGCAAACCTCTGCGTTAAGCAGCAACACAAGGGAACATAATACCAAGATATTTTACACTTCATATAGAGAACATTTAAGCTAAATGACCAGCTGCATAATTAAAATACATTATGTAGCGGCATTAAAACAGCAAAACTAACTAATTCTATTTTAAAAAGCTTCTATGCTCTTTAGATGTTGGTTAATTTCTGAAATCACTCAATATAATGAGCACTAAAGAACTATTATGGATCACCTGGGGATCCAATTTGGGAACATCATTGATTGTGGCATCTAAGTTCTCATGACCAGTGAGCAATCTCTCAAAAATGTGTGTTTAATCTAGGAAAAAAAAGAAAAATGCTCAGCTAAAACATCCACAAGCTCTGTCAGATATTTAGTAGAAGGTGTTTATAATGCAGTCGAAATAAATAAATGGACAGAAATCTAATTTAAAAGCTGCAAGTGGCTACAAACAGCGATGCAATTCATTTTAGCTGATGCTTTGTGCTAATCGCCCTTGCGCAACAACCTTCATTAGTAACTCTGAGAATCAATGAGCAATGCTCAAGCAAAATTAATCATTCATCCCCACATTATTCCAGGAGTTTGGTTCATTTACGTGAGCAACAAAAGTACATAAACTGCTGAATTTGTATTAGGGAGACCACAAAGTGAGAAGGTGAGCTATGAGAGATGTAAGATGGAAATGCTTTTGCATCATCGGTTCAGCTTAAGAGCAGTTCAGCCCTCCAGTTAATGTTTCATCCACAATTTAGTTCTTTGGCAGAATTATGGAAGGGAAAAAAAACACATCAAAACTAATGCTAATACTAACTATGATGCATTCGATTATGAGACAATAAATTTTAAATTGGATTGAACAGTACATCTTATAGCATGAATAGTAATAATCCAATAATGACTAGTGGGGTCTAAACATCTGAGACCACTAGTAAAGGTTCTTTTATCTTGTATTTGTTTTTAATTTTAGTTAGTATCTGATGAAACTCATTTCAGAACATCTTGATATTTGTTTGCTCTCTTTATGGTTTAATGACGGGAGCACTCGAGCTGCATGCTTCCATAAATGTGACAATTGGTTTTGAAATGCTTCTTGTCCTCCGAGACTCCACTAGACAGCCATCTTTTGACAAGACTTTTGCTTTGATTGGAGTCTTGTATTCCTAGCAAATTCTGTAGGATGTCTGTGATGAAGTTCCTTTTCTGTTTCTCACTTAACAACATTGATTGTCAACATTGAAGTCCCCCCTTAGAAAGCTTCAGGCTAGTCATGATTTGATTATGAGAAAGACCCTATGTGCTAAAAAAACATTTTAACATTTACCAAACCAAATACTTCTAACACTTTCACTTAGTTCTGATGCCCTGTTTTCCACTATCATAATGCTACTGGGTTAGCAATGTTCTGCTGGAAACATGAGATACAGCTCAACGGTGGCTGCAGATTGATTTAGTTGAACAGACAAATAATGGGTTGATCAAATCCACCTATTTTGATTAATCTTTTCTAAATTAAGTTTCTAAATTATTTTATGACTATTTCCTGTTTACATAACAATATTTTAGATTTATAGTTTTATTAGAGGATTTTAATCCAACATAATAGTACATCCAGGTTGGCCAGCTTGTTCCTTCCATTGTTGGGGGATTACATTGCTTCTTTACTGCCACCAACTGTCACTCACTGGAAAAGGAAATTTTCTGGGCATACGTCCTTTTTCATGACTATAAGCTTTCAGCCTCTAAGTGGGAATTTTCTCTTAACAGCAACATTACACAGCATGCGTTGCTACTGTAGGAGATGTGCTGTCGGCTTCCGTGGTGCCTTACTAATTGGAGCATGTCATAGCACTGTATAGCCTACGGACATTGACACAAGACACACTCATCCCTTTTTTTAACGAGCCAACACAGTGTGGTTTATGTACAGGGAGCAGTTTAAATCTGCCGCTGCTGAGTTACCAGCAGTGTTAGTTAGGATCAGAAAATTAAAAACAAACTAAATTTTTTCGTGTTGATGTTTGCAATTTTGACCAACCATAAGTAGAGAAGTCAAACAAATGCCATGCTTCCGCCACTGGATGTGGGTGTTCAAATGTTGCACATCAGCATTTCAAACTGTGCAGATGGTCTGACATTTTCACATTGTCTCAGAGTCTATCAGCATAAATATTGGTTCAAGTCAGTAGGTGCTCAGTGGTGTATCTAATTATCACAACATGGAAGTGAATCACAGTAACATAGAGTCGCAGTCAAGACTCTCAGATCTTATTATTCAAACTTACATTGGTGTGTGATGACACTGCTACAGATCCTGACCCCCACAAGTAACTAATCAGTGTTCTACCATACAGACTTATTTCCCCTGAGGACACCTGCATTTCCTTTGAGACAATGATATGCACAATCCTATTTGGAGTAGAGAGAAGTCATTACTGTCCTATGTTCTCACACAAGCCTCTTGTGTAACGAGTTGAAGCTAGAGGTGCTATTTTATTCAACTGAGTCATGAGGACTAAAACAGTGCTGTCATCATGTTAGCCAAGAGCGGCTTCTCACTCATACTGTATGCACACGCAGATATATTCATCACGGAAACAAGCACACATGCTACAATCCAGCATGGCAGCAGAGCAACATACTAAATAAATAATTCTTCATGGTATAACTCTCCATTAAAAACTACTGTCAGCCATGCATCCACACTAAACTGGAGTACAAAGCGTGGGCTCTGGTCTATGCTGGCGAAGCCTGAGTGGAACAGTGTCTGAACTCTTACCCACTCCGTCGTGGGAGTGAGTGCGGAGCAGGGGTGATGCAAGCCCAGGCAGAGGCAAATTCTCATTTCCCTGTTTCAAAAAGCCAGCTCTGTAGTGTTTTATGTCCCGGCAGCCGAGGCTTTCCCTCTGCTCTGCTGGCGAATACAACCTGACCCAGAATCCACTGCGGGGGAGCTACAAGCGCAGACTGAGGGGATTGCCTTCTGTTCAGAGTCTGCCTTCACATGCAAGTGAGAGAGTTGTGGGCATTTGTCTGCGGCAGTAGCTGAGGGGGTGTACGTTTTCAGTGTGATACACGTGCAATTACAGCAGCAAAATAATTATGCTGACAAAAGTATTTTTTCCCATTTTACTTCTTTCCGACTGTTTCCCTCCTGTTCAGTCTTTCTGTTGGAATTAATTCTGTATTTCTTGCAGCTACTTAAGCTCTCCATCATTCACCCTCCTCTTCCCCTGACTTGACATCCCTCTAAGAGCTCTATCCAGCTGACCGATTGTTCACCATTAAGTACTGACTGGACCTGCCTCCAATCAGCACTAACTGAAGAACACAACTATAATTAACAAAGGTCCTTAATTGGCACGTCCTAATGTCCCCGGTTATCAAGTCAAAGTATTTTCCACAGGATGGGATGTTCTTCAGGTGATTAAACTCTTCATTTGCTGCCAGTTGTTGGTGGCCATTAACATGTGGGAATACACTGATTATGGTATATCCACTGCTGATGTGCCATAATTTACAGGGACGGTTATGAGCTGCACAGTCACAAAAGATGACTATTTATATGTTGTTTTACTGCTAAACAAAAAGGGAAACTGCCTCATCTAGGCTCTGTTAAAAAGGAGGAACAAATGGTATTAGTTAAATTCACAAATCAGATTTACACTGCTGTACAGGGAAAAAGTTCAAATAGTTTTTCTTTTTTCTTTGCCATACATCCCATCTGTTATTTTAGCCTCAGGGGATTGTTGTGGCTAAACATTTATAACCCGTCCTGATATGTACCAGTGGACTGTCGGCCCTTTGAATTTTAAAGATCAAGCAGAGCACAGCGCTCATGTTTGCTCAGCCCAGAAACTGGGGAAGTATAAATGTAGTGTTTGCTAATATATAAACATAAAGTGGAAGATAAAAGAAGAGCATAAAAGTCCTGGCAGTTAGCTGCTTCATCATAAACACTTTTCAAAAGATTCAGGCAAGAATTACAAAAGTCGGCCTTAACAGAATTAAGAAAAAAAAGGGAAAAAAAATAAATGTAAGCCTTTGGTAGTGTATGGTTAGAATTACTGATTAGAAGAGATGCTAGGATCATGGGAATGTATGAACATATACAATGACATTTTAGCCACAATACAATATTATTAACATCCCATAAAATCCTCCAGCAGATGATTTATGGTCCTGGTCTTGGGGAGATAATTGAACAACCAAAGCCTCTAAATGAAGTGTATGTATTTCACATCTGTTAAGATGAAGGATTTGTGCTGCAGCTGCAGAACAACTGCACACACAGAGGCAGGCTCCAATAAGAACGCAGGAAATTATGAGGTGCTTCACACCAGGTAATCAATAAGAACCTCAGATGGATTAGTATGCACATGAAAATGCACAAAAATATCAGCTTCTTTTGTCACCTAGGACTACATGTACGCTTTTGCGTGTACCAGGACAGCGTGACAGTGTGTGTCATGCGGCCCTGGGTGGCCTTGTCAGGCCTCTTTTCTTGCTGCTGACTAAATGCTCCTGGTTCTGTAAACATAGACAAATGTGCCCTACAGGAGTGCCTGCCGCCCTGCAGCTTCGCCATGCCTCAAACTAATGAATTTTTAAAGACAGCATCAATCAAACTGCAGGCCAAATCAATAGACCATAGAGTGGATTTCATCGGTGCTGTGGAGGGAGGTTTTGGAACAAACATCGCTTCCACTCGAGTGTCTTGTCAAGCTCCTTTTCTCTTCAACCAAGCTTCACGGTCGGCTTCGGTTAAAGCTGGGCAGTCGACCAAGAGCATACCACTATAATCAAGGTTAGTCTGTCCAGTAATTGAATCTGATTAAAGAGATTAGGGAGTGCTTATGATGCCAGCGTGTCCTCAACAAGGGATTGACTGACCCTACATGTCTGATTAGGAAATCTAACATCACGTCAATCAGAGTGGGGTCAATGTGGACATTAAGCCTCATCAGAAACACAGCTGACAGGACGTCTTCATCACTATTATTACACAGCAATGTGCCATCACCTTTCTAGGAAAGCATCATTGGAACATTCATGCACATTTGAATGATCTGGATACACAGAGTCGCAGGCATATTCTCCACTTTCACTGGACAATTTGAAATTTTAGTCGTACAAACATTCACACAGATGCATTCACATAATAAAAATATAAACATGTTATTCATTTAGGACATACGGCAACCTAACGTCAGCAGGCTCTCTGACTGCTTTATCTGCATAAATATCAATGATAGGGTAATGCTGTTAAGCTAGACGTGAAATGCCATGCCAGACTTGCCAAATTTAATATTTTGATAGTTAGGCACAGCTGGCTTTGAATTTTCCAACAACTTTTCCCTCTTCTTAGCCCATGACAAAAGCGTCAATCTACTCAGTAAGAAAAGAATATGATCATTATTACTCTCCTCTCTGAAACCAATACATTTCTGCGTTCAACATCCAGTGGGGAGATCTTTTTAAAGGGAGGGTGCCAGGTTCAGGTTAATTCAGAGGTCCATCCACCTTTCTATGTGAATAATTTCAGAGGAGCAGAATATCTATCAATTTACCTGCCACAATGATAAAAGTGTCGACTTTCTCACATATTCTCCCTCTCCCTTCGGCTTTTGGGAGGCAAGAAATTGCTTAAAGATTAGGAGAAAGATCTAAGGAGGAAGCAATTTCTCAGTTCTATGGTGCAGTGATAAGAAATCCAGAAGGGAGTTATCCCTTAAATCGAATTTGATTCAATTAAGTTAAATTAGAAATGTTGGGAAGAATACAAAATAGAGGGAATATCATCAGAAATAACAAGCTCACAGAAAATACAGTTAGAATGCAAGAGGGGGATATTACTTTGTCACTCATGTCATTTTAAAGGTAAGTTACACTGACTAACAAGAGATGTGGAAAAATACAAACTGTATCCAGAATTCATAGAAATAACTTGCTAATTGGTGAAAACAGTAGACAGATGTCTTATCTACTAACCTCCCCAAAAAACACACAGCTGCCTGCAAGCCAGTATTCCCATGTGAAGTCAGAAGGAGCAAAATATAGAGGTGAAGCACATGGACGCTTCAAAGAGCCAGAGGCTCTGTGTGATGCTGAACAAAAGTACATTTCCAGGGTCACTTTGCTCTGTAATTTCTCTGCCTTTAATAAAAAATATATAGGACATTGCAGGGTTGTGGTCTCTCAGTCTAGACTTTGATTTCAAAACCAAATCTTGACAGTGTTGGCTATGGCTCACAGAAGCTGCATCCCATGATAATGTTAAAGAGACACTTCAGTGAGAATCCCAGAAAGCCCACAATCAAAAGCTAATTTAAAGAAGCCTTAAATGACGGATCAATTACAATGTATGTACACTGTTCAAATGTGCAGTGAATTCTCTGCCGGTTATATGGAGTCACTGCAGGCTTCACCTCAGATGAGTGAACAGAGCATGAAGCCGTGTGTGGAGGGCATTTGTAATGGGACAACATCATAGCTGCACATTATCAACCAAGAACAGGAACAATGTGAGCCAGATTTGTGAAAATGTGACAATGTTGTTTAGAACAATGAACTTAACCCCTTAACCTGCATAGTGTCTTTTATAGTCTTTAAAACCATAAACACCTCTTGCAGTTTGCTCGGCAGTAAAACAAACTAGGATTGTGATATTCCTTCGCACTAATTTGAGGTGGAAATTCTGAAAAACTGAGATGTTGCTCATCATAGAAACATTGATGAATTGACAGTCATCATTTTTGGTTGCGATCAAACAAAGTTATGAAGCTAAGTGAAATCTAACAACAGCACAGTCAGCATTTTTAGAAGAGAAGTAAGTATAACAAGTAAGAAAAAGCACAGGCATTTTATTTGGTTACTCAGTAAATTGTAATAAGCGAGAAGCTGCACAGCTTTGAAGAACTTGGCCTATCAGCTACATTTGAACTGTATGAGTCGTCATTTTCCACATGAGCACAATACCAAATGGCATTCAGTTCTTCCGTGTGTGTGTGGAAAATGATATTAGAGCCTTTTATCTATTATAATTATAATCAAAGAACTGAGAAACTGACTGGCCCACACATCTCACCAACAACAGCTGTCGCATTTCATTTGGAAAGATAGGTAAAATGCAAATGTTAAGTGGATGTTTTTAAGGGTTTTACTAATCACAATGTGTAAAAATATTCTTCTATATTAGTCTATGTTATATCATGATCTGCGTTGTCAATCCAAATATTTTTACTGTAGCTTGAAATACCGTGAGAATCCATGGATTCAGTTTCTGCAACATTAGTCGGTGAAAGCAGCACATAGTACTGGCAGGCACAGTTAACAGTTGTTGATACACTGTAATCATATAAGAAAAGACAAACCATGTGTTTTGTATTGTGAGCAGGTTTTGAGTTTCTTTAAAGATCAACTCAGATGATTGTTTTGCTAATAAACTATGCACATAATCTACACATACAACGATGTAGCAGTCTCCATCCTTCCATAATCCTCGGCAAAAGCAACAAAAGAAAAGAACATTTGCGGTTTGCCTGCCAAGGCAGGGATTTCAGCAGCACTGAAGAGACTAGGAAGAGCAGAAAAAAGAAGGAAAGCTGTTCAGCTAAAAGCCTGCTGCATTCTCTGATTCTCAAGGACATTTCTCTGTCCTATCCTCCACTGAGTCCTACACCCTTTATCTAAGCCCACCCCACCCAGATCCATTGAATTGTTCTCAGTCGAGCTTCTCACAATTCCAGCTGCTTATAAAATAGAAAGCCATGTAAGCCTTCGGAGCCGCAGGGATCGGAGCCCCTGGGGTAAATCCGGGAACATTCAGAACACACTATGGTTTTTCTGTTGGACTTTTATTGGAAGCCCCGTTGAAAAAGTCAAGAGAGTTTAAGTCGCTCTTCACAGAAAATTGGCTTTTTAAAAAGTTGAAAGGCCAAAGAACCTTCTGATCAGTACAGGTCTTATAAAACACAATCATTAAAGTGGCACTTATAAGTGGAAATATTTCTGCATACGTAGAAAGTGTATTCACTGGCTGTTCTTTTCAGACACACATGTTTATGAAATATGCCAGTGATTCAGTCCTACCACGTCATGCGCTCAAACACTTGTGCTTGTTGTATTGTTGCAACATGCAACACAGCAAACTCACAATAGGCCACTGAATCTATTTTTCTTCGTTCTTTCAAGCTCTACATTCAGGTGAAGCTTTACAGTGTATTTTTTTTGTCAAAGCAAGAACATATTGTCATAGCAGGGTTTTTAAGATTGTAAAGTTGTTATTTCTTTGCTTCTACACCCCTCTTGTTCCCCATTGTTTTTTGCCAGTCTTACAACCAATTTAAATGTGATGAACTAAAATGACCAGACTCCTTGTTGGTCTATAAACAAAGGTCAACAGTCTGACGATAGACTCCCTTAATGTATTGCGATCAACAGCACGAGAAATTAGAAAGCCATACATGCAATAAGTACATTTCTTGCACAGTTCTTGCACAGTGGACACACAAAAAGGGGGTAATTCTCTCTGCAGTTCATCTGTGGTGCATTTTTAAAGCACCCTATCTATTAGGATCATAACAAGAACAGCTGGGAGACACTGTAACCCGCTGAGGGATTTTAAAGCAATGATACTAATTTTGGGACAGCAACAAAACTTCTACTTTAATCATGTCAAATTTTGCTTATCCTACATTTTAAACCTACAAAGACAAGCTGACACCTCAAGAGACTGTAGGTGCCACACATAAATGTTGTTTTCACCAACTTGGACAGGTTTGCAGCCTTAAGACATGCATGTTCTAGGACATAAACAAACACAGACAGCAACGAGCAACTTACCAGCTGGACTCATTCGTGAGCCAAGCAGAAAAACTATTCCAAATGATCGCTAATATCGCTCCATAACAGCTCAATGTATACATAAGCAACTGTTTGCCACATTAACATTAAAGGTGAGGATATGCTGTGAACACTAAGAGGACAACAACATGAGTTATTTAAGCTTTAAGCCACTCACTTCAGTGCCCTCAAGCAGGTGTTTTCTTGCAAGCTCTTTCTAGGCTCCTCATCCTGGCCCTAAAAGTGAGTAATTCACCAATGTGTCCAGTATTATTCAGACACTATACAGAATAAATGAAGCATAAGATCAAGTCATTCAACTAACAGAAACATAAATTTAGAAAATCCCGGTGTCACAGTTCTCTTAGCTTCCAATACACTCATCACTGTTTGCGTAGAACATACAAGTGGACTTATACAAGCTCTCTTTCTGGATAACTTTAGCACTGACTCAGTCACGTGCGTCACACAACTCAGTGTTTTAATTCAAGCTTAAAGCAGCTGCACAAACCTGATATATGACAAATCCTAAGGTGTAAAAGTGTTCAGATGATGCTAGGTATGCACAAATGCACAAATCGATCTCCTGTAGCAAGTCTATCTCTCAGACCAGTTCAAGTTATGTTGATCATCACTGAGTTCATTCATTCATTCATTCATTCATTCATTCATTCATCTTCTGTAACCGCTTGTTCCTGTGAAGGGTCATCACTGAGTTTAGGGCTCAAAATCCAACATATGTAGCCAATAAAAAGTTTTCTTTATAACATTTTTCCGTGTATTTGTGTTTTACTTTTATCTTACCTTCTGGAGCACATATTTTGGAGAAAGGCCTCTTTTCCAATATGTCTCGGTTGTTTCTATGCTTCTCCTGCATGTCTGATACAGATGGTGTTGTCACGGTTTGCCTCCAGCTTCAGAGTGCTGATAAAACAGAGAAAACAAAACATCTTTTCCTTTTTTTTTTGAATAGTGGAAGCATTACCACCCCCGCAAAACACATAAGATGGGCACAGAGAATACAAAAGGGGGTTATGGGCTTCAACAACAATTCTCCCTGCAGACGGATGGGTATTGCTTTAGAGTATACTATTGGAGGAGAACATTTTCTCAATATTCGTTTTCAAACATATTCTCATTTTCCTGCATCAGCATTGGTGAAGTGATGCTTAACATATCTGGGAAAATATGAAGAAGAGAATGTAGTAAACAAACAACAACACAGATGTAATATATAGCTTTGTAAGAGGGCAGTGAATCTGATTACAATCAAAGAATGCGCAATAACACAGCAAGAAATTGCCAAAGATGACTGATTTTCCGCTTAAACAACCCCACCTGCCACGGAGGCTGACAGAAACATATTTCCAGAGCCTGCCACTCTGTCACCAGCAGCCATCAAACACAAAGACCGTTGTCAAGCAGTGATGGTGAAAAATGTTTCCAACTGTTTCTGATTAGAGACAGCAAGCAATAGATAAATCACCAAAGTGTTGCCCTAAATCCACAGCTTCTCAAAGGCCACCCTCAGCCATCTATTAAAGAAAGAACCCCCCCCCCAATTCCACATTTACACAGAACTCCACAGGGTCTCAGATGTCATGAAAGGCCACAGGGACTGTAAATGAACCCACATCCTCCATCCACATCCATCAATTGTAGACAGTCTAAAGCACCAGTGATGAACCTCTGTTTCCATTTCCATTAAGGGCACAAGGACAAAACCACAGAGACGTGCACATAATTGTTTTTTTTTTTTCCCAGCCTTGTTGTGTGGTGCATGCCCAAGTTGAAAAAGTGAAAGATAAAATAAAGAGTAGTTGTAAGAAAAACTTGTGTTCTTTACAGACTTTAAGCACACGGTGCACTCACTCTTTTTCTCCTACAGGTTCAGCAATAGATACAATCCATTGGTCCTGCCAACTTACAGAGTAAGGGCCTCTCTAACCCTGCAGTATAGAAGAATAAAACTTTATTGTCCACCGAGGTGGAAAATTGTCTTCGGCTCACCAACACAGAAGAGAGACAGTACTGAAATACAAAAGATGACATATGTATAGACACACAATATGATTGGTAAACATCAAAGAATCAAGAGTTAGCTTCAGAAAAGTCCACTGGTTTTCTCCCAAAAAACAGTCTTCCTCTTGCAAATTTGTGAAAACTTACATTTTTACAATAAAAGTTTCATAAAGCCTAAGAAACCTTCAAAATGTTAGTTTTCTCCAACGAACATGTAACTCAAACACAGAATCACTTCATGGAAAAACTGAACCTTCACATTTTCATGCCCTGTGAATTAGCTAATTTAGGCTACTAATTTCTACGGGTTCTAAAATCTCTGTAACAACAGAAACCAAGCTTATATAATAAATAAACAAACACGCTTTCTGTTATATTCTGGATAAAACAGAAAAGACATTCCTATAGAGCTACTGGACGCAGAACGGCTTCCTCTGCAGCATCAAGGACAGTTAATAGTTCAATTACAGCTTAGCAGGTTGTACTCCTGGGGAATTGACCGTTACCAGGTGATTAGCTCTGTTGCTGTTCAATACAGCAACTGGATAATGTTCATGTGCTTGTTAACTGGCACCACTTCAAAGCTTGCTGGCTGGCTATGAACAGTAAGAGCTTCATAGGTGAGCAGATAATAGTGAAGGGTGCTCAGTAAAGTTTCCTTTGGAATACAGATGTTAGAGTACTCCACTTACGTGAGCGGAAAGATAACTAACTACCCTCAGGGAAGGTGGATGAAAAAGGGTGTTTCTGTGAGCTGTTGAGCAGAAAATACAGAATCGACTTATCATGGTGGTCATGAATTTGAGAAGAAAAAAAAATGTTTCAAAAAATAACCCAAAAATAAAGATATATGGAGCTGGTCGGGTCTGCACTTGTCAGTCAGTGATCCATTTTCATGCTAGGAGATGTTTCAAAGACATGTACCAGAATGCAGTACGGATAAACCTAATGATGCATCGCAGTGAATGACAGGATTGCGCAAACATTAACCAGCTTTTGCTGGCTCTGTGCTGAGATACTCTGCTTTTATGGTAGATGCTGGATTCAATTGAAGGCATGATAATTATCTCTGCTGGTAGTATGGATCTACTCCAGCAAAGTGGAACACACAGAGTTGAGTAGATGTAGGACATTAGTATGTGAGAAACAGCACCTAACTGTACCGTAGCAGAGATGGATTAACTATGACAACAAAGAGGATGTTGCAACATTGCACTCAATACATGGTTTAATGAGCTCACAGAGCAAAATAAGTGGCCATACCTCCTTTAGTTGTATTCAGTCAATTCTTCTGCATGTTTGAGAGGACAAGTCGGGCACTGCATGGACTGAGAGCCCTGCAAACACAAGGGATGATTATATTAACATCAGACTAATAAGACATATCAAAACACTTGCAGACCAAGCAACCCTTTCTTTTCATATTTATCCCTCTCTCACGAAATTTCAAATTTCTGAGCACTTTAAGGACTTTCCATCCATGCTGTCGTAAAAGCTGAGTTTCACATTTCATTCTGTACTTAGAACAGCAATCTAACCCCAAGGTCTAGTTTATTTTCAAAAATATCACAGGGTTTTCATCCCGTGACTGAACCCCAGAATGAGTGAAAGTAGACTCTGTTTGAAAATACAAATCCTTTCACAGCTTTCTGACATGAAACTGCAAAAAAGTTGTGAAAAAACACCTCATGTAGCCTACCATTAATTACAAAAATTCTGCCTGCATTTTGGTTTGACGTTCCTGCAACAGAGCCATGCTGCTGGCAACTAAATGGAATAGAACAAATGTTAATTAATGCTATTAGTCACACCTAGGGTTCACCTGCCATTAAAGTATAATTGCAGGAGAGACACAGAAAGATACTAATAGATGATTTAAAACCAACTCAATGTTAACTAGAGTACTTTACGAACAAAGCAAAAGTACAGGTTGATCACTACACAGATAATTTTAGAATAGTGTTTTTTTACATTACTTTAGGATAATTATTTAAGTGTACTTGATAGTTGACTATTATCTGTAATGTTGCAACTGTATTACCTTACATCTTAAGCTAATATATCATTATATGTCTTCAATTTATTTGTATTTTTCACAAAATGTATATTTTATGAGTTGTATTGAGAAACTGAAAATACAATGGAAATAGTACATTTTCAAACGTACTTAATTACTTTGGTGTTGGGGTAATATATCAAGTGGAACCTTTAGCATTAGCATTTGTTTGCTAATTTTGCGCCACCCTAGTCTATGTGCTAAGCGGTAACATCAAAAGAGAATCTGCTATGTTTGACCTCTTACCTCCTCGCTTATGCGATGAGGACACCGACACATAGCAGCTAGAGTACGCCACCTAGCGTTCACTGTACAGGCGTGTGCGTCTTATACAGCAGTTTTTATTACTAGCTTTACAAACCTGACAGGACTAGCGCGCTCCACACACACACACACTTACATAGCTCCAGCAATAACGTTCCTAATGCGCGCGGCCGCAGCTGGGCCGTTAAAGCGCCGTTGCAGGGTGCGCGCTGCAAAGTTTGCCCATCAGTCACTCACCGACAGCTTCCGCTCTGCCCTCACGTTGCTGTTAATGGGCTGCTTCGGTGCGCGTTCACGCCTCAGGTTTTGGAGATGTCGGCGCCGTCTCCGCGCTCCTGGTGGCGCAGCTAAAACTGTTAAGACTCCTTACAGGAATAAAAGGGCAAAATGTAAAGGTAAGTCACGGGAAAAAAACGAGAGTCTGTTTGCTCGTTTTAATTCAAAAGTGTTCTTGCTTAAAAACGTAACTTTGGAAGTGTTTGCGAAGCCTGTTTTCTTCAACTTTGAGACGTTTAAATAGTCGACGCGTGTTCGTGAAATACATCAAAAAGGGACACCGTTGTGGAACACTGTTAATTATGTAAGGCTTTTATCTAAGGCATATTCTTGATTTTGGTCATTTGAGATAAAGGTTTAGATTTAACACGTGTACCGTATTTATAACCACTAAGTTTGAACTTCACAAAACCACTAAAAGTTTAGGGGCAAGCTCTTTTCTTTTCTTCCTCTCTGCTGTGTCTGTACTGACCTGTTTGGTGGAGCTGCTGCATACAATTGATCTTAAAGGTATGAATAACTGCTGTTAAATGACTAGCAATTATATTAAAAAAGAGAATATGTCTGTGTATTTTAATGTTTTTATGGTGTTTTAATAATTTGTTCAGATTTATTGTATTTTATAGAAGATGTTGTATACATGATTGTTTCTTTGTTGCAGGATATATGGAAATATTCTGATTTTTCAGTAAAAGTTACAGTATAGAAATACTACATTCCAGGAAAAGTATTCTAAGGAAAGATTATCAAATTTTTAATTATTTAAACATTATAGTGAACTCTGCATTCCCTCTGCGGTTTAGCAGAAAGCTCTTTTCGTTGCTCTAACTTATCACTGATGGCAGTGAGGAATGTGTGGAGATTTTCTGTGCCCTAAAATACCACCTATTTTAAGAAACCACTGGCCTGTGAAAGGAAAAGCAGTCAGAGAAAGCCCTGTACGATAAGGCAAGTGTAATACAAATTAATCTGATTAAAGAATTACAGCATTCCGTGGCAGAATCTCTCATCCAGGCAAATATGCAGGTTTGTAATGTTTGAACATTCACCGACCCTGTGGAAAAACTGCTCACAGAACTTTAGCACTGCTTTGTAAGTGTCAAACCTAATTTAAAATCTGTTGTACTCCACTTAAAGAGCTGTCTTAGTATCCAGTGACAGCTTCTTAGCAGACAGTTTGCACATACAAACATACAGTGAAGAGGTGTGGCAGGACGGATTAATGAGTGACTAGACCAGGCAGAGGGCGGGTATGCTTCACACTTTGAGAGAGGAGCTAAATGTCGCCAAATTTAAACTGCAGATAATCTGAAAATACTTTAGCTGCAATTGAAAACAGACAGTTGAGGTTGGTGAGGTTTAGACTTTTGGTTTAGAAGTGTGTCGACGCTGCCAATCAAAGCTAGTCAGGATTTATCTGTATTTTAAGCTGTGACTTTTGTGGCTCTATTTGCTGTTTTGTTCTTGCACCAGTGTAGTAATGAGTTTTTGTTCTCTAAATGCTGCATGAACTGCAAAACAAAAGGCAAGTGTGCTTTATGTACTTAGATAAAGATCAGTTTAATGTGTGCGTTGTAGGTGCGCCGTATTTAGAAACACACAAAGCTGATTGTGTCCTCTCGGTGGGTTCAAAGGTGCTTTGGGCTTCAACAAAAAATGTTATTCTGCCAGGATTATAGTCAAGTGTGGTGATCTTCTCTGGTTACATCCAATCACACTGAAACTCCCAATTACTCTCTCCCCAACAGATGAGCGCACGTCTGTAATTGAGCCCAGACAATCAGCCGATCCTGATTGGACTGTTTCTCTCCCGACGAGAAAGCCACAGTGGGACCCAAAGTCACCATGGAGACGGTGGTGATCGTGGCTATTGGGGTGCTGGCCACCATTTTCCTGGCCTCCTTCATCGCCTTGGTGGTTGTGTGCAGACACCGCTACTGCCACCCTCATGACCTGCTGCACCCCTTTGACTCCAAGTCAGTAAATCAGTGCAAAGCCTGTAAATCTCCTCGAGAAGAGTTTATAGTTTATAAGAGTGAAAAAGATTGCAAGAGTGAGAAGACATTATCTCTTTTGTCTCTTTTATTATTTTTTGGAACTAAAATGTTAACAGGTATAAAGGGAGGGTTTTGTTTATACATGTTACATTCTAATGAAAGTCTTTGCACATTCTCATATTCACTGATACGTGTTAATGAGAATTCGAGGTCATTTGTGGCCTCAAATCTTTCACCATTCGCAGATAGCGAACGTAGTCTCAATTCTCTGCTTTCTCGTAGGCCCACAGTGGATCTGATTGGAGCCATGGAGACTCAGAGCGAGCCGTCGGAGCTGGAGCTAGATGATGTGGTCATTACTAACCCTCACATTGAAGCCATCTTGGAGAATGAGGACTGGATAGAGGACGCCTCGTATGTTTTATTCATAGCACTGTGGAATTACAAGTTCAGAATGTCAATTCTGTGTTTCGTCATTGATCGCAACTTTAAATTTCTCTCCAACAGTGGTTTAGTGTCTCACTGCATCTCCATCTTGAAGGTAAAAGAGTCACTTTCTTACTGCTTTAGTCTAGTTTGAATCTCTCTTTCAGTAATTGACTGCAGGGCTGTAATTCAGACTACAGATGAGGAGACATGTCCCCTCACTTTTATTGTTTCGGGTTGATTTTCTTACCCTCTGAATGTTGTCTAAAGAACAGACTAGAGCACTAGGCATACACTCACAGCAAACTGTTATCTGTCATTAAGGATCAGGTGCCCACAAACAAAAAACAGTAACAATACAGAAGTTAACATTTATTTTTTGTGCTTGTCATTTGTCTGATACTACTTCCACAAATAGATCTGCCACACTTTGACTGAAAAGCTGGTTGCTATGACGATGGGCTCAGGGGCAAAAGTCAAAGCACCAGCCAGTCTGAGCGACATTATCACGGTGGCCAAACGCATCAGCCCAAGGTAACACAATATGTTCAACCCATCGCAAGTGCAAATACTCACAGTAAAGACACAGACTGACCAACTTCTTCCTCACTTGTCTCACAGGGTGGACGACGTAGTCAGATCCATGTACCCTCCTCTGGATCCAATCCTCCTGGACGCCAGGTAATCACATGTGTGGGACCTCTGCATGACTTTGACAGCTCAGTATAAGCAGAATTTCAGCTCCACTGATTGGTTAGGCATCTGAAGAAGCTGGAGAGGACTGACCACAAGATTGAATTTATCTGTAATGTAATAACATTAAAGCTACACAGACTGACAATAGGGACTGAATGCTCACAGAAGAATGATTCTTCTGTGATGATTGTAAGTTGAAACATGCAATCCCTTATGGTGCATCTTCCATACCTGGTCAGCCAACTCTTTCAATTAGTTTATGTTTCATTTTACAAAGCTGTCTTTTGTAGAAAAGAGGGCTTTTAATGCAGCAGCAGAAAAAAAGCTAGTTAATCAGAACCCTTTTTCCAATCTTTCCCCAGGGCCACTGCTCTCCTCCTTTCAGTCAGCCATCTGGTGCTGGTCACCCGCAACGCCTGTCACATGTCCGGCAGTATGGACTGGATCGACCAGTCGCTCCACGCAGCTGAAGATCACATGGTGGTTTTACGTGAGGCAGCGCTGGCCTCTGAACCGGAACGAAGCCTATTTGGAGCCGACGCTCAGAGAGAACAGGCCATCTAAAGCACACTCAAACAGCAGCAGCAGCAGCAGGACATGAAAATGTGTTAGTTGCATCCTTCAGCTGTCTCTCTTAAAGATTCTGTACTCAATTGATACTAACATTTCCTGCTGAAAAGCACTTCACAAACTCATCATGCAGTTCCACTTTAGTAAGGACACTTCTGAGCAGTAAACAGACTCTGTTAATCATATTTGCACCAAGGAGTTCTGGAGATGGCCTTGCATTCACACACTTAGCAATACTTGTAAAGTAGACATCTCACATTCACATACGTACGTCTGTTTTGTTATTTGTTTTTTTGTATGTAACCCTGCAGCAGATCTTTTTAGAGCGAAAGGTCTTTGAAAATGTCTTCTCGAGCAGCCATCACCCAGCGGTGATCTTAAATCCAGTCTAACCAGCACTGCACAGTCACATGGAGGCTTAGTCAGCTAATCCATTCTGAGGAAAATAACAGCCATCAGCCGGTGAACCTAAAAGGGCTCCAACTCTGTGCACCAATGGAAGACTTACTTATTTACAATTTAGGGGGTCAGCCTGACTTGTGGGTACTCTTACGCTGCTAGAAATCACAGCAGAAACCAGCAGCTGTAGTTTTACCATTTTTTCCCCAGATGAGTGATTTTCATTTGACCAAAGGGATACAGTGGAAAATCTGGTTTATCTATCTTTGTAGTCACACTAGCAGCTTCGGAGATGTTGGATTTAAGAAAGTTCACCAGTTTGGCCTAGATCAAAGAAGCTTACAGGCACAAAGTTTTGTACAGGACATTCTTGGTTCCCAGAGGATGAACCCCAAACACCCACCGCCACCGTTAGGTTTACATGTGTCTCAAAAACTCAGATTGGCACGAAATCAAGTGCAGATATTTGTATTCACCACAGGGTGTTTTAGAATAACTTTATATGATCTTTTTGTCAGGCGAAAAGTATCTGAGTTTATAACCACATTCCTGCAGATCCTGCTTCCATCAGCTCTACTAGTGTTAGTTAGCATGCTAATAAAATGTTAAACCTTATAGTAACATGATTGCTAGCAATTTCACATGCTGATGTTGAGTCAGAGCTAGACAGGGAGTCAAGAAACACATGAATGTTTAAATAAAGAAGCTCATATTTGCTATAAATCTGCTTTCTATCTGTTACTAGTAGTAAGGAAAACACTAAGATATCAAAGTAGAGCAAGACTGTTAAATACCAGTCAAATCACCATCAGATAATTACTACAGGTGTAACATGGATGATTTTTTCCTTCCAGAAAAATTGAGCTTACACACTTTATTGAGAGGAACACAACGTATTTGTGTGTCGCCGTGTTGTGAGGATGTTTTTAGCTGCGTGTTGATTGAGGTGAAACAGAATTAGCGTGTTGTTTTGGGCCAGAGGGATGTTACTGGAGCATGTCTACCTGTTCCTTCATGCATAGCTAATAGCGAATCCCCAAGGAGCCCTAATAAGACATTACCCACAGCCACAGTGAACACACTGGCCTGGGCTACAGTACACATGGCACAAGAGCTTTGTCCGCACAAGGCTGGCGGACAAATGAACACATCGCATGATTGTAGAATACACATCGTAGATTGTACTGTCACTTGTTTTAAAAATTATATGACAATCATGAAGAAAAGCAGCAGCTTTTGTTGTTCGGTTAATCAACTTTAACCCACAGAGTATTGTTGGAAAGACGCTGATCAAGGAGGAGACATTTAGAAAGTGGCTTGTCTTTTTTTGTACGTTTACATTGTTTATTAGCATTTATCTCCTTTGTTTCCTCACAGTTTGTTCCTGATGTTCCTCTGTTAATCCTTCATACATTTTGTTTTATCTTTTGCTGATTTGTACAGATAAAATTACATTTCATAGGAAAACGTCTTCTGTTGTTGCTCTGAACCGAACAGTAGCTACAGAGAAATCCATGTCCGTTAAAAAGTCCACACACTCGTACTAATCTGACATAAATAAAAGTGATTCTTTTTCTTCTTCTTTTTATTACGTTGTGAGCAGTCTTTTGTGCAGCAACATGGTGCTAATATCCCCTGTGCCATCTTGCTCTCTCAGCAGAGGAGGAAGTCCCCGCCATTGGAGCATCAGTCAGCCTCCACTTGATGGCTAACCCAACAGCCCTTTGTTTTTCTTCAGGTCAATTTGCTTCCAGCTCGGGAGGGAGGCATATTCATCTCTCTTCATTTCCAAAATTGTCTGAAACAGAATTATAGTATTATAGTGATTTATTTATACAGGAAACAATGGAGAAATCAATTTAGTAATAGAATATAAATGTTAATGTTAAAGTTCTGACAAAACAACTTTTAATTAGATCATAGATATGCACATCGACTGTATTTCCATTCATAAATTCTGGTGAATACTGCAGCCTGCTGGTTGAAAGGCTTCACTGCACTGCATGCTGCTGCTCCTCACCTGGAAGTCCTGGTCAGACAGGTAGACCTCCAGGTGCTGGGGGTCTACTCCTTCAGGTAATGGGCTCTGAAGCAGCTCTTCCAGAGGGTACTGGGTCTTCATGAGCTGGGCCAGGGCGTCCTGCACCAAGGTCAGCTTCACACATCCTGCATCACCCTGACACACACATCAGAGAGTGAAAGGTGGCTAGGACTATCCATACAGATAGTAATATTAGAGGAGTGCATTGCGTGTAAAATACTGTGCGTCAATTAGCCTTCAACGCCCTGTTTAATTACGGTACTTTATTCTAAAGACATTTTTGTTAAAACCCAAAGAGCTTTGACAGACAGACAATTACTCTGAGCATCTGTTCAGCTAGGAAGTTAATGAAAGACATGTCATTTCTGGATGAGAAGCAGATCATGCGTTTGTACCTGTGGTTGGGGTCCCAGGCTTTTCTCCCAGCGGGGGAAGACATTAGTGAAGGTGAGAGGTTCCAACCCCTCAAGGATGAGGTAGGCCTGCGGCGGCCTTCTCGGGTTCATCTCTGGGATACACAGCAAAACAGCACAAACTCATCACCTAACTTCACATCCCTTCCCAAAACAGTCTTCATGAACATTTCCCCCCACCCCACCTTTGCAGTACTGCAGCGCAGTCTGCATGGCACACTTTCTCTCATTATGCCAGAGGCTCCATGTCGAATCTGAGCTCTCTGCCGGCTCCAGCTGTCCCCTCTGCCACAAGTAGACCTCCAGACGGTTGTCGAGCAGGAACAAGGCTGGGAGGCAGAGGACAAAGAGGAAGAAATTGGACAACAAATTAGAATTAGATTAGATTAAGTTTGACGTCAGTGTTCCAATGGGACGTTTTGGTTTAACATAAAAAAAGGATTCAACAAGAAGTTTTAGATGCAGATAAATAAGTGAACCATATTCCATGCAGATAATGATAATGAACCATCAGTTATATATTATGTAGATATTAAAAAGAGATACAATGAGAAAAGTCTAAAAATCTGAAAAAATAGATCGCATTTTTGCATTATAAAACCTCTATAGTGTACTATGGAACAACATTAAGCCAGTTACATTACTTATTAAAGACTTTTTTATTGGTAAAGTTGATTTTATGTCGTATTTTGATAAGGTGCAAAGCTCAAACACAGATTTTATATCAGGTTGGTTAACTACAACTAAGACAGATGTGATGTATAAACGCGAGCTGAATTAAAGAGGGAAGGATTTTAGTTTTGTGTTTGCTTTCACCTGGTTGTGGTGCGGAGTACAGACTCTCCTGGACGAAGGGCATGGCCATCACGAGCCCCGGCAGCCGCGCTGGGCTCTGGAGCTCCTTGGCCTTGAAAGTCCCAGAGGAGGCACTCAGGTGGAAGAGGCGAGGTGTGAAGTTATACTTCCCTGGATCTGTCAGAAGGAAGACATAAGGGATGTTGATTTAAGGATCTACAGCGCTGAGGAACAAAACCAAAGTGTGGGACGTGTTGCACCTTGCAGCATGCAGTCATAGGCCTTCCTGTCCATCTGTCCCAGTGCCGTCCAGAAGTCTGCAGGCTCTGAACCTTCCTCCACGACCTGCACCTTCACAGGGATGCTTTTGCTGAGACCCAGCTCTGGTGGACACCTGGAAAAAAAACCACAAACAAATGAACAAACTAGCAGAGGAATGATGCCACAGTCGAGCTAGAATATGTGACTCACATTTGAGTGAGGCGCTCCACCACCCTCTTGCTGACTTCTCTGGTGCTGCTGTGGGCTTTACAGCCAGTCCAGAGATACAGCACCCCCTGCTGGTTATTCAGCAGAACAACAGAGCCCCGCGACCTCAGACTTGCACAGCAGCAGTCCACCTCTAACAGCAAGCCCTCCTCCGGGAGTTCACCTCGTACACAGAACAGACGCCAGTCTGCTTAGAAAAACACAAGAGAGAAATATATTTAGCAAACATAAAAAAGGAAAACAGAAAGAACAGAGAGCACACAGGTTATACTGTACCAGCAGTAGAGGAAGCTTCCTCTCGTTTTCCCTTGTGAATGACCAGACCCCCCTGGAAAAGCTGCAGGAAACAGGGGGGTTCGTTTCCCTGAGGTACAACCACCTTCAGAAACAGCAAACACAAACGCTATAAATGACAACATCCCTCATGGAGTCCAGCTAAAAATCTCACCATGTAGCTTTGTGCTGCAAAAACATTAAAATCAGAATGTTCCTGTTCATGCTGCAACAAACAAACAACCCATTTAAAAAGAGAGGATATCAGAAAATGATAGAAAGACACAGTTTTCTCCTTTTATCAGGGCTAAATTCATACGGTTAAATGCTTCTATTAAGTGAAATAAATGAGCTTACCTGTGACTCCTCATGGTTGTTCATACCAATGGACAGGAAGGCTGCTGTGTCCCGTCCACTGACGCTGGAGTGTCGGCCTCGCCACAAGAAGAAGGCTGTGTTTTCTTGTTGTACGTCACCACTGCCACATGCATTTGAGCTGTTTGTGTTTTCTACAGCAGAGATAGAGTGAATCATTTTAAAACTGCAATAACAACCAACATCACTATAGATTTTATAACAGATTCTAATGGCAATAATTCAAATCCAAGGTCACTGACCAGCAGTGTGGATGCTGTACGTCCAGCGGATGACGTAGGAGTCTCCTTCGTGGAGCTGTCCCGTGCTCTCCACTGGGATCTCACTGTCGTCAAACTCCTGGACGTGCCAGGTGTCCACTGCTACAGTCTTCAGCTCCATCTGACGTCCTTCCTCCAGCGTGATGACACCGTGGCCTCTCTTGACGTCGACCCCGGCCAAAACAGTACGGACCGAATCGTCACCATCCAACGACTGACCTGACACTAGAGTTTTGGCATCGCAGGGACTCAGGCAGTCAGATGATGGGGAAACGGGCTGGGGTGGCTGAGTTGGGATGGACTGCACAGAACAACAGCAGAAGAATATATAATGTCATCCATTGTCATCAATTTGTAAAATTTAGGGTAACAATAACAGTGCTCAGCTTATTGCTCTGTTTCTATGTAAATCAAAATCTGGAATCAATCAAAAAGAAAGAAACTGGACTTAATATTCAAACAGACAATCATCCACAAGTGGTGAAATAACTGAAGATAGAGGTTTAGCTGTCTGTATTTTGGTCATGTTGCATTAAACTCTGAACCTGAGACACATCCTGCACTGGGACAGCTTCCTCCATGTCCTCACTCCTGCCCGTCCAGTCCAGGAACTTCTCCCTGAACAGAGTCGTCTCGTTGTGCTCAGAGAGGACGCCGAACAGAGCCCAGCTGGGACGGCCCTCTCCACACCTGAGACCAGAGTAAGAGTGAACACAGTCATTCAACAAACTGACGGTGCACGGATGCTTGTTTTGCATGGCTTGGAGGAAGCCTAAGTTCTCATTAAGTTCATCAAAAAAAAAGTGTCCTCCCTGCAAATCCTCCACTTGTTTGAGTTTTGCTGCAGCTGGCAAAAGACAGCTGCAGCATGTCACATTGACACACTTCTGTCTGCCGGGGTTTCTCCGTGCGCGGTGTGGAATTACAGTCCGTTTGCTTCTTGTCAGAGGGCGCTAAAGGCCTACATTGGTTTAAAAGGTATCACTGCATGCACAGTGAATTTAATGTTGTTTGCAGGGGTGCTGCTGAAAGCCAATGATTAGATTTTATTGTGTTCAGTGCAAAGCTACGTTTATGTGGTGAGTAGTTACTCCACTGTTTATATTATATGTAATAATATGTATAGTATCTGCTATTATTTTTTACTGACTGCCGTGTGGACTCACAGCTGAATGCTGGGGTTACACTGAGCAGGATCCAGTGGGTTGACTCGACAGTTGCTGTAGTCATAAGCTCCAACCCACACTTGGTGAGTCAGCTGGAGAGCAACATTTCTCCTCCCGAGGGAAACATCCTGTCCATGCCACAGATACAGCTCACTGCCGAAATCAAACACCAGGGCCTGGACACACACATGAAGTTAAAACTGAGGTGAGAACAGCTATTAAAATCTTTCTGATGTTTGTTCTGCAATATGTCTGACACACATATTTGAAAAAAAAGAAAAAAGAAAGAACTAAGACCTCAGTGGAGCCCAGCAGGGAGATGCTGGGGGTGGAGGCCCAGCCCTGCTCATGGGGCACCAGTCTGTTGTCCACCAGTCTATACACACAGTTGGACTCCACCACACCACGCTCATAGAGCTCATCTTCCTCTGATGCACCAGCTCCTGTACGGAGAAAAAAAAAGACTTGCTGTTCATTACTATATATATCGATTAGCCACAACATTATGACCACTGACAGGAGAAGAAAATAACATGGACCATCTTGTGAAAATGCAATGTTACTTAGACATGTACCACCCACGAGACCAGACCCCAGGATGCAGCCTGACACAGGCACACACACAAACGGTTTAGGAACAACTAAAAAAAAACAAAACATGAAGAACAGCACATGGTGTTGACCTGGCCTCCAAATTCATTAAATCCCAAACTGATCAAGTATCTGTGGGATGATCCACAGAGGCCCTCCCCTCAACCCATAGGACCCAAAGGCCCCCACTAACAACATTCAGTTGCCAGACACTACAGGACACCCTCAGAAGGCCCATGTCCATTCTCTGATGAGTCACAACTGTTTTGGAGGCACCAGGGAGACCTACACAATATTAGGAAGGTGGTCATAATGTTATGTCTGATCGGTGTATAATTGTAAACATGAAAGATGATATCTGCTCTATAATCACTGCGCTGGTTGTGTTTGACAAAATAGTAAACATGATCATAACAGTAAATCCCCATTTTGACCTCTCACCTCTGTACTGTGCTCGTCCTCCCAGAAGACTCCAGAAGTCGGTAGCCACACTGCTGTCGGAGTTCAGCCCCTCCTCCAGGTGGACCACCTGGGAGGCCAGACAGCCAAGATCCCTCTGGCTCTGGATGAACGTTGCCAGCTCCACGGCCTTAAAAACAAACCCTGAGTTTCGAATTTCATTGTGGATACGGCATATGGTAATAGTAGTAGCAGGGACACATTATAATTAGTTCTGACACACCAGATTCTGTGCCCTGGCTGGGTATTTCAACCACTGCTCCAAACACTATTTCATCATATTTAATCACATACTCTATTCTGACAGTAGAATTTGGTGTAACGCTGGGAATGAATTTCCATTGTAAATCTCTTCAGAGAATATTCTGCAGCATTTAATGAATAAAAACATGTTTCCTATTTCAAACTATGAGAGATTACAGCATGCTTTTACACTCATTGGTACCTTGGCTTTTTCCTGTTCGTTGGCAAACTCTCCACTCCACAGGATGCAGTGCTCAGCAGTGACCAGCAGGAAGCAGTCTCCGCTGTTCAGCGACCGCACCGAGGGCTCCACCAGGCGCACCTGGACATGCTGCCTACCTGTCATCACAAGTGGCAGTCAGCATAAACACCTGAACACAAACAGTTCACCCCGCACATGAGCCAAATCGGTGACCTTTGATGTGGATGAGCATGAGGCTGCTGAAGGGAGGGTGAGACTTGGATGTCTCAGCATCAGAGGAAGAGATGAGGACTTCCGAACTGGCAGGATGTGACTGAGAGGAGTTCTTAGACTCTGTAGAGAGGAAGATACAAGATGAGGAACAAAAAACAAAAACAAAAAATGAATGAAAAAAGACAGTTAAAGAGAAAATGAACTCACTGTTCTCAGTTTGGACCCTCTCATCAGCAGCTGTGTTGACCCTCTCCCCCATGTAGTCCTGCCTGATGTCCTCCCTGGCGGCCAGAGCCCTTAGAGGGTTTCTGGAGCCCTGAGTACGACGGGACGGACGCACCGACCGCCTGTGTTCCGCTACTGCTGAGGTCAGGCTGTACACAACAACTCAATATTACATTTTATAAACAAAGATTATGAATTAACCGTATAATATATGTACAAAGTCACCCAGAGTACTAGTGTCAGTGAACAAAATAAATGGTATCTCATTGTATCCAAGGGACAAAACTGGAAGGATTCTAAATCCAATTAGGAGTCAGCAGCAGATGTCACTGTTACAGCACAGAGGCAAAAGAAAATCATTTAGAATGATAAGCTGATAAAAAAGAAGAGTCTTTCTTGTGACATAATTGTCCCAGAGAGATACGTTACCATAGGAAGCCTGCTATGGGCTGTTTAACAGTGTGAGGGATGCCTTTTTTTTGGTTTGCTGTACCTTTCGTTTTTTTTATTCTTATTTTTCTATTAATATTTTGGCTTTTAAACCAAATTTGGTGTCACTGAACTGGGTGATTAGTACCTTTAGACGGAAACATCTGGGATAACAAATGCCTCTTATAGTTTAGCATCATAAAATGACACGTTAAAGGACACAACCTAAAAACTATATCGGTCCAGTTTTTAGTCAAGAAGTGTATTGCATTTGCAGTAAATCTATTTAGTGGCATGACTCTGTTTTGGGTTCTGGGACCTCCCCTCCCTCACCATGCACCTACATGGAAAACCTAAGACAGGGAGAGTAGCAGCTGCAGCAGAGACCCGTTACAGAACACAGCAATGCCACAGTACTGACACTGATAGACAGACACAGCATTAGGAGGAGCTGGGGTGGAGGTGGGTTGCAAAGCAGCTTGCAATGAAAAGGCAGCCTACAGCAACTTTAATAGATACCTTGACTGAGATTTGGCAATAATGCTTCAGCTGAGTGGTCAGCTGAGCTTCATTCATACAACAAAGTGTCACACGTTTTTGCTTTTTTCTCCTAAACACGTCTTTGAATGTATTTTCTATTTACAGCGATATCAAAGGCTCATAATCTTACTATCTGTGGTAAAACTAGGCTCACATGGGTGTGTTGGTCTGGCAGAGGACACCCAGGTCCTGCTCGCCGTCTGTGGCAGCAAGGCCTTCGCGGGGTGGGGGGGCGCAGGCAGGAGGAGGCGACTGCTCGAAGAAGAAACCTTCATCCTCTTTCACTTCCTGAGGAGCCGCAGGGATGGAGGCGCTCCGTGGATCTGCAGCACAGAAATTTGTAGTTTACATCAACGAGCCTCTACTCGCTTGGGTTGGTCTGATTTTAATCTCACCTTCAAACTCCATCACAGGCTGCATGGAGGTCTCTGCTGATGAAAAGCAAACAGTGAGAAACAACCCAGCATCAAGTCCTGATATAGTGTATTACAGAGACAAAGGCCGCTGACCTTCGTGTGTGCGTGTCAGAGCTTCTGTGGAGTGTTTTTTGTTATGACAGATATCATTTCTGTCTGATTCAGGAGAGCCAAGACCTACAGGTTGCAAACACAGAGAGGCACGGGTCAGAGAAGTACAACACAATCACAGGAGAATCAGAGTAAAAGCCAGAGAGAGAGAGAACTCACTTCTCTTGGCCATGCGTCCAGCCTCCTGCTCTTTGCTTTCCTGCTTCATTTCTTCAGCTTCGAACATCTCAGACTCAGGCTCCGCTCCTTTAGCCTATACAGCCAAAGTAACGGATCTGTTAAGATGCATATAAGCTCATCTGTAGACTCAAACAGGAATGTGCAAAAAGGCACCTTCTGTTGCCACTGAGGCTGGCTCTTTGTAGAAGGGGAGACTTCTTGTGCCTCAAAGGATAGGTTGTTCTGAGGACGACGTGAAACCAGATTACATGAATGAGAAGGGAAGGGGAAGCTGAATTAGAGCATCAAACCAGCATGTGAAGGACAAGATGCATTTTTTTTTCAACATTTTACTTCATCTATATTTTACTGCTTAACGCTGCTCCACATTGAGCTTTACTGTCTCTCTAATAAACATGACGAATATTTTCTTTTGCACAACATAATCTAAGGTAAAAACTATACTCTGTTTTGCATCTAGTTCTTCCTGGAAGCAAGACCAGCTTCCGCGCCTTTCCAATGTTTTTGTGCTGTAAAGTTGTTTTGGTGTTCGTCCGTTGGAAAGTGATTATGCTCCAGGAAATGCCAAGCCAGTCAAATCATATGAGCGGGCTTTACGTGGTGATGGACAGACAAGTAACTGTGATGTAGTCATGCAAAAATGCTCCGATGGGTTGTAGAGTTATCTAATTGTGTGCAGAGATATTAATTTCTCTGCATCAGTTGAAGCATAGCGCAATAATGAAATAATCTTGCATTCTGATAAGAATTTAGTTGGGCTATGCCAGGCTGGGTTGTATTTTTAAATTTCCAAATTTGCGCATACCCAAAAGAAGAAGTCTGTAAACTTAAAGTGCTGGAAAGCTACAAGGGTCTGAGCAGACAATTAAACGTGAAATGAGAGCTGCGACTTCATCATTCCGAGACAAAAATCACTCTGCAGGCGACAGGATGGGTTCGTTAGTGAGACTTCACGCTCTAGCTGTAAAAAAAAAATAAAAATCACAGCCACCTGAATGTGTGTGTTGACAAGAAGTTTTCACTGCACACAAAACACTCCAAATCACAGAGCAGCAATTAATCAGCCATGCACCGGCTCACACCGTTACCTGATTGAAAGACATGATATATTGGGGGGTAATGCTAGAATAGACAGAGGCAAAGACGGGCTCCTGGGGGAGGAGAGAGATGGGCGGGCTAAAGCTATTTAAAAAAAATCTCATGGAAGCTATGTTTTTGTAATGGAGATTAAAGAGGAGTTTGAATCATTAGTTAAAGACTTACCCAGCACTGAGGCTTTTCTGACTCCTCCTGTGATTTGGATAGATAATAAAAGGGGCAAATGGAAAGAAATCAAAAAAAGAAGAAAACCAAAATTAAATATTAATAGAAATGTGAGATTAAACAGAAATAAACAGGGAAGAAATGCTGTCAGCGGGGTGCAGCTAAAATCTTAAGCTCATAAAAGAGTCAACATGTAGAATAATCAAGTCTGTTTACATTCCACACTGCGCTCGGAGACAGTCAAACCCATCTCTGCACATAAACACTAGCTGGCTTCGGTAAGTTCCACAGTAACTTAAGCCTGATCTCAAGACATTTAGCACATACCGCATTCAGATCGCTGGCGTAAAGAGAGGCTGTGTCTGGTTTCAGTGGTATGACAAAAACCCAAATCTAACCACCGGCCTTTTCTCTGACTCAGTTCAAGACTCTGAGTGAACCTGATAACCTCTAAAAGAGTAGAGTAAATTAAGAACATTATTAAGTCATTTTCATGTAATACAATCTGCCTGAGAGAGGCGGATTTGAAATCCTGTCCTGTGTTTCAGGTCGTTCATTCTTTCATTCAGTCATTCAGCCAAAGGTGACTGCAGCAAAATGATATGTTTTTTTTTCCATTTAATAGCGCTGTATAATAGCAGGGTTGTGATATCAATAAGAAGCGTCAAATATGAAAGAAAGAAGCCAAGCAGACAAGAGATTTAAAGCACACCAAAATACACTAAACGTTTGACATGTTAGAGCTAGTTAGTGTAATTCCATAACCACTCTAAAAGCTTAAAGCATCACTGGCCCAGCTGTGAATAATACTAATTTCATCAGACAACACAATTTTCTCCTCCTTGTGTTTAACTGTGTTGCTGCACTGCTCCAAACTGGACTCTCCAGAGACTTAAGGTTGTGGAGGAGCAAAACGACGGATCATGGAGGTTAACGTCTGTTAGAGCAGCTGCACATTCTGAAGATAGATAGTGATGACGTGAAAAATCTTAACAGTAACAGCGCAATGCATTTCTGATTCTTACCTTTTTTCTGTTGGCGTTGGCTGTCTCCTGCAGTTCAGGCGTGTTACCTACTGCAGGAACCTGAACCAGTCCTGTTGCTTCTGCATCTATGCTCCTCACACCACCTTCCTCTTGCCTTTCAGACATATCACAGAATAGGAACCGTAAAACATTATTAAATGAAAAAAATAAAATATCACAGCTTAGTTTTCATCCAGCATGACATCCAGCTTATATTTGTAGCTGATATATGTAGACATTCATGCATACTTGGAGCTGTTTCCCAGTGAGGAAATGGTTGGTTCCAGTGGTCTGCTGTAGTGTGGCCTCTCCTCCTGAGGAGCGTCCTGCTCTGGCAAGGCTCTTACTGGTGTGCAGGCGATGGTCTCCCTCCGGTTTCTAGCCCTCTGCCTCCAGGGAGCGGCCGTTACCATGCCTCCCTCCACACCTGGGGCTCTCGCTCTCCGAGGAGCTGCAGATATTTCCTGCCTCTCTGCTCCCTCCATCCTCCTGTGCGCCACTGCTTCCCCACAGCCTCCACCGTTCTGTTCGGGCCTGAAAGGTGGATCCACCTCACCGTCCTCAGTCTTGTTCCACTCCGAGCCTGCAGAGCGGCTCTTCTTCAGGATCCCTTTCAAGCCTGGCTCAGAGTCGTCCAGCGGCGGGCTGTGCTGCGTTGGACCGGGCTCTCTGGTTCCGGGGCCGGCGTCTGGCCTTGGCTGGGAAAGACGTACCTCGCTGGGTTTCAGGTTGACAGACGAGGCCTGCTGTTTGTCGGACAGATGCGGGGACAAATCGAAGGCAGGAAGCTGAACGGGGCCTTTCTGGAGCTAAAGACAGATAAGAAGGAGGAATAAAGATAATTACCACAAAAGTACCCTTTTTTATCAGTCATCTTTTTTTTCCAATAATACTGTTCCTGATACATAATAACCCAAAGACCCCTGGTAACCTTGGCAACTACATTGATACCACCTACAGCTAAATCATCACAACCATTAGAGGTTTAACCTTCATCAGTCACTCTAGCTAACGTGTTCATATAGAACAATTTCTAATATATATTCAGTCAAATTTTTCAAATCCAGGGGGCATGTGTTTTACCAGAATCTGATGATCACTCAATCAGCAGTGACAGCCAGTTCACATTTTTAAATATTCTGCAATACCTCTTTGTCTCCCAGGAGACATAGCCTCTGTGATTTATGTTCATCATATATGAAAATATACATTTATTTTGACTTCAGTGTAATTATTTGCGTCTTCCTGCTCACCATGCTGACCTCCTCCACGGTGATGGGCTGCGTGCGGTACCGAGCCCCCTTCTGCCTTCGTCTCTCCGGGGGCCCGTCAGCGGGGCCGCCCCCCTGCCTCGAAGGCAGAGACAGTTGGTTGAAGAGGGCCAGCTTCTCGCTCATGCTCAGCTTGCAGCTCTCATCTCCGTCCTCCACCGACTCAGCCTGCGCGGACTGGGCCTCCGCTGGAGGGGCAGGTTTGGGGGCGCTGCAGGGAGACATCACATTAGACGTTAGGCGGTCAGATGAGGATTTCTGTGCGCACCCTAACATTTCTCATTCCTTTGTGTAGCGGCGGTGGGTCATGTCGCTGCACTGGGCGCCACGTTACCATGAACACACACACACACTGCGGTTTATTTTTAGTCAATCTGACGGACAAAATCCTGCTGCTGGAAATACTCAGTCAAGCAGCAAATGTGTATCTGAAAATAGTCTCCATTATATGAACTATACAGTATGCACTAACATTTGGAGTGGGGGTAATGCACAGGTTTAATAGCCTCTCTTTGTCATGTGTTGCAGACTTATAGCAGTTAAATGTCTTGTTTAGTTTTTGTCCATAGACCTTCTCCAGAGCATAACAGCAAATCACTTACATCCAATGCACTCAAGGCAAAGTCCTAATTACATGATATGGGTTTGGTGACACTGAATCTCCCCCCACCTTATCGCCACCATTTCCTCACAGGTGATTGGCTGAGTCAGAAAGCGGTGGTCGTTGCCGCGCCGTGTCCTGCGTTCGTGACAGACGCTGCCCGAGCGAGGCTTCAGGAGGGCCGGGGCCTCGGAGACAGCGGACTTCTCCAGCTCCTACAGAGGAGGACAATTTTGATATCATCACAATGCATGTACTGTAGCATCTGTCGCTCTATGCTGCAGGTGGACCCGAACATTCAGGTTAAACAGCCGCCTCGATCCGTATGATGAATAAGTAACCGGGGCGACCACAAAACATGGCGGTGAAAAGTCCCCTCCTGATGTCTCCTGTTCTATTTGTATGGACAGACGGAGGGAGGGGAAGTGGGTCAGATAGCTGGTGAATAAAGCAGCGAACTGTAAGGTGGAGTGTCTTGGCTACTGCTACGTGCCAGCCCAACAGGTCACGGTGTAACCAGAGACCCGGTGGCTTCAGTTACCTCCCCGCCTGCCTCCACAGAGCAGAAGGCTAATTATAACACAGCTGCTCTGGTTGTTAATGGCAATACAGCGCCTGGCACATTTACACCTGATGCTTCAGGACTAAAACTGAGCAGGAGGTGAAATGTTGGAATAATAGAAAACCCACAGAGTGTTACATCTTCTGTATGAGATGAAACCAGCAGGATGACTCTGAGGGGCTACACAACAGCTTTGAATGCACATTTATCACACCATAAATTTAGACCTTCTTTTAATAAGCAGACACAAACTAGACTGTGCATCTAAGAACTGCACCTGTTTAGATCATTCATATTCCCTCAGCGTGATCAGGTTGTGTTCTGCGTGCTCAGCGCTGGCTCACCACACGTCTTAGAATGTAAGGTGAGCAGCTGAGGTGGCCGCTGACGACGGATGGAGCTTTCTCTTTATCGGTTCAACATTCACCGTTTTGCAACAGATTATCACCGAGCCACGACAGCAGCATTCAAATGTCCCATTCAACAGTGTCGCGGCTTGTGTTTGCTCTGTCTGGTCGGACGAGTTTATCTAGGACCTGACATCTTGGCAAAATAATCGAGCCACGGGCAGCCATCAAGGATCCTGTTTCACCGCGGAGACAAACGCAGACTCACTTTAAACAAAGACATCTTGGCTGCCACGCTCATTTTGGCTCTGTCGTCTGTTTTCACATCTCCTGTTAGAAGAAAGACATAAATCATCATGTGACAACGAACGTGGGAACAGTTAGTGAGTGACTCATCGCACACTTCAGACAGCTAGCAGGTGCATGGGGTTATAAAACAGGCTGTAGATGAGCATATAAATGGCAAATTTCTGATCACTCTATAGACTTGTTTATTTCTATTTTATGCTTCTTCATACTTAATCCGGCAGCAATAATTACTCATTTCTCTTAAGATTAAGACTGAACCAACTTTTTTTTAGTCCAAGGTGACCCTCTATTTAAAAAGCAGTGTCTGCTAAGACTCAGATGTCGCTTCTCACATGGTTTAATTTACCTCTAAATGCCTGTTACTTTACATACACTCATATAAACAGTAATACGTGTTTTAATGGCGGCTTACCGATGCCAGTCATTGATGCCATTGCTCCTATTGCTAATAATATTAGTGTGGTTTTACATTAGTTAATGATGTGTCATATTGTTTGAAACACCACTAAGAAGCTGCTTGCTTCTGCCGTTTGTTTAACAGTTGTGTAAATTCCCTGTAAGTCAATCTTTGTATAGACTCGTCTGTAATCTTTTTACAGTGGGGGTCAACGGCAGGACTGACTGAGTCCGCTGCCCTCTTGCTTTGTGAGACATGAATCTGTCATCGCTGAAGAGATTAAACATTGTCAGCCTAAAAATATAACCTGGTCTCTTTCCTGTTGCCTCCATAAACTGAATTTATGGAGGCAACTGTGTGACTTTGAGGGACACGCCAAACAGTTGGTTCATAGGAAACCTTGTGTGCGGGCCGTCCTACATATTGTGCTGTTGATGTCGTCCTTTCATTTTGCCTGCAATATGTGAAATGTGCTTTCCAGCGTAGCACTCAAAAGCAACACAAAGACAAACTGAAGAAGGAGGCAGCTTTACCTTTACTGTCCTCCTCTTCCTCGCCATCCAGGAGCCTGGAAGATGGAACAAGGGCAAAGGATGAGTTCATCAGGGGAAATATGGAAAGAACAGCGCCGCAGACTGTAATCTCTCCTGTGTGTTCTCTTTCTGATCCTGCTTCACATTGACAATGATGTCGGTGCACCAGTCTTTTAGCTCAGACAGTGTGATACTGTGCAGTATTTGCATGCTCGGTAGGAAGGCAAACCCATGCAAACTACACTCCGCACTGGCCACACCCCAGCTTCAAGGTTACTGTATTTTTTTTGTGAGGACCAAATATCAACAAATCTTTCCTTTGGAAGATAGTTATAGTGTTGTATTGCCAGCAAAGTCTGCTGTTTTGCCCTCATTAACTAGCTGATGTCAGTGAGTTTGGAAGTTGTCAAATGGAAACCACACAATATTTTCAAAATATGAAAACACTGCAAAAAGACCACTGCAAACAGCATCTTCAACTTGCCCCTACCCGCTGCTCTCCTCCATCTCATTGGCTGTGATTGGCTGTGTCCTGAAGCGTTCGCTAGTCTTGCGACCACCGCTTGGACCTCCAGGGAAGTATCGCCGGGTGCGCCGCCTGCCCGCCTCAGTGCCCGGCTTCACAGCCAGGTCCAGAGAGGACGTGGCTCGCCCAGCGTCGGGGCAGCTAGTATGACAGCATGAGAGAAGGGGAGATGGAAGAAGAAGCTGAAACGAGGACAAACGTTTTCACAGAAAGCACACAGTCTGATCGTTTCAGTCTGAGCCACACACATGCAGGTGACCCTACACTTTCTCCGGCTGCGCTCCGCTCTCCGTCTGCTGCAGGAGGGCACTTCTCAACTGGCCCACCGACACCCGAGTGTGGAGCTGCGGGCCGTCGAGTCCAAGAGGGACAAAGTGCCCCTCCCCACAAAGCATGCTGGCAGAGTCCTGGCAACCCTGCCTGCAGGGGGAGGAAGTGAACGGAAGGAGGTGAGGATGCAGGAGTGGGGAGCGAGGGGTGAGGAGCACTCTCTCAGAAACAAAGTACAATATAGTTGGCCTCTAATGACAAAAAGTGCAGCTGAGAGTAAAAACCAAGTGCAAGAGAATAATCAGACTGGCTTTAAAACTCCCTCCTGGGACCACTGATCTAGAGGTCCCACTTTTAATTAGTAACAAAGGCCAAAGAGCAACTGGTAAAGTCAAGGATCTGGTGCAGCAGAAAGGTTGCAGGACGAAAGAGTTGCTGTATATGGTAGCGTACTACTACTACTACTAGTGGGCAGACTTTATATCATAATCTTATTATTTCTGCTGTCAGTTGCAAAAAAGGTTAGTAACTGCTATCCAAAACATTACTGTACTTTCTTTAAACAAATTTCATGACAAATTTTTGGGAGTCAAACAATGAAACTAATTCACAGATACAGATCTGGTGTGAATTCAGGCACATATAAATGACACATGAATAGAAATAGGACATGCACATACTGCATATACATAGAGTACCCACTTCTGTGCATTTACTGCATAACTGACAAATAAAAGATGCTGTAGTCAACCTACTGTGCCCCACATACTGTACAGTTACAGTGTCTGCATGTGCATGCACTACTTTTTCGCATAATGTCTGCAGACGAATATTAATATTATGCTACAGACTGTAGAACAATACATACAACAGGTATTGATGTCAAGGTCAAAAAGCTCAAGGAAAGTGTCATGTCATCCTAGTTATGTAGCCAGAATATGACTTTATTGGTGTTACTATGGCTACTCCATTTATTATTGGCTTCAGTAACAGAATATCATACTAATAGAGGTTCAGTTTAATGTGTATGTGTAAGTTTAAACTGATCCCTACATTATCTCTGCGTGTTCTTTTGCACCTACAAGTTGTTGGAATGGGAGATATGTTCATACTGCTCTGTTGGTTACAGCTCACACACTCAATGAATGATGACGACTTTGACTCACCTTCTCTGGTAGCTGGCCTCGGCCTCTAATCCGTTCGTAACCTCTTGTGTTCGGCCGTTCACTCGTTCACTGAGGCCGCCTGAGTTCGACGTCCCCCTGTGGGGTCGGGTCGCCAGCTCGTGCTCCTCTTTCCCATCCCTCCGCACCCACTTGGAAGGAAGCTCCTCCATGTTGCCATAGCGTTCAGCCAGTTCTCGCCTCCTCTCAGCTTTGTAGCGGGCGATCCGCTCTGCTCTGGGCTCCAGGACCGGGTTCTCCATGGCGTCCCTCAGAAGGATTCAGGATTCAGCTCCTCAAATGATTGCAAAGCATTTAGGGACAATCAGGAGATGGGATGTTCTTTCTCCGCTTATCAGCTGAGGTAAAAAACAGGAGCCAAACTTTCTTCCAGTAAAATTCAGATTCCATCAGACCCAAAGACTTCTTGGTTTGCTGACAGGGTTAGAAGACAGTCTGTCCCACTTTCTCCTGGAATACTGAAGAGAAAATGAGTAAGAAAGGAGTATTTGTCACAAGCACACACATCCTACCTAGAGCTACATGTTTCTAAGAAAGACCCATGACAACATCGATGACTGGCTGCCTTCATTATATATTAACCGTTTTTCTAAAAGTGCATCCTCCATCTAACTCCTTTCAATGTAAGATGACCTGTACCGGCCTGCGGTGCCATGCAGGAATCTCCCCTTGCACAGAAACTAAACACCACAGCTCAACTCTGCTCTGGGTTAAAGCCTCGGTGGCACCGAGTCTGCAGGCTTGTTGGTGTTTTCAGCAAACACCAAGTAACTAAAGCTGAACCGGTCACTGTTTTCTAGTTCAAATGTTATCTAACAGCCTACATCAGCCATTTCACAGTTGTATATCACCACAGAGCACACAAATAAGGGCCTATATGGATTTAATTACCAATCTCTCAAGCAAAAAACCTCCCTGTGGGCTACATGGTTACAAAACCTGAAGCTGTAAATTATGAATAGTACTACTATTGCATTTAAAAACCGCAACTAACCACCAGCTGTGTTCACAAATGAGTTATGGTTTGTGCTGACAAATATGTACAAACATAAATGTGTGTTTGCATATGCGTCTGTGTGCTTTCAAAAACTGCAGATGTCAGCATTCCTGGTGCAGGAAGCACAATAGAGGCCAAACAAAGAGGCATGAGCCGCAGACTTAGCTCACCCGATGGCTCTGCTGCAGGGCTGAATTGAGTTCCCAAAGTAAAAGATGTGACTTTTATGTAAATCTAATCAGCAGCAAACACTAAATAACCACTGCTAGTCAGATCTGACCTTGATCTGTAAGAAAAATCCACACATCAAGTCATATTGAATTAACTGAGGGCCACATTTACAGAGAATGTGAAGATGATAAATTCCCATTCCAGAGAGAATTTGTCTGAGCCGAACAGTAGATACAGCGACCCCTGCATGGGAGAAAAAGCTCAAGGACTTTTGTCCTCAGTTCACAACACCTGAACACCTGCTTTCATTAAAAACACTCACCTCCCCGTCCAGACCCAGAGAGTGTGACACTCTTGCATCCCCAGCCCCACTGATGCCACACTACCTTCACTTTTGCTGGCAAGACATGAGTTGAGCGTTTTGCCACACTTGTTTAAAGAGTGGAGTCACATGACAAGCTGGAGGCTTGTGGATTGGAAGGGAGCATGCCAATGAGGATCAACCAGGATCATGAGCTTCTAATCCAGCGACACTAGTTGACATTATAAAGCTGGTGGATGAACACATGACTGAGTCTCTACCTCCTGTCAGCGACTTCACATAATTTTCTAATGAGTTAATCCAGAGGGGTTAAACGAGAACAATTGATCATTCTGAGAAATAAATTCCAGTATCACTTTCTAGATAGCATTTAAACCACACCACTATGGTTCTGACTGAAGCACACTGAAAATATAATCGTTAGTCACCTGTTAAACCGACATAATTCCAGAGTTCAAGTGCAGAAAATGTTGATATTATGTAACAATAGATCCTCAGGGTCCAGGAGAAGCAAAGTAAACCAGATTAAGAGGTTGGCCAAGAATAAGCCTCCGACCAATTACACCTGCCCTGCTGAGCCACCTGCACTAAAACCCCATGTGGTTGTCCACAACTCAAGGACACATTCTCAGAGGCCTTTCATGCACATTACAAATGGAGGCGGTAATAAATCATGAATGAGGATGGGTTTACACTGCCTTGCACTGCATTGTTCAGATGTAACATATGGGTATTTAATCTGACAACAGCAGCTCCAAATCCTGTTGAGCATTTAATTGATGTCCAAGTTTAAGTCAAGAGGCTGGAGGGCTGACAGGAAGAGCAGCTTTCAGATTCTTTCAAAACTCCTCTGCTCTCCAGACGCATGATCATGTAGTCTCAAACGATTTAGGCGGTCAACGTCCTTAACAGACAGTCATTTCTGCCAATGGAGATAAAATATTCCGCTTTATAATAATTTGGATGGAAATAATTGGAGGAACACACTCCCGCAGAGAGGGAACTCGCGCGTAAACTGTGCGTAAAACATGTCAGGGCGCTTAACAACGTTAAATTCCGAATAGTTTTCTTTCAACAATACTACATTAATCTGTTAATTGACAAAGTGACTGGACATTACACGTATAAGGACACGATTCTCTGTGCTAAAGAGCCCAAACTTCAGCAAGCCAGACAGGTGAGAGACCGTAACAAGTGACTTGAGATCAAACATTCAGAACTCGTTCCAAGCTGCTTAAATTTGTCGTCAGACGCCTTTAATGCAGGATAGAGTATTACATGTGTACTTACATGCACAGCGAGCTGTGTGCCTTCCCCAGCCCGGCGGTCCCTCCCCACTGGTCCTTCACCACCGCGACTCGCTCCAAATGTAGTCACACTCGCAGCTGCGGATGGCGCACCGTATTAAGGGGGGGGGGGGGGGGGGGGGAGTATAAATAGATGGGCAAAGCGCGGGACGCCCCCTGCGCTGCACAGGAGACGCATCTATCGCCGAGCTGTGGATTTACTCACTGCTGGGGCCTTTGAAGCCCCGGGGTCAGTTCTGGTCAACTTAATTAATTCGAATTTAGCTGAGTTATACTGCACTCGAGAGGCAGAATATCAACCAAGATCTAAACGGATACCTCAATGTGCAGCCGTGTGCCAAAAGTCTAGCTAATCGTTCAATTTACAGTGCGCTCACAAAGTCCCAAATTAATTAATTTAATTATTATAAACCAACTAACTGTACTGAAACACTGCTGTTGCTCTAGGTAATGAAGCGGACGCGTGTATGGTTACTTGCTAAATCCTTAATTAACAAATCAAAGCGCCAAAACATGAACATACATATAAAATAAATTCATATGCATTCATTTATTGTATTAATGACTGAAATGTTTAGATCATTCCAGTTAGTAAAATGTCTGCTGGTTATATTGTCTCACTTGATTTGTTTCCTGCTTTTCACATTTCACGCACGAACTTTTTATAAAACCGCAGCGCTGACATCTGAGGTGAAAGGGAAAATGTAATTGTGGGTGCAGTGGATCAAAAATAATTATTCTTCCAGGTTTCACTGAAATTTGGAGATGAGGATGAGGAGCCAATACAGTTGGTGCACAGAGTGTTTCAACGGCACCCCCTTCCGGTCACATTCTGAAATTGCAAGTTAAATTATTTTACAAACATTACAAACATTTAACCTTATTGTATTCAAATGCAGAAGCAGATGTGAGAGGCAGCTGTTTATAGAAATGTTTCTTCACTGAACAGTTTAACTCACGTAAAAAAATATCTGTCAATACAAACATAAATACAGATGTAATCGGCTCTGATTACACCATAAATATCTTCACAAAAATATCAAAAATAAAGTGTTACATGTCCTCATCCATACAAGTCTGGAAAAAAACTTTTTTGAAACATAAAGGACATATCTCACCAACTCAAAAGCTTTCAAAATTGTGTTCGGTGGCATTTAACCAGATAGAAGAGTAACACTCAACAAAGTAGGACTACATTTTGTGAAAAAAACACAAATCTAAATCAAAGAACAAAAACTGCTCCTTCATTCACGTGAACACAGTCAAATTTAGAAATAAAACTAAGTATTTAAAACTATCAAGAGGCAATTGCCTCAAACATACTTCCTGTTTTGGGATATTATCAAAATACGTACCAAGTTATACAAGTCAGGCCTTTCATATTTAGTGATGGTCAAAAGGAGTAAAACCTCAAACTAAACCACAGTCTACCAAAATAAAACTTTAACTCTCTCAAAGCCAATCAAACAAGCCATGCTCGGAACAAAGCATACAGCTGATTTTATGGCACTATGTTTTTGTTTTGTTTTGTTTTTTTAAAAGTTGATTGCAGATTGCCGGAAGATCAGAGCAGCGGGATGTGAATTTCTCCTCCTTCCACTCTTCATCCAATTGAACTCTTCAGTGGTTCGCAAAGAAAGGATGGGCCAGGGCTTTGGCGGCTGAGATGCGGCCACTCGGTCTGAATGCCAAACATTTCTGCAGGTAAGAAGATGCACCACCTTATAAACATATTGGAGGGAGGCCAGCTGATGTTAGTCCCCTGTATAAATGCTCGGCTACTTGCCCTGATCTGTCCACCCAGCAGCTCAACATACAGCAAAACAAATATTTAGGAGTTCTGGTCATGCACAAGAGCAAGCAGCTGTGCAAACAGGAATGCTGTTTTTTTAGCCTAACGAGCAGCATTGTTCTGGGGATGGCAGCTGATCCACCACTTTGGTACAAAATGAAAACACCTCACTTTAGGTTGGATGGATTGATGTTTGATTTAAATGTTCATGTATCTCTCAAGATAAACAGCAACGTTTTGGGCGATCCAGATTTTTGATTTGTCATTGTGGGTATAATTTGTCCTGCTTTGGTTTAAAAAAACATAAAGTATTTCCATCAGCCTCAACATGCTAAATAGATAACATTAAATCACTAACAGTTTAAACTGAGGTAAACCTGTGCTCGGCATCAGCTAAACATGTGCCACTGTGCCTAAACGTAGCGTAATGGCTCCCACCATGGCTGTAGATTCTTTTATGGAAATTATTGTGAAATGTATGTATCGGTTTGTCAACCTATTGCATCGGTGCTACTCATTTTTTGTCTTCTTTATCTCTACAGTAAAGTATATTTACTACCTAACTGTTCCAAAGTGCATTTATTTAGTCTGGTTTAAAATTAAAACTAAAGAAGCAGTGTTCTTTGACCGTGTCCAAAATCTCTCCATGTTTACTGTGCACTGCATTATATTTTATCCACCTCTGTTTTATGTGAGTTTGAATTTATTCTGTATATGCCCTTATAATCCCCACATAGCGACAACAACAAAATGTTATTGGCAATTTATGAACGAGAAACTAGTATGCAGTGATGAAAATGACATTGCTTACAATACTGCAAACTATTTAGTGTGGTCTATCAGTGAGGAGGCAATTTGGACACAGCTGCAGTGTGAAACGTGAACTTTGCGACATAAACACAAACACAGATGCGCTCACAGACAGCAGGTCGTTCTCGTCTGGGCTCAGGTTGGGCAGCAGCTTGGCGCAGGAGACTTTGGGTCCCCACTTGACCGAGTATGAGATCAGGCTGTCCTCAGGCCAGTCCTCCTCACTGGGCAAACCAATCACCCTGACAAGCATGAAACAAGGAGCCACTGAACAGCAGCAGAGGCCAGAAATGTAAAAGCTACTCTGACATTATACAGAAGAAATCTAATCTAAAAGTAGGCAATAAAAAGCTCTCTTCATTTTTTGCTCTGTAGCAGCTGTCAGAAGGTTCTGTGCCAAAACTGACTGTCTATCTTCACTAAAGGCCCAGTTCCAGCTGAAGAAGAGCAGCACCCAAACATGATGCGGCCACCACCATGCTTCACCGTTGTTATGGTGTCCTTTTGATTTTCTTTTATAGCTTTGAGCAAAAAGCTCAGTCTTGTTCTCATCTTCTCATTTTTCCTCAAGGTTCTAGAAGAGTGATATGAGTTGATTTTTTTTTCCATTAGAAAATGCTGGCATCTTGCCACCCTACCCCATAGCCCAGACATAACAGCGAGATAGTTTTCACACGTAGGGAGCAATCAATACTTGCCAGAAAGAGGTGCAGATTCTTTAATGTTGTTGTCAGCATCCTGACAGCTTCCCTGGCCAGTTTTCTTTGTCTTCTCATCAATTTTTGACGACTTCAGTTTTTGATCACGTCACTGCTGTGCCATGTTTTTTTTCACTTGCTTATCTCCAGTTTTCAATGGTATCTAATGCCTTGGAGATGTTTTTGTAGCACTCACTTGAGCGATACCTTCCAACAATGAGACCTTTTTGAAGCTCTTTGAGGGCCATAGTTCTTGTAGTATCATGCACCCAAGAAGACCAGAAAAATCATTCAAGAAGAGCTCAGATTTTGTCTGAATTTTTTGGAAGTGTGATCACACAGGAGCTATATGAGAATTTGATTCTGAAAATAGCCACATGTAACATCAAGGGTGTTCACTGATTTGATACCCACTATACTTCATTATGACAGTGTGATAACTTGGTTCCATGGTTGTATTAATCATTAAATAAGAACATCATCACTGCCTGATTTTCAGTGGAGCAAACCCAGATGATTAGATGCCTAAAGGAAGAACAAAAATACTCACTCGAAGATTTTCTGCAGCTGCTGCACCTCTGTGTATCCTTGAAACAACGGTCTGTGGGATAGAAGAAGAACAAGGCTCAGTGAAAATCCCACGGCAGCTTCATTTGCGTCTTCACAGCTGTTCAGAACTTTTTCACCGGCCTGAAATATTTCCTCCAGCCAAACACGACTGAGACGTCCTTACCTCAAGAGGAAGAGCTCGGCAAAGATGCAACCGACGCTCCACATGTCCACTGAGGACATGTAAACAGAGTTCAGCAGCACCTCAGGAGCTCGATACCACAGTGTTACCACCTGATCAGAAAGAGCGAGGGAAGGAAATTAGAAAATAAAGACACACAGGCAGGGTTGGAACAAGTGACAAAAGAACATTTCTCACCTCAGGCAAAGGAACAGACAGAAATACAGCTCAGGAGAGTAGCATTTAATATTAGATATCAAGCTTACACCAGGAGTAAGAGCAATATTGAAGGTGTGGATCCGTGCTAGTCCAAAGTCTGCAATCTTGATTTCTCCATGGCTGCTAACCAGGACGTTTTCTGGTTTTAAGTCACGGTGCAGCACCATGTTTGTGTGTAAGAAGTCCAGTCCTCGCAGCAGCTGCAGCATCACATCCTGGGAGCAGCACGGCAAAGAATTACTATTATATCTCAAGAGCTGAGATGGTAAAATAGAATCAGATCATGAGTCCATACCTTAATGGAGGCACGGCTCAGTCCAGAAGCTGTGACCTTTGAGAGGAAGGAGGTCAGATCCTGGTCAACGTACTCCAGCACCATAGTGAGGTCCAGGCTCTTTCCCGCAGATGCAACAGATGCATCCAGCAGCCTGCAGAGTGAACAAGGCCACAGTGTTTGAACAAAGCATTGCACCAGTAGAGAATGTTTAAGGATGTTTAGAATTATGCAAGCATGTAGATGCATTTGAGAAATAACATCGAATGGACTCGATTTTGAAATCAAAAAATTGGTTGCAGACTCTAAAATTGTGCTTTTAAGAAAATATTAAGGCATAAAAAGAGCAAACACCACGTTGCTTTTTAATGAGTAAGATAAATAAGATGAGAACCTACTTGACTATGTTAGGATGGCTGAAGTGCTCCATTCTGCGCAGCAGCGCCACCTCTCGGATCATGAAGGTAGGGATCCCGTTCTGCAGCGTGTCCCCGCGGATGTTGTACTTTTTAACCGCCAGGAGGCGCTGTTTGCCCCCCACCTCTCTGGCTTTGTACACTTTACCGTAGGAGCCTTGTCCTACTTCTGCCAGGATCTCGTAGCGCAGAGGTTTCGCGCAGACGTTCATTGTCCTCCACGTTCAAACTAAATTAACCTGAACTTTACAGAAAAATGTCCACTTTAGGATGGCAGCTGTCACATAGCTTAGAACCCCTTCACCTAACCTAGCTGGGGTCAGAGTAAGCTAGCTAAGGAGGCCATGTACATTAAATGTGTATGTTAGCTAGCAGCTATTCATCAGCTGTCAGGGCAGCACAGACACACACCACCTGTAATAACGCCGTTTTAGACACACTTAACAAGCCTTTAATTACTTGTACCTCTATTTGTGGCGCTTTTACTTTACCTGAAAATCCTGTGCGCAATTCCGCCACCATCTCCCGGCGGCAGCAGGAAAAAGTTTCTACATAACTGTCAGAAAATGATGAGAAAATCACACCCCTTTTATTGGCCAACTAATCAGAAAGCTCAGAATGAGAAAAAAGAAAGCGTGATTCATCGGAGCAGACCACCTTCCTCCACTGCTCCATTTTTAAAGTAGTGGCTAATCGGTAATTGTTGACAATAAACAAAAAAAGAATAAGTAAATATAAACAATACGTCTGATTAATGCTTGCGTTAAAGACATACAGTGTAAAGTGAACTGATGGGACATTCAGAAAAGGAAAAAAAAGTGGGAAATTTCCACCTCTGCTGTAAGAAATTATTTTTACCCACTGAGAAAATATTATGAAAAACATGCACACTACACCACAGATCGAATAGCAACCAATTTATTGTTTGCTTCACATAAAAACAGACATAACATGTGGCATCATAGAGTTAAGTGCATGGCACAAGGGTTTCACAACAAAGTGCATAGAAACAACAACACTGAGAATTAGTTGGAAAAGTTTGTTAGCTTGGGTGCGTGCAGATGGATGGTTGAAAACTGTGCATGTCCCATTATATAAACTGCATGAATGAGTGTAGGCCTGAATGTAGTAGCTGCCATAAAAATAAAGGCAATACAGTAGTAATTTTAGCATTGTGGATTCACTTGTAAGATCAGTCAAACGTTCAGTAAGAGCTATACTGTCTTGTACAGTTCTGTTCTGTTCTTACTGCAATTTTGATTTGCTAGATTTTGCTCTCTTTGCCAAGGCGATGCCGTCCAGGTGGAGGTTGCGGTTCAGAATGACCGAGCCACAGGTGAGAGCTCCAGCGAGGGCGCCAGCAAGACCGCACGAGAACACATCTTGACCTGAGGAGCGAAAGAACGAAGAGCAGGACATTCAGCAGGAGTGTGTCTTTAAAATCAACAGGATGACTGGATGATGTGGTGCCGCACAGACCTGTCAGGTAGAGGTTCTTCAGGGGAGTCTGAGGTCTCACTGTAGCGTTGAGTTCAGGGGTGAAGCGGGCGATGCCATGATCCGCTCCGTAGATCTCACCTTTGGGGGTTCCGATGTAGTGTGTGTTCGTGATGGGGGTTCCAGCATCAATGTACTCAATCTGCACAGAAGAAACAAGCACATCAGTGTACAATATATATCTTAAATTTAACCGACAATGCCTGCTTATGATTATTTTTGCTATCTGACAGTTCTTTGCACGGTTAATCCATTATTCATGTGAAATTGCTGCGAAAATAGTGGGAAAATATTATTTTCCACAGCACAAAGTGATGTTATTTCAGATGTCTGGCCAACCATCCAAAACTTGAGAACAGGAAGATTATGTCAGGTCAAAACAAAGTATTTTTGACAACTTTGTGCAGACGATTGTGCAAAGATTGAGTCCCAGTAATTTAATGAGACATCAAGGGTTTAAAATACCCTCAAAGATCAGAAACACCTGTCACGGTAATGAGGACAGTTCAGTTTCTGCAGCATTGATTGACCAGATTTTGATGCAGAGGGTTTCATGCTATAGGAGCAAACAAAGGGCTATGTTTTTAGTAAATGTACAGCATATAGATTAGGTGCTGCTGAACCCTGCTGAGTGAGCCTTACCTCACCACTCAATAATTTACTATCATGAGGTAATGAGACGTGAGATTTCCTTCACCTTGTCTCTGGTGATCTTGGGGAACATTTCCATCACCACCTCCAGAAGAGAGTCAATGAAGGCCTGTTTCAGCTCTTTGTAGTCTGGGCCTCTGTTTGTCACTTTGCCGTCCTTCCACTCCTCAAACCATGCGTAGTTGGCAAAACTGACCAGGCTCAAAGTAGACTTTCCTGGTGTGAAGAAAACAAATGAGATAATGTGTGAGTAAACAGTTTATGAATGAACTAAGCACCAGTGTGACAACGCACAATTAATGTTCTCTATCAAAGGCACTTGATCACCATCAATCATTTCAAACTTTGCCCTTTAAAGCTTCAGAACAGTTCAAATCTTTAGGCGCCAGTGTCACAAAAACATTTGCATGAGGACTTCTCAAAACTATCCAAACAAACAATGCAAGAGTTGCAGAGACGGCCCTATATTCCTCTATCATTAGCTGGAGGAATCAATATTAGCAACACGACCAACCTCCAACATTTCTTTTCCTGTATCAATGCATCCCAACATGTACTACAAAAGGATTATTTCATAGCTTGGAAGGGAGCGCTGCAGACTTGACTGCAGTAGGCCAGATCAGCAGGAGGAATGGGATTCCAGCTTTATTACTGGGCGAGTAATGTGGGGATGGTATCCTGCTAGCTGCATGCCTAAGCTCCAACACATGTGAAGGGTGGAGGAATAGTGTCGACGGCCCTCTTGTATTGCGGGCTAACTATTCTGAGCTCTTACAGCTGTGTCTCCTGAGTCATTAGAAAGGCCAGTGGTCTCTCACACACATTGGAGAACACTGCAGACTGACTGGGTCTCTCAGTTAAAAGATAAATGTAATATAGCTTGGTTGCACTTTTTAAATTCTCTATCTAATCCTAACTCCCCAAACCAGTCAGCAATAGAATTTCTATTTCTACAAGACCCACACAGTAAAGGAGTTATAAGCTAAATATATGAAGACCTGAGTCAATACACAGAAACCTTGGCATGATTAAAATCTGCCTGGCATTATGGTTTAAGGAAGGGGATTACAGAAGAGCAGTGGAAGACAGCTCGAGAGCATAGCTTCAGTCTGTGTGAGTAAGGCATTTCCAGTTTAAGGTAGTAGTACATATTCTAGATCCAGCATCATTAGGTGATTTGCTATGGAGCTTATTCTGGATATTATTGGAGAAATATGTTTCCGTTTTTATGAAAAAAAGACCCTTTGATTTAGATTCTTTGAAGGTATTTCTGAGAATCAGACAGTACCATAACACAAACCATTGCTGAACAGAAGCCTGCTAGCATGAATAGTGACCTTGCTTTAATGGAAACAGAAAACTGCACCAACCCAATTAGGTAAGGTCAAATTCCCTCAGAAAAATAACAGGACAGAGTCTACATGATGGGTTTGGACTTGGATCAGCTTTTTACTGCCTGCAGCGGCCTTTTGGGGATATCTCATTATTCTGAGACGCTTTGTTTTGTTATAAGATGAAAAAATACAGGTTAAAAAAAACAAACACATCTGCCGTTTCTGTACCTGGTGATCTCTCCTCCCAGGTAGGATCTTTAGCTGATGGGGAGGCCACAAACAGCACAGGTATATTTTTAGCAGACTCTTCCCTCTCTCCATTCCTATATTTCTCCACCCTGGAAAGAAGACAGGCCACTCTGGTGAATTCGCGTTAAATATAGGACCAAAAACAATATTCCTAACGGCATCCTCTGGATTTAACTGGTCAGTTTACAACACATCTTTTGCATTACATGGGTTTTTGCTCATGTATAAATGAAGTGGGTGGAGCCTTTGGGTAAACCGAGAGATGGCCAGAGCCAAAATCCCAAACTCAAGGCATATAAACTGTAGTTCACAAACCAGTGGATGACATGTGATGGCTAAGTTCGCTTATTTTTTTTTTTCGGACAGCACAAAGAGAGAATTCTAAAACAAAGTGTACATACAGTTCATCAAAATTGTTCTCTGCAAAGATCCAGTAGTTGTCTGCTTTCAGGCCCAGCTCCTCTTTGGTACCATTCAGACCGATGAAAACATTCAGGCCACCATCACCATGCTTCATCATACTCAGCTGCTTCTGAATGGCTGTAAGACAGGAGAGCCACAGGACAAAACTGTAACACTGTGGACCTTCGAGGCTTACAAATCAAATTAAGCACTTTCTGACCTGGCATGGCCTGGAGGTCTTTGGGCAGCAGCTTCTGGTAGGTGTTAAAGATCCCAGCGTTAGAGATGACCATAGGAGCATGGATATGGACTTCCTCCTGACCCTTCATGACGCTCACCCCTGAAACCATACAAGACAAATGCAAAGAATCATCTCCTCTGTGGGATCTGAAAGACGTGAGTGTGTGTAGAAAAACTGAGGAATCACACCCACCACAAGCTTCCTTGGCATCATTGAATAAGATGCGGTTGACTGGAGCTCGAACCAGAACAGCTCCCCCTGCCTTCTCAACGATGGGGATCATATGGTAGGCAATTTCACTGGCACCACCTTTGGGATACCAGGCTCCATTCAGGTAGTGGCTAACCGGTAAAGTGTGCATGGAAAAGCTGGCATCTTTTGGGATGTTACCTGGACATCAGAGATAGGACACTGTCAGCAGTGTGCTGGAGAATAATGTGGTTATGGCCACAGGACTTCAGCTGAACCTACCATAGGTGCCAAAGATGTAGCTGAAGACAGCCCTGAGGTCCTTGTTCTCTGTCAGTTCATTGACCACGTCTGTCAGGCTGCGGGACGCCATTTTAAAGAAGAAGGAGAGACGTTTGGCGAGGCCAGTGTAGACCAAGAACTTGGCCAAGGGGACGGGGCAGACCTTTAGCACAGCGAAGAGCCAAACACCCCATGAAGTTTTCTGAAGAGAAAACACACAGGTGAAGGTTGCAGTAAACCACAATAGACACTTGAGAGTGATCCAATTCATTTTGTTTCTGTAATCACTTTTATTTACTTATTGCTCATTTATGTATTTGATCCTAACTATATCTATATTCTACAGATGCACTTTCAACTATCTCCTGAAGGTTTAATACATGCATTATTCTTACTAATGAAATGCTTGACAGAAACTTCATGTTTTATCGTAATGCAAATGTTAACACAAGTTCTCTTTCTTTTTTAATGAATTCCTTCCTATTTTGTCTTCCTTTTTTAATTCCTGCAGCAACATCTACACTGTGCTGCATTCTTGCAAATTCATTCATTCACAGGCTGGAGCCCACCCCAGGTGTCATTGGGCGAGAGGCAGGGTACACGATTCTGAGATAAAGAGGGTCACATTTATTTATCTGTGTGACAAAGCAAAGCGCTTTGGCAACCCAGTCTCTGTGAAATTGCGTAACACTGCTAATAAGAGACCTTGCTGGTTAGTCTGACCTTTGCTTTACCATCTGCTGAGCGACAACATCGACAGAAGTCTGGATAATGATACTAAAGTGCAATGGGACAAAGGGCATTTCCAAGCTGTGATACTGACTTAAACTAGACAAAACAAGTGGCCTGACCATGGGTGAAATAGTAGATGTAATGTTGTTGATAATGTTGATACATGTGACTGAATGAAAGCATCGGCTAAGCTTGATTACAAAAAAAACTGTAATGCAACAGAATGTTACCTTGACCAGCCTCATGTACTCATCGATGGCCTTCTCCTCTCCAGGAAAACACTTCTTCAGCTCCTCAAGGTAGCGAGCCTTGCCGCTGTAGATGGGGTAGTGACGCCGGTTTTCTGGAGGTCCCAGCACGATGTGGTCAAACGGGTTGTCCAGAGGCTCCCACTGTAGCTGCCCGTTGGTCATCTGGTCCAGCGTGCAGCGAAACGGCATGTGATCCAACAGCTCGCCGATGTAGTGGATTCCTGTTGGACAAAGACAACATGGCCTTCATTTCATGCTTTATGCGCACATATTTCCATTTCCTCATAGTAACTAACTGAGAGGGGACTTTGGATATGTTTTTGATGTTGCTGATGATTTTCTTTTCTAATACAGATTTAAAGGAAAAAGAGCCACTCCTCTCACCAACATCAAACTCAAAGCCCTTCTCAGTGAATGTGTGGCAGCATCCTCCAGCCCGATCGTGCTGCTCCAGAACCAAGACTTTCTTCCCAACTTTGGCTAGCATCACAGCAAGCCCGAGTCCACCGATCCCACTGCCGATGATGATGGCGTCAAGGTTGTCCGGCACTTTACCGGCCACAAAACCTAAAAATGTCAACACGAAATACTGAAACGACATCACGGCTGTGGCAAGAAATTGGACAGTTCCAGAGCAAATGACGTTTACCATCACATTAATATATCAGCACTTGGTGTCAACACCACACATGAAGAACACTCTGTTACTGTTTAATGGCACTATTATAAATATTCTTGTGTTTTTGGATTGATGGAGTTGTCACTTTGGATTATCAGAAACACATATTAAATGTTATTATTTGGGCCTTTTGTTTTGCTTGCAAATTTTGCCTCAACTTGTTAACTAAATGCATAATAACGTCTTTTGTGGTTTTATATTACTCCCTCTCAATAAACTTACCTTTCACATTATTGGACAAACTAAAATCACCTTAAAAAAATGTTTTCTTTTGTGTAATCCACTTTAGACCCGCAGAACTCAACATATTACGATATGCATGGATTTTTCAAGACAAAAGTTCAGTTTAAATGAACAGATAAATAACTCACCTTGCTTCAACACTTTATTTTTCTCTTTCGGGTCGTGAACCATCTTTTTCAATGGTTCACGAGTATCCCTCTCAAAGGGATTCGGTCCGGACCTGCTGAAGGCATATTTCAATATAAACAAGACCAAAACTACGCAAATAATCGGCACAATGAGCGACATTGTCACAGTTCAACGCAGCTGAAATTAACTAAAGTCCTTATTCTCCTCGTGCGTGCTTCCTTGTTATGCTCACGAAGACCACGCCCACACAATGGAGAATTGAAAAAACTGGCCAATCAGAGCCTTGCTTTTAGAAACACCAGGCTGCTGCGACCAATCAGCGAATAGTGCACTTTAAGCTTGGTTGCAGGCTGATGTGGTTGCAGACGATGAAGTTCAGGTCAATAGGTTATTGATATAATGATTTAATTGGTTGCAGTAATTTTTTATTATATTACAGTATTAAAGTATAATATCATCCAGTATCTAAACCGATACATCGATGTGCAACTCTGCCAAAATTTATTTAATGATTATATTTGATAATGTGCTGACATGAATCCCAAATGAAATGAAGCATTGCAAACCGACTGCATAGAAGTATATATAATGTCTGGATAGATAAAGAAGCTGCCATTTATCTGATGTGTTCACTAACAAAATGACTGGGAATTTTAGGCCTTCTCTAACCTTGACAGAAAAGGCGCCATTGTTTAGACTCTAGTCTCTGTTTATCCTTGCTACATATCAGCAGTTCGGGTTCATTCAAGTATTTTTCTTTATCAATTAAACCAGAAGTATCTTCACAAAAATATCAAATATTAAGCGTTATATTTTCTCAAATGCGTACTGGAAAAAAAAATAAAAATCTTCAGTGAGCAATCAATTAAAAACAATCAACAACATGAATGTCTACTTTAATCCTGAGTGCACTTTGGGCACCGTCTGCCAGCAAAAGCAGGAAAATCCTTGAAAAACTCTCATACAATGACGAGAAGATAAACTAATCAGAAAGCTGAAGATAAAAAGAGAACCACCATCCTCTATTGCTCCATAATTTTTCCATTTTTGTGCAAGACTGCAATGCTGACAGAAAAGATTTTCACCGGCTGAGAAAGTATAGTGAAAAATATACACTACATGTCAGGTTGTAACCATTTTATTGCTTGCACCTTTTCATTTATATCAAAACTGAAAAAACAAACATATGCATTTATTAGCCAGAGTTAAGTAAACAAGTTGCATAGAAGTTCCAAAATTGTGACTGTCTCACAAGAATGGTTGCATGTTAGCTTAGATGATTTAATCCAACCCAACTTAAATGAGCGCAGCAATGAATGTTTAAAGGCAGAGAGAGCTTAGGGCTGGAAGAGTTGGCTTTGAAAAGTTCCACTTATTTTAGCATTATTGACTCATTTGTAACATCAGTCACACTTCCAGTATGACTCTGAGCTCTAGTGTTGCATTACAGTTGTGTTTAATTGCAATATATAACTGAAGCTGAATGTTGTTACTCCCCTTTCAATTTGTCGTTCATAAATTTGGTTTTCTTTGCCAAGGCGATGGCGTCCAGGTGGAGGTTGCGGTTCAGAATGACCGAGCCACAGGTGAGAGCTCCAGCGAGGGCGCCAGCGAAACCGCACAAGAACACATCTTGACCTGAGGAACGAAATAATGAAGAGAGATACATTCAGCCGAGTGTGTCTTAAAACTCAACACGATGACTGAATGATGTGGTGCGGCACAGACCTGTCAGGTAGAGGTTCTTCAGGGGAGTCTGAGGTCTCACTGTAGCGTTGAGTTCAGGGCTGAAGCGGGCGACGCCATGATCCGCTCCGTAGATCTCACCTTTTGGGGCTCCGATGTAGTGTGTGTTTGTGATGGGGGTTCCAGCATCAATGTACTCAACCTGCACAGAAGAAACAAGCACATCAATGTACAAGATTTTCGGTCATTCAAGTCAATGATGGCAACTGTGGAGAGTTGAGGTTTTTATTAGGAACAACTGTGTTCCTATGTGCCCACTTGAAACTAACACGACTAGGGTCAATTTAGGTACCCAATACTCACCTGCAGTTACAGGAATTTAGTCAGATTAATCCAGTCGTGTCCTACTTTTGCACAATTAGAGGTTCTCTAACAACTGGGTGAACTGGATGAAACAATTTGGAGACAGGTGTTAAGACCTCGCTATAAGTGCTGTGTCAGTCCACTTCAAACTTCTAGAGTTTTAAGCAATGGGAGTCTGTCTAAAAATATACTCTTGCAAGGTAATGAGAAGTGAGATTTCTTCACCTTGTCTCTGGTGATCTTGGGGAGCACATCCATCACCACCTCCAGAACACAGTCAATGAAGGCTTGTTTCAGCTCTTTGTAGTCGGCCCCTCTGTTTGTCACTTTGTCGTCCTTCCACTCCTCAAACCATGCGTAGTTGGCAAAACTGACCAGGCTCAAAGTAGACTTTCCTGGTGTGAAGAAAAAAGGACAATGTTTAAAAAATAAAAAAAAATAAATAGGACAAAACTTTGCTCTGGGGTCAAGAGAGGGGTCTTTGTAAACCGCTCACGTCTCTGTACCTGGTGATCTCTCCTCCCAGGTAGGATCTTTAGCTGATGGAGAGGCCACAAACAGCAGAGGAATCTTTTTAGCAGACTCTTCCCTCTCTCCATTCATGTATTTCTCCACACTGTAAAGAAAACAGGCCATTTTGGTGAACTCATGACAATAAGGAACCAAAATCTACAAGGACTGCATTCCTTTACTGCAGCATACAGTAAATCTGTGACATGCTCAACAAGACTAAAATGAATTCGATATATAAACTCAATGAGAAATCTTCAACTGGAGAGTTTATGGTCTCAATTGATAATTTCAAGTATTCTTCAATATGGCAAGATGTTCATTGTTTTAATTATGATCACATTTAGAGTAAAATTGGACTCAACCCCTTGCTCCTCCCTGTTATCTAGGTTTACAGGCTGCAAAAAATACAAACTGGTCTAACAGAAAGGAAATATTTGGACATAATCATAATAGAAAATTAACGGCACATACAGTTCATCAAAGTTGTTCTCTGTGAAGATCCAGTAGTTGTCTGCTTTCAGGCCCAGCTCCTCTTTGGTACCATTCAGACCCAGGAAGACACTCAGGCCACCTGCACCGTTCTTCATCATACTCAGCTGCTTCTGGATGGCTGTAAGACAGGAGAGCCACAGCATACAGATAAATAACATAAAAAACTCATTTAAAAACAGAGAGTCAGCCTTCTCTTTTGAATAGAGACAAGTATCATGTTGCAGTTTCACGGCTTATAAACGAAGCTAATCAACAGCATATCAGCAGAGATTAATTAGCAAGTTTTGTAACTGTTTAACTCATCTCTGATGATTCGTAATTTCTTCTCCCAGCCTCTCAAATGTGAGGCTGCATTCTCTGTTACTGCACACTAAAAATGTGGGTTTTAGGTTGTTGATCAGAAAAAAATATATACACAAAATTGTTAACTGATAACTTAAAATAACTCTTGACCACAAATGAAAATAATCATTAGTCAGAGCACTTAGTTCTTTCTGACCTGGCATGGCCTGGAGGTCTTTGGGCAGCAGCTTCTGGTAGGTGTTGAAGATCCCAGCGTTAGAGATGACCATAGGAGCATGGATATGGACTTCCTCCTGACCCTTCATGACGCTCACACCTGAAACCATACAAGACAAATGCAAAGAATCATCCCCTCTGTTGGATCTGAATGATGTGAGTGTGTATAGAAAAACTGAGGAACCACACTCACCACAAGCTTCCTTGGCATCATTGAATAAGATGCGGTTGACCGGAGCTCGAACCAGAACAGCTCCCCCCGCCTGCTCAATGATGGGGATCATATGGTAGGCAATTTCACTGGCACCACCTTTGGGATACCAGGCTCCATTCAGGTAGTGGGTGACCAGCAAACTGTGCATAGAAAAGCTGGCATCTCTTGGGATGTTACCTGGACATCAGAGATAGGACACTGTCAGCAGTGTGGTGGAGAATAATGTGGTTATGGCCACAGGACTTCAGCTGAACCTACCATAGGTGCCAAAGATGTAGCTGAAGACAGCCCTGAGGTCCTTGTTCTCTGTCAGTTCATTGACCACGTCTGTCAGGCTGCGGGACGCCATTTTAAAGAAGAAGGAGAGATGTTTGGCGAGGCCAGTGTAAACCAAGAACTTGGCCAAGGGGAGGGGGCAGAGCTTTAGCAGAGCAAGGATCCAAACACCTCGTCCAGTTTTCTGCAGACAAAATACACATTGATGATGGGTTGAAGATATGAAAATTAAAATTGAACACATACACTGGTCTTACTAATTTAATACTTGAGTAGGAAATTCTTTTGGATAAATCAAGCAGGGCTACCTTGACCAGCCTCAGGTACTCATCGATGGCCTTCTCCTCTCCAGGGAAACACTTCTTCAGCTCCTCGGGGAAGCGAGTCCTGCCGCTGTAGATGGGGTAGCAACGTCGGTTTTCTGGAGGTCCCAGCACGACTTGGTCAAACGGGTTCTCCAGAGGTTCCCACTCTAGTTGTCCGTTGGTCATCTGGTCCAGCATGCAGCGAAACGGCTTGTGATCCAAAAGGTCTCCAATGTAGTGGATTCCTGTTGGACAAAGGCAGACAACATGACCACACAGCAAAACTAACAATTTCATGTTTGGTGTGGAAATCCTCCTATTTCATCACACTAAGTGAGGGAGAGAGGATTCTTAGTTTCATAATTTAGGGAACAAGGAACTCTTCTCACCAACATCAAACTCAAAGCCCTTCTCAGTGAATGTGTGGCAGCATCCTCCAGCCCGATCGTGCTGCTCCAGAACCAAGACTTTCTTCCCAACTTTGGCGAGCAGCACAGCAAGTCCGAGTCCACCGACCCCACTGCCGATGATGATGGCGTCCAGGTTGTCTGGCACTCTACCGGCCACAAAACCTAAAAATGTGAAAATACTGCATTACATACATTCACATAGCTAGGAATATTTGGATTCCAGGAACACAGTAACAGATTTTGGTTTAGATTATTGCTTTGGTTGTTTCACTGATAAAACTCCAGACATTCAGCTATCATAAATGTCCAAGGAAAGAATCCAAGGAAATTCTTGAAATACTTTATTTTTCATATCCTTCAAGGCTTTGTTCCATTGACTAAGTGTCACATTTTTTTTACACCAGAATTAGGTCAGTACATCTGACTTCTTCTTATTTATTTATAACTTGGATATTTAATTATATTACTTCAGGCTTAAGTTAATACCGCTGACTTTAAATAAACATTTGCTGCACAATACTTAAAAGTATTATACGTATTACTTAATATTACTTTTTTTACACCTGACCTTGCACATTAGCCAATTACTTCAACAGCAGTTCACTACAGACTAATCCACTTTAACACGACATTCAACACATTCAACATGAATTTCAGTTGTTTTTCAACTGAAACTTGAAGACTCACCTTGCTTCAACACTTTATTTTTCTCTTTCTTGTCGAAAACCTTCTTCTTCAACGGTTCACGAGTGTCCGTGTCAAAGGGGTTCGGCCCGGACCCGCTGAAGACATATTTTAATATAAGCAGGACCAAAACGACGCAAACAATAGGCACAAAGATCGACATTGTCACAGTTTGTCGGTCATGCAACGAAGAGAAATCTCCGATTCCTTCGTGCTTACTTCCTCGTTATGACCCGCCCACAAATCTGACAGTTGATAAATCTGGCCAATTAGAGCCTTTCTTTCGGCAGCGTCAGGCAGCTGTGATCAATCAACGTCAAGTTCAATGCCAGGGCGACACCTGAAAGAATATGGAGTGTGTGCGTTTCATAACTTAAAACTAAAGATAAATTTGACCTCATGTCCAATGTACATGTCTATAAGAACACCACACAGTCAGACACTGGTATTATCAATACATACATTATTAAACACTATTTAGACTACAAAAATCCAAGTACTAGTACTAATTCCACAGTCATATGATGCCTTCATAAGCTTATCTAAAACTTTTGCTTATTAAATTTTAAAAATCGTATGTCCTCTTTTTTGTGAATTAATTAATACTTATATAAGTTCTAATATTTTTTAAAATGCTGTCATGGTTCGCACAATTTTGAAGTTTAATATTAGTATTTCTTTTTGTAGAATACTGTACTGAGGGAATACAAAGTCATGTTATTTAACTTGACTTTCAGATATTACCTCCTCTGACAAAACGTATTCAAACACCTCACAGTAACTTCTAGATTTTATTTTTATTTTCTCAAAAGAAAAACAAAAACATCTTCAACTTGCATCTTCACATTCACTTCCTGCATCATCACCGCGGATCCATTTTTTTTTTTTAAACCACTGTTCGAAAATAGAACCAACATTATACATAAGAAACACTTCATTTGGGACATTTCCCCATTGTCCAGGCTGCTGCTCACAGCTCCAGCTCTACCATCCACCTAGAACCCTAACCTACTTGAACTGATGGCACCTGCATGATCAGCGTAGACTCAATATGCTGAACAGGGTGAAATATTTCACATGGGCTTGTTGCATGTTATTAGTGATGTTATTTTCATCAAAACCCACCATGATCATGCATGTATACAGCAAATAATCAAACATGCTGCCAACTGTTTAAGTTACTATATGGTTTGTTGTTTTTATTCCATAAATTCGTCCTGTATGATTCCATTAAGACTTGATGAGCTCAAAAAGCCTTTTTAAAAAGAGAGACCTCGTGTCCTTTGGATTTCTGATTTTCCCCTGAGCCCTTGAGTTTTTGGGAATGTACGTCAAAGTCAGTGGGATCATAAGAATGGACAATGCAACTGAGGGTCAATTACATCAAGATCTGTTATAATAAATCTTATCCCTGCTGATAAATGTGTCCAGTCAACATGGTAGAATGCAGTCAGGCTGCCTGAAGCAGTCCAACCTTATTAAAAGTTTTTTTGTCTCCAACCTTTACCTTATCATTCTGTTTTAAGGTTTCTTTTGTTAGTGCAGTAAGCTGGGGAGGAGGTTGATGAAAGCCGATATAAATGAGAGGGACTCCAGAAGATGAACGTAAACTCTCCATGACAGCTAGAACAGAAGGTGATGAGCAAAATAAGAAAAGACACATTGTCTAGCATGACAAGAAAACTCTTAACAGAAGCCCTTTTGCTTGTGTCCACTTTTGGTATTTATTACCTCATCTTTTTGAGCCTTTTCCTCATTTAAAATATTTTTTGATCATTTTCCTTTTTTATCTCTAAAACTTAAGGATGACAGATTTTTTTTAATTGCAAAAAGAACTTCCAACATTTAGGATTAAAATTAAACAGCAGGTTCTAGTCTGTAGGTGTTAGGACATAATCCGCAGCTCTGATGTTTGACATATTTACATGTATTGTATGTTGTGTGGGTATGCCAACAGCGAGTGTTTGGTATCCGGAAATCTGTACCAACTGTTCTTGTGTGTAAGTGTGTTTGGTACAATCAAGACAGCTTTCAGATGTAATACAGTTGTTTTGGATGGTAACTACAATGGCTTAAGGTCCGTGTGATCGAGGGAGGAGGAAGAGCTGAATACTCTTCTTGCCTCCCTGCCTGGCAGCAGTAGTGCAGGTCAAAGTTCAAAAGGTCAAAAAGTAAAAATGGGCGGTGGGTTTCCTTTCCTAAAGCAGGAAGTCATCAGTCCATCTGTCAGGTGGTCAGTGTGGTCTCTTGGCCTGTTGCTTAGGGCTTTAAAGGACGTCACTGCAGAACCAACCCGACCTGAGAAAGAAGCAGAGCAACCATTAGGAGAAAAGTCATCAGGGGTTTTCTCCATCATTCACCACGTCAAACTCAAGACTTCTCAAGATGACTGCAATGCCATACATAACTAGCCAAATGACAAAGATATAATAGAAAAATTGCAGGTAGTATAACGTCAAGAATAACTGTTATTCCATACAATAGGCAGAACAACAGTGTCGTCTTTGTCGGGCATGATGTCTTCTGTAAATTGAACTAAAGACTGCTGAAATCCTTCCAAAGTCTCTTCGTAAATTAATTCAAGCACAGCAGATACCATGACATTGTGAAAGCGCCATCATAAAAATAATTCATCTTGCACCTTTTCTGACCCCATGCTGGGACACTTCCAATTGTACAGGTAATACTGTAGATTCCCGTCACCGATGCCAAACTTAAGTTTCTCCAAGAAAGTCTTGTTTTCCATTAGATCCAGTGCATTAAAGACATCAAATCCTTTCTGGATAGAGAGATAACAAGCAAAAAGAACATTAGCTTCCTGTGACTGAACATCTTAGCAATACACATCCTTTAAAAAGCAGGAACACTCACCGATTTGGCCAGGATGAGGGCATCAGACATCAGGTCGAGCAGTGGGGTGGTGGTGTGCACATTGTAGAAGGAGTACGCTGCTTTTAGACTGCGGTGCACAGGGTGATTCATAATAGTAGAGGGCAGTGTGTAGAAACTCAGGAAATCCGTCACTTTGCCGTCGTTCTGTCAAGAGGACAACATAACCCTTACAGTGCTTTTCTGTGCAACAGTCTAAAAGGACTGTCTCTGCTCAGACTTTCTCTGGACTATTCTTTACCTCCACCAGGTAAGTGTCGATAATGTTCTCCCGAGGCAGCAGCCAGTGTGCCACCTCTTCCTGGTTCATGACGGGCGCCAGGTTGAACTGGCTCAAGTACTCACGGAGCAGGCGATGCACCACAGGCACATCCTTCTTGGTCATCGGCCGCAGACCAGAAGTCTTGGGGGCCTAACAGAGCAAAAACAGGTAAGAGGAGATTAAAGACACACTGGAAGAAAAGGTCCTTTCTAACTTGATAGTTGTAAAATGTGTGCATTTTCACCAACCTCAGGCAAGCGGTACAGCTTCATGGTGCGCTGCATAGTCATGTTCCTGCTCAGATGGGAGAACTTCACCTCGATTAGTTTGCGTGGGTTCAAAGAGCGATGCCAATACCTGGGTAAGGAAATATTAAAATATTAAAGTAAGTAACAATAAAGCTGTTAAGAAGAAAGAGTGTTTGTCTCCGTCAGACCCACCTGCATGTGCCCACAGGTTTGGGCAGTACCACTCCAGCAGTGTACACCGCCTGGAAGATGCCCTGCAGGTTGACCCGTCTGGTGATCTCTCTGATCAGAACTGGAGCGACTCGTTTGGAGCGAAGCTTCTTGTGGACGCAGAGGAAATTAATCTCAACCATTTTCTTGTCTCTGAAACCAAAGAAAAACAGTTATGTCAAAACGGTGAGAATAAATACTGGATACTATTTACATTTCTAATCACAGCATATTACATTTTTATATTTTAGAGATACCAATTTGCAATGAAAATTCCAGCAGTTTCACAATTTCAGTATAATTTTTTAAGTTATTTTTCAGTCTACTAATTTGATAATATTTATCAATTGTGATCAGACTCACAAAGGCTGTGGTGTAACCTTGACAATAAAAACTAATCAGAGACTTTTATTAATCCTAGTCTGGGCCTACTTACATGTCATAGATCTGGATGGTGGCAGGAATAGCACTGATGAAGCCAACCAACTTCTGGTTGGAGTTAACCCTCACTCCACAATGCCACTGAGGCAACCAGCCAGGGGGCCGCAGAGCCCTGAGAAAGTCAAAAGCAACAGAGTACTCTGTAAGAAGTATTTACTGGACCAAATATATTTAAAATGTTTAGCATTTAAATTTAACATCATAAGCAGGTGTAAAACTGAAAAGGTGAAGTTCTGAGAAGTTACCAGAGCAGGAACTCAGGAGAGTAGTCAAATCTGAACATGTTGTCATCATCTTCCACATAGTTCTCATTCAGAAGGGTGTAGAGCTCTTTGAGCTGGATTTAGAGAGAAAAAAGACAGCATTAGAGACAAGGTCATCACTTTATTATCTTATACAGTAATACTGTAACTGTGACCCAAAAACAGATTTACTGAAATATACAATTATTTAAATCACACCAAGATAAAGTTAATTAAGTCCTTCAATAAAAATCTATGGGCTGATGTGTATGTTTATTTCACAAACACACTAATGCTCTTCCAATCAAACCTGTTCTTGATCACTCCTGGGTATGTGTGTCCACTTTTTTTCTGATAATACACCCACAGTTAAGAGACCAATGTTATATTATAACTGAAGATTTTGATGTCATATCCTTAGTTTTAATAAAGCTACTTGTAGTCTTTATAGTACGTCGGTACTCTAACAAAAACTGTCAAATAAGGACAACTCATAAGAGGACACCAGTGAATGAAGGACCTGTTCTAGCTCTGGGTTGCCCAATAAGTCGATCCGATCAACTGGTAGACCACGAAGGTAGTGCGAGTAGATCGCGTGCCATTGGAAAAAATGTTTTTAGTCTATCCTTCATCTGTTGCACCTCCAGAACAAACAGCATGGCAAACTTTCATCCTTTTTTTTTTTACTTTTTATTGCAACATGCCCTCAGTTCAGCAGCACACATACACACCCATGCACAACATCAACAACAACTCAAGACTACCATCTTTCTTAAAGGGACAGTGCAACATTGTTTCTTCTTAGAAAAATAAAAACAAAGATGGATAGAGCTCTTAACACTTTAGAAACAATTAATATGACTTAGGGTAGGGTGTATATTATATGTAGGTAGATCACTTTGACTTGGTTATTGTAAAAGTAGCTCGCAAGCCAAAAAAAGTATGGGCACCCCTGTTCTAGCTTTTTGACAAAATAAAGGAAAGATAACTTAAGAGTCCAGGACACTGTTCCAGAAAGATACATCTCTCAAGCACATCAGCAATATGAATGTGTGTGTTTATACACCGTCTTACCACAGCAGCATCCCCCAAGTCGAGGGTATCCCAGCTGAAGCCCTGTGGGAGGCTGTATGGCTCCTCTCGAATATGGTCTTTGTCAGGTTCAATGGAGCCGTGTGATGTCACAGTCTCCCCTAAAATAAAGTAAATATAAAGAGTTTGTGGTGTGTGGCTCAAAAACCTGTAATCTCTGAAAGCAATGACATAGATCCTACCTAGCTTGGGCACAGGTTGCGTATCCCAGAACTGGTAACTCCTCCGAGTCGCCTCCTCCATGGTTTTGGCTGGACCTTGGCCAACAGAGAACAGCTCGATGGCCTTCTGGATCTCCTGTAGCTTATCAGCTGGCAATGAATTCACCTATTTGGAAAGTTAATGATCAAGTATTTAATTAAAATAAGATGAGCACAGAGAAAAAAAAATAACAATATTAAATAAACCAAAACTAAGCTCCCACTACAAAACATGTTGTATATAAAATATACAACGTGTGCTCCACTTTGAAGCACCCCTGTATATTACAAACCTTGGCAAGGGGGTCCTGAGCAGGTTCTGTGGCACCAGATTTCTTCTTCTTTTTCTGCTTCTTTTTCTTCTTCTTGGCGCCAGTGTCATCACCCAGGCCCCTGTCACTGGAACAAGACAGAAATAGATGGCATAATATCAGTTTTAAACTTCTATCCCAAAGGATTTTTTTTTTTTAATCTAACTGGACATTCTTTTAAACTGAGTTATAAATTGTTAAAGCAAATAAAGATTGTTAAAGCTATGTTACTTAGTTTTGTGTTAAAAGAATTCCCATGTTAATGAGCCTAAGTATTAATATATGTATCAGACCACCCCAGAGTAGCATATACTTTAAACACATACGAAGCTGCAGCCATCTTCTGGACTTATCGACACCGACTAAATGCTCATGAGTGTTTCCAGAGTCCTAGGTGACATCTTTAAATGCCATGTTTTCTCTTGAAAGCCAATCCAAAAACTACAGATTTCCAGTTTTCAATAATATAAGACAAACAGTAAATGCATTCAATTGTAAGCCAATAATTACACCTCCATGTGTTTGAATCCTGGATCCCAAACTCCTAAAAATAAAAGCTTAATTCACTCAGTTTCATATTACACAGTGGTACAACATCTGTGTTTGTTGGGAAAGCTAAATGAGGTTAAGATCCTCCTCTCGCCAACAGACTAACGTGGCTGCTTGTTTAAACTGAGAGTCAGGTGTAGCTCTAAGGCAGGTAAGAACAAGTCAGCTCACAAAAAAAAAAAAAAAACATGTCATAAAGTCACAACAAACAGTCAAGTTTCTTGTGACTTTATGACCCGTGACTTCATAATCAGTATCAGCTGTTTGCTAGTACAAGAACCAAAGGCATACAGAACTAAAGGGATTCATAGATTGTCCTTCAAAACCTCACAAGTTATCTTCTCAAGTTTTTGATCAGTTTGAACCCGAGAAGCCACACTTCCGTACATCTCATCCTTTGGCCTAAGTAAGACAGCATACTTACAGGGGGTAATCCCATTAGTGTCCAAGAGAGGAGAGAGGCCAAGCAGTGGCCTGTATTTGTAACACCAGCACAGATGGCCAATCACATGACCTCTGGAAGAGAAGTCTGTAGTATCTACGCGTGTGTATGTGAAGGCAGAAGAGGTCAGTATGTGACCAGGACAATGGTTGACACAACGTTCAATAGTTTGTTCTCCAGGCTTCCATTTCAACAGAATAGGGCAGGGAACAGCCAGAACCGTTCTTTGTTTCTGCGTTTGGTTGGGAGGGATAACATGCTACTGGCTAAAAAAGTGAAGCTCATATTTGCTTGGCTTCAGTTAATAAATGGGCTCAGCCCTTTTCTCTTGCAGCTATGGTAACTGATGACAGTAGTTTTCTGTGACAAAATGTATTCTTTTCCCAAATTTCTGCATTTTCACTTCACTCCACAAATATCTCATACTAAGCAATCTAAAAAAAGGTCAATTTTGTCTGTGGTCTTGCAACTCGTTATCATGTGTTCAAATTATGTTATAACTTAAGAAGGGGCACAAGCAGACACTGAGACCATATCAATTCTGGACCATAGCCTGACAGAACAACTTCATTCACTCCATTTGCCTGAATAAAGAGAAAACGCAACTGAATTGAGTACACGCCTCAGAACTTGCAGGCTAATATTCCTTTCATTTGTGTAACCGCTTGGTAAACATTAAGAAAAGCCAATGTCAAGCTATGCAGGATTTTCATCAAAGCCTATTTGCTGTTAAGAGCTCATCAGGGCTATGCTCCCTCAGGATCTTACATATTTCTGTGATTAAAGGGGGGGGATTGAAATCTCCACGCTCTCCCCAGTCAGCAAGGCTACCAGATTAATAAATCAAGTTCAAGATGATTGAGCAACAACATCCACGTTGTGCTTGTTTCACTTTTGATTTTGTATCGTATTCATGGACAAAAGGGGTTTGACAGCTACGTTAGCATGCAAGCTAACAAGCTTGACATGAATTGCATCTGTAACAGACAGCCAATAACGTTATGCGAATACTACATGAAGCTGCCAACTTGATAAAAAGAGGGCTTGCAAGTTGCAAGCGTGACATAACATGTCGTATTTTATTTAAAGATTGGCTTTCAAGCGCACTTTGGTTTTCCTCAACCCCCATACTACGCCTTGCTATCGGAGCTAAAGGTAAGCGACACTAAAACCCGCCTACCTTAGCAGCAGCACGCACCCTACACCAATCAGATGAGACAACTGACAGGCAAACGGTGTTTCTAACCAATAGGATGAGAGCAAGTGGGCTGGCCAGTACCCAAGGATGGCTGTCTATCTCCGAGTGCTCGACAGGCTTTAGTGTGCATTTGCTTTGCTGAATTATACAGCTACGTGACACATTTTTCACCGCCGTGCGTGTAAACCTGCCTCCTTACCCATCGTCAAAGTGGTGCTCCTCATTTTCACAGTCGCTGCAGTGTCCGTGGTCCTCTACATCTTCTTTCTCCGGCAGCGGTGCTGTCTCATTCTCATCCGCCATCTTCAACCAGGAAGTGAGGAACCACCGCGTGCGCCGTACGTCTTTAAACCTCTCTCGATCCTATTGGCTCAGAGCAGTGACGGAAGCGTCCTAAACGCTGAATTGAGAGTCGGCTTCCTAATGTTTACAGTTCGAACAAAGCCTCTTAACGGAGTAGTCTCGATTTATAGTTTTGAAGCTCCATTAAATTTTAAATTTCTCACGACCCCAGCCACAAATTTGACAGGTTGTGGATATCCTTTATTTTTATCTCAGCCGTAAACAAAACAAACTAGAACCATGTGATCTGGATTTAACCCAATTGAAACAGTTAAGTGTTTGACTGGAGGCACGTGAGATGTATAAAATCCTAGAATAAGATGCACAATAATTTCTTTGGTTAATATTGCAAAGGGACTTGGAGGAAGACAGATGGGCTCACATATTTTTTTTATCTGAGTCATAGATAGCTATACTACTGATGTAGTTTAATGGACCCTTGAGGTCTAGGTCAGAGCCTCTGCACTGAATGGCTGTTAATTTGTTGTTTAAAGGTCACTGGACTCAGTAAAAAGACACAAACAACCACAAAAAAATATAAAACATAAAAGTGATCCAAAGCCAACCCAATAGAGGCAAAAACACTATGATCCTGTTCCTCCACAGGATCTTATGAACGTGTTGAGAGAGGCAAGTTCAATCGATCCTTATCATTTAGGACATAACAGAATATAGATATATAATTAGGATTGAGATTATGCATTATTGCCAATAGTTGGGTCTGTTGTTTTGCTCGTACAGATCACTGGTCCTTAACGGGGTTTGGTCGTTCAGAGGTTAAAGAACTGTTAAATGAATCATGACTTCATGTATTCATTTTTATAGACCTTTCACAAAAGATAAGAACAAAAACTTCTTACAGTGATGTGTTATTAGTGCTTTATAAAAAACAGCATTCACTCATGCGCTCTTAATACAAACTCATGTTCCCACAACAAAGGCTATGAGCTTCAACACTGCAAAGTTTTACTTCACTAACCATTAGTTCCATGTTAGGATCTCCTAAATAACCATCTTAATCATATTCACATTAAATACAGCAATCATTGTGTGTTATATTCCATTACTGAACCTTTTGTTTTTACCAGCCAACTTCTCTGTGAAAGCATAACATGATTCACTGTAGTCTGCTGTAGCTGATGTTTGCATTACACTGGTGCAATTAGGGTTAAACAGGAAAATTGGCAATGGCAAAAAAATAATTATGCAGGGTTGTACACAGACAAGAGGTAAGGAGCCTACAGGCAAATATCATTAATGCACTCTCTTGAAAATATGCTGAGGCAAATATAACAATTAAAATGAGTTTAAGTAAACATATATCTGCAAGTGAATACTGTTTAAAATTCAAGTTAATTTGAAAGTAGTGGGAAAATACTGTAATTTATCTCCCAGGGAGAAATTAAAAGTGTCAAAGTATCTGCAGCATCAAGTAAGACTGACTGAAACAACTCTGATATTTGTTCATGTATAACACAACCTGTGGCAATCATTAAAACATAATTATTTTCTGTGTTACATCGAAGTTAGACCTAAAAAAATAATAATTCTGAAACAGAGATATTAGGCATTTTTAATCACAGCTATTTTAAGAGATCTTTTAGTGCTATCTTCATTCTTCAAGTTATAAATCAAATGAGTATAAAAGTGTTAAAATATCTCTTGAATTAAAATTATGAAATGAGTAAAACTTTGTTTATTTATCCAACAGCTACCATGAGAGTAAACAAGTTCAAATTAAGTGTCTGGTATCTGTGTATTTCATGAACCTCAATCGCCAGTGCCCCTTTTCCACGGCACTGAGCACTGATTACTCGTACAGTGTATCTGAGAAACACTGCTCTTCTTCATCTCTGATAAACAACATCTTTCTTCCTGCACGGTGAAGTGGCTGAGCATAAATTTGACCACTTGAGATATGGATTGGGAGACTGGTCGTTCAGAGGTTAAAGAACTGTTAAATGAATCATGAGTTCATGTATTCATTTTTATAGACCTTTCACAAAAGATAAGAACAAAAACTTCTCACACAGTGATGTGTTATTAGTGCTTTATAAAAAACAGCATTCACTCATGCGCTCTTAATACAAACTCATGTTCCCACAACAAAGGCTATGAGCTTCAACACTGCAAAGTTTTACTTCACTAACCATTAGTTCCATGTTAGGATCTCCTAAATAACCATCTTGATCATATTCACATTAATTACAGCAATCATTGTGTGTTATATTCCATTACTGAACCATTTTTATTTTTTTTTTTACCAGCCAACTTCTCTGTGAAAGCATAACATGATTCACTGTAGTCTGCTGTAGCTGATGTTTGCATTACACTGGTACAATTAGGGTTAAACCACAACAGGAAAATTGGCAACGGCAAAAAATAATTACGTAGGGTTGTACACAGACAAGAGGTAAGGAGCCTACAGGCAAATATCATTAATGCACTCTTTTGAAAATATGCTGAGGCAAATACAACAATTAAAAGGAGCTTAAGTAAACATATATCTGTAAGTGAATACTGTTTAAAATTCAAGTTAATTTGAAAGTAGTGGGAAAATACTGTCATTTATCTCCCAGGGAGAAATTAAAAGTGTCAAAGTATCTGGAGCATCAAGTAAGACTGACTGAAACAACTCTGATATTTGTTCATGTATAACACAACCTGTAGCAATCATTAAAACATAATTATTTCTGTGTTACATCAAAGTTAGATCTAAAAAAAATATTTCTAAAACAGAGATATTGAGCATTTTTAATCACAGCTATTTTAAGAGATCTTATAGTGCTATCTTCATTCTTCAAGTTATAAATCAAATAAGTGAGTATAAAAGTGTTAAAATATCTCTTGAATTAAAATTATGAAATGATGAAAACGCTGTTTCTCTATCCAACAGCTACCATGAGAGTAAACAAGTTCAAATTAAGTGTCTGGTATCTGTGTGTTTCATGAACCTCAATTGCCAGTGCCCTGTTTCCACGGCACTCAGCACTAATTACTCGTACAGTGTATCTGAGAACCACTGCTCTTCTTCATCTCTGATAAACAACATCTTTCTTCCTGTATGGAGAAGTGGCTGAGCATAAATTGGACCACTTGAGATATGGACTGGGAGACTGGCTGGCGGCGGCGGCAGCAGTGGTAGCATCTTTCTCCTCACATTCAGAGTTTCTTCTTCCAAAGCCTGTTGTCGTCGGAACATTCAGCTTACCATCTGGTTCAGATGAGTGTCATGCCTTGCCTTTGGCGAGAGCCATACGCTCGGACACAGTTTTGATAGGAACTCCTCTGCGGACCACTTTTACATGAATAAAAAGTGTGGCGGGGGACAGACTGGAACCATCTGCCTTTAGCAGGTGAACATGTCGATAACCTGAGAAGAAAGTGTATTACATGCATTAGAAACAACATACCAAGAATGTGTTGTATAATGTGAATATTGAATATTTATGAGCACCTGTCCGAAGGCTTGTGAAAGGTAAAGTGAACTGCCCCACAAAGTCATTTTTGGCAGTATGATCGTGGTCCTCCACTACAAACCGCACCAAGGCCAGATCAGGGACCTGCAGCTGGAAACTTAGAGTGCAGTCCCACCGTGGGTTGAAGCCTGTAGAGGGCACACACGAGCTGTGAACATATAATCTGCAGAACCTTTCAAACAAACTAATCATGGGTTGCATAGATTCATGTATGGAGAAACTAATTGCTATAATTTGTTAAGTTTGTTTGTTCCTCCTGTCTTTGCATCACAATGAGATAAGACAACACTGAATAATAATCATTACAGCATTAAATTATATTACAGTAACAAGTGCATTTAACATTAAATCAGAATCATTAAAACTATAACATCTTCACCAGCTGTCAAGCAGCTTAAGACAAAATTCATGCAGTCCTGTTGTTATTTTATTGCAAAATCTCTAAAATTACCATTGTTGTCAATGCGTTGTGTTTTGTTTTTTGCATTGTCAATAGACACCCCATGAATTTCCACCCACACTCGTGGATCGACAATGGAGCTTGCTTTCTCTGTGTTGGTCTTTGGAAGCTGCTGTGCAGATATTATCTGTAAAGCAAAGAGTAACTGATCAGTTTACACGTCAAATTGAAAGTGGATCAAGGTGATTTTGAAGTCAGTTTTATTTGAAAAAAATCCCCCAAGAGAAAAAATTCCCTTTGTAATCTGTATAGCTCGGCTTTAGATCATAAAGATAGGTAAAAAGAAGACGTCAAAATTCTCAAACAGGGCTCCCTCTGCCATGCTATAAACATATCATAGTCACAATGGAGGAATAGAATGACAATGCAACATTGAGTACATACAGTGTAATGATATATATGTTTCTATAAGGAGTATTTAAGCTAAATAATCACAATTCTCTATAACACAGTTACTTAATATGTTAATGCTCACTCGTATAGTCAACTGGGTGGGGACGTGACCGGGGCCTCCTCCTGTGTTCTCTGGGTTAAAGTTGGATGTGGGGCTGCACAGGAAGCTGGGTTTCAGGACATATCCACAGCGACCATTGGCCAGGAAGCGACCCTGGTTCAGGTCCATCTGCTCCCCGGGTGTCTGGAAGTTCAGAGCCACTGAAAAGCAATGAGTGGAGTGAGTAACACAGCAGGCAAGAATGATCACACCAACAGACCACATTCCAGCAAGAGGGGACACAGAATTACAGTAACTGCATGTGTTATAATGTGGGAGCAATTTACAGAAATGAGTCGGTAGAATTTTGTTAGGAGCTTACTGACCACTTTTTTTTTTTTTTTTTTCAAACAAACTGCATTAATTTGCTTCCATCAGGACAACATCCTAGCTTCTAGTCTGGAGTACCAACCCATCTGGCAGCCGCCATTCCACATTTCCTGAGGATCATAGTTGGATGATTGGAGGCGCTGGCCAGAAGGGTAGATCCGGCTCAGCTGCCTGCTGTTGTATCGTACAAAAAGCTTCCCTGCAAATGAAAAGACAGAAAACCACATGCTGAGATACTCTAGAGGCTGATTGTATTTGCTGTACAAGCAGCTGCACAAGAGGCATTAAAATTAGTAGATTTCTTTTGACTTTTGTTTTTTCCTCTAAAATGTCAAGAAGCAATTATTTCCACTGCTGTACCCGAGTCTTTGATGTGCCTGAGGGCATCAGTTTCGCAGAAGGAAGACATTTCATTTGGTGATATGTCAGACATATTTTCAAACCCGCGGAAGTTGACGCTCCTGCAGTACACCACCAGCTCTGCCAGCTCGGGGCTTAGTTTGGAACAGACCTGAGGAAAGCAAACACAAAAGACAACTGCTTGATTAATTAAAGTTTTTGTGTTAATAGCTCGTCAGTGCTAAAAACAACTCTTGAACTGACCTTTGGAGGACCATTCTTGTTTTTGTTCTTAATGCTGCTTGTTTGTTCATCTTCAGAGCTTGAAGAGAAGCTGGCAGAACTGCTTGTCTTGCCCAGCTGACCCAGGTGAGGAGTGTGGTTCTTTCCTTTTATCAGAATATACCCCTTAAGGTCCTACAAGGAAGGTCATCAGAACAAATGACTTCATTAGAAAACCAGACAGCTAGTGGTCTTTGAAAAAAGGATCCAGCTGTGTATGTGTGTATATGTGTGTGTGTGTTTACTTCAGGAGAAGGCAGCTCTTTCAGCAGCTGGTCGCCAAGGGGCTTGGTGAGCAGTTTTCTGCCCAGGATTGTGCGGAGGTGTTTGGCCATGACAGCTTGCTGCTCCACAGAACAGTGGTTCTCCAAGGACAGGATTAGAGGGTATGGAGACGCCTGCAGGGAAAAACAGGAAAACTCTTATGCTAAGCCATTAAAATGCAATCAGATCACATAATAGCAATGCAACAGTGTTCTACAATAATGTGTGAAAACCAAAATACTGGAGGGCTGCCTCAGAGCCAAGTATGTAAGAAGTGCAGTGGATTAGGAAAGCAAGAAGCCAGTGATGTGGAATTGTTTACTGACTGACTGCTGCTCACTTATTTCATTAGCAGGGAGGAGCAGCAGCAAGCATACTGTCATAGCTGAGGGTTTACAGCAGTAAAAGCTATCAAATCAACTCCCTTACCTTGAAGGCATACAGGGAGATGGTTTCAATGACCTCCTTAAAGGACACTTTGGAGGTGAGTGTGTGGCCGTGGAAGATGGCAGGTTCACCTTTATCTCCATCCCAGCAGTCCAGCTCCACGCAGCGACAGCCCTGATTCAGAGCTCTGACAATGACGGACAAATGTAATGTTAAACCACAGCAAAAATATAGTAGATAGATTTCTGGATGCTTTGGTAGATTGTGGTTAAAACTCTGCTGTTCTCTGATGCTTCATCAGCCTCTGTCTGAATACCTGATGTATGGCTCAGTGCTGCTGGTGCTGGTGACTTGGTCCTTGGTAAGGTAAGTGTTGTGCGACGAGGAGATGAAGTAGTGGGACAAGGGGTGGCTCATGTCCTGGTAGACTCTGGCATGGTCAGGGTTAAAGACATCATTCTCCAGGGACAGCATGTACATGGTGAAACCATTCTGTGTCATGAACTGGTTCTTCTGAGCTGCAATAAATGGCAATGTGTTTCCATCAAGTCATTATCTTTTACTGGGTTAATCAGCAGTTTCCTCCTAATGTCCCAATGAAATCAGATGCAATGTTTTTATGATACAGCATGTCCGACAATGTACATCATCTGCACCAATCAGGCATAACATTATGACTACATCCCTAATACTCTGTAGGTCTCCCTTGTGCCTCCAAAACAGTTGTGACTCATCAGAGAATGGACATGGACCTTCTGAGGGTGTCCTGTGGTGTCTGGCAACAGAATGTTGTTAGTGGGGGCCTTTGGGTCCTATGGGTTGAGGGGAGGGACCTCTGTGGATCATCCCACAGATACTTGATCAGTTGTTCCAAAAGTGTTTTTGTGTGTGTGTCTGTGTCAGGCTGCATCCTGCTGGGGATGCCATCAAGGAGTGTCATTGCTATGGGGTCGGGGTGCCTGGTCTGGTCTAGGTGGGTGCTACATGTCTAAGTAACATCTACATGAATGCCAGATCCAAATGTTTCCCAGCAGAACACTGAACTGTCACAAGGTGGTCAATATTATTTACTTTTCCTGTCAGTGGTTTTATGCCTCATCGGTGCATAATCACAATGCCTAATTAAAAAATATTTTAATACACAGGATGCAATTTAAGCAACTCCTGCACATAATTCATAGATAATCTCATCCTTGGCCTGTTACTCAAAATGATGTCTTCCTGAAAACAAGACAACTGATATTTTATTGTACTTGCAAATGAAAGTCAAATTTATGCGAGACAAAATGCCAAAATGGGATTTGCTGCTCCAGCCTTACTGGGTATGGTCTGTGCAGTGTATGGTGGCCATTGTTAGCACACATTAGTGAAATAAAGCTGCATCATGGAACATTACTGAAGCACTTTAAACCCTATCCCCGATTTGTGCTACTGTTAGACAAGCTGCACAACGTGCATCAGATTTGCGCAGCAGGGTTATGGGTCATCTTTTATGGTGACAGATTAAATTACTATTTTGTCAGCCAGGAGACAGGATCAAAAGTGTTTACATTAAACTATTGTGGGTTTTTTGTTCAAATCCTGCAATGACTGCTTTTAGGACCTACCCCAGTCATTGAGCTCAAAGGTGAATATAAGCTTCTGGGCGTGATTTAGAGAGGCGTCCTCTCCTTGGTCCCCAAGGAAGTCTCGCAGCTCAGCAGTGGTGAGCACACAACCATTACTCGAATAGTGTCTGAACACGGCATCCAGCTCGGGCCGTCGCATCAGCTCCCTGCAGAACTCCTCAATCTCTATATGATCCAGTCGGCCATCACCAGATCGGTCACACCGCTGGGATTTGAAGAGGAGAGGTAAGTGTTTAAAAGGACAAACAAATGAACACACGGAGAAGAAGATAAACAAACATTAACCATGGTATGTCTTATTTGGGGAGTGCTGTTGAGAGAGCCCCCATAACAATTCAGTGCAGCTGTGCACACTTACGTTAAAAATGTGGTTCTCTGAGGAGGGTCAGTGTAGGAAATTGTATGAGGAGGGAGCATGAAACCAACAATTTAGCTATGATAGACAGTAGAGGGACATGGCAGACAGTAATCCTTCACAATGAAGAAATAAATCGCTCTTGACTTGTTGTAGGGAAGATAAGAGGGGAGGAATGAGAAAGAGAAGGGGGTGGTGGTTGGCTTGCCGCTGGGTTAGTAATTGAACACAGATGCTGGACTCCTGGGTGTCAGAGAAAAATGATACTACCCTAACTAGATTTCACAGACTATCAATTCTTATACTCCGTGTTGTCAGATCTTAGCTCATATCCATTTTATTGACACTGAGGGTACAGCTACTTAAAAACTCACATGAACCTGACCTTGAATAAACAGCGGGCATAATGCTCACTAAGGTCAATGTTGATCATCTGCAGCAGCCGCTTGACCTCATCGTAGCTCATCTTGCCGTCCTGGTTCTCATCTGCTTGTCTCAGGTAGCGTCGGATCCAAGTGTAGCGGGTTAAGAAATAAAACCAGACTGAAACATACAGAGTCAAACAGCTGAGGTCGTTTTGGGGGCTCATACACGTAACTGGACTACGCTACACTGTACTTCCAGTCCCATTTAGCCGAATTAAGAAGATATCCTCCAATGCATCATTTTAGTTATAAACGTATGGGTTTGTGTTTTGCCAGACAGCATTAATACGTATGTCTATCCTTAATTCATCTCAATAAATCACTTTGATGCTATCCATGTCATTAAATATTAAAGCCAATGCTTTTCACAATTCCCATTTAGTGTCCCTGAAATGATTATTATAATTATCGCTTGGTGACTTTAATTAACAATTAAATAAATAATAAAGGACATCTAAACAGAGCCGCAGGGATGATTTTATACCTCTCCGCTGGCTATAAGATATTGTAATTAACAGTGATAGTTGGACTATATTTAGACAGGGCATTTTTATCTAGTCATTACTGGTCACCTTAGCTATGCTGTGGATGTGGGATGGCACATGACACAGCAGAGCCAGTCACCATAGCAATGCTGCCTCAGCTACAGTATATTTATTCTAGCGTATTGGAGATGTTGCAGGATATTGGTCCAGTTTTTCCTTCTGAGTCATGGTTTCCACGCGCTCCTTTAAGGTGCGGAGCCCTCGCACCCAGCGCTGCGCTTCTTCCTCGCAGGAACACAGTAGATCCAAGCTCTTCCTGGCTCCCTTGAAGATCACCGTGAAGCAGTGGCGATCCGGGACAGACCCGGACAGACGCCTCAGCGCCTCCGACTGGCAGCCTTCACGCACACACTCCACCTCTGTCACAGCAACTTTGGAGAGGAGCGGAAAGGGAGCATTAGTAAAATGGCTTGTGTTGATGAGTAAACAGGATCACATTTAGACCACAACAACACATGGAGCAGCTAAAGGTCAAATGTGAGGCATTGTCAGGGAGTAATAAATCTCACAAAGTGACACGGTTACATTGCATTGTGTGTGTAAAATATAGTGTGCCCTTATAGATAGTTCTCAATGGGATCATTTTAACACACACAAAATAACACACATGGCAACATGGGCCATCAGTTTGAGGTCTCTGTGCTGACATAACCTGGACTTCCAATGGGTTTTATATTAACAATTATCTAGGGGCTGCCAGCATGGGATTAGCTGGAGAGTTTATTTACAGCATAAGGTAAGTGAAAAGAAATGTAGTCATCTTGGTAGCTCTGTGAGGCTGCACTGGCTAAATGCTAGCATCTGCTTACAATAACAATGCAAACATGCAAATGTTTTGCAGCAAATGACCCACCCAGTTCACACTAATGGTTTTCAGATTAACTGTCCACCTCTCTGCAAACATGAAAACTGTATACACACTTCTCTGCAAATGTATGATGATAATAAAGTGAATCAGTATAGTCCCTATAGCCAGACTGCTGTTTGCTGAATTGTCCTCAGCATTTAATACACTGCAGCCCAACATCCTGGCCACTAAACTTTTTTCCCGCTTCCATTTGGGTGACCAGTTAATTCTTTGGATTCTGGGGCTCAGACCTCTGTTTCACCTCAACTGGCTCCCCTCAGGGCTGTGTGCCATCACCCCTGCTCTTCATCCTGGACAGGGATGACTACAGATCCACACAGCTCAACTGTCACCTGGCCAAATACAACGACGACACAGTTCTCCTGTCTCTGCTGTCGGGTCCTTCACAACACCAGGGACCAGCTCTTCAGGAGACTGTAGAGTGGTGTGACAGCTCACACCTCAAACTGAACATCAGCAAAACCAAAGAGATGGTGGTGACCGAGATGTAGAGAACTCAGCAGCAGCAGTCACCATCATCACCCATGGGAAGCCAGTGGAGCTAGTCGGGGAGTTCAGATACGTAAGCACCATCTTTGACTACTCCATAACCTGCTGGTTCCACTCCATCAGCCTCCAGAACAGAAAGCGGCTGCAGAGCACTGTCTCAATGTGCTCTATTGGCCTGCCTGTCAGAACTCTCTCACACAGACATGACCAACAGGCACTTAGATTAGCAGGCAAGATCACCAAAGACATGTCCCACACTCATCATTCTAGTGGCTCCACTTTGGACAACGGCTCCACAGCCCCGCCTGCAGGACTCAGAGGAGGATTGCCACCTTTGTCCCCAATCCTCCTCCAACTCCAAGTCCTCCAACGCCTCCCCCCCAACACTTCTTCTCTCTCTCACCTGTCTTCTGTCGTTATTTATTAATATTTATTATCTATACTACCTCTGCAATAAAAATATATAACCCCTATAACTCCTGTTTACACTTACCTTATCTCCACTTTATTCATACAGCCATGTTTGGAAAGTTTTAAACATTTACAGCACAGTTTTTTTTTTTTTTTTACTGTGTATTGTTCTTTTTGTTTTTGCTCTTTACAAGTGTTTTGTAAATTGCCCCCTTGGTACAAATAGTTTTTTGAATCTGAATCTGAAAAGATGTTTTTGCTGCTTAGAGCTTTGGCTTTTTCAAACTTTCTTGCTGCTTATGTGCAAATATCATATAAATACATATTTTTCCTCAAATTCAAAAGTCACAAACAGAATTTATTTTGCTCTGCTGGTTGCAGAATTGAATTGCACCATGGACTTAATTTTTCTGTTGTTGGCGGATGTGAGTGTGTTTTTTTTTGTGTGTGTGTGTGGAATGTTGTTGTGCACCATGAGGAGTAGGCATCTCCAATGTCGTTGTATTGATACAATGACAATAAAGATTCTATTCTGTTCTAGTGTTACCACAGACTTGCAGGATGTTGTAGATCCTACAATAAGGGCATTGGGTTTGAATTTATCAAAGAGGCCATGGGTGAAACCGGCTTGGCTATAAATGAGCTCTAAATCGTATGTTTGCAAAGGTCTGCTGAGACTGGGGAAAAAAAACAACCTAATACAAACAGACAGCGGCTCCTAACACAAAAACGTTCTTCAGCAGTAGAGCTTGTCTATTTCTGCCCTCAGATGCCTGCTGTGTGGTGATCACTCAGTTGGGCAATCAGCAGTGTCTGTCCCGACAATAGCCTCATTCTCTTGCTGAAGGTCGTAAAAGCCTCTGCTGTCCACCTCTTCAAAATGACTCCACATTCCTCCTTTGTGGCTATCACAGAGACATGGCAAAAGGGACATGCATGTGTGTATGTGGTGTTGATTGGAGCAGCAGAAGTCTTAAGTGGTGTATCGTATGCCAAGTGCTTGGGAGCATAAGGCGCAACACTTCTCAGCTCCAGATCAGACTGGATCTTGGAGAAGAGCCTGGAGCCCGGAAAAAAATGAACCAAGCCAAGCCTTCATCTTTGACGCACACAAACACACACACACAGATTTTCTCCTCAGCACACAGTCAGAGTGGCATTATTGGTATCTGTCCGCTGAAGTGGTCACAGTGCTGGTTGTCACCACCGTAAGAGGTGTTACACACTGCGACTCAAACACTCGGAGTCTATTTCTGGCGAGGCTGCAGCACAATCAAGACGGCCTTCACCACCCGCTGACCCACAAACCTTCCCAGCTAGGAGGACCGTAGCTTTAAACTGCATTCCAACATCAGGGTGAAGAGCACAAACAGAGCAGAGGTGAGAGAGCCTAAGGTCAGGAAACAAGGCAGAAAATAAAAGAGGGTGAAAGAGATAGATTTCATGCATGCCAGCTGGCACCAGAAATTTTCATTCCAAGAGAAAGAGTAGCAAAACACATCAGTTAAATAAAGGCCCATGCACTTTGCCGTTCTCTACACTTCTCTTCGGTAGACATGTGCTTGAATGTTAATTGTTTTTATTGTTTACACCCACTTAATCAAGTGCAAAGCCTTTGTCTTCCAGCCCCATTTACACACTGACAGGCATTTGTATTCCAGTAATTTAGGCCAGCCGTAACTCTGAGACGCTGTTATAGAATAGTCAGTGAGCGAGCTCTAACAAGATGTCCTACATACCGTGCTGACATCTTTAAATTGATTCCTTGAATAACTTGATCAAAGATGTTAGTAGCTTCCCCCTGCGCGCTTTGACACGACGTCACATCACAGCCCGTACATGATTGGACCTTAAAAACATTGTGATGGATGAGCCCTGCAATTACTTATAATGTGTAGTACGTTGTTCCTCATGTATGTGCTTTTATAATTTAATTATTTGTCACATAATTTATGCTTTAAAAGTACTCCAGGAGGAATAATGCATTTAAATTTGATATATCATTTTTAGAATGAAAACACCTTTTTAATGAGCTTTTATACAACACATTACTTAATCAAGTGTTAAAATCCAATTCAACAATCTTGTTTGCCACTCCTTAAATAACCTCATAGTTTCTATGCTGATGAGAAAGATAGAAGGCTGAGATGGGAATGTACAAAATGTGCAGAGGGAGGTGTCTGCATTATTTTAGTTTCTGTTTCCCGTCACCTGCTGTGAAAGAAGAAGCCATTAAACTCTCTTCTTTTTTAACTTGTGTATTGTTTACCAAGCGAGATCTTTGATCACAGTAAGAAAGAGATGGGTTTGTTTTTCCTCTGAAATACATGTTTTCATTTTACTCTGTGTTGCAATTCATCTTGCCAAGTATTTAGCTATGCACTTACTGTAGGGTTGAAACACGGTGGTCCATCAAATGCACAACCTATGAGGGACTCTTGTCAGCTACAGACGTGTTTTAGGTGTGACGACAGTGAGAACCCACTATTGTTCAGTCAAAACAGCAATGGCGTGTGTGCCTTTTAGATGCAAAAAATGTTTCTTACAAACACAGCAAGAATCGTTCAGTGATGCTCAAAACATCTTAGCTGGCTATACTGACTGCTTGGCAGCTTCCAAAGCTCGACTGACTGCAGCTTGTTGTTTTTAGCCTGTGATGGCCAGATGAACATGTCTGTCAAGCGCCTGCCCTTTCCAAGTAGCTTCCAAGGACAACCTCCCAAATGTTTCTGCCAGTGAGGACACCCACTCTCAGGTCTCCTAGATGTCCTGTCTACAACCTAGTTAAAAACTGGAAAGACCACAAGCATCAGTTCACCCAAAATAAAAAATAAAATCTAAATGTTTAATTTACTCCTGGAGCAGATGAACACTTCACCTTAGCAACTCTGACTTAAACTAGATATCTAGGTATGGGTAAGAATATAGTTTGCCAAGTTGCGGAGCCCATGGTTAACCTCCGAACATACCAAGGAAACAAGAAATCTCTTTAATAATGCAAAGAAGAGGAAGGGGTTCAATAACTAAACAATGTGCAGGCTAAATGACTGCAGGACTCACGTTCCTGAGTTTACTGGATTGGTGGAAGGTCTGCTACATTACTTCCATTGAGATAAGTTCCTTCCTTCCATTATTTACATAATCAGATATGGCCTAAGTTTCCTTTCTTTTCATTATAGAAGCCCAGTTTCGATCCATGAGCACGCTTATGGGTTCCTTTTCCTTTTGTGTTTTCGTCTAAGTCCATTGCCTCTTCTTCACCTAAAATCCCTCCTGATGATTTGTCCGTTCAGGCTAGCGCACCCATACATACATCCCCTTACTGCGCTCTCTAATCACAGAGCCAGGTTTCAAGCCAACTTACATGTCTGCTGGTCTTTGCCTTTGCGGGAGCTCTTGGTGGACTCACACCACACGGTGAGTCCGTCTTCCAGCAGCCGCAGGTTTCGGCTCTTCTGCCACCTCGAGGAGCGAACTTTCACCATACTGGAGCCCTGCATCATCCCACGTATGTCCTCATTGTCGAAAAGCCCTGGAGGAAGCACAAATGCAAAGCAAAACAGGAAGATTAAACACAGAAATGACTATGCTTGAAATTGCGTCACTGGATCATAATCAGGTTGAGTTGACTCATTAATGTTGACTTTGCATTAGTTCAACTGGCTTCATAAGTTTACAATCTCTGTTCATACTGACTCATTCTCTCATATCCAAATGAAAGAAACACAGTTATGATAGGATACTTACTTCTAAGTTTACCATTAATTACACACATATATGTTTGGCTCAGCTCAAGTGATGCTCTGAAACAATCCAGACAGTCCCTGAGATCCTAAACCCCCAAGCTGACTCATTCATTACATTCATTACATATGAAGACAATTTCAACAAAAAAAAACTATTCTGTTCTGCTAATGCAGAAGAGGATGAAGAGGTGAGGGCGAGTCACAGATCTGTAGTAGGCCAACTTAGAAGCAATGTGAAATGACCAAATGTATAGAGCCACACAAGCAGCTCTGTAAACGGTAATTTAAGCTAGATGCTAATGCCAACACATGGCATGTTTAGCAAGTATAATATTTTACATCTTAGATAAGAGTGTTAATGTGCTAGCATTGGCTGTTTAGCAAAGCAAGTGAAGGAATTCATCATTTGCAGCCAAAATTTTACCAGATGACAAAACACTGGATGAAAATACAAGGGATTATCGAAGTTAGCATGATTCATTCTGACTGGATCATGAATGCATAGCAGACTATAGAGGAATGCATCCGTTCCTATCCGTTTATCCAAGGTCAGTTCTGAACCAGTTTTCACGCCATTTCATCAGAGACATCACATTGTCAAGGTGAGGATATTGCTAGAGATACGTCTTCTAGAAACAATAAATGTTTGTACTTTAGTTTGTGCCAGTCCATCTAATTTCACAAGATAAAGTATAGTTGAGAGATGACCGAGATGAGCTGGACTTATCCTCTGTAATGATAACCTGTACACATTTTCACTGAACTCACAAATACAGTAAACACCTCTCTGCTTATACCTCAAACTTAAGGCTATGTTGTATATACAAACCTTGGAAGGAATGACATGGGGATTTTACAGCTGTGTAGCTGTTGAGGTGGTTTCGGAAAATGACTTTAGGTTTTAACCAAGAAATATCTCTTCCACAGTTTCTTCACTTTCAAAAACATGTCAGTTTAGAAGACCATGGAGAAGAGTAGATCTCTGGGATGTAATTCAGTCACGATAATCCGTTGATTTATTTCTCTCTTAGGACAGGTGCTGGCCAACAGGCAGCAGCGAAGAAGGTGTGTTTGTCTGGCTGCAGCATTCATAGTGCTCCATAGTTATCAACATCAAAGGAAATTTTATCAGGAATGACTCACAACTTCAAAAGCCTCCGGTCAGAGGAATGTATTGTTATTTGGTGGGAGCACTGAAAGGTCAGGGCACGTTACAGGAGAGGAAACCATTTTAAAAGGCTATTTTTATGTGAAGTGGTCTTGATTAAATATTGATTAAGTTAAGTCTAAGGTAGAGATAAAGATTTTTGAGAATTCAATATACATACAGTACAAATGTAAAATTATGCAAGATTTATCCAGTTTGGTAGTGGTTAGAATAACTATTGTAAAATGAGGGCCAGATTTGCTGGTTATAAAGGTGGTCAGACATTCAGATTAAAGCTGGTACATTTGGGTTATGAAACTGGCTAGTTGTAAAAGTTGAATTATCAACATGAGTACTGCAAATGGCTTTAGCTTATTTAGCCTATATATATATATATATATATATATATAATAAATAATGCAACAAATATTTTACAGTGCAAGTGCTAAAGGGCATTCAGCTATGGCTCACTGCTTCTTTTGCAAGGATGAATGGGACCTCTCACAGAGCCTTCTCTTTAAGTACTGTTCAAAGAAGAGGCCTTAACAAAGTCTAACTCATCAAATTATTCTTCAGGGTTTAGTCTCTACTGCTTACCTCTAAAAGTTTGTCCAGGCTTAGTTGGCATGCTTTATTTCTCTATCACAGTCCTCATACTGTCAGTGCCAAATGGCTGACAGAGTTCCTCAGAGGGCCCCCAAAGCTACAGCACACACAAACTGCCCTCAGCTCCCTCCCCCCATGGACAAAAAACAAACCGAGTACAACCATGGGTTTCTCCTCATCAGGGTCGCACACAAAGAACTCCCCCTAGCAGACCTCCATCCATAACAAGCCTGTTTTTCCAAGCTGTTACCACATGCAAGGCATTCCCACAAGCAGAGCACAAGGACCTGATTAAGTGCAGGTCACTGACCACGCTAATCTGCCCAAACAGCCTTAACTGGCTCTGGACCAACTAACCTTTATCGCCTTTTATCACTGCATCTCTGACTCATAGCACATTCTTGCTTTCATACCTATTTTAATAACTACCTTCAACAGAGCACTCAGAACGAGTCTGCAAGTGTGAGCCTATCCTTACGTTTCAACACGCTATTTATTTAACCACATTCATGTTTTAATCCACTGTATGCTCCTGAAAGCCTCTTTGTGCTTGTGTAAATGCAGTGATGGGTGTGATTCTTCAAGCCAATAGAGCTGAATTGTGTTTACTTGGCATGATCTCCATCTGAAAATCTGGAAATCTCCACTTCATCAGTTGACCAAAACCCAAGTTAGCATGAACTGACTTGTCTTAAGCTGCTCATTGAGGCTGCAGCATGTAGCTGCTTTGAGCTAAATGCTAACGTCAGTAAGCTAACAAGCTCACAATGTTAACAATATACTGCGTGTTTACCACCAATTTACAATCTTACGTTACCATTTTAGTGAGCCTACATTTGCTATGTAGTATAGAAGTATTTATTATTTAACCATTAATCAAGATATCAGGGAAACATATGAACATATAGTTATAGCATATAGCATTAGCAGCGAAACCGTTTACAGCATGCAAGCATTTGCTTAGCCCTCGTGCTACCCTTGGGGTCTCTGGGACCCCAAGCGAATGGACATACAGAGAGAGATTATTGAAGAGGGTAGCACGAGGTTTAATAGTACTAAAACAGACCTGAGGCTGATGAGAAATGCACACAATGACCGTTAACATACTGATGTTTTACAGGTTCAGTGTTTGCCATGCTGGGTTAGCATGTCAGTTCGCTAACTTTCCTCATGAGCTGAGGATGGAGGGAGGCTTTTGGAGGAGTAGCCTATAAACTACTCATTAAACTGTGATTTCCATGATTCTATATCGAAAGCTAGATATGAATCAGATACTAATGTTCGTGCCACAGCCTCAACAGTTGGTGTACTGGATTATCATGAAGTGTGAGCGTTTGGAGTACTGTTCATCTTCTGGGGAACACAAAAAATCATGACAAACCATGCAGTGGACCAGAATTAACGTCTCTAGCAGGGCTGAAAAACAGCTTCTTGTTTGAACAACTAGGGAAAACCTTAAACAAAAAAAGTCCCAGCTGGACCAGTAGTTTGAAAACAAATACCTCGGTGAATCCCATCAGGCACATTTCTCCAAGGGCTCATCGGCACTGTGAGCAGAGATGGAGCTTCACCTGCTATCTCTATGCTGGTCAGTAAGAGGTTGTTTCTGCATGAGTCCTCTTCACTCAGCCTCAAATACCAACTCCTCCTGGGACACGGTTCACGTTTCTCTCAGCATAACAACTGTCACGAGAGCCAGCTAGCAAAGATTCTACACTTGCACATACACAGACAAGTTAGTGTGTCGTGGGAATGATAGGGGTGAAGGGCTAGTTAAAGTTTCTCAATTTTGTCCCTCAGCTGTCCCCAGGAGGTGGGTCAGGTGGCAAGTGGGGACATCCAGTCCCTAAATACAACGTCCAGCCTTCAGTAAAAGAGATGAGGTTCGAGAATGTCTCAAGAAACCTTCCCAATTAAAAAAAGGAGTCGAGACTCTCAGTTTGCCAGAAACAAGACAGGATTAGAAAAAAACTGAGTGTCATCTGGAAATGAAGAACTACTGCCAATGGTTTTTGGAAGACATAGAGGAGACCTCAAAAGCTATGCAGCCTCTTCGCGTTCAGCTGAAAACAGGCAGCTTTCATTTAAACATTCTCTTTGTCTTTAATGAAACATCATTCATTTGCTCATAAATAAGCAAGATATGACCACACAGTGAGGAGGATTAAATTACTGAGTGCTGATTCACACATTCAATCTTAGCAGCTGACTCACCTTTTATATCTGCAGCAAATTATTAATGACAGATGCACTTCAATTTCATCATATTCTTTAGCACTTCCTTAAAAATAAAGGTCTCGTCAAAAGATAAATTAGAGACATAAACTGTACAGTATATTGACATAGCCCATAATTATACATTTAATCTGAACTAATCTGAAAGCAAGACAAAAACCTTCTGTTGCTTGGAAAACACCAGAGTGTGTAAACTGTGTGATCTTCAAAAATGCAGTCAAGTAGTGATGTGGTAGCAATTTTCTTTTCTTCATACTGAGTTCATAAATTTGGTGAAGGTATCAAAATACAGAAACAACCATAAAGCAGTGATTCAGTGTAATGAATGCATTGTGTGCTATTTTACTATTGATGTTATTTACTTTATGTTGACCACTGTTAGATCCCACTGAGGTTAAATCCATCTCACTGCTCTTATGACCACTATAGCAAAACCCACAAATCAGACAACAATAGATTCAGGAGGGATTTGGGTGGGGTGGTGCTGTGTAGAAAGTGATGACACCATCACAGATATAAAGCAGAATCAAAGTTCTTTGCAATTGTATGGTAACTTGTAGGGACAAGAACAAATCCTGGATGCTGGTTTGTGTAAATTTGGGAATTGTTCTCATGTGAAAGTAACTGCTGTGTCGCACAGTTGACAACACCAACAACAACCACAAACTTGCTCTGAAATTAAATCCCCCCCGGGGATGTCGGTGGCGACGAATACACTATTTATCCGTGTGTACACGGACATGGATTATCTCAAAACTAACAATCTCACAGGCCACATTCATAGCTTTGTCTGCAGGGAAAAGGTTCACAGTGAGTGAGAAATCTTTGAACAAGCCACATGACAGAAACCTCTGAACTCAGTTCATCTGTAGATGACAAAACTATGTTCCATCTGATGTGAGTACGGATTAAAAAGCTGCTAAGACATCACGGGTTTAAGGCCACCTGACTGATTTATGATCACACATGGTAAAGGGTCGGGGTGAGTGACCTCATTGGCTTCATTATTTAATATTAGCAGGACATTCAAATATAGAGCTGTCAGTGTGTTACAGAGATACGGTTTCATAACTCAAACACCAGTAATGCTTAAACGAGTGTCACATTTTCAACATAGTCTCTTGTGACGCATTTTATCACTGGATCTGCGACTCCAACCACATACTTGCTTTCATACCTGCAATGTTTAATAACCTACCCACACGACAATAGTGTGTCTGCAAGTCTGGGCCTATGCGTAGTTTTCAACACACTATTTATTTAAACTTATCTGGATACCTGTATTTGAACTGTCCCAAATACAGTCCATACACCATGCTCTTAGCTTTATATTCTTACTCTGCCAAAAAACATTTTTTAAAAATGTTTATACCTATTTACATTTGTATGGAATAAATAGGTCAAATGGCATGCACTGCATCGACATTGGTCCAGATTTCCAGACATCTTCAGTGTCTTTTCAGAGATTCTGACAGGTGGTCTATCTCTGCTCAGCAGGTGTCTATTTTGGGGCGAGGTGTGACCGTCCCTTAAGAAGGCTTGCAAGGAGGGGCAGCAGACTATCGGTGCTGGGATGGGCATGGTGAAGAGGCAGCAGTGTAGAGCGCAGCTCTTCCTGAAAACATGATTGCTTCAACCTACACCCCCACACTCACTCCAATCCAAAGTTCAGCTCTGTTTGATGTGTCATTAACTGCTGATCACTAGTCATTACCCAGAAAAACAGACATTAGTCTTAGTGGTTTTACGTGATTTTTAAAAGTGAAGAAGCTAGGTCAAAACAAATGATGGAAAGATTTTTAAATTACATCACAAAATCTTCAGGTAAGTCAGTGGGAAAAGCATTCGCCTTCTAAGGCAATTAAGTGTTCAAATAACTATAACTGATATTAGATTAACATAAAACATGATTAAAGCCTGCACTCTCAGCTGATTTGTTACTGCAACCAACAGTTCATTTTAAGAATGTCGTAGACATACCATTGACCGTACTACAGGTCGTACTGGAGCAGACTGTCAACTATGTGGCAATAAAAGCTCAAGGTTGGAGTTTCTCTTACCGAGCTTCATGATGGGGTCCGAAGTCTTCTCTGCTACTTTTCTCCCCTGCGCACTGGTACTGGAGCTCGGTAACTTGCCGCTTCCTAACATCGTTACCCAGCGAAGGTAGCTGCGCGGCTGGAACTTCACTGCTCGAGGCTGGCGAGTTAACTCTGGGTTTTAGGCAAGTTTGAGGGTGCAGGTGTCATAAGTTGCCCCAGAAAGACCACAGGCACTGAGAGAGCGAAACAGATTCCTTTTCCACATGTAAAAAAGTCCCTCCCCGGAGCTGCTCCCTCCATGCCCGTGCGTAACACGACTCCAAACAAGGCGCGCACCTCAGACGCACACACCTCCTCTTTCTCCTCCTGTCCGAACACACACTCAGACGAACCAGCTAACAAGAAGCAGGGATGATCAATAATACCCCCCCAACACACACACACACACACTTCCAAGTGTATGGCATTTGTATGAGCGTTTATGTAAACTGAAAGAAAATAGGCAACCATTTTTCTAAACAGCTGATATATCCAGGTGATGCGGCTCGTGGGAGTTTCACGATGTAAAGAAAAAAACACTAGTTAGAGCATCATTAAAATAAGTCCCTCTAAACAAGATTGGTTATATAATAAATGTAGAAAAAACCTGCCTTCACCCCAAATAAACGAACCCCGTGTCCAGTTCACTATCAGTGAATAGGCAGCGCCCCCTGCTGGCCATTTAAGGTAATTACAGAGCTCAACAACAACAATCAGTTCTGTAATGGCAAATTCATCGTTTACAGTCTGTATGTGAATGATGTCTGTGTGGGCGTTTAAAAGGTGGTGTACTTTATAAAAAGGAAATGCTAGACTCCAATATTTATGTGAGTAGATGGTACCTACAATACCAGAGCAGTAGCTGGAGACTTAACTGAGTCTTTGTAAGGGAGTTATAATAGAGAGCAGAGAGGGACGAAGCTCCGTTGTGTGGTCTGGAGCTGGTCCTGCACTGGGGGAGCAAAAAAAAAAATAAAACAAAGTTCTTCCCTAATCCACAGAACACACACAAAGCAGGTTTGGTAGGTGGAACAAAGGGAGTTAAAGGTGATTTAACTTGCTTTTTTAAATGCAGATCATAGCGTTTGTTTCTCTCTCACAAAAACACCCATGTGGACCTGCTGCCTTCGTGAAGTGCATCTGTGCTCAGGTGGACATTAGCCATTGCTTCAATTTACACTTCAAGGCCTTGCATCAGCCCTTAACATTTTATATCTTTCATCTCCTCTCAATTGCAGCAACAACCATGTTAGACAGGGTGAGAGATTAAGTCATGCCTGCTAATCCTCACAAGCTGTGATCTATGGAGACGCAGCTTTGGTTCTGTAGCTGTACCGCTCCTTGATTTGAAAATATGGAAACCCCTGGCAAGATTTCTCAATCTCTGCAGTCAAGAGGTTTCATATTAACTGGAACGTATCACCTCCTTCTCGCAGGATTCCCAGTTCAGCTTGCTTATTTGACAGAGCTGAAACTCTGCCTGCTTCTATTAGTAGAAACACTAGGCCTGTGTTGTTTTGTAGCCTCTGGATTCCCACTCTTTACCAGCAGTGTTAGCAGACACCAGTCACCCACCATAAGAGGTCACAGACTGAATAACCCACTTCTTCCTTTAATGGAAGCAAACTGCTTTGTGAAAACTGTGGAGAAACTTAATGTGCGAGTACATGAGCATGCAGTTAAAGGTGAACACAGTATAAAGACTAAATCTTAAACACAATCAGCCTGTATGGTGTGTGCATGTAAAGCCTGTATAACAGAACAAAACATTACAAAACCAGTATTAATATATTCATACTCCATAACAAGGTTTCAGTTTTCCAAATTTATTGATTATTTACACGCGTCCACAATAGGTATAAAGTTGAGAACAATGTTAGTGAGTAGTTTGTTAGTTTAGCGAGTAACGCTCAACTAAGGGTTGCTAACCATCAGTAAACTAAAGGAAATCTTCAGTGCTGCCTTGCAAGATCAGGCACTGTCTATTTCCTGAAACTAATCGAAGGTCTCATGTGACGAATTGTAGAAAAACAAGGACCGTTTTCAGACCGTTTAAATATTTTGACAGGCCCTGATTTGGACTGTTCCTACGAAACGTCGTAATGTTTGAATCATTTGAGTTATTCATAATACTGTAACGGGAAACTCGCATTGGAAATATGACAGTCCAGGAATTACGCTGCCCCTTTGGGAACACGTTGGCCTAGTTAGCAGATGGCTAACGTGGCTATAAATTTCTGTAGCTGATAATTGATTTACTTGGGAGCGTATATATTGTAGTCGTATTAACAGACAAGGAATATGGATCAATTTGAAAGAAACTAATCGATCACTTATGGTATACGTTTTTAACGATAACACATCGTGGCGCAAGCTAGCAACTGTTAGCTATCTTAGCCTTATGTACCGTATGACGTTTTCACTGGCCAGGAACAATTCTGTTTAAACAAGTCATGCTCAAACCGTAGTTTGTTTATTTTATAGTGCGTATGGCTTTAACTTTTATTGAATAATGCAGTGTTTAGTTTGGGAGCGACATCGCGCAGCTCTCATTAGCTAACCAACGTTAACGTTTGGCTAACGTTAGCTAGCTAGCTTATCCTTAGCTGTTAACACGAAACAACAGTGCAAAACTAACACTGCATCTCAGACCATGGGCAGAAAAACTCAAAACTGATCTACACCACTCCGTCCACTGGTTGCAGGATTATTGAGCAAGTGTGAGATCGCCTGACCCACCCTTTACCAACGAGGGGCTCGAGAGTGTGATCGCAGCGGCAGCTTCACAATGAATGTCGTTTGTTTACGCTGATTCCAGAGTTCCCCCAAGCCCCTGCCCCCACAAGGTATCACTCCGCACAACACAAAATATTGAAAGTGAAACATTTAATCGTCCAACTTGTGCCTAAATGGCGCATTAGTGTCGCACTAACCGCGATAAATAATTACATTTTGAGAATGAAATGCATTTCGTTATATTCTGATATGAACGTTAAAACCGAACTACATTCCGTAATAGGTTTTCTTCACTTTGCTTAAAATACAGGAGGGTTGCATTGTTCTATTGATTCCATATTCGACTATCTGGTCAGCAAATCAAAATAAACCGCATTGCATACATTTAAAATGTGTTTATTTGTTCCAGTTGAAACAGTAAGTCATTCGAACGTAATTATATCAACTTGTATTTTAAAACTCGTAACTGTGACCCCTGAATTTGTAAGTAGTAGCGGCCATAAAAATGCCCGGGACTGCTTTCTTGGTGTGGAGTACGTACTTTTGAATGACTACTGGATTGCCCAATCAGAAAATATCTTAAGCTTAGCAACAGCAAAGTTGTCTTCTTGTCCAATCAACAAAGAGATGGGTGGGCTTTATCCCACGCAAGATCCTACCGTATGATTGGTTAAAGTGCTCGTCACTTATGGTGGACTTGTGGACTATGTAGTTTAATATGGCGGTCTACACCAAAGCTTCACGTGAATCAAAACAACATATCCCACAATCCATCGAGAGGTACAAGCAGTAGCATGCGCACGAGTAGAGGCGGAGCTGCTATATAAACACGAGCTCCCTCTTCTTGAGTAGCACACTGGATACTGTTGTGACGGCGGAACGCAGTCTCTGGGTGAATGATAGCATAGTCAGCATCGAAACAGTTAATGGTAGTTAGCGTCAGTTGCTCTGACAAACCCTTGGAGGAGTAACAAGTGTTTACTGTTCGGAAGTTTACTTTTATTTGGCAGTGTTTGTTTTCAAACGTCAAAACTCCTTGGTGATTTTGGCTCAACTTGGAATAAGTATATTTTTGTTCAAATTAAGTTTAACGCCTTTTAACGAACTTTAAAGCTCAGAATTAAGAGCACGAACATCGTCTAAAATGTGTTAAAGCGGAGCCATTTGAGCGAATCATCAGGATGTCAGAGCCAGCGGAGCAGACCCATCACCTGAAAACTTCAGGCAGCCCATCAGGTGGGAGCAGCGGAGAGGCTTTGGAGCATCTCCCAGCCAGCAACCATGGTGGACCAGAGAACGGCGATAGGGGGCGACAGAGAGAGCAGAAGCAGCAGCAGCGGGCGGAGAACTGTAGAGATATCAACACAGGCAAGTTATGGCAAATGAAAGGCGGACAGAGGAAGGTGTGTCCCGCTTCAGCAGCCGGAAACGACCTCCAGAAGTGCCCGATTTCAACTCAGGCTCACGGCGAAAATAATCATGCCTCACAGGAGAAAAACGGGGAGGACAGACCGCTGCAGGAGACTTTTAACCAGGTACAAGAGGAGAGTTTGCACATCGACTCCGACACTGGCTTAGATGCGCGTCTGGGCAGAAAGAGGCACAGGCGCAGGACCTCCAAGAAGAAGCGCACCTGGAAACCTTACAACAAACTTTCCTGGGAGGAAAAGAAAGCCCTGGAAGAGAGAGAGACTGCCAGGGCTTCACGGATGAGAGAGGAGATGTTCGCCAAAGGGCTCCCGGTTGCTCCTTACAACACCACTCAGTTCCTGATGGACGAGCACGACCGTGAGGAGCCCGACCTCAACACCGAGACCGGGGTCCGACGGTCTCTGGGGGTCGGGGGCCGTATGGAGGACACTGGCAGCGAGGAGGACTTCTGCGACAACGAGGAGGAGGACGACGATGACGGCAGCGGCGGAGGAAGCGACGGTATCGGGAGGCCTGGAAACGCAGGTGGGGAGTTTCTCCAAAGAGACTTTTCCGAGACCTACGAGATGTACCACGTCGAGAGCCTGCAGAATATGACCAAGCAGGAACTGGTGCAGGAGTACCTGGAGCTGGAGAAGTGCATGTCCCGGCTGGAGGAGGAGAACAACCGGCTGAGGCGCGCCATGGAGCCCGGGGGTCTGGCTGTGGAGAGCTCCCAAGTCCGGTTCAAAGAGATGGAGAGAGAGGTGGAGAGACTGAGAGCCCAAAACACGGAGCTGCTTCAGCAGAGCCAGCTCAGCAAGGACAGAGGTCAGGTCGCTACAAATTAAAGGACTCAAGTCAAGTAGAAATCCATTTGAATAAGGTAAAAAAAAAAAAATACAAGACATGGGACTACTGCATTTTTTTTTAAATTTTTTTTTTTTTAAAGAAATTGACATCAGTTTTCTGTAAACGAAATTTGAAGTCCTTGCATTGCGATGCAACACTTGCCTTTTCTTTTCTATTTGGACTGTAAGCGTTCCTGTTGTATTTCCTAGATTTCAATAAGAAATGTAAATATTTCAAAATTCAGATTCTTTTTATAAAGAGGAGGTATTTAACAACACAACAACGTTAAGTTTGTTTCCCCGGTTCAACTTCAAATGTTTCATTCTTAAATTTAAAAATGTTGCATTTTTTTCACTTTCACAAATTCAAGTTCCAGCTAACTGGGCCAGTTCAGTGCCGTTTTTGCAGAAGTAAACTCCACATTTTAACAGCTGTGTGTTAACATTTGTTCAAATAAATAATAACAATAAAAAAAATCCAATTGAAGCTGTCATGTGTTGTAAAGCCTGCTCCAAAATACACAGGAAGTGGTTAATAAAATCTGCAGTGAGGAACTGCTGTCCGTGGCTTTTGTCAGACTACAAATGATCACAAAGCTTTTCTTGAGAGGCTCCAGAAACGGGCCAGAAAAGACATCTGAATAGGAAGACTCTGCAGACTGTAGACATACAGAAAGAGGGGGGATGGGATATGAAGGCGATGCCCTTTATGAAGGCATTCAGAGTTAAATTTATCAAGGTATATATGCACATGGGTTTATTCTTGTTTATTATTTATATAATATTCAGGACAGTGTTGTGGAGAAAAAAAAAATCTACTGATAACCATCTCCAGAGCTGTTTCGGTATAAAAAGCTCTAATTGAATCACAGTGTCGCACCTGATCTTTCACACCATGCATAAATGTTTAACTACTCATACTCACTAGTTTACGTGAAGTTCAGATAATCAGTGCCAGAGGGAAGGATTTATCTGCAGCCTCTAGAGGGCGCCATTCAGCTCTAATTTGAAGTTGCATGCGCTGAAAGAAAAAGTCCTTTCTAAAAAAATAAAAATAAATATGTATTGCAAAAAGAAAAAACTCTAAAAGCAAACACGTGAAGACTTCAATTTTTAAACATAGTTCTGTTTATTTACATCATATAACCTTGCTTTGAAGCACACAGCCATGAGGGGAAATGATTTCAGGCGGACAACCTTTTAGTCCAGTCATATTAGTTATACTCAAAAGCAATTCCAAATGTACACAATACAATATGTTACATATTAAGATAGTATGTACAAAAATTTAAAATACAACAATGAGACATTAGGTAAAATCACATTTCAGACACCAACTGCTGAGGTTTCCTTTCGATGCAGTCATCTTAAGGAAATTGGATGCTGTCTGGCATGACCTAATGCAGTTTTAGGGAAGGGCTTGTTTAGGTGTACCATATTCACACACTGTGGATTGCTAGGCAAAGAGAGATGACCTCGGTTTGTTAAGAAAAAGCAGCTGAGAGAATACTATGCCTCTTCCCTCTTAGCAGCAACAGTATTAGCTGTTAATGCCTCTGCTGAAGGCAAAGAGAGTGCATAGACGTGTCCTTGGCTTAAAGTGTGCTTCTTTTTTTTTTCCCCCAGCCTCTCTGTTAGACCGCTTGTATTTAATGTACACATCTTTGGGTCAGTGCCTTAGTTATACTATCAACCACAGTAAAGGAGGGAGGAGACCCAGAAATAACAGAAGGAAACGGAAAGATAAGAGCAGACATGGCACTGCAGAACAAAAAACACATTCCAGAAATCAGGCACTTGGAGGAAAAAAAAAACCTTGAGGTAAGACAAGAACTTATCTACCACCATTACTCTTCACTGGGCTATTTGATGAAAACACGCCTCTCTAATGACGTTTTCAAGCCGCCTCCCGTTCGTGTCATTTTGTGGTTGCACTTCTGAGAGAGAAACAATGGACGCACGTTGGCCGTGTTTTCATTTCCTCCAGTGTACCGTTTCCCCAGTCAGGGAGGATTTATTAGAACCTGACCTTATGGAAAACTCCTCGTAATGTAACCCCAGGGTTATAAATGTGCTGACAGATGAACCCTCAGAGGGGAAGTGATGAAACCGAAAAGATCCCAAATTAGAGAGGCGAAAATGTAGAATGCATTGCACCATATTGTAGCAGTCTGTTAAACACTGTCGAGCGTCTTCGCCATCTCTGTTACTAGAGGGGACATACTTTGTCTTGAGCTCTGTAAATAGGAGCAGATCTGCTCAGTAATCCCAGACATGAACAACAAAACAAATGATGAGGTCAGCCATCGCAGTGTGCTGAGCTGCCTGCAAACTGTCCAGTATAATCTAATAATTACCAGATTACATTTCAGAATGAGCTACTAGATGGTTTTGTGCAACTTTAATGAACGTATAGTCACTAGATGTTTATTTCTAAGACTCATGAGATAAAGGTTTTCTGCACAGTGCTGTGTATCAGAGAAAGGCCATCATATGAGGAAATAAGGAACGGGTTCATCTCAGCTCCTTTGAACAGGTACGCCCAAAAGGTGAAATCACAATAAAAGTACTTTTTTTTTTTTACTTTAATACAAAATATATATATATAATATCTATATATATATTGAATATAAAACAAAAACAAAAAAAAAAGAATATATTAAGGGAAACATTTCAAGTAACATCTTGAAAGAAATGACTGTGCACCTGTACGCACATTTTTGTAAACCATAAAAATAGAACTAAAAAAAGTAAAAACAAATATGATAACATTATATTTACAAAAGGTTAACTTAACAAGGCTTTGTACAAATGTTACAAAAATTGTTCAACACAAACACCGGCACGCTCAGACATGATGACGTATATTGTTGCGCAAACACACACAAACATTATTAACAAGTAGAAGGAGACAACTGTATCTGACGGGTTTGTAATAGTTTTTTTTTTTGTTGTTTGTTTGTTTGGAGACTAGTGTAACAGTGGCTGTGGTCAGGGGAGGAGCAGATTAGGAAGACCGATGTGGACAATTAGTTGATTTTCCTCTTGAAATGGTATTTTAATGGACTGGTAAATCTTTGTGAGTGTGTGCCTGTCTCTTCTGGCTCACTGAATAAGGTTTAGGAAAATGTAGTTATAATTACTGTTAAACCCCACCTTGACAAGAAGCACCATTCTCTCAAGAACCAGAGAGAGGACTACATTTGGGCATCCTCCCGTGGTCACTTGAAGGGATTAACCCTTTAATTTAAGTCGTCTGTGAGCCAGGCAGGAAGGAAGAGAAGACGGGAAGGATGCTCGGTTATTACTCAAAGGAGAATTCTTGGCTGTAACATCGATTGTGATGAGGTCTGTTTGTGTCTCTGTCCTGTATCATTTCTACAAAAGCACACATATAGGAAAAAGAAAACAAAAGCTTTGGCAACACTGGAATGCCCCTTGCCATGCAAATGGAGCTTATCAGAAAGAAAAGGGTGGTTTTTGACCTGTCCTCCGTGAAGCACCTGGCAACTAACCACGGACCTGTTGACAATGTTGCCAGTTTACTGACCTGCAGGGAGTCAGCAGCTCAGGCTCTTTTCTTGGAGAGGCGCTTGGGGTCAGTTGCCAGGGCTCACAGGTACTGGTGGAATCTAGAGGTGGGTGCTTGACGTGCAGCCGGTCCTTGGTCGAACCCGTCTGCATCCCGAGGCAGCCCTTGTGTTTTGACCTGGTTTTGACCGATGGGTGACAAGGGAAAATCAGTGACAGTCAGTGGGGGTCTCTTGTCAGACGTCTCAGTCGGGGAAGCCACCACGGTGTGTCTGCGCCAAGCCCGTCTCTTCCTGCGCGTCTCCGGTGACAGTGGTTTTCGCAGTCCCACGCTGCGCAGGTCGTCGGCTGAGCCTAGCAGCCGAGCGCGGACCTGCTCAGCCAGGGATCTGGTGCCTGGGCCGGTTGGGGTGAAGGAGGCGGCCTCGCTGGGTGGCAGGGCGGGTTTTGGTCGTGCCAGCCGCACGCTGTCCTGGCTGCTGCCTGAGGAAGTGTTGGTTCTGGAGGTCTCCCTACTCACCCTGAGAGCACCTGCTGGCCCAGAACCAGCCCCCTCGCCCTGAGTGGCAGCCCCAGACACCTCAAACAGGTCCAGGGAGCGAGCCTTGGTCTTCTCTGACTTCTTCCTGGCCAGAGTGTCACACTGGATCAGCTTGTGGGAGTTGAAGGAAGGCCGCGAGTGCAGTCTGTGAGCCGTGGAGGAGGAGGAGAAGGAGGAGGACGAGGGTGTGGTGGAGCGAGCCCCTCCTTCATTCCTCTCCGCAGAGTCCGGCGTGTGTGTGAGGGGGGTGGGCGGGGCCAGAAGGTTTGTGGGCGAGAGGACGGGGGGCTTGAAGTGTGTGTAGAGGAAGCTGCGCGGGGCTGCTGGCGGTTGTGTGTTCACAGGTGAAGTTGGGTGTTTGTCAGGTCTCTCTTGGGTGAGGGAGCGCGAGGCAAAGCCGCTCTCATTGTCCGTCTCACTCACCAGCTCGCTGTGCTCGTCATCCGCGTCGTCCCCCCTCCCTTCCGACCCCAAGCTCCGCCCTAACGTGGAGAGGGTGGAGTAACCAGAAACAATAGAGCGAGCGTCCTCTGGAGCTCGCCACGTCGGGCCCTTCACCTCTGCCTGCACCTCCTCCTCGTGTAGCAGCGTGGCTGCCTGCCTTCCTCCTGCCTCCTCTTCCTCTTTACAGCACGGCCGACTGGGTATAACCGCCACCATCTCCTCTTCTACCTCCTCTTTTACTCCGCTTTCTACAACTTCCTCATCATCCTCCTCCTCTTCCTCTTCTTCTTCCTCTTCATCGTCGTCCTCCTCTCCCTCTGCTCGAGGAGCGGTGTCTCCTACTGGCGACTCTGCCTCCTCTTCCTCCTCTGCTCCTAGATGTCCGGCCTTGATTGGCTCATGCTCAGAGTCGTCGTCGGTGCTGCTGCCCACGCGGCGGGCGTTGTGGCGCTTCCTGCGTTTGCGGCCCGTAACCGCTGACATAATGGACAGAGTCAGGAAGTCCTTGGCTGTGAGGTCCTTCTTTGACCCCCACGACCCCTGATAAAGAGGGAAATGTTAGTTTACCACCGCCATACATTGTTTAGGTAGAGATTAACCTTGGGCCATGTAGGGAGATGTTACCTTTGATTTAGCTGAGTCACTGTTGGTTGAGTCTGGGGAAAAGGAAATAAAGATGTCAGTGGGTCAGTTAACAAAGGGCTGGAACAGTCATGGTGGAGGACACAGAGGCTTTTGGTGTGATCATCGTTTTTGTTTTAAAGGAAAGATCCAGAATAAATCACAGAAAACTGCTCCTGCACTGCTCCCTTTCTACAACCCACACTTTATTACTTGATGTTACAGTGGAGCGGGTGTTTCCCATCAGCTGTAGACGGGAAAACACCCGCTGCAACATGACGTGCTGGTGGACTCACAACACGCTTGAAAGTTTCGGTTTGTACTGAGCAGTGCAGCTGCAGTTTTGCGTCCTCTTCCTGATTGGAAAAAAAAGACAAAATCCCCCCCCGATCACGATGAATTCATCCTCTGCGTCCCCTGACCACGACCGGGACAAAGACGGTGATGGGCACGCTGGAGTATGCGCACGAGAAACAATGATTGGGGAAGCAGGGTTTGGTGTACTGCATTAGGAAACCACGGCACACACTGATGACATCACCAAAAACACAGATGATATCAGAAGCAGAAGTAATCAAGAGTGTGAAAGGAAACACATTCCCGCACAAACACACTGATGCAGCTTTCACTTATCAGACAAAACACGGCCAGATCTGTCAGGAGGGTTGGTAAGAACTTCTAGGTGGAGCTGCTCTTCATGAGTATCAAGGCAGATTATTTTGCGCCAAGCTTAGAGATGGTGGCTGTTAAAAGTGATATCAGCATTTGAGGTGTCTACAGGGATTTTTTATTTTAAGATGTGATTATTATTATTATTATTATTACAAATATAAAACATTAATTTGAGACATTTAAGTTTGCAGTGAGTAACCTGGAACACTAATTTAACTCAGTGAATTTAAGTTATGGTAAAACTTGGCCTCACATTACAAAGGTCGAGGATACAGTAGTGGGAGCTGTTAATTATTACATACAGTATGTTGGTGCTACATGAGCAGAAGCATTGGTCCTGTCCAGGTCTGGTATTAAGCTGCGGGTGTGAACACACGCATGACGCACTGAGGACGCATTTGAGATTCAGTCACTCAAGTTATGACTACATGTTCCTTATTCATGTTGCCATTTGAGAGGACATTACTTTTTGAGTGACCAGCTAAACAGGTTTGCTGCTACCACTGTGCTCACTTCAGCTGCAAGAAGCAAAGCCTGTGCCATCTGGAAGCTTCACACAAAATGATTTCTATGGAAAGTAAATCACTTAGCACTGAAATTTAGAAACATGTAGAAACAGCACCACCTAGAGTTCATTAAGAGCTAGAACGATTAGGAGCCTGATGACTGGCCTGCACCAACTGAAGTTGCCTGTAGGATGAGTGGAAAGCAGTGTTTGACATTCAACAGTGCTTGTTGTCTCTTAGTGACAGACCACAGTTTGCACTCTGGTGTCAGATACAGCAGCTTTAACAGGCATGGAGCATCCAGTCATCCATTAATTCATTAGTCAGACTGGGGCCGACATTGAAGTGACATGTTTTTACAGAGACCTCGGTCTGACACTGAGAGGGAGACGCCGACTTTCAGGAGGGGTAATGGAGACCATGGAGACACAAACCATCACCACCGCTAACACTCTCTCTCACACACACCCATTATTTCACTTTCACAATTTGATGCACTGCCACACACATACACACACACACATATTGCCAGGGGAGTTCCCATCCTACCGCAGTGGCTGCTCCACAGGCTCAGCTAAGAGAAGGAAATGCAGAAATGTACAGAGAAAGTGAAAGATGAGCAACATGGAGGGAAATAAAGGGGTCTGCAGAAAGGAGAGAAGTATAGGCACGCTATCAAACACAGGAAACACTCCAAGTGCTAACGGATGTCATTTCTTATGCTGCGTTCCAGTTTTGTAGGAAAGTAGGGAATTCTGACTTTAAAATGGGACAAGGAGGACTCCTCACTCAGGTGAGGAATACAGCTGTCTGACTTCATGCCAAGAGGCACAACATTTTAGTCAAAAATCAGAACTCAATGTAACAATTTATATTAACAATTAAAGAAAGAAATCTATTTTTAGAACAAATTGCCCTGACACATAAGAGGGGAATTTCCTACTTCCAGCTTTAAAGGAAACGCATCATGACGCCGTTGGGTTGCCAATTACAGTAAATGCTACTTGCCGGCTCGCAAAAAAAACCCAGAAAGCTATGTGCTCACCTGAGGCCTCCCCGAGCAGAGCCGTCCTACCAATGTTGGACAGCAGGTGGTCAATGTTGGGGGCGGGCTGCACGTCCTCTGTGTCCACCGGTGTCTGTGGGGACAGACACACGTTATGTTTTCTCTGATTTAGTCAGAAGAATCTGAGCACCTCATCCATAAACGGTTAAGTATCACTAACTTGATGAGTGAAATATTGAATAGGTTTTAACGTCTTGTTTTTATCCCAGGCAGTAAAGAGAAGACAGGACTGGAACTCGGGACGTGGTTAGCATCTCAATGCCTATTTCAGGAGCTAACACACATCTACGCATCATTAATTCCCGTAAATGAATTCTAGCCAGTAAATGTAGCAGCTGCTGCATTTGGAAAATATTAGTTATTGAAAGTAGGTCCACATTATTACAAAGATTAATACAGTGTAAACATTTGAACTTAATAGTTCAAACTATTTTCCAGGAGTCTGTGACTTGTTTAAACAAGCTTTTTATGAATTATGATCGCCATGCTGAGACAAAACTTAATATAAAACGACACTTTCTGCTACATATACAGAACATTTGATTTGTTGAAACTGACTTTTATTTTGAAATTACCGTTGCCACTTGCAGATTTTTTTGGTTCAATCCTATTTTTGGGACTTGTCAATGGAAAATAGAGATTATTTTGCAAAGGTGAAAAGAGGCTATTTCACACCAACTAGTAAGAGTTTCATTTAATGGAGTCTGCAGCAGTGTAAATAACACTCACACTCAGACAACATCATGGAAACATACCTTCTCATCCTTGTCGAGTTCGTCAGTGAAAAACCAGTTGCACTACAAGAAGAAAGAAGAAAGAAAAATGTAGCGTATGGAGGACTTTATTACGTGTATACGGTATGTGTATGTTTTCCATTCCTTACATGCTGGATGAGCGTCTCTACTATCTTGTAGCGGTCAGGCATGTGTGTGACCATGTCTTTCATATTGTCCTCTGACGTCCGAACCAGCGTCGGCCCAAACACTAGAGCTAAGTTTCGGGGCTCCATCTAAGAAGACAAAGGACATTAATACCAAGGACTTTCCAGGGATTATATTTAATTCCTCAACAAACTGAGCTTCACACCTTGTTTTTATCCGAGTTGTCGGCAACAGTCTTCAGATGACAGACCAGGAACTTCAGAGTGTGGTAATAGTAATCTGGGAGATCTCGGATCTACGAAAGCGATAGAGAAATGACAATACTGATAAACCAGTTTAACCAGACGGGCTTCTGCACACGCTTTAAGCTTAACGTAACCAATTAGGTAAATGATTCTGTTCAAATGAATTCATGAATGTTAACAGGCTCGTACCAGCTTCTTCATGGTCTTCAGTCTGTCTGATGCACTTTCCATCCGATTGGCATCAATGAAGTCATTGTACTTGTCTGTAAAGAGTTGAGAAATATTAAAACACATTTTGAGTGTGCGGCAGTATGAGGCAACACAGCATGTGTGATGGCTTGTTGGAACACGTTTGGACTCACTGTTGGTGAAGAGCGGCTCTGGGAGTTTCCTGAAGAAGGATTTGAGTAAGCTACTGACAACGTTGAGGTCTTGCCACTTCTGTTGAGAACAGAAGATACAGAGGAGTCTCAGAAATCATCATGCTTCAGCTTTTGCTCAATAACCGTTCAATAAATGTGATTTAAACCTGCACGTTAAACTAAGTTTCCTCACCTCCTCTGCAGGGTTGATTTCCACACCCTTGTTGAGCTGGTCCTGAAGCGAAGACACCATGGCGTTATTCCCTGGGACTCGGTAGATTCCGGTGTACTCCAGACCCATCTCTTCCACTAAACCACAGCAGATCTCCACGATCAACGGGATGAACTGAGGGAAGATGGACACAAACAGAATGTAGTCGGAAACATTTAGAGGAAGAATCTGCCTTACTGAACTCGGCTGGACGTTATCCTGACTCACCTTGTTATTTGCACCGGGCTGACAGTCCTCCAACCTTACACCGAAAGCTTTGGGCCCAGCCTTCTTTGCCTTCTTCATGATGTTAATTCCCCACGACTTTGGAGGGCTGCTCTCATCTGTGGACAGATTAAACAGAAACTTAGACCTCTGAGCATCAATTTCTACTTTTCTTCCATGCCTTATGTTCTCATCAAGAGACATACAAATACAAATGGATCATTTCTATGAGGCTTGGACATCAAGTATACACTAGTATACTTGGCCGACAGACACTTAATCTAAATTATTTTATATATACAGGTAAGGACTGCTGAATATGATGATGGGATATTTTTACTGAACACTGAAACATTTAAATTATTAGTCATATTAGTCTTCAGTCCCTGACACTGACCTTTTCCCTCTTGTTTCGGGGAGCGTGGTGTTCCAGCAGCGTTCTCTGTCTTATTTAGGAGGAAAGGAGGCTTCATGCGGGACATCTTGGGAGACGAGTCTGGCTTGCTGGATGTTGGACTGCAGGGGGAGACAGAGAGATGGCTTTAACTCCAGCATATGTTTTCCATCGACAGTTAGATAAAGTATATGTATTTATCTTTTGGATCACAAAGAGAGTTTAAACCTAACCTAGTTGACATTGGGCAAGAGCGGCGTATATTCTGGACTGGCCGCCAGACAATCAATGGGCCGAAAAAACCCCGGACAGGAAGGGGACAACATGCAAACTTCACACAGAAAGCTTCACACAGAACCAACCACCACGTTTGAATCCAGAACATCAGGTGACTCACCTTTGTTTTCTGTAATCATTGAGCTTCTTGTTGATGAGGGCCTGCCTGGAAAAGCCAAGCTCCTACAACAAACACATCTGCATTACGACTCTGTAACAGTTTCTGTTGAAGTGAAAACACATTAAAGTTGCAGTAAATCCAAAGTAGAGGAGTGCCTTCTGACCTCGTTGTCCGTCTTGCTGTTCTCCCTGATGACTTTTATCCAGTCCAGCATGTCCTCCCGGTCCTCCGCCTGCAGCAGGTACTCACAGAAGTCCTGTGTGGTCAGCCGCAGGGCGTGCTTTCGCTTGGTCTCGCTGTACGCAATGTCCACCAGGCATCCCCGGATGCTGATTGGCTGCTCGTCCTCGGCTGAGCCTCCCATAGTTGCCCCACGAAGCACCGCCTCCCTCTTGTCCTTGTAAAGGAACAGCGAATGGGAGCGAAGGACTGAAAAGACGCGCTTCCACGGACGCATGCCACTGCCCACCTTCTGTGAAGGAAAGATGGGATGTGAGTCCTGTAATGCTCCTAAATTCCGGCCTTCACTGTGTTATAATCAAGCTTGGTCTGCCCACCTTGCCCTTCTCTGTGAGAATTTGTTTGTAGTGCAGCCATCCTTCTCGCCGTACATCGCTGTAAGTGATGTTTCCCAGCTCGGATGTGGAGTGGCGTTTGGAACGAACCTCCTCCGCCGTGCCAAGGTTGTCCAGAGACTGAAACACAGGTCAGAACACGGTCAGAACATTAATCGATTGCCATTTATCCTGATGCTCATAATGTCTCTCCCGTGGTTTTGTGTCAAATTAATGTTCATTTAAAGGCCACAGTTTTTACTGATGATTTAATTTAATCCTTGTCTCTCTAGGATCACAGCCAAATGGGGTGTTTCCAGTATTTCCAGTCACATATTTTGACATGATTTTTGAGACTTCTCCTTTTGTCTCTTTGTTGCATTGTGCAATAGTTGCACCCAAAGATCAACCAGCAACTATCTGACCTCATGTGCCTCTCTGTACAGTATATGCCTATATGTCACCTCAAAACAACAAATTGAAAAGTAATTTAAGAAGCAATAAAATGCAAACTTAAAATACTGAGTCTGGTGTGACTGGCAGCTAATGCTGTCAAACCAGAAATAGACTAGTAAACCTGTCTTTTTGCTAACTTTATGACTCTTCTGTACTAGTATGTGACAGATAAACAGCTCAGTGGTTTTATGACAAAAGCTAAACAAGACTTGTCAGTCTTAATTTCCGAGGTTTTCAGTTTATAATCTTTTGTCTTTTCAGCTGCACAATATTAGTCGGCAGATCTTCATAATAGTTGTTGAGCAAACACACGTTTCAGCATGTTAATAAAAGAAGAAGAACTCACCCCATCTGTAAAGAAACTCTTGACTCTTTTTGGTAGCCTCCTGCGGAAAACAATAACACCACAACAAAGTGTTAAATCAAAATCCCTGCCTGCACATAAAATTAAAGTCTTAATTCCACAGCACTCACAAGATCCGTCCTTCCTCTCTGAACGTGTTGAGTCCTTCGTCACACGACTTGGAGCGCTCGGTGGTGATGGCTAGAAGATAGGAGGAACGGCGACTGGATTTAATACTGCCTGCTCGGTGAAAGGACGAATGAATGGAGAAAGAGAGAGGACAGAGAGAGAGAGAGAGAGAGAGAGAAAGGGCAAGAAAAAGAAAGAGAGAGAAAGAAAGAATGTTGATGTGATGCCAATCACCAGAGTGGACGGTGTTGGATTAGGAGACGGGTACAGTGAGGGAGGGAGGGGGGAAGCAGGAGTAGGTGGAGGAGGTCGGGTTTTTCGGGTGAATGGGTGACGTGGTGGAGGGGCGGTGCGGACATGAGCTCGAGCGGTGTGTCGGGTTATTTCCTCTTGCTCACCACTAGCATGCAGGCATAGCCCCTATCAATAACGAGTGACATGCATCCGTGCCGTTTGTTTCAAGAATAGAATCATGCGGATTTGCGACTGTCCAGGTTTAAACCATGCACCATTGTTAAATTTATTTTAAAACACAATGATTTTTGGGCTTCATGCACGGCTTGAAAATCAACCAAAACAACTCTGAACAAATCTTATTTGTGGCAAACGTGCAATCCAGCATGCACACATTTCATAGCACTGCTGAAATATTCATCTTATCAAGTAAAGTTTGTCCATTACTGAGCCCTGCAAGTCTGGAAGGACTGTTTCAAGAATAACAAGTCTCAATTCTAAGGCAAATCATTAAAGATGACCATTGATTTTGGTCAAATCAATGTTTTTTTTTGAATAAGAAAGGTTGAAATTGTCTTATTTTTCAACAGTTGTGATAAAATAAGACTAAATATTAGGCACACATTGTTGATAAGATGGAAATTATAGCAGTGAGCAAAGTACACTCTTTAAAAAGTAAAACTAGGTGCAACAACGAAAATCTCATGCACATCTCATAAAATCATCTCTGAAATAAAAGGAGATGTAAAACTCTAGAGATCTAACTTTTGGCTGCATGCAGTGGCGAGGAAGGGGGGAGAAAGGGGGAGGAGGGGGGCACTCACTGCAGTCGTGTGAGAAGAGCCTAGTGAGGGGGAAGGTGAAGGTGGGGGATGCGGGACTGGTGACCACGGCGGGCGCAGGACTCATGCCGCTGGACACAACGGAGGACGCCGGAACGTGGCGGGCGCGCAAATCCGCGCCGGGGCTCGTCGGCTCGTCTGTTGGAGGGCGTAAGGAAGGAGGGAGAGGAATTGGGGGATGAGGAAAGGGCGAAGGAGAAGGTTTAGGTGTTAGAGAGAAAGGTCAGAAGGGAAGGATAAAGGAAAAACACAGGGGTTAGATTAAAAGAAGGTAAAGACAGGAGAGGTTTTGGAGGGAGAGGACCGACGAGGAACCGCGGGGTCACCAGAGAGACTGAACAGGAGAATGCAGTTCACAGTTTCCATTTCTCCCAATTTACACTTAAATGTGCAATCTTTCTACTGCAAAGTGCAACGATCATGCTCGACACTTTCTGAAGTCCACTGGGACGTACACCAAAGACACAGCACAGAAAAATGCAGTAACATCTGTGGTACTCTCTCAGGAAGGAAGAAATATTACTGCATCCTGACTAAAGCGAGAAAAAGTCACATGAGCACACAAAACAGGCAAATATCTTGCAGATAATACGATACCTGTGTCGTCTGTTGCCATAGGAAGACCTATTCAGTAGCTAACAGAGGGTGTTTGTGACAGAGATTTACTGGCTCAAGGTTTCAGTTCTTTATGAAATCTACAGAGGTGGCGATCTGATCGGACACATGCAAGAGAAACAGGCTCACAAAGTGAAAACTGGTGTAAATGAATGGAAATATTGCTATATTGCTAAATAGTGCTTTTACTACATGTTGATAATGAAGCTTTAGTGCTGAAGCAGACAAAAAGCACATTTTAAAGGCTGTACAGACTGCAAGTCTTTAACGGTCTCATGTGACGTAAAGGGATATGAAACCTGCACACATACACACAGAGACTCACTTCCTGACAGGCAGAAAGGATTAGAGACTGACTCAATATTTGTATAAAATGAGGAGGAGCAAGATTTGCCAGTGACATTTTAAATTGTCAGGACAGAGCTATTGCGAGGCTGCAGTCTGCTCAGTGTGGAAACAGCAGAGGGCAGCACAGCCTCAGTCTCAATCTGCCACCCACACAAACCAACACACAGTCCTTTTAGGAAATTCTTGCTTGGATTTACTTTGACAGTTTTTCATTTGGTTCATCTTTTCTTAGGTTTCTGATCTAAACATCCTTCACCTCTCCCCTTCTCCCCTTCTTCCCTTCTTCTCTTTCCATTTTCCGCCCCTGCTGTTCCACTCTTCACTCCCGTGCACACTGGAGTCCGACATAAGGCGGAAAACATTCCCGATCTGGGATGAGGAATCTGCCTGTTTACAGCGCGGCCCAGAAATAGCCGGGCTGTGGGTTTAACAAAGGCCGTCATTAACGGGCAGCCAGAGAGTGAGCTCAGAGCCACGAGACAGAGACGGACCAGCAGAGGGGAGCAACATACCACAGCACTCTGTGCCCCAACTCTGCAGTACATCCTATAACACACGTGGAGATCAGAATTCGGAGATTAGATTTGGAAAGAAAAGGGAAAAGAGGGAATGGATTAAACAAAGGATTACAGACTACTACAAAGCTAATTCCTTTTGAATTTCCCTGAAATAATATTGGGATCAATGAAAAACTGCGACGTTAGCATTTAGTGAGGCTGTTTTTACTTGGAGTTCGGGCACAAGCAGTTAAGATTTTGATTACCTTAATCTGAGAAATTAGTTTTTTTCCTACGAGCCCCATGATTTTAACAAAATAAAGCAACATATTACATGTATTTCAAAGCACTATCATTTGCTATCATTCCCAAACTGCTATTTGAGAATTATCGCGCAGATTATTTTCTTACTTTATGAATCAGTGGTTTAGTCTATGATCTGCAGATTACCATCTCCAGAGAGACCAAGATGATGGCTTCAAATCTCTTGTTTTGTCTGGCAAGCAGTCCAAAAGTCAAAAGATTTTAGTTACAATGTTAAGCTAAATAGATAATTTGTTTGTTGTAGATTATCGACTAACTATTCAAGCTTTAGATATAACATTATGAATCTGACAAAGCAGTTGATGACAACTTTCAGACAGTTTTCTACTCAGTCTTATTGGTGCATTTTTGTTGGGGCATTGCTTGCAGACTTTAAAAAACAAATAGGAAATCCAGGAATCCGAAAAAAGAGTGAGGAAAAGGAATAAGAATTAAGAGTACGGCAACACAGAGGCCACAGGAGCCTCTTGGAAGCAGGACAGAGTCCAGCACAGAAAGTCTTGATCCTCCTCCGTTGTGTTCAGCATCCAGCTAGTAAAGACAGCCATAGATTGAACTCATACACACCAACACAGACACACAAGCTCCTTGGAATGGAATACAATAGCAGCATTGAAGGCGGGAGCTGAGTGTATGGGCCCCTACTGTTCCCCACAAGGACCGCGACAAAAAGAAATGTCGGTAATTTACAGCTCAGATTCATGGCGAAAGACTCTAAGTGGGCGCAAAATAAAATACGAGCTCTTGACATCGTTTGCAATTTCGCTCTGTGTGAGCTGCAAAACCAGAACAACACTAAGTGAAGTTTCATTTTCAAGATCCATGTATGAGACGTCATAAAAACATATTTGCCTTCTGATACTGCCTTTGTGGATGCTATCTCACAGTCATCCATGCTTCGCAGACAAAAAACATCAGTCTGTGAAACTGCATGTTCTCAAACAGCCCCTGATCATATCAGCATCTGTGTCAGAGAGATAAAGTGATGGAGCAAGAAAGAGGAGAAAAGCTACTTCTTTTCTACGGCGAGAACATAGCCTAGTTTCAGTTTATGGCCATTAAACATGTCCTGGCCTGCAGCTCTGACTGCTTGGTTTCGTTTAATTCGGGTGAAGGTACGAGGCAAAAATGCGCTCTGACAGACGAGAGATGCCTCCCGGTTTGCTGATCGCCAGGATTTTTCTCCCTTACAATGACTTACTGGGGCGGACCGAGGCTTGGCTCAAGTGTCGACGATCATTCCAAGATCGCTCAAAGCTTCCCAGTCAGCTGATTTAAATCTATTCAGCATTAGGGCAAGCGGCAGCTGTTTTCCCCAGCCTGTGACTGGGTGATGGAGGCACAGCTCGTCTCAGTGACTGACTTCATTTGCCTGTGGTTTATGACAGATTATCGTGACTGGTTTATTATAGTAAAACCAGGCAGTGTCAGGTATAGGGTACACCTGAGGTTACCAATCATTAGTGTCTGTTCAGACCAAAAGCAGTTAGCAGTGTTGCTCCCGGAGCTCCTATCAGGTTAAAAAACAGTAAAAGACAGAGAAAAACAGACTACACTAATGTGAAATTTCTAATTATGACAAGTCAATGTACAACAGGACTAGCCCTCTCTAGCTCCTGCACAAAGAAATTCCCATATTCAGGAAGTCAAGATCTCCCCCTCATTTCCTCAGCTTGGTAAGGTGACCTTAGAGACCTGGACTAGGCAACAGGATTACTGAACTCTCCTCGAATGTGATTCAATCATAAGACTCATACAGTCTGTAAGACTGTGGGAAGTCCCAGCGTTGCCCAACGAAAACATTTACAGACAAACACACACCAGCAGCATCTCATTGAGAGAATGGAAACTGTGTCTGAGCAGAGCCTGGAGCCTGAATAGACAGACAAGAAGGAAATTAAGGAAACACACTCACACCTAATTTTATCTGAATTATAGCTTTGCGTTTCCTCCCAGTTAAGCTTTCACTAACATTCAATAAGCACTCAATGTGGATTACATTTTAGAATAGAGGTGATGAAATCTTAAGGTCAGTGAGAGTTTTTTTAGAGGGGAAGTAGCAAAAAGGAAGGGAGATGGAGCCCAGGAGCTAACTACTTACCTATGAAGGGGATGGAGGCCAGAGAGTCATCCTCTATAGGGAGGGGGGCAATGTTGCCGTTTGGTTTGCGTGGGGCTACATCTCCTGTGGAACCAGGGGCGGGGGTAGATTCTTTGGGATCAGGAGAAAACAAAGAGGGTTCTAGCCCATCTATAGGCAGGGCGTAGTGGGGATGACGCATGCCATGGGCGTTCCTCCGCCCGGTGGGAGGTTTTTGCCTCAGGACCACTTCCTGGGTCTGTGCCACCAACTCTGCCTGCCCTTCCACGGACCCTCGTTCCCTCTCATGATTTGTTGGCCTGTACCCTCGATCTTGAGATTCTGGAGAGGCAGAGGCAAGGGGGGACGTGGTAGAGGCAGTGAGAGGCGCTGACGTGCTCTCTGTGGGTGCTGGGTTCCAGTTCAAGTGGGGGCCAGAGTATGAAGGGTCCCTGAAAGATTGAGCTTGCTGCATGATGCGGCCGGTCTTGCGGTAAAAAGAGGGGCTGTAGCTGCGGTAGCCTACTGGCTGGTCGTCCATGCTCTGTCCAGTTGGAAGCCTTCTGCTCTGAGGGGCAGCCTGCTGGGGCTGGGGCTGGGAGTGGGCTTGGCTGTGGGTCTGGGGGTGGTGTTTAGAATGTGACTGTGTGTGTCGGGACACTGGAAGAGCTTGTGCTGCACCAAAATCTCTCCCCTGCCTCGGGTAGGCGTCAGTCCTTGGGGGTGGCTGGGGAGCCTGCTGCAGCCACGAAGACCTCTCAAACCGAGGCGAGACCAGTCCAGCTGCTGCTCGGTCCAACATCTCTAATGAGCGGCCATGGCGATCGTACTGGGCCAGTAAATTTTCAGAGCGTGTTCGAGTATAGTTAGAGGCTGGTTGGCCTCTACCTGGGCCACCCTCCCAGTCTCCATAGGACCAGTAGGGCTCCCCGTGGGGTCCTGGTCCTGACTGCTGTAGTAAGAACAGAGTGTCCTGGGAGGCGCTGTGTGGCCAGCCACCTGTCCGCTGCTGCTGCCTCCTTGTTTCACTGAGCCGGTCTTGAGAGTAGCTGCGGTGGCGGGTCTGCATGTTGCGTCCTGAGTGCTCAGGCAGCTGGTTGTAGTACCAGTCAGAGAGGGCTTGCTGGCAGCGCTCATTGCGGCTGTGGCTGACCTGGGGCTGAGGGGGGCTGGTCCAGGCCGAGCTGGACTTGCGTGGCTGGGCCTGCGTGGAGCCGGCACCATGGTGGTTGGGGTAGTGGACCTGCAGCGGGCTGGACAAAGGACCCCCAGAAGAGGACGAAGAAGAGTACGAGCGTCCCCTGGTCTGGCCCTGAGGCTGCTGGCTGGTCATACCGTACTGGATCTCCTCTGTGCGGTGGGCTGGACTGCTGTGACCCACACCACCAGTCTCACCAGCTCGCCCCTCCTGCCAGCTGGCGGGGCTGCCCACTGCAGAGCGGTTATCTAAGGGTGATGAGGGACTGGAAGAGCCTTGCCAACGACTCCAGTTATCCAGCTGGTTCTGGCCCATGGGGGCAGACAGGGGAGCTCCAGAAAGGGGTGTGGTCTTGGTGCGTGGGTAACAAAGGGGAGGTGGTGGCGGGAGGTTCTCAGCTCCCCCGGCATAGGGTTCGTTACCCGTCAGGTAGGCATCCTGGGAGTACGCCTGGGGGAGGGAGGGAAGAAACACATGAGAAAAGACATGACAATCATAGGGACTAAAGTAAAAAAAAAATGCTTGTGCAGCAGTGACCGCTTTAGGTGAAAATGTGGTCTTATTGTAAATAAGTTTGACATCAACACACAATAACCACAACTCTCTAAGGCAGTTAAACGCCGCTGTACATTACACAACATGCCTTAAAGTGGAAGGATCTCTAAATCCAGCCCCAGTTTGTCCCCAGGGCCTCAACACAAACACATGCTAGCTACAGCAAACTGCATGAACTCCCTTGAGCAAAAGCCACATCACTCACTGCACAGCAGCAAATACAGTATGTCTCCAAAACAAACCCTGCATAAACACACACTGCTGCTCTGCTGAGTATCTCTTTAAAATAACAAGCTCAAAATTACACAAATACTTTATCAGTTAGCTACACTGTCACTTACAACTTTGTCTTCCGGGAGGACAAAAACAAACTTGCTAACACTCGTATTTCCACTCACAAGACTGAGCAAAGCAAAATCACACAGGCAGTTTGACACGTTTTTAGAGGTTTACCAAACTGTCTAGGCCGTCCGACAGAAACCAGAGTCTTTCCACAGCTTGTGTGTTAAGCTTGTATTCACCACAAACACACACAGTGGACCAAACGTATCCTCACCAACACTCCAGACACGACACACCTGCTGCTAAAACCCGCCGTCCGTCATATTTCACACTCTCCTTGTCCTGAAACAGTCCTTTGCTTCTTTTCTTTTACTTTCTTAGTTCTCTATCCCTTTATCGTCCTGTGTGCTCCTCTCTCAGATCCTTCCAAACTCCCTCTCTCCTCCCTCTCATTCTCTGTCTTACTCCACCCTGTGGGAGTGTGGAAGGAGGCGCAGCTCTGGTGATGTCATGTGAGGAATGCAGCAGATACAGGCGTAGCAGCGAGGGGAGGAGCGTGAGGACAGAGTGGGTTTATATTGTTAAGACATGCCAGAATACTCAAATGGAGGTCACAGTTTTGGTCTCCTTTAAAGGGGAACCTTGATGTTTTTTAAATGTGTGTGAAGGATCACTTTAATCTGCTGATCTGTGGGTCTTTGTGTGTTGACATGTTGCTCCAGGTTAGTGGGAGGGGCGAGGGATGATGCATGTTGGATCATGTGAACGAGCAACCTGTGGAGCGACAAAAATGTGCTTTACAGTACATGGGTGTGCGAATGAGTGCCAATGAGTTGTCTTTTTTCAAACTCCGACAGTCGAGATACCAGTGGCTTTTAATGAATGTGTGTTGTAATCTAAACACAGGGCAGAGTTTCGTGAGTCATTGTGACAGAATCTCTACATTCTTCGACAGTGACGGGGGAATCCTGGTCAGCAGTAAATACCTGGGATGCTTTATATGTAGGGGTAAGTTACTGAGGGTGAAAATTTTGTGAAAAATCTCATACTCACACTTACCAACTGAAGTACATCTTCATCTTTTGGCATAATAGAGAGCTCCAACACGCTCTCACTGCAAGGCAGGTGAAGGGGGAAAAGAAAGAAGAGGACAGTGATTATAATCCATATCAATATTTAAAAATCTCCATATTTTATAGAAAGCTCTTACTAAACTTCAGGGAGGGATACACTGAATTGATCGGGTCGGTGTCAGGGTCGATACTGACTTCATTAAAAGGCTCAGCTATTGAGCAGTTGCAGCCGATTCTCATTAAATGGTTATATTGTCAATGTTCAGTGTTTCTGCTATAATTTACTTTTTTACGGCCAAGGTTGGTGTCATATCCAGATTTTAAATGTGGGGAAAACAGAGTGCAGGTACCAGATTGGGAATCAGTATTTAGGGTACTCAGGATTGTCCATCACTCACACCAGTCAGCTGCAGGCCAGCTCTGCCCTGCGCTCCGACTAATCTATTCTAACAGAAGGTGCACTGCTTCAGGGTACTCTTTTTCAAAGCAGGTCAAGCCAACACTAGCGACTACGTGTATGTCATCTCGTGGATAAGCTCGAAACAGAAAAAAGCAAACATATAGCTCGTTAAATCAACACTCTCGACACACAAGGACGTCTTACCTGTTCTGGATGAGAGCGATCACCTGCGAGTACGTCTTCCCTAGTACGCTCTCTCCGTTCACTTTCACCAGTCGATCCCCTGAGGAACGCAGACACATCCTTAAATTTATACAATACATTTCCAGGTTCCTGTGGTGACCTCTGACCACGCGCAATGATTAAGAAAACAGAGACACTGAATGATAAAGGTAGGCATCAAAACTAGAAATCCTGGGGTATCTCTCTATTTATGTTCCTGTGGCTAAAGTATGTCTAATTTCAACACAACCACAAACACGCACTCAAAATATAGAGCTTACAGTATGCATTTATTACAAGAGGGCAGGGAGGTACAGTATACAGCAAAGCACATCCGCATAATTTAAACTTAATCTTTTTAATGTTTTAATCACTGTAATGAAGCCAGATGCAACGTCTCCAGGGAGTCATTTATCAATGGTAAATTATCAACCAAATGAAAACAGATTTCAAATCATCAGTAATTTAATTAGCAGGTCGGCAGAGTCGTGCTTCCAGCAACATGAAAATATTGTGTAGGTCTCCCTTGTGACTTCAAAACAGTTGTGACTCATCAGAGAATGGACATGGACCTTCTGAGGGTGTCCTGTGGTGTCTGGCAACACAGTGTTGTTAGTGGGGGCCTTTGGGTGCTATGGGTTGAGGGGAGGGGCCTCTGTGGATCATCCCACAGATACTTGATCAGTTTGTGATCTAGTGAATTTGGAGGCCAGGTCAACACCTTGTGATGTTTTTCATGTTTTTTTAGTTGTTCTTAAAGTGTTTTTGTGTGTGTGTCTGTGGCTGCATCCTGCTGGGGATGGCTGCTGCCATCAAGGAGTGTCATTGCTATGGGGTGTAGGGGTCTGGTCTGGTCTAGGCGCTACATGTCTAAGTAACATCCACATGAATGCCACATCAATTGAATTATCACACCATGGTCAATGTTATTTACTTCTCCTGTCAGTGGTTTTAATGTTGTGGCTGATCGGTGTATGGGACCACAGCTTCGCTTACTGTGAACTAAGGCTCCAGAAGCAGTGTTGGGTAACCACAGTAGGTGTTCATAGTGTGTGTGCATTTGCAAGCTGAAACCCATACGTATGTGTGTGCGTTTGCATGTGTTCAAGCTAGCATGCAACTTTCTGGATGTGACAGCTTGTGCTGCAGTACTGGTATGGTTTGTCTGAACTGCTGGGAGTGAAATGCTGCTCTGCTCAAGCAGCAAGACACAACAGGAAAACCTCAGTGGCTCTGTCACATTCGTATACACTTGAGAAGTTGAGCTGTCATACTGGTATCACTATTATATCACCAGCAAAATCCTCAGCATTGCATAACCTAGTATTTGTATGTATCATTCACATCGGTGTGCATAAGCGTATGTCTGCAGCACCACCTGACCGGAACTCTACCCTCAACAGATTTCCAATGCAAATCACGGCGTTCTCATTCCTGCACCATATTGCTCCCTTTACCTGTGCACAAGCCTGCCTGGTGGGCTGGACCTTTTTCTCTCACATTCTTCACAAATATGGTGTCCATCGGCTCCAGTTGACCTTTCTGATAATCTAGATGACAAGAGACAGAGAAGAAATGCAGATCAGGGAATTGTAAAAATGCAAATACTGAAAAATTATCCTATTAAAACAAAAGTTGCCTGCAGTGTTTAAAGATCTTTTTTTGTTTTCGAGTGCTTGTGTTTATGACTCTTCTGCGATGTGGAACATATAAATATTTTAATATTTTATTATTAATCTCATTCCAGTGTCTGAGTGCAACTACAGATGTAGTGCTGTATGTGTCCTGTAGGTGGTGCAGAGAGGCTGCAGAGCTGAGGTGACAGGAGGGAACACAGGAGGTCCCAGCTCATTACATCATCATTATCCCTGTGTAGTAAGGTTTAATGGAAGGAGAGAGACGGAGACAGCTTACCCTTTCCATTACCGTTCTCCTCATCCTGCAAAGAACAGAGAGAGACAGGATTACTATTCAAATTCAAACCAAGTCAACTTTATTATAGAGTGCATTTATTTCAAGTAAGATTTATGTCACAAGATCCAAACACAACTTTAAAGAGGGTATTAAGCTGGGATTTAGAAGTGTTATGGGGGAGATTTGACAGCTAATGGTAAAATGTTCCACACAAAAAGGGTTTAACGTATGTGTGACGTAATATTAGAGTGGAGGAGCTTCCAAAAAAGGCAAAGAAAAAAAAAACGCAAAGGCAAAGTTGTATGCAGAGATTTGAAGGAAGGAAACTGGTAAAATCACATGAGAAACATTTGCGGCTGATAATAAGAGCTCCTGTCTAATTCAGCCCATTCAGCATTTGACATTTTGCCAGTCTGCCGTAGCTTTCACAGGCAGGAATGTTATCAAATGCTGAATCGGAGGTGTCCTGGGTTTTTCTTCTTTACTGCATTATCACAAGTAGAAGCTCTTGACTATCTTGACTATCCTCACAGTATTTCTCACAGAGGAGAGATCTTCATGCCTGTATCGCTGATGTGATGTGACGTCACATGCATTTGAAGTTTCCTTCAAATGCATGTGACGTCCCTGTGGCCTTGTGCCAAACCTCCCAAGACAGACATTTGATAAGCTTTAAAGGTGGGTGGGCAGTTTCAAGTTCGACCACCTGCATGTAAACACAACGTCATGCGCTACAGAGAATGGAGAAAGGTGTGCAATGGCGAGAACGGTGGAGGTGAGATTTGATAGCTGCCGCTTGTCTGATTAACATCACCTACACACACGCACACTAAGCTGAGTGGACAGTTTGGGGTTAGGGGCACGGTGGGCTGACTGCTGCCTGGCTTTGAGCTGCGCTGAGTGGGCTCATTCCTGGCTCTGCAGACAATGGTGGGGGGTTTAGACGCAGAGAAAGGACAGCAGCCGACCCCAGAATAGAACTTGGAGCTGGAGATGCCCAACAACTGGACGGTCCAGTTCTCACCACATCCGGAAGCAAGGAGGAGGCAGTGAGACGTGGGCACAAGACTTTCTGGAAGGAAGTCTCATCGACAAAACCTGTCTTACCCTTGTCGTCCCCTATGTGACACTGGTAATCCAGTAATAAAGATGTAAGAACTGTGATGTGCACATACCAGTATAAAATATCCTCCAGCTGAGACAGAGACTTACTGGTTCTCTCTCTTACTCTCTTAGATATTTGCTTAAAAATGTAAAAAGTTTCGTCACAGAAAACTTGATTCCATATATTTAGAAAAATATAAAGTTAACGTGTTGCTCACAAGCTACCCTAAGTAGACAGGTGTACTGCCATCTTTATTATCACATCTATTCATAAGTTTTTTTCTGAAGTGATGAACAGTACAGATATAATCCCAATAAGCTCACACAAGTGTCTCAAGGCCGAGTGAGGATTCTGCTGGAACCATATATTTGACTTTTTTCAATGTTACTGAAGACCCCTGAAGAATTTCAGAGCCTGCAGACACCATAAAATGAGAGCCCAGTTGAGTCATGGGCTCGGTAAGCCTCTGATAATTGGACTCTATGAGGGCGATTTGGGAGATTTCCACGAAGACTCTTCAGATAAGAACAGGAGGCTCTGTGAGTCTGATTGTCCAAAAACACCATGTGACCCTCATGTCCTCTGAGGCAGAGAAGACAAGGATAGAACCGAGGCCAAAGGCCAGCAGTGGGTCTATTGTGCAGGGCCGGCCTGGTACTGCCTGACTGCCAGTGAGTGGTACCAGGCTAAGACAACAGATTTCATTCAGTCTGTGTTCCTATCTGCAGCTGCTGGATGGTAGAAAAATAATAGAGGCCTTGTTTTGGCTGGCTCACACCACCCCGGCCTCCATATCCCTCAATTTCACATCTGGAGACGTTTGCCCCCACACCTCAAAGAGCTAAATAACCACTCGCTCACACTGAGGCTCACACCACAACACCAGAACAATCTTGAATTCTCCAAGGGCAAGGAAGGCCTGAGAAATAAACAGTTAGGAGCCACACCTTTCAGTCCAGTTCGCTGTGGCACGGAGGTGCTTTTTATAACCTTCAAAGTGTGAATATCTGAGCCCATATCTTAAATCTCGTGTCACGCTTCAACAGCTTTGGTTGGTACAGTCTTTTGTCTCTACTCAGCTAAGCTCCTTTTGTCTGTGTGCTCATTTTGCTCAGCTCAACCTCGCTGACCCTCAGCTGCAGTATGATTGGCTTTATCTCCCAGCTCAAACTGACTTTGTCCTGAGTTCAGGAAGCTAAAGGTAAGGCTTAGGAAAACCCTCTTTAAAGCCGGCATGGTGAAATGGAGACCATATGTGCTATAAAAATAAACACGACAGTTATGGCACTAAATAACATTTAAAAAGCCATATTTTAAACTTATTTCAAACGCCTTTAAAGGTTTCAATTCAAGGCATTCTGCAAATGGGTCTCACCTTGAGGTTGGTGTGCAGGGCGGACTCTGGAGGGTATACGATGAAGTGGCGTAGCGTGAACCCGAAACCCTGGGAGTTCTTATGGAGGACCAGCGTCCGGGGACCCTTCCAGCCCATGCCGACCCCCTCCCTTCCCGGCCGGGTCGCCATCGGCGGCCGAGGGTTGTCACCGGCTGAGGAGAGACCATCCCTCCGCCCCTTAGCCTGTAAACACACACAGATTTGGGTTATGAAATCATTCTCAAGGAGAGTGTAGTTAATAGTTGTATGTTACTAATGTGCAGAAAGAAAGAAGAATTCCAGCTGGAATATCTAATATTTGTGGGACAGTAAATCCCAAAGGGTTTTTAAGTGCAGTTAGCTGCAACCTTGGAAAATCTAACACAGGAAACTGCAGAAATGAATCATCTAACGTCAGCTTTTCCTCCAGTGTTAATGAGAATCTATTGTATTTTTTCTATTATTAGCACCAATGCTGGAGAAACAGTCCAGTTTTCCAGATGTAACGCGTTAAGATTTCCCGGAGAAGCACACGGTGACTCTGTACTCAGTGACATGCATGGTTGTACATTAGTAGCTTCCTCGTTGAGTCCTGAATTAAACTCAGAGTCAGGTCAGTCCTACATGCCACCCAGCCTCAGAGCAGGAAGTCTCGGCCAAGGAGGGAATGTGTCTTTCAGTTCAGACCACAATGACTTTGGTCTTATCACGGGCAGAGAGGGTCCACGGGGAATCCGAGCGCAGAGATTTCCAGACTCTCCCTAAATATCTCATTCCTGCCGCCGAGTAAATAAGCCCAGCATCTCGGCCGACAGACACACGTGAGAACTATCACCCTCCTGCTGCCCCGACGGCCCACATCTGTCAGTCAAACACCATCACCTGACTAAACAGGCGGGAGCAGGAAGGAGGAAGAAGAGAATGGGAGGAGGGGGGGGGGGTCTTCATGTCAACTCAGAGGTCAAGTCAGCTGTGGTTTAGTTATTTTCTTCTCTGCATGTTCACTGACTTTTGTATGCAAAACTGAACTCACTGCACTCGCTTAACGGAACAGATCAGACACAACAGTGTAATGATCACACTGTTATATATACACATGCAACTATGCAGACAGATGCAACGCTATACAAAACGTTTGCTCTCTCTAAGTTATCTCAAAAACTAAATATTCACCCAGCATCTCAATGGCAGGATGATTAAATCACTGTGTGCGAACGGTTTTTAGTTGAAGTTACCTTCAGTTCATTCTGTACAGTAATGAGGAAAATGAAGCTCAGAAAGGTGACCATCTTTACCCTCACTCATTCACAACTCAGTCCCTCGTTCAGCTGACTACGTGGTCTCCAGCTTAACCGCTGAGTTTTTACCACAATGTTTATCGGCCAAATATGACACTGCTGTCAGACTTCAAGTGTGCTCTCCTCTGGGATGCCCCAGTAGCTCATCTGGTGGCTGCGTGTTATCCCTTCTCTTTCACCCCATTACTTCCCGCCTCTCTCCGCTAAGAACTATCAAAAAAGGCATAAAAGGCAAAATATGTGTCATGTTCTCCTCTGCTGTCATCTCAAACTGCTCTAACCCTCCTCCAGTTTTCACATCCAGACCCCAGCTCGAGGCCGTCAGAGTTCACTCCCATCCAGCGCATGAGAATGAGATGTGTCTGAAACTGACATGAGTTTGGCTGATTCGCTCAGATTACTGAAAGGTTTTTGAGCTCATGCTGACCACCAGCAAGAGGCCAAACTCCTCCATCTATTTTCCTCATATTCGCTGCTGTACTTTTGAGTGTGAGGCGGCTTTCATGTTATCGAGCCAGAGGTGAACACGTCTAGACTGCAACAGCAACCCCCCCCCCCCCGTCAAGAAAAATGCGCACCCCGAATTTCACTTCCCGTCGCCCTTCTACACACATACACTGATACACAGCACACAAACACAGACACACACACACTTGACCCGGCAGGCCTGTGCGCGGCCACACAACAACAGGAAGTGGCAGCCTGGAGGCAGGAAGTGGGGTAGAATTGCGGGGCGGGATAACCAGCCGCTCCTATAAATATAGCGGCTCAGAGCTATTACTCTTCATCAGTGGAGGCGCTTCAATTCCTTCACTCCTCTTTCTCCTTCCTTCCATTCTCCCTGGTTCACCTCTCCTCCCTTCCACCTCTTCTTCCTCTCTCATCGCAAGTATTTGTGTAATGGAAATCCGGCTTTTACAGCACATTCTCTTTCCCTTGGCTTTTTACTTTCCAATAAGTCCACGCATATAAATTACTCCCTGAAATCTATTTGCTCGAGTTCGTAGATACACGTTAAAGAAAATATTCTCTTCTACAGGACGATTCTTCTTATTTTCTAAAGTTTATTTTCAGAGTTTACTTAAAGAGTATGTTTTTAGTTACATAAATCTGTGTGATACTCAAAGCCTAATCTTTAGTCTGGCAGTCTAAACAATGTAAAGTAACCCCTGCTATTTTCTCCAAAAGGCACGCAGCGAGGCCTATTATGTGGCATGAGAGCTGCATAAAGAAGTGCGTGAGGAAGGCAGAGGAGTGTCTGCAGCGTGAAATTAAAATGATAAAGAAACAAGAAAAGGCCAAGAAAGAAAAAAGAGGAAATGAAAGAGCAAGGAGGGTGAAAGGAGGAAGAGACGGAGCGAATTCCTCAGAGGGAGCGGTTTGGTTTGGACAAGTTGAAACACACACTGGCATAGGAGGGGAGGGAGCACAGAGAGAGTGAATGAGAGGAGAAGGATGAGGAGGATGGAGAGGAGGAGGAGTATCGGGCCCCTGCAAGGGACAGGCTCCAGCACGCCGGTTTCGACCGCATGGCCCCTCCCGGCGCTGGGAATACCAAACCCTGTGATTACCCAAAACACACAGGGTCTGATGGCTCTCTGAGCCAGGACCATTTCCCACTCGGCTGCTCTGGACTGTGTGGGTTGAACATTTCTGCTCGGCCATTCTGAAGAATCTACAGTCAACCTTTTCTCCCTAAAGTCAGATAAACACCTCTCACCCTCTCATGTAACCTGCCACCTTGATTTGACCAGCTGCTCTGCCACTACTCTAAAAAAAAGTAGAACTTGCTGACATGACTTTCCTGGCAGTTGGATGCTCAGTTTAACCAACGCTTGGAAATTTTTTTCTGCGGTTTTCAGTCTAATCTTGACCTCCTATGCAGGCCTCAGACATAGACAAGGGAAACCTCGCTCTTGTTTTACTGAGAAAAGGGGACGTTTCCTGCTCTCCTAGAGGGAATTTAAACTCTTTAACACGTTTTCTGAAATAGTTATCACCTGCTGTGCCAGTTAGGCAGAGCTGAGGGAACTTATTTTCACCTAAAGATCATGTCATTAAAACACATCAAAAAGCTGCACTGGAAACAATTGAACGCTCAGCCTAATGCCACACCGCAGCATCCTGCTTTGAGTGGGTGGTTAGTGGGTAAAGTGGTCTGCTTTGACAACACACAGCAGCAAGATCTTCCCCGTGGATAGTTCCCCTCCTGATTTCAATTAAGGAGCATATAATTAAGAAGCACGAAGGAAAAGAAGGGAAAAGAGTGGCTCGAGGAGAATACAGCACTTCCAATCTATCTATTTTGTTATAATATCTGAATTGGCAGCCAAAATTTAGATCCCCGTCACGTTTATTAGAATATAAAAATGCTAAAAATAAACAGTGTCTGTGATAATCTTGCTTAAAATCCTGTAATAAAGGATTTGCTGTCTGTAAGAGGCTTTTCTAGGACATGACAATATTGTAAAGCTGCAGTTATAATCGTTAGAAACAGCGTACGTGTTGGTTAGCACGCCCATCTCGTCCTCAGTCCATCGAGAGGTAAAGCAGCACAGAGGAATGCAACGGCTGTCGGGGGAGCCGGGCTGCTGCTAAAACCCCAGCAGGACAGAACAATAATGCTCTTTTAAACAGCTGAGAGCTGCAACCTGTTTGAAAAGTGGAGCTTTACGGCCGTTACAAATGCTGACGAGCCTTTAATCCTGACAGCCATAGCTGTCTGTGACCGGAGCCCTGAGCTGAGCTGCCAAGAGGGAAGAGGGGAGTAAAAAGCCAAAAACCATCTGAGAATTCCTGGACTCACCGGCCACACAGAAAGAGCGCTCCGACACCTCTGCAGGTCCAAATGCATCCTATGTCCCAAGAAATAGAAACATGGTGTCTGAATGTCCTGCTCTTAACACACCAACCAAGAGGCACAATGAGCCTTCAACAACCCGACAGAGGATTCAAATCCAACACAAGCTGTACATCCCTCTGTAATTTACATGAGATGTTTCATGAGACACGCATTTCAGCCTCTGTTTCTGTTTCTGTGTGTGTGTGTGTGTCTGCGCAAAACTCTGTGTAAACATGAATATTGTGTGTATGCTCAAAAACCAGTCCAACCCCACTGTCAGTTCAGGTCTGCAGGTGGATGATGCAATGTCAGTTAAACAGGGTTTTCAACTTGAACTGCAAAACACGTTACACATTCCCTTTGTCTAACTGAAACCTGTTCCGCTCCTGGCGATCATGGTCATTTTGGCTATTTTGATTCGATTCTGGTGCCAGAATGCTTTCCAGGAAGGGCTGCAGTTTTAGAATAACTTTTACAGCTCGACTTGGCCAGAGGCACGTGGCATGCCGTTAAGTGGATGACGTGGATGCAAATTTGGCCGGGGACTTTTTATCTATCTTGTCGCTACTTTCTCCAACAAAGGAGGAAAAACAAAGGAAATAATGATTTATGCGCATTTTTAACACATGTCAACTTCTTACTCATCTATATATTATCTGATTCAGACCATTTTGACTTGGTTAAGTTTTTAACTCATCTATACTGACTGGGTGTATTTTTCTGGTCCTGGCGGGAGGTGTAGACAAATGAAACATTAGAAAAAGCTACTTGTAATCCGTCACACACCATAAAATCTCAACGGTGTAACAACAAACAGGCTCATGACCAGGGAAGAGCTAGAGAAACCTCATATTTTGAATTGTATCATCAGTAGCAGATGGTGACAGCCAAGAGGAACTCTAGTTCCTCTTCACTTCCAGAGAAATTAGAGCGAACACGTCTCATCTAAACAACGAACGGTGTGTGCGTTTGTGCCGGCTGTGTATATACACCTTCTTCTCCTCCCCCGCGCACGCATTCCCATTTGCGGCATTTCTTAACCGTGTCAATGAATCAAAGGGGGATGGTAATAACGAGGAAAAAAAAGGGGAAGAAATGTTCCACGCGAATGCCCGCACCAGAATGAGATCATATGTAGAAGCAGCGCCCTGAATTGTGAGGGCGTAAGGGGTGGGTTGGGGGGACGCCAGATCGCTCAGGTCCCACAGCTTGCTGCCTCCACAACACCTTGCTAAAAGTGGCACTTAGCAGCTCCCTTCATCTGTCTTGAGTCACTAATTAGAAACCCCTCCGAGGAAGGAAAGGGTCAGTATGCCACACATTCAGTATCACGCAAACAAAAGCACATGGAAGTTGACCGAAATAAAAAGAGGTCATATGTTATGTTCAGCTAATTATCCAGAGTAGATCTGATTGTTAAATAATGAAACTACATGTGGAAATTTAATAACTGAAATTTAACGTAACTTTCCTTCTGTACTTGGGCTTACTGATGATCACAGTTTGCACACATTCAGCAGGTAACAGCTAGCTGATAAATATCAATCCACTGATGGACAGTGACGTCCGAGTTCCCCAGAAAGTCTAAACTGTGTGTGAAGGAAGAGCCCGAAGGGTTGAAGAATCTGTCAACAGCTGAGCGGTTAAAGGAATCAAACAATGGGTACAGTTAGACACAAACACTGCTGCTGACATGCATGATCGGAGAACTGCACAGGGCAGGTTTCTGGATGACATCATCTCGTGCAACACTCATATAAACAGAAAAATAAAAGCCACAGAGCCCTCTGAATCACGCTGTTAACCTGTGAAATAAACTACTGGAAGATTACACCTTGCACATTTAATAGTTATCTAGTACATCTGAATAATAGCCAGTCATTATCTGTTGGACTGTTCGGAAATACAACTAAAATATTCAATTTGGAATCTAGCCTATCATGTAGCAGTAGCCAGTTTCTGTATCTGACCACTAGATGGATGACCTCCTCTTACCCTGGGCTGGTGAAAGCTCTGACTGCGCCCAGTGGGCATGCAGTGGGGTGTAGGTGGTGACAGTGGGCCAGCAGTTCCACGGAGAACCGCCAGCCAAATGCAGCGAGGTTCAGGGGAGCTGCAGTCCACCCCGACCGGGTTCTGGAAGCTCCAGTCAGGCCCAGCCGGTGCAGGGCAGGGGTGCATAGCAGCGGGCATTGGGGCGCTGAGTTTGCTCAAATCCGCATCGCTCACCGCCAACATGGGCCACTCAGGTACCAACACGAAGTCGTGGACAACGTCCAGACGCCAAAATACAAAATGGTACAATCAAGCCAAGATGAGAGGATGGCTGGGTTTCTTCCCTCGGGCTCCTCCAGACATTCACTCAAGAGTCTAAACTTCTCGTCTCCTGGATCCAGTCCATCGCTGTCACTGCCGAGCTCCGGGAAAGTTTAATCCACATCACAGCCCGTCACTCCTCACCTCCATGAATCGGCTTTCCGAGACACACTACCAGACCAGAGGAAGCAGAAGGCGGGCTCCTGGGCAGCAGATGGAGGAGTGTGTGTGTGTGGTGTGGGGATCAGAGGTAGGTCTGGTTTCACTACAGACACACACAGAGAACAACTGACATCGTCCCTCCCGTCGGTGTCCGGTGATGTTCTGCATACAAAGCCACTCTGTCCACCCCCAAAACACACACTGCTGTCCCAGAGGGCTGGATCCTCTGTCCCTCCCACTGCCCTCTCTCTCCTCTCTCTCTCTCTCTCTCTCTCCTTCCACCCTCCCTCTGTATCTCTATGTCCAAAAAAATCTCTTCATCTCAATCCTGATTTGTCTTTATTATCAGTTACTACATCTCTCACCTTTTCATTTTCTATTTTGGTTTCTCTTTCTTTGTTATTGTTACCCAGCCACTATCCAAACACTGATTCGATATTTCCATACAAACCGGTTCAACTATCACCTGTAAACAACTGTACAGTAAAGTGGAATTCTAATCTAAAAACACTGGACCTCTCAGAGGCCAGACAGGGATGAAGCGGGGGTCCATCTACAGCGGTGAGCAATCCAGATGAAGATATCTCCAGAGGGGCTGCTGCTGATGGACTAAATCCTCTACAGATCCCTCTTGTTGCTGCATGGAGTGGAAGCCTGGCAGCCACACGTGTGCTGCATATGTGTGTGTGTGCGCATGTGTGTGTGTGTGTGAGCGACACAAACACAGTGACAAAGCTGTGATCCCGGCGCTAAACTTCACAAAAGCCGGCCCTGCCTCCACCGCCTCCCCTACACTCAGAGGGGGAGACAAACAACAAAAAAAAAGAAAGGGAGAGGAAAAAGAAAGAGGCCAATTTTCGGCACAAAGAGAAAAGAAAACATGGTTGCTGTACTGTTTCTCTCCCTTTTTATTTCGTTTAAGAGGGGAAAATATAGGGGAGGGAGGATGACAGCGAGAGAACATGGAAAAAAGCTGGAGGAGAGTCTGCGGTTGTCGTAAATGTGCCGAAAATAAAACGGTTGCTACTGGATGTCAACATGACCTCTTTATCAAACCCTGCTCCCTCTTTCTCCCTCTCACACACACACACACACACACACACACACACACACACACACACACAGCCTTACAGCGCACCTAAACGCCTCGCCACTAAATCAGTCAGAGAGGTGACCGGTCGCCCACACGGCAGAGTTCTCACCAAACAGCCAGGCGTCCAGGATACGTGCGAGAGCGGCAGACAGGTGACCATGTTGCTGCAGACGACTTTCCCCTCTGACGCTCATCACCGTCAACGCATCGCACATCCGTTACCAATGAGGTTAGACAGGTTTCACCTGCCACACAGCGGGGCAAGTACCGACTCGACGGGAGCACGGCCGTCATCCACAGAGACTGTACCCTCTGGATACGCTGCACCTTGCCTACAAGACCACACACTGCAGGCTCCAAAACTTCGTACACAATGATGAGGTGATTGAATAAAAGCGAGGTAATCCGAGCACTCCTCAATATCAGGATCCAGGCATTCATGTGACAAAGAGGGATTATTGACTTTACAAATTACTTTTTAGCTGTGCTTTCATGTTAGCCATTCATAGACATTTTAATGAGGAATGCTGAATGTTAAAATGACTCATTTAGAAAATATTCAGGGCACCAAACTCCAAAATCCTTCATCCTACACTTCCCATAATGCAACTCTATAGTCCAGTCCTAGAACAATCATGTTCCTTATGTTCTCAAGTTGCAGCACAAGCTTATTACAATAAAACGAATGGAATGCTGCTTTTAAAGACACAATCAACTCTGTTCATAGGTTAGAAGTTCACTTCCTGTTTGGATGACATGTGCTTAAACGTTCATCCGTTACTCTTCATACCAGAACAAGTCGATCTGCAGCGAGGTGGACTGAACTGAATAATCGTGTTTTATTGCTTACAAATTAAACTCTAACTCAAAATGAGTTATTTTCTCTTCCAAGACATGTCTAATCTCACTTTAAAGGATCCCGTCTGCTAAAACAACAGACGAGGTTTAGATGGATCTACTTCATCCCTGGTTTAAACAGTTTGAGTCAGCACACACTTTCACTAATACACACACACACACACCCACACACACACACACGGCGTTTACATGTGAACACAAAGGCTGCTTCTCCCGTGCACGCACATTCACACAAACACATGCCACATGTCCCACTGAGTCACAGCTGAGTATAAATACACTAGGCTGTGTAATTATGGTTCCTCCATAAAGTCAGAAGGCTGCGGCTGTGAGGTGGTGGTGGTGGCGGTGGGGGGGTTCTCTTCTCTCTGCGGTTCAGACCGGAGTTCTGGGCTCGACGGAACCGCCCTACTGGATCACTGGAAGGTATGGGGGTGTGTGTGTGGGGGGGGTCTGAGTCGTCTCCAAGAGGCGGCAGAGATGTGAGAGAAAAGACCACGCATCGGCGAGGGAATCACTGAACAAGAAGCGGGATCAGGGGTGTATCTCTGGTGGAAAGCCAGACGAGGGTTTAAGATCTGAAAGCACACTCCGCTGCACAGTGGCAGCGCCGAGGAGGGGATTTCATATCACATTTTTCACAACAACAGTTAGTTTTAGCGGGTAGAGCGCAGAGCCTAATTTGGAAACAAAAGCCCTCTGTCTGTGCGGCTCCCTCTCTTTCTCCCTCTCTTTCATGAACCATGGAGGCATTTACAAAAAGAGGAGGATGAGCACGAAGAGCGAGAAAAAAAACAAGCGGTTTTTGAACAAAAACGCATTGAGTTACAGTTTACACTATGGACGCACAGTCACACGTGAAGAGCTGTCACAATAGCACACCTCCCACTGCTGACCCTCACCGTTTGTGTGAAACATGCCCGAGCAGGCACACAGCTGCACATCCATCATCTGCACCACGGGTCTTATGTATCACCTGAGCATGCCTTCCTTATCTGACTTGTAACAATCTGGGTAAACAAACTGCACCCTGGAGCCGACCAGACGTTATAGTAGGAGTTTTATTTATCATAACCTGCCAGCGCAGATCTGCTGGAGTGAGGAAATCAAAGGCCGGCGTGCGCTGCTAATCTCTGCTGCCCTCGCTGCTCCCTGATAACAGACACATCAGTGAACACGGGGGAGGAGGGAGGTAAAGCAGGGTTGTTGGTCTAACGGACAGATTAGTTTTGCGATATGTTTTAATCCGCTTCATACTCATAACAAGACCACGGGCCAAAAGATTAACCAAGCACAGAGGCCTTCCAGTCTTTCTCCTCTGTGCTGCGTCTGAACGCCGAGCTGCGAGGAGGAAAAAAGAAGCTGAGGCTTGACAGGAAGTACACAGGAAAGAGAAGAGTGAAGAGGTTCAGACTGCTGAGTGAGATCTCGGTTGGCGTGTCACAAACAAACCAAGCTGCAGACACAACGATGGGGTGTTCTCTCTAAACACAGGCTACAATAATTCGGAAAAAGGACAAGGAGGGTCACTGTAGGCCGGACTGGGACTGATGCTCACAATGAAACCATCAAAAAGAGACACAACAAAGCCAGGACTGAGATATAAAGGACTATTCTAGCGCTAGAGTCCGAAGACTGGAAACTCTTTAAGAAAGTGTGAATCCTGTCCCCTGCTGGTGAGAGAAACTGACACAGTCCTGACTCAACATGTGGCATGGGAGGTGTTGAAGGAGCACCCACATGAATGATGCGTGTCATTCGAATTAAAAAGTGAATCATATTATAAGACAAAAATATGCATGATGCACAGCAGCGGTTCAGCCTCCCAAAGCGTTCACAAGATAAATCTGAGGAGTCAGATATGACATGAGTAACGGGTCATGAGAAAATCTGAACCATACTATACTCAATTATGGGTTGTTTTTCACATTTCCTCCCAGGAATACAGGAGAGTTTTAGGTTTTTATGCCTTTAAAATGTGTTCAAATGAATAGTAACAGTTCACACGGAGCCTGTGACAGCCTGTGTAAGGCAAAAGAAAACAGAAAAGATTTTGCTGAATTTAAAGTTAATAAAATGTGTCAAACCATTCACTGCATCAGTGTTACATTAACTCATGTAACTGCAGTTTTAAGTTCAGTTAAATTTGGTTTAATATCAGGAAATATCTGAATAACTAGTCATTACTGGGATCAACTCCCTACATCGATGGAGTCGATTTCTCCGTGCAGACATCATGAGTCATCTGTTGGAGTGGATTCTACAAAAGCAGACGCTTGAGTGAAAAAAGGACGTGGCTGTTTTAAGCGGGTTAATTTTAACTCTAATCTCTGGTAAATCCCCACGCCACTGAACATATAGGAACTGTGTGACAGCAGTCAGGGTGCAGTTACCAGCCAGCCAGCACTAGAGGGCAGCCACAAAACAGAGTCGAGCAGCAGATGGGTGGGGAAAAGCCCAGAGGCCACTGGGACACAGGGGACAGAGCCAAGGGTGGGGAGCTCCATATAACTGCACGGCTTTACTACAATAGGTGGCAGAAAGGTGTGAGTGTGCAACATGAGCGAGTCCAAGAGGTCGACCTAAATGTGTGTAAGTCAGTTACTAATGGATAAGATCAGAGTCGGGGTGGGAGACAGAGGTGGGAGATCAGAGAGGTCACACCTGTCGCGGGCTTTGAGGAGCGCGGAGACGATAGCAGGTGGAGTCGGAGGCGAGGGTCAGATATCCCAGCAGCCCACAGCTGAGCGGAGCTGGGTGGGCCAGTGCCCCCTCCCTGACTGGCCAGAGGACTGATACAACAACAACAACAACACAAGGCTCACTTCTGCAGATGAGGACATTAAAGCCACCCACCTCCGTTGTTCCTCCGTAGGAAGCTAATGCATTATGCATGCATTCTTTACATGGGCGCTACTAATGTGTGTGCATTACAGAGCAGTCACATGAGGGCAGAGCATGTGAGCTATGGCAGCGTGGAAACACTTAGCCGGACAACATATCTTGGATATGTGAAGGGGTTGACGAAACAAGCGTTACGTCAACCCCTTCACATATCCGAGATGCCATATGATCATGTCCAGCAATGACATAGCTGACAAGAGCTGCTTAGTATTAGGCAAACTGATTATTTTCAGTTCTGAAAGTAAAATCTAAATATATTAGACAGAGAAAACAGCAAGAACATGTTTTTAGTAGTTTGCATATTTCTTTTTGGATAACCAACAAATCAAAGCTGTAAAAATGTGCTATAGACAAATCTTGACCATCTACAAACTCCACCAGCTGATGGTCACATAAGATTAGAATTCCTCAAAATCCAAAGAGTAACAGGAGAATCTGACGATAAAGAAAGCGTGGCTCCGTCGGCCAAGACACACAACGGTCCACGTGAGATTCATAAAACAAAAAAATGTTACTGGCTTACTCAGATGTGTCCGTCGTGCTACCACGAGGGACGCATGAGTCAGCCCGCCGAGCGTCTATGTACGCAGAGATGTCTGATAAACAGCGGGAAGCAGAACACGATGGAGCGGGGGTGTTGGCAGATGTTGGAAAGCCAACACCGTGGGGGGAAAACTTGCTGCGAGTCACAAAACGAGGGCAGAGAGTAAGAGAAGAGCGCAGATGGAGAGAAGAAAGAAGAAGGGGATTTACACATTTAAGCCAAGACGGTGATGACACATGAACATATTTACTCACTCCAACTACCTCCCATCTTTTTTAGTCAATTTATAGCAACACAATGATGATGAGCAATTTTAATGGTTTAAAAAGATTCAGGAACATATTGTGTATGAATTATTAAATGCTCTAAGAGATGTGTCTCTATGGATGTGTGTGCTGGGGGATGAGTGGTTTAACCCTGTTTCACATTTCATACTCATTAAAGACTTTTGTGCCATATAATATGAGCTCATACGTGTAGGAATAAAAGTACGTTGCTGTGTGTGTGTGTGTGTGCGCGCATGAGACAGAGAGACACTGACAGAGCTAAACACATTACGTTTTCCAGCAGACTAAGTGGAGAGATGGTGCTCCGCTTTAACCCAATAAGCAGGGAGTGGCTCCTTTATGCTCAGGTCACATCTGCCTTGAAACAATCACAGCGAAGGGGAAGCTGCATCTCTTAGTGAACTTTTCACCTGCGTTGTTGTTAGTTTTATGTGTCACATACATTTATCTGATTCTGGGACCACCCCGACGCGGTGCACACATAGCAGAGAAATACAATTGTGCAGCTCAACAGAATAGTAGCATGTTTTTCCTAAAAATAACACAAGACGTTATCGGTATTTGAAGGAACGGTGAAAGAGGTTTACAAAGAAGTCTATAATTATATAATGTAAGTAAGCACTTTATGCATATCTCCTACAAACCCTCATCAGGCTAAATGCAGGTTAAAGGCTGACTGGATTTTAGTCTGATGAATGAGACTCTAGGGAGGCTGCAGGGCAGAACGCTAAGCGAAATGCTAACATCACCATGCTAACCTCCTCTATCATATATAAAGTCCATCATCTAAACTGTGCACGGTGCTTACTGGCATTAAACGCAACGTTCAGTTAAGAGACATGAACATTGTCATATCTGCAGACGGCAAATTTTGACCTGATGGTGGTGAAATATAAAAGGAGATACTAAAGGGGCATTAAAGGAGAAGCCAGAAGGTTCCCAGAGACATCAGTGTGTATATAAAAACATCCAGGCTGCCCAGCTTCATCTTGACTCTTGTCCCTCACCTAATCGCCAGTCACCTTTATGACTGACAGTTGCCATGGGAACCAAAAGCCTGCCCGTGTCGGAGCATGAGAAAAGAAGCCCTGCAGGGAGAGTTTGACGGCAGAGACATTAACGCTCATTACAGGTTCGAAGCTGGCTTTCACAGGTGATTTTCTCACGTGTGAAGGTTCATGACTCAGCGCTGTAGCCTTTCAGATCATCTCATAGGTGGGCGATTGAACGAGGAGATCCGTGTGGAAAGAAAAACATTTATGCGTGTTTTCTTTTCACGCTTGGGCGTCACGCCAGAGGTTACGGCCTCAACTGGTCCACAAGAACGCGTGGATCAAAACAAATCCGTCGCAGCTAAAGGTGTGATCCCTCCCAGTCACGCAGCCTGACCTCGCTCTTCGCTGGAAAACATCGGCTTACCCAGTGCTGCATCCCGCTGTTTGTGACCGTTTTGAGGCAGTGTTGGTTAACTCTGGTAAACTCTCAGATGTACTCTAGATACATGTGGATACCGTGAGGCCTTAACAACATCAGGGCCAATGACGACATCTGGCAAAGCTGCTGCTCTCCTTACACTGTACTCCCTCCTCCTCTTCCTCATCTGCACTGACCACAACCGCTGGGAGCAATCAGAGCGTCACGTCTGAGCTCCGCTGCAATAAGAGCCCCCTCCCCTCCCTTCTTTTCTCCCTTTTTTCTCTCTTCTCTTTCTGGTTGTTTTCAGAAGCAGGCAGAAAACCACAGGGCTCCAGCAGGCCTTGCGACTATCTCCACCCCCATCGCCTGCGTTTGTGCCCCCTCAACTTGGCTGCTTCCCTCCCCCCTCCACAGGCCCAGATGATTATATTTAGCTCAACTGTGCTTCTGTGTAATTAACAGATGAAAATTATAACTTTGGGACTCAAAGATGACGCTGCTGTTCTCCTTGGCTGAGGCTGGACCCAAGTCGGATCTAGGCACAAAACCGAGCAGCGGTCCAACATCTGGGGCGTGGTGGAGGCAATGCTAAGCCAGGCTGGGAATCTAACCCAGCTAGGCAGTTAAAAAGGAAAGAGAAAGCCGGACTGCAGAAGGCAGCCCAAGTGTTTATTAGAGCACACGAGATGCTTGCCTGCCTCCAACGGTCCTGGAGTTTCCATTTGAGGTCATCTGGTTTTTACATTCCTGCCATGCACCACCGCTCACACTGCGCTGAGGAAGTCCTCCATCGCTCTGTTCACACAGGATTGTTCAGTCCAGCAGTTCTCAAAGTGGAGTCTGGGGTGCAGGATAACCATTTAGGGATCTTTTGGAGCAGTGACGAACAGTTTAATTTAATTAAAAATACTGCGTGTCTGGGTCTCATGGATGGAATATGATCACCTGGGAATCCGTGGACCATGTCTGGGTATTTGGGGAAAATATCCGAGAACTGCTTTTGCAGATGCTTAAGGGTATGGATGCAGCTCTTAACCCTAGTTCCCATCTTCAATAAGATGATTTAATAAATCTTTAAGATGATCCAAAATTGAACTTTTCTAACCACTGCCTGCAGGATCACACTAAACTATTTCATGGCTGAACACACAGTTCCACTGGGCAAAACACAACATAATCAGTTACTGCATGAATTTTTAGGGCTCTTTCTTGCAAAATCTAAATTTTCTCCAATCTAAGGCAAAGCCAGCTGCATGTGATCCAAAGGCCAGGGCTGATTTTCTTTTCTGCATAACACGAGCTTCTTTTCTTACATGGCATATGTCTGTGAAGGTTCCCAGTCCTCCAAGTCATGGTACATCTAAAAAAAAGTTTAAACAAGGGCAATGAGACTTGTTGAGTATCCCAAAGATGTTTTGCCACTCATCCAAGCCGCTTCTTTAGTTCCAAACGGCGTGGAGTGGGGGAAAACAGGACCAAAACTAATTCCTCCAATTACAAGCAGGAATTTGATTGTTACAGACCCTAGTCATGTGAGTTTCAGGTGGGCACCACCCACTGATGTTGCCAACAAAATCCCAACTTGGCTGAGTGGTGAAACGCCTTTGAGAAACCCAACAAATCTAGTTCTCCTTGTTTCAGTTATGTTTATTTTCTTATACTTTGTGGACCGGTAAACCTGTCAATCCAGATATTAAATCTAAAAACAGTCTTCCTCCTCCTCCCTTCGTCATTCCCCAGCAGGACAAAGATGCTACACAGATACCGCCTGGCATGTTTTGAATACAAGAGGATCGGCCCACGCTTTCGCTTTATCTCCTCCTTCCTGTTGACGCACTGCACACTATAAAACTCGGGTGAAATGAAGGACATCTCTGGAAGACATGGATGCTGGTAGTCGCTGTTTCGTAGCTGATCCCAGAGGCCCTGCCCTTTGTGTTCTTAATGTATGAGGCGATCCATACGCCAAGCTCAAGATGCTGCTGCCCCTACGTGTTTAGCCTCTGTCACTTTGTGTTAGCGGCCTTTTAAAGCAAGCATGGCAACAACTCAAAGGCTGTTCACCCCACAGTAATAAACTGTCCTCCGTGGCTCCATGACTTGTTTCACCCCAGAACAGAAGCTCAGACGTGCGGCCTCAAGGGGACAAGGGTCCCACTTATTTTGCCTACGCCATGGGATGTCACGAGAGTCCCACAGTACACATATGGTTTCACTCTGTTATTCAGATGAAAGACACGCTGGCACTGCTTAGAGCAAAGAGCACAGCTAACAGAAACATACTGTACTGTTAGTTTTCATTCTGTAAACCGAGTGAGAGGAGAGGGAGGAAGTGGATATACAAGGATCATACCGCAACAAACCTTTTTACGGCACAAACGAATACCTGCCACTTTAAGGATGACATTCCGCCCAGAGAAGAAGAAGGAGCCTTTGAGTGCACATTCAGACAAAACTTGAAAAATGCAAGCAACTGGTGTCCTGGAGAGAGATGACCAAAAATGGAAACAGGGAAGGGATCAAAGCCATAGCTCAAAGTCACTCGGAAGCGAGATGGGAACGAGAAAGCTGGGAATCTGGAAGAAGCTAGGGATGTAATAAAAAGGCTACTTCATCAACAAGAGCAGCGGAAAGAGGAAGAAGCTGTAAGAGATACGGGTGAGGACACGGTTGGGTGTGCTGATGTACTGATGTGCGGCATTTGCATTGTGCAGAGTGTTCCGGTTATCATAATATTTGGGATAAGCAGTTTTGAATCGAAACAAGCCGTAGCGATCAGCCATCCGTTTGGAGTAAATGAGCTTTACTGCTTTGTTTGGTGAAACGGATGATGCTGCAAGATGCATAAGAACCTGAATCAGACCATGGCATTTCTCTGGATACAGACCCTGGGGTGATTCAATAGCTCACCTGGTAGATCACGTGCCTGAGCAACAGTCCTCTGCAGCTACAGTCATCACTTCAGTGGCACTGAGCCAATTATCTACTGCACAGACATGAACCCCAGTGACACAAAACTATTCCTTTATCTGTTCAGTAACAGAGTGATATCATTTCTGACCATCAGTGCAGACAAAATAAAAAACAACAACTCTTAACCAACATGTAAACACAGACGGTGTCGCGCTGGACCAGCAGGCATCAGGAAAACCACAGCGCTTTATCTCTTCCCAGCGTCCTCTGCTCCTCATTAGCCTGTTCCTCTGTTCACAAATAGTACGGCGAAACACGGGGCCCGGCGGCTGTTGTTGAATTCGTGGCCCTCGTTGTTTTGGGAAGTGGTGAGATAGGTCAGTGAGTCAGCTCAATAACCCCAAACGAAACTAAAGTGTGTGTGTGTGATCCGCAATTCCCAGGTCATCAACTCTCAGCCGGAGCTTTGATGGACTGTAGCTGGCCGGCTGCCATTTACAACATAAACAAACCCAGAGCAGCCTTTCTGATCACAGATTTATGTACAGTGAGCAAACATCATCCCTCTCTCTGCACATATTTAACAGCTGGTTTAAGTAGTGAAGACATAATAAAACTAAAATAAACTGAATCTCGGATGAATTAGTTTGTGCAGCTTATCTTCTCTTATTATCTGATGGACTCCAAATGGACTCACCCATTTCTCATAACAGGTCACTACACAGATTTTACACATGAGGGTCCATTTACTCGCAATCTGGGAACTTGTCAGTTACGTGTAACAACTGATGAGGTTAAACGCCAATGCAAGAGAGACAACCGGACAGTTTACAGTTTAAAATGGTTTCGCTTGTTAGCTTCACACAAGTGCAACACGGCAGCTTGCTTGCCACCAGATTTTGCATATTCAAATGTGAACATAGGTTTATAGAGATGGGTTTAACAGCCAGATAATCGTCTCTGTGGATCTGGAGGACCGAAACAATATCACTGGGACTTTCTTGGTTTAAGCTTTGTTGAAAACACAAATGTTTCCCAGACACTGAGCGGCGTTATGACTCAAATGAGAGAATAAATGTTGGGATGCTCTCCCTCAACAACAGTAAGTCTTTGGAGCACAGTGTTATCTTCGGGTCTTTGGTTGCGTTCACTCATTGAGGAAAATTTTGAAAATGTCTACCTGAGCAAGACCTGCTTTATAGAACTCATAGCTGAAATTGTTAAAGTCAGTTTTCTATCAAAACTGCCAGTCTTTCTAATGGGAGTATTTGCATTTTATCCTTTGCAGAATAAGAAAGAGTAACTTATCTTTCTAGTATTGTATGAGTGAAATCTTCTTCGTGGAACCCTTCTACCCCCAAGACTCATCAGGATTCTCTATTTTTTTTATCTTCTACTCCTCCTCCATGACATTCCAGTGCAGTCCCCGCTGTTCATATGAAAAACTGCTTAGCTGAAGCAAGCAAGACAACGGGCACCATTTAGCTTTGTGCAAACACACACACTCCATTCTTGTTGCCCTCGCTCTTTTGCAAAACGCGCTGAGAATGTGATGTGAAAATGCTCGATATCGGGACGTGACAGAGACAAAACAAGGCGCGAGATCGGATCATCTGAATGGAAATCAGTCAAACGCAGCCTCTGTTTAACCTCTGTGGCCCCTGCTACACACGGTGACAGGAGCTCCCTCCTGCCTCCTTAGCCTCTATACTGGGGGCCAAGTGTGTGACGAGGGGGGCCCCTAACCTCTGAACCTTGACCCCGATTCAAACCCCGCCTGGCTGCCTCCAGGCCGATCCCGCAGACCGATCTAGACAGAGTCAAGTGAGCATTTCCAAACAAGCCCCAACTTGCTCTCCATTCCTGCCATGTGCCAAGCATCACGTCAACATTAGGCCCCTCGTGTATGCGCGCAACTGTACGGCGGCCTCATATTTTCCTCCGCAGAAACAACACACACAGACACAAACATCTCGGCAGGCGCAAACACAAAGAGGCACTGACGCATGCCAGACCATCAACAGGCTGAATCTAATTAGCTCTCATCTGTTTCTGAGAGGGGCTTTGTTTCACACCGAACCTCCCAGCGCCTGCCAGTCAGACGCCACAGCCCAAAATTGCCCAGCTGGGAGAGGATGAGCGTTTCCTGCAAGGGGAGAACATGGCTGGGTATGAGATTTGTCACTTTCCTGGTCAAGTATTCCTCACATTAACATGGTGTAAAACTACTTGCTGACAAGTAAATATTCAGAAATTCTCTTGATTCCATTGTTAGTGACGGCAATAACGACGACTCCTTAAGGAACTCCTTAACTTAGTGGTTAATAACTCATCTGGATATTAACCACTAAGTTAATGTCCTTTTTTCAGATTAAATTATTTGGAAAATGCTCCTCCATTTATAATTTCTAGTTTATAACAAACATATGGCTTTGATGAGAAGTAGAGACAAGTGGAGGTGCAGATGCATGAGGAATAAGACGATTTATTTTAACTATCTTAAAGCTACTTCAGAGAATAAAACTACATTTTAAGGCTTTCAGTGCAGATTTTTATTCAAAACTAGCGATTATTATGTGAACTCCCCACTGAAAATAGTCAACAGAATGCTAATAATTAGTTCACTGTATGCATATATAATAAGTAACATGTAAAAACATAACTAACTCAATACTTATAGTTGCTTGCAGCTCTTCCAGAGAGAAACACTGACTGACTGACTGTCAGTCTGACTAAAAGGAGATCAATAAAGAGCCATTAGCAACAGAAACACGCCTGCTTTCCAGAGCGGCACCACACCAGCCTCTCCCCTCTTCCCACAGTAAACAAGGTCAGTGAGGACTGATGTCCTTCGGCCACCTATAACACCGGCTGCCTGATGTTTGCACAGCATCAAGGACTTCCTCGTGCAAACATGAGAGGAGAAGGCCAAATTAAAACCCTCCACCGAGCCGCTTTTCACTCTCAAAACAGAGAGCATCTGTGAGTGTGTGTGTGTGTGTGGTTGACCGCGTTTCATGCACCTGCATCCAGATTATGAGTTGCATGTGCAGCTCTGACCCCTTAAGTGCGATGTAAACATGCTGGAGTGACTACATTTGTGAACACCTGTGCTCGTGTGTGTGTGTGTGTGATTAGAGTGCGTCAACACACACACACACTCTCCAGGTTAATGATTGCGGATGTGAGGTGAGAGCGGCGGTGCAGCTGTTGTCTCCGGAGTGGAGGAATGCAGCAGGGGTGACGGTGTCGAGGCGGGAGGGCAGAGGTGTGAAGGCGTGAGAGACGTTTGAATGGCGTTAATGGACTGATGCGGGACACACTTTAGTGTCAAGCGGCGTGCGGCTCCGCCCACTGCTCTGGCACTGTAAAAGAGTTGGAATGCCCGTAATACTTGGGCGCTATTTAATATTTCAGACCTGCGGACCACCAGCTGTGCAATGCGCAACAGAGGATGAGAAATTTTTGAATAAAACAACAAAGTTTTTTCCTTAGTCTAAGTAAATTGCAGTTAAATAAGTATACACTGTAAGATGTAATATGAATACGTGAATACATGAATATATGAATTGTGTCTTTTTACAGATTGGTACACTACAGTGACTCCTAAAGTTTGTGGTTTTTGAAAACAAACTCAAAAAAAACCTGTCAGTGACCTCTCAACTCAGGCTGGGAACACTTAAATTAAAGGCTGGCTTTTCTTTCTGATTTTGTTTTTCATTGCAAACCCTTAAAGGCAGAATTCAGTAATTCATTCAAGAAAAAAGAAGAAAAATGTTTGTCTTGGAAATCACCTTACAACCACTCTTCTTTTTGTGCCCCCCTCAGAATCAAACCCGCGGGTTAGAAACCACTAAAATCATACGAATGCTCAGCGTTGTGAAATCTGCTACGTGCCTACTACGTTTTCAAGTCATCTGCTAGTGATCACCGTAACGCTTTTCTCTGCACCACCTTGCAGCTGTTTTCAGTTAGGCTCGCCTCGACCAGGAACTGATGCCGGACCTGCTGACTGGTCTGTGGTTTGAGGTCTGCAGCCTTTCTGAAGTGGTTGTCCTGTGATCAGCTGGATCAGCAGGAAGCATTAAGGGCAGTCTGTGGATCAGCCAACGCGTCTGTCTGAGTTTTGACCGCTGCAAATGTTATTGACGGCTGGGCTGGACGAGGGAAAGGAGAAGGTTTGGGATCAGCGGATGATCAAGTGCTCTGTCATGATTAACATGCAAGTCATATGTGGACACAAAGAGGAGATGAAACTGAAGAAAAGGGTGATGGTGTATTAGCCTACAGGGGAAAAAAAATATACACGTGCCGCAGGGACACAAGACGGGCTTTAACATCGACCAGCTCTCATGTTTCCCGTCATCAATATACCCCGGCATCTCGCGGCGAAATGCAGCTCTAGCTATGAGGAGCGCTGCCCTCTGCCCCGCCCTGCTGTCCGCTTCCCCATTATTGATCTCAACCACAAACCCTGCACTGCTACATTAGAGCGGAGCAGCTAACAACATTTGCCCCGTCCCTCTGGACATCATCATAACTGCTCTCATCAAGCAGACACTTTCATCCCTTCCCCTTCTCATTGGGAAGCACACAAAGCCTCATTCACTTTGCGCCTCATTTCGACAAAATAATCAGATTCCGGTGTGATCTCACTTTGTTTTTTATCACTATACCTAAACACATTAGCGCCCGGTCGCACGCTTGCCACAGCTCATTTCTCTCTGTGCTGATGCATTTCTTTGCTGTCAAATAAAACAGACATCACTGCGGTGAGTTCCTATCTCCGTCCGGAGACAAGAAAGACGGCATGCAGAGAAAGGCCCGGCTAAATTAGAGCTGGGTGTTGGCTGGGGCATGAAGGGTCAGGGGTCAGGTATGGAACAGGTCAGGGACTGAGATGAGACAAGCCGAGGTCAAAACGGAAGGCTGTGGAAGAAGAGACATGCGCAGACAGTTAAGACACTGGAAGATATCAGGCACTTTGAACGCAGCTTTATGAGTTCCTGTTAGTTGAAGTGACAGGACACACATGGCAGCTGTTTACTACAAAGTCTAATGAAAAAAAAAAAAAACGGGCTGAAAACGGAACAGATAAAAGTGAATTTGCTGCGTTTGATGGAGAATTTGTAGCTCTATTACTGGCGACCGCAGAGGAGGAAACATTAACAACAAGATTTAAGATTGCAGCGAGACTGAGCTTGCAGAGATCAGAGGAGGATACTGACACAGCAGAGACGCTGGCCAACACAGACGATTCATATAGTGAAGAACAACAGGAAATATCCCTGACCCAGGCCACGTTACAGAGGTTGAATGTAAGCAGACGCACAAACCTCAAGTTCCAGTCGACCATACCAAACCATATGCCTCCTTCAGGGAGCAGACCACCGCCCAGTCTGACACAGCTTACCTCATGACTTCACTATGGCACTTCAACATACACATTCCCTGAGTCTGACCAGGAGGGATGTATATTTGATAAGGGTTTCTTTTCCAGCAAAGCAAATCTCCCAATTCAGAGGAAAGATTCAGGTTTGAATAATATCGAATAATAACTTTATAGCCTCAAACTGCTGCTGTCTGATGGAAAAGCGAAAAGTGTCTGGAGTCTTGTGATGTTCATTCACTTAAGATCATACCTTCCTCATCTTCTCATTTTCTGTTACATCATCTGCTTTAATGGCCAGCGGGGATTTATTTGCAACAGCACCGGGTTTAATTGAAGCCCAGTGGATCTCAATAAAGAGCCATGAGAATTAAACTCAACGCCAGGACAAACGGCATCTCTGTTCGGGACGTCCCGTGTAGACTGCAGCAAGCCGGGCGTAAAGCTCTGGATCGGGTTCGTGCGCCAGCGGCTACATTCGTTCGGTTAGTGGCCACGGCAGTGAACAATAAAATAAAAAAAAAAAGGGTGCTGCCGAAATACACTAATCAAACACTGTACAGTATGTCGGTGAGTGTGTGTACACAGCGGCTATGTAAACTAGAGTTAATCCTCTTAGGAAATCACGCTCTCTGACCAGCCCCACGGCGCCGCTCCACACTCCAAACAACAATACGACCAGGTAGCAACACAAGCACAAAGTTAACGGTGTCAGCTTCGTGTACTTACGTGGTTCTCAGAGTAGGGTGGTATTCCAACAAGGCAAAAAGCAACTCCATTCATTGGACAGCAGAAACTGTTTGGCTGCAACAAGGAGACGCGGATTTGTTGCCTGCACAGGCGGCAACAGAGCTCCGGGAGTAACAATGCTCCGACCAACTTATATGTTCAGCACTTATCCCGCTTCCTTCCTTCCTTCCGTCCTAAGAAAGCCGACTCTGTTCCCGTTGTTTCGGGCAGTCCAGTGCGCTGCCCCCCGCCTCCTCCTCTTCTTCTTCTTCTTCTTCTTCTTCGCCTTCTTCTTCCGCCAGACCGCATCAGTTGAACATAACTGAAATCCCTGTGTCCTCGGCCTGCCTGGAGACCGACTGCAGCAGCGTCAAAACACGGCGGCGACGCAGGAAGTCGGGAGGCCCGGCCTTCAAAGTAAAGTCCGAGAAAGGAATGCGACTGATACTCCGACAAATAAGTTACGAGAATGGGCGTTCAAAACATTTCTGGTAATTGGAGATAAACATAAGTGGTGAATCCATTTCTCGGAGGTTTTGATTTCGTGTATTTTTACACTTCGAAAAACGGGATCAGAACTTTCACACGGACCTATACATTTCACCGATGGAGACAAGCTAAACAATTAGGATTTTGATCATTTGTGAGCGTTTTACTCTTATGTGGCGTTTTCGCCATGCTTTTATTTCTCTGTTTAACCGGAAGTGATATATTCTTATAGTGGTTAACTTGATAATAGTAGCCAGAATGGAGTCAAATTAGATGAGGGTGCGTTTGGAAAAAAATCTGTGCGCTCCGCCCTGCGAACCCGCAGCGTGCGGGCTCCCTCTGGCTGCGCCAAAACATTGTGAGCTGAATGGGAGGAGGGACTGATGCCACGAGAACCCTGATGGTGGAGGGAAGTTGGCACAAATAACCGTATGAAGATCTTTTTGCACTTTGCACAAAGTGCATCTGGCAAATAAACGCGGTAAAGCAAAAAGTTCAGTAGCTGTCACCATAAACAGAAGCATTACACTCTAGAGATCGGTTTACTGTGTAGAAGTCAGAGAAGTATAGACAGAAAAACACTAGATTAACTTCCTAATTTATCAATTTGATCAAATGAGCGCCAGAAAACGCTGAAAACGCCCTTTTTCAGTTTCATAAATTCCAAGGTGATGTACTCAAATTCCTTCCCTTTACATGGCCAACAGCCTAAATCTTAAAATCCTCCATTTATTTAACTAAAAACTCCCAACTGAGAGGAGTCAATAGCTGAGGTACTGGAACAATAACCACGGGGTGATGAAATAGGAGGCATTAGACATAAAGAATCCGTGAGTCTCGTAAACTCTGTGACTCATGACAAACACACGGACACAACCTAAACAGGTTAAACAAAGACTGAAAGCATAATTCATTCAGAGATGCCAGAATTCCTTCCACGCCCAGCGAGAATAGACCATAATTCACGCTGTACATTCTCGGAAAAGTGTTGAAAGGCTCATATTTTTAGCCACTTTGGCTGCAGATGAATGTGAATCAGTAGAAGCTTGTTCCGAAATAGAACAGGAACAGGCTGCTGCCAAGAAGTTACGCTGCATCATACTATGCATATGCTGCACTGTGGCTACGGCATCACGTAAAAAGCTGCTGTGAACTTCATCCCATCCCAGAGGAAGGAATAAAAGAGATTTAAAAAAGGAAAAGTGTGGAGGGACGGTGCTGGCTTTAGCTGCCGTGATGGCTCAAAGCTGGGGGCCCATGTGGCTACTATTACTCTGGAGGGGTGAGTATCAGAGAGCCACTTCAAACGGCATGGGGGAACAGGCCCGAGTCATGGGGGGAAAAGGAGCTTACGGGACTCTTCCCACGCCAAGAGCTGCAGCTGCCAACTCAGCCTTCATCTCAACATGTCTCCTCTGTCTGCTCACCCTCTCTTCAGCCTCCAGCCCCTGCTTCTGGCCCGCACCGAGACACACAATCCCTGCCAAAGGCTTACAGACGGCCACTCTCTGAAAGTCCTAGACGAGACCTTCACTCATCTCCTATTTGACACAGGTAGTTACAGTGTGTGTCCTAAACCCACCTCTAGGCTACATATAAAGTGTAGCCGAAGTAGATTCCGTGAAGATCAAGTGGAATCCACCGTGGCAAAGTGAGAGACTTAGGAGGAGTATCCTGGTCTTAAGGTGGGAGAGGAGGGCAGATGGTCTCTGAGAATAAGAAGTAGTGATGCAGACGGTGGGGTTCAAGTGCTTTTTTTTTTGGGGGGGGGGTCAAGGCGTGTGAGGGATGTCACAGCTGGGCATTTTATATCCTCTGTGACCCGGGATCAGGATCTAACTCTGCAGCCTCTTCATGCAGTCAATGTGTTTTCTATTCCGGCAGAGGGAAGGATAAATCAAGCCTGTGCACTGACACTTTTCCATGGGAAGAAGGATCTCATGTTATCGGCCTCCTCCTGCGTTGGGCTTTGTCCACATCTTATCCCAGATTGCACGCAGATCTATACACGCTGGCATCAATTTGCCTGTCAGGCGAGCAAAACGGGCCTTCTATTATTAATGGCTGCTTGTCGGCTGAGAGTGAGAGGGGGCTGAGAGAGGGAGATAGATTTGTGTATAAAGTGCTATATCTGAGCAGGAGGGTAAGCATGCTGATCTATAAAAGCAGGAAAGATCTGTTATTATTTCCAGCTGTAAGAATAGTTTTTATCTGTGTATATCACAAGGTGCAGTCAGTGGCTCACAGTATCCATCTGAGGACCTTCCTTCCTTCTGGGTCAGCCTTACTCACTGACACACAGCCTCAGGCGTTGGCTATGTCCTCACGATCGGCTGAGTAAGCCCCGGTCTGACTGCGATGTAAGGCGACACGCCCCGATCTTTCCCCCAAGGGCCGGCTGGGGACGAGCGGGGAGCACCCAGAGACAGCGAGAGACCTCCCCTCGGTCATTACATAATCACACACGCAGCCTGGCGCCTTGTAGGACTAACCCATAAACAACCATCATCCCATTTGCTCGCTGGGCCGCGGCCCCCTTGCTCCCACCTCCCTCCGATGGCCCAGCTCGACCGCCTGAGAGGAGAGAAACTGCTGCTCCGCTGCAGAGGCTGTGGAGGCGAGTGGCGTCTAGGGTGGGCATCCCTCATGCCATTCTAGGCCACTTCACAGAGCGTGTGCTCTTATATGCTACTATTAATTGTGGCCACTCCATTTATTCCAACTTAACCCCCCTTCTAAGGCTCCTGCCCCCTCATTCTTTCGTCTATCCTGTTTCACTCCGCTTCCCTCGAGTTATTGAGTCTGTCCTTTGAGCAAATGCCCGTCACCCTCTCTGCACACACATACTTTGAGTCTGAGGAGTGTAGCTGCCAGATCTTTTCAACATCATTCACTTTAAGCCCCTACAGACTCTGTAACACTCTCTGGTAGGTAGGCCACACTATCCGTCCAGCTGATACAGTTGCATTTAATGAAGGTACTTGGAAGGCTTTCTTACCACTAAGAGCCAAAAGGACACAATGTGAAAACCCTGGCAAGCGTCTGCTCTCTTGCTGATATACTATAAGGAGTAATCTTCTTTCTGTCCTCGTCTAAAATGTAATAAGAAGCCATTCAAGCTGTCTGGGCCTGATAACATGAAATGTGTCTGCTGGATGCTGGAAGCTGGAAGCTAGGAGCGGTCAGTAATAGTCAGGAGCAGGAGAAATATGGACTACAAGCTCACAGGAATACCTAAAAGTGTGTCCACAAACGCTCCAGCATTAAGAAGCAATGTTCAGCTGCTGATTGCTAAGCATGTACGAACACATACATGACAGCAAGACGGAGGCGCTGATGTCAGAGATGAGGTCCGGATTATTTATGTACGCGTGAATGAGATGTAGATGGGTAGAGTGATTCTGTTGTGATCTTGTCTCTGTCTGCCTGTTGACACAGAGGCTCCTGTGGCACTCCTTTGAAGGGGGTTGTGGGAAGGTTGAGGGTGAGAGCGGTGACCCCAGCCTCCATGGATTCCAGCCAGAGCCATAAATTCCCCCTCCCTGCGTGACAGAGGAGTCCTCTTTGTCTGGCCGGACAACTGGCACGAGAGGAGGAAACAGCTGACTGGTCAGCACAGGCGGGCAGAAAGCCATTGTGACTGAAGGCATACTGAAACTGAACTAGAAGTTTGGACTGGCACATAAATTAGTTAGTAGTTGATCAGTGTCCTGTTGACTGAAGTTAAGATGTTGTTACTAATTTCAAAGTCTTAAGAACTTAATTTAAAGTTCACGCAATTCCTAAAATTGCACTGTTTTCACCAAACTGTTTTTCTTTTCTGGCCGGGGATACCTATAATCATCAAGTTTGGAACCAGTTTCATTCACAACAATATTTTTTTCTGCGCGTTTCCGCCATTTGGATCATCCCTTGGTTTCCGTCATTTTCCTAATGATTAACGTCGGTGTCAGCATTGCGTAACGAAGTCGACTGTGGCGTTGTCGTTGAGTAACACAGCTTAATTTAAAAAGTCTGCGCTGCATAGCAATAATGTCACCACTATACAGCATGAATCAATGCCTATTTGTCAAGAGGATCCTCGCCCATGGCTCGATTTCTGGTCTCGTCATACCTGATACATTTCTATTCTGTCAGCTGTCAAAAAAAAGACTGTGACTTAATGAAATCTGATTTCTAAAGTGATTTTCTTTTTTTGTAACTCCATCAACTCTTTTTTCTTGTCTGTCTTCACTCCTCCACAGTTTCTCTGCTGACCTGCTGACCCGCCCTCTCTCACTACATTTCATCGTAACCACCCCGCCCCCCCGTCTTGCAGCTGCCCCGCTCATTCCTCTGAAAACAACTACCAGCCTGTAGACGCAGAATCCGCCAGACAGAGAGACAGACAGGTTGGAGTTGGAGCTGAGGCGGCTGGAGAGGATGTTCTGCGGGACGGGAGAGCGGAGGGAATGAGTCACTGAGGCACACGTGTGGGCCAAAGGCTAGCAACAGCCTGGGCCGTACGCTGGACATGCTGATTTGCCACATCCTACTCACTGATACAGTATCTACTCAAAAATACTTTTTTTACTGAGCCTATCATCAAAACTGTTCCTATCTTCCTGACACACTATCTCATCCCCACACATGAACAGTAGTTCATGTTTCTCTGGGCCTCAACGGTTTTCTTTCTGGCACAGACTCAGGCCTTAACATGGAGAGAACTGATTAGAGCAGCCATGTGGGAGTGTTTTAAGATAAAGGAACAAAGAAAAGGAAATACCCAGAGTCTAACAAGGAGCAAAATAGATGTTAAGGTGTCAGCACTTGCACAAATAACCCCTGATTCACTGAATATTTCTGTTCCTCAAAGCTCCAGACAAAATACAAGTGAATCACACATCCAAGGTATTTCACTGCATCTATTAATGGTCACTGTTACTATAAGTGATTCTTCACACATTCTTCAAAGGACATCCCTGAAGTGTCGCCCTCCACCTTTTCTTTTCCCTGAAACCTCTTCTGAGAGACGGAGAGGGAAAATAAACAGAGGCTCACGGTTCCAGTAGCGGCGCAGCGAGCTTCCTTCCTGCTGCCCGTCACTTCACAGAGCCCCGACGTGTCCGCAGACTTTTTACCTTTCACAGCTCCACTTCCTGCCTCTAGCATCACTTCCTGCAGCGCGAGGGGAGACAATGGAAATGAGCTCTAATGATGAGACACGTGTTCAAGTCATATTCGGGAACTGGTTTGAAACCGGTGGAAAGAGTTTAGATCAGATCTCTGTTCTGGTCACCGATGAGTCAAGAATGGCCTGAAATAACTCACCTAGAGTATAATCAGAAGGGCAGACCTAGAGATTAGGTGGCATTTTCCCTGAATATACAAAAGGAAACAGACCGTTGAATGTTTTTTTTTTGAATTGTTGTTTTTTTCATTCTCTGCTTTTGGAAAAAACTGCCACTTGATGTGATCTCACATCCTATGACTTGACTATTTATGGACATATCAGGATGGCTGCTCCTATTTACTCCTTTCAATTGGGAACATCTGACTTTCTTTCATGTGAGAAGCTTCTTTTTTACTGTTTTGCTGTCTGTTCAAACAGCAGAACTGAGTGATTTCCTACAATGTGAAGGGTATAAAGTTAATTTAACTAACTTAAAATGAACTAATTCTCACAACACACAAAGCAGTTACAGATGTTTCACTGCACAATCCGGCGCATCCTCTATCGTAGCAAGAAAAATCTGCAAAAGATTTAAATGACGCACCCTATGGCCAGATCTGCTGAGCATTTGTGGTGCCACACCTCCTACAGTGTATACAGTAAATGGAATAATCCCGTGCGCCAGAGAGGATCATATCCTAATCCCAGCGTTTCTCTGGCCTTAAAACTCAGAGATAAGTTTGTCTAGACATGGCCTTAAAGCAGGGTGTTCTTCTTTTGGAGGACAGGAGGTCACATAAGAGGAGTGCGCTGATAGATTGTTTTATTAACTGTCAGAAAAGTCCAAATTTTCACCCATCAGAGCAAAATCATGAGGTTGCAACATCCCAAAATGTCGCTGTCCGTCTCAAGAAATTATAATTCTGTGTTAGATGTCATACCTGAGGTAAAATTATAGATAAAGATAAGATAGCGTGAACAAAGAATTGACATTTCTCAACTTAAATATGAACTGGGCAAGCACACATGTGGACTTTAGAAGGAATGCCCACAGAAAGATGTTTTTAACCAGCTGCAACGTGATATTTCATCACTACAGAATCATAGAAATAAATAGACCTGAAAAAAAAAATCTGTGAGTTAGCAACTGGTGAACTACATTAAGTTATAGTTAAGAAAATGTTGAACTGCTCTGACTGGATTTGATGACAGTGAGAAGCCACCAATGTTTTCCTTGTGGAAGAATCAGCATTTATGCGTCGTCATCAACACTAACAGCAAAAAATAAGCCAAACATCTTATTCTAGGTTGAAATCTGTCAAAAAGACAGCCATCTGTTCCTCAGCCGCTCGCTGCAGAGATTTCCCTAAATAGATAATCCTCATTCCTCCTGGAAAAAAAAAAAAAAGGAAGGAATTGAGCAACAGTTGCATCTGGATGCCACAAGGGGGCTCAGTAAGGGAAAGAGAAGGCGGGGTGGGGAATAAAATATGAAGTTGTCCCCAGATGTAGCTCAGATGACCTTCATTTCATATCCTTCTGTGGGTTTTAACTGGATACACAGTGATGATACTGATGTAGTCTGAAATATGTCAATAAGCTGTGCGATATTTAAAGGGACAGCATGTTCTCTTTTAGACTTATGAGCCACCGAACACAACAAGAGGGCCTGAATGCACCATCTGAATCACAAGCTGGGTCAATGCAATGATTGAATAAAAGATTTAGTAGTTGTATGCTGTAGTAGGCTGGAAAATAGGCCAAGAGGTCAGTGTCTCTGACATGCAGATAGCAGTAGGGCAATTCTGTGACCTGTTTAATGATTAGAGTAATGAAACAGCAGGCCTCAGCTGCACAGCTGTTCATTACATACTCACGTCCTCCTCATACAGCACCTGGACTCTGGAATCAGCTGCTCTGAGAATCAAGGGCGACAGAGGAGAGGAGTGGGATGTTGGAAAACTAATACCAAGAGATAGAGGCAGACTGATGGGGTCACAGGGTGAAGCAAAAAAACATGTCACTGTGCATGCCAAACAAGCCCATTAGGTTAAATTGGACTCAGCAGCAAACGGCCTCCTAATTGGATGGCTGCCTCATGCAACTGATGAACCTCATCCCTCTGTTTTGTTCCGTTTATCCCCGCTCATCCTGTGTCATCATCCCACAGATCCCCAACATGGTCAGACTGATGCAAAGTGCTGCTGACAGGAAGAGCTTTAACCACACAGGCTGACCTTTGACCCCTGGGTTAGACCCCCCCCCCCCTTCTGCCCCTGCCATCTGCATTCATTGCTCGCCACTCAAGTGCATTGAGGTTGGGTCCAAAAGAGCTGTCCTGAGCAGAGGAGGAGATGTTTACTTCCTGGAGATGGGTGTCCTAGTTTCTTTCACAGGACAGTCTGTCCATTGTTTGCCTGCAGGCATCTACAGACCGGTTATCGGATGACTGACAAACCAACAGAGCCTGAATTAAGACCATGGCGTGCTAACATGATCTTACACAAAAAAAAGAAAAGCCAGTAACAAAGAAGAGAAGCAGAAGTGGTACAAATTAGGTAAATATAGCAGATAAATTAACAAATTCATGACAATTCTGCAAGCATGCACTCAACAATAACTGACTGATGGATTCATTACAGTGTGACGGTGCTGAATGATTTTTATTGCACAGTAGAGCAACCCACATGCTTCATCTGTTGCAGAGATATTGCAGTGGTACCCAGGGTCAATAAGAAAGTCTCAGAGCTCTATGTCCTGCAAACGGCCCCGGAGACCTCTGAGTGTTTTTCTCACCACACGCAAAACCAACTGAAAAGGCCTCCACCTCCACACTAAAGCATGGATAATTTCTCTCTGTTCTCTCTTTTGCTAAACTGACAATCGAGTCGGAGAAGCTGCAGCAGCTCTCAGCATGGGTGTGAAGATCGATATATGCTCATATATGTGTGTTTAATTTCAATTTATATGCAAATACACACACAAAGTTCATTCTTCAAGAGTTTCTCAGCGTGTACCGCTCGGGACAATAGAGTGAGAAATTCCAAGGAGTGCAGTGATTGCAGGGCCGAAGGCGGGGGGCCTCAGGGTTGCTTGGGTGGGGCGTCAGATTAGACCACCTGTTCCACCATGAGGCACATTCTTTTCCTTTATCCCGCTCACACACTTGTTGTCTTTCACATTCCCTCTCACTATCTCGTTTGTAACTTAATAACACGCCTTTCTTCTGCAACTCACACGCACTTTCACTCTCATAAACTGCGCCCCCTTCTCGGCAGCTTCGCCCTGAGCTAATTTTGACTGCGTTCCATTTCAGTCACATCTATGGGAAACAGACAAAACAATTTGCCTGATAACTCTGGCGGGGAGCCACAGAGACTCACACGCACACGCACACACGCACACACACACACACACACACACACACACACACGCACACGCACACACACACTCAAATCCATACACACACATATTTAAGTTAGACATATCACTTTGCTGCCCAAACTGGGCCTCTGGCAGCTGTGTTCAGACAGCAGCATAAACAGTGTCCCCCCTGTACCCCATCAGTGCGCCTCATCCAGAGAAATATCATGAATTCCCTCCACAGTTGTGGCACACTTAAAGCTCATCAGTGCACAATAACACGTGTGGCGCTTCCCTGAACGTAGTTCTTTTCTCTCTGCTGTTACAGCAGAGACAGCTGTTTGTTTCTGTCTGATGGATGTGGTCGTGCAACTCCATCTCCAACCCCAGAGTTCACAGGGCAGCAGCTCTACCCAGGCCTGCCTTAATGACTATTGATCACAAAGCACTAATGACCCAAACTGATCTGAAGTGAGTCTGGCGGTTTAATCATCCTCAGGCAAGAGATCTGCAGCGAGAACTTTTAGAAACCCGGACACATCCAGCGGGGATGGGTTATATCAAGTGCAGTGCGTGGGGCATGGCGTAATGCTTTCAGAACAGACAGAGTATGAGGTGTCCCACTGCTGCCCTGGATATGCTCTCACAGACACTTTATATAATAAGCCTTTTCCTCTTCCTCACTGAGCCACTGCCCTCCGCGCCCCTGTGGATATACACTACATGTCTGTCCTTGAATAGACAGAAAGAAGGACAAAGAGGCGCTCGGATAATGCATGACTGTAAACTTTGCAGCCTTTCCATCACTATAGTAAACACCGCATGCCTCCGTTTACATTCACACAGCAGTGTTAGTGCATGTTAAACCTCCAACTGACAGCAGGTCTGACATGTTGCCTCGGACACGCACTGCACTGTATGTGGAGAGTCATCTTGAGTGTAAACACGCTCGGAGGCCCGAAGCAGGAAACACAGAAAGGAGATAAAGCCCCGCAGTCGCATCACTGAATGACAACAATACGCGGTCATGTGATGTACAGGAAGTACTATAATCATATTTGGCCATTACGTCACAGCACGGTCCGTCTATTAGAATGACACCGGCCCAGCCTTAGCCTTACTGCGCCAAGGCCACGCCGTGTCAGCATTTCACAGCACTGCGCAGTCTTATAAATAGTTTTTACTTCCTGTGAGATATATTGCACGGTAAACGACACCATCTCATTTTTTTTTTTTGGTCTAGAATGTGAAATGATACTATTTGTGTGTGTGTTTGAGTTGTGTAACGGGGTGGTATTTACGGGTTCTCTGAGTTTCCCATTTCAGGAAATAAGTTTAAGGGATAAATAAAGCGCACAAAAACAAGTGTGTGCACATGTGTGTGTGTGTGTGCTTGGCATATATCCCTGCCTCCTAAACATGTCTTCACCCCTACACACACACACACACACACACACACACACACAGTCTGGCCAGCAGCAGTGATGACATCATCTCTGTTATACTGGGGACTAACGTCACCCCGACCTGAGCAGGAGGACACATACAGGAGACGTCCCCCCCACTGGCCACATGCATAATTCACCCAAAAGAAGGGCTGGGCCAGGGTGTGTCCCCCCAACACACACACCCCTGTCCCTCCTCCCCTTCAACACAAACCTGATGCTCACACCACTTCCACCTCAGAGGAGGAGAGGGCGGGAGGGAAGAGGGGAATGAGGTAATCAATGAGCAGGACACACAGCGGAGGAGAGATGTGGAGGAGGATAGGAGGAGGGAGGCTCGACTGGTGTTCATCGGTGTCTCTCCTCCTCTAAACCATTCATCATTTGCTCAACTGCCAGCAGCTGCTCGCCTCCAGTCTGGATACAGCACCTCCAGACAGCTGCAGCCTCCACACGGAGATCAGACAAACGGGCTGGAAAAGGCACCAGATACACTGAGAACAGTGCCAAACACTGTCAGTTTAAAGCGTAAGAGAGGGAAATTCAACATGCACAGAGCAGCAGCATCCCTGCTCTCAGAGTAAACAAGTGGAGCTGCCCATGGCAGTCTCTGAAAAAGCTGTGACAAGAGAACACAATGTTACAGAGCAGCGGACACACGCGCCTGAGCTTCTATGAATGAGCGCTGAAAGACACACAAACACGGAGCCCTGGATGTAGCATGCCACCTCCTGCCTCCATCCTGACCGACTCTGACTGAACCTGATGGAGGATGTTAGCCCGCCAAACTCTGCCACACCCCTCTCTTTATGCCTTTCTTTCATTCCTCTTCCAAGTGCTCTAATTTACTGACCAAATTCTCAGTATTACAGATAAGCCCGAGCTCTTCTGAACTGTGTCATCCCTCCGGAGGCCTGGCACTTGCCGGTGGGAGCACCTCTGCCTCCCCCCTCCCCCCTGCTCCTTCTCCACCCAGAGCGAAAACCAACTTGCCGGGGGATATGAAGCAGAAAACACATTGCAGGATAGGCAGCATGCTGTGCTGTTTGTTTTCACCTTGAGGGAGTGGAAAAGGGGGATGATGGATGTCATGAATAGACCAAGATCTGCTGCTGTGTGTAATGTCAGCAAGGTGTGGATATGGGAGGCACACTAAAGGTGGTGCTCCCCTTCACTTCCCCTTCACTTCCCTCCCCTCCCTTCCTCCTCTCCATCCTCACCTGGTCCATGATTTCAGCGAGCCTCCTCCCTCCTCCTGCTCCCAGTCATGGCACGAGATCACCGGCTTTCTTTTCCTTGTTCAGAATTCCCAACAGAAATCCGGTCCTGTTCTCCTCACACAGGCGAGGCAGCCTGGCAGCCGACTGCTGCTGCTGCTGCTGCTGCTGCGCCTCTCCACAGAGACATGACTCTGTCTCTCCTTGTGTCTCTGAGTGTGACAGCCTGCTACATCCAGCTAAACACTCATCCCTTGTCCTCTCCTCTGTCTTCTCTTCTCTGGGTGGCAGCTAGAGGGGAAACAGGGCGTGGGTGGGATCCTCACCTATCTCCTTGATAACCATGCAGAGGGAAGAGACTCCCGCTCTCTGTTTTCGGTCTCGAGCTCTTTTACTCGTTGCCTGTGTAAGCTTGGCCCCTTGCCTCGCCTCCCCTCCCTCCCTTTCTGTCTCCACTTCCCTCCTCTCTTTCCATCTCCCCTCCCCCCCGCTGCAGCTGAAGAGAGCCGGAATCAGCAAATGAGAGAGAAGGAGCGAGGGAGAGAGGAGGGCGGATGGCTGAGATTGGCTGCCAGGAGACCATGTGACTCATGGAAGAGGGCTGAGGGACCCTCTACCAGCTGTCCAGCTCATGCTTCCCTGCAAACCTCTGTTGCCATTGACAACAGCTGCCCTGCAACTCACCAACCACAGATCCCCATACACAAAGCCATTGGCTGGCAGGATTTACGGCCCCCGCCTACTATAGTGGGGGGAGCATGTCGGGACGTGTAGTCCAATCTGTGATGAGGGTAGACTGGGTGTTTAAGAGCAGACATCCCTGTGCCCCTGAGAGGAATGTTTTACCGTGGGTTCGCCTCTTTGTAGAAATGTTCCTCAGTGTCGCGCTGGCTAGAAGCCAGAATAAAGGAGCACAACGGTTCGTATCAATAACATAAAAACTCTGGCATAAACTTATAAAACACACATGAGAAGCGGAAAGACCTCGAGGCCCGGGCATTCTTGGTCAGCCAGGAAAAAGACATCCTCTGTCGTTTCCCTCTCGGCCCGCACAAAGGGAAACTCCCACCCCACAACAACAGGAACTCCACAGCTGAAGGCCATGGCTAAGCACAGAGGCAACCCCCTCCCACCCTCCCCTCTTACTCTTTTCTTTCATTGCCTCCTTTTTCTTTATTTGCTCCGTCTCTATCCTCCCCTCCCTCGGCACATATTGCATTATTACACTCAATTCCACGCTGCTCTGTCCTATTCAACTCCCTCCCAAAAAAACTCAATCTCACTGGGATTCCAGACAAAGGTTGTGAGAGGTTACAGGTGCCACGGAGGGGAAATGTTATTACAGACTAGCAGCATGTGTCATATGTCACATTGTGCTGCATTAATTTAAACGAAAATCCACACTGGGATAGTGTTTAGTGGTTATATATCATCAATTTGCTATGTTCATGCGTTCCAGGCCTCACTTTGTGATGAAATGTTGTAATTTATGGTTGTGGTGTGTTCACTTTATTCCATATCAGTGACAGATTACTTATATTTCACAGAAATACCCCTTGATTGCTTTATTCAGCTGTGGAATTCAATTCAAAAGTCACATATCTCAATTTAAAACATAATTCATCTTTAATTTCTGTGAACCTACAGAAAGTTGACATTTATTGTTTACGTTTTATATCAATGGCAATTCAGCCATAAATGTGCACCGCAAACCTCTGGCTGTGGTGTCTACTCTTTGCCTGCTACCAAGAGAATAAAGCAAAATATAGAAGACGACTAAATATTCTCAGAAATGCCAGGAATGCTGCCAGCAGCTGTATCAGTGCCAGAGTGCTCTTCGGCCGGATTTCTTTCCTTTTAAAGTAGGTTAAAATGTCCTGTATTACAGCATCTGTCCAAAAAAACTCCAGGGGAAACTCATGACCTCTGCAGCTGGAAAACAAAAGAGCACCTGTTCTGGCTTGTTTTGATTCAGTGGGCACACAACATAGCTGTGACATGATCTGATCATGTCACAGCTGTCAGCAGCGGTGTGACAGGCCAGGGAGTGAGGGGCGAGGGTCAGGAATGCAAGTCTGCATTACCGCAGCCGTACAACAAGGTCGTGACCAGAAAATAGCCAACCAAACCCTGCCCTATTTTCCATAGTCCAGCTTCATTCTCTTTACCCAAATGAACTCCCACTACTGTAGAGTCAGCTTGCCGCAGTGTCATTTGATCTGCCCGTGCTGTTTGAAGTGAGAAGACTGCATATGTGTGTGTGTGTGTGCTCTCAGATAGAACAGCGGACGTATTGTAATGGCGAGAGTGGCAGATTATACTATCAGCAGAGGAATTCTGATTATTTCCCAGAGTGGCTGGGTCTGCGTACATGTGGGAGAAACTTTAGCTAAGTGGTCAGAGGAGGTGGGGAGGAACGAATAAATGAATAGGCAAACATTTTGGGGAATATGCTTGTACAGTTCCTTGCTGGGCGTTCAAATGATTAGGTTGTCGCCCTACATCTAAGGCTACAGCCTGCCGCGGGCTAGCGTAGCTTAGCATACAGACAGCGGAGAAAATCTATCTGGATTTGTTTGACGATAACAAAATCAATTTATCAGCACATGTAAAATTCACTAAATGACATTAAGCTACACAAGTTAAATGTAAAATAGGACACAAGGGTGAACTTGCATTGGCCGAGCCTGGCTAGCCATTTGCCCTGGTTTCAGTCTTTGTGCTAAGCTAACTGGAATTTAGCTTACAGGCATGAGATCTTCTCATATAACCTCCAACAGCATTACTCACAGTTATGAATATGTATTTAAAAAGGTGGTTCTTACAGGTTTTGAGGATCCATGTGGAGACCAAGACTGGGCAAAGGGACTAATCTTGAAATCTGCTGAATGAACAGCAGAACAAGTAGCTGACCTGTGACCTTGGAGAGAGATGTACGCATTTAAGAGCCCCCAGTGGCATATGATAGAGAGGGCTCCTTCATCCGCTGATGAAATGACAAATAAAAATAAATCTATTTTATGTAAAGCAGTAAACCTATCGTGCAGCACACCTTGTAAACATACAGTGCGGACACTTTACAGGTCATTGCAATGGTTCCACTGTACGTTTACAAATGCTGGCTACTCATATATATCAGTACAGCTCTATTTTTATTTTATTTTCATTTTATTCTTATGGTGCTAATTCTACTGTTTTCATATTTGCACTATTTAAACCAGGAGCTACCGCCCAAAATTTCGTTACGTTCTCACATAATGACAATAAAGGATTCTTGATTCTTGAAGCGAATGAAAATCATAAAAAGGAAAGAAAAAATATTTAACTCTGTCTCTTGGAGATGAGCGTGATCAAGTGAAAAACGCTGTCGAGTATACCTGACAGTTTATTCAACAACACTCTAAACAGGCTGAACTCCCTTGAGTCTGGACTGGGTTGAATTTATTCAAGGATACTCTGCTCTCAGGTCTGTCTTCACTGGCTACTGTAGATTAACAGCACCATCTGCTGGACCATGTGAAATGAGGGCTGCCCTCAGCACCATGCCAGAAGCTTCTACTTGTCAGGAAGTGTCGCTTTCGTCTCTAAAACATGCTCCTGTGAGTTGGGTTCACAAAATAATTTGTTAGAGCCACAACGGGAAAATGTGCTCCAGAAAATCTGAGATCAAATTTGTCACCAGAAATAAATTCTTCCTTCAGAGAGACATCAGAGACAGGGTCAAGAAAGATCTAACCTATCATTGACATTCATCGTTCATATTAACATGTTTGATGAGATTTTTGTGCATGAATATTTAGAATATTATGAAATGCTAACAATACACGTTTTTAAAAAAAATATTTGCACGTTATTTTTTATTGTTGACCGAGTATTTCACGTTGAAGCGCGGATGTAAGAGCACAAAAATTCATCTTCACTTTCCAACTGATCTGAAGACAAGGCGACTGGATTTATTTGAATCACCTTTATTTGACATATCATGTGAAATACTGTCTCAGCAAATGATCAGTGCATCATAAAATGTGCCATTACATAAGATTATAGATAATATAAATGAGGTTTGGAGGTATTTCTGACACCACACCATTCATTTTCATGCAGCCAAAAACAATGTAGACAAAAACAGGAATTGCTAAGTTTCAAGACATCGGACCAACTGATATTGTGCAAACATTAATACTGAGTTATTGTACAGGGTGTTCCATAAGTCTGGACCCAACCCTTTCTATTATTGTTTTTTTTCAAATGGGTCCAAACTTATGGGACACCCTGTACTGATATGTTGACCTTTATCCTGGAGAGCAATGCTGAGTGTAGTGAGGAGATATTGGCAACACTTGAATAAACTAACACTGATCCAAACAAGAGAACAAAAGTAGGAAAAGGCTGACACTACAACGGTCTGATGATGCAGAAGGACTAGTGAAACATGGTATCTCATTGATAATATTGTCAAAGTGACTAGTTAAAACCAATATTTAGCTCACAGTATTATTAAAAAGGCGGATTCTATTCCTGATTTACACTCAAACACAAAACCCTCACCCTGCATCCAAATGTGTGGGCTTCTTGGGCTTGCGCAGAGGTAACAATGCTCCACAGGCACACACAGCCTTAAGTATCACAGAGAACACACTGATTGGGTTGATCTCAGAGTAAATCCAGGGTGTTGGGAGTGTGGTTTCGTCGGACGATCCTGGCCAGGCTGCACTGACCAACTGAAGGAGAAAGGGATATCACTGAGTGGAAGTGAGGGGAAGAGCGTCGGAAAGAGTTTGGCTTCCACTTCTTCTTCATCTGCTTTCTCCTCCCTGCAGGATCCTCACATCCCACGAAAGAGCTCTGTGGGAGAAACCATCACGGCCTGACCGTGGTTGTTCTGCCTGAAACAGAGAAAGATTTAAATACATATATATATATATATCTAAATAAAATAAAACTGTATTCGTCAGGTGCAGATAGCTATTAGAAGTAGCGCCTATTTGGAAATACATGTATATAGTTTAATTACACCACCATGAAATATTTAAGATGATCAATGTGGGCAAAATATCACCTTTATTGTAGGAGACAGCCCCTTACCATTGTCCATGATGGAAGTCGGGGATGCAGGAGAGGATAACATCCTGTTACGCCCGTACACCGGCCGACAGCGCCGCCGAGCAGGACGCTTCATCATCACAGCATGTAGATGATGTAGGAGAGGAAGACGAGGCCCATGATTGCGAAAAACATCAACATCAAGATGTCCACCATGATGGAAACGCTGTCAGAGATGGACGGTGTAGGTGCGATGAGGGGAGGAGGACACGCAGCACAAACAGCAGCCCGACCGCCGGCTGAAGGAGATCGGACCAGATCGGACCAGATCGGAAAAGGTCGGAAATACACGGAGAGAAGTTAGCCCCGCCCTCTTACTCCAAAGCAGGAAGCGAAGCATAAGCTAGAGCAATTTGATAAACCCAGAGAACGTCTAATATGGGCTCTGATAAACCCGAGCTCAGGGACTTAGGCGGATTTGTATCATCAAACTGCTAATTATAATCAATTCAAACTTTAGAAAACTGCATCTAACACTTTAGTTTACTTAACTTTAAGTGAGTGCTTGTTGAGGGCGATGCACAGCCAAGAAAAATGGCGGTTACTTTACAGGCTAAACTCAGAGGGACTATTCCCCCACTGACAAAGGATCCACTGATCTTTTTCTACTTCAATACCTTCTGGTGTGTCCTGCTAATAAACAAAAATAAAGATAAAAATGAATTAAAATATATATATATATAAATTGACTTTACTCATTTTAAAAGTGAATTGTTTACTATTTATCTTCCATCTATTTCAATGGGTCACACAGATCAATAAAATACATAAAACCAACACGTTCCGAACAGTTCCTCCATCACTATAATATATATCCCTGAACTGGTTTGTTCCAACTCAAACCTCCATCAACCAATTGAAACACAGAAAACTTTGGGCATAATTTTGTCATAAGTGTACTTCCTGATTTATGAACGTGGCGTATAATGATCCCATGAGCTGACAGGACACAGTGCCAAGAAATCAAACAGCAGTCTGAGAAAAAATGACATTTTTATTGAATCTGCAGAATCATAAGTACAATTTGAAGTGCTGTAACAGGGCAACAGGAGATGATATCAGGTCCTTAATCCGAGTGTATTCTGAGCAGTGAATACATGTGTATGTCAATATGCATATGGTATCTTTATTTTTTTTTTATTGAAAAAATAACAAAATTATATCAAAAACAAAACAATTTAAGATGGAATGCACAAAACTGGTCTGAACGCTAAACCTGCAACTGTGGATTATATGATTTCACTCTGCAAAGTCTACAGTATATAACCAGCATCATAGAAGCAGGGAATGATTCATCAGAAGCACGGGAGCCTACGATGAAGGCTGAAGGAAAGAGGGGTTGCAGTAGGAGGGAGGACAGGATACTAGACGGAAACTGAATGGAAGCAGGGTGGTGGTATGACTCTACGGTTCAGTAGTGATGGCAGAGCAGAGGAGCGATATTTGGCGCAGAGAGGTTAACTCCTAATATCCAGGTCAGACAAACATCTTGCCCTGCCTCACAGGCTGGGGGACGGACAGCATCGGATCACTGTCGCCCCCCAGCCCTGCACACTCAAAGCACACACTTAGATTTGACTTTGCCTTTACAAATCCATCCTGAGCCACACTTCAACAAAACTGGCTGTCTAGTCATTTCTTTTTCTTTTTTTTTTTTTCAATCCAGACCTCCAGCTGACAAAATCAACACCCTTGAGACACAAGAAAGTTTCGATTGGAGTTATGGAGACTACTAGCTTTGTTGTTAAATTAAATCTGAGCAAACAATATCATAGGCCAGGAAGGAGAATCACTTACTCAAAGGCAAACCACCAACTCTTCAGTTTACCCAAGAGAAACACACAGCTCTAACACAGCTTTCTTATCTAGCATCTCTTTTGCAAATAAACCCATCCTGTTGTCAACTAGAAGTTGATGCGAAATGTAGGCAAACCTTCTGTACAGTGTGTTCATTTTGTTTGCCAATCTATAAACATGTGTTTTTCATCAGCGCTGTAATAATTGTGCAATGATCGACGCCAACTTGCACCAAACTGGACTTATCAATTACCACCTTCTATAATTTCATCCCCCACATTCACAACAAATATGAACCCTTTTCACCTGCAGGCAAGCCACTTCCCAGAGCACCATGACCTGTAAAAACATTTCCCTAACTTACCTTTATGATACAATTGTACAATGGCATCTAGCTACATAGTGAGAGCCTTGTTTTATTCAATAAAGCTGAAAGTTTTAGCCCCATCTAAAAACTCGCCGCCCTGATCGCTCATGTCTGCGATGGTCACAGTGCATCACAGGAGAATGAAACAGCAAGAGAAGAGGAAGGGGTGTGTATGGTCAGGGGCCAGTGACTGTATTTACACCACTGGGAAATGTTTTTTAAAACACAGAAATACCGTATCAAGAGACGAAGAATGGCACAGCATTTCTGTGGAATAGCCAGCAACATAATGCTTGATTTTGTCTTTATGTTCTGAGATCATTAGCGTATGAATTTACAGGTCAGGAAACATTGTTGACAATGTTGGGGATTCACCTGCCAGATGGACCAAATACGTTTAATTGATGTTTTAACAACCAGACTGTCTTTCACGTGTATTTATAATGCCATTCTGTAACATTTTTAGAAGCTGCAGAATTATACACAACATCAGACAGATCATTCGACAAGCGGCTAGCACAGTTCTCTCCCGAAACTGCAAGTTAATTAATCCCACCACTGATCTAATACTGCGACTGCACAATTCTACAGGAATTCAGTTTTCTTGGTTCACAAATTGAGTTGCTGGTTTGTTTTATTTCATACACTTTGAAAACACATTAACGAGGAAAGCAAAGGAAGAACAGCAAGAGAAAAATGACATTTACCACAGCCAAGGATTCAACAAGTTCTCTCACATTAAATGGAAAAAAGGATTGGAATGATCTCTCACGAAACAGTGGAATACACTTAAAATAAAGATTCACAATATAGAGTTGTGCTTGGCCTCCTTCTCTTATAAATGAGTTTTCTCTAATGGTGATTTTGTAGCAAAGGGGAAGAACTTTCCTGTTCCTATCTCCTTTTTCCAAGTATTTTGACCTCGATCACCATATCTTTGTGAGTCTATCAGGACTGAAGGCATTCAGGCTGCAAAACATAACAGGAATAATGGTGTATATATTGTACAGGCACACCAGCTGAGGTGGTGGTGTATTCAGTGTGGCTGCAAGAGATAGACTGATAATGTCCCCTAACTTGTCCCTGATCCCTCCTGTATCCAAGATGCCTGAGAAAGGCAATGACAGGAGGTACTCTTCAGTTAGGCTACGATTCCAGTTTCACAACAATAACCACAAAGCAGTGCTGAACACGAGGGTGCCTACTTCAGCAGAAAATAGCGAGATGTGTGTCCATCTATAAATATATTAAAAACCTCTCTGTTAAGACTGGTAACTGGCTGATTGAAGCAACAGCAACAGGGTTAGAGGTTAAAGGAATGTACACAAGTCAAAAATATTCAAGCTTACTTTTGATAGACTGAGATTCTACACTGTGTTTCCAGTCAGGCCAAGATCAAGCTGCAAAATTAAAGAAAAAAAAAAAAAAAAAGGGGCCTATGAAAATGCCACACTCAACCACACTCTGAATGTCTTCACAGAATAATGTCTGCAGTGTTGAGCGACTTGTGGGGATTTTTATTTTATTTTTTTTAAATATTTTTTTTTCTTCTTTATTTTTGCAAGATGTTGTGTCAGGATTGTTAAGTGCTAGAGCTAGGATGGAGCTGTGCGACACGGCATGACCCCTGACATACTGCGATGAACTGTGAGTTTATCTTTTAAGACTTGCACCAGGGTGGAGCCAGGATGGGGTAAAGACAAAGAGGACGAGGAACGTCCGGACAGGGACAGACGTCAGCACAGACGGACAGACAGAGAAGCAGGCAGACAGACAGAGAAGGACAGACAGATACACAGAGGGCGTCTGTGGTTGGCGAACAGTGAGAGCAGAGCAGGGATGCAGAAGGAACGGGGTTCAGGGTCTCACAGGACAGATTAAGGAACAAGAGTAAAATTAAGAGAAAGCGGCGTTAAGATGAGATGGCACTGGGCTTTTCCTTTCCTTCTTTCCCTCCCTTTCTCTACCTACTCCTCCTTTTTCGTCTCCCTCTTTTTCTTTCCCTCTCACTCAGATGGCCTCCACGTAGTTGGCAGGCAGCATTCCCTGCTGGCCAGTGCGTTCCACGCGGCCATACATCCAGCCTTCGTCAATCTGCTGCACGTCTACGATCACATCTCCGTCCATGAAGGACACCTCATCTTCATCAGCAGCAGAGTAGTCGTACACTGCCCTGTATCGCTTCTGTCAACAAACAATAACAAGGAGTGGTTAAGTTTGCTCCCAAAACAGCTGCTGTGGTTACGGTTTGCAAAAATTGGTTGAAGCAGAAGCCATCTTTGTAACACTTTGCTAAACTATGTACACTGTTATAATACAACTGAAGCCAAGTCTTTGTGCTGGCATTGTGTGTAAATATGTTTTTTGCATTATAAAATTAAATTATGACAAAATCTTATGATTCTTTTCTGGCTTGGGAAGTGTTGGGACAGCAGAGGACTTACCCCAGCACTGGGAGGCGGTGCAGCGGCCGCCTGGCGCACAGGTTCAGGAGCAGACTCATAGTGGTAGTTCTGAGAGGCTGCAGGTGGCTGGTAAGCTCCTGATAAAACAAGAAGTGTGACAATGAATACATTTCTTAACACCAGACTCACAGTTAAGTACACATGAATTTACTGTAGGAGCAAGCTATAGATCTGCACCGCTGTATTTTCAACACATACAGCACATGCATGCTAATTCCAGGTGCATCAATTCCCGTCTGTATGTCAGCATGAACTCTACCAGAGAGTGAAGAATTTAAAAATATGGCAAGCCCAGACCTGCATGGAATGGCTCTAAGTTTCCCGGTTACGCAACCTTCTAAACAATGCTTTTCTGTGTGAAGGTGCAAATCCTGCAAAATACAAACAGTAGGTGAACTCGTAATGTTAAGCTGTAAATTTCAACAGCCTATCTAATATTACCGTTCTGACATAACTGTTCACACTTTTGCATGCAATCATTAGTTGCAAGTTGGATTGAGTAATGAATGACTGAAAGTCATTTAATGTCAGCTTCTGCAGCCATGATTGCGAAATACCATGATTTCTGTGGAAATAACTGCGTTTTACAGTTGAATGCATGTAAGGCAGAGAAGGAGGTCAGTAATCAAGTTCCAACTAAAATCCCTGAGAGATGTGACAAGGAAACATGCAGGCTGCTCATACAGACTGTAATAGAGAGGGAGCCAAGCACAGACAAGTCAAGAAACCCAGGCCTTGTTCAGACATAGTTATTTGAATGCGGCCCTTAAGTAATCTGGTCGCCAGTGGCCAAACTGAGATCAGATCTTGAAGGCTGGCTAAAGACGCTCGGGGAGACGCATTTTATTGTCAGGTGTGGCCACAGGTACTTAAAGCTGGATGCATGTGATCAGATTACTCCAGACACATGTTAAAACCAATGTTTGAACAGAGCTTTAGTTTGTCTAATTTTCTTGGCAAACTCAGGAATATATTTATCAGGCTTTTCCCATAGTGGTATCTAGCACTGCTGATTTTATTTATTATGTCTCTGAAGGCTCTCAGTCATCCAGGTCATGGTATATCTACTTTTTTTTTTTTTTGGTTTTATTTATTATGTTTTGGGGATTTGGATGAATGACCATTTAATGTTAAAAGTTTCTGGAATTTCTGATGTTTTCTATAAACATGGCTCTTCTACTATCTAGTACTCTTCTACCAGTCACTGCCAGTGTTTATGCTCAGTATGCAAGATATCTGTTGAAAAGTAAGCGGTCAGTGAGATTGACTTTAAAAAGCCGCAAAGTGCGAGTGTGTGTAGAATACCTTGGTTGGGGATGCTCGGCGGATGATGAGGGCCCTCTCCTCCCACCTTCTTCTTCTCAAACTCCTCATGGTACTTAATCTGTAACAGAGAAAAATGAACTGTGTAAGGTCATAATTTAAGATGGACAATACAAGCATAGTTCTTCCAATGTGCCTCGACAGTTTTCTTTTCAGGTGGATGTAACTACATGCAGTTCATTTTCTAACCACCAGGGGTCTCTCACTTGCTGGAGCCTCCCTGTGTTCGTGGTGATAGGTGGGGCGCCTTAAGTGCAGCAAAGGCTCGGGAAGCAGCTTGACGCTGAGGGGAAATGACATCTCAGTCGCCGGAAGTAGAATGAGCTCAGAGTTGCATAGCAACCCTTGTTGACACATCAGGAAGAACAGGTGAAGCGAAAAAAAAAGGAACTAAGAAGAAGCTTGAGCATTCAGGCCGAGAATGAGGCAGCTAGATTCAACAGGAAATATTAAGAATAAAAGCAGGATGGGAGGGAGTCATATGACTAAGCACAGCAGATGTAACTTTCATCATTCAAAGTACTACTATACCAATTGTAACTCAACATTTTCCTGAAAGCTCCTTTAATCCGTAAATCACATACTGAGGTGTAACTGAACAAAAAGGCAGCAGAACTACAATTTCAGCTTGACGTGACATGACTCCATCAACCTACAACCACTATGACAAAGGCAGCGTTCAGTATCACAACATGAAACAGGCCACACACTAATGAAACCAAAAACCGAGTGACTGCTCTATGACTGCACTTACAACCCTTCCCCTCATTAACAGGCTGATAACAGACTGACTCACAGGGCCTTGGTCAAGATTTACAACCCCGATTCTGTCCCTGCTTAGACCCAGGCTCAAAGGACCCACTGTGCTGGCGGCATTAGTGAGGAGTGTATTCACGGCCTGGATGGGATGACGGAGTGTTTGTGCAAGGACAGTGAAGCAAGTGACTGCGAGAACACAGTGGCTGTTCTCAAGTGAAATATGCTAAGTGAGAGTGTGTGAGGGAGATTATTTTGGTTTGTTTTGAAGGGGCAGGTTGAACAGATGGTGTGTGTGGATTTACAGGAAGTACCAAGGCTGCTGCTGAACTAACCACTCTCTGTCATTGCTAGCTAAGTAGGTGACAGGAAACGGAAGAGAAAGGACCAAGAGCCATGACAGAGCAAAAAAATAAACAAATAAAATATATATATGTACATATACACAGCAAACGGCTTTTCTTTGATTAACATTCATCTGGAGTGGTTGGCTCATAATTGGCTGCGAATGACGCACTGATTTCAAGCAGATGTCTTGTTTCAGTTGCGACTAAAACACTCCATGATGTGAATCCATCACCTCACTTGTTATCTTGATGTGGCCTGCGTATGTGCACCCATAAATACATGTAAAATATGTGTTTCTTTCTGTCTTCCACATTTCCTTGATCCCAGACATGCAAAGATCTTTCATCACATGAAAGCAGCAATTATCCATCACCCTCCACACTAATTATGCCATTAGCGAGGCCAGTGCAGAGCTGGTTACGTATAATCATGTTATGTTTTGTGTGTGAGTTTCACATGGAAATAAAGGCCTTTACTGCTGACTTAAGCAGAGTGAAGGCACAAGGTGAACATGGCACGCATTTCTACAGCATTTTCCTGTATTTACAGAGAAATGGCAAATCAATAACGGGAGCTGAGGGAGAGAGGAGGAGAGCGGAGAATGGCCCATGTGGAAAGTGATTTGAGGAGAATTCCATTCCTATAAATAAGGAGCAGTGCGAGCAGAAGAAGTCTGACATTTACTAATGGCAGTGACAAAGTAGTAGGATGGAAAATACATAAAAACATTATGTATCATAAAAGTTGAGATCTTAATCGGGTGAGGCTCTCTGCCGTTCGAGCTGAAGGAGGTGAAAGTAATTAGAAAATGTATTAAAAAATTATTAAGTCTTTTAAAAAGCAGCAAATCCCTTGTTCTTCCAGTTTCCACTTGTGACTTTTATTAAATCCTTAAAACAGACCTATCAGTATTGGCAAAAAGATTGAAGTCACATAGAGAAACTAATCAACTTAGACCAGACTGGCTTCATGCCACACTGTCCACAGGCAACCAACACTAAAGGAGCTTCAAATATTCATTGTGCTTTTCTGATAAGACAGAACAGGTAGTATGAGGGGTAAATATTTTTGTGAGTGTGTTGCTGACACTCACATTGCTGATTTGGTCCTGTGTTTTCTTCATTCTTTGCAGCTCTGGCGTGTCTGCGACCACGCTGAAACCCTTCCCTTTATTCTTCTCAAAATCCTCCCTGTAGAGAACCTGCACAGCAAACAGGAGAAATACAAGCACATGTGAGTTACATTGTTCATTCAGATGAACTGTTTCAATGCATTTGTGTGAGTCAACAAGGAAAATCCAACAAACACAGTGGAAATGATTATTTAGAGAAGCCCTAACCTAGTACCTTTCAACATCTATGGGTTACTGAGTCATGGTTATGCCACATAAATTCATAATTATTTCATTTCAAAAAGTCTAATGCTCCTCAACATTAGTTTCCAACTTAAACACAGTTGTTCTTAGTTTGGCAAATGTATGAGTCAAGTGCCGTGCTAAGCTTTGACCTAATAAAACTGTTGTAGCAGGAGGAAAATGGTTTTATTGTTGGCTTTATTATAGCTCTATGCTCCTACATGATCTGACATAAAAATGCTGAAATGTCACCTACATTAAAATCAACATTCTGCTAGTGTTTTTTTGTTTTCTTGACTGAGAATTTTCATGCAACTACAATCATTTAATACCCATTTTACTGTATTGAACTAGTTATTTCCCACTACAAAGTAGTTTTAACAACAACTTGGTTGTGACCTTTTCTGCACAGCTTAGACCTCTAAGCCAGATTTGTAGCTGAGACAATCAGAATCAAGTATGGCTGTAATAAACTCTGTGTGTGCTTTGTCTGCAAGCAAAGAAAGGTTGGCCCTGTGTATATTGCTTAGTCTTTTGTGGTGACGTTAACTTCCTGTTTGCTTGGGAGTGAAGCCCTTACATACAGGACGTGGCAGCAACCATATATGGTCAAAATGAGAGGTAGTGTGTGTGTGTGTATGTGTGTGTGTGTGTGTGTTTCCAGTCTTCCACCCTATTCTGACCCTAAGGGCAGAGGAGGAAACGTCCAGCCCACACCATGTCAGATGAGGGCCAGAAATTGCAACGCAAGCCGCAGGGCAGCTCTGCCTCACTGTTGCCCTGTGGCTAAACCTAAGTACTCACACCCACAACCATGTGCACCACTTTCAAAACCTGAAACAGGAAGACAGGTGCATGTTTTATTTTTGAAATAAAACGGCTGCACATTTTGGTTTCTCTCTATCTGATCTTCTCAGCACATGAAAAGACATTTTAATTCCACCATCCCACAACAAAATCTTGCTCCTGCCTCCACGGTGACTGGGCTCATTTCATACACTCCTGCCAGAATGAGGCCTGCCTGCACAGTCCATTGCCAGGAAACAAAGCTCAGTCACTGCATCCTCCCAGACATCCACATAATGTCTGACACTGCTCTACAGAGTGCTGAGCAATCCTCCTCTCATCTGCTGACGCCTTGTGATGACAAGTCGACACAATTGGGATTCACAACTAATGTCTACGTGACACAGCTTTACGTTCATATATTCTATCAACCTTGATGATACGTCAGCTGAGAAATTCAGAGAAAACTACAGCCAATCTTTATTCCATGGGAAATTATACACAGCTCTCAAGAAGTCATGATGAAGATTAATGTGGCCTTGACCCATCTTTGTCCTTCAATCTTGCTCCACTTAGTCTTCATTTGATCCTCCCTTTACTTTCATTTCTCAAGCCAATCTCTTTTGTCTTTTGGGGTCTATGGAACAGCTTCTTCTTCTCCAATCACGACCCTGCTTTCTTTCCACACCCACACTCCCTTCCTCTCTCTGCTTTTTCATTCATTCATATTTTACTGCTTTAACAGGAACACGCAGCCATCCCATAGAGTTTGAACTTTTCCTCATTATAATCTACTTCTCCTCTTCTATTTGCATTCCTCTAGCTTTCTTGACACTGGGGATTTCACTTTTATCTCTTCCTCTTTCACCCTGCACTCCTCCCCCTTTCTGTGTTGGTGCCTTCCTGTTTCCTTTTTCTTTTTTTTTTTAAACTTGCCTCATTGCTCTCCCTCTCCTCCTCCCCAATTCGTTCTCTCCAGTTTCTTTATTGCTCTCCCTCTCTGTCTTGTTTCTTTCTGTTTCCCCTCACAAAGTCTTGTAATGAGGTGTGACAAACCTCTACCCTGCTACCATAGCAATAGGGTTCCCGTAGCAACGCAGCAGCGATGGTGGTGAGCTCTTAGACGTCCACAGTTCTCCACTAACACCATCAACTTTCTTATGCTGACACAGAAGCATTTAAAAACCGTATGGCTCAGTAATACTTAAAATATTAACTACATATGTGTGAAAAGTTGTAATTACATTTTTTATTATTCATTGGAGTTTATTTAAAATCCAAATTGGGAGCTCAACAGCAGATTCCATGAATTGGACCTAGTGAACTTGCAGCACAATTAGCAGCTTCCCGTCATTTATTTTTATTAAAAAAAAGCCCATTTTGGATGTCTTTGCCAAGAAAGGACCTGGGTCACTTTAAAACAGTTAGTGGACCTTATTAATCATGAATCACTATAGATAAATCTACTTCCGTTAAAAGCTTTGGGTATTTTTTTAGTGTGAAAAATGATAGTTTGCTGTCCTCTGCAACATCACACCACTGCTAAAGAGAAGGAAAATTTTAGACCCAAGCTGTTCTCAATTCATTATTATTCTTTACAATCGCACAGAATCTTTTTAGCGCGGTATAATCTGATTCTTATGGTGAGTGGCTACGATAAACTATTAATTTAAAGACCGTCTCTTAGAATATGCTTCAGTGTTTGTGTGTGTGCGGGGGTGGGGGGGAATGTTTGGATGTACAATCCATGTAGAAAAACACCATCTGTCCCTTGCTCCCTCAGTTATCCCCTTCCTGTATGACCACTATCCCCATCCCTATGTTCCACAAAACCCCCTTTCACATAAACACCCCAGCCTCATCTGTAGTGTTTGACATCGACATTCAGATAAGACGACATGCGTTCTTTGATAAGCACTGTCTCTTCTCTGTACTCTCTCTTCCACAACATGCTAAGAAAACAAGCGCTTCCCCAACCTTTACCTGTGGATAATTTTCTTTTTTCTACAACTGTCTTCCATAGTTTTATGAGAATGACCATAAGTAAGATTGTGCCATTGTGACACTTTTTGTGCAATTTTGCAAAAAAAAAAACACAAAACAAAACACAAAAAAAAGTGCCTCTAAAGTGTTTTTCTCTGTGGAAGCTGTAGTCACACATTCATAGACAACTTCCTAGAGCACTAAGGAACCCAGAGCAGATAATCATAGCACGATTAACAGAAGTGAAACCTCTCAACAGCCGTTAAGTCTGCTGACCGCCTGCCACAGGTTTGCCACCAAATACAATTCTATTTTCTACCTGCTCTAGCTCTGATTTTTCGTCCTTTATTTAAGTACTTGCAATCAAGCAGAATGACATCAAAATTCTCTTGGTGCAGAGATCGCTCTGACTCTCTAACACAGCCATCGCTATTAAGGCAATAACACATGGCCCAGTTCAGATGGATATTTTGGTCATTGAAGGTTTTTTTTAAATCCATGAATGTATTTTGGTCTTTGTAATTTTAGCTCTTAGCTCCAACAGGAACAGCCGTAGTAGTGTAGTCTGTGGTTACAAATAAGACCTAACTGAAGAATAAAGTGATAAATGAAATTGCAGATCTTAAAATTAGAAAACTGGCGGCACAGTGGCGTGGTGGTTAGCACTGATGCCTCACAGCAAGAACGTTCCGGGTTTGAATCCAGACTGACTTTTTGTGTGGAGTTTGCATGTTCTCCCTGCGTGCTCATTAGGTTCATTGGTGATTCTAAACTGGCTGTAGGTGTGAGTGTGAATGGTTGTCTGTCTCTTAGTGTTAGCCCTGTGATAGACTGGAGACCTGTCCAGAGTGTACCCCGCCTCTCGCCCCATGACCACTGGGATAGGCTTCAGTAGGCAGTATTTTCTATATTTATTTAGCATTAAAGACATTAATGCTACAATCTGTAGTTTGTTAGTTTTTGGAAATAACTTTTTGGCAATCTTTGTAATATGAGCTTTGTCAAGTCTGTTACTTGTCTGTTGTAAATCAATTTTATGCCTACCTTCTCAGGTCTACTTAAAGTTAAACCTGATTGTGTTATCTTATCTTGCGCTGACTGAGTATTTTTTCCCAGACTGATTATTAGGGTTAACTATAGTGGGGCTTATCAAATTAAGCATGCATGTTTATTTTGCATCCTTTGTGGAAAACTGCCAAGAAATGAAACTGTGTGTTTCACAGCTGGAGTTTGGTTTAGTGATGAAGACTAAAGGTGGATACTGGTACAAGGATTTACCTGGCTTTGCATCTTGCTCTGCTGTTTGAGACGGAGGTTCTCTGGAGTATCAGCCACACAGGTGAAGTTTGTCTTGGGGTAGTGTCTGTAAAACAAACACAAAGAACGTCTGAGGTTGTAAATACACACAGAGGCAGATGCCAGCTTCCATTTAGACTCTGACTGTGACGCTCAAGCCTAGAGAAAATAACAGCATAACTCAAGCAGTGTGCAGTCTGTGGCCCCACTGTGGAGGCATTTGTCATTCAAGGTGGTCCTGAGGTTGAGTTAGGAGGCCCTGTAGACAAAAAGCATGTCAGTATAACACACAGTGCTCTGTCAGTGAGAGCCAAGGTAGTCTGAACGAGAGGAAGTGTGAGCAGGGGCAGTGTGGGGGGGATGAGAGTGTCAAGGTTGCAGAGTTTGGAGGCAAGCCATAGCAGGTGTGGAAAAAGCTTTGCAAGTTTACAAAACACAGACACATACATAGCCATACACTCACACTCATGGGCAGAGGCCTGTGGGGGATAACAGGAAGAGGAACAGCGTGCAACAGACATAGCAAAAGGGTCAAAGAGACAGTGGGTAAGTGTGAATGATGTCATGGGCAGTTCCCTTCAACACAGTGCGAAGAAGAGTCTGACTAGATTCTGGGAAATTTCTTGACAGTCTCAGATCCAGAACTACCCAAAATACTCTGTCTGTTGTTCCTCTGAAACAAATACAACAAATATAAACATAATCCAGTAAGCTTAAACACACAGCTTCCATCCAGACATGCAGCACACCAAGCATTATCCAAAAGTCATTCATCAAACCCTTATTGATTTCTTAAACTGCCATCAGTGGTTAGTGTGTGCGAGGCATAAGTCAGTGTTTTTATACACTTGAGGCTTCTGTGCAAAAGCAGCCGTCAGGTCCATAAGTAATGGTGCCTGCCAGTTCAGGGTGGTCCTTAAGACACAAACACACATGGCACAGGTCCAGTAGGAGAACAAGAGCCCTAACAACTTATCTAACGGCTCATATAGACTGCAGTTCCCATCCTGCCTCAGGGCCCTGAGTGCCCTAAAAAAAATCTTTAATCACTATCCATGCCCCTGGGTAACCCATTTAGGCAATATGTTTACCATTTGCTTGACAACATGGTAACAAACTTAATTTGCATTGGTTGTATGTGATTATAGGATGTAAAAAACCTAACAGAAGGACTGAGGGTCAAGGACTGAATCTTAAAAAAAAAAACCTACACGAGCTCTGACAAAATCTAAGGATAATCTTAAAAAGCAGGAAGTGGAAAATCAATGTGTTTAGATCTGAACAAGAGTAGAAGTTGACAGCCATAATACTGTAAGCAGGTCTGTGCACACTCAAACCGGTCTTTTCAAACTGCTAGTGTTCACGTTCCTGAAGCGACACATATCTGAACCATTCAGATGTAGTGGTTTGCTACGTTAGCAGATAAAGCTGGGCGAGCCAACCTAACAATGCAAATGAAAGTCCGCTTTCATTGTTGCGTGCTATCTAATCACAGAAGCAAAAGGATGGTTCTCTACAAACACAGCAGTTTTCTATTGTTCATCGTATACAAGTGACCCTTGCAACTACAGAGCGCAAACATCCATAACTATCTGTTACATCTTAAGTAAAGAGGGAAAGCAGGTCTTTTAAGGTCTGTACACGGTTATGTAATGCTCTCGATTTCATTCATCAATAGAGTCACAGAGTCCTAACGTTACACAAATGTTTTTGAGAATTCTTGTTTTTAGGTTAATGAATTAGGACTGGCAGCTCGAACATACTGTATGGGGACAATCTAAAAATTACTAAAGCATGTCAAATGGGCTCAGATTTAGCAACTTTCACAAACTGAAGGCAATCAATGTAGCTATTGTAATGTATTCCTTTTAGGGATATGTCCCTAATCTTGAACCTGGGAACTTAATAACGTCTGATCAGTTTTCTCTGGAGTCGGGTGTGTCTGGTTTGTGGTATAAAACGCTTCATGGACCAACATTGCGCCTAAAATCCCCTCCTTGGCTAAAGCAGAGGGTGTGTGCAGCATGAGCACACATGATCACAATCAGTGTCTATGTTTAGAGAGTTCATGTCTTCTTCAATGCCTCTTTAGAAACTGTCGTCGCACTTGAGGGTCAGTAAATTGCTATCCAAACAGATATAAGTCTAGTGACTCAGTGAGATCTTGTAACGTGCGTCTGTGTGCAACCATGCTTGGGTTTTCGTGCCCGTTTGTGGGTATGAGTGAGTCACGAGAACACTCATCTATCTGTCAGGTTGTATAACAAGGTAATAAGTCGCAGACGGGAGAGGACAACGCATGCACAAACGCTGAAGAAGGAGTGATCAAAATGGAGGGGAGGGTTGACTGGTGGAGTCAGGAGAGGCAGACGTGTGCGATCACACAGACACACACACACACACACACACACACAGGCTGCCTACTGTGCAGGAGAGGAGCCCTGTTTGCATAGTGGAACCAGGAGATGTTGTGGCCAGCTTGACCCTGTGAGACCTGAAAAGGTTGTAATGCATCATTCAGGAGGAGAGTCGCATCTGCATGTACATATCAAAATTTGGAAAGCTGGAAATCTGTCCAACAAAACACACACACACAGTAACTGTTGGTAGTAGTAGCGCTGGAGACGGTCAGTTTTCCGCATGTGTAAAGGTCACAACAAACCACACATTAACATCTCGTTAACACAGAAGCATGTCAGCAGTCATTGCAAACACATGACATTTGTGACAAGTTGGATGGTGCCTTTATATCATGAAGGCACCGTCCCACCTTTGTCTCCCAAAGTCCCCAGGGGAAATTTTTCTCTTAGCTGCCCTCTCTAAAATCTCCCAAAACCCCTGGTGACTATAGCATGTAACCAGGGAAAGGATTCTCAAGGAAAGAGGGTGGTGGGAATACAGAAAAAAACAAACAACGCCTATATCAATTACTAACAACAAACAGAGAGGAGTAATGATAAGTAGTTATCCCACGGACTAATAACAGAGAAGGTAGCCTGCATTCCTTTCTTGAAGCAGGATGATGCTCCACTGATGATGTTTACTCAAACAAGGCTTGTTTTAAACAAACGGGAAGAGGCATAATAAACAGGCTCTGAAGGGCCTTTCTCCCTGGAGGAGAAGACATCGGAAAACAGGTTTCAGAACGAAAAAGCCACTTTAATTCGCTGTGGAAAGAAAAAAGATGATGATGGGACGACACCTGCTGTAGTTGGTTAACACCACAGTCTAAATGTGAACATGAAAATACAGTCAAGGTACAGAGAGACAGTTATAAACAGTAATATTATTTAAAATTAACATCAAGTCAAATGAAAAGTCATAGGTGTCAGTTAAATACAGTATCTGACAAAACCTGTGTGGGTGCACCATGAGCAAGGCGCTCTAGTTATAGGTATTAGTACGTCTGCCATGCAAATTTGGCCCCTATTATAAGGCAACCACAAAGCTCCACACATAGGTAACAGGTCACACCAGGTAAAGTACAGGTATGAAAGATAAAATGACTGGTGGCTGGTAATGTGTGGCACGGCTTACTGGGACACTTGGAGCCATTGTTTATATTATTAGCAACAGCTGTGCTTTCCTATAATGACTAAATTTCCGTGACAGATGCTCTGGCCCACATGTGAACTGGGTCACCTCCAGAAATCTATTTGTTGTTACGTAGAGCGCAGAAATAATTTGCAATTACATGGAGCTTTTGTTGATCACACCTAGCGGTTAATCATTTTTATTTTGCTTTCTCCTAAACTGCAGCCTTCCATGTAGCAAGAAATATTCCAAATAGAGAAAAAGCACTTTTTTAAAGAAGTGTTTGACTGTGCTTCATGAATATAGAAAGACAGAAAAGCTGGATAACTTTTAGATTTGGTTACACCAAGCTGCAAACACCTGTATTGTGTAGGGGTGGACATGTTTATTCACTATTTAACAAATACAACAAAAACAATTCAGTAGCCAACTTTGGATCAACACAGTGAGATACACTGTTGTATTGTATTACAATGACTAACTAAAATCTAAAATATTATGACAAGCAAGGAAATATGGGTGCTTGATCCAGACATTTAACCGAGCCAACTAACAGCAGATTTATAATTAACCATGTTAATGACAAGCCAGCATACCGAATTCCTGCTTATGCTGAAAAAAAGAAACAACAATGCTAGCATGATGACTAGATTCACTTCTCAGGAAATAAAATGTTTGTTCAGCAAAAGAGCTTGTTGGAACATGAAACAACGCCTTTCTTTGCATTCCCCCTTAGAACATGTGCTCGCTCTCCAACTCTCACAAACACACACACACAGGAGAAGAGGGTCTTTATAAGATAGGGGGGATTCCATGGCTTCCTGATGAGCCTTTAGTGTGCGAGTATGTGCTGAAGCGTGAGTGGACATGCTAGTTTTCAGTGTCCACCCGTGTCACTGTAGAGGAACTTCAGGAATTTCCTTTGTTGATGCCCCCCCCTTTCCCACTGAGGAGGAGAAGGGAGGGAGGCACTTTCCCACACCACATACAGGCCTTTTCTCTGAGGGGGAAGCTGGAGTAGTCGCAGATAAACAGCAGAGGAGGGAGAGAGGGGCCGTAGTTGGGTTGCAACATGCATACTCACACACAATTAGAGAGTCCTATTTCAGGCTGTGGAGAGATTATACACTGCTGTCTTTGACATGAAAACGGAACGACTTAAGACATGCTCATTGACATACACGAAATAATGACTTGGGTACAACTTACGCATTGCAGTATGGTCTCTTCTCGAAGCCTTTGTAATTCTTCATGTTTAGAGTCATTTTGCAGACCTCGCAGCTGAAGCATCCTTTGTGCCAATACTGTCAGAAACAGAGAGGATATAATATGTTAATCAAGGAAAGATTTGGGACATCAGACATAAAACTAGAGCCAACTTATTACAGAAATGTACATCAACATACGCAACAAAGCTAACTGAATACGTAAGACCACAACCAGATTATATTCCTTAACGTTTCACAAGGAAATGGCTCTGAAGGCAGAAAAAAAAAAAAAAACACTGTTAAGATAGTGTGAAATAAAAGTGAAGCAATGCAGTTTGTGAATTTCTGCGCTGAACAGTTACAGAGAAACCAACTTCCCCTTTGCTAGCTAACTGTATGGTTGCTATTTTTAAACTGACAACCTAAGTTGCACTGGTGTGAGAGGAAAAAAAGAGCTGTAAAGTTTCTGATAGACAAGCATGCGCCTTTGTTTTTGCTGCTTTACTTTGTGACTATGAATTTTCACAACTTTACTATTAGATTATGTGCATGATTGTTAAGTGTGAAAGTTGATTTAGTTTTCTACATGCAGAACAACAGTGGTCCTGCAGAGGCTATGCTTGGTTGTGAGGCCCTTCTCTGACTTTCCTTCTGTCAGTCCATTCATCTCTGCGTGATCCTGAAGCTCCTCCATCCATCTTCATAACAGACTCTATCTCCTTCAACTCCCTTCCTCCCACCCTCACCCTTCCTTTCCTTCACTCTCTTGGCACTGGGCTGATCTGCGGCCTGAGGGTTCAAAGAGGGACTGAGGGAGGGTGGATTGGAGAAAACCGAAAGGAGGGAGGAAACATGAAAGCAAGGATCTGGAGAAAGCAAGAGGAAGAGAGCAAGAGAGGGAGGGGTGGGCAAGTGAAGGAAAGCGCCAGAGAGTGAAGCAATGATCTGGCTGCTCCAGCTCTCATCAAGGAAAGGGAGGGAGGAGTGCAAAGACACAGAGAGAGAGAGAGAAAGAAAGAATGGGAGGGAAGGAGAGAGGGAGTCCTTATTAACATGGCCTCAGGGCACTCTGCCATCCCTCTCATTCTTTCACCCACTCTTTATCACTTTCTACACCAAATGCCCACACACAAAACACTAATCTTCCAAACAAAAAGCTCACAGAAGACGATTCAAAACAGGAACACGTGAAAGTACAAAATCACTTTCTAAATGTTTCAATCGAACACACATGCTCAATGTCGATTTGGCTCCACATGATCTCCTCAGGATAAAAGATGGGCATTACTGACAGAAACATCCATCGTTCCCTGCATGTAGTGACTGAGTAAATAATGTAGCATGTGTTACAGGCTTGATACACAGCTGCCAGAAAATCACCAGGATGTTGAGGTACACAGTCTGTGAAAGCTTTATATCAACAATAAGCACAGTGAGTGCTAAATACGGCCTTAGGTGGATTTTGCTCTGACCGTTGTGGTTGGATGTAACAGGCCACCCATGGTGATATCTGCTGACTTCAAGGAAGTGTATGGGTGACACGGGTGTAGCTGTGGCTAAGCAATATTGTACTAAGGCATTCAAAAGAAGTGGATCCCAGTGGAAACCAGGCTCCGACTCTGTTCAGTGGAACTGTGATCCACAGCCAAACACACTGGGCCAAGCCTACGAATGCTAACTCCTTATCCCACTACGGCCCAGTTGGGGCCTGAGGAGGTTGCAGATGGCCACATCATGCTCCTCTCGTCACTGCTCTCCCTCTTCATTGTTCTAGTTGGAACTGCAATAGCAAATCCCTTCACAAACAAGGCAGATTCCATTTCCTCTAGCTTCAGCGGAAGCTTGCCACTGTGGTGACTGCCACATACATACCGTCTGGTTCATCTGCTTATAATGCAGCAGAGGACCATTATACTTTCCATCACTGTAAACCTCTTCTCACTTCCAAATCTGCAATAATAGTAAACATGGGATACCTATGTAGTCCTAATAGAGACCTGCTAACGCAAAAGCTGAAAAGTCAGGTGAGTTTGCAAGGTGAGCATGGACTTTGCTGGTCTTGCTGTTCCAGAATAAATATTGACCTTGTGTCCATTCCAGAAAACAAAGCCTCTGAACTTAACTGTTTAGTAAACTATTCAGCCAACTTGCTAACCCACATTCCACCAGGGCAACACTCATCACCCCATACCACCCCTCCACCGTCACGTGGATAATCTTGCAGGTGAGACGATAGGTAACTGATGCACTGCTCGGCTATTCAAACCAAACTACTTCTTTGAATGAACCACTAAATAGCACACTATACACTGAGAAAACATTAGGATATAATCACTCAGGTAACATTTGAAGGTGGAGTATCCAGTATAATGGGAAAATTCAGTACGCATTTAGCTACTGCTGGCATCTTCTCTGAATGTTCAGACTGAATGGCTCATTCACATATTTTTTTTTTTGTTGTGGAGAAACAGTTGCATCTTGCCACAGAGAGATTCAAATGTGCACAGGGGAGGTCAAATGTATTCACAAGTTGTCACTGGAAACACTCCGGAGATGCATTCTGATGCTAGACATGTAACAGCGATTCATCTCAACTGAACTTAGGCCTCAGGAATACATTAGGTTACAATATATTAGGTCTAATGCTATGACAAGTTGGTGCCAGTGGGAAAGAAAGGCTCAAACAGAAAAGTGGGGGGAGACACATCCCAAATGTGTGTTAGAAAGACCATCCAGCAGTCCAGCAGCCTAGTACAACTCCAGGAAAACATGGCTTTTTGGTGCCAAGGCAGGATCTGGCAGTCAGCTGGAAAATGAGGACACTGCAGAGATGCAGCCCTAGAAATTAAACACCCATAAAAAACTGCTCTGTCTCTCTGCATCAGCGCAGCTCAAGGGCACATGTGTATGCATGCCTACATGTGTGTGCGAATATTAACCATGCATTTGCACAAGAATGTAGGTTATAGATCTCAGTGCATGATGTATGTGTGTCAGCAAGGATCCAAGGCTCCAGTCAAGAGCAAAAATGCTCAGTCAGCCTAACAGCCCCCTCTTGGTGAGAACCAAATACTAATGGTCCCGGACAAAAACCCTGCAGCTACATGGGAGGCCAACATAACTTCAGACTCCATGCATGCGCATAAATCACACAAAAAGGGGCCATAAGTTGGTCTGACCAGGACCATTCTACTAAATACTGACGAGAGACTGATAGGAGACAATTAAAGTCTAGCTTAAAGCACTGCATGCTGCAGGTTTGTTGTGTCAACCACTTCCTATGTCATTCTTAGCATCTAAGCTAAAAAGAGCAAATTACTCACATGCTTTGGTCTAATAACCTGCATTTACCAAACCATAGCCACAGCCTTCGAGTAGAGAAACTGATTGGAAACAAAGGTTTAATACCTACTAAGTGGCTGACAGCAGATAAATTCACTTGGCTGGGAGACTTGTCTGGTGCCATTTTTGATTCCAATTGAGAATTTCTGATAATATCATGTTATATTTAGATGAAAATAATCATTGCCACAATCTAGAAGCCATGGTTAATGGATTTACACGGTCCAGTCATCTAGTAATCACCACATTAAGCATCAGAGGAATTCAGCGCCTTATAACACTGAAGGACATCTCGTGGGACCCTGATGAACTGTTTCATAACTCTTGGTTAAATCAGTAGCAATTAACTTCGGTCTAAACAACTTTGTGTTTCCAGCCTTTATGGCTGAGTAGGCAGTGCAGTTTGAAATATGGTGTGATGGCTCTTTGACTCCAATAGTGGCTAAATAAAACCCGAATACGCACACATGCACACCAACACTCAGCTCTGTGAGTGTGAAAGATTATTCGTGCGGAAGACAATACATGCCCAAAGACAAAGTGCCCACATCTGGCTGGTGCTAAGAGAGGAAACTCAAGTCATTATTGCATGCTGGTTAATTATTAGCCTACCTGATGCCATTATTTTTCATCCAAGCACAGGGCTTAGTTGCTGGCCAGCAGGCAGAAAGTCATTTGATAGACTATGCTAGAGCAGAAAGTACACAACTTACTTTTCAAACCACTTCTCCTAGCAGTTAAGACGAGGGACGAACACAGTTAAGGTGAAATGTCGAAACAATTCCGCTTTGTCATATATCATATGCATAACAAAGTGTCTGATCATGTTACAAAGTCATGTTTTCCGGTTGTCAGAAGGTAAAACCGTCTGTGTCCATGTGCTTGCAGTTTTGAGTCAACACCTCAGGTATTGCTTTGTGACCGTGAGTCATCAAAGGGAGGTGACTGGTGATAGTTACACAGATTCCTCATCTCTTGCGGCATTTGGACAACATGAATCACCTCTCAGAATAATCTGTCTAAATATAGGCAAAGGCAGCAGACAAATTCCTCAAAAACTGAATTCAGGAGTTATGTGTTCACACAGGAAAATGATGACATATGGACAACATTAAAGTCAGAACCTCTGTGAGGTGTAGTGGTTAATGCTGAATCACTATAATTGCATAAAACTAAACTACAACATTAAGACATTTATTGATTACATGTAGTAGACTGTTTTCTGAGAAAGAAAGGAGCATTTTTTTTAATATTTTGTATGACTGCATATAAGCATGGGGTGCATTACATAAGCCCTTTCACACAGTAAAGGCTGTACAGAGCTAAACTTTAACCCCCCCCCCCCCCCCCCCTTTTCAGCAATTTCCTGGGATTGAGAAGGAGCAGCACAATTGGGGCTTACATTTTAACAACCAGAAATCCTACAAAGCAGCCAAATAACAGAGCAACCAAATTGTTGGGTAACAATAAAAATACACACAAGTAAGGCGCAGCTGTGAAATATATAGCATAGAACTAAAAATCATCGGAAAAATCAGCATGTTCGGTAGATAGTGTATGGAAATTTGAGAATTTGTGAACCAACAAGTGCAGACATCTTGTTTGTTATCTACTCCATTAAGTGGTTACTGCTTTAACACTTGTAAATACACAGTCAAATGCCTCCCTGCAGTTCATTATCAGGCACACATCAGGCAAAAAAAAAGCAAGATAGCAGAATCCTTGAAACACACAATACTTTTTCCTGTCTGGCTTCTCCTACATATGGATCTTGTCCAAATATTTCTTTTGGCTTTCTTTTCTCCCAACGTCCTGGTTTGTTTAGCGTGAGGCTATGACTTACCTATTAAACCTGGTGCCACTCTGGAGATATGTAGTTGCATAAAATCTATATCTGATGGGCCTTGCCTAAGAAAAACTCCTGACGATTATTGGAACACCCGTCAAAATGTTTTGACATTGCTAACATATTCACGAGCCAAAAGCACAAACTTCAGAGCCAGGAGCTATGTTTGGTTTTCATACTCACTAAAAAGATCAGCTGTCAGAACACATAAGTTACAAGTCACTCACACACATCTGAAATACTACATCCGCTGAAATAGTAGTATGTTTGCAACCCATTCAAATATTAATAAAGCTCCTTAAATATGTAGGAGGGCAGTGTCGCTTCACGTGCATTTAGCAACAGGCTCTGCAATACAGTCCTACAAAATGCACATTGTACTACTAGGTACACTAGACACTCTAGCAGAGTTAAATTTAACCACTCTACACGCTGTCAATTTCTCTTGAAAAAACACACTTCCTGAGTGCACAAAAGGGCCTAATAAAGGCTTATTAATCCTATGGTGACATGCACATATAAACATAAATACACCTTCAGAAAACCCACATTAACTAAATGTATCTGACCCGTTTTACTGGTATGTTTGCATATTATATAAATAAAAACACTTCCTTGTAACACGTTTCATTGGCTGCAGTTCAACAGATGTCCTCCATTCAAGCAACAAAAAGCTAACTCTCATAGATACAAGCTTGAAACTTGAGCCAAGCATGCATTTTAAGTACTGAAAGGAAACCAAATGAGAAGACAAAACCGTTAGCACCGAGAGCTTCAACCAAAATTCACTTCCTGTCTTTACGTGCGCTCGGCTGCCCGCTCCTTTTGTCGGGCCCAGCCCTGCTAAACTGGAATGCAGCTGACAGACGAACAAGTCTCTGTGGTTCGACCTCTCAGAAGAGGGATATCATAGACGGAGACGGTCAGGTAAAGGAATTTGTCAGTGGCTGTGAATACCAATGAAGCAGTAGCAAAAACCACAACTCCCTTGCTTTCACCCGAGCTAACCTGGTTAGCACACAGAAAAATGCAATGCAGCCTCGGTCGCTTCAAACAAACAAGAATGGCAATGTGTGTGTCCCACAGGGAGGGAAAAGGGAAGGTTGTTTTGGCGTGTCTGAAGGGCTGAGGGCTGATGCAGAGTGGCAGCAAAGACAGACAGCAGGCTACCCTCCTGCATTCGGCTCAGAGCAGGGAGAGATGGCACAGCAGGCCTCTGACAGAGCACGTTTTATGGGAGTGTCTGTCTGCTGGAATGCACTTCTGCTTCAGGCCAGATTCCAGAGCACATTCAGACTGTACTTGTGGCAATTTGATTCTCATTAATACCAGCCTTCTGACATGCTAACATATGACTTCTAATAAGGGGTGGCTTGGATTGTTTGTGCACCAATAACGGTTCTGAGGTAGACCAATTTCAGTTCAGAGCACTCTGTGAAAACATTTATCACATGCAGCAGACAAGTAATGCATCCAGTCAGGAGCTGATGTTACCTCAGACAGAGTGCTTTGTGTGCTCTTTCTCCACCTTCCTCATCTGTCAACCCCAACAGATAAGCTCGTCTCAACAGGGATTGATTTTCAAATAGCCTTTCAGACGTCCATTAGACAAATTATCTACTTGCCCCAAGCCCTGCTTTAGTAAAAAAAAATGAATAAATAAATATGGCTATTCATATGCCAAGCTAACCCCACCCATATAAGTGAATTAAGAGTGTGCTTCATCTCGTTGCAAAGTCAACTGATTTCTGCACATTCTGGTCACCTTTACCATCTCAGAGCTAAAAGAGCAAAGAGGAAGAAGAAGTGCTGTACTAATGTGAACTCCAGTTGTTGCTCCCGTGTGAATTAGTGACCTCGATAGAGTCACTACAGGTGAAATTGATGAGATTACCACCTTGGCTGAGATTAGACGTCTCCTCTGACTGAAAACTAAACGATCCTGCTCGACTAATCATTCCTGACTCGGATTAGTCCGTGAATTGGACACAGACACGTCCAAATCACTCCACGCTGTCTTGACTAGGATTGGACACGAAAAAAACCCTAGTTATCGGTCTTTCTAACGATCAAAAGGCACCCAGAAGTCATGCAACACTCGGCATTTTATAGGAAAAAAGTTAACCACACAGTACGTGCTCTAGTGGTGTTAGAAAAGGTTGCTAAATCAGTTTCCTTAAAAGCAGTGGTGTCACCCAGGCCCAGACCAGGCTCGACTGTCGGAAGCCATATGAAGCGCTGGTTTAAGGCGAATAAATATCATAGCCTTGAGCCGACGTCTTGACGAAGAATACATTTTTTGGTGTCTTAAAGAAGTCCTTTATTAAAAAGATATTTTGTTTTTGGTCCGCGCTGTAGTGCCACCGCCTTCCAGACGTTAGCTAGCTGTTAGCTCGCCTAGCTAGCGAAATACCTGTCCTGCTGGTGTGTTCAATTCATTCACAAAAATACGTGAAAGGTGTAGTTTTGGCGGAGCCGAAATACCTCCAGCCATGGCCCAAAGCGAGGAAACCGTATTGGTGCTATTTTTAAAGGAGGGTAGTGTACAGGAAGCCGTTTTTTATGTTCTTACCTTGTCCAGACAATTCACTTTTTCCGTGGGGTAAACGACTAGATTACATCTGCCACACAACGGATTCATGTTGGAGGAATGCTCTTCTAGCTAGTTAGCACGGAAACCGCCGAGGATACTGCTTGTAGCTACTTGCTGTCGAGTAATCACTTGAGAAACTAGCTATAGTGTACGATTATGATCACTAGCCGACCAACACTAATCTAGTTGTATGTAGCAAATCCAGGAGGTTGTTGTTGTCGTTGTAGCCGCACAGCTGGCTGTCAGTCCACTAACCAGACACGGAAAGCGCGCTCCCGCTCCCCCCTCTCCTTCCCTCAACTGCGCGTGTCCGACCAGAAAGGGAAGAGGTAGTGTGGGAGGTTCAGTTTTTTTTTTTGTTTTTTTGTGTGTGTGTGTGTTTTTTTTTTAACGTGGAATAAAGGTTTAGTTCTTATTTAAAACGAGGAACTGTGTCATCTTTACGTTGGGCATATTCAGCCAAGGATTCAAAATGAAGCAGCCCAATCTCTGTTTTGTTCTGTGAAGAAGTCCAATCGACCCCTGTGCATGTGCACATCCAGCATGTCTGTCCTCGCTCCATCTGTGCTTGCATAGCAAACTCGTGCGATCATCTTTATTGCTGCAGGTTTTTGGGCCTTCACCAATCCAGTGCTCTCAAATCACATTTTTACACATCTGCCACGTTCACTGCATGTCCTACTTCACGTCCATGTGATAGTTTTGGTTAGGATGACATCTGCTGACAAAAGAGTTGTACTGTAGCCTGTCTTCATGAACGCTGACATTTCTGTATTTTTCTATTTTCTACATTTGGGTACACGCAATATTAATGTAATTTAATGTTGACTCTTGTAAAAAGGAAACCAAAAACATCAAAACATGACTTTGCAAACTGGACCAGGAACTGTAGCATGTTTGTGTAAAACAAAAGGTGGAACTTAAAAGGGTCAAGCGCAGGAACTGAAACCGAGGCACAACCACATGTTTATTTGTTTGGTGTAAAAACAGCACAGTCCATGTATATCTAATACATTTCTAAGACTGCCAGCCTTTGGCATGCATTTCACAGTTTCTTGCAGTCAAATTAATTTTTCAAGCAACCACCACTTCCAGCAGATACGTACATTTGTAACAAATTCAGCATTAAACAACATTCAGCAACATAATAATCAAAACTTTTTTGTAATGGCGGAAACTTAACAAACCTAATGTAAAAACCCTTTGGCATGTATTTGGGATTTAATTGTTTGGATGGAAATACGCCGATTATCCTCGTTTCCATTCATGTTTTTAGCATGGCCCAGCTTCAACAATGCTGTCTTTTTCATGACCTTCTCCTTCCACTTCTGTGTAACCAGGCTGTTGCTTTTGAAACTTCAAGGAAGGCCAGTAATTCCTGCGTCTCTGAAAAGCATCGAGCGATGACAATATTGTTTAATGTGGACATACACTATGTCAGCAATAACTTGTCCCAAGTTGCAGGTACAGCAAATTTTTCTGTCTCACCTGAAAGAGGTAAAGCGGTGATGCAGCAGTGGGATGGTAGTTGATATAAAGAGCTACAATGATCAGAGCCAAGAGCAACACCAGAGCAGCTGCCACACCGGCTATCACTCCAGTGTTAGCCAGTCCTTCACTCTTGGTTGAAGAATCTGTTTTCACTCCTGCAGAAAGGACAAAGACTCATGATAAAATAGTCCAGTCCAAAAGCTTAATCATAATTCCTTCTACAAACATCACAGCAACTCACCATTGCCACTCTTGAATATATGTTTCGTCTCATCTGAAAGAAAGAAATTATTTTTATATTTTTTCCAAAACAGGATATAAATTTTACTTAGTAAAGTTCATTCAAGGTTTATCCTCACCATGTCTCCCACAGCCTTTCTGCAGAGGAATCAAAGGGGTTATTGTCTCAACGTCTGGTACGGTAGAGGAGTCTGTGGAGCTGTCAGCCTTGGAGTAATCCTCACAGGTTGCATCTTTGCTCTGTCGATACACAGCACAATAAACAGTGAGCTGGCATTAAAACACCTTAAAATCTAGCTAATATTAATTCTAATTTCCCAGCTATACCTCTTCTGAACAGGCATAATCCAGCCATTCTTGCCTGTGTCTGTCCATGCCATCCGAACACCTGAAACACAAGATTTATGTAAAATACAGAGTAAAACTGCCGTCTATTAACACTTACAGGATGTCCCACTCACCTTTGGAGTACATGACACCAACTACAGCCAGAGGTTTGGTTGGATGAGAGGCAGAGCTCACAGCTGTCATGCAGAAGGCAAGCTGAACAGACAATGCAAACAAGAAATTACTTCAGATATTTGATTGTTTGAGTGGTTATGTCAAATCTCTTCGATGTGTTTAAGTTTAGGAGATTTAGACTTTCACTTACAAGGCAGTGGAGTGAACTCAATAGCAGAATTGTTGGTTATCTTTGTGGTATCTATCTCAACTCGATGATACTCATAGATTGTCTGCTGTGGTGCATCTGGAGGAGAGATATTAGAATTTGAAGACAATACTAGCAGGTGGTTAACCATGATTTTTAGCAGTATACCCCAACAGATAAACATTATAGCTGACCTGATGACTGAGAAGAGGGTGACATGACCATAAAGGCATCAGACAAACCAGCCTTCACTGGATGTTCAGCTGAACCGATCACATCTAATGACAGTGGTATCTGGTAAACAGGAAAAAATAAGAATAAAATAGGATACCTATGCTTACAACATTTCATTTATAAAATTAGATGGACATGAGATTTGCAATTTGAGTGATATGTCTCACGTCTCGGTAGCTGAAAGTGATGATCCCTGTTTTATAAAGTGCAGCCTGAAATGTAAAGGCTCCTTCTGACTCTTTGCCTGGGAGTCTGACCTGCCCCCACTGGACCACAAACACCTCACCTGAAAACTCCCAAAAGGTCAAACAGGAATCAGGCAAACAATCAGACATTCTTAGACATACAGTAGGCATGTGTTCAAATTATACCATTATCCAGATATTGCACAGTGGATTCTTTAGAGTAGCTGGGGTCAAAATCAGCCATTAGAGGAGCGATGTACTGTGTCGTGGTCAGCATACGGTGAGCAATGTCCCCCGTGAAGATGAACCCTGAAAATGGCCAGATGGAAAAATATGTGAGACTTAAGTACGCCTTAGGAAAAAAAAAAAAAAACCTAATCTCTGAACATCTGTTAGAAAATTAAAATGTACCTCCAGTTGCTATGGTAATCTGTCTCAGGTGATGCCCGTAAAAAGGAAAGTCAAAAGACAGGGCGACCCTCTGCAAAAAGTGACAGACACAGCATGAACGAGAGATGTTTGAATATAAATGTACAGTACGTGTCACTGTATGATAACAAAATCCATAATTTGCAGTTGTCACCTGTCTTTGCTTTTATAGGTTTTCCAAATCAATAACAACTTTCATTATTTCTGTCTGCCAAATTCATTATGTTTCCCACCAATCCTTCCCAATCATAAAGTAGGGGGCATCCGGATTTGAACCGGAGACCTCTTGATCTGCAGTCAAATGCTCTACCACTGAGCTATACCCCCTCACTCTTTTGACAATTTGTTGTCGAATCTACAAAAAAAAAGGTCTTCAACACAATGTTTCATTTTCATATAAACATTTCAAGATTGACTGGGCAAACTGAGGAAGTAATACTTCTGTTACCGCAGATAAAGATCATAAACTCCGAGAGTGGTTTGAGCTGCAACAAACTATATTAAAGTCACTAGATTTAGGATTTCCTAACTGCAATCACATTGTAAGTCTTAGATTCATCCATCCATAATGTGATTTCAGCTTTCATCAACTTCTCCAGCTTAGGAACTGGACTGGATGTGTTCGTGAAGCCAATATTCACTACTTTCACGGTATTAATATTCGGAAACTATTCAGTGCACGTTCATTTCTTCTTTTCTTTCCTTATCCAACTATATATTTTTGTATTAAAGTGAGCTTCCTGTTTTACACAGGTGCCAGGTGTTAGACAAGAGAGGCCAAGAGTGGGCAGGTGTTGACAGTGTCTGGAAGGTTCATAGCTCTTGGCATGTACAAACATTTGTTCTTAGCTCCCTGAGCTGTTACCTTATGTTTCGGATTGAATTTCTTCCTAAAATATTGAAGGGACATTTCCGGCTTTTCTCCTTTCACAGACAGTTGTGTGTACTTTTAGATGAAGGGCTTTATTATTTGAACATATGGGACCAAGCACATGTTCTCTGAAGATAAAGGATTTTGACTACGCTGCTTTAGAAATGTTTAGAAGTTAAAATAAATCATATAGAAGCTATTTGAGGTGATATGGACACTGTAGGAGACTTGCACTACAATGGACAACAACTGAGGTTTTGAGAGAGATCAGTATGAGACAACTAAATATTAATAAAGAAGGGGGCACCCAGATTTGAACTGGGGACCTCTTGATCTGCAGTCAAATGCTCTACCACTGAGCTATACCCCCTTAGTGAAACCTTGCTCATTGGTTATCGACAGCCCAATGACTGACCAACAGCCAGAAACTACTTTTCAGAGTAGTTTACTGATCAACAAAGAAAGTTAGCACATACACCGATCAGGAATAACATTATGACCACCTTCCTAATATTGTGTAGGTCTCCCTTGTGCCTCCAAAACAGTTGTGACTCATCAGAGAATTTACATGGGCCTTCTCCTGTGGTATCTGGCAACACAATGTTGTTAGCGGGGGCCTTTTTGTCCTATGGGTTGAAGATAGTGCCTCTGTGGATCATCCCACAGATATCTGATCAGTTTGGGATCTAGTGAATCTGGATGCCAGGTCAACACCTTGTGCTGTTTTTTTGAGTTGTTCCTAAACCATTTTTGTGAGTGCCTGTGTCAGGCTGCATCTTGCTATGGGGTGGGGGTGCCTGGTCTGGTCTGATCTAGGTGGGTGGTACATGTCTAAGTAACATCCACACGAGTGCCAGGTCCAAAAGTTTCCCAGCAGGTTCAGGTTTCTTTATTTAAAAAATAATAATAAAAAAATAACCACAAACTGTACTACATCTGATTATACATACATTTGAATGAAGGACACAGGAATGATTAATTCTGATGGCCAAGCAGCATGTTTGTGTCTTGTTCTCTGAAGAGCAATGTTTTTTGGTTTTTAAACTTCTTCGTAATGATACAGCAATTTTGTAACAAGGCAATTTCACTGTGAAATGTTTCACTTATTTTAATCCATGGTAAATGTCTTGCAGGTTTTTCTTTGGTAGCAAATCACCCCTAACTTGCCTTCATAATCATGTGGCAACAATCTCTAAGCTGCAACATGATTCAATTTTTTTATTGATGACTTACAAATAAACACTTCCGTGCATTTATCACTCTGTGTGACACTCACCACAGCCTGTTTGTATGAGTTTGACAGAATGCCATGGACTCTAACTTGGCTGTGCCGGACATCACTCATGTCTACCCACAGGTCCTTTGTATGCTGGTCCTTGGGCCCAAAACTACGCCATGTGTAGTACTTGCCAGAATCCTCCTTCCAGACAGAAAAACACAGACAACCAGAGGTTTTAAAATTATGACACATTCAGGGAGAGTGTCAAGTATTCGTTGTAAACATGGCTAAATGATATACTGCGGTATGCTTCTCCAAGTCCCTGGAGAAGTGTAAATGTTTCTTCCCAAGTGAGGGCAGTGTTTAACGCCAACTAAAACAATTATAGGTTAAAAACTAAAAACATAAATGCCACAAACCATTGCAATCATAATAAAAATTCTGGGGCAGCAAATACAGGTTAAAATCTAAAAACATAATAAATGCACTCACCACTATGCGTGTCATGTTGTCTGGCAGGGTGGTAATGGTTAATCCTCCACCCAGGACGGCCCTGCTCAACCTAGTGTGCTCAGAAGATGACCTCGGGCCTTGGTTAGCAAAATTGTCAGCTCCAGTTGACGTTCCATGCTGCTGTGAGTTCACACTGTACCAATCATCTGTCAAAAATAATGCATATCAAATCATAAATCCACTGATTCCAACACTTTCAAGTCAAGATTTTCAAAAATAGAAAGCACAACATTTGGGAAACATTCCAGATGTAAGTTTTGTTCAGGCTCTTATAACGATACTTACTGTTGTGTCATTGTGCTCGGTCAGTGAGCCAGATGAGAAATTACGGTGCTTTTTGAAATGGCCAGCCTTACCCTGGGCACTTAAAGCCATTGTTGAAATAAGGCAAAACAATACAAATAATGTTTAAAGCTCGGAAGGAACTGTCACAGCCTACATACAAAGAAAACCACTTCTGGTAAGCAAACTGGGGTAGGTAGGCTTTGTTTGAAAGTTTAGGGTGTTTTAACTGATGGCTTGACTTTCTTTCAAGCCACATATTACTGTTGATGTTGTTTATTTTAGCACCATACGGCGATTTCTTTGTGTGGAATATGTCTCCTGGCGTGTTTATTCTGAAAACTGGATGTAAACCTGTGGACATCTTTGTCCTTGCACAAACCTCAGTCACACATGTACAAAATGTGTCTTGACTAAGCTCCCAGGAGTCACTTCTGTTCATGGTATGCAGAGATGTTGCCCCTTTTACGAACTTTAGTTGTGTGTTGTACGTTAATCTGACTGTGATTTATTAATAATTAATCTATGATGATGACTCAAATGAGAAACTATGTGAATGGGGACGATGATGAATACATTTTGATACTATTCAGAAAGGCTAATAGCTCAGCAGAATTCAGAACACTTAAAAATTCTATCTATGTAGATATCTATTTGATTACTTGTATGTTTTGTTTTTTTAAAGCTCATTTTTACGTAAGGAACGGCACATGTCGATGACGTCACACACCAGCTTCTATATATACCGGTTGCACCGCCTTTTCCCTCGCGGGGTGTCTATTCTAACCCTAAATCAGGGCTGTCTCCTGTACTTAACGTTTGCTGTTTTCTGGTCATGGCTTTCAGCAAACTACAGGAGATTTCTAAAGTAGCGGCGAAGACGTCTCGGAACAAAAAAGCCAAGATAATCACCCCGTCGTGCTCGGTTTCCTGTGTGAAACACCGTGAATGAACTGCCGTGGTCAGCCTGGCTGCCGCGAAGAGTTAGCCTCTGCTGCTCGGGTGTTTTCATGCAGGGAGTCCGTAACGCTGAGCAGATTAAAACTGAGCTGGGTGACTCTTGTCGGACCTCGAGTGGTACGGTCAGGAAAACCTAAGCTCAAACACACGTTGAACCTGAGTGCAGGCTGTCTTTTTTTTTTTTTTTTTTTTTCCTCGTGGAAGTTTTCCCTCGTGGACGAGTCCTTTCTGGCTCTGCTGTTCATGCTAACGTAAGCTAACCTGGCTTGCAGCAACTGTCTTTCCCTGTGAGCTAATGTCCTCTCGTCAGATTCACCGAAATCTTAACGTCAAACCGAAAATTAGTCGAAAACAATCATTCAGTTGCTCGAACGACTCCATCAGTCAAATCCATATGCATTGTTTAGGTTTTAGCCCAGATTTAATTGGTGATTTAGGAGTGACTCCTGCACTCACTCATCCGTCGTGTCTTGCAAACCTGAGTGAAATTAATCCCATCCTGTTGATGTGTCTTGTCTTAAAACAAGCCATTTTGAATTTAGAGCTATCAGATTTTAAAATTGCAAAGTGTTAAATCAAATGCAATGGGGGGAGGGGGGTCGGATCCAAAAGTTTTCAAGGCTTAAGAGGGATGAAATGTTTATTATTTTTTATTTTTTTCAGGCCTACTGGAATCTCGAGGGTGCATTCTAGCTCCATGTGGGTATAAAAATATGGTGTGACAATAAAAGTGACTTAAACCTCCAACCCACATTAAAGCCTGTGATTTGTGTGGTATTGGCTCCAAACAGCTTGTTTCTGAGCCCATTCATTCATGTTTTCAGGCCTAATTAATGACAACAGAGAACTTTTCTTGCATGCAGACATCCCTCCCTCTCCCTCCCCTAGTTTTACTATCCCATGTTAAGGAGAAAATTAACAGACTAGAACTTGATCCTTAATTGCTGCAGTTTTGCAGATGTTCGTTGTTAAACAGAAGATAGTTGAAGTCAGTTCAGGGCACTTATTTATATATTGATCAAGAAAATACACTAAAGAACATTAAATAGGACATTTTGTATTGAGCCACATTTCTATGGGTACCCAGAGCTCCGCTTTTGCCATTTTAGTTGATCTGCTTTTAGTTGATGTTGGCTATACGCCTAAGTGTAGGAGGGGAACTTGGTCCGTTGGTTCCTCGGCTTTGTCCGGCTTTGCCAAACCCTCATAGTTCAGACTGTGTGGGTCACTGGTGAGGCCTGCTTTAAACATCACTCTGCATTCACACAATTATATTACTGATGTCTTCCACAGTCATCAGCACCACAATATGTCGTTTAACAGCTCTCTGAAGTGACAACCCAAATGCTTTGACCTCATAAGGAACATATTGTATTGGTTCTTGTGCCTCTCCACCCTTTCATTCAATTAAGGAGTGCGTCAGTGTGTTTGTGGCAGCTCATATATTAATCCTGGACGTGACTGTTGAGCTCTGGAACCGCCCTGTCATGGCATCTATGAGGTAAGAGGAGAAATGATATCTGCTGTAGCAGATTCTATATTCTAGTTTACAAAAGCTGAGGAGTAGTAGACGCTGAATACTTAACACATAGTCCATTCTCTGCTCCTGCTGCTTTACATAAACCATGGTTTATACGGGGTTCCTAAATATATACAAAAATTTATAACCTTCTGTTCAAACCTGTATTTGAACACGTGACAAAGATGTATACACTGATCAGGCATAACATTAAAACCACCGACAGGAAAAGTGAATAACATTGACAATCTTGTCTCAATTCAATGTTCTGCTGGTGAACTTTTGGACCTGACATTCATGTGGATGTTACTTGGACATGTACCACCCACCTAGACCAGACCAGGCACCCCCACCCCATAGCAATGACACTCCTTGATGGCAGCAGCCATCCCCAGTAGGATGCAGCCTGACACAGACACACACACACACACAAAAACTGTTTAGGAACAACAAAAAAACATGAAGAAATGCACAAGGTGTTGACATGGCCTCCAAATTCACTAGATCCCAAACTGATCAAGTATCTGTGGGATGATCCACAGAGGCCCCTCCCCTCAACCCATAGGACCCAAAGGCCCCCACTAACATTCTGTTGCCAGACACCACAGGACACCCTCAGCAGGCGCATTTGACTGCAGATCAAGAGGTCCCCAGTTCAAATCTGGGTGCCCCCTTCTTTATTAATATTTAGTTGTCCCATACTGGTCTGTTGTTAGGAAGCAAAGTCAGAATCCTTTATCTCCAGAGAATATGTGCTTGGTCCCTTATGTTTAAATAACAAAGCCCTTACAGACAATTGTCTGTCAAAGGAGAAAAGCCAGTAAGCCATAGGACTCAAAGGCCCCAACTAACAACATTATACAGGACACCCTCAGAAGGTCCATGTCCATTCTCTGATGAGTCATAACTGTTTTGGAGGCACAAGGGAGACCTACACAATATTAGGCAGGGGGTCATAATATTATGCCTGATCGTGAGCTGATATATAACCTTTAACCTACCTCAAATGCGTATTTGAACACTCAACAAGGAGTATCCACAAAACTCAATTTATTTACACAGTACAAACAAGAATAAGTATGGTACGCGTATTATTAGTGTTTAAGATTTTGAATATTTTACAATCCCTTGAAATAAGTCAATATATATAAATATCAAGAGAGACTTTAATTTTTTACTTTATCTATGCTGATTTAGGCGGTGACTTTATGTAAAGATATTTTCACGTAAATAACTTGAAATATCCAGCGAACAAGTTTGAAAACAAGTTAAAATCTAACACGTGCAAGTGGGAGAGGACTGCAACAGAATACCTAAGTGGTGAATCAATGTCAAGATTTGTTTTGTGTATCTGCTCCTCCTCTGGGAAAAAATACAGGGTGGTGTCCCGGTAAGAAGATAAAGCTTAAGAACAGATTATAGCCTTTCTCACAGCTCATTTGTGACCAGCAGACTTTTAGCTGCTGTACTGTGCCAACACATACACGATATTGGTGAGTCAGAAAAGGCAAAAAGATCTTTTTGGATGCCTGGCCAGTATTAGAGACAAAATTATTTCATGCATATAATAAAAGTTTGTGTAAAAGTTTGAAAAAATAATAGAGGTAAAGGATGTTGAGAATATATAAAAGAGGAAGTCTTATTTTTTTTCAGTCACAGGCAGTGAATGGGCAGATGTTTTGGACAGAAAACTGACCTCTGCCCACTCTTTTAGGAGACCGCAGCATTTAGCTGGCTTTTTCTGCGAGTGGTCAGCTCAGATTGGTCTGAGAGGACACACCCTTCCTGAGCAGAGGCTGTAGGACTTGGCATGGACTTCTCAACATTACCCACAATAAACACCTATAGTTTATTTCCTGGCTGAATTTCAGATCTACAATTCAACAGGTTTAGCTATTATTAGATGGCTAGCTTTTGTCTTTACTTCATATTTCAGAATGTGCGTGTTTGTCTGTTTCACTGCAGCTATTAAGTACTGAGCAAGCTGATAGGTGGGACCGTGCTCAGTATTTACTTTGGCCTGTCTGCAGACAAACTACAGTAACAATTACCATCACTTTAAATGATTTCAGAGGAGCCTCCTTTAATAAAAAAGCACAGGAACATTAAAAATGCCAGATAAATACAATTTGACATCTCGAATAGGGTGCAACAAACAAACTTGATCTGCCAAAATAAAAAACTTGAAACACGGGACTTTTGCAGAGTCTTAAAAAAGCACTTCTGTTTTGGGAAATTAAATCTCAGCATGGAAGAGACGAAAGCATTATTTCTGCATTTTGTTGCCTGTTAAGAGAAGTGAACGGAGGAGACAGTTCAGGTCAGAACTATCGCCCATGTAAACGCTGCTCCAAATTCCTACATGATTCAAAGAGTAAGTTGCTAAATTGTTGGCAGGCGACTGCTTTTGTTCTTGCCAGTTTCCTTAAACAAATCTATATTTTGCTGTCTCAAGTCAAATTGCTCATGACTTTAATAAAACCAGAGTCAACCTGGGATCCGCAGACAATAACATCCTATCAGTGGTTCTGTCTTTCAGTACTGTCCTCTTCTCTGTCTCATTCTTCCAGTTTATGCTTAGCTCCAACATGTCTGGATCGGCTTCAGGCTATTTGTTAAACAAACCTCTCAACAGGATAAGAAACAAGAGGCCAAGCACTGAGGTCATTGCTGGGTACTCAAATCATTTTTTGTGTTTTCACAGTCTGGTTCCGATGATGTCGGTGGCTCTCTCTGGACCAAAGTCATTTTTAAAAAAGGAGCAGAACTTAGTGTTGAGTGAAGAGGCAGATAAGATTAAACGGAAAGGAGGATAATGGCAGGCCAGTCCCAACAGCTGACCCCCTGGGTTGCGAGTACATATCTGAGCGGCTCTTGCACAGAACTCAGAACAGATTTATCTGCAGTAATTTTACTTATGCACAACTCCTGACCTTAGAGGGTGATTTAACTTTCTGGTGCTATTTTAATGAAGAAACATGACTGTTAATCTCTATATGAGTAGGAATGAAAAATGAAAAGAGCAGGGAGGCAAGAGATCAGCTTCAAGAAGGAAAAAAACACCAGTCAGTTTCCTCATATATTATCATGAACACCAGATTATATTTATTTATTTATTATTATTATTATTCCTCTTTTTCATTCTTTATGCTCGCCCCCACTTCCTAAAAGACATGCAAGAAATGCAGTGTACAACAACTGATAAATCTGTGTCCTCTCTCCAGAAACCACTTAAAGAATTGTGCCAGACTGTAACGGAGAGGCAAGCAGAAAAACAAGCCCAAATCTAATTTTAAACCTGAGACAGGCTGTTTGCGGGTTGTTGTTTAGACTCAGTCGCATGCTTGTGGAGTAGGTTTTTTTTTTTTTATTGTGCACTTCATTATAAACTAGGTCGTTCACTTTTGTGTTTAAAATGGAAAGGGCATGGCATGCCCATTTACCGCTCCATAAAGATTCCTACTGAAGTTCTGTGGTTTAGAGCATATAAAAATATCCCACGCAGCGACACACAACGCATCATTAGAAACATTAATAAATAAGAATGTTAGCTATTCCTTTAACTTGAGAACAATGAAGTGCAAAAAGATTAAAATGTGCAAGAAAGGTGGAAACCACCCCCAAGACTAAACATCTGTGAGACTAAATCAGAGACAGGAGTTAAAGAGCAGATGCGTCAGTCTCAGAGATTAAAGCAGTGATGCTGGATGGAGAATACACATAGCTCACCTGTCTGCTGCTGAGCCCAAACTTTATCCAGCCCTGTTTGGGAGAGACAGAGAAACAGCAACACCAGACTGAAAAACATGCTTGACAGCAAAAAGGCAAAAAGTGTTGTCTCTGCTCCGCTCTTCCTCTTCTTGCAAAAACTCCCACTTCCACTCGTCGTCACTCTCCTTTTCCTCAAAATTTCACTCTCTCCACACACCACCCTGTTTCTAACTACACCCCTTCTCTCCTCCTCGGTGCAGTTTCTCCGTTGCCACGGTGATTACGAAGACACAAGTATCAGCTGATGGGGCTTTTTTGAGGAGAAGGATCTGCACGTGTCACAAAAGGCCTGGAATAATGAAAGTAATAAGTAATAAAATAATAAATATGACCAGAAGCACTATGGTGCCTCTGCTCCTTCTGTCCAAACCAGCGGGCGAAGACAGTGAGAAACCTGACATGAGAGATTAGACATGGAGATCATGATGCTAACAATGCCAGACCTAGAATCAGTGCTAGTTACAGTGTTACACATTCATGTCATGTCTGTTTACAGCTCCTTTAAACTTTGTGTCTATTTTCTAACAACATCATGTTTCTGTAGCACACATGGAACAGAAACTCCCAGCAGTTATGTAAATGTCTTGTTAAAAAGTAAAAAAAAAAAAAAAAGGTAAAAAAAAAGTGTGTTTTATGCAGCATGCAAAACTGATAAAAAGTTAACAAGTTCTGTGGCTGACTCCTCGGCTGATAAACTGGCAGCTGAACATTTCGCACAGCTGGAAAGACAATCAGTACCATGTCCCATGATCCAGAATGTAAACACACAGTATGCAGCTTCACAGCAGCAGGTGTGACTTCTCACACAGCGAGGGCATTGTGGCTTTAAACAAACACATAATACACATCTGTCACATCTTCTCATTATTTCAGTGCTCTATACTTAAAATGCTTAAATAACAATTTACAGATTAACAAGAGAGATAACTACATAGGAAATATTTTAGGCATTTTGAGATATAAGTTACGTGTGCAAAGGGGCTGTGGATTAAAACAGTGTACTGTATATCAGAAAGGCACTGAGTTCAGTATTCCTTCCATTCATACGTACCTTGATCATGTTTGGTGAAGGACACAATGTGCAATCCTGCAGTTTTTATTTCCTAATTTGTGATTTATTTCCACAGAACTATAACAAAGACTAATGATGCTCTCTGTGTGCTAATGAGCATGTGGGTGTAGATAGATTTTTTTCAGTAGATGCACTAATAATCCACTGACGCTGTGCACCGAGAACATTTGGAGCTTGGCCGTGATCAGGAGAAGCTCTACAGTATCCACCCAACAGGCTTGTTTCATGGAGTACAATCTGGCATGTCACGCTAGGAAAGGCACAGGTTTACATAATAAAAGAAAGTTAGCTACACCAGTTTTAGCCTCCTGCATAAGGCATACTGATTCACATTACTTCCTGGGCAACTTTATCAGAAAAGACTCCTAAATCAATCCCGACAGCCTTACTGGCAAAGATCAATAGCTACATGCCTTTACATCAAGTTTTGATAAAGGCTATTTGAAATCCTTGGATGACCCAAACACCAGACAAAGAACTGGATGTGAACCTCCACAGTGTTACATTTCATATATTTCTCACGTTTCTTCGGCATACATGAGGTAATTCACACGGCCGTAACTCAGTCTAAATCAATTTCCTTGGGTCACTTGGGTATTAGGTAACCTCTGTGTGAGCTGTTACCACTGCCATGTTATGTTATCTGATACAGCTATTGCCTTTATTTGAATAAATATGTTTTAGTTTATGAGTTTTAAGGTGTGCTTCTTCGTTTTTGTGCCATCTTGTAAGTTTGACGTGCACACTCACATCTGAGCACAAATGTGAAGAAGACTCAGAGGTTTATCTTTTGGCTGTATTACTCGTAGGGGTCCCTGTTAGGTGTAGGAGTTACTGCTGCTGAACTACTCCTATACATATTAATAGGTGTCCAACAGATGATCGGATTCAGAAGAGATGTGTCATATTAATAGATTATCAATTAAAATATGGCACAATTGTTTCCAGTTAAAAGGTTTGAATATTTTAGAAAATTAGATGACATTTACTTTTTTTTTTTTTTTTTTTTTTACCTAAGTGGAAACCTGTATTTTTCCTTATTTCATGTCAAGCGACAGTTGTGGGAGTTCTGTGTGAGACAGGAAACCAGAAAACATATTTGAGTCCTGCTGGCAGACAACGACTCCGTGGCGGAAGTATCAGCTGATGCCATGTAGATAGTCATGAATGGAGGCTCACTTCTCCACCTAGTGGTCAAAAATAATACTTTGAAATACCAGTAAAACAACTATGAAAAACAACACGGCTGCCGTCACAGTCAAGTATTGGAACAAATACAATATGCATCATACTAACACACATAAAAAATCATCATTTTCCCATGTATAATGATGAAATGATCAAATTGCAAATACGCCGTCCATTAATAGCGTGTGGGGGTATAGCTCAGTGGTAGAGCATTTGACTGCAGATCAAGAGGTCTCCGGTTCAAATCCGGATGCCCCCTCCTTTGCCGCTTCGTTTATGCATAGATAAAATCTCACGAATAAACATTTTGTTGATGTATCATCACCATAGCATTCCTTTAAAGGATAACTTTACCATGATAAAGACTGCTTCAAACACCCAGAGATCTGCTGTGCTATGATTCATATCACAACTACAACAGGTGTAGGACAGACAACACACACAGCAAGGCTTGCAATAATAACGTTTATTGTAAAAATAGACACTATACAATATGTACATTTAAAATATGGCTTATCGTTCTTAGCAGCTAGCTCCTATTCCCATTCAGGAAATTTCTGTAATATACAGTATATCATTTGAGAGCTTTGTTTTTGAATAGAATAAAAATCTTAATAATAATAAACATTTTTATGTCCAATAAAACAGTTCTGTTGTTTGATGGCATAAAATATAATGCTATTGCAAAGGTTCTTAAGTGAGGTCACAGTATGTGCTGACAGTTTGTTCTTGTGTTAAAGTTTTTTATAGCGGCTCACGTCAGTAGTTGTTAAACAGTGATCAATAAGAAGTAGTTCTGGTATATTATGAAAGTGGTCAGTGGTCAGTGAGGAGAATCAACATTCAAAGGTCAAAATGAGATCATAATTGTCCCACTGTAAGGTTTTTGTCAAATGACTAGGGTGGCCTACTAGAAAAGATGTATAAAATATAAAAGCTGTAGAGTTATAAATTATGATTAGAAATTATGATCTGTTATTTACCTGCTTCATTTGTTCTATTTTTGGCACAACATTTTAGTTAGCACTAAGTGGAATGTGATATAACCGGTCAGGTACGGTATTTAACCCTTTAAACAGAGGCCATTTCATGATAACCACAAGAAAAACAAACTGCACCCATTTCGGGAGAATGATCAAACCACCAAACAGTTCAACACTTATTCCTGATGCCTTGAAGGTTTCTCTGCCGCCAGTTCACTCTGATGATAGGACGCAGCTCCTTCCAGACTCTCATTCAGCAAGGCATACTGTAGGTTTGTCAGGCTCTGTCCCAGGTGCCATGTTCATACGCCCAAAACACTGTAAATAATCCTGACACTGACGCCTCTGCAGTGTCTAAGATGTTGGCTCAGTCTTAAGACGTTCAGTCCACTGCAGTGTGTTTTAGTTTGCTTCAACCCGTGACCTCATCCAGTCCAGACTTGCAGGCAGACTGCAGGGAGGGAGAAAGAAAAGACTCATTTTGAAAATAAAGTTGCACTTTTGTTATTTGTGAAAGCATTTTCTCTGAGCCGTGTCTATAATGATCAGGGCTGACTCATAAACAGTGATGACAGCAGAGTGAACGTGAGGCGTGTTAGACTCACCCCTCTCCAGTCAGAGCGCAGCAGGCCTGCACATGCCACGAGTGCGTTGTGATAGAGTCGAGCGTGAGGCACTGGGAGATCTCTGCCGCTGTCATTGAGCCTTTCACATCTTGTTTGTTGGCCAGGATAAGAACAGCTGCCTTCTGTAGATCCTAAAAAGCAGAGCAGAAGATGTGTTACCAGTTCTGCTATCGGTTTACAGTTAAAGAGCTGAAATGTTTCCACTGGAAACCCCAAATAATCTGTGAGACCTACAAATAGCAACGTCAGTGGAACATTCACAGACATCAACATGCTGACTCTCGCAGTCTAAGACGATGCTTCCTCATTATGTTGTATCATGGGTTAGTAAACTGGTTTGACACCCAGCGCGCAATTAGTCACTGACTGAAAGTGTCTCAAACGTCAAAACAGGAAGAGCAGACATGGGCAGTTTCATAGAATAATAAAAGTTGTTTACATCATGGTACATTACAAATTAAACTAGTAAAAGAGTTTCCATGTATAATTCACGCCCATTCGTCATTCGTAAACAAGGTACAAACATATGTGTTACTGTTAAAATGTTCTTATAAGCAGGTGCATTTTAAAGTTTATTTAACATTTTGTAACTTCTCATACAAAAAGCAGCTTCTCATACGTGACGACTATGTGAAATATCTGTTTATAACTACATTATAAACCATATGAAATGTTGTATTCTGCGTATAAATCCATTCGAGTCTCGGAGATTTGAGATAAATACCTCATGGGCGAGCATGCGGTGCAGTTCATCTTTGGTCACAGTCAGCCGTTCCCGGTCGGTGCTATCCACGACCAGAATGACGATCTGAAATGGCAGTGACATGTACACGGATCAGTTATCGGAGCAATATGTGGAACAGTTACGTCTGCTGAATCCTATCACAGGTACATGTAATGCTGTAAATGGTTATTATGATTATGATTATCTCACAGTGCTATTAAGCAGGGTTATAAATTTAAGAGGCAGAGGGTGGTAATGTAGGTTAATGTGCAGTTACTAGAACAAGAATTTGTGGGGAATAGAAAACTAATTTAAAGAACCTTCCTATGGATAAAACACAGACAAAATGTGTCTCAGTATCTCCTGCTATGTGTCCATCCAGTGAGCTAGGGATGGAGAGTGAGCCGTACCTCTGTGTTGCAGTAGTAGGAGAACCAGCTGGCTCGAAGGCTCTCCTGTCCTCCAATATCCCAAACCAAGAAGTGAGTGTTACGAAAGGTGATCGCCTCAACGTTGCTGCCAATGGTTGGCGACGTGTGGACAGCCTCTTTGGTCAAGCTGGATGTGTTTGCGTGAAAAGGGACACAAATGAATTAGATGAAAGTGCGCAGGTGAAAATCTACTGCTGCCTCAGAAGCTGGTCAAATCACTTACAACTGGTAGAGGACGGTTGTCTTCCCTGCGTTGTCCAAACCCACAACGATGACTTTGTGCTCTGTAGGAAAGTTGAACAGTTCAGATTGACAGGCTCGCTTTGCATATTTGATAACATAAAGCTGACCAGATGGCCCACTGATTGACTGAGTTACATAATTTAGTTGCCAGCTTGAACAACATCTCCAGGTAAAAGCACACACAGATAAGATAACGACATGTACAAGACTGAAGTGCTGCGCAGACTGAAATCCACAACACTGGGTTCTTAAGTACATAGCAGAAATACCAGGCCCTGGCTGGGTTCAAGGAAAGTTTCATATGGAGGCTTGGCAGCGAATGAGACTTTAAATGCTTTTCAGTAAAGTTAATAAACCCTGGATTTTTCTCACTGAAGTCATTACTCACACATTAGATCTAATTTAGGATATAAATACCCCCGTAGTCTCTAGAAGATGAAATGATGTGGAAATGAAGCAATTATTACCTCTGTCCCCGAACACAGCCATCATCTTAGTCAGCAGGAACCCCATGTCCAACAAGTGTGTGCGAGGTGAGCGATGAATACAAAACAAGTCCTGACTAAACACACGGCAGCGTCCGTTAACAGCCGACTGTCTGAAGAGCTCTGTCTCTACATCTGATATCAGTCTCTACTTCAGCATATCTTCAGAGGGAGGCGCTTCTTAGGGAAAGTCTCTGGTATTCTCAGTCGAATGAGTCACGGACAAAGGGCATAGTAATGATGCGTTCATGGTCGGTGGGAAATGTTATGATTTTATCATGTGACGGATTTATTAACCATATATTAAACAAGAACACTCAGCTGTTATTAGATATACCCGGGTAATCGATGTGTAATACAACAGCTCTTCAGTGACTTCCAGAGCCATGAATGTTTAAGCTATAATGTTCAGATTTAGTATAAATGATACAATGATGTTTGTGTTACGTTAGTCTTCTACCCTATACGTATATACACTTGGTGGAAAAATAATATTAACTAACATCTTAAGACAATAAAAACAACCAGTGTGTGTTTAAACATACACATACATATACTATATTAACTATACTACATACAAAGACTTTGTATATAGTTTGTACTGTATACAAAGACCTAAACTAAGGTCACCTATATACAAAGGTGACCTTAGGTTAAGTCTTTGTATACTGTACAAACTTTATAGGTCAGTTCTTTTAATTGATATGTATTATGGTATTATGGAGAGCACTAGGCTATATCCGTTATTTATGATAAAAGTGATAAAAATGTTTGTTTTTTGTTTGTTATTCTAGAGACATAGTATTTTGTATTTTATTATTAAGTTACATTTTATTGTTGGCGAGGAAATACAAAAATGCTTTTTTTAATGCTCTTCGAAGAGATTTGTTATTTATATAAATAATGAAATAAAATATACATAAAATATGAACGTTTTGTCGTTAACGTGAAGCAGTTGAACATTTCATATTTCTCCTCCAAGTTATTGCTATTTTACGTCTTCGCTATTGTATTTACTTCCTGTTTACCTGATCGAAAGAACTTGATCAAAGGTTCACTTAGGGTGCCCCGAGACTATTACTGGCTTACATCAAAGTCTTAAATGAAATGCACCTGAACGTTCCGACAATTCCTTCTCCAATTCTTTAAAGCTCAGATGTCGGAGCTTGTTCAGGCGCACCTGAAGGCATCTTACGCAACAGGCGTTTCTTCTGTCACACCGACGACAGGAGTGGACTGATGACGCAAGTAGTGACCCGCGTGCCCAGTCCATATATGGAAAGGGAAGTAAAACTGTTTACCTTCCCCTTTCTGGCAAGAGGAACATTATTATCGAGCAACAGAAAGCAAAACTGAGTATCAGAATCCTCCCCGGGATTTCCATTAAACAGTCCCGGTATTTACCCATTCGGTTCATAAAATAACAATGAGGGAGATCTTATCAAGGGCCTCATAACTGACATGACTTTACGTTTCTCTTTTCCAACCCATTGGATTTGGGAGTATTTATAATACTTGAATCAGCCATTTACCTGAAAATACACAGCAGTATTTAGATTTTGCAGTTACATATTGTTTTAATAGTATATTACTGTCTTTTTTGGCAAATCAATACATAAAGTGGTGGAAAGTAAAATCAAATCAGTAACGTGTGGTTAATGTGTATTTGATATTAATCTAGTAATGTCATTAATTCAGTATATTCTTTACTGGTACTAGATTAGTTAATTTACTCAGCAACACCACTTGCTTGGTCCCATTGTTCGTTTATAGGTCTTTGATATTACTGCAGTCTTGACTTTGATGAATACCTCTCTGATGTAAGGTTCACGTTAGAGTTTCAGATGGAAACCACAGCCCTGTTTGTGATATTTCCTCTTGTGCAGCGCCTTTGCGAGCCCCAGAAGGCAATGATACAACAAGAACAGTAAATGTGAGAAATTAAAACCACATCCTGTACCCAGATGTGCCTTCTAACGTCTGTTATCTCTTGGCTGGTGTAATCAAATGTGCTGCAGTTAGTGTTTCCTGTGAGCGCAAAGGAGGAAACACAAGACAAAATATCTTGCCTCAGAGATCACGTTGAACTTCCAACAATCTCGTCTTTGTTCCTCAAGTTGATGCCTGTCAAACACTTTGACTGGACAGGTTCTACGGGCTTTTCGTAGGAAACTATATGAAAACATAGTCGTGTTTTGTCGTGTAAAATAAAATAAAATGAAGGCACAAAAAAATAAAAAAAGTCACGCTTATGTATCTGGAGAGAAATAAGCAAAATATATAGATATTAAGTGTACACACACAGATACGATTTTGCATCTTTGAAATCTGACACAATGACATTTTCTGATTAAATTTTTAATTAAAATACGAATTTATCCACAGATTAAAAATGAAAGGCAGAAAAAGCAAAATGTAGCTACAATCAGGCACCAATGAAACATGTTATTTCATAATTTTAACAATTGCGATAACGCAACAATAACATTATTTACTGATCATTGTTTAATATTTATTTATTCAACTGAAGACGGGGTGGGCCGAAGCAACCCACCGTAGACATTCATGGATTCTCCATCATAGATATCTGAGTAAAGACCAAAGCTGATCCTATCCCCCCTCCCAGCTTCAACCTCCTCTCACTACCTCACAAGAATTGAAGATAAAAAAAAAAAATTGCAAGTGTTCACAGGAAAAACAACACTAATTCAGTCAGAAATCAAGAGAAAGAAGAAAGTGGTATTTAATATCAGACAAGCTAGCTGTTTGGGTGGAAGTTGGGAGTGATTAACCACACACACGAGTACTTTTTACCATTAGCCCTGAAAAACAGACGACGAAGCTGGTGCAAAGAAAACAAGATGAGAAACAACAACAAGGCTACAATCCAGGGTAGCCACGAGACACAAAGAGACAAAGATATGGTATGAAAACGAGTGTAACAAGAGTTAAGACATCCCACCGTGGCAGTGGTGGACATGGCTTGGCGAGACATTCCGGCACTTGTGATTGAAGTTTTCTTTAAATAAAGGTGTTTTAGGGTGAGAGTGACTAAGGCAGGACACTTCATTCACACAACTACAACTGCAGTGCGAGCTTTGAATCTGCACCACGCTAGGGAACCAGAGAACAGGTGAATACTGCAGGTGCCCTCTGCACCCATGAAGAAGAGGAAAACAGAAATGGGAGGACTGGGACAGGTGCTGAAGCAGGTCAGGGAAGAAGTAAACATCTTTGGAGTGTATTCTTTGTTGTTATCAAGCTAACATGAGAGTAGCAACATCGATAAAGTTGTGTGATAAAATATGGCAACTTCTCCACCAGGTTTTTTAAGGTCTGGGTGATAAGAAAGTGGAGGTGAGAGACTCACAACTTCTGGATCTCAGTATGGGAGGAAACCCTGAAAGCCAAAAGCACTGAGTGAGATTAAGGTAAAGAGGAACCCTGACACTGTACATACATGGAGACGGTGACATTAGACCCTGTTTAAGACTGCAGAGGACAGACATAACAGACTACAGCTTTACCAGCCTTCACACTCTACAACTGAAGCAGAGATCGAATCGTACAGATCACAATCGTAACAATTACTGTCCTTGTGCTGCCAGTATAGAAATCCATGGTATTCATGCAGTATTAACTTAGGAAACAAAAACAGACCAATATATTTTTTTCTAAACATAAATGAATTGAGAGAAGTTGATGAATAATGAGATCTGGCAGTTGATGATTGATGAGTTCTTTACATTGTACTGGGATGTAAACAGGTTTTTTGTTGAGCGGCATGGCCCCAAACCCAAACAGTTTCTTCTGAACCCACAAACCAGAATCTTTGCCCTCCCTCCCCTCATCTCTCTCTGTCTTCAGTCTGTCTCTAGCTTCCTTGCTTCTGTGGTATGGTGAGTGTTCAGCGGATGTAGACGTCCCTCCCCCAGTCATCTTGGTTCTTGTTGCGGCTTATATTGGCCCCTGTGTCCACAGGGTCCTGGCAGTAACGCTCCCTCAGCTTAGCACGTCCATGCGGCTGCGTCTGGCTCGGCATTGGAGGGTGGTTCAGGTTTTCCTGGTCTGGCTCGGCTCCTTCGTCTTCCCAGGAGGCCTGTCGGCCATGATGCTGGGCCAGGTGAAGGCGGCTGCCACCACCTCCTCGGTAGGGCTCGGGCTCTTCGTAGGGGTCAGTCTCAATGTCCATGCAGGAGTCGCCGGCCTCGGTGTAGGCAGAATCCCGGCTGCCCTGGGTCTCGGAGTCAAAGGTGTCTTGCCGTGACAGACCTCGCCCGCTCCCTCCTCGTAGCTGACCACGAGAGGAGCGCAGGTACATCTGCTGCTGGTGCTGCTGCTGAGGCTTTCCCCCCAGGTCTGTCTGATAGTCATGCAGAGTGCCGCTCCCACTGCACTCTGTCAGAGGCCCTTCCCGCTTCTGGTCACCGTGCACCAGGTACGGCCCCTACAGCAAGCCACACCAATGCCACAAGAAAACCATGCAGAGACACAAACAGCAGACCAAACAGTCAGGAGTTAGTCAGCAGGGTTAGCAGACAGCATAAAACATACATAGAGTGCATCATTACCATGAATGTACTCACAACACACTCATTCAAAGTTTGAACAGTGCACACACACACACACACACAAATACTCAAATATTCCACAATGCAACACACATATGCAATTATAAATCAGTTAGTGAAAGTAGTTCTGCTTAATCATTATTGCAAAATCATGATACCTACCAGCAAATAAAACCACACCCAAGCAGTTATCTAGTACTGAGCTGAATAATTACCATTACAACAGTGCCATCTGCTGGCTGGTTGAGCTCATAGCAAAACAAAACGGCAATATGACTACCAAATGATTAAGTATAATTACCTTAGCAATGCATTACTCCATGCTTTAACTGAAACAGTTGTACATAAACTAAGAAATACCAACGGGTTTTAAGAGCAGCTGGCTCTTATGTCCAATTTATTCAATTATATTAGTTGGTCTGTACAAAACTGGTACAACATGTTTCCAACCATTTGGCGTAACACGTCACTCGGGTGCCATATTGTCATCTTAAATATATTTGACAGCATGCAACCCATTATAGCTGATGAGTAGCCAGTAACCGAGCAATATAAGCTAAAGTGATTAGTATTTTGTGGTTACGCTAATGATAAATTGATGAAACTGGACAGAATGTTAGCAACGGCCTCCACCAAACTAAGCGTTTCTGTTTGAAGAGGCGGACATGACTTGCTGTTTTCAGGGGCGGTGCCATGGTAACGCAGAGGAGGATAGCAAACTGGATTCTGTCTCCCAGAGAAGAAAAAAGTGCTGGAAAAAAGAGGCCACTGAGCTAAAGAGGGCATGGAGCGGGCAGCAGATATTATTTTACTCTTGATTGCAGTGAAATGGAAAGGGCCCCGGGGGCAGAGGTACCTTATGTGTTATTCCTTGAGTCCAGTATGCTTTGGTGTAAGCTGCTTTCACAGTTTTCAAAAGTGCACAGAAGGAAATGCTGACCCGATAAGATTCAGACTACGCCTTGTTGTTTGTTCTGAGTCTAGCTGTTCATGTGTGGGATGCTGACTCCTTATTAGCTCATTTGTGTGTCACTACCTGCATATGTGTGTGAATGTACTTCTATATACAGCATGAACAGGGTTTCGATGCGCTCTTTCTTCAGGGTAAAGAGAGCAAGCTTGCAGAGTTTGGGTGCCGGAGTCCCCCTCCCCTCCCTCACTGCTGGACTTTAGAGAGCGTGTTCCTCCTCTTTCCCCTCAACGGCTACAGCACCGTCCATGTCAGGCCACAGATCCATATTCCTGCGCAGGGAGGTGAGCACCTGTACCTGCAGGTTGGAGACGGGCTCGGGGGAGGCGGCCAGGGCAGCCGTGGCCATGGTACGGTTGAGCAGAGGGTTGGGAGGGTTGCTGCTCGGAGGGTGCGTCGCCTTCCAATAGGCCTCCAAGTAGTCAGCCAAGTGTTCGCAAGCGTCCTCCAGCTGGTTCTCGTCCAGGATGATGTCAAACAATTCCTGCAAAACAGCAAAACAACTGTTAATTTTACTTATTTTAAATGAAATACAAAAAAAAATATCTTAAAAGCCAGAGCAAAACTCACAGGTGGGCACTGAGCCAACTTGTCTGCTGCAACCATCTGAACATTTAGGTGTTTAGCCTGGGACTTCCCTCTGGATTTAATGAGCCTCTGGAGAACCTGCAGGTAGACAACAGAGAACTGTGTCTGCTGAAAGAGCCTTTGCCCCAAACTCCGCAGAAGTACGTGCAGGACAGAAATTCAAGCTGACGAGTTCTCATACCTTAGGTGAGGCTATTTTGATATAGACAATGATGGGAGCCAGGGAAGTCTTAGCCAGCTGAGTGGGGTGGTTGATGGTGTCTGCATCCAGAGCGACGAGCTGCAGGGTGCGGGCCAGCTCAAAGATACGCTCAATCTCGCTCTGCACCTCCGCTGAGGGCCCAGGAAACAGGTAGGACACAAATAAATACAGCAGGGCAGTAACGCAATCACACAAACTACCTTTCAACTACAGCTCTGAATGTATCAACCATACTTCCTTTACTTGGGGCAGAAGTACATAACCGACATGTTAGTACTAGTACTCATGCATGTTTCAGAAAAAAAGAATTCCAAGCATATGAATTAGATTAGTTCCATTTATGAACAGCTAAATGGAGCACTGCAGCATCCTCATTCTGTTGCCACCTCCCTGTATTTAGTGATTCTAATTTTTAATTTTTAATTTAAATATTGCGAAGGAAGGAGGCACTTAAGAATGAGATGTCTGTGGTACTTGGAATAACTTACAATAAGGGCACAATTTCTCACCATGTAACTAAAACAGAAGCAACAAAACAAAAAAAAAAAAAAAAAACACTCATTAAACAAATGAAGTGGACCATTAGTTTCTGTTAGCGCTAATAAATACTCAATCAGGTGAACCACTTGAGGCTTGGACTGCTTGGAGATTTTGTTTTCATTGTTCCCCAGCAGCAGCCTACATGCGCTTGTTATTTAGCATTTTGAGCACAGCCCTCCCCTTTATCAGCCTGTTGACGTGTAAGGAGAAAGATTAAAACTGAAAAGCAGAATGTTCCCTGCTTGTCTGGTCAGCGCCTCCGAGGTGTGCCTGCTGCCAACCCAGCAGCAGAGAGAGATAACAGGGGCAAGGCAATCTGCAGAGGGACGGGGGCTTGCACACATTTCAAGCAGCCTCCAGAGGGCTGAGCGGTAGAGAATTAAAGCTGGAGGCGAAACAGAGCCTCAGCAGAAAGATAAGAAATGTGAACTTTAACTCATATGAAGACATTGCAGGGAAGCTTTCCATTAACCCCAACAAAGACTTCTGCAGATTCGGTTTTGATTGCAAAGAATGGCTAGCTCCCCCACCACGACTAAAGTCTATGAGGTGAGGTTCTGCTTGTCAATAGAGGCCATCCTTCTGTGTACAGTCAACACAGCAGCATAGGTCACAACATAAAGGTGTCAGCAGTATGGAAAGTATCATCTTCCCTCTCCGCTCATTCTCGCTACCAGCCGCTCTGCTGCCCTCCCACGGATCTCTTCCTGGTTGGATTTTGTAATTCTTTTGTTTGGGACTACGGGCTGTCACACAGATGTATGAGGAACAGATAAATTGACAGGCAAGCAGACAGGCAGACAAATGTTGTATGAACAGATGATGAATATAGTTAGAGGAAAAGGGGAGGGAAGGAAGAGAGAGGCTCCTTTGTTTGGTTGCAAGGAGAGCATACGTACCCAGTACGTCTGAATCAAAAGACAGTGGAGGAAGAGGATGGGTGGTGGCAGAGAAAGGGGGAGGATGGGCGAAGGGCAGTAAAAACAGGATGAAGAGAGAGACGAGGCCAGATCAGACTCAGGAAATCAGGAATAAAAGGGAAAAAAATGACACTTTCAGGTCTTTGGGTGATGTACAATAAAGCCTAAATGCGTGATCTATCCACCTTCATCACCACTAAACTGGAACTGCAGTATGTGACCTTGTAGAAGTTTGAGAAGTGACATTTTGCGAGCCAGTTTTTCATCTTGTGCAGATAATATAGACTTTAAACAGTAAATGTAAAATTGCATTTACATTAAATGAGTTATAAGTAGTTTAATTTTAAGCTGCAAACTAAGCTGCATCTAAAAGACACTAGACAATAGCAGGAGATATTCTATATGATATTTGATTATCTGAAGTCTGATGTTGCCTATTTGCCTGTGACAATGAGCTCATTGCTGTTCAAGGTGAACTTGAAGTTATTTAGCATTTCATAAAAACAAGAGCTTTACATCTTAAGAGACTGAGTCTATACGTCTATACAAAACAGAAACACACTTAAAGCCATATAGATATGAAACACAGATAGAGAAAGTTCAATGAATGTTTAGCAACATGATGTGATGAACAGGGATGTTTTCCACTCCACTATTCTCTCTACACTGTGCTGTATCACCTAATTGATCCTAACTGCTGTCACTTGTCTGAATGGCACTTTCTAAAGAGGCTCTTGTCCATTCTGGTCGGTGGGGAGGTAAAAATCGTACCCAGGCTGGAGCGAGTACTGGAGCGCTCAATGATGGTGTGTTTGCTGGGGTTGTTGAGGACCGAGCGTTTGGCCAGAGAGATGTCGGCTGTCACCCGTGTGATGGATATCCTGAAACAGAGACCCAGTCCATTACTGCATCAGCTTTTTAAATTAGACGGCACATTATAGCTGTGAGGTCTCATTCTTACCTGCCCTCAAACTTGTGTTTCAGAAAGTCAAAGAGCGCTTTCTGCATCATGTCTGTCACCTAGGGGAAATGTGACACATAAGGATCGTACTACTGACGTGACATTATAAGTGTATATGTTTAAGTAAGCGGTGGTTTTCTCCTTACCTCATATCCTTTGAGTGAAGGCCCGACTAGGATGATGGGTCTCATGGAGGGAACCACATCATATGGAGGGACATGCTCCATCTGAGCCGTGAAAGGAAAGCGTCAGAAAAGGGGTGAGTCATGTTGTCATGTCTGAACGCACACACATGCAACACAGTTCCGAAGAGCTGCAGTCGCGGAGCTACACTCGCACATAAATCGACATTAACCCAACACACCAGCACCACCCCTCCCTGTCCTCCTTTTCGTCCGTCAGACTGATGGATGGTGAGCTTCAGACGATGGAGTCCATTTGTTTTATTGACTGTGTATGAACGTTCGGAGGCAGAGATCAATTTCTCACCGAAAGCACCGGCTTCTATTTCTTAGTCTGCAGTCGCACATAATTAAAATTTCCATAATTAAACCAGACGCCGGGGTGTCAGGAGAGCTCTCGTGACTGTGCTGCAGCTCTTAGCACAGACGTCATAATTCACACCTCACTCTTTTTGCTGTGCTTCGGCACAGGACAGGAGCTGTCAAATTTATTTAAATGCACTTTTTTTTTTACATTTCAGCCTGCAAGTTTTAAGAATGCAGCAATTCCTTAATATACCGTGTCTATTTATGCAATTTTCAGTGCACAAATATCCGTCCAAGCTGCTAAACTTATACTAGCCCCAGCAGTGCTAAAAATGTATATTGTACAACAAGATGCTGCCAAGTGGTGAATTAAAAATCCACAATGTCCACTTGGAGTTTTGAACTTCCTTCCTCCTATTTTTCAATAATCCAACCAAACATAGACATATGTCAGGGTAAAACATAAAGGCCCCTTTACACACTGTACTGTAGCTGTGACGGGCAAACCCATACAGAACACCCACGCACGTACACAGTCCATAATGCACCGTGTGAACTTCAGGCGTATTTGCACATTATGAATCATAAAAGGAATGATTCATCTGCAAAGGATCCATAGGCCTCTGTCCTCATTTTCAGTGAGAATGGGGTGAAAACGTGTCCTATATGCTCTGAAAACAGTAAAATTGGATATACATATTATTTTTTCACTCGGTATAGATCTGTATTCCAATCACGCCCCCTCCTCTGCGCATGCTATACAGCACTTGAGCGAGGAGAAAGCGCTCGAGTGTCCCGCTCCTCTACATTACGTTACATAAAGCAGAGCAACGGAAGCTCATTTCACCTCATTTGTATTCACAGGAGCCAAAAATACATATTTTAAAAGCTACCAAATGGCTCTTATCTATAAGGGGGGGGGGGGGGGGGGGGGGGGGGCAGAGCTGCAGCACCGACCGTAACAATACTACTCATTCGTTTTGAATGGCACGAGCATAGTGCACAGTTCAGAGTGAGGGGAATGATGGCGTCCATGATACAGAGCTAAATGATAGCTCACTATTAGAGTTTATTTTCCCTTTCAAAACAGTTGTGTTTCAATATGTGTGTTTATAATACAGAGAGAAAGTACTTAAATACTCATATATTTCTAAAACTGGATTGAAAATACTTCAAATAAATGTCTGATTTGTAGGTTTATATAATAAATAATAAATCTACTACTGTACACTGAGATAATGCTGCGATAACTGCTGCAGCATAAATGTTGTCCATATCTGTCACTCCTAACATAACAGGTCTTTTCAGCCTAAATGTACAAATCAGATTGTGCTGAAAAGCCTAAAAACAGCTGATCGCGCACTGCTGCCACTCAAATCAGCCGTCCCAAATGAAAATGAAAGCGTGTCAGGACGCATTACAGCTGCACGCCGACTAACAGGGTCTGCACCTGCATCTGCGAACTGACAGCTGTGATAAAAGCGCCGGGGAAATGACAGAAGCGCCAGCGCGGTTTACAAAACATCCCGTGAATATTTCATGTCCGAAATGATCAGCGTGTGTTCAGAGGCGCGAAAAGGTAGAAGAAAATATTCTGGGGAGATGTTTATTACCACCACAAGTTACCACAGGAAGGAAAACACGATGAGTAAAAACATGCAATGTTAGATGTTAGTGTTGAGGACAAACCACACTCACCGACTTCTGTTTCTGTTTAGCCGGGCCTCCTACAATCATTCCACACAAAAGCAAGAGAAGAGACAAAAAAAACAAGGGACAAAGAGCACATTTAGTAACTGACAGGTTAGGATTAGAGGGGGCACTGGGAGAGGAGATGCTTATTGATTAATGCAGCGTTTACACTGACTGCCTTCACTGTGGCTTCATTTTAAAGTTCAGATTCAGCAGCAGCCATTTCAGAGAGCATCGGTTAGTTCAACGTCTCTCCCAGTTGAACAAGCACAGGAACAGACATCCAAATATCAGCATAACAATCCTCACCAGAGCCTGACAGTGTTAGATTTGGGAGCTATAGTAGCAGGAGGGATGGTTCGGTTCTGAGCAGTTAGTAAGGAATAGCAAGGGGAAGAAGGAGAGTTTATGCCCGACCCGGGGGGCAAAGGCAGGATGGAAGAGGAGGGAGGCTGGCGAGGTAAGAGAGGTGTCCTGGGCCTCTAATGTTACCTTCTTAAAGAAGGGCAGTCGGTGGATGCTGGCCTGGGGGGATGTTACGCTGCCTGACGTGCCCTTGGAGGAGTGAGGTTCACCCTGGGACTCAGGGGGCTCCTCAGCATCCAGGTCGAGGGGGTCAACGTCAAAGGGCACTGTGGACATGTCCACGTGAGCTGATGATGGGGAGGGCGGGGGTTGTAGAGACAGAAAACAGAAGAGCAGGAAGAAAAATAGGTAACAAGATGAGGTGAAGTAAAAAAAAATTAAAAATAGGATGAGAGTGGAGAATATAATAGAAGAGAAAAAGCAGAGGGGAGGAATAAATAGAAGGAGGAATGTAAGATGAATCCAGAGAGAGTTTGCAGGAGATGGTATAGACTGGAATAAAGTGACATAAAATGATTTAGAAATAACACTGATAAGAGTTTAAAAAAAAAAATAAGACATCAGTTTATCATGAGGCAAGGCGCAGATGCAGGGTGTAATAATAATAATAAGAGATTCACTGTGAGGAGAAAGCAACCAGACAAAAAAAAAAATGTTTAGATGTGAAATAAGTGAGGAAAAGGAGTGGCTGCAGAGGAAAAAGAAAGAAAGTAGGAGGTGGGAAAGAAGGAATCGAGCAAAAAACCGGGGTGGGAATAGTGTGTTGCAGGTTTTTGTTGCCGCTTATGAAGGTGTCCCAGGTATGAGGAGTTTGGATGGGCCTGGCAGGTGTCTTGTTTTGAAAGTGATGCTTGGAAATTCATGAAATGAAATGCGCAAAAACAACCCAGCTGCTAATGGTATCTTCATATTTAACTAAAAGATATGTGAGTGGGATCTTCTTGCTGGGATCAAGTAAATATTTATACCACAATGTCAAACTTCCACTTTAAGTCAGATCAGCAATTTAAGATACACCAGTTTCTGTTACACAGATATGAACCTCAGTTTAGTGGTTCAACTTGGTAAGCAAAACCCTTAAAGTCAATCAGAGCAGCTCATATTTCTCATTTCCACTTCCCTCTCTCCAGCTACCTCTCCGGTCATCAAGCAGCAGTCCTGTGTCGTCACAGTGATGCACACACATAAGCCCGACATACTTAACAAGTTTAATGAGTGTGTCTCTATTTCTGTGTGCAAATGACGGACCTCTTAAGACCTCGCTGGCTTCGCGCGGCAGCCCGCCGAGACACGCCGTGATTCATCGTCATGCCCGAATAACTGGCCAATTAAAATCTTCATCTAAATATCAGGCGCCTCTCATCTCTCTCTCTCTCACTCTCACTCTGTCAGGATTACAAGGGCGCCCACGCAAACATGCACGCAGTCACACAGTCACTGTTTTGCCACTTGACTGGGAGAGCCTGTGACCTCACCTGTGCCTGGTGGGGTGGGCCTGCGGGTTCCCGTGGCAACGTCCAGGCTAGAGCTTCCTCCAGATTTACTGTAATTTGGAAAGCAGGCGCAAATTATTGCCATCTTTGGATGTTCCTAATCCACAAATGAACAATGTGACATGAGCAACTGACTAAATCCTGTACTTAAGAAAAGAAGCACTATTAAGAGCACTTGCAATGCCACCAGTATATTAAAATCCTATCACCCCGATCATTTTAGTGTTGATTCTGAGGTGCTATTTTAAATAGCTGCACCTGATTGTGTCTGTAAATACTGTGACTAAAGAGGCCTATGAATACATACTGTAGTTACACTGAGGATTCTGGTGAGTCACTGCAGTGCTTTTTGTCTATTTTAGGGCGTTTTACATCGCCTGGTGGGTGTAGTGTGACTCATTTGTGACTTGTTTTAAAAAGTGGCGCTGCTATTTTGTTTCCGCTGAGGGCTTTTCGTTGTCACCTGGAGCTGAGCCGGTTTTGTCTCATCCTCTGCTCCTGCAGCTGACGGGTGTTCTCCAGCTTGACCGGGCTGGGAATGAAGCCCACCTCGCAGCCCTCCTTCACCAGACGTCCGATCCACCAGTCATTGTTGTACTTCTGCGCATGGAACAAACAGGAAGGCGTCATTGAGAGGTGAATAGGATATATTTCTGGCACATACACAACACCATCTACCCTTAAGCCTTTTGTGCTAATTCTTACACTGATTTTACACTGAGAATCACGTAGCGCAAAATTAAACTTTCTCTAATAAAAAAAAATTGTTAGTTAGTCATCACACTATTCCATTACAGTATGCTTCTTCATAAATTCCCTTTCAACATCATGCCAAGTGCATACAATTATTTACCCTAATTGATCAAAAGAATTCATGAATATTAAAGAAATTGGAGCACTGCTTTTATTTATTGCATTTGTTGCTGCTAACTCCCACTCATGGCTTGGCTAAAGCTTTGACAGAAGGAAAGCAGCGCAGCAAGTTTCAGTAAATCATGATCCCTCACTGGCCTCCCGCCTACCATCACTGCCATTATTTGAAGTGGGCAAACCTGTAGCCACGCTGCTGGCCTCCTATTAGTTAAGTTTGTGCTCTAAGCTGCAGAAACTCCTCTGTACTGAAATGCTTGATAGAGTATCTTCTGAGTTCGCACCTCTTTGATGTGCAAGAAGTCTTTGGCTTCAAAGGAGATGGCCATGCCCTGCACAGGAACATCATCACTGGGGCCCGGGTTGTAGCCGACGTTTGTGCGCACAGCAAATGCCACTGGTTTGGTCTGGAGCCATGATGGGACAAACAGATATTAGTTTGCGCAGAGCGGCTCAACGAAATATTTAACACCCAGTTCGGAGCCCTCTGACACTGATGAAGAGATTTACCAGCATCAAAACACTCAACATTGATTATGCAACTATGCTGACCACACTGCACAAGCGGCGGTGGATGGACGTTGACCCCTGACCTTTGCTTTCTCGAGCGTCGCAAGAGCCTGTCTGTCGGCCTCCTTCCTCAGAGCCTCTGGGTCCTCCTCCAGGGACACGTCAGAGTCTGACGGCCGGCTGGTGTAGGAGTCTGCAGAGCCCTGAAATGCACAGTGAGTTAACATAGAGGTGAGGGAGAAGGAACTGCATAGTAGATTGTAGACTGGATGTTGTACGAATTAATTAGCCTTTGAAGGAAAGAAATACAGAAGTTGATCAACTACAGTCACTTGCAGAACCCCACCATCCGTCTGACCTGTTTGTGAATATTTTATCACCTGTCCATCCAGTGTAATAAGAAGGAGAGTCGCAGCGTGCCTTTGCTATATTCTGACACAATAATGTCAAGACTGTCAGGAGAAGTGCAACCTCCATAAACACAAAAGGGACCCTGGCCTGCATGAAAGCCAACCCCGTGTAATCTGAGCTGGAAAGGATGCATGAGGACAGGCTGATGTTTCCACCGCAGCTTTGGTGAATGCAAGGTGTTAAATCTTTTTTTTTTGCAGTAGATTGAGCGTGTGGGTGTGTCAAGTAGAGACAGAAGAGAGAGAAAAAAAGTAGCCTGAGGACTGTTTATAATATCAGGGAGGATATAAATTTCCCATGAAGTGGCTACAGTTTCCATCACATCCACCACTCATGCACGGTAACTTGACTCTCTCCTGCTGACCCTCATCCAGACACCCATGCCACAATAAAAACCCGAGCCTCGGCCGAGCCCGAGCGCTGGCCTCAGTGTACTCTTCAGCAGAGCGGTGCGATGAGGGAGGCAGCCTGAACTTCTGAAGTGTTTGAGTGTTCAATTTATATAACAATCCCACTTGTTCTCTTGTTGCTGTGTTTTTTTTTATTTTTTTATTTTTTTTGAGCTGACAGGCTGCCTGGCTGCTCTTTGTAGGAGGTACTGACAAAGAATGCGGACAGCTGAATGTGCCAGGCAGAAGATGTGACTCACTAGGTGTGGGCTTTTAAAATAGAGGTGAGAATGTGCAATGATGACATCCCACCATATGTAATGATGATGAAAAATTCCCAGCACATGTGTAGTCAGACAACACAGACAACACAATGAGTGAGCACTACAGATATAGCAGCGTGTCAATACAGTGCTAATAGCGAGCTTCAGTACTTCTACTGCTCTCAAAATAACATTTAATATATATGAGCCTAAAGAATATCAGCTTCATTTGGTCAGATTGGGTCATTTGAATTGATCTCTTAAGTTGCTATTTGTTCTTTTAATGTTGAAACAAAATCTCTGTTGCCCTGGTGGCCTCAAAGAACACTAATTTTTTACCAGGTTTTGAAGATTTGCTACTATATCATGTAAGAAAATGTATGAAATGTTTTTTGCTTCAAAGGGGAATTGTGATAAATTAAAGTAGCCTACAGGGAGAAATTTGGTGAATTTCTTCAAGCAATATCAGCCGGGCCTGAAGACTAGAAGTTAGCTAAACAAGCTAAACGGTGGCACACTCTTCATCTTTGTTCCAGGCTAACGTCTCACGGATACATGAAGTGTAACACACCCAAATCTAGGACCAAACCTTCATACAGGTGCGAAGTGTGAAGGAAAATGTGTGAATAAAACTATGTAAAAATAGAAACTACCCACTGTGAGTCCGTGAGTTTTGGTTTTGAAGTTAATATGCTGTTGTTTGCATGTTTTGTATGCTTTTGTTGCTTACTTTGAAGACTGTTCTGCTGGCCTAGACACGTACCACAGTGTGTAAGAGTGACGTTTCTGGATTTAGCCAAAGGTCCTTATTGCAGATTCAACATCTTCTCTCACTGCCCATGTTTCCTGACGTATTTCAAGTTGAGCAAACAGGAAAATGTTCATTTGATAAAAGACCAGAGATTACACAACTGAAAGGACCTGAAGATCTATATATACCCAGAGAGAAAAACAGGGCACGTGTGAAGCATCTTTGTTGTGTCAGTGTTTGCACGTGCGTATACGTGTGATTAATGCTCTTCCACGCCTCTGATTACCGTCCATGTGTCTCTGTATGATTTGAAATGAAACTACAAACACTAATGTTGATTCTAGCTCTGCCACCTGTTGTACCGAGGCGTTCTGTAACTTGGCAACGGCACACCAAATGTGGACACTCCCTGTTGCCAAGGCGACGGCAAGCTACTCCCCGTGTCCTCGGGCATTCACCAACCATCCCCACTTCCTGTTTCATTTACACTCAAAGCGGTTTTCGCCCGCAACCTGCTCAGGTAGGAGGATTGATCCGGCGAGTGGCACGCTGCATCTAATGAGGACAATAACAGCCGCCCCCACTTAGCGGCTGTGAGTCATCCTCTGATCCTAACAGGTGCATCCCAACATCCAAGAGCGGGGTTAACAAATGTTGATGGGGAACCCGCGGCGGTGCGTTTAGAGAAAAAAATAAAAAAAGTTGCAATGATGTTTAAAACAGCCTGGGACCGACCCTCTCACTACGACAGGTTGGCGATGCAGCAAAATATAGAGCAAGAGGGAGTGGGAGGGACAGGCGCTGACTGTATGTGTCTATTGATGTGTATATGTGTGAACAAATGCCTGTGTCTCTGAGTCACTCATGCACTTCACACAAAAAGGGAACGCAGAGAATGAGAGACAAAAGTCAATCAAGAGGGTGAAGGTGCACAAGAGGAAAATAGAAACTACTTAGCAACCTCTCTACAACCTTTTCTAGCCTAAAACCCATCAAAACGTGTTGATAGACCAAACTTCCTCCACCTTTCCTTTTCTTTTCTGACACCCTCCTTCCTTCCCTCCTCCTCCTCCTCTTCTTCTTCTCTGATGTCAATGGGTTGTGTCTCCAATTTAGCTGCTTGCTTCACTTCACATACAGCTCCTGTTCAAAATAGCTACAGGCCACCTGACCGCAGAGCTGCTTTCCCATTGGCGGGGCCACAGTAGAGACCCCAGCAGTGTCATAGTAACCATGTCTGCAGCTTATTACAGGCAACCAGTGAGAGGCGCATCAGGAAGGAGACAGAAAAAAAGATCGGGGAATCAATAGTAAAATGAAATATCCTGGAAGAAAATAAGCAGCAGGGAAATTCATCAGGTGATCAATGAAGTGTTTTAAGATACCGGGTGGGTTACAGGTCTCAGTCTCGTCAACAGGTTGGATTTTTTTTTTCAGGGGCACAAAAAACAAAACTATTAAACCAAAACTTTTCCACATTTAATTGGTAAAACGTCGAAGTAACACTGCGGTGTCTCAAACAACAGAAAGAGCAGGGTAAAACACAAAGAAGGCAGGAGAGGTTGGGCTCAGTAATTATACTGAAAATGAACCGACCGTTCCTCCTCCATTTTCTGCGCGGTGGCTGCCACCATGATGAATTTACAGCTCCTTAGCATTGATATTGAAAAAATGGAGGGTGGGGGGAATGAGAGCATGAGAGCGGAGAAGGGTGTAGTGAATAAGGAGCGAGGGTTGGATGGCAAAATATAACTGCTTTGAATAATGAGGGGTTGAAAAGGGTTACCCTGCAGCAAGGAAATGAGTTGACACGGTTTCTTGTGATGCAATAAAAAAGGCAAAGGTAAAAAAAAAAAGGTTTTCACAGTCTGCATTAAGGATACAAAAGATCATAAAAATATCTTTAGAAAACACTGGCAGTTGCCCTCACAGTTCCTTCCTGTCATATAAAAAGGCCGAGGTCAAATATTTTAATCTGTTACTGCCACAAAAAAAACAAGACCATCGTAGCAGACGGCCTCAGACTCCACAATCTATGACTTAGAAATGATTACCATCAGAGAGCTAACACACTCACACATACTGCGAACCAATGCCCTTGATAATTAAAGAGATAAAAAATTTCTTTATACGTATCAGATTACGTGGAAATCATAAAAATGAAGGAAATGTGAGAACATTAAATATCCTTTTCTTATTTGCTTTATCTCTGAGTCTCCTCGAGGCCTCAGTCATCAAACACTTGGAAGGAGAACAACACAGCAGCTCATCTCAGACAGATGAGAGCCAACCAGAATGCATTAGCCCCCGCTCTATGGCGTACTCGCATCACATATAAGGGTGAAATGAACTACAAATACACACACACACAGGCTAAAGGAAATGTTAGAATAAAAAGGGGAGAAGGAGCAAAACATGTGCTTCAAAGGACAGGCATATGTGCAAAGTGAAGAATCACAAAGGACGCGTCTCCTGTCTGAAGCTCACGGCTAGTGGCTGTAAATGGCCGAATTCCTTTTTTCTGTCACAGCAGCGTCATGGCAACGAGCTGGACGGTGTGGAGATGACCAGAAAGATGAGTCATGGGCTCCGGTCACCAGAAATCCCCATTTTCACAAATGAGCAAACAAGACATTTCAACAGCAAGACTTGTATCTGGGGGATGAATTACCAGCAGCTACAGCCAGCAATACAATGAGTCAACATCAGCTTATATTTAAAAGAGCATTTATCAGATTTATTGATAGAACACCTTCGTTTAGCGATATTCTTTGAATGAAACACATTAATCTAATAATCCATTAATACAAGCAAACAAACTAAATCCAGATTTAATTTGATTTTATTTAATACTGAAGCTTAAAACTCAGCCACAACAGAGGAACGTATGCATACTCCAAGGTAAAATAATCAAACTGATGATCATCGTGATAAATGGTTTGTCGTGCATTACGTGTAAAAGTGCTAACTGAAGACTAGAGATCAGAATCTGGAGATCAGAATTTTGTAAGACAAAAACACATTACATCGTCATGTGTGGTGATATAATTTGACCTTAAATCAATACTTGGTCAGCAGAGAGTGAACTGACAACAGTGTTGCTTATTGTTTGGTTATTTCTCTGAGCATTTGTCACACAAAAATGACAGCTATTCACTAATCATCACTTCTCAAAATGTGTGGTTTCTATCATTACAATTTGCCACCTTTAATTAATTATCTCCCAGCCCTAACTGCAAACATCAGAGAAAACCAATCAACAGGAAACATGTTGAAACTTGAAGCAGTCTAGCTTTGTCTGCATATTCTTCCACCAAAACAAGGTCCGCTCCAGGCCTGTCTGGGACAGGGGGATCGCCGTGAAAGAACCTCCCTGAAATGGCCACGGTGCTGGGATGGCCGGACAGGCAGTGCACATAGCAGCAGAGGCAACCGGTAGGACTGGAGGTCTAATTAAAAACACAGCGCCTTTCCAGCAGCTGTGGCCCGGCCCAAAATGGAATTGCACGGTACACTCACAAGAGGGGGAGCAAAGAAAGCTGCAGATCAGGACGTAGGACGCGATCAGGACACGGCCGTGTGAAAGTTGTGTGTTCGAAGCAAAAGAGTCCGGCGGACTTTCAAAACTCAACCCATATACACACCAGGAAAGCAACTCATACATACGCTTGCATGTCACGCGTCCACTTCAGTCAGACCCAGCATAAAGAGCACAGCTTGTAGATTTATCCAGATCCTTCTTACCATTACAGGCCTTTGAATCCTCTCGGTCCTCTCCATACCTCGTTTGCCACTCTCGCCACACCACGGCAAACCAAGGGGGCAATGCCAGAGTCCACAGGCAGAGCAACGTGTATGTGTGTGTGTGCGTGTGAGGTAGTGTGGGTGACTGCCTGTTAGTTTAGCAAGTGCATACGTGTATGTGTGTGTGTGTGTGTTTATGCGGGTGTGGTGTGTATGGTAGGAAAGAAAGCCAGAAAAGAGTGCCGTATGCATGAAACCAGGAGAGCGCTCTGTTAACCTCCAACCCCTTCACACACACACACACACACACACACACCCACCCACCTCCCCCAGAGGAACGTGAACCTTGTGTAGAGGAAGGGAGCTGGAGCTGGCTGGGGGTCGGGTTGCAGGACTTGTGCTACATTTGCAAACTGGGAAAATATATTTAGCACTGGCGGGGCAGAAACAGGGACGTGAACGCACTGAGACCCAGAAGGAGGCTTGGTATGCAGCCGTCAGCCATTCAATGCCCCAGCTGACGTGGAAGAGGACTGGGGCAGTGCCCAGGGAAACCACCCCCCGCTCTCTCCCTTTGCTTCATTCCTCCTGTCCTCTGTCCTGATCTCATTCTTCCCTAGCCTTCTGACTGCCTCTTTGTCTATCTCCCGCAAAAAGGGGGATTATATCAGATAAACGATTAATATGGATATGAGGGGAGGTAGAGAAAAACGTCAGTGGTTCAGTGTAGCAACAGGGAACTGAGAACATACAGCACAATGATCTGGTCTTCAGTGCTTTGAAGCAACTGGCGACTTCAGCCTTTGAAGTATGTGTTGAATACCACTCAACAACCATGAATGTTGCATCTAAATCCCAAATGATCAGCCTCTAATATTAATTATACACATAAAATCTTTTAAACCTAATACAAATACATATGTACTGGACATTAGTATGTGGTAATGAGTTTAGAGGGGTAGTAGTGGCAGTGGAGGAAGGGTCTGATATATCCACAAGAGGGCAACCTCTAACACAATGACGGGGGCTTCTTCCTGGCTGTAGACCAGACCACCTCTTCCTCTGTTGTGTTTGTAGCTGATGACAACACAGTCAGCTGGGGAAGGTGAAAAAAATGGAAAGCTGCTAACAGATCCACCAGTTGGCTCCTCGAGCAGCCAGACACAGCAGCAACTGGGGCTCTGCTGGGATTCATATGTTTGGACTGTCAGGAGGGCTGAAGAAATCTTTCACATACGGATACCAAACCTGGACGTCTCTGGGGCAATAAACGGGTCTTGGGTGTCCTGATGGCAGAAATGAGCCAGTGTTTAATGGGTACAGGGTTTGCCTCATTCTATTTCTACAATGGTTCTTTTCCCATGGTTCATTTAATGAACACACAGAGGTTAGTGTTTCACATTAACTTTAAAATTTTCACATAATATCGAGACCATTCTAGATATGTTTGGCATTTTAAGCCTTTAGCTAATGTCTGAGAGGGGAGGGAGAGATGTGGAACGACTTCCAGCAAAGACCACAAGATTGTTTTACAAATGCAATATGTGAGTGCTGCCTGTGTGTAGAATGCTTCCTCTTTTACAAATAAAACGCGAACGAATTTACACACGCATGCCCTTGCACATGCGGGTATGGCATTTGTTTTAATTAGGTAAATATGCAGAAATGAGCACAAGGAGAAATAGGTGGAATATTAAGCTTGCAAGATGCAAATTTGATTAAACAGGCCACAGGAATGCTGCGTGCCACCGGGCCTCAGTATCCTGTGATTAAGTGTGGCGGACACAGGTTATGCTGATTAAGGTCATGTGAGAATGCTACAAAAAGGTGGTTATTGGTCACTACTGGTTATTGGTCAATCAGCTGCAATAAATCAAGCTCCCACAGAGTTTAAATGATGGAAGCCGAGAATAAACTGTCCGTTGCTGTTTACAGTTGTTAGCAGAATGAATACATTATTTATTAAAGTTGTTTGGTTGGCCTGGAACAGACCACTAGCGTCGGTCTCTATGAGTCTAGACCATCTCAGTTGTAGAGGAGGGGCATGTTCAGCTTGGCCTTGAGGTCCTCTGAAGGACCCTCTTTGTGGTGCATGTCCTTCAGAGGATGTGTTTCTGTGATTCTGATTTGATTTTACATCCCAGTGATGGGGATGCGTGTTTTCTGGTCGTTAATGGCGTGACGGTTCAAATTAAATGTGACGATTGAAGCAAAAAGTATCAAAACCTACTGGATTAGCATCAGACATGTATGCTATTTCACACAGCGGGAGCAGCAGCAGACAGTCTGCCTGTTTTCACACACCTGAAGACGGAGCGTGTTTTTGTTGAACTTGACACACAAAGTAACGCGCCGCAAACACGTAGGCTGCACCCACACACACACACACACACACACAGGAGCAAATACAGACCCATCTAAACATCCTCTCCTTCGTCTCTCCATCCCACTGTGCCTGCACGCAGGGGGAGATTCAGTAGCCCGGTTGCCATGGAAACCGGGCCGAGTGTACCAGCCAGCTCCACCGTTGGCTGATTGTGACTCCCGTGTATTTGTGTGTGCGCGAGATGAACAAGAGTGTACTTGCGTAGGTGTGTGTGAGACTGTAGAGCCTATACATGGCCCTGCTTTCAGCTGTTTGGCTATACGTGCAAAATCCTACACTGTATAGCGCCTGTATGCTTCTTTTTCAGTAATTAACACTTGATTTATATATTTTTTTAAACTTAAAAATGGTTTCACAAATTGTGTGCGGGTGTGAAATCACTCCATACATTTGACAGTTGAGTTGCTAAATCAGGTCTGGCATTATGGGCAGCATTTTTGACTGTTTAGAATCTGTGTCTCGCCCACTGCCCGTCTTAACGAGAGAAATGCTGGGCAACAGCACGGGACAGGTTGAGGAAGCGTTAAGTCATCTTTGCTACAGGTAATGTTCTCAATATAGAGTGTGAGTGATTATGGGTTCCGCCGACCTCAGGCCTCAGGCACATGGACCTGCCTCCACCACCCCGAGCTGCAGAGTTAATGAAGAAAAAGGCAGTGAGTAGGGGGATATGTGCAGGCAAAGATGCATCTAACCTTTCGAAACCACGGGAGACTTCAGCTTCCTGTGTTCACCAACAGCGATGGGATTTATTTTTTCTAAAGCAACACCAGCACTGAACAGGTAAATGTCATTCACATCACTTCCTTCATTTCCTTTCAAAAATGAAGAGGTCAGGGGGAAAAGGGGGACTCGTTTAGCTGCGACACAGCGTGCCTCTAGGAAATGTCATGTCCAGACATAAGCTGCTGCGCGGGTCACAAGTGTAGGATGCCTGAACACAACCTCCTCCACTACCGAAGGAGAAGAAATATTCCTGTCTGATGAAGAGAGGTTTCTTCACCCATTCCCAAAGGGCAAGGAACTCAGGACAGACTAGCAGCAATGTGGCAACAAGAGACCCATAAATTGCAGCGACGATAAGCAAAAAAAGCCTTTGACAAATCTCAATTCTGAGGAAATGACCAATCGGAGCAACCGATACAGAAACACAGTTCGATAAATGGTTACTGTAAGGAAGTGTGTCGGGTAAACCCAGATTGGATGTGGGGTCCTTTGCAGTGATGGCAAGAAGTGCTCGCTCTGCCCTTACGCCAGCAATATTTTGATGTTCTGCTTTTTTTTAATCATTTGGGATGGGAAATATACAACCACAGCTGAAAGGTGCAATGGGTAAAGAGCAAATTGCACTATATGTGGATTTAGCACAGAAATAATTCTACGCTGCTAGACACCTTACGGGTGTTAGTTCTATGAATGCGCTGATTGACAGCCAATCTAAGTGTTTACACCGAGAGACTGGGAGGGGTCAGGGTCAGAGGGCGTTAGTGTGTGGGTGAGTCTAACACCTGGGGCTCGGTATTCAGCATCGGCCCTGGAGGAATCTCTGCTGATTTCTCTCAGCCCTCTGATAATAAAGCTGCGTGTAGCTGCAGTCACCGGGGCTTTGCCGGCGTTACTGGTGAAGCTATCAAAGCCATTCAATGTGTGTAGTCTGTGGGGTGCCTGTGACACACACAGGTGAAGAGACAGAAAGAAGTGCCTCGCTTAAAGACGAGAAAATAAAGGGTTTTGGTGCTCACATTATCTGCATGGTGGACAATTGCGAGTGAAAGCTGACATGGTAATAACAGAGAGGACCAAATTGCTAACAATGGGGCAAATCAAACCCCTTAAACTCTACGATAAGATACATTTCATATGTACTGTAGGTGACGAAAAGTTTAGTTTGGGAGAAGCATAATATTCATGTACTAATGGCTATTATTGCATTATTAGAATCAAGAATATGAAAAAAAAAACACACACACACACACAGCTGGGCTAAATCTGAAATAGACAAAATGTTTAGAAGCAAAGTTGATTATATTATTTTTAAATATGGAAAGATTAGCATAGAAAAGCTGTTAAAACAGTTAAAACGGGATACTCTTTGGCCATGTTACGTTTTAATAAATACCAAGTGGCAATCCTGGAAAAAACACTGTGGAGCCCCCAACTTTAAAATGCCGAGCTTTACAGCAGAAATAAACATGTTTACAGCCTGGTGGTTACTAGCTGTCTCCCGCCGGCTTCACGCGCCCCCCTCAGCTCCACTCTGCCTCTCATTTTTGAGTTAGCCGGGACTTAGGCGGAGTCAGGAAATGCCCAGATGGCACACCATCAGGACAGGCAAACCGTGCAACCATGAAAGAAAGGAGAAAGGGGGCCTACACATGGCTACCTTTTAGGATATTTTGCAATGACGATTAGGGACAGATTTCACTAGTTTAGTGTGGCTCCCTGGAACCTAGGATTGCTATTGATGGTGACAGCTGGAGATACCACACTGAGCTTCAAAACCATGTTTCCAGAATACTATGGTTGATGTCATGGAGATTTATTCCATCTCAGTGCTAACAGCATACAGCACGACTGTCATCTATCTATAGCTTGTAAAAGTAAACTTTAGAATGATGATTTAAAATAGCTCAGCGTGAAATATAACCTAATCATTTCAGCCCTACTGCAAACATTTTTCTTTTTCATGCATATACATATTCCTGGCCTACAGCTGCAGGGAGATTCAGCGACTACTTTTCTGGCATTAAAAGCCCTCACTTCAACTCCATCAAAGTTAATTAAACGAGAGGGAAGTTGAGGTCACGTCTGGCCCCCTGATTAGCAGTCTGAGGGAAGGATTAAGTGTGAAATGTTACCTGTCGGACAAAGCTGTTCGAGGTGGTGTCAGAGGAGGTGCTTCCATCTGAGCGCTTGAATCGGCTCTTCCTCTTGGCGTACTTTCCCTGAGGTTGCGGAGCAGGGGATGGGGAGGAAGGAAACAGAAAGACAGGCAGAAAGAGTTTAATTGTGTTTCTCTGCAACAATTGTCTTGATGTATTTCTGGGAAAACTTCGTATTGACAGCCATTAACGCTCGACGTAGCGCTTTATAAAAGCTTTAGCTCTAGATCAGCCAGTCAGATAGCACCGGAGATAAAGCAGCACGAGACCACAGAGGAAGTCGGCCAGAGAAAATGTGTCCAGCGTGTTCATTACTTGTCATTTCTCATGTTCCGATGCAAACTGGGACCACGTAATCTGATTGGCGGACCCCTGGCAAATGGCCGATCCGGGTTGGGCAGAGGCCGCACATTGCATTATGAACCCACCCTGCCCACATTGCCATGGTTACAGAATACCGACTAATCACATTTGTTGGCAATCAGGAGTCTGTCTATGTTGTTCTTTCGGCTTGGAAAGAGAACAGCTGGATAAGAAATACACAAGAAAGGAAGCGTACATGTTATCTACAGAGCATATCTGATACACACCTGTGTATTCACACTCCTGTTAAACACTGTATGTGGGGGGTAAAGCTCAGTGGTAAAGCATTTGAATGCAGATCAAGAGGTCTCCAGCTCATATCCGGATACCCCCTACCCAGTTCCATGTTGGAGCCCTTCCAGCATGCTATTTTTACGCATTTAATGTCACTTCTTAGAATATAAAACAACCTTCTCTTCCAGATCTCATTTTTCTTGCAGCCACAAATCAGCTGAAACAAGCTCGAACCACTTTAAAGCGCTGCCATAAAAGCTATTTAATTAGTTTCATAGTAATGTCACAGATTTGAGGGTAAGCTAGGACAAAACATCTTTTTTTTTTTTAAATTGAAAGCAGCATACAGTATACCCATCATGCGATGGATTTATCATTACCTTCCATTAACACATATATACTAACATATGGAGGCGCAGCATTGCAAGACATCTCAGCCTGCAGCATTCACACACATCACCACACATTATCAAACTCTGCTAAAAATAACCCATTAATATTCAGTGTGATAGATATCAAGTTGAGTTTCACTATTTATTAACTAAATAAGTGTTACATTCTACAGTGCTCTCAGGAATTAGCATGGTATATTGTTAAACGGGAACAAAAGAGATTTGCGAGAACCAATTGTCGTGAAAAGAACTTGTTACTGGCTGTTTAAATCTGACTACAGTATTGGAAGTCTTCCTCCTAATTCTCCTACGAGTTCTGTTCACCAGGAGACTCTCCTGAACAACTGCTTCAAACCCGTCCAAATGTTTGTTTATCCAGCGGCTGTTCTCAGAGTTACGGATTAACAACCAGCCACCAGTAACTGTCCTCCTCCTCTCTGGATTTTCTTCCCGCTCTCACGTCACATTTGACGGGGCACGCCGAGGCCCTCGGATGAACGCCGCCATCGTGCCTGTCTTTAAACAAACATGACCTGTTACACCAGCGCCAACTGGTGCGAACATAAAAAACACACCGCGCCCGAGAGGGTTCCAGTGTTAGCAGATAAAAGAGAAACACATCTGTTGCGCACTCCTCTCCGAAAATGTCACCCAGGAATTAATTAGAATTTATCTTAAACCTCATGTAGCGCAATAAATTATGTATCTAGTCTTTTCTGCTACGCTTGGTTTACTATTGGATGGTTTGGGATGAACACAGTATGGGCTGTTCCACGGCAAAGTCTCTGTTCAGCAGCGATTGCTGTGATACACCTGTCTGAAAGGTGCTGTTTCTTTCATGTTAAAATTGAGTGTGAGGTGATGATGCCAGAGAAAAGATGCTGAAGGGCAACTGTGTTGGAGCAAAAATAGAGGATGACATCGGTGTTGGCAAATCCACCTACACCAACTGCAAAAGGTGTTCAAGAACCATGACTTCTCTGAAAATGCTGTGAGCACTCACTCATGAAAATACTTGAGTCATACAAGTAAAACACAGGTTGGTACTGTATGAGTCTGTACATACACTCACTTACCAGTCCACTAGGCACACTTCTTCATACACTTACTTCTTCTGATATGTTCTTCTGATAAGTGTTTCTATTATTTATTAGTCAGTGGGCTGGGCTAAATAATAGAAACACATTTGTGTCTAATCCAATCCAGTTTAACAGAAGCACAAACTGCATCCTCTTAAATGGTCATACAGTTAAATTACCACCTGTTTGAACATAAACTTAACAGTGTCAGAGTCATGAAGGAGGATTTAATGCAGCGCTGCTGTATTAGAAAGCATTGGTTTTCCCCTAAAGAGCTGGCAAGTGAGCGTATCTATGTATAGAAATGTATCATTTATGTACATTTAAAGGATTTATGGGAGCATTTTAGATAATCTGATCAGAGGAGTCTGTTAACTATTACCTATGCTATTAACAGTTCTCAATGTCTGGATTCTTTGTATATTAGAATTTATTTATTTATTTTTAAAATGCGACGTTGGGAGAGTTTAGCATCACTTGAGATTTTGCAGACCTTGCTCACCCCTGCCCTAGCATGCAATACAACAAACAAAAATCCACAGTCCTCGCTCTCAGTAAAAATGGTACACAATTTGACTTGTCACGGCTACCAACAAGTGTAGTAATGATGGCCATAAACCAGCTTGCACATGAGCAGCAATTCCCCCAAGTGTGCTTTCCATACTCCGTCAAGTCACGATGTCTGCCGTGAAAAAGGTCTGCTGATTGTTTATGTGAACCTAATAAGAGAGCAGAAACAATTCTCGTGCATATTCTCCAGAAGCCAGAAGAAAATGGCTGCTGCTGTAGAAGCCAGCTGTTTAGATTCCCCTAGTGTATTGTTGTAAACAACTCTGCGAGTGAAACAACTTTCACAGTTAACGTGAAGATCAAGAATGCCTTGATCACTTTTTGTCACATACCTTGTTGCTCTGACAGATTGTAGGACTATCCAGTTGCATGCAGGGGTAATTTTTCTGTTTTGGTTGAAATGACCCATAAAGAAATCCAAATTGTGTATTACCACACCCACACTCATATTTTGATAAGAACAGGGTCTCATTTCTTATACTGAAAGCACTTTAAGCACATCTGCCAAGGATGTACCAGACCGCCTCCAGATGTGGACATGCTAACATGTGTCCATTTGGATCACTTGCATCAACAGGTTGTGATGTACCCAGACAAAGAACAGCATGAGCAACGACTTTATCGCTCACCTCTCTTTTCATTTAGATAACATGACTACTCTGTGGATTTGGTGACAATCTGTTAGATAATCTGCCCGATCCCCAATGCTTGTCCCGCTGGAGCTGTTGCCGTGCCGCCAGATATCTCTGCAATTAAGCTTCCAGTGAAACTCTCATCATAACGGTCGGCTAAATTACTCAAATAATGTTCAGGAAACAGTGTCAGAAGCAAACACGTCTTGTAACACGATGTGTGTGTGTGTGTTCGGAGGGATCTCTGGCACCACGATGGGGCTGGTTCCTGTCAGTAAAGGGCAGAGAAATGCCAGAGGAAGTGGGGAGGGGAGGCTTCCTGTTGGTAAACATCCTCCCAGATTAAGTGTATAATTAAGAAGGGTGTTGTGTGCGGGCAGGGGGTTTTAAACTGGAGGGCAGGGAGTGTGGAGGGTAGCACGGCGCACTGTACCCAGACTGTCAAATTTAGACCGCATTACAAATATTCAGACAAAATCATCCACATCTCATTGTGCTCACAGAGATCCGCTCTGATCTGCAATCTGACAGCGATCAGCAGCCTTCAGGCGCTGAATTTGAATCGGCCCATATTCCAGTTCTTCTCCTTCTGTGACAGGGAGCTCTGACAGCCTGGTTACAAATGGATGTAACAGCGTGAGCAGCTGCAGGTCAACATGATCTTCAATTGATCAGAGGTGCCACACACACACACACACACACACACCAATCCCCGCTGCCTGACACAAGGAGGGTGTCCATCTGCTTCTCGCCGCAGCCTCTCGGCAGATAAAGATCTGATTTCTAAAAACAGACAGGCCGAGGTGAGATGGCGAGAGCGGGACGCGCACAGTGGGACTTTCAAAGTGGACGCAATAGGAGTCAGGAGAGCTGAGGGGGAAGAGAGAGATGAGAGGAGTGGGAGTAAAGAGGAGAGAGCAGGACTTGGCATGGTTTGAAGCGCTGGTTGTCTGTGGTGAGGTGTTTTTTTTTTTTCCTTCTTCTTCCTCCTTCTCCAGAGAGACAATGACTGAACTCAGCGTGGGTGTGTTTGTTCTAGATATTCTCATCATGCAGTTTTTTTTTGGTTTTTTTTTCATCCATTTAAGCTGTTATGGCTAAACATGCCCGCAACATCATGCTACTTCCTAGGAGCCAGTGTTTACTTGGGCGAGAGAGGGGAAGGATTAAACTGGAATTTTATCATTCAATCAAGTTGAAGGTGGTGCTAGACTAGAATTTCGTTAGTTTACAAAACAGAAAAACAGATTTTATGTCCTCAAATAAACAATTTAACATATTTCCTCCTCTAACAAGGAAGGCTAATAACTTAGAAGCTCTTTTTTTATTATTTACGCCCCAAATCAACTCTTTTCCAGCCGGCCACGTCTTGTGGAACATCTATTTGGTTAATTACTGATTAATTAAACAAAGGCGTGGTTTTCATGAGAATCCAATGGGCAGATCAGACAGCCTCAAAACAAGCGTTACATCATAGCATGGACTTATTAACCGACTTACACAGGCCAGGAATAATAAATCAAAAACCTACGTGAGGAAAAAACTACAACCTATCACCCAGGTTCGCTTCTTCTTCTTCTTCTTTTTCTTCAAATAATCCGTTTGACTAAATTCATGCTTTAATCAGTGCAGCGCGCACAAGCGTTTAAGACTCCCGATGGCAAATGAGACGACTTAATTGCTGAACAACCTGTTAATCTCCAGAAGTGGAGCAGCTCTGCTCTTATTAAAAAGCATCTTTAGCGTGGATGCGCGGCATCCTGCGCAGAGCATTCCCAGCCTAATGTCACAATATTTCTGTTTTCTCTCCGTTTCTGTTCCGCGCTCTTACCTGTGTGTGTGGATGATGGTCGAACATGTCCATTTGGATCTCCTGGGTTGAGGTCGAAGGCGTCCTGGACATACTACTTTTCTGTACCATTGATTTAACTTTGTTTTAAAATCTATTTTCAGTTTGGTGTGTTTATGATGAACTCATCTTCTGTCTTTTTTTTTTTTCTTTTCTTTTTTCTTTTTCCTTTCTGTCCAGGGAGGGTGAAGCCGCTGATGTATCTAAGCTGGCTGGTAGTATAATGGCAACAGCTGCCTCCCTCCAGCCTATAGCGTTACACACTGGCGCACCAGGCTTTTACACGACGGTCAACGACACGTAATGACAAACACACATCCGGTTGCGGTGCTTTCAAAATAAAATACTTTGCAAAGGAGGGCATGCGGTCCTGAAGTGTATGATTTCTATTCTGTTCTATTCTGTACTGGACCACGTCCAGCCGTGAACACACAATGTGTCATAGCCACATTGATGTACTGCCTACTCAACTGATGTCCTCTTGAATAAGCGTGTTTCGCCTCATTCATTCAAAATTTTAAATGATCGCCTCAAAAGGCAAACGTGAGTCATTTCTGTTCGTTAGTAGGGAGACGCTTTTAAAATACTCTCTTAAAGTACTCTCGGTTCACATTGCCAGCCCAGATTCATTCAACAGCTCGACAGCAAGCTCACCTCATACAGCCTAAATGACTGACTATCTTCAGTAACAACAGGATCCAGAGCAGATGCTAGGCTAAGTAATGCAGAGGGTGAACTTTGATTTAGTCTTGTTACTGTTTACTTTTCTTTGAATGAGTTTGAGTGATAAATAAAATGCCCTCAGTTTTTAAAGTATCCTCACTTTACTTTCAGTCCCTGCAGCTTTTCCTCAGCACTGGATAGAGAGTACTGGATGTCAGTTTTTATATTCATTTGAAAGAACATTTTTATTCAATGTATTACCATATTTATGTCCAAATAAATGTTGAATATATCTTAACTGAAAATCACACCTATTTGTTGTTAGGCTATTCGTGTACTACTAATTATGATGATGATGAATATGACAATACGACTGTAAGAGTAACAGTTGTGACTAAGACATAGGTCCAGACCTCTCAGCAGACACTGAGTGTGCAGGCTTTTATTCTGAAGGCGGCGTACTCTGTTTTCCGGTGTGTTTCTGTCTGTCTTGCCGTCGTTTCACTCTCTTGTGTGCGCTCAACAGACTCCAGCTGGAAGCCGAGGTCCACGCCCCGCTGAACAGACTCCACCTTCACTTATCGATTGATGAGGGAACAACAGAGTGGCGGTGATGGAGGCTGTGAGGGTGGACAGGCTGTCCCCACACTGGGATCCAGAAACCGGGGGCCCTGCAGGGCTGTAATGGGGTTGGGAATAGTTCAATTTCACAGTCAGTTTGTTGCAGCAGCAGGGAAGCTCTGTATCTGAGGACTGATTTGAGGAAGGGGGGACTGTTAGTGTGGCTTTAGCAAAACACCAGAGCCCCCCCACTTCCAGGGACCCCTGTTTTTAACTGAGCTAATCTTGACTAAGGGCCACGTGGGACCAGGATTGGGGCTGGTTGAGTGTTGCAGAAGAGGCAGAGCCTTTCTGGGCCCCTGAGAGATGCAGGAAACTATAGATAGCAACAGTTTAATGGCCCCTGAATGAGATGCTGTCGAGGGGGGTTGGAATTTCTAGCATTTCTCCGGTGAATAAAGACAAAATAAATGTTGCTCACTGATATCAGAACAAATCTCATAAAGGAAAATGTAATGATGATGGATGTCACATTGTTAAAGCACTGTATTAACTGTCTGTTGGTGAAATGTGTGATAGGCTATAGCTGAGATGGATTCTTCAGGTTGTGTTCATGTACTTGTGTTCAGGACAGCTTTTGAGTCTGAACTCACCAAAAACTCCAGTTCTTTCTATTAGTTCCAGCCAGGAAGCTAAAACAATGAGCCGATAGATGCTAAAAAGCTGTGTAAGACCAGGTTACATGGTTATTCTCGATGGTTTCATTTAATTCACCACAGAGAGTTCTTATGAAAACTCTTAGAGGATGAGTCATTCTCAGATGATGACGACAACTACTTACATGATAAACACTGAGTTCCCACTGCGTAAATGATATCATATCGATTGATTAAGTAAACCTAAAACAAAGCGACTATTTATCCACCTCTCAGAGGAGCCACCCAGAGATGACAACGACCCCCACACCTGTTGCAGACAAAGGGAAATCTGTGTGATCAGAGCCGATGGCGTCAGACTGAACACCCACAAGATCATCCTCTGCTGCTGCTCGTCATACTTCCGCTTTCCGGTATGCTTGGTATACTGTAGGTGGAAGCTTTCCTCCTCTTCCAAATAATAATAATAATAATAAAAAAGGCTGCAGTACAGGATCATAATCTAATCTGAAACTGTCTCCAAGTCCCTGCAGCTCGCCTGCAGCAGCTTCCTCCTGGAAAAGCATCATGAGCAGGAGCAGGAGACTTTCAGGTTGTCCTCAGCTGGATCGCTCACTTGTTTTTCACCTTTCAGCTGTTGAACAAGGTAACTGAGTGGAGTGAGTCAGCGGTTACCTCAATAAATCTAACTATATAATGCACTCTATGCTGAATATGCTTATATTCAGGCACTGTTCTGGTTTTGTGCCGTGTGTTTGTCTCCTTTATATCACGATACCTGGACAACATTAAACATTATTCAACATTAAATGCATATCTGAGCTGCCTGGTGGTCATCAAAGGTTGAGTGACGTTACCGCTGGCTCATGTTGAAACCATTTAACACAGGAAAATCAGTCAAATGTGACACTAAACTTCAGTCAACTGCACCCCTTAGTCAAAAGCAGGAATCCAGCATTTGAAGGACGGAGACTAACTTTTGTTCAAGCATAACCCATTAACAACAAAGAAGAAGTACAAAATTAAGATGAGAGCATGTGCACAAGGCCTAATTCTACAAAGACCGAATTATTTGCTGGCTTCAGCGGTAGATAGAGTTGGAGTTCAACTTCTTCAAGGTTGTGCTCTTGCTGGATGATACGTTCCCCTGCAGTGAGGAAAGATAAAGCCGTACCGGCTCATGATCTGGTACTTTGGGTGATGCTTTACCCAATTATCGGTATTCTGGGTTATTTGAGGTGAAGAAGTCACACAAGTGCTCCTCACGCACCCACACTCCCAGGCATACAGAGTTGCCATGGCAACGGGCCGCGGCCACTGATGCTGGAGAGTCAAGGAGGCAACAATAGCAACCTTAATAAGTAGCCAGTCAAATGGTAATGTACCAGCTGGCTATTTTTACAAGTATCTTCATGAGTACCCTCTTGCCAAACCAGCTCATTGTTGTCTTTTTTATTTTTAGCAGAGGACACTCAAAATCTTTTTTTCAGATTTATTATTTTTAACTCCGGAAGCTGCATATTTTAGACATCTTCTATTTGCCAGACGTGTCCCTGTTTATGCTGCTAATTGCTTCACGAGGGAGTCCTTCACACCTTTTAATTGGTTTTATTCATAGTCCAATATATGCAATATTTTTAATTCTTGTCAGAGATGACAGGATATGTAAAGTTGTGCAAAAATACCGCTGATGTGATTTATGTGCTTTAAATATATAGATCGAATACAGCAATGAAATGACTAACAACCGAACGACAAACCAAAAATACATTTGTCCTTACAAGTAATACAGTAGAGTACTTTTTGGTTGGGTATAGATATAGATATGTGTATAGATATTTTTAGAAAATAACTGAGAGTGTATTACGTTGTTACACATGTTTATGTCATGTTTAATTATATGGCTATTATTAGGGATGCTGTTTTGAAAGTTTTGATCAAAGGTCATGCGAAAAAAACGGAAAATAAAAAATCTGGATCATTATTTTACAAACGTCGTATCAATATGGGTTAACACATCGGCTACATAATCATATTTAAGAGGTTTGATAAGAGTCTAGTACCAGCTGCATTTGTGGTCTCAACATCGCCCTCATGTGCTTGAAAAACAGAATACAAGCAACTCCTTTCTCACCCATAATGCATTGCAACCACACTGGTTAGTACCATTATTTCACAAGGGGGGATTTGGCAATGCACATTTTGATAATTCGCTCAAGATTCCTATTGTCTGTCACAGATTTCTGTCGGTTATGTCTTTAATATAGATATTTATTAGGGCTATGGGTTGTGTATTTCAATAACATATCCATTATGTTTCGAGATATCACCGAGCTGTTTCATGACTTGAGATGGACTCTCCTCTAAAATGGTAGCTTCCAGTCGGTCTCTGAAACCTTCCTTTTCCTATTGAAGTAGCAGCCATGAGGTAGGACCGCTGTCGATGGCACAGTAAAAGACAGAATTTAACTGTTAAAATGCACACATGTTAAGCTCAAATCACTCCACGGGGACACCAGAGGTCCTTCTTTTTCTGGATGTGAAGTTTAATCATCACTCCAACTACATATTCCCACATTTTAACGTGGCCATGTGTAACACGATGTAGCGGACAGAGGCCATGTTGTCACCCGGCTGGCAGTTAGCTAGCTGTGCGGCTAACAGCCTTTGAGCTATCACGCAACAAGATTTCCATTCAGTTTGAAAACATATGACTTTTATGGACACAGAATCTCGTGTTTAATTGTTGGCATTAAAATTAACCGGCTGTTGTGTGTTCGTCCTGCAGCATGCTCAGGCTCCAAAAGAGGCTGGCCTCCAGCGTCCTGCGCTGCGGGAAGAAGAAGGTCTGGCTGGATCCCAACGAGACCAATGAGATCGCCAACGCCAACTCCCGTAAGTAGAGCAACAAGTAGATTGGTGATAAGGGTCACAGCTTTGTGATTTACCGAGATGGTGATGAGTCAGTCAGTCTGTCCTGAGCACATCGGACCCAACAGTGAAACTGAGGGATAGAGTTAATAGCCAGCACATCTAATACACTAAGATCAGGGAATCTGTTTAATTAGGCTTTTGAGGACATAGTTATGTAGTTCACTTTCATGTCTTTAAAATTTTACTCGTCTTTAAACAGAAGTCTGGCTTTGTATGAAACTATACGGTCTGAGGTAAGACCAGAGCTTAATGTGTGATCAAGTGCATATTATTAAACTTAAAAAGTAGAGGACATTATGCTCCTGCTTTTATTTAAGTTCTGCTGTAAAGTAACAGATATTATTAAGAACAGGTGAACTCATCCAAATGTCTTTCTACAGCTTGTGTTTCAAATACCTTAAATACATATATATGCATGATAATTGGTACACTGCAGTGTATATTGGATGTATTTCTCATTGTAGTATCATGCGATGCTATATGCTTTGTTTATCCACAGTTCAAGACAGATTTACTAGTTTGACTGCTGAATGAACAGTAGGTTTGGTAATGAGATGCACACTGCTTAAGTTTTTTTTGTTCATTCTGCATCCTCTTTCCTTCTGTGTTTCAGGCCAGCAGATCCGTAAACTGGTCAAGGATGGTCTTATCATCCGCAAGCCTGTTACGGTCCACTCCAGGGCCCGCTGCCGCAAGAACACACTGGCTCGTCGCAAGGGAAGACACATGGGAGTCGGTAGGTCGCGGCTCTTATTTGTGCAAGAGGAAAGCCGTTGCCGTCTTTCGTTAGAAGTACAGTTGACGGATCTTGTTAATCTCTGTGTTCAGGTAAGAGAAAGGGTACAGCCAACGCCCGTATGCCAGAGAAGTTGTCCTGGATGCGTCGCATGAGGATCCTGCGTCGTCTGCTGCGCCGCTACAGGGAGGCCAAGAAGATTGACAGGCACATGTAAGTTGATGAAATTCACATCTGCGGAAATGATTTCAGAAGGTCTGTTTACATTCAAAATCAAAGTCTAAATTCTGCAGCTTTTGGATTTAGCTCACAGATACAGTATTTTTTAGCTACTATGTTGTGTATTCTGGTGATTTATATTATTTTTTTTAAATTTGTATTTCTACCTTGTTCCTATTCAGGTACCACAGCCTCTACCTGAGGGCCAAGGGTAACGTGTTCAAGAACAAGCGCATCCTTATGGAGCACATTCACAAGCTGAAGGCAGACAAAGCCCGCAAGAAGCTCCTGGCGTAAGTTAAAACTCCGTCCGTGGTTTGATCAGTTCTGCCGATTTACCCACGGTGTGAGCTGTATTTCTACCTGAGCGAGTGTCAGATGGCATTTTGCTTTGCTTTAAATTATGCGTTGAGTGAAAGGATTTTGGAGATCAGGGTCTAGGGCCTTTACACACAACTTGAAGAATAACGGTGGTGCTTTATGTCGTACATCAGTTTGTGATTAACTATGTTAGGTTATGGATTGCCCCAGTTATTGATTAATTTAAAAAAAAAAAAAAAAAACTGTTCACATATATTAGATTTACCTTAAATTTTATGCCGCCTATGTTCATGTGGATATTAAAAGTTGAAGAGGCAGGAGAAATGCTTACACACTGTATAAACCTCTGTCTCTCCTCTCCTACAGTGACCAGGCTGAGGCTCGTCGCTCCAAGACAAAGGAGGCCCGCAAGCGCAGAGAGGAGCGTCTCCAGGCCAAGAAGGAGGAGATCATCAAGAACTTGTCCAAGGAGGAGGAGACCAAGAAGTGATCTGGCTCTTTGTGTCCTGCTGTCAAGTGCTGACAATAAAAGTGTACATAAAGACACAGATGGTCTCCTGTGCTTACTCATTCATCATTAGGGATTCTTTACTTTAGAATGAAAAGCTGCTGGGCTAACAGAGTATCTATAGGTCTGTTAAAATGTTTCAAATGTCTTAGTGAGTATTAAGAGGTTGCAGGTAAAGTCACAGGGGTCTTGAATATTTATACATCTGTTGTATAAAGTAACACATTTCTTGATTTGTTTAGTATGTGGTCACAGGCTTTTGGGATACATAGCACATGTGTGAACTACAAGTGGGTCCATGTGATTATGCATTAGGCTCTTGAGTCCTTTCTGTAGAGTTTAGCATTTAGCAAACAAAACTAATCCTGCTAGCCACAGTAGTGCAGCACATGTTGAGTCAAAACGTACTGGCTGAAATGTGGCAAATGCCAATCATTTCATTAGATAATAGTAGTTTACCATATTTTCATTCTTCAAGCTATATGAAAACAAGGCCCTGCATTCTATATGGTACACTATATTGCCAAAAGTATTTGCTCATCTGCCTTTACACGCATATGAACTTAAGTGACATCCCATTCTTAATCCATGGGGTTTAATATGACGTCAACCTACCATTTGCAGCTATAACAGCTTCAACTCCTCTGGGAAGGCTTTCCACAAGGTTTAGGAGTGTGTTTATGGGAATTATTGACGATTCTTCTAGAAGCGCATTTGTGAGGTCAGACACTGATGTTGGATATGAATGCCTGGCTCGCAGTCTTCGCTCTAATTCATCCCAAAGGTGTTCTATCAGGTTGAGGTCAGGACTCTGTGCAGGCCAGTCAAGTTCTTCCACACCAAACTTGCTCATCTGGATATGGACTTTGCTTTGTTCACCGGTGCACAGTCATGTTGGAACAGGAAGGGGCCATCCCTAACTGTTCCCACAAAGTTGGAAGTATGGAAGTGTCCAAAATCTCTTGGTATGATGGAGCATTCAGAGTTCCTTGGAACTAAGGGGTCAAGCTCCTGAAAAACAACCCCACACCATAATCCCCCTTCCACCAAACTTCACTCTTGGCTCAATGCAGTCAGACAAGTCCTGTTCTTCTGGCAACCGCCAAACCCAGATTTGTCCATCAGATTGCCAGATGGAGAAGCATGATTCATCACATGTCTCCACTGCTTTAGAGTCCAGTGGCGGCGTGCTTTACACCACTGCATCCAACGCTTTGCATTGCACTTGGTGATGTATGTCTTGGATGCAGCTACTCGGCCATGGAAACCCATTCCATGAAGCTCTCTATGCACTGTTCTTGAGCTAATCTGAAGGCCACATGAAGTTTGGAGGTCTGTAGTGGTAAATGGCCTTGCTTTTATATAGTGCTTTTCTACCTATTGGTACTCAAAGCGCTTTACAGTCATAGACACATCTACCCATGACTGTAAAGCGCTTTGAGTACCAATAGGTAGAAAAGCACTATATAAAAGCAAGGCCATTCACACAAGCACACACACATTCACACACCAGTGCCACGGAACTGGGGGTTCAGTGTCTTGCTCAAGGACACTTCGGCATGTGGCACATACCGGGGATCGAACCGCTAACCCTCTGGTTCGTGGACAACCCGCTCTACCTACTGAGGCACAGCCGGTAGTGATTGATGCTGCAGAAAGTCAGTGACCTCTGTGGACTATGCACCTCAGCATCCGCTGACCCCGCTGTCATTTTACGTGGCCTGCCACTTTGTGGCTGAGTTGCTGTCGTTCCCAATCGCTTCCACTTTGTGATAATACCACTGACAGTTGACTGTGGAATATTTAGTAGCAAGGACATTTCCCATTTCCCAAACTTTTCCATGCCAAGGCCCCCCAAATAGCTTTAGCTTCTGGCCGGGGACCCCATTTGCAAACCAACAGACAATACTACAAAATATGTAAAGAAATGTCATCTTTTATAATGTTTTTTCTTACTTTTATTCACTATTCAATAACTATTACATTGTTTAGCATCAGTGCTGCCTCATATTTTCTGATTTTAGTTCTTAGGTTTTTTTTTGCAGCAGTGTCCTCCACGACAGGGCTGTTGGTCTGTTCCTTCGGTCTCTTTCTTGTCAAAAACCTGTCCATTTTGTGCTAGCTACACGCTAGCTTGAGGAACACAGCAGCTTGATAAAAGGCGCAGGGCGCAAACCGCCAGGTCTACACAGATCATGAGGTCATGAACGATGTTTTGACTGGCAGAGAATCAAAAAGATGAGCATGGCAAATAACATTTCGATATGATATATTATTAATCATTATATTTTATAATAATGATTAATAAAATACTTAGACTATATTTTATAATAATGGTTAAAAACAAATCGATTATATTTTTTTCATTTTTCTAATTTTTTTTTTCTCATCTTCCCTCCAATTGTTTGAGGTCCCCCAGCTCCCCCTGGCGGCCCCCACTTTGAAAACCACTGCTCTAGAAGATCATGAGCCTATCCTGGCTGTCACTGGGTGAGAGGCCGGATACACCCTAGTCTATCACAGGGCTTTTATTATTTCCAGTGTTTTTACTTTAAATATCTTTATATGTCTTGAATAGTAATGTTCTGTGATAATAACTGTTAAAGTCACTTTAAAGACACCAGTCCTTTCTAAAACAGCAACAAAGGTCTTAATCCTTAGTTATGCATGAAAGGAAGGGCTGCTGTCAAAACAAGGGCAGATTAACTCTAATGTGGGATCACTTTTATCGTTATGCTCTTTAACCACACAATCAAGAATGATGTTTGTTTTTTTAAATAAAGAACTTGAAACAGTTTAATTCAATGACAAAAATTGGAGGCATTCTGGTAGTGGTCTTTCTTAGAAGAAGTCACATCTGGATGCTGAGCCGAAAAGGCTAACTTTCCTTTCACTAAATTAATAGTTTTACTCATAACATCGGAGTCCTTTATTTAGTATCACACAAACCTGTCATCGAATAGGAAAGGGAAAGATTTGTGTCTTTCGTAAAAATATTGATCTCCAGTTTTTCCGGGCAACTTGTTTACTCATGTTTTTTAACAAATTAGTTTACCATATAATCATATAGATGTATCTTCAGAAAGTGAGATTTTCGTCCTGTCCTGATTTATTTTATTTCCTGAGGAAATACAGTGCTTTAGTCCCGACTTAAGTCCCTAACCGTTTGTCTCCATCTAGTGGCTGTGGCTGGTATAACAAATGGTTTGATTTAGTTTGATTTAAATGTAAGCTAAGGACATCCTTAGCTTACATTTCATATCATACATAAGTCTTAAAAATGGCTGAATTTCAGCAGTTCAACTATCAGGATTCTTAAATAAAATGTAAAAGTCACTTACAATGTTGTCCATTAATTATAGATTGTAATCTTGGATCAAAACTTGAACTTGCTATCCACTGTTTGTTTGTTTTTTGTTAAATGCCTGCTCTTACTTGGCTTTTACTACGCTGCTGTAATGAGAGCACGTTAAACAACCTGCAATAACAACAAAGTGTCTTGTGTCCTAAACCTCTTTTCATTTATTTAACGCAACATATACCTCAGATAAGATGTTACCCTGCAGTCTGTCCTGGTCACTGACACCTGGAATGCAGCTCAAGTTGGTGTCCGTTTCATCTGCTGCTTCCGAGAAAAGAAATCTGTGATGCACCATCTACAGAAAATGACCTTACACCGCTTCTGTGAACATTATTTTGTGGCTAAGTTATGATTATTCAAATGCACACACCAAACAACCTATCTTTTTGTATGTTACACACAAGCAACAATAATCTGCTTCGTTCAACATATTAAAGATTGGTTTATGACTTAGTGTAGTGTAGTGGCGGGTTTATCATGTCCTTTACAGCCATAGCAGGAAGTGTTAATAAAGAATGTACACCTTGAAGTGATGTTGTACCCTGCATATCTTATCAGGCTTGCATGCTGTCGTCATTGGGCCGTTGTGGTTGGAGTGCTTCTGAGACGCGCAGAGTACCAGTAGTTCACACAGGCACGAGGGTACCACCAGGCCTCCTGCAAAGCAGCCGTGGAATGCACTGGGATCAGCTGTTCCATAACCACATGACCCCCGTTACTGCCCCCCTTGGGCACACGCCTTCCATCACACCTCCCCGGGGACCCATTCACTGGTCACAGCCATCAAGGCACAGGGTGAGGACAATTCCAGGGCCCACAGCTGGAGAAAACTCACAAAATGATTCCATCAGGTGACCCAGAAGTCCCCAAGCTCATGATCAGATCCTCATGAAGCTTTACAGTCAAGCCCCGTCAGGTGGGTGAGCGAGAGGAAAATGCTCAAAACAGAACAGATTGGTAAGCTGACACAGTTAGAACTGGAAAAAAAAACTACACTTTTGTCATTTGAAACGTCTGTAAGGAACTGAATAAAATGAGTGTTGAGCTTCAAGTAGTGCTCATTTTTATAACTGGTAATCAAGTTGTAATGTTTTGGTTTGAATATAGCAGAAAAAAATAGAAACTTCATTACTACCTAAGCAAATCCAGCAAATTCTGTCCTTTACAAGAAGAAAAGTAAACATTTGATCAATCATTAACAAAATCTGCTTATCTTATGTTGTCACAGGCTTTCTTCTTTTTCTTTTTTCTTTTTTAAATGTGCACACTCCTACACACAAGACATGTAATAGGTCAGAAAATGCTTCATGTAGATCACATGCATTGCTTAATAAGTAAAAATATGACATGAATTAAAGCTGATTGGAATGACTCATGAAACTCATTGATTTACATGCTGGTTTCATCCCACTGACTTTTGGCTCTTCTTAAGAACGCCTCATCGATGCAATATTTTTGACCCGACTTGTTTCCATCTTATCATTGGTTTCAACGGTCTTAATGAAACGGAGAGGGACCTAACCCAAACAATATACCGGCCTCCACAGATAGTTGCTCTGTCTCACTATGAGGTCAATCTGATCTGCGTGATATCAGCTCTTGATCATTGTAGACAACCGCAAGGAGGATCAGTGAGACAGGAAGCTCTGCACGTGCAAAGACGTTCTTTAAAAGCGATGCTAGAAAACCCTCAAGCATGATTTACATCCTGTTCATACTGCTATTTTCATTGCAGATTATTTACAGCGGAAGCAGAGCAGCAGCTACGTAGCTGCTGAAGGAGATGCTCTTACATGAAAGAGGTGGTGAAATTTGTGTGACAATGGTACCTTTGTACCTCTGTTCTTCCTGTGAGGATGTCATATGGCTCCTAAGAGGGAGTACTTGGCTCACCCTCGAGAATCTCACTCACCCCTCCTCCATCACTGTCTGCCACTACAGCTTCCTGTCAAGCGGAAACACACATGCACAGCTGTGTTTCCTGTGACTTAACCTAAATCGAAATCAACAGTATACCAGAATCAGAATTTCAGAATTGATTTATTGTCATTGCACAGCAGCACAACGAAATTAACATTAACAATTTACTTGACAGTGATAATGCATTTTTGCCTCTGCTTAATTACACCTGAAATACACAATCATCCATCTTTAATCACAGTTCTAGCATAATCCATCCATGCTGAATGAGAGAGGCAAAAGCTTACAAACACTGGGGTTGCACAATGCTGCGAAACCTCCTGTGTTACAAGATTATGTCTGTCATCTTGAAAAATCGCTTATTTGGCTTTAATGTGGTTAAATAGCTAATGGGGTCTTTGGATGGAAATGGCATGTTCCGAAATAAGCTAATGACTGACTGTTGTGTGTAGGGGGAGGTAGAGGGGTGGCCTGTAATGAGGGGAAACCAGATGCTAGGTCTGGATATTTGATTTAACAGGCAGCCAGAGAAGCAAGGTGTTTGCTGCTCTACCTCTTCTGGGGATGTGGCTCCTTTCTTTTGCCCTCTGCCTACTTATTACCATGGAGCTTCCACACGGGAGAAAACCACTTTCCCCACATTCCTATCCACAGTCCTGCTAGTCTCATGACGCATGAAAGGTCATGCATATGTGTGTTAACTCCCCGAGGGCTCGCTCTTGGGGGTGGGTTTTTTGTTTTTATCAGATCAGGAAATGTGGGTGCACTGATTTGAAATGTGCTGCCGCTCAAAAAGAAGTGAAGAAGACAAGTGAAAGCTTTATTATCGCAAACACAGAGTAACCAGCTCTTCTCATAAGTGAAGCGGAAGGTTTGAGGTAAAAAGCAGGTTAAGTGTAGCTTTTACTTTCCTTAACAACCCTCTGTCCCAATTTGTTTCCGTTAGCATGATTTTGTTAGCTTATTAGACCTTCATTATCGATCAGTCCCTTCTGTGTGGTCACGGCAAGGCAGCCTCCACAACAAGCTTTGTGCGAAACTGTACGTCTGCCAAAAAAAGAAACCTTCCCCAGGGCTCTTTTGTTTTGGATTTTTTTGCGTGAGTGGGGTGGTGAGGTTTCTGTGGCACAGTCCGGCTTACTCAGCAAGTAGTTAGCAGGCATTATTGTTTAATTGCACGGGTGAAACAGACGGGAGAGACTGAAAGTGAACTGGGTGTGTCCATCTGTTTGTGCATCCTTATTGTGAAACGTATCCCATATGCTCCATAATTTCCCACATTCATCCCCCTGCCTGTGTGAGCTATGACTTTCTGCTCCTCTCATTTCTGGCTGGTTACATTTGTTAGTTAGTTAGTTACCTTGGTGATCCAGCCAGCAGTGCTACCACGTGTCGTGTAGAGACGTTCCTTCCACTTTCCCCAAACTGAGACGCACTTACCAGAGGATATGAGTCGATACAGCAGGCAAAGTTTTACTCTAGAATAAAAGAAGCTTGTGTGTGTTGTGTGTAGGTAAGAGTTTGGGGGTATTAGGAGTCCCTCTGATTGGGTGGAAAGCCTCTGCCCCCTTCCTACTCCGTCCCATGTTGGGTTTGAACATGTTTTCTGACACACACACACTACTCAAGAGGAACAAACTGTGGGCTAATTCAGTGCTGGGTGCTCATGTTACTGCCACCTTTTTGTCCAAAGGGGAGAGGGGCTCAGGGGGTGTGGGCGGAGGATGACTGGGGGAAGGAGGGGAAAGCAGAGAGGGAAGGCTGGGGCTCTGGGTTGGGGGCGGAACTGAAAGAGCTCCAGTTGTCGGCGTACAGCGGAAAGAAGAACTGTGTGAACTCATGAGAAAAAGAGAGAGAGACAGAGAAAAGAAGGCTGGTGGACCAGAGAGACATGACAAGGATTAAAGCAGGATGTGGACAACTCAAACAAAGTTTCAACCCAGCTGACCTGGACCCAAGCAGGAAAGGAGCTAAAAGAAAGCAGAGTTGCAAAGACGACTGAGGACTTGTCTGAGCAAGAGACGGAAAGTGAAGATAGGTGAATGACTGAGAAGGCTTGCTCACTCTCTGAACGAGGGACAGGAATACTGAGTCAAACCAGACAGACAGGAAGAGGATGAGGAGGAGTTGAGTGTAGTAAAAGAGAAGAGAGAAAAGGAGAGACAAAGAGAAAGATTAACAGTGTGCCTGACACTGTCAGGGAGAGCAAATCAAGGGGGTGGGAGGAATGTGAAAACACTAGAAGGGCAGCAGATTAGCGTTTCACAAGGTGAAGCGCGAGACAGACAGAAGGTGAGGGGGCTGACGGGAGAAGTTAGCAGGCGGGGAGAGGCATGAGGGGACAGCTCTTGAAGACACTCTTCTCTTTGATGATCACTCTCCTATTTTTGGGGACCCTGCTGACCAGTCTCTTCTGGTTCATTTTCGACAACAAGTAAGTATGCAACTACCTCTCTACCGGGAAGCACAAACACAATCTCCGTAATACAGTTGAGTTTTACTATTTGGGATGTGGATCGCGCTAAAAAGACATGCTGGGATTTGACATTAGAAGATGCTGATGTAGCAGTGGGAGAGAAACAGGAGCCTTGGGAGTTTCCACCCACGTTTTCTTCACTCTTTGCAGTTTTTTCCAACTTCTTTTCCACTTATGTCCTTTGACGAAATGCACATAGCTGTGGAAGTATTGTTGGTGTTAGGTATTAGGAGTTCTCACCATGAAATGACGATTACTGTGTTAAGATTGACCTATAAAACCTATTAAACACAGTATAAAATGTCCATCAAAGCTTCTAAGATGGCATCTCAGGACTTTATGTCTTTATTGGTTTGAGGGACCAGTGCAAGGCCTTAAGTTGACTGTAATATAAATCAGAGATGAGCACAGAACTAAAACTAAGCGCTCTAAGAGTAAAGAAGATCAGCTAGATTTAAAATAAGCAACAGTCTGATTTGTCTGACGTCTCACTTTCACAGTGCTATAATGATGTTCTCTTGGGTAAATCAAGAGCAGAAAACAGCTTCAACACGATCACTTAAAAGTGAAATATTAGTGATATACATCAGGATGGACTCTGAGCTTGTAGTCTTGCAGGTAGAACATTTACTTAAGAATGATGAAGATAATGAGACAGACAGGTTCACATGTTACTATGCTAGTTGGATCAGATATTTGAAAACAGGAAGAAGAAGACACAACTGTTCAGAAACTTGCCGCAGACAGTGACAGGCAGATATCTCGTGCTGTGGCAAAGGTCTCTATACGCGTGGGTTTGTACAGTAGTTGTTCATTTATGGTATATGAGAGTGCACTCTCTCAGCAAGGCTTGCAGGATTTTACCCCCGCCCCCGCCCCCGTTTTTTTGTTTTTTTTTGTGTTTATGCTATAAAGAGTTGACATTTATGTGAAGGTATGTCGATGTTTGCATGAAAACCTTTTCTGATAACTTGCTGTCTTAGCTAATAATGCTTTATGGCATTTTCATGTCAGCAGATATGAGCAACAGAGTAAAAGGAGTGAAGCCAAGAAGAAAGAGGGCTCAGAGGCAGATTACTTATTTTATCTTGATTTCACTAATCTGCCCTGTCTTTCCTCAGTCATGTGGAACCTCGGCAAAGTCTGTCTCCCCAAAAGAAGAGACCTCTTCCGCCCGGTGTCCTCTGTCAAGGCTGCAGGTGAGAGCAAACTTCGTCATGGCGTCTCCTTGTGCTTCCCCTTTGTTTATGCCATCATCAAATCAAGTCATGTCAGCACCAAAAGAGACAACACACCTGACTGTGCGCTTGAATGTGTGTGTCGCAGGGAGGTCATCGAAAAAGTAATGCAGCGTTACTCAAAAACCTGGAAGAAGCAGGAGGAAAATTACCAAAAATTCAGGTAAGGGAATCTTTTTTCTTTTCTGTTACATTTAAGAATTTCTAGAAACAAATCGGTCGTACCCCCTCCCCCCCCCAACAAAACCTTATAGTAGGATAGCAAACTGTTGTTGCATGCACTGTGTGTCGTAATTCCAGTGGGAAGGTCCATGCAAAATAATAGTTTTAGCCCACAAAAGATAAGTTAGTTACATTTGTCGTACATGTTGTTTCTTGTAAAAGAATTGAATGAAGAACAACTAGTGATGTGGAAGGAGAAGTGGAAATAGAAGCATGCATTGAGACAGAGGAACTCGCGGGCACGGTCTAAATATAGCATGTGTAAACTTCGCGTGAGTTATTGTAAGAGGGATTTCACCTGAAAAGATCGCTTTTACTCACCACGAACTTTTCATTGCATAAAAGAACAATCTGTTGTATCTATTAAACAGTTAGGACCGTTTCAAAAGTCTTTGTGATTCCCCAGCGCTCGACTGCACAGTAAGTGCAACGGTTTCTCCAAGGCCATCATCACCCAGGCGAACACTCCAGTGGGCTCAAAGCTTATTTATGACGGGGAGAAGAAGAGGACTCTCCAGGTGACCCCGGAGATTTTCAGTACTTTTATAAAGGTATGTTTTTTTGTCGCCGGTTTGTGAACACTAATTCGTCATACATTTGCCTGTTTGAGGTTGCAATTGTTCCGCAAATGTCTTGGGTTAGGTCACATGTTGACAGGTTGAGAAAGACAATCAAACAGAAAGAGAGCTGCAAGCGCTCTGTTCTGCAAAACTGTACACACACAAACTAGCTGAAAGCAGAATACACAGGGGACACCCAGATTTGAACTGGGGACCTCTTGATCTGTAGTCAAATGCTCTACCACTGAGCTATACCCCCACCTCTGAGAGCTCTTGCATCAGGATATGATGTCAACAAATACCACAACACACTTGACTTTTACAGTGTAAAAACTGATAATAGTAAAAATTTTTAATCACTCAGAAGAGCTTGTCGCATTGATCATCAGTATTCATTACTGTCACGTCATTAACCCAGACCGTTGAGTAAATAACAGACCTGTAGGGCACCTAATAATAAAGACAGCTGTTAAAATGTGACTAACTGACTATGAGTCAGTGGGGACTTCTATTTTTCCCCAGCTTCCTCTTATTTGGAGGATTCTGATTGTGGCTTTGACCTCATCCACGCACATGAATTTAGCAGCTGCACATAAAAAATAAAACAGCTAAAAGATGAAAATAAGATAGGATATAAGCAAAAATGTAGTAAATTACAATAGTACAAGCAAAACAATTTACAAAATCTACAACGTGAACAATGTTCACCATCACAGTTTAGATGTCAGCATGCACATTTTGCTTACTGGTGCTAACCACTAACGGCAGCAAGACTCTATGAGAATGTGAAACCTCATCCACATATTGCTCTGGACCACAAATGTCAGCGGTGCTAAAGGGGAAACGCAGGGAAAACCATCATCTTAGAAACGTGAATGTCTGAGAGAAATGTCCGCAGATATACACTGTCAGTCTGGACCAAAGTGGTGGACTGACAGACTAAAAGCCACGCCGTGTACAAATCAGATAACAGCAAGGACAGAGTTCACTTATAGTTTATCTAAGCGGCTATTTTTTCACATCAAATACACCAGAGATTGCACAATTTTAGAAACCTTGCTCGATTGGGAAGGGTCAAATTCCAGATATACAGAGACAGAGTTGGTTTGATTTTACTGTAAATGCTGGTAATACACTGCCTGGCCAAAAAACAAAAATTGGCCACCAAAAAAAAAAGGTTGCACACTCTAATATTTCATTGGACCGCCTTTAGCTTTGATTACAGCACACATTCACTGTGGCACCAAGATCTTGTATTGATGATGGGAGACTCTGACCGCTGCGCAAAACCTTCTCCAGCACATCCCAAAGATTCTCAATGGGGTTAAGGTCTGGACTCTGTGGTGGCCAATCCATGTGTGAAAATGATGTCTCCCTGAACCACTCTCTCACAGCTTGAGCCCGATGAATCCTGGCATTGTTATCTTGGAATACGCCCGTGCCATCAGGGAAGAAAAAATCCATTTGCTTAGTTAAAACCAGGTGGCGACTGTGTTTTTTGACCAGGCAGTGTATTTGAATTTCAAAAGAGAGTGGTGAGATCAGATAAGATGGCTGACCTCTAACTTGTTGTGAGTGTTAATGCCAGTTCTTTATGTTGCCGCATATTACTCAGTACAGCACACCGAACCAGTACATGGTATTAATAACTGCAATGATCTGGTTTACTGAAACTGAGGTGAGTCAGTTTTGGAAAAGTTCAATAACAGACCCAAGCTAATCATGAAGAAACATAGGGGGCACCCAGAATTGAACTGGGGACCTCTTGATCTGCAGTCAAATGCTCTACCACTGAGCTATACCCCCATGACCAGCATGCACACAGTGACCACAGTGTTAGAAGAGTTAATTTTATAGCTTCCCCAAGAGAGCTTAGTTTTGTTTGTTCCTCATGAGCCTGCAGTCAATCTGTCAGATGAGATAAATAGACTGCCTCTCATTTCAAAATCTGTGGTCCCTTCACCGAAACCGAACAAGTACATCATATCTGTACTACATCTCTGCCAAATGTAGCAAAAAAATTGCATTATTTTGCTGAAATCTAAATAATAATTTAATGGGTGGAGAATTAAAATCAATTTAGAGCACTGGCTGTCAAAAACATAAATATGTTGGTGAGGACACCACATTGACAGCAAGCCGTAAAACATACAACGCGAGGCTCACCAAGATATGATCGACATTTCTGTTTACCGCCAAACACTTTGCATTTATATGGGTCCTCTTTGGTTATTTGGATCCCAAAAGATTAGACACGATTCCAGACTCCAGACACCAGACTCCGCTCTGAGGAGGGAAAGGGAAACATTTGCAAATGAAATCCAGCTTTGCTCCCATAGCGTAGGGATTTGTCTTATACAACACGGAAAAAAAGAAAAAAAAGAAAAGAAAGTGCGTTATGTTGTGTATTTTGTCACATGTTTTTGTTTGGTGTTCATTTCAGGACCACCCTTCCTCAAACAAAACTTGGAAAACTTGTGCTGTTGTTGGGAATGGTGGGATTTTGACAAACAGCACCTGTGGGAAAAGGATTGATTCAGCTGAGTTTGTTATGAGGTGAGAAAGGTGTCCCGAGTGGAGGACAAACGCAGCTGGCAGTGGTAATCAACATAATAAACTCATATTTGTGGAAATTCTATTTACTTTTTATGTCATCTTTGCTGCTTGTTCAGGTGCAACTTACCACCTTTGGAAAATGGATATGAGAAACATGTTGGCGTCAAGACCGACCTTGTGACTGCAAACCCGAGCATCCTCATGGACAAGTGAGCGAGGCGATCAGTATGTGTCACCTTACGTAAAATACATTCAGTATTGTTGCTTCACAACAGCTGTTTATTTCCAGGTATGGGGCTCTAATGGGAAGGCGGCGTCCGTTTGTAGAGGGTCTGCGCACCTATGGCAGCTCCATGCTGCTCCTTCCTGCCTTCTCATATGGCCACAACACTCCTGTGTCTCTGCGGGCTCTCTACACCATCGAGGACTTTAACAGCCCCATGCGACCTGTCTTCTTCAACCCTGAGTACCTCCGTAGTCTGGCCAGCTTCTGGCGCTCTATGGGTCTGAAGGCGGCCCGTCTCAGCACTGGCATAATTATGGCCAGTATAGCACTGGAATTCTGTGCTGACGTGAATCTGTACGGATTCTGGCCCTTCAGTAATCACCCATACGACTTCCGTCCCCTGACTAACCACTATTACGATGACAGACAAACTAAAACGAAATTCCACGCCATGCCGGTTGAGTTTGAGCTCTTGTTGCAGCTGCACAGTGAGGGTGTGCTCAGGCTTCACCTGGGAGACTGTGAAAAATGACAGCCCATGGAGTAAGGGCAACCTTTCGTAGCATATAGGCCATAAAGACATTTGTAATTAAATCCAAATGCAACAATAGGAAGATTTTAACGTTTTTGTAAACCCTCTCCTGGTGTATCTACCACTCTATTTATTACCATAAATCTTCCAACTGGAGTCCGGATTTTTTCTCAGTTGAAATAGGATGCTGTTGTTAGGTCTTTGTCTACAGTGCCGTGCCTTATGTTAATTGCTAATGACACCTTTTAGATCCAACTGAATGTATTTTGAAAAGTATCAAATACCTCCTCTCTATGGTGATGGTCTGGCTTGATGTTTTTGTTATAAAACATGTAACATATTTAACCACTTTAAAATATTCTGGTAACAGTCGAGGGTAACTTTGTGGTACTCACTTAAAGGCAAACCATGGCTGCTTTCCGTGGGCTGTCAGAGGACATTAGGTGACGCTTGAAGCCAAGGACTGAACAGTGACTCCACAGAAAGAAACAAGAATTGTAATGCAACTAAACACATCTAACGGGGTCTTTGCTCACAGAGGTTGCTATGGCGAGCTTGTGTTACAATGTGCTAACCCTTGTCACCACAGTGACCAGACAAGGATAAGCGTTTTACTGCCACAAAGTGGCAAAACTGGTACAGTTTTAGTTTAGATACAAGTGCTTTTTAATGTGTAGATTCAACTGACTATGTAAGAAGAAGGCATGTATGAACTGTGCACTTTTTCATAAAGACTATAACTGACCATGATGCCTTTCATGCTGACACTTTTTGAATCTTAACAATGCTTTTTGGCATAGACAGAGAGACAATGTACAAGATTTAGACCAAACTCTTGGTGAGCCAACTGTAGATATACTGTGTGTAATTTTGTTTTATTTGTGGTCAGAACAAACTGAGGCCCAAAGTGAAGTAAAAGTGAATAAACATTTGCTGGAGAAAGTTATTTGCATCCGTGGCTGCAGCTGAATTCACTTGTCCAACCAGGCAACGAGAGCTTTTCCCAGACGTCTCATTTTGCATGATTTAGTGTCTTTGAGCCATTAAGGGGACAAGCCCTGCCAAGATTTGTCATTAGAATGCAACATTTCTTCTTACAAACAGTGTGTTCAGCCAGCTCTGGGGCACAGTTTGCGCTCAGTGTTCATTTTATGAGTAGTGCACCATATGATACAGTGATTTAAAAGAATTTAGCTTTTTTTCCCTCTTCTTTTTATTACACCTGACATAACATTTTAAACTTAATGTATTAAATATGTAGGGCATTTGCGGTTCATGAGTCATTAGTATTATTTCTGTTCATCATTAGGCCTCATATTTTTTATTACGTTCCTTACAGCTGCGATGTTAGCTCTGTGCATCACCACACTTTCCACACTGCACAGTTACTATGTGGACCACACATTTCAACATGAATCAGGATGTACTAGGGCAGTTTGTTCCCCCTTGCTCTTTCTCATAATGGAAGCATGTGTGCATTGTTTCTAAATTCATGTAGGGTCAGTGCATCCAGCCAATTAGGCCATTAACAGCATCAAATGCTAGTTTCTTTTTAGATGAAAACAGCCCGCCGCCACAAGTTGCCATCCTGGACCTTGTTCCTAGGATTCCAGTCATAGTGCCAGTGACCTCGTTGTATAACTGCTGCACTTTGCTTGTTCCAGCTGGCTAGTTTCTCCAGGGAACAATGTTTGTTTCAGAAAATCACAAAAAAAAAACATACTTCCATTACTGTTCTCTACTCTCCCGGCTGTTCGGCTGTGAACTTCAGACAAATTGGAAAACTCATCAGAAAAAAGGGAGGGAGGAAGAGGTGACTGTATCGTCAAGGACAATTTCATTTTTAAAGTCAGTGGCTATTTGGAACCAACTCTGAGCTCATGATGCATTAATGTAATTTAAAGCCTCACAGACTCGGAAGTTCAACTGCCACCGAATGAACTGCCAAAGTGACAAACAAAATGACAAGGCTGACACAAACTGAAGTGACATCTCGTCGGTCTCCTATGTTGATCCTGCCAGTGACACAGCATCAGCCCGTGCGTTTGTAATTCTCCTGATAGGACTGCAGAGACCTCCTGCTCTGCACCAATCAAAGTCACGCACACATCTCACGCAGGACAATACTCAGTGTTTTCAGAGTGGGAAGCCTTTTATTTCTTGATTTTTTTTTCCTTTATGGACCTAAAACAAAAGATGCAGAGGCTTTATTCGATTCAATTTATTTATTTTATAGGAAAATAAGTATTTTTTTCACATGCAATTCAAAAGTATTGATCAATGAATGTGAAAAAGGAAAACTTGGCAAGGGGATACCAGAATGGCACTCAAAGAAATGTACATTTTACAAAAGGCATGGTAAAAAAAAAACAAAAAAAAAAACACACATGTATGAATCAGAGTTTCTACTGGTAACACCACTGGTTTTATTGTCACATCCCACATAGGTGATTATACGAAACAGGTAGGGAAACAACACGGCCTCGCTACACTCTTGCTCCTGAACGCAGACATTGTTTTGTGTAGAAAGACTGAGAAAATGCTGAGGCATCCCTGATATATGAGACCCACAGAAGATTTTATCTGAGACAGGCTGACTTCTCTCACAATGAAAAGAGAAATCATGATTATCTGTGTGAGCATTTCTCCAGCCTTATTTGCGGGAAACATCTAGCAGTACAGGTACAGTAGCAGTCAACACGCCTACATATATATTTCGTCTTTCGGCTGCCAACAGCTTTGAGTTTCGAGTGGCAGCTTTGAGCATCCACTCGAAGCTTTGTGGGTTCTCAAACCTTATCCACATAATTCTCACTGCACTACCAGTACTGGAAATCCTTCCTAAAATATTAACCTACTACTTATGTTCAGAAATACAAGGAAGTGTGGAGGAAAAAAATGTTTCCCTTGACCAACACAGACATGCAGCTAAACCACTAAACCTGAAGGATTAGAAGCTTGTTGTGGATTCTTTTCTCTAATTGTACAAAACCTTTGTTTATTCCTGTAACAGAATTGCCACATACCTCAAAATACACACTGACGCACTTATGTATGACTGTTAGTGCCAGTTTGGGTTGTTCTGCTTCCTTTTGATGTTTCTTTTAAAAACCCTAGTAACATGTTGGAGACCTGGTTTTCACAAGGACGGAGACAAAATGCTGACAAACATAAACTCTGATAAAAGTACTTATAAAGCCATCTCTGAACAGGGAGCGCACTTTCTGTCTTACTTTACCTCTTTCTTTCTCAGTCACTGAATAGGGAAAAGAGAACAAATACATAACTATGCCACAGGGTAATTCTTTTGACCTGGATGGCGGCCCAAATTCCTCACATTCCCCCGAAAGAACAGAGTCTGTGCCGTACGGCCTGGAATAATTCTGAAGATGTAAGGCCAACCTGCCAGTCATGGAGACTGGACCAGATGGGTTCTCTGAGTGTACCCTCCTGGCACCCTCCGTGCTCCCTCATTCGACGAGAAGTCGCCCTCTTGTGGCCGCTGCACGGCAACACCAGCTGCCTCTAGTCCATTTGGACTACTCCCCAAACCGCAGTAAATACTTTAGTTGACAAACTTTGTTTACTGGGGAAGATTTTAATGAGAGTTGATTGGGCTTCAGGGGAAGACAGTGACAGCGACTGTGGGACTCTCAGTAAATCACCTGTGGGTTATTGGGATTGGATTGGCGTCAGCGCAGCCTGTGTCAGTTGCTGCTTGGGGAATGGCTGACTGGAGTACTTTTGGTGATTTATATCTGTCTGCTGCAGTCTGGGCTTGTTAAACAGACATGAAGAGCCCAGTGACAAACTAACCAGTCAGGGTGCGTCTACTCAAACACACCATTGTAAAGTATAGTATGTTTCAAGCCTCAAGTTATGGTTAATGTTTTGCTCGTCTGGCTCGGATTCAGATCTTACATTAATTAAATCAAGAAACAAATGTACAGGTTTGCAGATTTATTCCTCATTCCAATTTATCACCATGAAATAAGTACAGGTTTTTTTTTTTTTTTTTTTTTGGATAGTGGCAAGCTACAGCAGGGCAAAGCTTGGAATGGTTTGAATAATTTGGCACTTTATATCTTTCCACCAATGGATTTGACACACAGCTGTTCGGCAGATCTCAGAAGAATGTCGGAAAGGAAGAACACTGTTTATTAAAACACAGCCCAGAGGGTTGATACATACATTAAATACCGATACTGCAACACACAAGGAACAGACTGACTTTTTTTTTTAAACGTCATTAAGTAGCCGACATATTAGAAAAATATACTATATTGTCATATTTCACATTTTTTACAACTGGAAGGCAATTTAAATCACAACACCCATAAATATTCATATAGCTAATTCATTTTTAAAAGACCTTGCTTTGTTTTATTTTATTCTACAAAAAATGTCATTGAAAAACAGGATGCTTTCATATAAAACACTGGCTTGAACATAAAAATGGACCCCATTTTGGAGTTTTGTTTTTTTAATCCAATTTCAAAAAGCAATGCACATACTGTAGTACAAAAAAACAAGTGGCTTTTAAAAAAGGGTTGGTCTCACATAGGCATATTTCCACAACTGGAGTAGCATGGCCACAGTATTCCAAAGCTACAAACAACCAGGCTTCATGGCAGCCTAGCATAAAATCTTGGCACTGACACTTGCATCACACAGACAGTGTTTGGTCTCACTATGTTACAGTAATGGCTTTAAACCTTTTTCCATTACAACGTGATGATATTGCAACCAGTGTGCATAAAACACTGAAGTTGTAACGCTGGGAAGACATAAGTGACACAAGTCTTGTCGATAGAAAAGGAACACTACAGCTGGTTCAGGTGTTGCTGGATGCAAGTAGCGTTGGCAACTGGTTATCTACTCCCTACCTAAAAATATACCACCAGAGGGCAGTCAGCTACAAGGAAGATGGAGCAACAGTGAAGCACTAAGCTGCCTTGTCCAATAGCCACAAAGAGCCATAGGGAGAAATGGAGAACGTGAAGAACAAGGTTTAGAAACTAGACTGCTTATGCACCCTGTTAAATGTTTTTCTCAGGAAACTTCAGATGTAGATTCGATAAAAAAAAAAAAAAAAAAAAAAAAAAAATCACCTGTTGTACTCATGAGTTCCCGAGCAGCAGATGGTGTAGCACTGGTTTCAGAAAATGCACAGGAAACATATACAAACACACGGTCGAATGCAAAGTCACAGCAACACGACACTGTGAATGACGCTGGAGAAGAAGCAGACACAGAACATGACTGACAGGACACAGCCTTCAGGAAGGTGATGTTCTCACCGCATCATAAAGTCACTGCTTTCGGCGCTGCCACTGAATTATGCTTCATGTTATTGTATTTATGTAGTACTGGCGTTCCATTATTGCGACATAACAGTGTGAAGTCATTGCTTTAGCTCGGTCGGACATAGTGACCATATGGCATCCTGTATTGTGATAATACATCATTTTGATGTCATTGTATTTTGATGTCCCATCAGATAGGATGCCATGGTATTAGCTGCAGAGGAGTGGACAGAAAATGAGCTAAGCCAAATCTGGGATCAGGCTAATTTGCAAGAGAACTCATTTTGATTCAGTGATTTTCCAAAGCTGAAATCCCTAAGAAAGGTTGACCAGGAAGACAACAGAGGTCAATAATCTGCTTTAGGACTTGAGGAGAATGCGACATGTAAACGACAGACTACAGCCTAACAAAGTTTGTGTTCGTGTGATATTTCAAGTTAGACAGTGACAGCCCAGACAAAACTAATTGTCAGCTGCAACATCACATCACATGTCATGTTTTTTTAACACACGTTTGTACACAAACACAGATCTTCTCCAGCTTGCATGATTCTTTAAGGCACAGTGGTGTTTAAATATCCAAGAAAAATTGCAACAGCTCATCACCCGGTCTGTAATATATACATGGTTTCAAACCATGTCATTGATTCTGGGCTTAAATCCATACAGAGGGCTTTCCCTCTCCTGATTTGCTGCTGCTGCTGTTGCTGCTGCTGCCTCCACCACTACTGCCTCCTTTCCCATGCTTGAATCTATGCTTGCGCTCTTTCTGAGGCTGAGGCTGTGGCTGAGGTTGGGCCTGAATAATGTTACTTTGGGGCTTGTCGTCCTGGTTGTCCCCAAGCTGCTCCTCTGCTCGGTGCTGCTGGCTGTAGGCCTGAATGGCAGCCTCCAGTTGCTCATGTGCTTGCTGGATCATGTCCTTGTTCAGAGCCACACGGGCCTCTCCACCAGTGGGGAAATTGTCCTCATTGCTACCAAACTGCTGCTGCTCCTCCTGGGCAATGTTTGCCCGGTTCTGCTTGCATGCCATCTTAGCATTGCTAAGGTCAGTGTAGGGAATCTGTTCTGGCTTTACCACAATGTTGTAACCAGGAGGAGCTGATGGGGTGTTCCATGAGAAAGGGTAGCCAACGTAATCGGCAGCACCATCTCCACCCACCCCTCCCTCAGAACCGACTTCAGGTCCTGTTACCCCTACTGAGCCCTCCACACCCCCACTGGTGCCCAGCAAGCCCAGCTGGTACTCGTCCTCCTGAGGTGGGCATCGCCGGCGGCGAAGAATGTCACAGATGGAACCAATGCCCAAATGGAGCATCTCCCAAACGTTGAGTGTGAGGCAAAGGACAGTGACACCATACATGATACGCAGGAAGATGGTTTTCTCTGTCGGCCGAGACACAAAGCAGTCAACGCTGTGGGGACAAGGCTTCCCCGAGCACACAAACACTGGTGTCACACGGAAGCCATACAACAAATACTGGCCTGCGAGGAAGCCTGCTTCTAGCACAGTACGAGACACCAGCTGCAGAACATAGACCCGCATAAGCCCCTCATCTCGGATACGCTTACGTCCATCATGACGGATTTTGGGTCTGGGTGTTGGCTGCAGTGGATCCCGAGGCCTTTTTGGGGGCTCCATCTCTGGCACCTCATAGATCATGGGATCATCCTCCTGGTCCTCCTCAGCCTCTTCAATGCCCCGGTGTTGCCTTGCTCCAAAGCAGATTTTCCTAGGTTTTCTGTGTGTGTAGCTCCCTCCTCCTGTTCTAACTGCAGCCGAACCACCTCCTCCTTTGGATTCATCTAACCGTGCAATCTTGTTGACAGCGTAGCCCATGTACATGAGAGAAGGCATCGCAACCAAAATGATCTGGAAGACCCAGAAGCGGACGTGAGATAGAGGGGCAAAGGCATCGTAGCAAACATTCTCGCAGCCTGGCTGGCCCGAGTTGCAGACAAACTTGCTCTGTTCGTCATAGTAGATGGACTCTCCCCCAACGGCAGTGAGAACAATCCGGAAGACGATGAGCACGGTGAGCCACAGCTTCCCCACGAAGGTGGAGTGGTTGTGGATCTCCTCCAGCAGCCGCGTGAGGAAGCTCCAGCTCATGGTGTCGCTGGACAGTGGGGCAGACAGTGTCCCTCTCTCACCTTTTCACAGACTCTGTAGAGGATGACAAAAGGGACAGAAAGGAACACAGTGTGAGTCCACAATAAATGCCTCCACTAGAATATCTCATTTTAACACATGATCAAAGCATCTAGTAAGATTTGTGCAAATGTTTCTAGCAAGACTTTAATCCTTGTGGTAATAGCATTAGTCCTGCAACTTCAGCAACAAGATGTGAATGGCGGTGACATGATAAAAGCCTTAATTAAAATGAATGTTCCTCTCTGAGCTTAGGCAATCAATATGTCCTTAATTTGATCTGTTGCTCCTTGCAGCTCAAATACACACACACTGAAATCAGCTCAGTGCCACAGTGAGCTGTCAAGTTTGGGCTTTTAGGGAATTAGAAGACCAAACAGGCTGGAAAGAGGATATCAGCATTAAAAAAAAAAAAAATACCATCAAGAAGCAGAGAAGCAGGCAAAATAATCCAAACAGGGGAATTTGCCATCATCAAATAGACACACTCTCCCATACACACACACAAACACACGCACACACTTTATTTAACAGCGTATATCTCTTAGAAGAAATAAATCCTCTTAGTGAGCCTTCTTCTGTGTGAGGTGCAGTTTTCAGGATTGTATTAACTTCACTGGTTTGTTCTGGTTGGGAGGTAAATGGCATTGTGCTGTGTGTACGTGCAATTTGGGGAAGAGGGACACGTCGCCTATGTAGGTTAGATCTGGGCTCCAGGCAGTCCATCCAAACCAGCAGAATCAGCAGGTGGTAGGGGCACAAACCGTTGGAGCGAGATCTCAGACAGCAGAGCCACATTAGCTCAGGCAGTGGAGCTGAACCCAAACACTGCTGTCCCTCAGGGCAGCTTTGGGCGATGAGTATGACACCTCCACAGAACTTTCCTCCTCATGAGGCTGCAGTAGCGCATGGCTTATTGTCAGCTTGACTGGGAGAAAAAAACAGCCATGAATACTAGCTTAGGCTGGGGTTTAAAGAGCTTCCTGGGACAGGATCCTTACCAAGCAGGTTGAGAGCTTAGTGAGAGTGAGCTGAAGCTACAGTGAGGGAAAATTTAGCTGGAGCAGAGGAGCAGGAGGTCCGAGCCCTCTGTTTTGTGTCTCCCGTAGGAGCCGAGAGGGTGGGAATGTTTTGAAGAAGGCCTGCGATAAAACATGTGCCGAATATTGATCACTCTGACCATATAAGGGCATGTCTGAGACGCAGGAGGTACTGTAGATGTCAGGAATCCTTTGTGTGCACATTCACACTGGAGTGTGTGTTACCGGCATACATGCAGCAGCCGATACTGAGAGCAACGTGCAGTCAGACTGAGCAGTGAAGTGCTAAATCTGAACGTCTGTGACCGTCATGTATGAGTAAGCAGGACATGACAGGACAGAGCGAGAGATGCCGCCACAAGCACACGGAGTCATAGCAGTGTCCTTCCATGGTGGAGCTCCGTCTCTGATTTATTTTATTTTTATCTGCATTACATCACTGCATTTCTCTCCACGACTCTTACTGTGCTTCACAATTGTCCTTTAGCTAATAATATCCAGATTCACTCACAGACAATCAGGCGGCCTCAAAAGGTTAAACTGCTTGATTTAATACAACACTAAAACCATTCTGCAGCTTAATGTTTTGGGACAACAAATGAATTACTATCATTTCTGCGTGGTTTAGTTTTTCCACTTTCATTTCTGCTGTGTTTGCCTTTTTGGCTATGTACTTACTATTAAAACTGCAACCCTTTACTTATGAGACGTGTGTCTGTTTTATATGGCAGTTCATTTTGAATTTTCTGTAGAATTTAAAGCGCTGTTCCGCGGGTTTGTACAACCTCCATGAACGCATTTAAAGCACACTCTTCTTATGTATGATGGTGTAGCCTGAGAAAAACTTCCATTGCAAATTCACAAGTCATAGAGGAACTTCAGTATGCCCTTTGATGGGACCTTGTGTCCCTCTGTTGAGTTCATAGGTAGCATGTGCGCCAGGAACTGTCAGACTCCCGCTTGACCAGAAGAGACGCTGCAGTCCGGGCGCACAGCTGGATGGGTTTAATTCTCCTGCTTCCATACAGTGTATAACCTGGAAATATGCTTTCTAATCCAATTTATGTCTGCGGGAGCTAGTGGGGCAGTTAGGGGTAAGAAGCTGACTCTGTGCATTAAGTTCCTAGCGTGAGTCAGCCTCCCAAATAACACCACATAGACACAACAGGCAGACTTTCTGTCTGTTGCTTTGACACGAAGAATGAACAGCAAATTGGTGGAAACCGTGCTGCAGAAGAAAACATCAAAAAGCAGACCCGACTTTAGTTCTAAAGTTTGAAACAGCCATAAGGAAAACCCCCTGTAGTGAAAACTCACAGTGATTGTATATAATACTACTAATGAGCCTTGAATGGGAATTACATTCAGGATCAATGGCTCCATAGCCATGAGTTCAAAAGGTCATGGCTGTGTAATCACAGGCTGAGATGTATCAAAAAGACAGACGTATCAGTCTCTCTGATACCCCCCATGACATAGCTCATAGCCCTACCAGAACAGCACAAGGTCAAGGGTCAACAAGATTGGTTCCTGAGGGGTGAACTCTCCAAATCACAACCTTACAGGCTGACTCAAACAGACACTTGCAATTACAGTTAGAATCACTGCAAGGATCCCCATAGTTGCTGGCTTTTATCCCTCTGCATCCACTCACGTCCAGACAGACTCACAGACGGGAAGACACACTCACACGTGCAACAGACTCAGAAAGCATGAAGAATAAAGCCACAACGGCCCTCGATGCAAAAGCCACATGACTACAAGGAACGCAGCTCGGGGGTTAGCTGAGGTACTCCTTATTCACTGCGGTGACTCATCATGTGGACACGGTGCTCCAGCTGGAGGGCCTCGAGGTTTGGAGGGACATCAGGGGAATGAGCCCATCACGGGACAAACCCTGACCCGTGCACGGGACGACGGCATGAGGGTTGAATTGCATAACTGGGTGTTGTAACTGCACGCATCATCTAGGGGAGTCCGGTGCTGCAACAGGTGAAGATGCTAAACACATGCGGCAGGTTGTAGTTTCTGCTTGTCAAATTCCAGTAACACTATTTGTTTCCTCTGACTCCACAATTTATTTGGACAACGTCTGGGAGATTACAGATTGGAGGACTATTTTATTTGTGTTTTTGTTTTGGTGTCGCATGTGCAATGTGAAGATGTCACATTGTTACCCATGTGTAATTGGCTAAACATTTGGCATGACATGTTTAACTGAAACATCTGTTCAATGGAATTCAAGGAAACATGGTTTCAGTGTCATGCTAAAAATACTAGAATTAAATAAACAATAATAATTAAAGTTAAATAAAGAATGATAAATAACGTATAAACTAAATAATAAAAGTAGTCACGTAAAAAGACACTTTTTTTTTTAGTGTTAATAAGTTAAACGTCCTTTGTTCTCTCTCTTTGCCTCTAAACTGTCTCCATAAAACATATCTTTGTCTGGCTTTGATAGATGCAGATCCATGTACGAACACACACTCAGAAAGCCACATTCATATTAATAAGCACAGGCCAAGGGCCGTTTGGATGCTAAACGTATTCAAACATAAATCGTGGAAAAAGAAAACTTAAATGAGTATACGCAAGACTAACGGATTTATTAGCCTCTGGTTGAAATTTTAATCAAGTGAAGTGTAATGAGAACACTTTATGAAATATATTTAACTACTCTGTCATTAAAGTTATAAATAACTTAAGATTTCTGTTTTGATCATTGTCATTAATGTAGACTGTGATTATATTTACACCGTGTGCTTAGTTATTGGAAAACTTCCTACACTTCCAGTTTTATTGTTAGTATATGCCTCCTTGCTTCTTCTTCATCTATACACATTGAGATTTATGTTCTTAAGTTCAGAGTATGAATGCCAGATTGTTTACTTCAACTCAGGTTTATTTAAATAATGTCAATCACAATACAAATTGCCTCAAGTTGCTTTACAGAACCCAGAGCCTCTGCTTCATTATCAAGCTCATTATCAATTAGATCTCTCTTAGTCTTTTTAAAGTAATTGTAAAGATCTTAAGGCAGATTCAGTTAAAGAAACCATCAGCGTTTCTTTTACTTTTAATCTGGCCAACATTGATTTGGCTCCTGATCTTGCTGATCCTCTGTTGGACTGCTGCCTTTAAAGCACTCCTTATTTTAACCTTTATATAATTATGTTTGCATCATGCAGCTTTTAATGACAGTCTGCTTTTCCTTCAGTATCTCACCTGGAAATATTATTATTGTGCTCATCATTATGGCATGTTTCTGTTATAAATGTTCTAGAAAGTTAAATCATTGTGACTCTGTGACTTTAATGTAATAACAAAGAGCCGGTTAACTTTGGTAGGACTGAGAAGGTTTCTCTTTTGTCACCTAGTACATTTTTCACCTCAAGCGCAAAGAAAAGTTTAAATTGAACTCTTATTACAACTCAAAATATTCAGCCGTCTCTGCTGACAAAGCAGAATGTAGTAGCTGACAAGGAGTCGAAGTCAGGGAGGCAAAACAGCGAAAGAAAGAGAACTTTCTTTTGTTGAGAGAACAGAGCGAAGGGTTAATTGCACCACCTGCTTAAAAAACATGAATCTACCTATGTGCTTCTCAGATTTTATGTTAACAGAATTTTAATCAGCGATTGGCGGTGGCGACAGCATCTGAAGCGGGCTTCACTGCTGAGAGCTGGAGTAAGTTCAGAGACTTAATATGCTTTCTGTGTGAAGCTTAATCACATTTTTTTTTCTTTTTTCTTTTTTTTTTATTAATTGGGATGAAACAGAAATTCAGGCACAATGAGGTCTATTGTGTCACTGCCACAGGCTGTCAAATAGTCGGGGAGCCTCTTTTCAGCTGTGGTCATCAAATACAGAACTGAAAAAAATGGCTTTTCATATCATTGTTACGCCAAAACACAGAGAGCTACACGGCTGATTTAGTTAATTCCACAAATCACCGAAAACATTAAGCTATTTAATACAATAAAAGTCAGAATGAAAGCATTAGAGGAATGAACGCGTCCTCTGAGCGCGCTCTCTTAGAGCCGATGTTCTTCTGACTGTCCTTGTTTGAGAGTCTGTGTGTCTGTGTGTCCCTCTCCCTGTGTTCTGCCAGTGGCATCCTCAGGCTTCGCTGATGCCCTTCAGAGCTCCCACCTTGCAGACGGCACAGATCAAACTAATCTGCTCACACAGTGGCTGGCGAGACATCTGCCCATTATAACCCTCCTGGATTTTCAAATGTGGGTTAAACCACGGTTTTGAAGCTAACCAACAGAAAGTCGACAAATGTATGTCGCAAAAAGGTCACTAGACTCTGCTTTGTGATATGAGAAGAGATATCTATAATACCAGTGCTGTGGAGGACAGACTGCTGGTAAATGCTTAGCTTAGAATGCACAGGGGGCTTCCTTATATTGTGATTCCTGTTACTCCAAAGGGGCCGGATAAGCTCCTTTGTTAGGCACGCAGAGATATTCAAATCACCAAAAAAAAATAAAAAATCCAGCATAGCTAAAATTGGAATCCTTATCAACATTTCTGGTTGTCTGTTTTTGTTTCTGAGCAGTAACTTTGTTCAAATACGTCCCTGAAGTGATTAAGAGCATGCATGCCAAGAGTGACTTTGCATTGAGTTCACCCACACAAGGTTATCCTTTCATCACATTGATTTCAAAGACTAATTTCTACCACGTTGTATGGTGATTTACAAAGACACACACAAGCACAGACATTAAACTTACTTGCGGAGTGATCGATGCATGCAGCCATGAAAGACAAATAAACTATAAATTCCAAACAGTTGAGTAGACAGTGCACCCCAATTTGGGCCTCTGGCGCAGAAAAACCCGCAGCAGGAGACATAAAGGAATTCAAATCCGAAAATTTCACCAGCCAGGGATAAAAATAGAAATTGACGAAGGTTTTGCAGTGTGGTCAAACATGAACTTCAGCCATCGGTGAAGCGATTAAGAGATGAGGAAGTCTTTGCAGAGATGGATGAATGAGCTGTTCTTCAGTTTAGATGAGGGAGGTGGGTTCACAGGGAGCATGTCTGTCTCTGAGTTCATGGGAAACTAAAAATTCCCTCATTAACAGTGTCCGAAGGGAAGAAGCACAACGGTAAACCGGTTCCATATGTTACAGGAAGAATCTCTGAGGCGGGAGCAGCCTCTCTGTGTGCATCTGTGCCTTTTATTCAGCTTCATGCAGGGAAAAAATAAAATTCCCTTGTTAGCAATAAGATAAGGAAGTTCAGGAAGTCATTATGCTGCTGCCTTACTTAGTAAGTAGTAGTAGAAATTTTGCTTTGCGACACACCAGATCATTTAAACATAAAATCTTTCAACTGAATAAAAACAAGATAGAAATCACTCTTACAGAGAACGCAAGGAGCAAAATAAAGTGAAGAAGCAGCATACTCACTCTACTTCTTCTCTCCCAGATGCCAGGTACTGTGTCCTTTGACTCTCGACCTGAGCCCCCCCATCTCTGTCTCATCGTCTCACTTAGTCCCCTTTACATACTCTCAAACTGAGCTGACATCAAACGGCCCCGACCTGAAACCAACAACGGCATCCCGACAACAAAAACCTCAAAACAAAACACACAGCGCCGTGGCCGTTCTCTTATGAGGAGCCTCAGTGTGTGTGCTTAACCAAGTGTGAGCTCTTCCTGAAAGGGAGAGGAATGAGGGAGGCAGAGCATCTTGCCTCTCTCCCTGTGGTACTCACAATGGTCCTCACTTGCCCCCTCATCCCCTCCAAACTGGGTCATGGTGGGGGGGAGTGGGGAGGTGTCTGCGTGTGGGATGGTGATGATGAGGAGGAGGAGGTCGTCAGGTTTTAATACCCCCTTGGAGGCGGCGAAGGGAGGGGAGGTCTGACAGTGAACAAATGGGAGGGGAAGTATCCATGGCTTTTGGGCGTAAATAATAATCCACTCACTGACTTTGTGAGACTTCTGGCCACCTCTTGCCAACTTTAAAGCTGCCACGCGTAGCACTTTGATATTAATATTTTCTCAAAATAGAAAAGATGCGTGCGCTTGGTTGGCAAAAGGTAAAGCAATATTGCCTGAGAAGATTTTCAGGCTCCATAAAGTAGAATGTTTTTAGGACTTTAGTGCATAGATCAGTAGAGAGAGAGAGAGAGAGAGAGAGAGAGAGAATGACAGGTTTGTGAAGAACCTGGTCAACTGGGTTAACTTTAAGGACACCCAAACAGAAATTGTTACTAAGACAGAGCCAAAGGTTTGTTCTTTGAAAATCCACAAAGAGCCCATGGGAGATGGCTGGAACTGAGAAAGCAGGCAGTGTTTGAACTCCTTTTTTAAACTTGCTTCTGTCACATTCTTCTGTCGAGTGCATTGCTTTCAGTGCCTTCCAGGAAAGAGTGCATTGTTCCCCTCATATTTTGCTTTTCACTCGGCCACCCTGCCAGAATGCTGTAACTACTTTTGATTTCCAACATGGTCTTGTGCTTTTCTAGGATAACCCGGTGTTATCTTATCAGATGTATGTAGGTGTATCAGTATCAGTGTAATTGACAGATTTGCCTGCCTTGAAAGCTACTGCCATAGATGTACTGCTATATAACAGTACTGACAGAAGTGAAGAAAAGGCCAATGAACTGCTCACTATAAATAAAAACCGAGCCTATCCACTTCGTACAGTGGGTCAGAAGAGGATACTGTGAAATAAAAGTTGGAAACCTTTCAAATTATCAGCCGACCCTGGCCATTCCAGAGCTCAGCTTGAAGAAATATGGACACTCGGTCATAATCCTCCATCACTTTCAGCCTCTCAATGCCCTCCTCACTCCGTCACACTCCCCCCTCCCTCAACCCCCTCTCGTAGACTCCTAATCATGCAACCGTACGAACAATAAAAGATGTTCGTTTGATATTGTCCAAATCCACTCGCCACTGGTGGTTGGTCAAATTAGGACTGCGCGCTATCTCGGCCCGCCTTCCTTATCTCTCCCCCTCTGAGCCGGCCAATTGCTATCACCAAATTTCACAGATCATGCGCTGAGAAATCACGGAGCATAAATCCTCTTTAAAATCATATCATGTCTCTCAAAGTCCACGGGCTTCTGTTAAAAGTTTCCTTTAATGTGCGGCTGTCACAATTTAGCCTTTTTTTTTGTCTATAAACGGGAAGCTGATTAGCAGCGAAATGCATTTTGTGTCATCTTGGTAATAACCTTGAATAATTTGATGTGAATAGCTTTGTGCATTCTTTTCATCTGAGATCCGATGGTGATCCATGGTTGACAGCCGTGATGATAACGAGTGATCTCCAAGTCATTAACTGTTTGTGAAGCAAATGCGCAGTGACCTTGTGAGCTCACTATGTATCATATGAGGAATAAATGAAGGAAGACATTCACAATTATTCAAACTATGCCGCTCTTACAGTTTGACAGTTATTGTCTGGGTATTGTTTATGGTAAAACATGCATGTAATACACAATAAATGGCTATGTTTATGCCGTATTTCTGCTTGACTAGTTTGCAGGGACATGCACATGATTTATTACTTTCATCCTTTAGCTAACATACAATGTAATAGCTCTTTGTTACTGTCACTGATTGCTTCATATCTATGGGGGTATAGCTCAGTGGTAGAGTATTTGACTGCAGATCAAGAGGTCCCCAGTTCAATTCTGGGTTCCCCCTTTTGTTATCTGTATTTTACAGCACCTCATAGTTATTCCGTGTCCTCCCTGAATTCCTGTTGTTCATGCAGATTTGTCATCTCAAAAATGTGCACTGAAAGCACTTCCGCCTCATATTGGACCAGCCTCTTTGCGCCTTTACAGGTCATTCACAGAGTCCTAAATCTGCACTAATTCTTTGCAGGATTTCGTCATGCATGGTGTGCTCATACTGAGAAAGTGGCAAATTGAAGTAAACTCAAACCAGAGATTACGCATGCAGAATACAGCCGAGTGTGCTAATGCAATACACACAAGCTGGAAAGGCCGACATATATTGTGGGCCATGTTGATGGCTCGCTTTCTTTGCATATACTTATCACTTCCTGTTAGAATAAAGCAGCAGCTTTGTGTGGTCACTGCTAATACTGTGATTTTTAATACTAAGCTCTCCTGCTATACACTTATACACCAAGTTAGCATCTAAGTAATACAGAAAAGTGAGTTCTTAGTATCTAGCACATTGCCTTAGTGGGTCATTATAAGTTGTGAATCTACATTATCTGTCCTTGTCATCATATTCCATGGAGAATTGTCTTCTCTTTCAACACCTTGTCAGCTCATAGTGCATACATTTCGAACCTCCATTTGTTCCACTCATTATGCATACACTACAGATACATAAAACAGTATTAAAGGGACATAATGTGCATAAAGATCTGTGTCACACATGCGGATGTCTGCATATTTATGTCATATATTTATAGTGATGCTGTCTGGTATTTGAAGAAACTCAGCAACACTGAGCTCCCTGCATTTTAAATACTGAGCTTGTCACAGCATATCGATGGATTGGGGCTGCTTAACTCTCATAATCCTTCAGTCTGTCTGCATAAACCAAGTTAATTTTGTTTGGTTCACAGTGGATCGTCCTCGTAAACATGAAAGCACTCTGAGAAGACGCTTGAGTGACAAATTTGTCAGGCCATTGCGGAAATCTACACGTTTCAGAGTTGCAGAGTGACGAGTGGATTTTAATGTGCATTAAGCCGGAGACAGCTGCGTCATCATTAAACGGGGGGCTTCATGGAACGGTAAAACTTCATGGGAAAAAGAGGATGTTTAAAGATGACAGTGCAATGTTTCGGACTGAACCTCGTGCGCGTGGAATTTCCAACTTCACAACAAGAAAGTTAAATATGAACGGTAACTTCCTGAAACCTTCCAGAGACAGTTTTTTTTTCAAACACTATTTCCTTGCTATCACAATTGCTTCCTAAACATCCTGCTTCAACTTCAAATTTATCAAATAACATGATTAAAAACACGTTTTTACAGGGGGTCTGTGCTGAAAGTTGAATTTCCTACCATTTCTAATGTTTAGTCTCTTGACTCTGTCTGCACACTTTATAAACAGAAAAACTGACTGGAGGAGAAGCTGTTGGTGTAAACTGTGTGCGCGATGTAGTGGCAACAGACGTGAAACTGTAATGTGATACTGACTATAAACACACTATAAACTCTAAATATGGAGATAGGGGCTCTCCTGTCGGTTAGTGATATATTGTGAAAATGTAACACCTAAGCACATCACACATCCATGACCAACCCAGTACGTTCTTAGTGACTTCAATGAATGCTGAATTAAGACAGATGACTGTTTTGGAGCCAGAAAAAGATATCATATCGCTGCCAACAATGGAGACAGAAACCAGGGAGCAAGAAAGTTTATTGTTGTTTGGGTTGGCAGAGCGTCTTCCATTGGAATGACTGTTTGGACACCATTCAAGTCAACTGGCAAGACATTTGACAGCAGGTCAGGAGATCTTCTGTCCGAGTTAAGCTACCACTATTGCCTCCCTTTTTTCTGTATATCCAAAACCACAGTGCAACACACTGAATCAGATCGTTTGGTATTTTCTACAGTACTACAACACACTTCAAATCTGGGTGAGCTTCTAGCATAAACGTAATAAACATCCCGTTTGCAAAAGAATTAGCCTGGAACTTCCTCGCCCACAATCTTTTTTTTTTGTAGTGGAAACTTTGTTTGGAACCCCTCCATTTTTCACTAGAAAAGATCTGCAGGGGCAATCAAATGGTTTGGGCGGGCTTTATGATGGACAGAAGGGTAACAGCGACACCGGCGTCATCTGAGCGCTGTGGAGTTGAATTTGTTGACAACAAAATGGGAGTAGGGGGCGGCACAGTGGCGTGGTGGTTAGCACTGATGCCGCACAGCAAGAAGGTTCCAGGTTTGAATCCATGGGCCAACTGAGCCTTTCTGTGTGGAGTTTGCATGTTCTCCCTGTGTCTGCGTGGGTTCTCTCCAGGTACTCCGGCTTCCTCCCACTGTCCAAAGACATGCTCATTAGGTTAATTGGTGATTCTAAATTGGCTGTAGGTATTTGTGTGAATGGCATTCAGAGGTATTTTTTTCTCTTTATCTGACGAAACAACCCATAATGAAATCCGAATGACATGTCACCAGACTCATATTCTGATAAGAATTGATTCTGGCTACACCATGCTACTAAAGGATATCCACTGAAAAAAAACACACGGTATTGATCCTTTATTACGACCCGGCTCGAGAGGCGCAACATAAAGCGGAGGCACATGACAGAGTTACAAAAATAATATTTATCAAATGCAGTCCCCCATCTGCAGGGCAACATCTGAGTGATCGAAGCTCAACGGCAACGAGAAGTGGATCAGATAAATGGTTTCAATTTCTTAGAATAACAACAATTGTGTGAGTTTAATATTCCCTCATAAATCTACAGCTGCCTTTGAAGTTTCAAAAAATGTCATGTTTAGCTGAAAAAGCCCTCCCACTATAGACTAGGAAGAGACAAAAAGAGAACTTTTTTTTTTTTTCATGTTTTAGTTGTGGATTTCACTATTCACTATTATTTCGGAAATTAACAATGAAGAAGAGGGCATAGCTCTGAGAGAGGGCTGATGACTGCAGATCAGAAGATCAATTCTTAACTTAGATTATAACACAAGCTGGTGTAACAGTGAATACATCAATACAAGACCTCACTCATCTGAGTCATTTATGATTCAGCGTTAGTTCGATGTGAAAAGGTTTGCCCTTTAATAAGTCATTTACAGGGACTTTAATGTGTTGAAGTAATTCCATCGGCAAAATCGACTGCCTTAGTACAAAACAATTTCAGAGTTCAATATTGGTACAGACAGCATGCGTCTGATTATTCTGTCGAGTGCTCATGTAAAAATACTTTCATTGTAAACATCTATGGTAATTGAAACCGCCGCGGCAGCACGGGGGGGATTTATCTGTTCAGCTACCTGCAGTGTAATGTGTGGTGTCTGGATGGAACGGAAACCTGCAGACCTTCAGAAGTCACTAGTACACAGTCTGACACCTGTGGCTGGGGTGTTACACAACACGCTGTGTTATGTTCTAGCGAATCTCAGTTTCAGTGTCAGGAATCAGCCTGCTTGTTTCATTCAGGGAATTCAGGCCTCTCTACAACGAATAATGGAAAATCAGTGTCAGAGAGCTGAGCAATGCACAGAGGTATAGGAACATATTTATAAAAGATGCCTAGGGGGCACCCAGATTTGAACTGGGGACCTCTTGATCTGCAGTCAAATGCTCTACCACTGAGCTATACCCCCTGTGTCAGAGATGAATGGCTGCATGCATGAATAGATGCATGTGTTTGCTTTAGATGGCACTGATGGAGGGACGGATTGGTATCAGGACTGAAGAAAGAATAAATGAACGCCCACTTTAAATAGTGTTGCGCTCAAACGAACAAACAAAGCAACCAACCATATCATGCAGATTATATGCTTTTATCTGTTTACTTATGCCTTTTGTAAACAAGGTTGTGAAATTCATTATTATTTATGTTTTCTGCACTCTTAAGTGTATAATAAAATTATCGCATAAAATACATTGTATTCCTAAATGTTTGGACTCACTTCTTGGGAAAACACTGCAGTATGTGCAGTCATGTGAGTTCATTGTAGGGTCTGTGTATCTCCGGGTCATGTATGGAAATGTTTAAACCCTTATTTCAGCCTAACAGCAAGAAAAGCCTCGGAAAATGCAAAACTGAGGTGATTTTGGTCTGTGTCATGGAGCAGGTTCATTAGTAAAGAGTGATTGGAGGCTACAAGCGCTTCTTCATTATCATACATAAACATGTGGTTAATGCATTCAGAGGCTCGTGAGTGAACAAACACATTTGGGTTGTTAAATATTTGCAAATCAGAGGGAAGTTGCCTCCTTGACTCAGGCTGTCTGTTTGGCTCTGTGGGTAGAATTCATTGTCAAACTGAGCTGAAACGACGGATAGAGCTTGCACAAAACATGAGGGGGGTAAAGCAAAGGGGCAGCACACTTCTGTATATAAGCGGCGTATTTATGTGACCAAGCTGTGCCGCGTGTGACGACCCAACATGGATGCAAACAACAGAGAGGCTTACCAGCTCAGTGGAGAGGCTTTAGGATGCAGGCTCCCTAATAAACGTGCTCTATAGATCTTCAGCCTGTTGTTGCGCGTTTCTTTTGATCCTAGCAACAGCCTGTACATGCGACTTCACTTAGGTTTAAATTATTTCCCAGAGGCTTTACAAAACCTATTCACAAGAGCACTGCCTCACAATAAACTTATTTTCATCTTACATCGTTGCTGTCATGTGGTGGAACATGGGGCTGCAGATAAAGAAGCCCTAGTTGTAGCTGCGACTTGTTATCTAGAATGTCTTCATTTTGCATTTATACTTTAAAATACAGAAACAAGCCAAAACATGAAAAGTGTATGTTGTGTATATAAGTTAAAAAAATGTGCCAGACCCTTGCTTTTAAGTTTGACTCATGCCATGCAGTTGCAGTATAACTGAATGTTTTTTGGGTTGATACATTGTGGAAAGATGTAGGTGTGTATCAAGAGTACAGGCTTCATCACATGCTTTGCCACAAAGAGGTCTCGTTTAACTCATCAGCCTCAGATTAGATTCTCATCTCTAATTAGCATGGAGGAGACGAGCCAACCTGAGGTGAATGGACACTCGAACGTTACCGCGAGCATGTGTATGTTATCATACATAATCATGCGAGATGCACACACGTGGATGCGCGCTACTCCTCAGGCTCACCTGCAAACTCAGAGACTCATTAGAGGAGGTTGGAGGAGATGGAGGAGGTCGGAATGAGCTGAGTGAGGAAAGGCTAAAATAAGTCTCTGTGTGACGAGGGCAGCTCAGTGTGTGTAATATATTGACTTAGCAAACGTGTGTAATATATGATGAATTAGAGATGCTGTGTAAGTAAATAAATGGCATGGGTAAAGCCAAATGTGCCGCTGGGGAAAAGGTTGCTCTGTAGTTGTGTCTGCGTTTATGCGTGCATGAGTCAAACTGGGAGTGACTCAGAATTAGATGTTTCTTGTTATGTCTTCAGGCGTGGATGGAGCATATTCAGCGTGTGTGTGTGCGCAGAGCACCTTTGCCGTAGGCGACAGGTTTGGAGGGCAGAGAAACCGTGTGCGCAGACCCTCCGAACGTGTGCGTGCTCCCACATACTACTGTACATGTGTGTTGTTCTTATTCATATAATTCACTTTCTCTAGGGGAGTGGCCACTCGTTCATTACAGTGTGTGCTCACCTGCCTGACAGATCTGCTCCTGAGGCGACTGCTGCTGCTAAATATCACACACCTGGTTGCACAGCGCGTACTGTTCCCTCTCAGTCCGTGTCTTCAAAGACCCTATTACCATGCTAATAATATCCAACAAATCATAAAGCACTTTCACCTTGATGAGCGTTCATCAGAGGGGCCATATATCACATACTATACCAGATTAAGGATGACTTAATTTACTGCATCGTAGCTTTAACACAGCCAGAGCTGAGCAGCTGGGCAGAGGGAAGACGGATAAAGGAAAGGAAGGTTTCTTCAAATAATATGCTATAAATACATGTTATAAATACCACAGCTGGTCCCCAAATTACTCTCGTCTATCTGTTTATGCGGTGTGGGAATTCAAATTTGACTTAGCAGGGGTTTTGCCTATGTGTGTGCACATGGAAGGTGATAGCATGTTCGTGTGTATTTTTATGGCTTCATATGGCACAACATGTGATGGTTAAAGACCAGAATAACGAACACACCTGTCTGCATATGGTTTGCGAACAGTTATGTTAACTATAAATCATTTTTGGAAAGACATTATACATGCCTAAAAGTAGCATTACTACAACATAAAAATATAAAAAATAAATTCGCCTGCAAGTTAACGACCTGCATTTGAAACATGCATTTAAACAATGCACGGTTTAAAAAATTTTTGCGCAGCAATAATGTTTGTGATGTAAATTAAATTAAATCAAATTCTGGGAAAACAGGATGCAGTAAATAAGAAACAAATCATATATATTCTCATAAACAAATAAGAGGCACACTGATGTGAGCTTTCCTTTAGTAAAAATCGTGGTTTTAACAGACTTATGACAAAACTGGTGATTTCTGAAATTTACTGGAATCTGGAATTACCATTTTTTACAACCTGGACCTTATTTCTGGCATAAAATACGATCGTTTACTCACCCATATAACTTTGGTGTCATTTGGAGTCATTGGGGTGATGTGTACATCCGCGTATATCCATATAGCAACACACTATCTGCCACGAATCATCATTTCACCCATATTTTGCTATGATATGCTAGTGCTATTCCCCATTGAGTCCGGAGTTACCTGTTATCATCATTCGGGGTCTGTAGATTGACCTAATAACCTCTGACCTGGATGATGTCATCTCTGAGCGCAGCGAACACCTGCGCGGTTTATTTACCTGTAATTTGCTAGTTTTTGCAACATGGCTAAATATTTTTCAGATTCTGAGGTTGTGGACGATGACTTTGTTTATGATGGACATCCTTACCGTTTTGAGCCAGAGTATACGGATGAGGAGCTCGTTGAAAGGAGGACGCGGAGGCAGAGAGAGGAACAGCTGGCCAAAGAACAACAAACCGCTGCACGTCCTTGAATCGATAACAGGTAACCCCGGACTCAACAGGGAATAGCACTAGTGTATCATAACAAAATACTGGTGAAATTAAGGAGTTTCGCGGGAGATAATGTGTTATTTAGAGGCTGCGATGCGGTGCCCCAGTCACTCCCACTATATGGATATACGCAGATGTAAATATCGTCTGAATGACTTCAAATGACACCAAGGTTATATGGGTGTAAACGATCGTATTTTATGCCAGAAATAAGGTCCAGGTCGCAAAAAAACGGTAGTTCCTCCTTATTTTTTTGAAGAATATAGTTTGTAAGAAAGATAGTCATAGTAGTTCAACGGTAGTATAATAAAAAATCGTGTCCTGTTAATTATTGTTGTCTGTAATTTCAAACAAATCAGCCTGTGGGTTGTGCGAGATATGCATTTTATTTACAGGTAAAAAACTAAAATCTTCAGATTACTGTGTTTTCGGCAAATCTCCCTCAGATATAGGCCCACTGCACTCACATTCCTCGCCTGGTGTGTCAGTGAAGGACTTTGGTAACCCACTTATGCAGCTGGATTTGCATTGGGAGAATTGAAGCGAAAGATTTAAATGGCATCAGTCTTGCTATTAAAGCAAAAGCAAAACATCAGACAAACAGGGAGGAGCAGCTCCCTCTCTTCCTCCGTGTGTGTATATATATATGTGTGCGAGTGCAGAGGAGCAGGGGGAGCGCTGTCCCTTGCCTCTGCTCAGTGTGCAGCAGCTGCAGCTTTCAGCCTCAGTCTACACTGTAGGGGCCATTCTGCTGTCTGAAAGACTGATACACACAAAGAGCAGAATGGTGATGAGCGATGACTGAGGATAGCGCTGATGGTGTATTTCAAATGCGCTCTTTTACACTCCGCTGTTGCAGTTCAGCATTTGTATGAGGGGAAAACAAAACCCTTGCTTCCAGGTCAAGTATCAGAGGGCTTTTAAAATAACAAGTGCACCGTTAGGAGCTGTTTTTGGACGAGGGGATCACAAAGGTATCACGGTCAAGAAAGCTTTCACAACTCCTGACCAGAAGGTGGGAAAACCTTGACTGAATCTTGACTGAAATTCCCCAGTTCTACATCAGGTTTACTGGTTTACAGATGCTGATCTATGCCACATGCCCCCATATGCTACAGAGAAAACCCCTGCAAGCGAAACAATCAATTATCACACTGTAGAAACAAACAGTCATGCATGTACACATGAACACACAAAGGCAGCTTTAACATCCATGACACCCACATTCTAATGAGGCAAAATCAGAGAGGTTGCGTGAATGGAGCGCACTGTTTCAGCCCATGGCACCGAGCGCTGAGCAGAGACAAGCCTTTCATGCAACATCCCGTTCATAGCCTGGCACAGTATAGAGGTATTATCAGAAGCAAAAGGGGGGACTTGGCTCATAGTGTCCCCCCAGTTCCTCACCATCCCCCCATCTTACTCCCCGTGGGCCTTCGCTACCCGCCCCCACAAATCCCTACTCAGCCTCACCCTTCCACTAACCTCCCTCTTTCTGCTCCGTTCGCTGTCCCCATCCCCCTCTCCAAAACTCCACATCCTCCTCCTCCTCCTCATCATCCATCAAGGACCATACCGGCTGGCTCCTGCTCTTTACACGTCTCATTCACTGAATATGGATGTGGATAATGGTTTACTCCACGACGACTTGGAGGTCATTTACAGTGTATACAATACGAGCCCACGGGCCGGTGACCGCCTGTGCAACCCAACCATGCCTGCTAGTGAAAAGGGCTATTTTTATATTGGCATCCACATTTGACCCTGATTTCTACATGTTATTTGAGGCTGACAATTACAATCATTATGGATTTGTAATGCGTCAGTTAGATCCACCCTAAGTAGTATGAAATAATAAACCACATAAATTACAAGACAAAGAGCGTACACTTGATTCAAATAAATAAATTAATTAATAAATAGCCCATCAATTAATCAATCTGTAGTTTCAAGCTCCCCAAACAGCAAATATTTGAATGCCATTATCTTGTATACCACTCGGGCATATTCAAGGCTTATTTTGTAACAGATTTACAGCTGTGGAGGGTCAAACGGTGAGATTAAAATGTAATATTACAAAAAAAATAAATAAAAAATTTCACCCAACATGTTTCAAACACTGGATTAAAAATCTGCAAACTGGACAAGACTGGAATGTGGCGAAGAGAAGAGCATTCAGCAGCAGCTTAACAGCTTCCTGTTTCAAATCCAGATGCCCCCAAAACTGTATACACATACCTTAAGTGGCACTTATACATAGTCCTTTATCTTCCTGGAAGGTTGAGCTTCGCACTGGTGTTTATGCAAATACAGTATAGCTCTGTTATGAGTGTCCATGGCAGCCATTTGGAAGCAAACAGAGAGGCAAAAGTAGCAGCTGCCATCCAAAGACATGGATACAGAGTGTGAAGCTTAGAGAGTTTTACCAACAAAAAAAAAAAAACAAGAGAGAGGAGCAGTGCATCATATAAAGGTTTTAAGATTCTGAAACATCTCTGATTCTGGTCAGGAACATTTGAAAATACTTTTCTGACAATACTTTACCTGTCAAATAAAGCCATCTAACACCTTACACCTAATAGTAGAGGTTAAATGGTCATGGTCTTGTGTGGAGCACTTAAAGAATAGTAAAGGCAGCTTTCTATCTATATTTCTCTACATGAGACTTTTACTACTTGCTTTTATTTTGGAGCAGCACTCCAAACCAAGGGCAACTCTAAAAAGAAGGAGAGATTTTTAGAAAGCCTTTAGCTAAGCACAGAAGAAAGTAGAAAAGAAGCAGTAATTAATGTCTGTTTAGTCTAAACTTTTTTTTGCCTCAGACCATGTGGCTTTGGGTTTTTGTCGAATAAATTGCGGTTTCCTGATGAGGCCGAAATTATGCTGTTTAATTTCAATTAGCCAAGGCTTTTTAAAGCTGAGATTCTGTTTTGCTTTTATCCAAGTGGGCTTTTGTGCGTTTTGAGTGAGGGACGCAGAGCTGATGTGAAACATTCCACTAACAAGGAGTGGATGGCAGGAATAACCCTCCGCAGAGCAAAAAGATTCACTGACTTCAACACAATTACGACACACACAGACGGACAAAGAGCACCATTTCTTCACCTATTGACGAGATGGATTTCTCAGGGGTGCCTCCTCGCCAGCTGATGTGCACTGGGGCTGATTAGAGAGGTGATTTATGACTGACCACGAATAACAGCTCCGCTAGATGAGAGACACACCGGGGTTGCATGGCGAAAAGACAAATGGGTTAAGCGAGGTAAAGCGGGACAGAGGGAAAGACATTAGGCTGCTCCTGTGCAGAAGCCCGGATTCGCCGTGAAGCCCATTGTCTCGGGCCAAAGCAGACCTGAGACCTGCCAACTGTGCTCAGTTGCCTCTCGCTTTCTCAGTGCTGACTCTGTCAGCGCTCACCGTACAGATGACAAACAGAATTTAAGCATGGTAATAATAGAACATAAATCACAAACAGGTCCCTGGGGATGTAAAACAATTCAACAACACTTAATGAGTGACTGATTAACAGCCGTCCCATTAAAGCCGCCCCTTTCTTAACACCTGGCATTTCACTTTAAACAAGTTGATAGCTTAACTTTAACTGTAGCTGGCGTTAAATTGCCACTTTAAGTATCCTGAGTCGTGAGCATCTATTTAGGGTGTGACAATGAGTCAATCAGTTAGAAACACGCATGACTTCCTCCAGAAATTAATTTGCATTGCGTAATGAAATGTGGCTTTCGCCCGGCGGCACCAGGCAGTTTAAATCAGACATGTTAGAGGAGCGACCATCAACTTCGAGATCCTCTGTTGCTCCAGTTGCGGCAGCTCCGCGCACACATGCTGCCAGGAAGGGGAGCACACAGGGGCCAAATGCCACTGCCATCCACAGTTTGCTTTGTTTACCGCAGATAAGCAGAGACATCCTTGCCATCACAGTGACTGAACCCTGAGAAGATGATTTTGGCTGAGTTGGTGTGGGGGAAGGAGGAGGGAGGCTCGTGTTGGCTTGAATGTGTGTGCGCTTACACACATGTACGAACACCATGCACAGAGCAGATCTTAATATTCTAATTAAGTATTTATTCGGGTTAAGTTGATGACATGATTCTTGTTAATCTGCAACTGAATCTCCTAGTAGTCATGAATAATTCAGCTGACACTAATATTCTTTCCCACCTGTGGTGTCTGGGCTGCTGAATAAGAATAAGTTATTCCTCCATCTTTGAAATTTGATTAGAGTTTTGGACAAAGAAACCTTTAATCCTTCCCTCATTAACATGTGACAATGAAACAACCTGAAAATACTCAAATTAAAGCATTTTTTTTATAACTAAGAATTACATCATAAACAATGATTTTGCTTTGAGAGGATAATGCACCTATGCTATGAGCCGTATGAGGTTAAGCATCTGGCTCACGGACACAGCAAATCCTTGAGGTTGCACAACTACACACAAATGTGTTAGCAGAAGCTGACCCTGACCCCGATTCTACCGAAAAATCCACAGGACATCATTCATATTTTATATCTGGCCATAGCTGGGACATGAATGACAGGGGAGAAGGATCTCCCACGCCATTACACTTTAATATCTGGCCAATAAGTCACGGTGTCAGCGCGCAGCATTCATCAGCCATCATTCACTTTCATCTGACTGCTCCACGGACTCTATCACTCCACTGTATTTGCCTTGAGGAGCAGAGCAGGCTGAGTGAAGATCCCGGCAGCAGGATGGGCCAAGGTTTATCAAACAACATTACTCAGGGACGGAGTTGAAACAGAGTTCAGTCTGAAATCATTAGAATGCTTGACAGAGAGCCCCCGCACTCTGACAGCCAGGTCACTATAAATAACAGATTAATGGTTGAGAGCCAAGAGGTTAATGTATGACAATGGGTGACAGTGACCTTAATTTTAGCACTGATGCCAGTACAGGTGAGTTGAAGTTTGTCCACCACTTTGGTCAAGGATAAAAATATCTCTTCAACTCCTAAATGCTTTGCTATGAAGTCTGGTACACATACATTCATGTCCACCTAAGCATCAGTTATGACAATAACTGTTTTCATATAGCACCATCAGTGGGTTAATATTAGGGCATTAATGGGTTATTATTTTACTTCATGTCTGATAAAACTGATGTCAAGGAGTACTTTGTGTTTAGTGCAAATTATCAATTGTTAGCATTCTAATGCACTAATCTAAGATAATAAACGTAGCAGCTACAGTATAGTCCCACATGTCCACTAACTTTACGCCGTTCCAGCTACACCCATTGGATTCTGAATTCAAAAATGAAGCCTTCGGTCGCCATGTTGGTTTCGCTTTACTCCGCCCACACTCGGATACTCCAAATATGGCCATGGGCATCGTGTTGGGGTGGACCTAAGGCAGCCTGGACGTTGAAACCCGCCCACTCAACTCTCCGCCACCATGTTAGCTCAGGCTACCAAGCTAGGCTAATCGCTATCTGAGGTACTAGCAGCCGGCTAACACGGCAAAGCGGCCAAAGCAGTTTTAACTGACTTTATCACATATTACCACCCCCGTCTATGTTAACATGTCTGTAATATGTTTCCACTGAATCATTTCATTTCATTTCCTCTTTGAGAAGAAACATACTTGGATGTACGAGTGTGCCATAAATTTCTGTGTAAAGGAATATCAATCTTTATCTGTAACGCTGACTGCAAAAAAATATGGAACTGCACCACTTGAAGAGCACAGCTTCATGTTTTATGTATGAATTTCTACCATAAACTTCCACTCAAAAAATCTCTCATTTCTGCAACTCAACAAATCCAAAGATCTTCTGTCGCTCTCATTCGATACCTTCGGTTCACGCCTTCTCTCTTTTTTTTTTGTTGGGGTCTGAAGCGTCTTTTCTGTGAGCATTCTTTCATCGAGAGTCATGGATTGGACTGTTTTGTTTAGCGTTCAGAGGTCTAAACATGCCAGAGACCGGGAGAAGATGAAATGGAGACACAGCGCAGGCGAGTCAATGCAAGGCTGCACACATTAAGAATTGATTCGCGGTCGCAGCCAAATCCAGCAGATGGTGAGTGAATGTAAACGGAACCGAGCAATCAAATTTCCCACAAAACACTTTAAGGATGCAGAGAAGGGGAGGAAAGAAAGGACTGAAAAGGAATAAGTGGGCTAGAGCGCTGAGATGGAAACATACTGAATGAAAGGAGAACAAAAAGGGCCCTATTGCAGCAATATGTTCTTGCCTGCGGATACACTTGTTCCAATCCAACTTTAATCGTCCAATCAAGTTTGCAGTGTCAACTGACAGGTCTGGTTGTTACAAAAATTGGGTTTATCCCACTGATATTGGATCTAGAAATAAAAGGAGCCACACTGTCGTCAACCCAGCCTGGATGCCATCTAGCCACAACGGTTAAAAAAGCAAAACAAAGAGACGAGAAAAAGAACAGTGCTATTTTGAGAGTGTTGGTAATATATATCAACATAAGCATTAGCGTAAGTAAATATATAAAGAGAAATGCCTGGTTAAGGACTGGCTAAAGAAAAGAAAGGTACCTAAGCTGAAAGTATGGACCCCATAAATATATTGTTGCCAGAGGCAAATCCTTCAGGCTGCCTCACAGCGGAGGCACCCAATGTATACAACAGCCTAATGAAATCTCCTACATCACATTAAAGACCACACAGCGCTGTGTTTACAGTTGCCTACATCAAGATGCAAACAGAGTAAAGTCTCTTCTTGTTTGGGGCTATGTACAGCTCCTGTTATAATAAGGGATAACATGAGCACGGGTTCATTTAAGAAGGAGAAAATAACTTGAAGTTAGAGCTGAAAGTTGTTTGGATTTCTGCTCACACACATGGTTAGCTTATATTTTATAATCCATAAGCCTTTCTTGACTTTTCATGCAATAGTCATTCAGTGTGTTTGCGTTAGAGGTTGTTTTTATTAGCAGTAGCATCCCTGGGCCATAGTGACACATGCTGAACAACTCCAACGATATTTTTAACGACATTTTTACTAATCTAATCTTAACTATACGTTAGAGAATGAATCTACTGTAAGAGAATGAATTAGTCAGTACGTTTTTAAACTTCTTCTGAAAAACTTCTGACACATGTTTAATACCATACCGTCCTAACCAAATCTCAAATATGTAATATGTACTGACAGGACAAAATAATGATGATACAGGTTTGCTGACCTGATGACTGGACATTGAGCTGTGGACTGCTAGTGTGCTCTCATGTCAAACTAGCGAGGGGCGCTGTGATAAAATCCAGAAACAGTGTGACTGTGCCAGCCAAGGAGACTGATGCTGCTGCTCTCCCTACGCATGCAATCGCCAAGCCATTATCATTCTACGAACAAACATAGTCGGAGTTAATCTTTATGTAAACGCTGAAGAGATGCTGGGCCTCCTCAGCCCCCTCGACTCCTCACTGCTTTCAAGACAGTCCTGTGCAAAAGAGGCCCAAACCAATAACAAACAGGGAAGAAGAGGAAACAAAAACAGTAGTTATTTAAAGTTAGGCCTTAAGCCCTTCTGTCAAGTTAATCTGTTTTTTCTTTCCTTTACTTTTCTTTTTAGTTTTAGACATAGAGTCTCAAAGTGTTCGCCCACAGGGCTATCATCATGGCTACACTAGTAGTGCAAGAGCATCTGTGCTCGCCTTTGGGCTTTTTCCTACCCATCACACCATGGTGGGCTATGGCTCAGATATACCCGGGGCCTTGTGATCATGGAAACCTACTCATGTATGAATGTTACTTTGTTTAAATATGACTCCGGGAGAAGAGACGGGGAGGAAAGGACAGGACAGGAATGTCCTGGAAGACAAATCACGTGTTGGTGATGTAACAAAACAGGAAAGACAAAATGACCAAATATTATGGAGGTAAGAGGACGATGGTAGGTTGTGTTTACTGGCGATAAAGCATCATTAAGCGTCTGTACTGCATCCAGTTTAGTTCCTTAACCACACCACCATGATTCTAATAATAACTACGCAAGACATCACCTCGAGAAGTAAACTGATATGTAAACATCCAGAAAATATATCATGTGGTACTATTAAATATCTTTAAACAATCTTGAGAGTAAAATAGGACAGTAACCCCTGCCATTTATCAGTTCAGCACCATTAGCTGTAAAGGCAACTACTTAAGAGGAAAGGAGCTCTCACAAGCATCTGGTTCATTGCACTATATACAGTAGATTTCTATCTTTCTTTTTAATCCAAAATGAAATTCACTGGCATTGGTGTTAGTAATGTCCACTGAACAAAAACATGAAAAATGTGTTTCATGTTGTATAAACTTCAAATAAACTCCTTCATGAACTCCATCGTATAGTAGAACCTCTTTATGTGCCTTAAACCTGTTGTTGACATAGTAGATGACCTGCATCTGTTATACTGCATGCTGCGCTACATTACTCCTACTGCTTACAGATTACCTTTCCTAAATCATAAAGGTTTTCTACATCTCAGGGAGTGCTGTTTAAAGTTAATTATATTCTTGTCAGCATAATGAGAAGAAAGATCTTGACAATGATTTACAACTCAGGTTTTGAAACCACATTATTAAGCCCACAATGAACCCAACCAGACTGCACTGCGGCGAAAAACTGGCGAAAACTGGCTCAATATGGGAGTCATCAGAATGATTTTCAGTGTGGCTGCAAGACCAGCCAGAGGAGTTTTTTAGATATATATATATATTTTACGTCAACTGCAGGCACTGCAATGCAAAAAAAAAGACGTGGGCCAGCAGTAGTCCAACAATATGGCTTGAAGCCGGGTCAAAATGTCTACAACATTGACAGTCACCAACAGCTAGCCTAACAGTGGAGAAAAAAAATAATCCTTTTTTTTTATCCTCTTCAGTAGCATGTCGCCCATTTGCCACAAGGAACAAACTGCCCTTAGATAAGCTGTTCTAAGAGTTACATATTTAAGACGTCTTTTATGTGTAAAACTATGCATTATATAGTCATGGAGACAATGTTCTGCATTTACAGTGGGGAAAAAATTACTGTAACAATTACTGATTGATCCCCACAAAGCTGCCACTTCATTTTCTTCTCATTAACTGATCTATTTATTGACTGTTCCAGCTCTAGAAATGTATGCATTTCTTTTGAGCAAGTTTTTTTTAGGTCACTAAAAGGATATCCCAGTTTATTGCTTTCTTAAAGTTAAAATGACTGAAGTAGTAGACAAGCATCCCTTAAGGCTCAGCCATCCTAGCCACAGTTGGTAAAACATTACACAGAAATATGTAATAATATGATGTCTTATCTGATGGATTCCACCTGTCATTCTCAACGTTTTGCACATGAATTTATTCATGGATGCTAGATCTAAACTTAACTCAGACTCAGCGTTCAACATATATTTTCCCATAAAGCTCCAGTCAGATGTTGTCTAAGGCATGAGGTCTCCATAGGAAGCTATATAAACACTGAGCGTGACCCTAGAGCATCTTAGTGTCTGGAGGAACATGTTGTATATGGAACAGAGGCTAAAAATAACCCAGTGTTAGCTGGTCTCTTACTAGCTTTTTATTGGTGTTACCCTTTGTAGTTGCTCAACTGAATAAAATTCATTTATTTCTAAGACATTTAAAGAGCCACCACTTGACTGGTTCATGTTTCAAAACATAGCAAGGAAGGGACTGAGGTCCTTTATGTGTTAAGATGAATCAATACTGACATTAGCGAAGGGGGATTGAGGACATGATGAATGTTGTGAAATCAGAGCAGATGGTCACACCTCTGTGCATCCATCATCTGCTGAATAATTAGCTCTGCGACCCAACACTGGAGGTGGTGACTTTCAGGAGAATGGCAAAAGGGGGAGAGTACGGGGTTGAAAAATGGTGGGGGTCTCTCCAACAGCTGACACAGCACTGATGAAATGGGAGTAATATGTTCATTTGTTTATTGTAGCGATGAATCATTACTGCATGCAAGCAACAAAAATGCAGAAAAAAATGCCCCCCCTCTGGAATTACATTCAGATTTAACACAGTCCTGCCCGTGGCCTCTACTATTTTGGGTTTTCTCTGCTCTGTGGTCCCGGTTTCCTCATATTTCTGCCTTTTTTTGTGCGCCGTATATGCGTTTCGGCCTCGGTGTGTGGCAGAGTGTGCCAGGCAAGGCGGTGACAGGGTGTCGGGTCGGGGGTCTGTGAACCTGGCTGCTCCGTTCAGCCTCGGCTGTGACAGAGAGCGAGGGGGACGTCACCCGGCCGTGGCTGCCCCAGCTGGGCCAATCAGGCGTGAGCACTCGTGGTCGGATCAGCGCATGCCTTCCGCCATGTGCAGTGCTGTGGCACAGATCCCCTTATGGATTCTAATAAGTTCTCCACAGTGTGAGTGGCACTCTGCTGATGGGATTGAGTGTGTTTGTTCAGATAATGAAGGAATCTCTGCGTGTTTAGCCAAAAAAGATGCGTCCTCCTCGACTGCACCTGTGCTGATAGTGTTTCACAGGATGCGACAGTCACATGGCAACCAGCTTGTGTAGCTTTGTGTGAGTGGGCTTATGGACACTTTGACCGTTATAGGTCGCTATGAGGATCACTTCTCTTAACTGTGTCACCTAATTATTCAAAATAACTGTTTTTAACGTCTTAAAGCAAAACATTCCCCACTTCAGTCAGTAACAGTTCCACAGCTGTAATGCCAATACGAACAACCTTGGGATCTATGGACAAGAGACAATAGAGACAATCTTAAAATGCAGTAGTCTCCTTGTCTCCATCACAAGGGCAGGGTGAGATTTGGAAAAACTGTAAACTGTATTGTAAATAATAGGCTTAAACCAATAAGTCTTTGTGTGTGCTGCAAATTTTAACTGTAGCAGTACTAGCTGAACAGGCCACACGTGACTGGCAACCTTCAGAAAATGCTGGTGGGTGGTGTTTTAATATAGTGGAAGGGGAAATTCAGCGATGCATGGTAAAACTGTAAGGTTCTTCATTCCCATAGGATGTCATTAGGTATCAAGTCAAATCCAAAACCTTTGTGGAATATTAGTTATGATGTATGGTGCAGGGTTCTGCATAGGAAGCACTGCAATGCTTGTGTAAAATGAACACAAATGCCGTAAAACAGTGTTCTTACTGTTTCTAATTGCGTTGTCAATAACAGTGACTACAGGTGTAAGTTTAGACCTTCCTAACAGGATCCTGTTAGTGTGCCATTACTACATAAGTATATAAGTTTAATATACAGCTTTAAAGGCACAGTCAAGAACGTGTTATGAAACAGAAGGTCACGTATTCTCAATATAGCTCAGACAATTGTTTTTTAAATTGCTAGGAAAACCATCAGCTACACTGATATTAGTTTATTTGTTTTCAGTATTCATTTTTCTTTTCATACATGACTGTCATGACTGGAAATGATAACGGCCATATTTAAGTGTTTTCTGACATGGACAAAGCAATTAATGAACTAGGAATTTCACACTTCAGTATTGTTCAGAGTAATTGTAAGTTGCACAGCACAAAGAATAAAGGATAACAAAAGGTAATTGAAGATTAACATACCTATGAATCAAATACACCTGATGTACTGATTGGGCCTTGAACCTCATGACAGGAGCGGAACTGCCAAACGGTGGTGGTGCGAACTGATATAAGTTAGGACGTCTGACAGCATCAGATGAAGCACAGCAACCACAGAAGAAGCTGAAACAACAGGTATGAGTCACCTGAGCACACGGCCAGCTGTGCAGAAACGTTACCTCGTCAGTGCTGAGGCCAGGACTGACAGGAAAGCAGAGAGAAAGAAAGGTTGTGTCATTGGAGAGTGACAGTGAATGAAAGGCATGACTCTGCCTTCATCCCTGTCACGTTGTGGCTCCTCCCCCTTCACTGACCCGAGGGAAGTGGCATAAGACCTGTCACCCCAAATCACGGCCCGGCCCGCGACAGCCGTGCTCATATGTAAATGTGTCAGCATGCACAGATTCACGAGTCCAACATATCAGCTTGAATATGCATGGTCAACGCTGACTGGAGCGTAAACATCTCTGTAGGTGCAGTGCATCTGCATGCGTGTGTGTGTGTTTCCGTGGCTCACAGTATGTATGTCTGCGCTGATCCTGGCGTGTAACAGTGACATTCCCGGTGGGAAGGAGCTTCACGACTGTTTTCATTTGTTAGACTGCCCGTATCTCTTCATGGGTACAGGCTAGGTGAAAGTGACATCTGATTTTATCCACACTCAGTGGGGTTCTCTCTGTCTGCCTGTTTATTTTTGTCTCATACTACACGTGTCCCCTTTGCTTGCACTTTTTGCGGGATTTGCTGCTTTTTTCTTTTTCATATCACTGTCAGTTATTTAGCGGTTGGTCACAAAAAAAAAAGAAAATGCACAGAAATTCCTGTTAGTTTAGTACTTGCCATAGACTTACTATGATTATTTCATATAACAAGGCATATGAAATGTATTACGTAATAAAATATTTTATTATTTTTAATGAATATACTCTATGTGCAGACCAAACATATTCTATAATGTATGAGGATGTATGTTTGTATGTATAAAAATAATCTTTATACAACGTTTAAAACAGGAAAAACAGCAAATTCTCACCGTTGGGAAACTGGAACTGGAAGATTTTAGCTTCATAAAGTGATAATCACAAATTGCTGCTGGCTGATTTCTCAAAGATAAACCAATTTTTTCATTGGTCAGCTCTCTGGATAATTGTCTTACAGATACACCTTGATGTTACACTTATATGCAACAATACAGTATAAAATTTACATGTGCAGTTACCTTTGCAATCCAAACACGTGTGTTGCACAACTACCACACGCTGCCGCACTACTACACGGTGGACATGACTAGTGGGGTTCAGGATTCCCTTTGTCACACACTTCCCTTCCATTTCTGCAGTTGAAGGCCCAAAAATCTGCTGTGGCGTCACTGCGACACGTGCACCGACACAACTGGCAACGCTCGTGAAGGGTCAGGGCCGACTGCAGGGCTCGTTTTCCTGAGGAGTCATCCTGAGTCACAGAGAGAACGGCACATCTCTCCCCCGCCTGTCGTTGCCTAATATTTAAGGCCCCCTCCCACAAAATAATCGGGCATGTTGGACATGCTCAGGAGCACGCTATAAAAAGCACGCACGAAACTGTAGCAGCCCATCAACTGTAAGAGCTCATCAACTGACTAAATCAGGGAAATCGGGGAAGGTCAAAATCTTCATCATTTATGGCTCAGACCATGAAGTTCATCATTTCTAAATTTGACACTAATTTAATTACAAACCAGTTTCAATTTGAATAATTATCTAAAGACACTCAGGCCCATCTTTGTAGCCAATTATTTTCATATCAGCGATACGGAACATATATTCATTCAATCTTCTCTATGAAACTATTCTCCCAGAAAATGATCCCTCCAGAAATAGTTCCAGCACTTCATCTGAATCCATAAATTACATCCCTACTGTAATTTAAAATTGCTCTGCCAGCGCAGCTCAAAGTTCTCGCGTTAAATAAGGAGCAGGAGCACACTTAGAGCGCAAATGCGAGTGCAGCGTGATAAAACACCCACTCTGCTGCATCTACCGTTTACATTTGATGACCTCCAACAATTCTAATCACTCGGTAATTACAAGGAGAGCAAAGCACCTTCCCTCCGCTCTTGCTTTAAAGTCGTTTACTGGAACTGGCAACCAGAAAATGCAGAGCAGCGTACACAGCGTCAAGCCGAGGGAATCCAGACTAGTTGGCAGGCATAAAGACACAGCTTTCCCTCGGTGTGCTGCACTCTGAGGATTAAGCCTGGCAGTGTGCACACGTCTGCTAAACAAGATTTAGGCATAACACCTTGATATTTCGTGTCGTGCAAAGCCAGTACGGCGACCCAGCGATGGTGGAGGAACTCCCATCATCTCCAAATACCCCCCCCCCCACAGCAATCGCTCACATTTACTTTTAAGAATGAATCACAACATGTTGCTGCAAGACACCTGCTTCTGATATTCAAGTGTTTTTGATGTAGGGGCTAAAAGCATAAAATTTACCTCTTACTGTACCGGCTCCACATCACACATTCTGAAGGCAAGAACTGGGAAAAACAGGAAGTGAATTACTGCATTGATTCAAAATAGCTGGCTGTAAAGCATGTAATTGACATCTCCGCACACTTTTCACTTGGCTTTTATGATCACTGTAAATGGCTGATTCAACTGCAAGCGATTAACGTAAAAACGCGCAAATAATAGTACAATAGAGATAATCTGATCAGATAATATTGGAGCAGTGTTTAGATATTAAACACATTTTTATCACTGTATTAAATGAGGAGTTTTGGGGATTCAAACTACCATCTATAACTTATGTCACTGTAATATTTACTTCTGGCTCAGGGTGACAGAGTTTATGCCGACTGTTTCAGAATAAATTGACAGTTTAGTATTGACATTTAAATTTAAGCAGTTTGTGCAATTTCACGTTAGCGTGGCAGTGTGCAACATTTTACTACATAGTGCATATAGTGCTCTTCAAAAGTCTTTGAAAGGTTACGTCATCAGTTTAATGTACCATCAGGGATTATAACCCCCAGGAGTAATATTCAAGCTTTTAACTGTAAATTGAAAGAGGAAGAGGCTAATAAATTCTACAATCTATGGCAATATTGATTTTCCATATATAGCCAGGCCATTACGTATTCAATGGCAGGGCATTAAAGCAGAAGTATCTGGAAGCGCTGTACTGTGCAGAGCGGTAGGGATGGGGGCAATGAGAATATTTCAAGACATTAACAAAAGCTATTTTTTCTTGTGTAAAGTCATTTTGAACGATGCTAACATCCTTAAGATTTTCAGCCTGTCTTTTACAGTGGTATTAATGTGACTGCGTTAACCTGAATCGTCCTAAAGTTTTATGTTCTGCACTTTACCTGAATAGTTTGGTTTTAGTGCTATGTTCTGTTAAGAGGAAATCCTGTTTTTTTTTGTTGTTTTTTTTAAATGTCTCACAGCTTTAGTAACTTTTGTACATAAACCATGTAGGCTAAAAAAACATGTTGCATAGACCTTAACATGTGTAACACTTTATAATCCAACTTCATCTCCACCAGCTCCAACAGTAAAACACTACTTCCACGTGCACAACAGTGAAATCAAAACACAGACGACGCATTATCTTGTGATGTTTTGAGCCCATTTTCTTACTTATTTTTTAAATATTTGACATTTTAAATCCTCCTCCAGCATTTATGATTTTTTTTTTTTTATTAAATTTTCAGCATTTAGTCTATGCTTTAAATTTCAGGCTTGCAAATCATGCAATTTGCAAATCACGACATTTGACAGCCAGTTTTGTCAGTGTTGCTATTTAATTTAATCCTTATCTTTTTTTGGGTTGCCTTTAAAATTCCTTGGCATCACTAAAGAAACACAGCTGCCCTTTTTTTTTTGGTGTTTACAAATCTATTGGATATGTATATATGTATAAATCAACTTACCAGACATATAAGGAGCTACGTGACATTTCTCCGCTTTTTCTAGGCCGTCTTCTGATCATTTAATAAACATCCATGCACAATTTATCACTTATATCTGCCAGGTCATGAGTTTTTTTGGTAGCATAGTCTCCAGTGGTGGAACAACACTGTTTTTTAAATAAAAAGAGGACAGGAGCACGTTCGTCATGGTGCTAAGGGAAGTGAAGGGGCATTTCCTTGCTGCCAAACAGAATCTGCTCCTCATCTCTCTCTCTCTCTCTCTCTCCCTCTCTCTCTCTCTTTCTCGGTGCTGGCGTGCACAGGGGTCCACTTCCCCTCCTCCCATACGTCCTTCCACAATGCACAGGGAGTGAAATAATGGTTCATGGTGGGGTGGTAGTTGAGGGGAACAAGGTGGGAGGAGTATCAACCAGCAGCAGCAGCAGCAGAGATGGACTGCTTTTATAATGGTTTCACATATGACAAATATTAATGATCAAACTGCATTTATTTTATGGAAATAAGGAGGAACGAATGAAGGGCAAATGGAGGTTGATATGCGTCTTTTGGCAGCTCCCCAAAGAATCAATTCTGAATAAATACATGGCATTCATATGTTATATAGAAAGCAGTCATAACTCACCACCACTAAGCTTCCTTGATCTGGCAATATCCCAAATTCATCACAACAACTCTCGCGGTGAATTTTTGGAGCACTGGGAAGGAACTCATTATCGTGGCTCGTATTTGATCTATTGCTGGTGTGGCATTGACGAATGCCAGGCACAGAAACCGGCGTGGCATATTTCAAACACATCACAGCACAATGAAAGCCTTCCTCACCGGGGAGAGTAACGCGGGGTTGCAGGGCTTGCTGCACAGGTTAACCGCTTTGAGGAGTGGGAATGTTTCTTTCCAAATGCTGACCTCTCATGTTAATAGATTATCAGGAAACGGATGTGTGGAAGAGCTGTCAAAGCAATAATTACCAAATGCTATGGTAAACAGTTTAGAGCTGCAGTAGAGCACCGGCACAAATGGATAAATAAAATCCTAAGGGTTTATTTATACACAGTTGCACAGTTAAGCAATTATTTATACCTGGAATGGTAAATCATGTCATATTGTTGTATTCTTTTTTAGAATCTATTTAGTTTAGGGCCATTTATTAAGCTGCTTTATTTAAATAAACACTGCTGCTGCAATTAGCAGCTGCATCCTAATTCATCATCAACATTGTGCTTTTTAATCACGTCAGCCAGAATTCCTCTATTAAAACCACGCAAAGGGCCTGAAACTAAAAATGCATTTCAGCGCTTGTGGAAAAATATTCATTAATAATTAACCTCAAGAGTTTACCAATAAAGTCATTATGAAATCTCCATGCGCTAATCTGTACAGCTCCTGCAGGATTTAACCAAACCCTGAGGAGAATCCATGCACCGCCCATCCACAAAATATCCCTGCTGAAATGGTTTGAGAACAAAAGATTTGGAGACTCGAAACCTGGTCAACGTGGATTATTTTATTTATTTATTTATTTATTTTAATGCTTCTGCTTTCCCGCTGATGAGACTCCAGATATGTGACTCCAAATTAGCTGCTCGTGTCAATTAGACGCGCCCGTCGCGGCTCCCTCCCCAAAAAGCACGCCTGTTCAAAGAAGTTGATGCCTTGTTGCTCACATCTCGGCCTTGACTGTCGTGTTATAAAAGCAAAAAATAAAAAAAAATATAAAAACAGACTGGTAAAATTAAATCGAGAAGATTCGGCGCAAATTAAAACGGAAATGAGCCACAAAGATGCAACCGTCGTCTGTGCGTTACGGTGCCAAATGATGCCTCTGTGACCCCCGACTCCCACTCCCTCCAGGGTTAGATTAGCCATATTAGGAACAAGGATGGAAATAAATTCCACCAGATGAATGCACATTAAGACAGATTCTTACCGCTATGCGAGTCTGTGAAGATGCTTTAAGGTATAAGATGGTCCTGTTGTTTGGAAGGGAACGTCGTTTTGGACTTGGTGGGGTCCAAACTTGAATCCCGCCGTTGATTATCTGCTCCACTTCTCGGGAGGAACCAGGAGGATGTTTCACTGGAGGGTTTCGATTTCTATCTCATAGCATCACTACGAGGTGTGTGAGCACCCTTTGTCCATGGCAGCCGCACTACTCTGTCTTCGGTCGGAGGTACGTCGATTAAACTATGTGGTCTGCTGCGTAAAACCGGTGCCAAAATTCCTGCGGGCCCATTCCGTTACAGCGATGCTAGACAATAGTCTGGTCATTTTGGCACGGACCGAACCTACTCCAGTGCCAAGAACACTTGAATCGGCGGATTAAACCCGAATCTGGAGAGCTAGTGTGTTCATATCTCTGTGTGTGGCTCGGAAATTTGGTAATAAATACAGTATGTCAGAAGCTCACATGTGCCAGTTGGCTCCGGCGTTGTCTTTCGGGTCCCTCATCGTGTTCGTCTTCGCAGGAGGAGTGATAAGCTGAGTTGCCGATCTGTTGATCACCGGAGGTCCACCTACATCCAGCGGTGTCCTTGTCTCGTATTTATCAGGACCGGGCTCCGGACCGTGTGCCACCTACGGTCTGACACGGGCTCTCGGTGAGTGACAGCTGGATTCTCTGAGTGAAAGCCTGGCGACCAGTCTTTGCGGGAGAGCAGCGAAGCAGTGATGTTGCGCGTCCGCGTCTTTGGCGGTGCGCGCGCCCGGCAGGTCACACATCTCGGGTCCATAAACATCTGCCTGAGAGAAAAGGGCAGTTAAGCCTTTTTTTAAACATGGCTTCAGTCTGTTTGTGTAGCTTACATCGCGCAGCTTTTGAGAGGGCTGATATTTATATGTCACACTTAATGTCTTATAATGGTATCATGTTTATATCAATCATGTGTGAGTCAACGTCACATATGAGGGATTCTTGGATTTTGTGTTTAGTATCTGATAAATTACTTGTTTCATATTATTTATCCTCAATTGCAAATAGTTGACATTATGATTTAAAATAGTTACAACAGTCAAGAGGCATTTTATACAAAGCCAGACAGGGAGGCGGAGGGGAACTGTGTTTCTGTTGAAGCTTTTGAAAGAAAGGCAACTTAACATGCTGCTCAGAAGGTAAGAAATAAGATCAAATGGATACCGTAACAACATATATAGACAGAAAAAGCACATTAAGCTATAATGCAGACAAAGAACATTTAAATTAGAACTAAATAGACTTTGGTTTATTTGCGTTTGTGGCTATATCAAAAAGGCAGGACTGTAGGACCTTATTCTTCCTGAGATTTGATGAGATTAGTCTGCTGGACGGAAAACGAACTGACACAATTTGACGACCCATGACAAAAATTTACCACCGGGCCGCAAACCATGTTCCAAAGGAAAGGACCGGGAACAAAAACGGATCCTTCTGCAGATGATGTCTGAGATTCCGTACCCTGGAAAGAGCTTCCTATTGAGAAATTAGTGGAATGATTTGGCCTGTTCCAAGGTGCTTTACCGCTTGTCAACCAATGTGTGAGGGCCCACGTCTGGTCTCAATCTGCTTTTCGTGGAAGGCCTCGAGCAGAGGAAACACACATGGCTCATTTGGCAAATTAAAAGAGCTAGTTGCTTCAAGTTTGCAGCTTGATTGTTCTAACGGGGGGCTCGCTCACAAATGCGTCCACCCTCCCTCTGATTCTCCAAACACGCACGCATGTGCGGCCTCAATTAGTCTGTGAGTTAAACATCGACTAAGCTCTGGATCCTCTGAGCTCGGTGATTAGGGAGTGATTCAGTACTGTAGGTCCTTCAGGTGCCGTGGGCTGCAGGAGTCACGGGGTCATGTGGTTGGTTTTGGCGTGCGCCTGCTCACATCCACGACCTTGCCAGACTTTAAATTGTCGCAGACCTGCTGGGAGGTAGAAATCAGAGGCTATAGAATGCTCTTTGGCGAATGGAGAATGAGAGTATACGCTCGAGACATTTGTGGGTCCAGATTGGGGGATAGTTTTAAAGATGGAGGAGCTCATTTGGAAAATAAGCGAAGTGTCACTCAAATTTAAAGGCCTGGTTCTTGCTAATTATAAACCGTGTACTATAAATGCTTACATTGTTTCTGTTTTTAATAACCGACTTTAACATGCAGTTGCTATTTTTAGCCACAAATATCCTCCGGCATGGACAGATAATGAGTAAACAGGCCCCTGGACACAGACATGTGAAAGGCCACTCACCCTTCTTACAAAGACTGAAAGTGACACAATGTGCAAACAATGAAACTGACAGATTTTGTAGTTTTTAGTATTTTCTGTTCAATGTCCAGTTTGTGTTTTATTTCTCTTCAGGTTGCATTTAGGCCTCTTTGTAATTGTTTTGTGCATGACATTGATTGAAGGCTGACTCAGACCTCACCATCTTCATCCCATAGATCCAAAGATGATTGTGTCTTAGCTATAAGTAGATTTGAACTCCGTGCCTATAGCTGCCACCCTTTTGCTGGATCTTATAGAGGGAAAGATTTGCTCTTGACGTTAGCAGGAAGAGACAAGTGTGATTGAGTCATGGGCACGTGGCAGAGGCAGAGCGGTGTAGGTGCAGAAAGACGCGACAAGATGAGCTTAAAGTCAGAGCAGAGGACAGATTCTTTACAGGAAAAGGTGACTGACGAGGTGGTTCGGAGCAGATGGAGTTGCAAAGGAAGTGGTCTGGCCTTGCAGGAGGAAGGTGCCCCAAGCCCGGCCTGTAACACGGAAGAGTCTATATTTAGCACGGGGACCACAGATTGTAACAAGGGCTCCGGGCCCTGTGTTCAGACCGGCAAGATCTGCCATCCGTCTCGGTGCCCGCGGCCAGGCACAATCTGGGCTCACGCCAGCACAAGGGAGGAGTGATGGGACCATGTCTGAGCGCACGCTTAGTTGATCACATTCACAACAGAGCCTGAAAGACCTGCATGTTTACACCCCAATGAGAAAAAGTGACATCTCTCGACTTCTTATCGGCGACTTCATCATCGCAAAGTCTTCAATGTCTTTATTTCTCCTTCCCTGAAGCATCAGAAAAGGCCAGATCTTCCCAAATCACTACCTGCCTAAATAAATAATAAATCACTTGTCTCGCTGGACAGGAGTGACATTCAGTCCAAATGTCAAAAGCAGCTCAAGCCATTTTTGACTTTTCCCGTTGCAGCGCTAACCTTCCACATGTCCACCACCTCCAGGACCGTTTGGGGGATTGTCAGTGGTGAGTGATGAAGGACTGAGCTGTTCAGACACCAAAGTCTTCTCAAGGTGTGACAGGACTCGTGTATGGAGTTTAACACCGCTTTATGTAGCATTTTGAGCTCAAATACTCACCGTCACCTAGCATGTAGGATTCAAAGTTTCTTCTTTCCCCACGAAGCATGGCTCACATCATGTCAGTTGAATTTCACAGCAGAAACTGCCTGTCAAATGAATTCTTCACTGCTGAAATGGGGGAAAAGAAGACTCTGACAGGAGTATCGCTTTAATATTATGCGTCTTTGAACAAGCACGTGAAATAAGGTTTCCTTCATGTTGAGTTACAAGCTCTGAAACTGAATCACACAGGAAACGTGGGACACATTTTTTACCTACAAAATCAAAAATGTTTTCATATGATAAAAAGGTTCAGGAGACAAATATCTGTACGTGCACCCTAACAACTGCCGAGTTATCCTGAGAAAGAGGTCATCTGTTGAGCAGAAGTCCTTGGATTCTGTTTTTCTGCACCGACTCAAAAGATTAAGAAAGTGCATTTAATTTAATAACACTTGTCTTCTTGTAATGCTGCACCCTTACTTTCTTTTTTCACCATTTTAGTCTGCCATGTGATTTTAACCTTTGCTTCTTCTCTGGCTGCCTCCAACCATCCTGCAGCCTGTCCGTCAGTCACCTCCCACACAGCCTCGCAAACAGACACGCTAATCACTCAAACCATCCTGCAAAGGTCCAACTTGGCACTACTCTCAAACCTCAGGACCCAGAAATGAGTCGGCTACACTCAAACTCCTCACCCAACAGTTATACATGCATCACTGTAAAATGACTGTGGCGTTGGAAAGCACAGAACACCTGTCTTTGAATTACACACATCTTTTATTCAGACATACACCAGATCAAACATCCAATGTCTTTTCAGACTTCCATGTTATCTTATTCTACAAAAACAATGATAATTTGTACATATAAAAAGGTAAAAATACAAAAGAAAACATGAGAAGCAAAAAACTTCTGCTTGTTTGACAATTTCTGCTCTATAGATGTAGAGCAAAACCTCCATGTTTCCTATCAGTCCAATGATTAATTCATGGGATCCAGCATAACAAGTCAATGGAGATCTAGAACAATGACTGTGTAACATGTATCTATGAAAAAAGCTTTTTTCATTCTGGTAAGATCATAGCATTAAAAAAAAAAAAAAAAGTTGGGTTTTTTGTCGACTGACTAGTGGAGGTGTTGGTTATGGTCTCACATGGGGTAGTTAAGCACCACGTCTTGTTTCGCCAGCTCCAACAACATAGGATCGTCGAAGAACTTGCTGATGCTCACATCTTCGCTCAGACCCTGCAGAGCGACACGTGTTAGTCGTGGAAAAAAAAGTACAAAAACTGCAGGGATAAACAAGAGGATGAAAAGACTCACCTTGCGCCTTCGGGTCTTGATCATGAACTCTCTGGCTAGATGTGGGGCAGGCTGAGGCTCCAGAGGCCTGATCACAATACTCTTGTCCAGGGGGTCACCGGGCACAATCTGGAAGGAAACGCAGGTGTTTATGACTGGTCGACAGAGGAATTCTTTCCATTTGTATTCGGCTATGAACAACCTGACAACATGAAACGCATCAAACTTTGAGCGTTAACAAGCTGAGCGGACACTTTTGGCGGGGGCTTCAACCTTTCATTAAATATCTGATAGAGCTGCAACTCTGTCTCGCCGTTACTGAGTCAGGAGTGCGTCCATCATCGTGATGGAAAAAGCAGCGTGCAACTACTGCCACTGCTTCAGTTCGTGACAAACACAGTGTCATTGCAAAGTGAGCAGTTCAAGGCGGTTTTAAAATCATTCATTGAGGAGCTTTTGGCGTGGCCTTCACATAGTGACCTGAATATATGATATATGACTTAAATGTGAAGAGAAAAAGAGTTGTTAGGAATGTTTAATTTTAAATAAGTAGGATAGAGAGAATTAAATAAGTCTTTCCAAGCATCGGGGAAACATTAAAACTGGAGGAAAAGGGCAAAACTAATCAATGGAGTGGCTGAGGTCCAATCAAGAGATGGATGAGAGCTGCTAACAGCGGTAACTCAACACCATCCTGTTAGCATTCCAATACTGGCAGCACAGGATAGACCTAATAAGGCAAGCACAATACAGCCTCTTGAGTTTAACAGGACAACAACACAGTTCAGGGACTCCTGTGTTATTCTTAATATGTAGGGCAGATAAATCGATATGTGCAGGCAGGAATCATTTCTGTCAAAGACCAGAGAAGAGAAGGAGGAGGTGGTCCAGGGTGTTGATTGTATCTGGTGAAGACTGTGGCTGCCCTCTAAAGAATAATTTAAAGGATAGATGGCCACAGTGATTGGTGTTAGATCCCAAGAGAGTCTTCTGGGAAAAGGGTATATAAATCACCACACTGGGCAGCATAAAGATGGGGCGTCAAGACTGTCATATTCCTGCTGATGTCAACAAAAAATAAATAAAAAATCATGAACTATCCCAGGGGAAATCTTGTAGCTGCTTTGAATTAAGACGAATGATTCAGAAGTCCAAAAAGGTGCACCATTCTTTTTCCTGTGGTGTTCGAACAAGCATGCAGATGAATAATTCACGTCTACTATCTTGATAAACACTTGTATTTTGTCCCCTCTAGGTGAAAATGGAAGTTAGGAGGATAAGAAATATTAAATATTTCCACTGAGAGCCTTTCTTTCCTTACAGATTAATGCCTTTGCAGTGAAGAATTAATGCGGCCTAAGTGCAGTAAATTTTCACTGACACAGCTCTGCAGAGTGCAGACACAAACACATGTCAGACAAGGGCGACTGAGACCCGGGCAGCCACGATCTACTTAAAACATAATGACTCGACACTCCACTCTACTCCACATCAAAAGCAGTTTTGCCAGAGTAGCAGACATGTGCGTGAGGCTGGTCGCTCTGATGCACGGGCTGCCACTGCTTCATGTGTGTCTGCACGTTAAGTTAACGTGTGACGGTATTTGTGCATTGGAGTCGGTGTCAGAAGGACAACAAATCCCCTTTAAAGGTGTCTGCAAGTCACGACAGATTTTTTTTAATCCGTCGAATGGTAAAGAAAGCAGAAGTCTGCAATAAGATCTGCAAAATAGATTATTTTGTGTGTCTATTTCTTTGGGTCATTTCTTTAAAATAGGAAAAGTAAGTATTAAAACCAATACTGAGAAAACATAATGATCAACTAGGGTTTCACCGACTGATAGGAGCTTTATGTCAGGATGTCAGTGGTCCAGTTGGAAGCACAGAATATAAAGACTACCATCGATTTCCATGATCGAACCGCTTCTAAGAAGCCATTATGAGCGATAACACTTGTATGGTGGCTCCGATCGGACAAAAAGGCTTGTAAAAAACACTGAATCCCTTCTGAAAACTTAAATTTTGGAGGAAAGTTTGATTCTGATTTATTTAATATTCTCTGTGTAATTCCTGAATCTGGATCTGTTAGGGTTAATAAAGTGATAGTAAGTATGCAGGCAGGTGAGTGGTAACAACAGCTTCAGTTTCAATAAAACCCAATACGAGCTGACCTGTAAATGAATCCCTGGTGCACACTTCTAAATCTTATTGTATGGAGGTATTAAGTATCTTTTTGTTTTACTCATTGTCAATAGCCTATCAATGAAATATTTGACAAATACTTTTCATTTCATTGTTAGTTGTTCTAACAAGTAGAAATGTCTGGAGCTACTCTGAATATTGCATTCACGCACGGACAGAATATGAAATGGGAAGCAGTTTTGTGTCTATAAAACGTACCTGCCAGTGATGGAACACAGACAGAGCGAAGGCCTGACCCTGCGTATGTGTGCGAAGATCCGTCTCAAAGCCGAAGGAGTCGATGGCGGGGATGAAAGCCTTGATTGTGTAGAGAGGAGAGCCTGGGATCGGTGCGTCCTGTGTGACATGACCCCTGATAGAGGATGGATAAGGATCATTTTAGTTTCAGATATTTCCTTTGCTTTTCTACATTAACACTTTTGTCTTGATTGATGTTGTGAACAAGAAAAAGAAAGTGACAAACCTCCTTCGAGCCAGCACTGTGTAGACAGCAGATACACAATCAGCCGGGGCCTGAACTTCTACAAAGTAATATGGCTCCATCAACCTCGGAGTGGCCTGGGACACAAGGGAGACTATAGATTAAAGCAAGGACAAATGCCTGGAGAAACAATATGGCAAGCCCATGTACTGCTGACCCATGGGTTTATGATAAAAGCAGCGTAAGAGCCAAAAAGGAAAGAAGCCAAAACTGTCAAAGAGGAATGTTATCACGCTGCAATTAAAAAGGATGCACATCAGCAAAAACTCCACACTGTAATCAAGATAATGGAACATTAAATGATGAAAGGCAAGTCTGGGGGACCTAATGGCAGATGAGGAGAAGAATAGGGCTGGAGAGAATGATCTCACCATGAGGAAAGCGGAGTACACCACTCTCCTGGCAGTAGGGATGACCTGGCCTCCTCCTCTATGGAGCGGCTCCTGAGCGATGACTGCGTCCAGGATCTTAAACTTGACATTCCTGATGGCTGGGGGCAGAAAAAAAGACTCTGTTACGGTAATGTGACGCTGATGAGGGCCAACGCGGTTTTCTTGTGCCAAGGAAAAAGTTTTGGCAAAGAAGAAATTCCACCATGGGATGAAGTCCAGAGAACAAAGGTTTATTTTGTAAAACCAACATGTTCAAGGGATGAAAAAAAAAAAAAAAAATGGAGAAAAATAGAGAACTTACGCTCATCACACAGAGGTCCTTCCCTGGTGCCCCACTGGAAGCCCTGGACGATGCTGTCTTTGACTGAGCCAAGCAGCGCCTTGTCCACCTAAAGTTGTAACGCAAGCAGAGACAGGAATGGTTACTGTGTTTACATGGACACCAATACTGTTTGCTCTCCTTTATTAATATCTCATGAGGAAATTTGTCCTCTGCATTCCACTCATTAATGTGTCCACACCGTTGTGAGCTCACGGGAAGCTGTTTGACAGTTTTCAGCTGCGGACATGGAAGGAATTCAAACCAGTTACCTCGAGCTCCAAAATCTGCTTCTCTGAATACTAGGTCACAGCTTCAGTGATTCACTCTATTTCACTAGAATGTTGATCATAAAGGCCTCACATGTCCACCTAATGAGACACGACATGCCGACCTGAAGGAACTTTCAATCAGACAGAGAGGCATGGTGTAAACCTTTGATAATCTCTTCAATAGGAAAATATTAGTGCCTAATAATGATGCAAGTGCATGATTCTGAGTTGGAAGACATTTATTTTTTTGCCCCCCATGTGGTGAATATCAGGTGACTTTGAGTTTCTGGGAAGGACAGAATCATGGAGGCTGCAAAACAGAACTGATCAGAACTGCAGGGACGGACCAGTTTTCTGTTGGTGACATTAAAATATGATGGTCGAAAACGTGAGTAAGAAATACTGTCCATGCAAACATACTGTAGTCAACGACACAGAGCATGTTGTTACGTAATAAAACACTTTGTCTGCGTCCGAAAACACACGTGCAAATGAGTGCATTAGATCTTGTTATGTTTGTTAGGTCACTATGGATGTGCAAGTTGCATACTTTTAGTTAAACTGGAATGGATTTTATGTTTTCTTCTTCATTATAAACTTTGCACTGTTTGTGTCTTCTGCAACCATGGACTAGTTTACAATTTATATAACACAAAGCATATCAATCTGTGGTTTAAGAGCTTATTTGTTCAGCAGATAAATAAATCTTCAGAACAATTTAAATCATTGAACTCATTCAACATGGAAACACAACAAAACAAGCAATCTGAAAACCAAACTCAAATAAACCCTTCTCCAGACAAACCCTGCTTTGATTCACCTGATTGGCTGATTAAAGAAAACTGACCTCAGAAGGCAGTGTGTCGTCTACAAGAATGTTCGGTCCTGTGGTGTCCGGTCCGAAGGCCCAGATAGACCTGGCAGCCAGCAGATCCCAGTCGTATTTCGTCTGGAAGAACTCTCCCAGCTTCTTCCTGTCATGAGGAAACAGAACAGCCGCTGGTTGAGGTGAGGTTTTCACATCGCGCGTCAAGTGGAACATTAAGGAGATCGGTTGATTCGGGGGCAGGGGGGGTTAATGGGAGGGGAAGGGTACTTCATTTCAGCCTTCCCCTTCATATAATGATGTGTGAAGTATGAGCCCTCTGGCATTGCTACTTTGTGCTGGCACCGCTGGGTCCAGATGGCCTCACAAATACTGAAAGGAAGCCTCTCTGGAGCAGATACACACTCATGCATGCTCTTTGTGTCAGAGGGACGGGAAAATTCATGCACGCTTTTAGTGCATGATTCAGTTACTGGGAGTGTAGTGATCAATATAACAAGGAGGGCTTTTAATGAGGACACACTTTTCACCGGCACAGAAGGCTGTCATATACTTAGCTAAAATATGCAAGCATAGAAATGCATTTATTAATATGTTAAATAAAGATACAGCAGTGATAATATTTCCTTACACAAGAAATATTAATACCACTTCAAACAAAACAATACAGAGCGGGAAGCTATGTTAAGTGCTGGTCTGAACGGATCCAGATGAGTCATTCAACTTCAAATTGTAACTTACTGCTGTGACACAATCAAATAACGCACTGATGAATTCAACAGCCATGTCACAAATCTAATAAATGCACTTTTTAAATGACTTTTTTTCAATTAACCTAATTTTTCATCATCTTTCATGACAGCATTTGATTAAATGATCAATCATCATTCTTAAGAATCGGCTCATACATCAACTGCTAAATGAGTGACTGGTCAGAATGGCGCTGAAATATGGAGAGATTAAGTGAAATGAGGGAAATCTAGAGGCCCGTCTCATATGAAAGACACATGAAGTCACCTTCAGTTAATTAGAGGTTACTTCTATGTGTGACCACAATCCTTGACATCATACCTGTTCCATGTGATCTGCACCACTTCGTTCTCAATGTCCTCAGCCAACCCTTTCTCCAGGGGCTCAGCAATCATGGTGATCTTGTTCCTGTCAATCACATCATATGGGAGTCAATCACTGGTTCTGGTAGATGCTCAGCCAGAGGGAAGGACTGACTCTGACTGCACAAATTCAACACCAGAAACTAACACTTATTTTGTCATCATAACCAGCAACCTAAGTTTCACTCAGGTTGCACTCATGTCATCGTATCTAAAAATATTAGTAAATACGAACTTTTTGTTTGGGGTCTCGGCAAAGCACTTGAGAGATGATGTCTCCACAACTGTTTCACAGAAAGTCACAACTGGATCTGCAACCTAGAGGTAAATATGAGCAAAACTGAGTTACTTTATGTGATTAATAGTCTTTAGCCAAATTGCAGTCATGAAATAATAATTATAAAAGCACAAATGAAGGAAGAGACTAATTACTTTAATGTCGATCTCTGAGTACATCTTCCGCAAGTCGTGCATGACACAATCCAGGTAAAGCTCCCCTGTCCCTAAGATAACATGCTCTCCAGACTCCTCCACCTGGAGGACAAACACAAAAAGTCAAGTTATATTTCGGATAATTAACAACACCCTGATTGTTATTAGATTCTTATAAAGGAGGTAAACTTTTATTCGTTCCGATCACTGACATTTTTGGAAAAGTTACTGCCATGTAACACCTGTTAACCTGTGTAGTGGCGTACCTTTGTGGTGAGGGAGGGGTAGCTCTTGTTGACCTTCCTCAGTCCGTCCAACATTTTAGGCAGCTCTGACGGGTTGACTGGCTCCACTGCAATCTTGATAACTGACGCTGTGTTGAACTTCAGTGGTCTGAAAATCTGAGCCTAGGGGGAAGAGTGAAAATATAAACTATAATTTAGCTTCCATGGGATTTTTAAAAAAAATATTTCAGAGGTATTTGTAATTTATCAATTACATCTTCATTCCCTCTGGGTTCTGTGATTGTAGCGGTCTTGACGATTGGCTGGTCACAACCTTCAATGAGAACCCAGTTGCCGGCAGGGACTCGATTCACTTCGATTTGGTATCTAAAATGGTAAAAGGATTATAATTTGAATTTTAACAATCAAACAATCGATGATTTCTAACTCCTAAAACGTAATAAAGCAAACTCCCAAGAGCATACCTGGCAACAGAAATCCAGAGACGACCTACGGTGCAGACCTGGGAGTCCTCCTCATCTTCCAGTGTGTAGTTCTCTCCTAAAACCTTTACAGGTTGACCTGCCTGGATGGTCCCGCTCAGCACCCTGCCAAACGCATGGAACTGAACTCCGTCTTCTGTGCTGTACATCTTAGTGGTGTGGCACATCAAAGGACCCTGAGGAGGAGAGATATGAGGTGAGCAGACGGGACTGACATCAGAAAAAGAAGAAAAGGAAAGTCGTATTGTTATCTCCGTGTTAGAAGCTATTATACTCACATCAGGATCACACTCTGCCATTGCCTCCCCCAAGTCAGAGTCCAGACCTCCAGTGTAGGTGTGCTCGATCTTGTTCCTGGCGCCATCTTGTGGGGAGGGGACGTGTTGCACACACATGTCCACAAAGCCTGTAGAGGGAATATTAACATATGGTATAAAATCAATCATCACATTAACTCGAGCATGAACATTTCTCACAGGACTATAACTGCAATTATGAGCAGAAAAGAAATTATTAGTATTTGTATTGAACACAAATAAATTAACTGTTAATATAGAAACGAGGCCGTACCAGTGAACTCTCCAAAGAAGCGGTTGCAGACAAGTCTCAGCAGGGGTCTAATGTTCAGCTTCAGTTCCTCCTTGGTCAGGTGGATTCCCAGCTCATCCAGAACTCGGGGGAGAGATGTGTCCACATCTCCCACCACCTAGACACAAGCAGGATTTTGGTAACGATTACGTGCTGAGCTTTCTATGTTCAGTCTGAGCCCAGTGGAGACAGAGGGTATTGAGCTAGCTGTGATACCTTTGTTAAAAAATAAAAACCTCACCTGTGAGAGGATCTTGTAGAGAGGCTCCAGGACAAACTCCACAAAGCTGCGCTGAGAGTTACTACTGGGAGCTTTCTTTGTGAACTTGCGACTGAATTAGAGAAAACAAGAATATCGGTGTAAAGAAAGGATGGTGAAAGACGAGGATGGAGAGTCGGCATCACATCTGTCAAAATCCAGACTTGCTACTCACGTTTTTGGGTTGAAATAAATGTCTCCCCAGAGCCTCTTTGCAAACTCATTATAGTTGATGTCACCTACAAACACAAAAGCAAGCATGAAAAGATAGAACAGAAACTATACTATGCATGCAATAAAGTCAGTATGTGACTGTGTACGAGGAAGAGTCAAGCTCACCATATGTGTCCGAGTAGATTTTCGCAAAGGACCCCAGGGTGAAACAGATGCTGTACTGAGAGCTGGCGAAGCACACGTTTCCAAGGAGAGGGGATACCACCACGTTTTCATCTGTGGAATATGTGCTGAAAGAGAAGAGAAATGACAGATTACCAGCTAGGCTAAGTCTGATTTTGTCACAACAGAGTCTCCAGTAAGGAGAGAGTGGTCAATTGATAACTAAATAGGATGTAGACATATCTGAGCATGATATCTATGAATGAAGAACTTGAGCTTTCACCAAACTATACTATTTGACAAAAGTTCTGATTTATTTAGTCTAATTAGGATAGACATTCATGTCTATGTGAAAGGATAAACATGCATATAGAGGGAGAACATGCAGTCTCATTAAAAAAAAAAAAAAAAAAACCCAGCTGGTCTGCAAGTTTGAAGCCAGAACCTTCATGTTATGATCCAAACCACTGCTGCATCCAGCCACTTAGCTGTATAGGTCTATACGTGCAGAAACAATCTGCTTAACACTGGAGAACAGCACTGTCATGTTAACATTTAGAATCTGCTCTAGAGTTTCTGTTGGGTTCCTATCTCAAAAAACACTGGTAAGAGCACAACCACCAACCATCAGACAAGATTCACTGTAACAGTTCAAATACTCAGCAGCTCAGCCACAGTGGGGACTGGTTTTGATATTATTAAGCATGACACTTTGTTACGGCCCTCTGCGGGACAAGATTATTTTCACTCAAGCGAAATGGTAAATGACCTCATGCTTGTGGTTGGGCTTATTGTGACGCATTACAAACATATTAACACATTTACTTTTGATTTAAGGCAGTGTGAATGTGACGGAGTTTCAGTATTACCTGAGCATACCGTTGACCTCATCCACAATGTGGCGAAGTTTATAATAAGCGTCTGTGGGAGGCAGTTTGAGCTCCACAATGAGCCGATCAACCTTGTTGATGCAGATGGTGATGGCCATGCGCTCCTGAACTGCATGTTTGATGAGACGCTCTGTGTTTAGCATCACCTGGACAGATGTATACAAAGGTTTAGGTTATATGGACATTTGATGAAAAAATAAATCATACTGTATGTGTACAGGAAGTGGTGGTTTGAGAGAACAAAAAAAACAACAACAAACAAACAAACAAAAAAAAAAGGTGACTAACTCCTTCTGCTGCATCGATGAAGAGGACAACACCATCTGAGATCCGCATGCTGGATGTGACCTCATCTGAGAAGTTCACGTGGCCTTTGAGGGGACAGACACACAAAAAAAAAGTTTCTCAATTCTACATATTCTCTTGATAAAATATCAAAACATGCATTAAGCCTCAAATTAAAATACAATACCTGGTGTATCCATGATGTTGAAAAGGTAGGATTTTCCTCTGGAGTCAGGCAGAACCATTGTGACAGGTGTACTTTTGATGCCAACTCCTCTCTATTAAAAAAAAAACAAGAGGAACACAATTATATCAAAGTACTGTAACGATTTCTTGCCAAATTAGACTGTGTTGTGTTGTTGATATAAAGTTTCTTGTGATCCTAAGTTCTGTAATGGCCAAATTTATTTAAGGAATCACTGCTATGCTATATTACTTCACAGTTTCATCAAATCACTCACCTCCTGTTCTGTGAAGAGGATGTCTGTGTACCGGAGCTGAAATAGTCAAAGATCAGGTTAGTCTCTGCTGTCATATACAGAATTTAAGTTAAAATATAGAGCAAATACATCGAATTACTGTAGAAAACACTCACGTCCACATCATCCCTCTTCCTGATTTCTGGGTGTGTCTGTTCAATCAGGCAATCCACAAAACAGGTCTGAACGAAATAAACACACAGGTTAGATCCCCATGGATGACTCTAAAGTGACACCACATTATAGCATTTACTCCAAAACCTTGCGTTCCTCCTAAATGTTTCACCTGAAGAACACAAGTTCTTTTTGGCTAAATGCTGGAGAAGAGCCTTGCTTTACACAGTAAAAAGAGAATGAGTCAGAAGCAGCTATAAGGCAGGCTCTAACCTTGCCATGGTGAAGGTGACCACAGAGGGTGACATTACGGATCAGCTCTGGACCGTCCATCAGATCTGCAAGAAATCTGTCAGGGAAGGGGAGGGATATCAGAACTTGTAAATGCATGTAAGAAACAGATGTGTAGAACAAATACCTAAACAGGCAACTACAGATTACTCACTCCATGTCGTATACAGTGGCAGGTAACTCCTGTTCCATCAGAGTGAACCGCTTGTTCTTTACAGGCTTGATGATGGGCTCTAGGAGGAGTTGAAAAAACATGCTAGTGTTTAAACAGGAATGTGAAAAGAGAAGTGGCCTCAAATTGTATAGCAGAAGAGGGAAATTTCAATCTACTGTTAAGATACCTACGGATATGCAATAAGTAAGATGTGATGTTAAATATAATTTTAACAAATTTCGGGTTCACCTTACTAACACCAGTTGCACTCATGTATTGTTAATCTGCACATCAGTTTCAATGTGTCAAACCTGTGAGAGGTTGTGTGTCTTCCTCCTGGACAATAGTTTCCACCTCCGGCCCATAAACCTCCTCTGCTGTAGGATAGTACTTCTTGTCCTCATGCAGCACCACCTCCATGCCCGGGACATCGTCATCAGCATCAGCAGGCTCATCATCGTCATCCTCGTCACCCTGCACAAAATAAAAAAAAAGATCTTGTCTGAGAACAGAGTTTTATAAACAAACTAAAGAACAGTGTAAAAATAATAATAATCATGTATCAAGTATGGATTTGAAGAGTACCTCATCAACATCTCTGTCCTCTGCGTCCAGATCATCTTCATCATCGTCAGAGTCCAGCTCTGGACCGATGTAGTTACCAAACTCATCATATAAGTCAGCCTCCATCTCGCAGAGAACTAAATGAGGAGACATTTGTTGTTAAATGCAAAATATGAATAATATCCACTGTAGGTGACAAATGTCTGCCACAGCATTTCAGATGAGACAGTTACAGAGTCTTCTTAAAAAAAAATACCATATTAGAAATTTAATACACGTTTTACTATTTACTAAGCCGACAGGGTTTACAGTACATAGACAAAGGTGAGAGGTGTTAATGGGAGTCAATATACACTAATAATGTCTCTCAAATGATTTCCTAACTGTATTAGACTTTAGCTGTTTTGTTAAACGGCTAACATTCATAACACAAGACAGACAACTAAGTTTCCGTTGAGGCTAATGCTAACACTGCATGCCGCACAGCATGAACAATCACGGTTCAGTTAGCTTTGTATGAAGCGAACATATGCTTGCCGTCCGCATAAAAGCTAAGCTTAAAACGTGACACAACTGAGAAGTTCTGGGTGATTATAAACAGTTATTCTTGTGTTGGGAACATTGAGCAAGTCAAAGGCTAGTATGCTAGCCGGCTAACAAGCAAAGAAATGAATGGACGTTTGAGTTACGTTGTTGTAGAACATTAGCCAACGATAGCTAACTGCACTGATATATAACTTGCATGCTGCTAAACATACATACCTGTGTCTGGTTATAGCGCAGCCGGCAAATGTATTCCAAAATGGGATAAAAGTGTTGTATATTATCAGAGGATAAATTATTATTGAAATAGCGCCATGCGCACGGAGAAACTACTTCCGGCTTTCTTCTTCTATTATTTGACAAGAAAGCGGTCAGGATTTGGCGTTAAAGACTCTCTACTGCCCCCATGTGAGGCATTACGTGACATCTTTCAAAGCACAAGTGTCGCGATAAGATAAAGCATTGCCCCAACGTCTGATTTGAAACAAATGTTCCTGTTTCTGTGTTCACATCGCCGTATGTTTCATTGAAATCTTAACATAAACATTTTTAATGCCGTTAACGGAAGTTTTATAAATGCCTATTATACAGTCTACGGCCTGGACTTTACGTTTGTCTCATTGCTTTTTGAGGTTGCTATGTCTGTGGTCAATGCTCGTATTAGGCCCAGAAATAGTTGGACAGTGACACAATCTTTGTGATTTGGGCTCTCCATGCCACCACAATGGATCTGAAACGAAATAACGGAGATGCAACTGAAGTGCAGACCTTCAGGTTTAATTCAAGGGGTTGAACAAAAATATCCTGTGAACATTTAGGAATTTCAACCATTTTTATACAAAGTCTCCTCCTTCAAGGGGCTCAAAAGCAATTGGATAAATTAACATTACCGTGAATAAAATGTTAATTTTTTAATACTACATTGAGAATCCATTGCAGGCAATGACTGTCTGAAGTCTGGAACTCATGGACATCACCAAACGTTGGGTTTCCTCCTTTGATGCTTTGCCAGGCCTTTACTTCAGCAACCGCTGGAAACAACTCCAGATCTTTTACCTGCTTAAATGATTAAGAACTAACGAAAGAATAGGCCATGCAGCCCATGAAATAGCTTCTGTGTCAATTGTCCAATTACTTTTAGTCCCTTAAAAAAAAAAAAAAAAAGAGGCTACATATTAAAGAGCTGTAATTCCTAAATCCTTCTTCCAGTTTGGAGGTGAATACCCTGAAATTACAGATGAGAGTCTGCACTTTAAGCCCATATTGATTATATAACTGTATCTTGAATATTGTTTTGGTAAACAGCTAAAATAACAAAACTTGTGTCAGTGTCCAAACATATATGGACTAACTGTACAGTTGGTGCAATCAGTTGTCTGAATGTGTAACTACGACTTGGATCGTTTTATTTTGAGTATGTTCAGCGAATGGTTGTCTGTGTATGTGTTACTGTGGATGATATATAGCCATGGTATATATTAATCCATTTAAATCTAAATGGGTGGTTAAGTATAACTGCACTGACTGCAGCAAGCGTTAAGGCAGAATATATGTTCGGGTAAAGACTTCAACAATAAACTTTTGAAGCGTGCACTTGCAATTTATAACCACTAGAGGGCATTAAACACTCTGGATTGCGACAAACGGATCCTCGAGATCAAAATCGAATTTAACTAATTAGTGTTGATATTTATAAATATGAATTATGAATACAATAAACTAAAAAAAAAATACATATTCTATACGTAATTACATATATTCTATAAAAACTATTCTCAACTGAGGATTGGGCTGGCAGTGTTCCTAGAAAGTCGTGATGTTCTAGTGCTGTCATGGCTATAGCCTAAATATTATTGATATCAGAGAGACATAGATGTTAATTGTGCATGTTGATGGTTTGATAAATGCATTCAGACACAGACGGTTTCAGTTGATGGCTTTATTCCTGCTGGTGGTAAAATACTTTCTTTTCAGTAGGCCATGCCTACACAGTAAAGACACAACAGACTGATAAACAAGTTCAACAAACAGACACACTGTTAACATACATTTCTATATTAGACACAGTCTCTGAAGAGCATGTGGATAAAAATACAGTTTAGTTTCAATGCCCGTTGCCATCAAATGGCAAGTGTTAGTCTGATTGTATTCACTGAGAATAATAATAATAATTTGATAATTTATAATTAAAAAGTGCCGTTTGTAGAAAACACTTAAAATGGTTATTCAAAAGAAACCAGTCAGCTGGTTAATACAATTATATTGTTAAATATATTGCTAAATGTAGCCTTCTCACACGCAAACGTTCCCATGGACCCAGTTTAACACTTCAATGTCCCACTAAAGGGCAAGGTTACGCAAATGCTCTCAAACTTGATCTAGTGTACTTGTAAATATTTAAGACATGAGATTTGTCTTTGGGTGACAGGTGAGGTCTCCACAATGATTAACCTGCTGATGTAAGACTGGGCCTCTGTTTCTGAACTGCCCACCGGACTGAAACGTGGGAAGCTGACTGAGGCACGTGTAGGCTGGACGCCAGACAAACACAATAAGTTTACAGACAGCGCAAACATTTTATTGCCTCGAACATTAATTTCCGGTTCTATATACCTGAGAACATGACTTAAAGTGTCATCTGGACCCTTGTTTGCCCCCTAGTAACCCCTCTCTGTCTCTGTGTGAGCCTCTATTCTGCCACCAGTTTCCTCAGCCGCTGCACCACTTCCTCCGCGCTGACCCATGGCACCGTGACCGCCTTGAACTCCCCGGGCATGGCTTCATGGGTCTCCGTGATCAGCCGGTGCATGGGGAAGTCCCGCCGCGGGAAGGCCACGTCCCTGGGCCCGAGGGACAGCGCCGGGCAGAAGTCGTTGGCTCCGTCCCCGACGTAGAAGACCCTCTGGTAAGGGCGGCCACGCTCCTGCGTCCTACGAGCCACATAGTCCCTGACCACCACCTGCTTGCACATGTTGTCGGGGCACCGCGGGCAGTCGTGGGAGTGGAAGGGCCGCATCACCAGCCTGCCGTCTTTATTGAAGGTGGCTGGGTTGGTGAAGATCCGGTGGAAGAGCTGTCGGGCTCCGGCGCGTCGGAGCCAGGACTCGATAAAGAAGGTGTTGGCATCGGACATGAGCACCACCTCAAAGTCCTGCGCGGGCCGGGTGCGTAGGAACTGGAAGAGGGTGATCATGCCGGGGGTGGCCGGTAGCTTCTCCATGATGCTGCGGATGTCGCTCTCGGTGACGCCTTGCTCCGCCAGGTAGGCCAGCACCCGCTGCATGTACTCGTTGTAGCGGCCGGGCTGGTAGGTGTCCTTCAGCCAGCCGGGCAGTTGCTGACCCGGGGCGGCCTGCACCACCATGTCGTCGCTGGTCTCATCCACGATGGTCTCATCGAAGTCAAAGAAGATGAGAAAGCGCTTGTCCGGGGAGATGTGAGCTGACTGGGAGGCCATGATCTCTGTGCGTCTGGACCTGCGGGGTTCCTCCTCTCCTGGGGGACGGGGTGGGACATAACAGCAGTTGAAGATTGAATCCCCCATGACTGACTATATGCCACACCTCTTAATGCTGCCAAGTGGCATCAACTCTCCACCCCTGCTCTTCTCTCCAGCATCCCACGCAAGGCAGGCCAGGGTAGGGTGGAGGCTATAGGACGACTTTCTGGGAAGCAGCAACGCGCAAATAGAATTGGTTAGGGTGGAGAAAAACCAAATGTAGATTTAAGACAAGAATTACACATAATAATAATAATAATAACATCTAAACTGAAAGGTAAGAAAAACCTATGAGAAGAGCAAAGCAGCCAACCAGCAGCATTTTCAGCTCAGAGGAGGCAGCATCCACAAACTCCCTGATCTCTGAAAATAAAAACACATCAAGCACTTTCTACAATCACAGGAGCCCCCAGTAAGGGTCACCCTGCTGAAGCAGAAGTGAACGTTGGAAACGAACCCGCGTAACCTGAGCTCCATGCAAACCCTGTAAGCAAGCGAGCACACTAACTAACACAGGAACAGCCCAGCGCTCTTACAAGATGTCTGCATGTACCTTGGATTGTTGTTCAGCAGGATGTCAGGATCTGTTCTGAACCAGCCGGGCGCCTTCAAGCTGTGCCTGTGTGTGTGTAGGGGGGCAAACAATGAATGCTGAACGAGAAAGGAGTGAGCGTAAAGCACCGTGCTTTTAAGTTTTCCAGTCTACTATTTTAAATATCAATGCAGAGCCCTTATAATGATTTTAGAAGCCTTAGCACAGGAAACTGTTCACTGCTTCACACTACATTATTATTGGGCCAAGAGTGGCTAAATACCATTAAATAAACTATTAAAATACTATTTGAAATGAAGAAATTCCATATAAAAAGAAACAGAATGTCAGTGTATAGTTTTAATATACATGGCATTGCAAGCCACCAATAGAAGCTGCTGTCAAACAATCGAGAAATGGATTGGGTTATTTTTAGGCTCCAGAGATCAGTGTTCAACCCTGATTATCAGTTAGGTCTTTCCGAACACAAGCAGCCAACCTTAGATAAGATATCTAACCCATTTCTCATAACATAAACAACAGCCGTGCAGCGCCTGCATGCTATAGTATACATAGTAAAAAAAAAATGTATTGAGCTCTTGCAGTTTAGATTTCGTCAATTTTTTTAAAAAAAAGCATAAATGTGTCACCGGCTCTGGTTCCGATCCCCCGCTGTCAGTCACGTCCGATCCGGTCTCACGGAGAGCAGAGGCAGAGTTTCGCCGGCGGGCCGACGCTTGGAGCACTTTTATGCGCTTCTCCAAACCACAGAAGCCGCTGTGAGCGCGCCTCCACGTCCAACCCATTTAATAGCAGCCTAGCGCGCGCGTTCACGACACGTTCATGAGGCACAGAGGGGGGGCAGTGTGGGAGGAAAGGAAAGAAGAAGGAAAAAAAATAGGCTGAAAGAAAATACTCTGCTTCCTGAATATATCCGCACATTTAGTCAAGTAAATGTGTCAGTAGTTTATTTGCTCTTGGCTCACTTCTGCCTTGTCTCTGTGCAGAGTCAAAAGACACAGCCTGCACACTGTGGAGGATAATCACCTCTGTTTGTGTCAGCTTCGAAGGTTAAGGTCACATTTAGAAATATAACTTGCTCCAGTTTTGGTTTCTGGGAAAACGTGGGGGTCGCAATCAGCTCAGGCAGGTACGGGAAAATAGGCTATTTGAGTAATCTCAGCTAATCTGTTGCTGTTCAGTTGGGCTGCTGCAGCAGAGTTCCTGCCACTCGAAACTACTAAGAGATACTGAGGAAATTGAGGAAAGTAAATTACTCTAAAAGCTTAAGTAATTTTACACAGGATGACATGTTGTAACAACCTACAGGGTGATCCGGATTTGTGTCAGCATGACATTAGGAGCAATGGAAAAAGGCGCTCCTGACCTCTGATCTTGTTTGCGAGGGAGGCGCACAGAATGGAACACAATTATGAAAGCACATAAATACCAATACATCATTTTCAATCTGAAATAATGTCATTTCCAGTTATTAACTACAGTGAAACATTAGGATCGCAGCAAGGGAGTGAATTTTGGCTGCTTGTTTCTCCACAAGACGGTAGTCTCTATAAAAACCCTGCGCTGCGATTAATGAACCGCGCAGCAACTTTGAGAGCAGCGAGCGCGGAGAAACGCGGCGAGAAGCCCTCCTGTCTTTATCTGTCTGCTGAAAGACGCAGCCTCCTCCCTCCTGTACACCACAGGGCGTAATGACTAACAGCTGGGGAGGCCGACTATTTTCAAACCCAAACGGGGATGGAGATGTACAGACGACGGTGTGTCATTATCTCCTCTGCTCATGAAGTGAGCCTTGGTACCTGACCACCCACTCATCAACAGTGACTCACTCACACTTTCTCTACCCATCGGCCCGCTCTGCTGCTTTACAGGATTACGTGACTCATTGGTGCACCACTTAAAACCACCTATGGTGATGGAGGGCACACAGCGTTATAGGAGGTATTCTAGCAACAGTAAATATCTTAATGTGTCCTTAGAGGAGGAACACTCTGTTAGTAGATTAAGAAAGCTGGCCGACTAGGATATCTGGGAAAATATTTTGTTATTTGGATTACCAGTAATCTGTATAGGCAGTTAAGAATATTTTTCATTCTGAATTTGTTTCGTTGAAAGACTGGAGATGTTCCTGATTTATATGAGCCAAGATAAAACCTAGTGTCTCATCAAAAGAACAGGAAGTGGTCACAAAGAAGAGGACCTAAAACTTCCTTTGTCAAATAGAAGCTCAAAAGATAGTGTAGCCAGCAGACATTGTTTGGTCACATTTCATGCCAAGAACCCAGTGACCTAAATAGAATAACAACACTGGTCTGCTGAAATCTCACTTTTCAGCAAAGCTCAGTGTGACCTAAAACTCCTCATGCGTCTACATGTCATTCTGTGCCAATAAGAACTTGAAGACAAACAGAAACACCCCCCAGAAAGCGATAAATCATGGCTACTTAATTTTACTTCTCAAAGTTAGCAGTCAGTTAAATGTACATTATCAAAAAAGGCCCAACTTTTTCACTTCTCAATCTCCAGATAACATACAAAAAAAGACAAACCAGGACATTATAAAGCTGCACATTTTGTACCAGATACAATAATAAAATACGCAATGCTACATTAAGTGGTTAAAAATACAAAGGGGAAAAGTATATTGATTTTTTTTTTTTAAAACATCTTTAAAGAATATACAATGTTATTTTTTTCTTAACTACCCAAGAAATTTAGTAGAAAGTGCATTCTATATAACAAAGAAAGGAGGAGGAGAATCATTCTGCAAACTGAAAGACAAAACGCGACATGACACAGAGGAAAAACTCCAGGAACGGACATAAATGAAAATTTCAGACATCGCGTGGAGGGGGCTAGTGTAAAGTCGCCAAAGCAGGAGGAGCATCGCTTTCACTTTGAAGGGAGCAGAAGTGGATTTCTATGGAAGAAAAAAAGAAAGGAAAATAAAGAAAAGTCCTTTGTTTGCTATGGTCCCTTCCACACTACACACCTCCACCCAGGATTCTCCTCCTTTCCTTGCCTAAAAACATCCACTCAAAGTAATCACCTCCACCCTTTCTCCCATGCAGCCACAACTGCACTCTGTTCCACAATGCATTGTCAGTCCCTCGCCTTCCCTGCGCCTCACTCACGCAGCAGTAAAGTGCAGAGAATACACACAAATGAAAAGGCTTCCAAAAAATAAAAAATAAAAAAAAAAATAGACAAGCATCCATACTGCAAAATTCTGAATCACAGCCGTGGACATGAGGGGACATGGGGATGCAAAGCAAATATTTTAGCATTATTAAGACCCACAGAAATGGCAGGATAATTGCGGGTCCGACCCCCCCCCCCCCCTTCCCCAAAATAAGTTTAAACTACTGAGCTCAACCACTTCGAACTGGATAGCACTAGAGTGGTCATGTTAAACTTACTGCTATTGTCCATATCAGGTATCCCCATATTGGGGCACACTGTGTAAAAGCAGCTTTTGGTACAAGAGCACTGGGAACCAGACACACAGACTGGTGGAGACTAATGCATGCACACATAACACATACACACCCCATCTCTCTTTCTTTCTCACACACGCACACAAATCTCCATGTTCCCCCTAAACCCAACATCAATCTGGGTGAAGAGGTAACAAACCAAGCAATCCAAATTCTGCCTCTCAACCAAATAACATTCACACTGGTAGCCATTACATTAATAAATGTAATTTCTTGCGCTGATCTGATCACACACACATTCTATCTATACACGAAGTATTAGAAGTTGTATGACCACTGCCTGTTATCCTGACATTTCCTATCATGTGCTAATAACAGTATATCTACACGACAGAACCATTCATTAGCTTAAAACTGAGCAAATGATCAGAGAACATTAAAAAAAACAAACAACATATGAATGACTCATCAGCCATCATTCTGCGTAGGCAACATTCAACAGGTTTAGACACGCGTTTGCCTGTGTGGATCAAAGTATGCCAGTACGATGAAAGTCAAAAACAAACCTTTACATTACAAGAACACCCCACACCAAACCGTGGAATATAGGCTGAGAGGAATATGCATAATTTCCTGTTAAGAACTTTGAGGAAAAAAGGTCCCAGTTGTGTATACTGTGAGTGTTAAATGACCTTTAACATGGTAACCCGTATTGTTTCGACAGCAGCGAAGGGAGGTGGGGTAAGTCCTGATGGGGCCATGTGTTTGGCCCCTCACAGTGGCAGTATTTGACAGTCATCCATTATCTAAAAGCATCTGTTGACCAACAGTACTCAAAGCTGAGGTGGCACTGATCACAGCGAGTAAATCAGTGACCAGATGGTCTTTGTATCTTTGTATGTGCTTGAATAAGTGTGAGGGTTCCAGGGCATGTCCTGCATAACTAGAGTCGTCTTGATCACAAAGTGTCAAACTTCAAACCCACAGTAGAAAAGCCAGGCTGGCAGACATGTTCTATACGATACAATACATTGTTGTTTTGTATTTCATACTTTTGTAAGTCAAATGAAAAAGTAAAATTAAGAAATATTTTATGTACTGGAATGGAAAGCACCATTATAACATGAGAAGACTCTCCAACTTTACAAAATCTTTTTCCAAGTGTCTTTTACAAAAATTCCTCCCCTCCTTCTTACTGTAACCTATGGCACTGCATCTTGCACTACTGCTGTTGTCTCTCTGACAGAAAGCCTCAGTCTTGGACACAGAAAGGCTCAGGTAGAACCAGTTACAACATTCATTAAACATTTCAGTGGAGCCCAGGGCTCTGCAGTACAAGTAGGAGGACAGGTGGAGTATTGCTATGGGGAGGACCTGCACAGAAAGCTTAAGTCTTTCCCAATGTTCCTTTAGTCACAAAGGGGACAGTCCGATGACACTGATCTTTGAGGATTGTGAAGCCCGGGTAATGCGTGTCAGCTTCCATCAGTAGCTTTTGAGGGAAAAGAGATAGTTTACACCCATCAATGTACAGATAGAGAACTCACACCAAAACCATTTTCTGTAGAAGAAAATGTTCAAGAGAGAATATCTAGAGGCTGGAAAATCTTTGTCAGTGGACATGGGGTTTGTTTAAGTAGAGGTCTTAATTGAATGATGTGTGCACTGAGGGTGCAGGAGTCAGAATCTTTAGCTTGAATTATTTACTTGTTTGACAAGAACATCCTTGTATTATGGCATGTCTACACAGAAAGCGCTTCATCTTCATATTTCAGTCACCCATCTCAAGCAACAGAACACATTCATTTTTATAAATCAAGCTGTCAACGCAGGCTTGGGGCTCGATGCGTGTGTTTTATGCTTCAAGTTGATTTTCTGCATTTTATGCAGTGCTTGTGTGTCTGGCTCTGAGCACTTCCAAAACCTACTGTGTAGACAAACGTTACTACTTGCTGCTCTGAGACTGCTGCTCTGCTAACCTCTTACACCTCCTCTGTAGACATGCCTTGCAACTAGAAAACTGAGGCAGGAGTAGAAGAAAGGGAACAAGGCGCGGTCTGGTGCTGGCCTGCAGACCTCGAGCACAGTTCAGTGGTGCTGAGGGGCTCCGGGGCCTTTGTCAGCAGGGGCCATGTGGTGCAGGTAGCTGCTGTCTTCATGCCCACAGTGGTTTAAGGGCTCACTCTTAAAAAGAGCTGGGGGAGGGGGGAGGTGAGAGACAGGGGGTACTGCCAGGTGGTGGTGGGGATGAGGTGGGGCATGTTGGGGTGTGTTTGAAAGGTGCTGTTGGGTTGCCGAGGGGTGGGGATGATGGTGAGTGGGCGTTGAGTGGAGCTGCACATGGGAAAATGTGTGTCCCACAGGGCCTTGCGTAGGAATGGGGCCTCCTGTGGGGTTGAGGCCCAGGGACGCCGAGGTGGTGGCAGGGGTGGCAGCTGAGGGTCCGGGGCCAGAGGTGGAGGAAGAGGAGGAGAAAGTGTTGGCAAATATGCGGACAGGCACAGTCGGGCCGCTCGTCTGTAGAACGACAGGGCTGGTGACCCGGAAACACTTCTCTTTGTGTGCTTTGAGCATGTTGGAGAAGCGGAAACGCTGTCCGCAGACATCACAGGGATAGGGCTTCTCGCCTGTGTGGGTGCGGCGGTGGCGCTTCATGTTGGGCCGGCTGGTGAAGCTCTTGCCACAGATCTCACAAATGAAAGGCTTCTCTCCTGCACAGAATCATAAAATAAAAGACCAATGTGAGAGGAAGACAGACACTCTAACAATTAAAGAGAGAGGATGTAGTACTAAGAGATAATAACAATACGGATCAAATATCAAAAGAGATGGTTACAACATTTTTCAGCTGATTAAAGCTTTCCATTCAACAAAGTTAACTTTTTTTTCCTTTGCAGAAAGTAACAGCTCTCTTTAAAAAATGCAAATACGTTGCCATCTTGAATCGGGGGGTCTTTGCTGTCAGTCCGCCCACACCGCAGGAAGCTATTACAATTCACACTTTGAGGAGAGGAGATGTGAAAGTGAACAACAGCAGCTCCGTTGGAATGCCGCTCTCATTAACCTCCCTCCATGGAGCCACTGAATGTGCCTGCTGCCACCCACACAGCCATCTATTAACAGGCTGCTGAAGGGCTCTCTAAATGCCTTATTCTGGCATGTTATGTGTGAAGCTCCTCTATGCAAAATGAATATCCAAAGGTGACAGCTAATGTGCTAGTCTTCTGTAACTGTTAGATTTTTCATGAATCCTTGTGAGTGAATGTAATCTGTGTGCTTGGAACCAAACTTTGGGTGTTTAACATGTGCGCTGCCTATTACAGAGAATGACTGGGTGTGTCTCCTCCTGTAGGAGGCTAAATTGGTTGGTAGGAGCAGGGAGAGGAGAGGGTAGCATAATTACACATCACAAATAGAACTGTGAAGGCCAACGGAGTGTGGTGTGTCCACCCACGACAGGCACGGATACAGAAAAACAGTCAGGGACGTGCAGGCATCACTGCTCAGTTTGGTCTTCGAAATAGCAATGCTACACAGACAGAAAATCCGAGGGATGTAATACAGCATGTCTGACTAGTCATTATGAGCCGCAATATATGCAAGGCTCTTCTTTCATGTTGAGTGTCCCTCTCATTACATAAACTGGGTGAAGTCTCCAGCTCCTACCACTATAATGTTCATCTTGGCAACTCCCTGTGTATATTCTTTTTAAGGGAGTGCATGGTAGAACATTGTTTTTGAGCAAAGTTTTCAAGACTCGCAACATGCAGAGTCAAAACCTTATATCCGTTTAACAATGAGTAATAAATAGTTTTTTTGTGATAATATAGTTATGTCTGTGAAGTTTCTCAGTCATCCAGGTCATGGTATATCCAAAAGTCATTTAAAAAAAGCATTTTTTTAAAACACCTTTTGGATATAAAGCCATTTATATGGTTTTACATTCCTAATGAAAAATAATTGCTAACACTATGAATTTCAAGCAAGGCAGACTGATAAGGGATTTAAAAAAATAAACTTTGAACTCTTGCATGATTCCTACTATTTCCTACTATGAACAACAGTTGAGCCAACTTATTTGTTAATTTACCCTACTGAGACTGTATTTATCTGACTGTATTTGAATAGAAGCTTTAACCATAAATAACATTACAAGAAGGCATTATGTCTAGATTAGAGTGAACGAGTGCCATCAAACATGCATCAGTCTTAAGGCTTTCGTCTGACCAGTTAGTGACATTTACTGAAGAATTTTAAACCTAGTTTCTCAGTTTCCTATGAAGCTTCCAGGGTTCATGGAAAACCTTCTGAAGTCACAAATATCTAGGTCTGGTTTCCTCTTGCAGAGGTTCTCAGGGTAAAAAGGCCAAATGGAACAATTGTTCTGTGTTGCGTTCCCCAGACCAAGGGTCCACCAAAGACTGAACTCATGTCTCACCTGTGTGTGTCTTCATGTGCTCATCAAAATACTGTTTCATGTTGAAGTCTTTGCCACACCACTGGCACATGAACTGCTTGTGTCCGATGTGAATGCTCATGTGGGAGCGCAGCTGGTACTTGTACTGGAACCGCTCGTCACAGTTCTACAGCGGAGACGACAGGCATTCAGATAACATGCACACACCAAAAAAAACCAAAAACATCTGGGCAGACACACAGGAACCTAGACTCCAATTTAGACTAAACATGTGTCATATGCCTCTTATTCTATCAAGTCAACTTGTAGACAATGGTTTAAAAATAGATTGTTTCATTTGACAAGGTCAAAACAATCCAAAGCAAGCTTCTCATATTTGACAATTTTTTTGTATCTTGGTCAAATCAGTCTCTCTGTCTACTTAAAGCCTTTGGGCTGTGCATCTGTCCAACATCATAAATAATACAGTTTCTTTTGAGCATCAAAAAGCACATATGTTAAGGTTATGTGACTTAATTAGAGTCTTGTGTACACTGTGGTCATGTAACTAGAGTACACAGGCTGTTCCTGAGATACAGGATATTAAATAAATGGGGTTAGCGCAGCAAACCAACAACAACCAGATTATTTGGGTGCATGTAGGAACATTGCGTTTCTACACTACTTGCTCAGGTCTTTTCCTGAAGAGGGGTATTTATAATCTCAGAGGCACCACCTGACTAAATAAATGTCTGTGGGAAAAATCTAGCAGTGCCCATATGACACTAAAAAAGGCCACTGCAGAACAGCCTATATTTTACATACATTAAACAGGCATATAATTACATACTACAGTGCAGGAGAACTTCAAACATTTAATTAGAGCTCCTCCACCCAAACACATGTTCTCTCCGTGTGCTATCCATTCAAGCTTTCGGACATTACGAGGCTTTGGGTGGGGGTAAAGAACTCCAGCACTGCTGAGCAAAAATAAACTTGAAAAATCTGACACATAACATAACGAAATGCATTCCAAAGAGAGGCCAGGGGCTACACTGAACATTTAGTTCTGCATTCATGTTATGTTATGCTCCAGTTAACTGGTGAGCATTGTGTATGTGTGGTTCTCTAATATTTGACATGGTTTGACTTTAGCACCTTTGTACAAATCGGCTGAAGGTTCAAAATACAGGGAGGATGGCAGCGCTATGAAAGGTAGCAAATGAATTAGCCACCTATTTTCAGTCAGTCACAAACCACATGCCACTGAGGTTTGCCTGCAGAACACGTGAGTGAACACTACCTCCAGGCTGCTTTTTAGCTATACAATGAGAAATTCATTGAAACTGTAACCTCCTTTCACTACAGACTGGACATCCCAACACTCAAGTACTGAAATCAGCTCTAAATTCATACATTAAGGAGGAAAAGAGAGTATTAGTGACATTTAAGTGTGCTTGTTTAGGAAAATAAGGATTTTGGGCTCACAGTCAGTCACTATACACTCACTTGCCAGTTAATTAGGTACACAAGTGAAAATGAATGCATTCTAATATAACAGTCCTGCACTAAATCACCCCCTTTATGACTGTTCCAATGTTTTATTATGTTGACTTTGTGTCAGAAATGTAGTACGGATATAGTTTGTGGCGCAGCACCACAACCTAGTCTGGTTGTCAAATAATAAAATTTATTTGGTATAATAGTTGGTACAACATAACACAATTCAAAAGTACTACAAATCACAACCTTCGATATGAAAACACAGCCCTCTCAGGTATTTAAAAACATAATGAATATCATAACCTTCTGGAGGACTGTTATATTATAATGCATTTGTTTTCACTAGTGTACCATATGAACGGGCATGTGAGTAAGTTCAAATATACAAGTAGTTTTGAGCGGGAAGATTAAAGATTAAAATATGACTAGTGGGAGAAACCGGTCATTCAGTTGTGGAATTTAAGATATTTAGAGTGTCTAGCTGGGAACTGTAATTTTAAAAAGGGTACAGTATTTATGTCTTCTGTGTTATGGAGATGGACAATGACCTAGAAACATGTATTTCAACAGCAGCAGTGTTTTTTAAAAGAAAAAAAAGACAGCAAGACAAACCACATTACGTGGTAAAATTCCTCATGGTTCCTCCTCCTTCCCCTTTCACAATACATGCAGCACAAAAGTAATATATACAATATATGAAATTGGGATTGTTTATGTGACACCAACACCAAAAGATGTTTTTGGTCTGTGTTCTAAGGAGAAGCCATTCTTTTCTCCTGGCCTGGTCACCTTTTTAACACCTGCTGCACACTCCAATTATCTCATCTAGAACCTCAACCCATCACTGGATTTCATGTCACAACAAAAGCACCACAGTGTTTGCACCTCACCTCACAACGGAAGGGCTTCTCTCCAGAATGTTGGAGTGAGTGAACTTTTAAAGACATGCTGCGTTTAAATGACTTTCCACATGTCTCACAGGTAAAAGGCATGTCCTTAGTGTGAGCTGGATGAAAGAGAGAAGAAAACAGCACTGAGAGAACCGACTACAACACGCTTCAAATAGGATACAGACGTATAAATGATGACTATCAATGTTTAAGTGCCAAACTGTAGCCTGTCTCTGAAAAAAAACTTGCAATACAATGTAATACAAAACAGGAACTCAACTGTACTGAACTGAAATCTGTGTGGTGGCTCACACCCACAGATATCCAGGTGAGGGAAGACGTGAAAAAGAGGCCCCGACTTACCAACCATGTGCTTACGGACATGAGCCATAGTGTAGAATTTCTTCTCACAGATTTCACATGAGAACTTCTTCTCTGCATAGCCGTGCACGATCTTAATGTGCTCATGCAGTGACCACAGCTTCTTAAATGACTTATTGCAGGAGACACACTGAGGACACACAAAAGGAGAGCAAAAATGTAAAGATTAAGCATCCTGTTGTTTTACATTTTCACTTGTCACGAACAGTTTCATTATATTCCAGCTCCCTCTGCTGGGGAAAACAAAATCAGCAAGGACTTCATTTGCTGAAATTCCTCTAGATCTTCTGGTGGCATGCGGTCATGACGTTAGGGAAGAAAAGCAAAGATAAATGTTTGAACTGATCAGCGCTTTGTGTGGAAAAAAATTACACCATAAAAACTTATATTAAGTATTCATAACTAAACCCTGTGTTCTGTAAAAATTAATGACAGTGAAGAAGGCACTAAAACTAATGAATCCCCCTTGAAAAAAATCCACAATTCTATACCGAGGTTCGACTATAAGCTCTGACTTGTTCTCTATAGAACATTGAATTGTTTTAAAGCCATTCCATAGCTTTATAGTTGGGGTTTAAGCATTTCTGAAAAGAAATTATTTACACACTGCAATACACAAGTATTGACACAATATGAAAGACACAACAGCAATTTATACGAAAAAAAGCATAATTTTGGTCTCATCAGATCAAAGAGACTTCTTCCAGTTAGTTTTAGAATATCCCACATGCCTTCGAGCAAAGGCTCGCCAAGATATCATGTGAGTTTCTCTTTAACAGTGTTTCTCTTTTTTTCCCCAACACCATACAACTGTTGAAGCCTTGTGGAGCCAGTTGTATGTACGTCGCCATGAACGCTAGCTCCTTCAGAGTTGCCGCCGGCCTGCTGGTTGCACCGCAAGAAGTCATCCTTTTCAAGACAGATTTCACTGTGCCGTATTAATTATTCTGATCCCATTCTTTAAATAAGGATATTCATTCATGTATCATATTGTGACAAACTTGCTTGAAAATATGAAAATATGAAAAAAGCTTCAGAGCTTTTAACTGCGAGTTATACAGATGAGTTGTTGAGACCGTGTTACAGAAAAGTTATATCAAAACAGTGTTTAGTGTGTGGGTATTGCCATCTTTGTGTTGATGACCATAAACTATTTATTAATGAACTTCATTGTGGGATCTGAGCAACTGCTCAATTTTTATTTTTATTTTTTTACCTAGAGATCAAGGCTAAATTAAACTATTCAAAGTAGCTGTGCAACCCATGAGTACTGATGTGCTTCAGTTTTACAGAAGTAAAAGTGCAACGTGCACACTTCAATGAAATACTGTCAATGACGGCATGGATGGAAAAAAAAAAAAAAACCCCTCTCTCTATTTATTTTTCCATACACTATTTTTAGGTGGGATTTTGGCAACAGAAATTTGAGTTTCTTTCTTTGTCAGTACTCAGTAGTGAGGTCAACTTATAATGCTCTTAAACATATTACTGAATGAAGAAACAAATAAATCTGTAACATTTATCTAAATTCATTGATATGATAAGTGATATTACCTGGATGTTCTTCTCACAATCAGTCTGCTGGTGCAAGGCTAGCTCACTCTCCAAGACAAATTTCTTGCCACACTTGTCACAAATCTGCATTCGTCTGTGTGTGACGTTCATGTGCTTCTCCAGGTACCAGCGCGTGTTGAACACTCGGGGGCACTTTTCACACGCCAGCATCTCCTTCTCCTCCATCTCTGCTTTGCCTCCCATCGCCGCGGTACCGGCAGAGGAGGGAGCTGACCTCGCTGACCTGCGCTTGTTCTTTTGAGGCTCCATGCGCTTCCGCCGTCCCCTGGTGGTCATTCCAGCAGTGGCGGTGCTCAGAGCTGTTCTGAGGCTCTTTCTCCGTGGCTGGCTGGGAGCTGCTGCGCTACTAGCTCCTCGACGGGTTCTCTTTGAGCGTGTTCTTTGACTTTCAATCTCCTCTTCCTCATCGTCTTCCTCCTCTTCTTCGTCAGGGCTGTCGTCGTCCTCCTCCTCCTCCTCCTCCTCTTCCTCCTCATCTTCATCGTCGTCATCATCGTCGTCGCTGCCAGCTCTCTCTGAGTCCTCAGCTGTGGTTCCGGTTTTGTTGTCACCTTTGGATACATGAAGTGTCTGGTTGTTCAGGTTGACCTCCACAATGATCTGCTCCCGCTTGAAGCCGTCCTCGCCGTCCTCACCCTCTTCTTCTTCCTCCTCATCTTCCTCTTCATCTTCAGTGTCGTCAGAGGATCCCTCGTTGCCTGCTTGTGACCCCTGCGTCCCCACCTCCTGGCCAGCTACTCCCTCTCTGAAATACTGCTGATGTTGTTGTGGAGTCACATGTTGAGTGGGACCAATGTTCTGATCTAGGGAAGTCTTGGCTGCCATTTTATTGTCCACTAACACAGAATAAGGCTTGCCACCAACCTCCCTCTTGTAAAGCTTTCCCGTCAGGTCCAGGTCTGGGTTAGCAGAGTGAAAATAGGACTGGGACACCGGCGCCCTACGTCCTTCCTCCTGTGACATCCCGCCAAGGCTAGGGACGGAAACCTCCTCCTTGAGGCTCTGGCAGGATTTCATGAGGAGGGCTGGAGATGACGGATGCACAAGGCAAAGCAAAAGAACAAGTGTTATGTAGACTAGCCTACCCTACAAGGAGGGGCAGGGGACGCCACACCAATCCCCCACCCTCCTTTTGCTGAAGAGACAGGAAGGAGGGGATGAGGTGAGAGACAGTCAGCCTGATTCAAACAGAGCATCCATACTTTCCAAGGTAAGAACCGCAGTTGGAACGACATACAATCGGTTCCGTATTTTGTTCCATATGCTTAAAATTCAGAATGCAATATCAAAGGCTCAAAATGTACGTGAAGCTAAGTTCCACTTGAGTTATTACTGGAGTTGGTGGCAGCTCTCAGATTCGGTTTCTCTGAGGGCCACTGGGGACTTCAAACTGCAGAGCAGGTAAAGATGAGCTGAACGCCATACGCTGAACTTCTGCAAGGACCTCTGTGTCTTGCTTGTACAGCCATTTACTGTGCGTTACCTGTAAGACAAGACAGAGAAGAGACGGGGGGGAATATAGATGAGATAAGAGAAGGAGCTCTTCCGCTGTTTTGAGTCACAAGAGAGCCTGTGACCTGAAACTGCAGCCATATTGCGAAGTTTTCAGCAGTGAGTGCCACATTTGCCCACAACTGTTTCAGTGTTGTGTGTAGGAGTCTAAACCACAGCTTTCACAAAGTGATGCGAGAGAATTCAATTTCACCAGCTGAGCACGCTAAATATTTTTAGACCACAAGTGAAACACCTCAATATAAAATATATCACAGACAGTGTTTGTTTCCTAGAATGACATATCATTGTGCATATTGTTCGCTTAAGGGCATATTTGCAACAATTAAGCTCCAACAAGGCACAAAGTACTGAAAATAAGTCAAATATCTTCTTAAACATGGCCAAATAACTGTATCTGCATGAGTCTTAAAACAGAAAAACCTGTTGGTAGCACAATATGAGTTGCAATGAACGATGCACAAAGATGCAATCTATAATGTGCATATTATCAATTATCTGCATCTTGAAGCTATAAATAAACAACTGCTCAAGTCAAAACTAAACTTAGTCACAGTAATGTCCATAGTTTCCCCTAGAAACAAGAAAGTTCTACTCAGATCGATGGAAAAGTACAGCAAACACGAGTTTGCCTTTTGCTTTAAACATCACACACCTCCCATTGATTGTTAGAGCGTAGTGTAACCACAGCTTAGGAGCTTGTATTGCATATACAACCACAGGAAACTGTATTTCAACCTTTCAGCAAAGCCTTACTAGTGCACTTTCTGTAAACTACAGTAATACCATCGAGTTCATACAAGAAAAACTAACAAACAGCGATGTATTATTTTGGGACTTTTGCAACATTTGTATATTCCAGGCCTTTGTGCACATGTACGTGGGTGGTTCCCTGGCTGACAGTTGGATGACCTCAAACAACCTTACACCTTACTAGCCATTCTGAGTGTGCACCAGGGCGGCTCACTCACTAGAAAACCTCTCTGAGCAATAAGCAAAAAAACATTTCCTTTCTTGGAGACGACAAACATCCTCCCCTCTGTTTCTTCACAAACATCTTATTATTCTTTAAATAACTGACGCTCAACTGTTTACAAAGGAAAACACAAATAGCCTGAGACAGACCAGCATGCTGAGACACCTCCACCTCATTCCATGAAGTCAGATTTGTTTTAGTTTATAATTTATAGCCACGATTAACACAAAAAGTCAGAGTGTAAGAATAAGGGCTAAAAGTGTGCAAATGAGGGAATTCCAAGAAACTTGATGAGCGTAGAGCTACATAATTAAGCAAAACACTTGCCGACTCCTTTTTATTCAGGGTTCAGTCTCTTTTACCTCGGATTTAGACTGAAGAGAAGCTGCACCTGCTCAAAATAATCTGCTATAATCTCAATAAAAAAAAATATATATATATATATATATATTTCAAATGACATATCTCAACAACTTAAACAACTATTTTACTCCCTCACACTTTTCTTCCACTTTGTTCTTCATGTACTTTTTCAACATGCACCTGAACACTCAGTCTAAATTCTGGCATAACTGATTCTCAGTAAATGTGATAATTTATCTTGTATATCAAAACTCTTTTCTGTGCCTCCTGTCACTTAATTTGGTTCGACCTCAGTTTGCAAGCACAAATGAAAGTAATTTCTGTACACTATTCAAACATGTAAGACACACCTGTCTTCCTGTGCATGCTAACTCTGATCCTTTCTGAGAATTGGACAGCAGCTCTGAGAGCATTAAGACCACAAGGGGAGGGCAAGCTCTGCACTGACAGAGCAACTCAACTCACATGGTTGTCCTAGACACAAAGCCTCGTAGATTATCCTGTGGCTAGATGACAGAGCAATATAAACTGCACAAGAAAACCGCTTGAAACTGACATCCAATCAGCCGGTTCCCTTCTTTTTTAATATATGTTTAAAACACACGTTTATAGGCTTGAAAGAATATACAACGGCTAACTTTCAGGATGTGGTTAATATTATTTTCCTAAAATAAAACTAATAAAAAGTGCCAAACACGATCAAAAACTCACATGTGCAAATAAACACGGTGTGGTTATACAACCCGTACAGAGTAAAATCCATCCGCCCGCTTATCATTATCACGATGAGTCATTTCGGGGTTTCACTCACAGTGAAATAATGCAGACCTTTGATGTGGGAATGAAGTGGAGCGCAGACTTCTCAAAATCACTGATAATTAGTCGACATAATCACCTTGTCAGATCTAGAGGTCAAATCTATTGAAAAGAAGATTATTGATGAATGCCTTTGTTTTAGTTTGGACAGTTTTCAAAGATGAACTTTGCACCCTGATGAAAAAAAAGAAAAGAAAAGAGTGCATCAATGAACGTCTCTCTGACAGCCCGTTTCAGTGATCCAAGGCATTACTAATGCTCTGACAAACCTGCCAAGAAATCAAAGTTTCTGCAGCAGTGGCAAATTTATAGCCTTCCTCAATCATCCTGCAGGCACATGAGAAACCAAAACTCATTTCATATAGGGTAAGCCACAAAGCCAGTCATATAACGGATAGATGCTACTGTGGCTTCATATTTACATGACACAGGATGGGAGCGTTACTGCAAAGGTCCTATACAACGCTCAAACCAGCAGCAATAAATGGTGCACATGCTCACAAGTGCGTGGCAGAACTGTGACAGTAAAGCAGATGGGACTTCTGAAGTCAAAATGCGTCACGTTTACCTCTCATTACATGGCAGCGCTACTCAAATCCATGCACCCTCTCAAGTCTAGACCTTAATGAGCTTTCCCTTTCGCAGCTTGTAAAGGACCGTGTGAGGGTTCACATTCCTCACTCTGTCCAAACTCATAAGACCTTAACCAGCTCACTGTGTGGTGCACTGCAGGGGTGCTCCGTGCCTCTGTAGGTATTTGGACCTCAAGCTCATAATCGGGTCTTGGAGCAGTATCTGTGGTTTTTGATGTAGTACATATCATCTGAGGTATTACAGAAAAGTGGGCGAGTAAAATGTCAGCTCCTGTCTCTGCTACAACAAGTTTTTTACAGCAGAAAAAAAAAGAGATTGCAAAGTTGTGAAATTTACTTCAGGCTTGACTCCAATCTAAATATGCAAAGACAACACGGGAGCATTCCTTATTAATTTGTTTAAACTCTGATTTGGACTGAAACGTGACTAAAATACAAACATGAGGAGTGGTTCTAGTAAGCTTACAATTTCTGACAAACGTGATTACAAAGTGATTATAGACAATTTTAGGAAATATTCCATCTCGTTGAACGCAACATACTTCCAGCTGTAAGGCTTTGAGTTGATGCTGAGCAGTGCATCAAGCAAAGAAGGGGTTAAAACAAAAAGGCAACATTGTACAACGGACATCAGTAATGTTGTGCAGGCCTGGCCAACTTAGGCTACTTAGCTAGCTAGCAATATTCCATAGGTACTAACCTGCACACACATGACAAGCTAACTTGGCTACATTAGCTCAAGGTGCAGCCATTACATGTTTTAGTGCTTTTAGGGTTACTATATCTGAAGAACAACCACGCTACCTTGCACAAGCTATAACATCTTAAGGTTAGTATTTGCTTACATGCATTCGCTAACATTTGCCAGAGTACTTTCACTTTTTTTTTTAACCCAAAACCGCTCAGATTGGGGCTAGTTAGCTTAAAGCTAGCATTAACGTCAGATATTTAGCTTTGGCGTTACACACACAACATCGCTGCTGCATTTTGAAGGGAAAGTGTGACAGTTATCGGACCCACATGAAGCGAGACGAAAAGCCGTGGTCACGCTTTGTTATCAACGTATCTCTCATGTCGTCAAGATAAAATGCGCCGTTCTTCTAACAAACCCCAGACTGCTGTACAGGCAAACCCACTCAACTCGACACTGTCTGTCACAAAGTCAGTGCTAGCTGCGCTCGGACAATTCTCACCGTAGCTTCGGCCACCGGCTACCGCCGTTCCGTGTGTGCTTTTCCCAGCAGCTGCCACGCTTGTCATTCGTGTAAGTGCACAAACTGAACTAATATAGCGTAGTTGTCGGTTTGCTGCCTTACCTCCGTCGAGGGCGACCTCCCTCCTGCGTTCGTGCAATCAGAGTTGCACAGATTCAGGGTTGCACGCGCACTTCTCTCGCTCGCCCTCCCTCTACTTTCGCGGATGTGCATTTAGAGAGGGCAACGCCAGTGGTCTTTGTGTGCAAAATGTGGCAGAATATTTCTCGATGCGCGGTGTGGGCTGCGGAGATACCTGCGCACCGGCGTCCTCAGCCCCGCTACGTGGCCCAGCCAAGCTCTCGCGCGTACCACCGCCGTCCCGCGCTCATCCCAGGCATTCAGGCCGCTGTCTGGGAGGCGCGCGGCAGCGTGTCTGGGTCTGGATTCCTGTCGTCTCCCCTCCAAACCAGACGGGGCACGGCGCGCGCGCACGCGCTGAGCTGAAACCTTTGATTGATGAAATCATAATGAGAAGACCCCGAGGACCGTTTTATCTTCTCACAGGACAAATTCTAAACCCGCAATTACTCTGTTCCATTTTTACCGCAGACTCTTCGTCTTTAAAAATAAATCTATTCACTATTATGAGGTTGTTTTTTAAAATGTACTTTTTTGGTCTTGACACTCCACTAAGTGTCCCAGTTTTTTGTGTGAGGGTTCATAGGAAAGTGTCCAAATTGCATAGTACAGATATATTAAGTATTCGTGTTCAGCTAAAAATAGATGACGTGCATAAAACAATAACCCAAAATTATGCAAAACTATACATCTGAAAACATTTAAAATAATGCCATCTAGCTTCATAGTTTAACATCAACAGTCAATGAAAAAGGAAAAAAAAAGCCCTAAAAAAAATGTATTTCTGAAACATCATCCTAATGACTATTCTGATTATGCTCAGAATAGTGTACGTTCACCTGTAAGTCCATGACCAACAACACTGACCACTGGGAGGTAGAAAGACAATTTTATTTTTGAGCCATTTCTGAAACATGGGGCATACACTTTCTCCACACCAATTAAAGACACAGCAACAACTGTAAAGAATGAAATCAACCTCTGCCGTCCCATAGGCACATTCCAATTTATATGGGGAGACAATATCATTCATGAATAATTTTCAAGATAGCAGTTATAGTCTAGTAAATGAATCCTCTATCAAGTAAAACTAGTTAAATAAGTCATGTCTAGCGAGTTATATCTTAAGTGTAGTGAGTATAGTTACAGAATAATGGCATTTATAATCTAATCTTTTAAAGGAATCACATGTTTTTCCTTGATTTACTTTCCACAATGCAGTGCTTTCATTCTGAAACAACATAACATGAATCGTCAGAAAATTGCTTTGGCAATTCTCATCAAAACAAAGTACTATACTTGTACAGGTTGCCACAGATTATCAATTAACCCATTTACTTTCTCACATAGGGGGTGGGACTTCATATATGTATCCATCACAGACCTCTCACTTTGTCTCCCACCTTGCTGCTATACTGCAGCAGAGCCGAGTCCAGAGTTGGTTAGAGAAAGAGTGGGAGGAATGTATGTGAAGCTGGAAGAATCTTTTACTGAATCCTCCAACCACCCCTTCCATGGCCCATGTAATAACTGGTGACAGCAAAAGTGGGTTAAACAAGGGTGAGATGCTATCACTGAGGCAACTGGAGCAATGTGCCCTGTCCTGCGGGCAGGTAAGTGACATTGCGTGAACGTGAGAGCTGGAAGGCGATGTCTTCGGCTGCCTCCAGCTTACGGAGCTCTACCAGACCATCACCAGCCGCCATCAGAGAGTTGGCAATGAGCAAGGCAGCCTGAGAATCTCCCTCTGCTGAGATGATAGCCGCCTGCTTCTGTTGTTCTGCCTAAAATGATAAAAGAAGAATTAGGGTGGTTCAACATTTATTCAACAAAGACTTAAAGACTTAAATGCACAAGTAGATTAAGGTTAAGGGACTGGCATGCCAAAAAAATATTACCTTTTCTACAACGAAACGGGCCCTCTCTGCCTCCTGCTGGGCAACCTGTTTCATCTCAACAGCCTCTGTGAACTCCTTGCCAAAGGTCAAGTGGGTCTGAAAGAACACAATTGTTTAGTCAAGTTAAGAAGATAACACAACCAAAAAGATAACAAACATTGTTGCAAAATATGGCAGAATTTTATACTTTCATACCAGTGAAACATCGTCCAAGATGAGGCCGAAAGTGGAGGCTCTTTCTGTAAGGTCCTCACTGACCTGGCGAGAAACATGTTCTCTCTGAGTGATGAGCTCACCAGCATCGAACCTGGCCTGTAAGAAAGACATATGTTAGTTTGGTAGGTGATGATTTTATGCCCACAGTCAATCCTTTGTGTCGCTATATACTAATTTTCCAGTTTATTAGGTAAACTAGGGAAAACAAATAAATCTTAGTTTATGTTGAAAAAGCGTCAGAAAGGTGGTAACCGGTAATCAGTTTAGAGGATGTACTTTGTGGTGCTGTTAAACTGGATTGAATGAATCACTAAAATGGTCCTGTTATTCATCACAGACCACCGGCTATTATAAATAATGTGTCGCTAGAACACAATACAATTCGGATGTACTACAAAACCACAGCCTCCAAAACGAATACACAGTTGAATCAACAGCTCTCTCAGTCACTTCATACCATAACTTTCATGAAGACAAGATTTAGTGCACGTCTGCCATATATGAATGCATGAATTTTCTCTAGGGTAACTAAAGAGCTGGCAAGTGAATGTATACACATATACACAAACGATCTTAAGGATTGACACTTACCACTACAGCCTTCAAGACCTCTGTGGTGATAGATGGCAGCACCCTCTCATCATAGTCCTCACCAATACTGGTGAAGATGCGTGGTAGCTGGCCCGTGACCGGTCGAAAAAGGATACGCAATGTGATGTTAACATTCTGTAGATCTGTGGAGTGAATGGTGCAAAAGTAAGTCATATTGTACATATTGGAATATAAGTGAAGAAGATTGTCCCACAGATTAAAATATGAACATATTTAGCTTTATATTTGGATAACCATCTCTATATTTATTATAATAACAAAAGAAGCAAATGCTGCATTTTCAGAGAAAGCATAAATCCTACTTATTTTATAAATGCAGAGAATGTGCACTGGCAATAGCAGGACACGGCAGATTATACATGTACCTTTGCTGCCTGTAATGACAGGGACGTTGCGTGGACGGGAACGGCAATCAAAGATGATAGGTTTCTGAACCCAGGGAATGATGAAGTGTGTCCCTTCACCAACAACAGTGTCTTGTACGCCTCGAAACCTGTCGAATATCACTGCCCGGTGCCCTGCATCAACTGCCGCAAGAGGGATAGTCAATCTCTCATACTTGGTGCAAACGTTTTATTGAGATCAAGCTAATTTTGAACATTCAATGCAGATGAATTAAAACCTAAATTATATTACTTAGAGTAACATATTTAACATGGCAGTTGTGTAATTTCATAGCATAACTTTTAAGAACACACAAACTAATTTAACAACAAAAATGTTTGACAAATATCAACCTAAATCTGTTATTGCATATCAAGGGAGGGAGTTTGTGTGTTGTGTAATAGCCGCAATGTAATATTATTACTACAATAAGTACTACCACTGAATAAATAAATGCAGTATCATTTTCCAGACTGTAACACATTTAGTCTGACCAGAACTCACCATTAAAAAGGGCTGAGTTGACAACACCTCCACCGATGGCTAGGGCAAGCCCCAACTTTCCAATAGACTCAAATAACTTGGCCATGACAGAAACCTGAGGGCAATTAAATTAAGACAAGAAACATTAACATCCATCAACAACTTTACTCCTTTGCAAAGGAACCCAACTTAAATGTTTGTGACGGTCCTTGAAAAGCCAGATTAAATCACCACTCTCTAGTAACAGTACGCTCTGGCCTTGAGCTCAGTGTTGCCAAGGCTGCGGGTGTTAGCTAGTTTAGCTCACTAGTTAGCATTAGCTTGTCGGCTAGCCATGAATTATGATAGTTGGCAAGCCAAACTGACAAACCGAGTACTGCAGTTTAGAGATTATGACACGGACAACTCTCTCTCACGACATGTGACGTACATTAAACATTGATAAATAGAGTCGGCCAAGTACAACTAGCACGCCGGGTGACTGCACGCATGCTATCTGTGACGGATAGAAATGCGAAGCGACTGCTTGTGCTCGACTTACGCAGATCTTGTGATATAATGTTAATTAAAGATAACACGTAAGTAATGTCTTATATTCACAATGTAATGATTAGTTAAACAGCTAAAAGCATATTCAGTGTCACAAACATGCATGTCATAACTCACCTCAGTTTCCTCAGATAACTGTGACCTCCACCGGACACGACGTACAACACATGAAATATCTGCTTCACTGCGCCTGCGCATTGGATGTAGCAACGTAGCATCTGATTGGACAGACAACAGACTTCTTCTTCTACGATTTGCGTCAGAATAGTTGGAATTAAATGCAACGGCGATTTGCTGCCATCCACTGGTTTTAGAGTCTGTGCCACAAAGCCTTCAGCCTGGTTCTACAGTCTGGATGGTCTGGATGGATTTCACAAAATATTCAGTGAAAATATTGATTGAAACACTACACATTAATTTACACTGGCTAGTGATGCAAGTTTGGACAGATTTGAAGTTTTTACCGATTCTTCATGATCATACTCAACATTGTATTTTAGAGATGTTCTTACCCTGCCAACCTTTTCCTGCCTGAGGTCCTAAAAACATAAACCTGAAGACAAGACTGTTCCTGTCTCTAGAGGGCCGTGCCTTTGCTGTCAGGGAACCTAAACTCTGGAATCCTGACGTCTGCCTGAGGCTCTCTCAATCTTCAAGTGGCGTCTTAAAACAAATTTCTCCCTAATTTTTATATTTTATTTACCCCCCCCCCCCATCATCATCAACAACAACATTAATAATAACCTAATATATTAGAATTATAATTTTTACAAACGCTTTATAATAATAGTTATTATTATTATTATTATTATATAATACAGTAGCAGAAGTAGTGATAGTAATTAAGAATAGTAAGTATTAAGGTATTCAACGGATGTGTTGACATGGAAAGTGGGGTTCAGCTTGCATGACTTGACACATATAAGAGCCACGCCGAGGGGGAATTCTTAGTTTCTCGGAGACATACATAGTTGTAGGTAAACCAGCCTGTACACCTGCTCACCCCTGACTCATCTGTATACAGGACGCATACATACAGTCTGGAACGACACTTGGTCGCCCCCTAGCGAGGAGGAAACATATCTCATAATAGTTGTGTAGTTTCACTTTTCCTGCATGGCTCGTCAAGAGTGACGATCTTTGAACAATAGCGAGAACCCGTCGCCAAACATTTATAAGGTCAGTAATCGTTGCAAATCTGAAAGACGTCAAAGGTGTTTAGGAATTAGCGTCAGGCTCAAATGCAAGACTCGTCGATGGTGCGATAAGCAGATTGTCAGTTGAGATGTGTCTGATTTTTTCCACTTCCTTGACACACTGCGCTGCAATGTGGCTTCCTTCTAGCTTCTAGATGCATGTTTTGACAACGCAGGGCCGTGCACTCTAAACAGTTAGCGCCTATTTTGTCCGGAAAGGATTTCAAGCAAACATGTTTACTTGAAAACGTACCAGTGTGATTATCTAACGTGCGCGATAAGCTGCGTCTAGTTAATGAATAAGAGCGGTTCGGTCTATGTCAGTTATTTGCAAATAGATTAACAGTCAGTGGGATGGAGGAAGAAAGGGAATCAAGGGGCGTTAACTTCAACATCTGTCACAATCATAGACTGTAGGTCACAGTCTATAGGCCGCACGATGATCACCATTGCCACTGTACAAAGATGCTTACGGTAAAAGACACGCTTTTGCAGAATTAGGGAACATTTAAATCAGTTTGATATTTACTCATATTCAGTAAAAAGTTTCACTGGTGACGATTATGGGCATATTTTAGTATGTTGATGTAATGTCCTAGTAACCCCCAATAGAGGGTGTTAGATTATTAAATATGCTTCTCTTCCTATTTGCAAGGGTGGGGTCTTTGTATGGTTGCCCGATCCTAAAAGCCTCATGGGTAGGCCTACATGTGGTGTTTTGGCTCTTTGTCAGCGTCATGCCGATGTTCACTCTCACCACTTTTATCTTTGTGCGGACATATTTGCGTTGCCTCGAGGGTTTCTACTTCGCAGCACTGATTGTGTTTCCTCCAGCAGATGGCAGAGCAGGGCAGGACTGTGAGGGTGACGGGCCTGCCCACAGACATTGATGATGACAGGCTGAAAGACAAGCTATCCATCTACTTCCTGAGAGCCAGCAATGGAGGAGGGGAAATAGACACTGTCACCATCGTCAAGGCAACGCCTGCCTCTGCTCTCATCACCTTCGAAGACAGCGGAGGTCAGTAGGGTCAGGCTGTGTTCGCGTCTCTGCATTTAAAGTGTAAGGGAGGGGGATATTTTCTGAATAATTAATTGATTCTATTACAGAGGCAAACTGGTGTGAAAATACTTTTTATTGAACTTAATATATTAATGCTTGGATCTCACAAGGTGTCTAAATATTCCAGGATTTAATTCCAATCATTCACAAAGTATTAGCAAGGTATAGCACTACGTCTGCTGTCACCAGTGATTTACACTGAGCCGGATTGTTGGCATGCAAGTCAGTGGAGTGGTCAACGGTAAAAACGCTTAGTCAGGATGATTCACAGACTGATTGATTTCCCTCTGATCACCCCCTCACACAGTGGCACAGAGAATTATTCAACGCAGTCGGCACATTCTGGAAGTGGACGGGAAGAAGTATGAACTCACTGCAACTGAACATCGTGAAAGCTTAGATCCCGATCAGGTATTGTTACCCACAAATTTGAGAAATATGTCAACAGATATTGAATATATAGCAAAGTTCCCATGTGTTTATTGTCTGTCCTTTTCCGTCACCATAGGTCATCTTAAGTTTATCAGCAACTGTTGATTACAGCAGGCTTCCTGGGGGAGTCATGGCTTTAACAAACCTTCGTAAAAGCCACCCTGATGTTCAGATAAACTATACTGATTCTGAGGAATGCTGTACATTGAGAGGCACCTTTTCCAAAGTGCAAGCTGCCTTAGCACAACTACTAGGCCAACCTGGAGGCCCAGAGTTAGCGGGAAACAAAGACTCCGCTCAATCTGCCTCCAGTGGTTCAGAGTCTGTTCAGACAGCACAGAAGCCTCGGGAGTCAGAAGATAGGAGCAGAAAACATAATAAGCAAAGAGAACAAAGAGAAAAAAATCTCACTGACAAGCCATCTGATGAGTACAAGTCAAGTTCAAATAGAGACCTGACATCTGGTAGTTATGGCTGGGAAGGTATTGGCCAGACAGACAGTGCAGCTCTCCAGCTTCCTACGACATCAGCGGAGGACTTCTCACTAATTGTAGATGCAGACATGTTCCAGTATCTGGAAAAACACTGCCGGAAGGAATATCAGCATATCCTTAGTGAGTATGGCATTGAGGTGGTGGACATGACAAATCAGGGACTGACCACTTTGTATCTGCATGCCTCCGCTGCAGCGAGGGAAAGAGGTCGAGAGCAGGAGCGCTTGAAGTTGGCAAGAAAGGCAATAAGTAGGCTTTACCAGGAGAATGAGTCCAAGATCCGTCGAGCCCTTCTACCTAAAGTTATCTTGTCCCCTAGTGGAGAGCTGCAAAAGGCAATAGAGCACCTAACTGTCAGACTTCCAAAGCTTATTCTAAATGAGGATGACCAAAATATTTGCATTATCGGGAGCAGTAGTGACGTGTCTGACGCCAAACAATTTCTTCTAGACCATGGTAAAGTGAGAGATAAAAAAGAGAGTGTAGCAAATCTTAGAATTCCAGTGTATGAACCAAGCCAATCAACTTATTTGGATGAGGAGAGAGTCCATTTCCCTCCGTCCTCCACTCTAGGGTCCTCAGATGATAGAATGTACCAGATGCCGGAGTCAGAGGAAGATGATAGGAGAGCTGAAGGAGCCAAAAGGTATAAGCTAGCTGCTCGGTTCAAGGACACAGGGCTGGCTGCTTTAGGCAGTCGACCAACTGACTTCGCCTTACGAACAAACACATCTCCAGGTAGACAACCCCGTCTTGGGCCAATGTTCGGGCATGATGTACTGTCAGAAACAGCAGGGACTACTGTTGAAGCAGTCTCCAGATCACAAAACACCGGAGGGGACATTTTGTTTAAGAGTGAGAGATATTCTTTGCCTTCATCTGCCTCAATGCAGAATAAAATCTCTCTGAGCTCAGATTTACTGGATGCTCGACCCAAAAATGTAGCATCCCCCTTCAGCACTACTCAGGCCAGTTTGTCAGGAAGTACTGCACCTGCTGGGTCTGGATCCACCTTGAAGCGAGCCAGCAGTTTCTCAGGAAGGCCTCAGCAGAAGGATCAAGTTATGAGTCAAGATGATCCCAGCACGTCCACAGTCAGATCCAGGGGCAGGTCTTCGAGTTTTAGCACCCAAACAGGAAGGGACAAGCAGGAAGTCTATACTGCAGATCTTACAGTCTCCAATTTGATGTGGCAGTACATAAAAGAAGCTTACAGCACCAGAGTGGAGGACCTGACTTCTGATGTCCAGATGAAAGAGAGTCGCCCAGAAGGTGCCAAGGGCCTGACTGTCACCTTAAGAGGCGCAAACCCATCCAAAGTGAGTTCATGTCAGCAAGATTTACAGAAGCTGCTTGACTCAGTTGAATCAGACTTCTTTGTGCAGCAGCTACGCTTGTCAGAGCTGGGTGTCACTGACGCAGAAGATGAAACCTTACAGGCTTGTTGTTCTGAGGTACGGAGCCGCTTCAAGAAGGTTACTATACAGATATATAAGAAGACCTTATTTCTGCTTGGTCCTAAAGAGCTGTGCTCACAGGTCGGTGCTACGCTGCGGGAGGTATTTTCTGGCAATTTGGTCCAAACACCTGAGCAGCACCACTTATCTAGCCAGGCTACCTCCATGTGGAATTCACCATCTTCTTTACAAATGAATGAGGACCAAAAAACCAGTCTGCACTTTAACAGGAATTCTCAGGTGACGCTTGAGGGCCAAACAAGCAAAGCTGATGGCAGTGGTTGGACTGGGGAATGGAAAACAACATATGGAAATGACTTTGGTGAGAAAGAGGCTCTTAATGGATCTATTAGCCAGTCGCTAGCGAGGAAAGAACATGTCATTAAGGAGAAAGTAAAAACTAAAAGTACACTTGAGATGGATGGTCAGAAGCCCGAGACCTATGTCAACCACTCTACGACAGGAAACGATACAAGCACGAAACATTTGAATGGTGTCGGGTCAGTGACAACCTCGACTGAGAAAGAGAGAAGCATCCCTGCCACCCAGACAGACAGCATAGGGCAAAAACAGGCGGGGGTCCAGAACACCTCAGAGGAATCCAGCTCAGGCCAAGGAGGCCTGGGTTCCCTGTGTGTCTGTGGGGAGAATGGGACGCCGATGACGAGAACAAAGTGTGGGGCTACCATATGCTCAAATTGCCTGGACAAGGTTCATGCCAACTGCAGAGTTTGTCAGGAGGCGGAGCGCACACCCTGGGGCATCCAGGGCAAAATGAACAAATCTAAACTACACATCAGCATTCCAGGTCACAGCAAGGACGGTGCTATCAAGATCACTTACTCCATTCCTGATGGTATCCAGGGGGTGAGTGGCTTACTTAAAACATATTCTCACTGATAAACATTGTATCTGACGGAGGCCTTGTGATTAATGTACTGTTGTGCATATTAAACTTTTTAGAGACATCAAATTAAGAACACATTGTATTTTCTTTGGTATCTTCTTTACTAGTTACTGTACCTTGATAATAATAATAATTCAAAATCAGAATAGCTTTTTATTGTTTTTATTACTAAAGGACAATGATGTGTGTATGTACAGGAATAATTGTAGGAAGAGCTTTGTGATGAATTGTCTGTTGTAAAATATACATGTACATTCGTTGCTTCTGTTGTAGTTGATTTGTACAGGATTTAGCTAAACTTCAGAGAGGACTACTATGATTTATGTTGTCCTGGAAATTAAACTGCCACACTGATGCATTTTTTTGGAATTATTCAACAGTATCTGTCTGTTTTTTGATGACTGTAGTCTTTGTTTTCTATCTACTCAGGATGGTCACCCATCTCCCGGGAAACCATTTCAAGGAGGCATATTTGAGGCCTTCCTTCCTGACAGCGAGAAGACAAGGAAGCTCCTGCCGAGGCTGGAGAAAGCCTTCAGGCAGGGACTCACCTTCACAGTGACAGGCAAAGACGCAAGGGCCAGGGTCATTTGGGACTGCATACCACACAAGACCAGCTTACAGGGAGGCAAATCAGGGTGAGTGAGGCCAGTGATGATGTCTAACAGAGCTACGCAATTAAAGGTCACAAAACACAAGTCTGTGGATCTGTGACGAACAGTCTTCCTTTTGTTTCTCCCAGGAACGGTTACCCAGATTCCACTTACTTGACGCGCTTGTCTGAAGCCTTGACCTCTCACGGGATTGCAGAGTCACCAGCTAAGTCTCACAAATAAAAAAATGCAGAGAAGAAGTTCTAATGTTGTTTGATGCCATTTGCACTGTATTTGTATATTGATTAGTGTCTGTTGTAGCCAGTTAGTGATTTCTGATTGCATATCCACACAGCAACTCAAATCTAATTAGTTATGGATGACATTGTATATATTCATAATTTTTTAAAAGTTTTTTTAATTACTTACAAGAAAAGTGACTAAAGGGACCACCTAGCATTGCTGAATATTTTCTTACAGTTTAAGCTTATTTGATAAAATATACACTTTATTTTGTACAGTGTGCACAGTACTGTAATGATTTACATTTTATACTGTCCATGCTATGTGATTGTAATCTGAACTAGTAAACTCTGGCGAAAAAAACTCTTTGCTTTCTGCTCAGTTTAGAATGGGCACAGAAAGGAAAAAAAACACATTTCCTGTCTTTTTTGTTATGCTTTTTTTATTAGTCCTGGAAAACATGTAAGGCATATGGTAACATTACACACTGAAGCGTTACAAGCTCTAAAGGCCATGTGGACAACATGGCACCACGCAGTAAACCCAGAGTCAAGCACAAAAGCAGCATCAATTCAAAGGGTTTAAAAAACAAAGTCGAGACGAGAAGTGTGTTTGCGACCAGGAAAAAAAAAAAGCAACACGAGGAAGAACAGAGCAAAAGAAGTTCTAGAAATCAACCTGTTGGGTATGCCTTGTAGAAAATGACCAGTGGAGACAGAATTCTAACAGGAGCTGCGTAGCAGGATGGATGTGAGTTTCTAAAGCATTCCCAGAGATAGGTTAAGGTGTTTCTTGAATGTACCAGCTGGCCATGGCAGTGCCCATGCTGAAGGAAAGGACAGGAACTCAGGTGGCACAGGGGGAAGCGGACTGGCTCCAGTTGACATGACTGGCATTCTCCTCCCTCACACCACACTAGTACATGACCACTAAACTAATATGAAAGAGACAGTGAGCTGTACATACACACATGCCTTATTTTCTGATTGACAAAACATGCATTCTAGTACTGTACATGACAAGCCCAGCCAGGTTTGTACTTTCTTAGCATCTCTGCACGGACTGCTAAGGAAACAATAGCTGCAGGCAGATGTGGTTGTTTGGGTTCTCAGTGTGGATGAGTGAACACTGTGGCTACTAAAGCTTACATCAAACAAGGATGGCGTAAAGGAAAGTTTGTGCAGTGAATCGATGATGCTGTGTGTTAGTAAATGCGAAATTAAGTGGTTTCTTACATGAGGAAAACTGCTGTTTGGAATGACCTGAGAAACCATATATAAGATAAAAATTCACCTCAAAGCTAAACAATGGATGCTGGCGAGGGACTTCAGCTAAAAGCCAAGACAGACAGAGAAAGTAGCTATCGGAAATACTACACTCACTGTGTTTTTTCTGACCTAAAACTATGAGTGTCAGTTATGAAATTTAAAACTGCAAACGTTCAGAAAATGACCACTTTGTTTCCTTAAACTTTGAAACACTGTTTTTCTCCTGTGCATCTCTGAGTTGCTAAGTACTCTTGCATAAGTGTCTGGAATGACTGGGAAACCATTTCAAGATGACTTACAATTCGGCTTCACCGTGGTGGAAAAGCTCTCAGACAGCAGGCCAAAGGAGGAAAGGGCGGTCTTAAGTTCGACCAACAGATCCACTTGAACCCCAACCCCAGACATGAAGCACCCGCCTCACTGATTGAGTTCATCTCAAAGGCATCTTAGCTCAGAAGAACCAAGGTGGGGAAAAAAAGAAAAAAAAAAGGATCTAATCTGTTTTCCACATGCAGATGAACACATGCAATTTCAAATTCCAGATGTCAATTATATGTTTTATTTTCTATGAATGTGTGCGCAGAGGAAAGGGGCTGGTATGGAGAAGAGTTTTGGCAGACTGATGGACTGTTGCACAGGCCAAGAGGCTCTGCAGATGCAGCACAGGAAAAAGAAAAACGACTCCTGACAATCCTTGAGTGAACCGAGATCAGCTGTAAAGCGGAAATGTAATGTCTGGGGCAGGCCTGGGCTGAGCTATCGTCAGCCAATAAGCAGGGGTTTTGTTCAGCTGAGTTACAGTATTGGCATCCCTGCGCAGCTGTGTGAAAACATCTGCTCCCTCGCTTGTTATATGAACCATTTGGAAACAAACTGAAAGAAACAGAAATCCAAAGAGTGGAATAACACGGAGCTTTGGATTTGGAGGGAACTTGCAGATTACCGTATGTGTATATGTGTTTGGTGGAGTTTTGAGTCTTCTATGCACCTTGTCCAGTTCCTTTTCACTGTGATACTGATATTCTAGTTGTAAACACACAGAGGAGGAATCAACCTGTAGGAGTTGACGTGATGCGAGAGCTGCTAAAACACAGTGAAAAGGATATAAATACAAAGAAGGGGCCTCGGATTGAGGTAAGATGTGCGCAAGGAGAGGAGAGAGGCACAGTGCAGGCCTACGCTTGAGCAAGACTACAACCAATCCAAAATTGTCTTAAACCTTTTGTAAACTGCAGCACCCATGAGGATTTGGGACACAAACCTGACACACTGTAGCAACTCATTTGTATTTTCATTTTTTCTTCAAGGTTGACGGAAATGCATCCAAAAACATAATGTACTTCATATTTCTTATGCACTGTTAATATTCAAAGCATTGACAGAGGAATATACATACAATTTGGCACACATGGTTTGGACCAACAGAAGGACTTTGTCACATTTATAAGGAATGCAGGTTGGCAGGTCCCCACATAAAGAGTATGAGCTTTGAACTTTAAACCCTTGGATAACAAAACAAACCAACAAAAATATAAAGGTAAATTAAAATAACATAGTAAGTTTTTTTTTTTTTTTTCTCTTACTGAAAGCGTTTGTTTCTCACATGGCACTCGGAACAGAAGCACCGTCCACAGGTTCACAAAGGGAGCCCAGCAGATTAGAACAGAACACTAACCAGATGCTGACAGGACACAATCACTCCCCACACCAGCGTGGCGCTCGCACTCCAGCCCAGATCACTCCATCCTGCTCCTCATTTTACTTCCCACAGTCAAGGATGGATGAATGCTTTGATTTTAGCTGCCACCCAGGAGAAGTTGGCCAGGGCAGGGACTGGCAAGCTGAAAATGAGGGGACCTTTACATGAGTGTGTGTGTGTGTGTGTGTGTGTGTGTGCCACCTGTGCTTTCAGTGAGCTTTCGCAGATACACTGGAAGTGGATGATGGGAAACAGGCTGTAAACCTGGAGCAAAATCAAAGCCTGCGTGGGACTGGAGTGTGACTGCCATGCTTGCAAGTGCATTAAGATCAGCGAGCAGAGTGCAAAATACTAATACCAACTGTCCTCATAACACAGGCCTCTTATCAGACAGGAGGGAAAGATAGAGTGAGAAGGGAGGGATGTTTTGGAGCTACATAATATTGTAGCGGAGTAGTGTAAGGGGGGTGGGGTTGTGGGGGATGTGTGGCAGGGGTAAGGTGGGTACTTTTTAAAACTCGACAAACGACCTGAGGACACACACATCTTCACACACAATGGCACACCACACACAGCACACGAGGGAGGCCACTCATGCTAACACAACAACTTTTTTTCTATCTTTTTTTTTTTTTTTTGGAAACATTTTGTTTTTTTGTTTTTTTACAAAGTCACTAGTCACCATCTGAGTCTTAACACTGAGGCCGGACTCAGAGACAGGCAGCGAGGCAGGCAGGTGGGTAAATATGTGCGGTGTAAAGTGGATATTCTCATGCATGAAATATTTAGAGTCCATCCAGTAGGATTTACGAAGGATTATCCTTACTGATGTGACACCAGTGAGACAAAATTCATACCGTCCATTAGAGGGAGCGGTGCGCTATTTAAATAGCACACATTGTCAATATTACATTGTAAATGTCAGGCTGTCAGAAAAATAGGTTTTCTACAGCAACGCAAGAAAGGAACTGATTCACCTCCTCAATTTGGCATCAGAGATTCTTAATACTTTTTGCACCTGTTGAAATACCAATCGGCAGCACCGACTGTTGGCAAATACAGAGTTAGGAGAGCAGAAAAGAGAAACGCAGGGAGAGGGAGTCAGAGAAACAGACCACAGTGCCATCTCTGACGAGGCTGACGCCTGTTGCTATGCCAACCATAGAGAGGGAAATGGAAAGAGGAGGGTGAGAGAGACAGAGAGAGAGAGAGAGGGGGGACTAGAGAGAATGGACGGGAGGCGAAGTATGGACGCCAGCTTGAACTGAATTCTCCTCTCAGGTCAGGGTGATCGACAGGCGAGTGGCCGCCGTGAAAGGGGGAGAATGCTATGGAATGCCTCGAGGAGGATCTGGGAGGAAGAATTTACAAAAAAAAAGAAAAAAAGAAGAAGTGGAATTCACCTTCTTAACTTGCTCATTTCAGAAGCTTCACTGTCTCAGCGTGACAGTGCCTCTTTCATCACATTCAGAGTGTGTATGTTTGTGTGCATGTGTGTGTGTGTGTTTGTGGCTTGTTTGAACAGAAACAAATTCTCTCTTAATTGGCACTGAGCACTTCTTGCCAACAGTTGGTCAGCTAGAAAAATCTGTAACTAAGGAGGAGGAAGCTGAGCAATGATTTCTGCCTCTCCATTCAATACTGCACAGAAAGGCTCATTATGAGGGAAATTCATATTCATGCTAGTGCAAAACTGCAGCCACTATTTGAACTTGGGAATTGGTGGGAACCCGATGCAATTTTGAGTTTTTTGCGTCCCCTCAAAAGGAGACTGCTTCGTCCAAGCTTAGACTATATAAACGATAACTGATGTCGTAGCATTAACACCATTGTCTGAGCAGTCAAACATCTTGATCGGAACCATGATGCAAAAATCTCACAGGGAGGTGGAGCGCATCAGCCAATCCTAGGCATCTCTGACTCATCCTCGGTGACATAACTAAGCGTTGGACACCGAGAGAGCAGCGTGTGGGTGGGTGTGGTTCTCGTTTATCTGCCTGCCTTTGTGCCTGCCTGTGGGTCCGGCCAGTGGGTGGGTCGGGGTGGTGGTGTGAGAGGTGTGGGGAGATTCAGCACAGTGAGGGGGGAAGTGGAGGTGGCAGGTGGAAGTCAGAGCAGAACAATTTAACACAGTGGGAGTCGAGGTGCGGAGGGGCATGGGGGTCGAGGGTGGGGCCGGAGTGCGAGCGGGGATAACGGTTGTCAAGGGAACAGTGATTAGCCCCAGGCCTGGGCCATACCCACAATCCTATATGGGTCTCTTGTCTCTGTCATTTGGAATAAGGAGCATCTTTCGAGGGTTGGGGGCGTTTTCTATTAATCTGAGGGAAGTTTGGAGCTTACAAGTGGTTATGATTTTTTTCCAGAGATTAACAGGAGAGGAGGGGGAAGGTGGGTGAAGCGAGGCCTGGGTAATCACTGCCATTGACTGAAGAGGGGAGGTGAAAGACTGACAAAGATGTGATCATTTTTTAAGCTATCCATCTAACTCCTTCCCATCCTTGCTTACCCCCCCCCCCCCCCCCACCCCCATCCATCTACATCTATCATCCCCCACCCCACACCCTGCTCCCAGGACACAAACTCCCTGCTGGTCTGCTTGACTATCCATCCCTCCCTCTCACTTCTCCTCCTTCTTGGCTTCTTCCTTCTTCTCCTCCTCCTTCTTCTCCTCCTTCTTGGGCTCCTCTTTCTTCTTGTCATCCTTCTTCTCCTCCTTCTTGCCATCGTCCTTCTTCTTGTCCTCCTTCTTCTTGTCCTCCTTCTTCTTGTCCTCCTTCTTGTCCTCCTTCTTGGGCTCCTCCTTCTTCTCCTCCTCGGGCATCGGCTCCGTGGTGAGGATCACTTTGCCGATGTTGTTCCTCTCCTGCATCTTCCTCATGGCATCGCCCACCTGCAAGAGAGACAGAAAGACAAAAGCAAATTATGTAAGGCAAGATGACAGGAAGAAATGTGACAGGAGCGCTGGGAAGCTTTTAAATGCGCCCGGCAGCCTGAAATGCGCACAGTAGTAGCCAGTTTCTTGCACAGCAACATGTGCTTCTTTGCCTTCTGTGCCTCTAATCTTCCTTTTTGATGCCACAGCTTAGAAGCAAATATTGCAGGCTTGCTCGTCAGCTATCCCTTTAACATGCGGTATATGAGGAATTACATTTGTTTAGATGAGACTTTAATAATCTCGGAGGGGAAATTAAATTGTTGCAGCGGCACACAGCTGGTAAAAAGTGACTGGAGGTAATAACACAAGCTGCAAACAGATATTTTCAATATTAGGGCATATTAAGGATATTCTGTATGTATATAATAAATATAATGAAATGTCTTTAAATTTGCAAGAAACTGGGTGAATGATGTATGGAGCTATGACAGAAATCTTTATTTAATGTCGAAATAGAGAGAAAAGTATTCCAGCCCATGTTTTCATTCCTCTGCACTGTAAGTTAAGGAGAGTAGGAGGAAAGGTTCTTCATTCACTGACATTTTGGATATCACATTTTTATCACACATCCACAGATACGACGGAGCAGTTTTTAGTTGCTGCACATAATTGTGGCTGCAACACGCCCCTTCCAGCGTATGAAATGAAGGACAAAATCCAGAGTCCTTTGTCTGTACAAATGCATTAAGAAAAAGTTTGACAGATATTTGGTCGAAATTCCATCTCCATGCTATTGCAGTTCAGCCAGGAAACACTATACACACGGATACAACAGGAGACAAATATCTAAACAAAGGTGAAAGGAAGTATCATAACTCATCCAAAGGGGCTCCCTCAGTTCTTCACACAAAAACAGAGACTTTCACAAAAAAAAAACACTAAAGCTGGACTCAAACCTTAATCTAGTACAATTCAGACGGCTAAAGCCTTAAATCCAATTTAAGAATTTTACTTACAAGGTGTGTGCATTTTAAACACCATCATCTTTCAATGAAATTGATTTAAGAAGGAATTTCTTTACTGGCAAGTAAAAAACAAGATTACAGTGGCCAGTAAAATGTGGTAATGTTCACATAGGGATGCTGTTTTATATCCTTTATATCCATATCCTTTAAAGGTGCATGTTCACAGCACTAGTCTGTCCATAGTGAAAAAATCTCTAAAGAACTCAGCCATACACTGGGCCATTTTACTAGGGGACAGATACTGTTGTAGTGACAACCCCCAAACTTCCTAGCAGTGATGGATTGACTACCTAGTCCGATCCATCATAATGACGAGTGGAGAATCCCCGCCAGATCTGCCCCACCCTCCTCAGGACCACTGAGCTCTGTCCACTGTCTGTTCCTTTTTCTCCATCACATCACCCTCCCTCCTTTCTCCAATCCCCCCATTTGTGCGAGGCGGGCAGACCACCTAACGACCAATGCCACGGCAACAGGGCCATCTCCTAGCAACGTAAAGCCTGGCTGAAACGTGGCCCTGACGATTCAGACACATGGGAAAGAGGGGGAGTGTGGGAGTTCGAAGTGGAGGGAGAGAGGAGAGGAGAGGAGGGGAGGCGGAGGGAGCAACTGGTATCCCTCGGTTGAAGAACATGCACTGAAAGGGAGGGAGGGTTGAGTCGAGGAATTATAAGAATCATCTTCAATGTGAATGAAAGTCACAGTGAGAGGCTCTTTTGACGACTCCACCCACTTCCACCCTTCTCTGTCTAAGATCTGACAACCTCTCTTGCTCCCGGGCATCTCAGACAAGAGTCTGCTATTTGTGGCACGATCATTATGCTCCTAGGGACCGGTGCAGATGTAGATAATGTATCATGAGAGACCACAGGAGGAAGCATTTATGCTCATTTCCAAACATTACTCAAGCATGTTTATTGATTAATGGAGCAAAAACTAAAAGGTGACAGTGGGGGAAGGGGAGTGATGAATAAGAGTCAAGGTGTGGCTTTTGTACCCAGGTCATAATGATTGATCAAATATTAGACCGAATCAACCAACAGCTTTGTGTCCCCTAGGAGGAGCAGCATTAGTGTAGGCAGACATCAACCAAAACTTTACACCGTGATTTGCTCCAAGCCAGACTCACATGTTCCTTCTTCTCTCCTCTCTATAGACACACTCCTTCCATGTTTCTTTCTCATACATCAGGGCCCCTCCCTAAGACCAACGCACACACTGACTAAAGGATGTCACCATAGCAACAAGAGAGAAAGAGCAAAAAAGATGCACTGTGAGGAGGGAGAAGGAGAGAATACAGTGAGACAGAGAGAGACAGAGAGGGAGTCAATAACCTAAAGACAGAGAAAAAGAATCAGATATAAAGAGCAGACAGATGAAGAGGCAGAGAAAGAGCTTCAGATGGCGGAGAAAGACAGTGGGTGTTTCTATCGGGCCACAGTCACACAGCCGAAATACTGACCGGCACTGACTTTGACAACAGAAGATGTCAGCCTCTGACTCTCTCTTTCTATGTGTGTTTTCACACTCTCTATTCATATCTGTTAGCAGTGTTAATTTTGTCAGCAACAGTCTCAGTCTGTCTGGCTGAGTGAGTTATGCTAGAGGACACACAGGGTTTCTTGTGGACAAACTGTTGAATGTTAGGCTCACTGAATCAGGGCCACACCCAGCTCCTGCAGATCCTGACTGGGATGTAATCACATTTTGTGAAAATGCCTGTAATTCAGGTGTAAGTGCAACCATGTCACACTGAATCATCTGGTCATTCAAACTGAGGTGCACAGGGATGGATTTAGTCACGCTAACAATCAGGGGAAACAGATCTGAAGTCAACACACAGAGCCTTTATAATGGAAACTTACTTTTGAGTATGGAATCAGCCAAAAAAAGATTAAAACAAAGACATGCACAGTTCAAATTCCAGCCAAAGGAAATGTTTTGATGAATATATTTCTGACTGGAATGTCGGTTGTAGGGTGGATGATAACAATATGATCTTCTGTTGGTTAACCCAGGCATAGTCCACACTGAAGAAAAATCATAATCCAGGCGTAGGCAGGAAACAGATAGACACAAACCTGCTCAAGATGCCAAGTGGAGTCAATGCGGGGTTTGACCTTTCCCTGCTTGTAGAGATCCAGAATGGTGTTCATGGCCTGGCTGATGAGCTCAATCTCCCCGTCCAGGTAACCCAGGTGGAAGCCGCACACTGACTTGTTCCCCTGGATCAGACTGAGTGTGTGGATGGAGAACTGGTGGTACCAGTTCTTGGCCACGGCGATCAGATTCTTCTTCTGGCCTGCCAGCATGTTAGCCGCACCTGACAAAGAAGGAAAGTGAAAGGACAGAAAGAGAGTTAAGAGAAAGCCTAGGAAAGACTTTTGATCAGGTGAGTGTCTTAATCCCAAGGTGTAATTAATTCACTGATGTAAACTCTGGCTAATTCACTGTCAGACTATCTTTATGCTCTACCACTTTATCCCTCTTTCCTCATTGACCTGATTTGCCCTTAACCGATCATCAACTTCTCTCTTACTGGTGAAACAAACACTCAGTGAATTGATAGAAAATGATTGACCAACATTTGGATGATCATTTACCAAGGGAAAGTGGCAAACAGACTGCTGCTGAAATCAGAATGTGACATTTTGTCTGTTGTATGTCACAATATATATTCTGCCATTGTTAAAAAAATATGTAAAAATCGGACGAAATCACCTCCAACTTTGTATCATTTCAAAGGCTAACAATTATATTTATAAAAAAGACTAACAATAGAATTTTATTCTGCCTGTCAGTTCTGGTTTATGTGTTTGTCACACCTCCGTCTCCCTGTATACTCACACTCTCACCTACACCTTCCACCTTAAAAACCTGTTTAGCACTTCAGCTGTCGCTGTCACCATATTGCCTTTCTATCCCCCTCCTTCCTTGTTCACGTAGTTGCCAGTGCTCTTGCTGTCTCTGTCTCTCTCTAGGGGAAACAGGGGGCACAAAGCGTGCTCTGAGAGAAGAGAGGGATCCAGGCTGCTACATTCAGACACATTCCAGGTTTCGTGCAGATAGAACGCCCATTGTTCCGCCACGCATACTTCTGATAAGCTGGAAGAGAAGCAGCCAGCAAAGGAGGACGGGGAGGCTGGGGTGGTGGGGCTCTATAGGGGTGAGAGAGGGTGAATGGGCGAGGGTGGAGGGCACCATGCTGAGTAGTAGGTTTCTGAGCAACATGCAAAGGCAAGGCCCTGTTCTCCATGGATGCCGACCCCGCCCACTGCATGTGTGCTGGTTCCAGCTTGGCACTGCAACAGAGCGAGCGTAAAGCGCTTCCCACGGATGACACTGAGGACATGGACTTCTACTGAGAGGCCACACTGCCCACTGCAACGCAGTTTTCTCTGCGGCAAATGTGAAACCCACAGCTATTTCATCTGGTCTATTGTCCTCATTTACTAATATACAGTTTCCTCCATCTTCAGTTATCTTTTTATTTAAACCAACTAGGATTTTTCAGCTGCATTTCTCATGTAATATGTAGAGAACAGCTTTTTGATAATGTTAATATATATATATATATATATATATATATATATATATATATATATATATATGTTAATATGTATGAATATATAAACGACCCCGATGAAGACCACGAGCAATAACGTCTCAATCTAATAAAGTTGTTCCATTAACTACAAGTGCTGCTGGAGTCTTGACCTTCATACAATTTCTTTTCCTCCTCTATGCACCCTGGTAGCAGCTGAAGTCGTGCCAGAAATACAGCGATATGTTAAAATATCCTGCTGATGAAAGAAACAACAACTGTGACCTTAGCTATTAGCCAGCATTAGCCCTTCCTACAATGCCGTAGAACAAGAAGCTGAAAGAACCACATTTGGTAAAAGGCGTCACATAAAAAGTTCTGTCACGTTTAAAAACTTAAAATCGGGACCTGCTTGGTTGGAGATTTTTGGTTATTTTTTAATCCAGGGGAGGTATTTGCTTGTGAAAGTGGAGGAATTACTTTACTTTAGCACATTAAAAGGATTCTGAATTTAATTTTGCGTGGAAAACTGATTAAACTGGCAAGCATCCTTCCTCTGAACAACTTCAGCTAATGTATTTATTGCTAACTATTTCTTCCCATTTTCCCCAGACAGGCACATCGATGGCTGTACAATGCTATACTATACTATATTATACTTACCATAGGTAATAAGTTTGCCCATGGGCTTCAGCAGGTTGTAGGCCTTGTGAGTGTCTGATCCTCCGAGAGGGTCCAGAATTATGTCCAGCCCTGGAGCAGAGGAGAAAAGAAGGGGACAGATATCACTGGTGTGAATTCGGAGAGCAGCCTGCCAAGTCTCCTCAGCAGCCTCCTCTGCATGCCAAAGTTCACTAGGAGTAGTGAGCGTAGCCAAATTCTGCCCTGTTTACACGAAGAGAAGCCCATACGTATCCCAAAACAGGAGAGGAGGAGAGTGGTATAAGATCCTGCTTGTTTTCTGTTTTTTCATTCTTGTCACTGATAAGATAAGAGGGATGAAATGTTTCTCCATCATGTCAGTTCCATTCCTAAGTGGACAGAATAACAAACCAACCTCTGAACAGATGGCGAAGCACAACAACCTAACTATGAGGGTTTCTTTGTGGCTTATTAATGTCCAGCCATGTAGGCTCAGACTTAATGATGCTCTTCTGTGCCAGACGGGACTCCTCAAATTGGGCTGGCCCTCCTTGCTCTGCTAAACCCTGGCTCTATTGATCGTGGGAGGCTCACAGCAGGACTCTGACTTGACCACAGCACAGATGAATTGACAGAGCCAAAGACAGAGAGAAAGGTAGCGAGCAGGGCTGTACATCGATCCAGGCGTCTAATTAGATACATTCTGTCTAAAGTGTCAGTCCTCACTCTCTCCCTATCTGTCTCAGTAATGTCTGCCTATCTCACTCACTCTTGCCGGTTTGGAGAGGGGACTATGAAATGAGCTTTGGAACACAGCAGCAGGCGAAATGTGAAACAGGAACTGGACATTGTTTAGCTTTTCTGAAAAGCTGCATTTTCTTGTGCCCCTCGTAGGGAGTCCATTAACATAAAACTCTGTGGATACATTATTGGTTGTGGTGAGAGTCTCTGTTCAGTGAAATGAGTTTGCTTGGTAGGGATAATGACTCCCTACATGCTGTCAGTCTAGTGCACATTGCATCCAGCTCCTCGGAGAAAGTGTATGAAAATGATCTCATCTCACTGTCTTCAGTTTGTTCAACACCGACCAGCGAACGCTGCCGCCACATAGTATTGCTCTGCGCAAGTGGGAATATATCTATCTGGATTATTTGCCTTATGAAACAATCTCAACGGGGAAGGTGTATATTACAGTAAAAACCTAACTTTATTGACAGCATGCTTGGGCCAGTTATTTCCTATTATTTACAATCACACGAAGTCCATATTTAGAGCACGTTCTCAGTACAGATGGATAGTTTTCTCACCTTTTGGACTGATCTTGCGGACTTCCTCCACATAGTCCTTGGTGCGGTAGTCGATGGCGTGCGTGACTCCGCCCTGGCTGATGGTCTCATGCTTGCTGGCTGATGCAGTGCCGAACACGGTCACATCCTTCACCGTCTTGCACAGCTGAGTGGCTGCAATGCCCACGCCACCTGGAGAAAAAAAAGAAAAAAAAAAAGATATACATTCCAGTATATGACTTGTAATTGATTCTAATGAAAAGTCAACAGGCAATGATTTAAGCCTGACTGAGTGTGATTGTTCAGGGCGACACAGCACGGAGCTCAGTTCTAAATAACCGAGCACCCAAGAATTCACATTCACAAGAATACACATATGTTCTATGGCAGGTAAATGCGATTTGCATTTTTTTTTTATTGTCCCAAACAAGCAAGTCAATAACAGGGTGAATGTGTTTAGCTCAGGGGTATGTAAGGAGCGCATTAAACACAATCACATTACCCCGGCTGGCCTGGGGAGAATGGACGCCCACACACAGATGCACAGACACACACACACACACACATCGAACTCTGGAGAAAGTAGCCATTGTAGCTGGAATGACACATCTCTTTTACTGATTCCCTCATTCAAGACAAATGCCACATAATAAAAAAAATGCAGCTCTGTTTGTTAGCACAGGATAACTGGATGATATTCTAACGCAAATTACAAGCTTTTTATAACCATGCCAGCTGAAAACTAAATGCGCTACATTGTCCAAGACTTTAAAGACAAAGTTTTGAATATATGCATTTTTGCTCACTGTGTGTGAAAAGGGTGCACATAGTTGTGGTAAAGGGCCTCGGCCAGTGTTTGCTAAAGCAGCCAGAGCAAGGAGTAATAGGTTACTGATAAGCAGTGGCTTGTTTGAAATGGAGGCCGACTTGAGGACTTGAACTGAAAGGCATCCATAAAGGTTATTCATGCCTGACCAAGCAAGGCGTACATCTTATCTGATCCCAGAGAATAAAGCAACACAAGGCAACATGTGCGTTTAAATAACATCCATTTTTAATGGCGTAGCTGCGCTGCCAGACATGCAGCAGGGTTTGGGGAAAATGAATGATTCGCTCGCTCGTGTGGCCACCTAAACTCAAATATTTATGTACACCCTTTAAGATTATCCGTGAGGCAGATAGACAGGCACATGAATGAGAAGGTCTTTACACGTTTGATTGGACTTTTTGCAGAAAATAACCAAATGTTGACATCTTTAATCTGGGAAATCATTCGTTATTATCTTTATATTCTGTGAACAAACACACAGACAAAGTTGCAAAGTTTTTCTATACACAGAATACATGTTGCAAAGAGAGAATGCTGTGCACGGTTTGACATTAATGTTATTGCAACCCACATTAAAAATTATTTTGATGCAACTTAATAGTTTAAATTTAGTACAGTTTCCTCTCCAACATCCTGCATGTCCCGGTCTTAAGCTACACTATCATGAAAAACCGCACTGACACTGGCCAAAAAATGAAATACGATCTAATTCTAAGATTAAGCAGATTTAAATTATCTCTGACCAGGAGCTTCATTACAGAGGCCTCTTCCTTTGCTTGTTACAAAACTTGTACCCAGAAGAAATTAAGCTATAGGCAGAACCTTAATCATTTAAACACACATATTTTCAGTTCAGCGCAGAAATTCATTTGTGGCGTTCATCTTGAGTCCACGTGAGATGAATAGACCACTCCGCATTACTATAATCACGCCTGCTGACACTCAGGGTAGAACTGATGAGAAAACAAAATCAAGGCTGTTGCTGTTGGATGTGAGTGCTGTCACTGCTGTGTTATAACAGCACCATCTCTCCTTGTCCTCAGCGAGAAACCAAGTTTGTGTTGCCAAGGAAACCTCGGCCAAATTGCCGGCAATGACTGAGCAAAGGGAGCCATTTTGTTTCCTTGACTGCTCTTGCTTTGGGCATGTAAGAGTCATTTGATAGCAATCACAAGTTTGTCATCAGTTCATGTTTGACGGAGAAGCGTTGCTGTTAGCTTCGGATAACGTGTGAGGCATTTAAATGTGATAAAGTGCTCATCACTAACATAAATGCATGTTTTTACACGTGAAAACACTGCACAGCAAAATGTGTTGTCTTCTTGCTTCTGACACATGAGGAAAACGCGAGCATCAGTTTATGCGAGGTGGAGGGGAAGACAGAAAAAAGTGAGAGGGTTTTGAATATGTGCTGTCTGAGTGGGAGGTTTAAGAGCGGCTTTTACTAAATGTCTCTGTCACATAGTAGCAACCCTCTCATACAGGTGTTAAAAAGCGACAGGGTGATGCATGCATCCTTTAATCACACACACTCCCAGGCCGGCTCTCACATATTAATAATTAACTAATGCTGTTGTCATAAACTCAGTGATTTCCCTTCTGTTGCAGCTTCATGGAGAGAGTGAGCAACGTGGAAGAAATCACCCTTTCATTTTTATAATCATATTAAAAAATGAAAACCATCTTTTCACTTTACTCCGTCAGTAATCTTTTGTAAGGGTACCGAAGAAGAATGTACCTGTTCCTGAATCCCGTGAGTATAAACTCCTGATCTTCCATCACAAGACTATTAAGCTGTGCCAAGAACCCCTAACTGCACCCCTCACTTCACAAATACACACTCCCACACAGACACACATCCATACATACGCAGATCACACAGAAGAGACGAGCGGGGCTGCTCGCTCTAGCAGTCCAGAGTGACTTTTAATCTTCAAAAATATATTAACTTAAAATACTAAGCCTGTTGTTTGAGTTTCTGTTCTTTCCTAATTTATAATTTCATCCTACACGTCTATGATTTTAGAGCAGAATAATCTTTTTTGGTGGAGACAGAGTGTGATTTAAGACTGGCCACAAACACTTACCCATTGCTCAGGGAAGAGAAAGCAGCTTAAGCAAATTCTTCCAGCTAACTGCATTTGCTCTCCTCAAGATTCAATTGAACTGTTTACACTTGGAATCGGTAAAAACGTCAAAAAGCATCCACCACATATCTATTTTGTTTTCGTCTCTCTCTGGAGAAACTGGATACACAGGAGGGTTTTGTCTTTCCCCCCGAATCCTTACATTCTCGCATTTTGGCACAAATTGCACTTGGCTTCCATAAAATGCCTGTTAGGAGAGAAGAGGAATTTTCCCCAAAACACAGAGGAATCCAGGCTGACACTGAGGCCACTATTATTGCTCCACACCCAACAGATCAACAGCGAGGGGTGGGTGGGGACATCAGGACCGTTTATCATATTATACAAATAAAAAAATGACATCTGCCTCCTCTTCATCTCTCAATCTAGTTACATCCTCCTTATCAGCTTGGGTTTCTTGTCAAAAACAAGATGACAAAAGATCGTCTGACAGTATTACTCAGCTGCATGAGCTAGGCGATATTCTCAGGTGCAAGGAGGGGGACGGATGGTGACCATATGGTTACTGTCAACACTATAAAATGACTGGTCCCTTGTTTCTAAGCTCTGTGCTGTTTCTCCTTTGATAGCGTGCATGTTTCTGCACATTTCCTCAAGGACTTATGTCTTTCTTAACCCATCATTAGCTTGTGGTGGCAGTGGCTCCGAAAGAATGAAACTCGAGCGTGGACGCAGGCATCTTTTTTTACCCAAACTCGCCGTGGCAGTGTTACAATATCAACAAGCTGAACTGGATAAATGAGCATTTTATTGCTGCTCGAATAACAGAGTTCACATTTGAGTCCTGTAACGATGGTAGGAGCTGTGGTTTGCTGTTTCTGAACATGCATTACACTGAATTATGTAACCTTGGTGTTTTTCTGGGATGACTGTGTGTGTGTGTGTGTGTGTGTGTGTGTGTGTGTGCGTGCGTGCATGTGTGTGTGCGCACACTGTGGGCTTGAAGAGCAGTTTATTGTGCTCTCTCTGATAGTGGATTTCTCCATGTAGCAAAGAGGAAGCCCATTTTTAGTTACCGGGTGAGTGAAAGAAAAACAACATCCTTTGCTAATGTACAATTTCCTGAATAAGGATTCTCACACTGCTAACACTAAAACAACACGAGGAGAACATAATGCACATGTTCAGACACAAAATATATCTTGGAGATAAACCTCTTTCCTTCCTGCCGTAAACCTGCCTGCAAAATCAAACAAAAGCTGGTGCACACTCCTCCCATTAACATCCACACATACAGACAAACATACAGACACATGAACAGGTGTCCTGAAATAGGCTTCACGTACACCTGTGGTGGTGGTTTGGGTGGGGGTAGGTGGGGTCATTCGTCAACGGCTGCAGCAGTGAGAGTGCGAGCAAGCGATGTGATTGGCGGCTTAGGTCGGAGGTTGCCCTGGTTTCCCTCTCCTATCAGTGCAGCTGATCTGCCGCCGGCAATGCCAGGCCTGGAGAACGCAGAGACGGTTCAACCACGCAGCCCCGACTCCCGCTTAGTGGTCAGAGTGAATTAGCATTCTCTAAAGTAGGGTAAGACCTCCTGAGCAGACAGACTGGTAGGAGAGGAGAGGAAAATATTTTCATGGCATGGACTTTTATCATGGCTTCCAGGAACAACAGATCCACAAAAGCATGAGATGTAAGTACACATGAGCTAACGCCGAAACAGCAAGGGACTTTGTTAGCTTGTAAATAATGAATGAGGACAATAATCCGAGAGGGAGTCCTGGGACAAATAAGACACACAGAAATAAAAAACAATCTTTATTTGCTTCCTTATAACTCACAAGTCACTTGCAATCATCCAACCTCCAAAACAGTTTTTGCCTGTCATTTATCAATCCCATCTGGAAATCGACTGCACACTGAGGGCTCATGTGCCTGAGGCCTCGCCTGCAGGTCTGACAGCAGTCACGAAGATCTACACAAGGATTCTCATTCACAAAACCCAAGAGATCTAGCCACCTGTTCTGCTCACTTTCATCATTTAGAATACATTTACAGTACACCGAGCCACACGTCGGCTGCTTCTGACAACTGCAACAAACATTACTTTGCCCAGTTCCGCAAGCAAAAGTCTTTTCCATGTTCTGCACAGAGAATATGACTGACTGAGAGAGTGCTTCTAACGCAAGATACCCTCAATCTTTAATTCTTTATTTAAAAGCCACTGGGAAAGTCTAAGGCTAACATTTTGTGTGAATAAAAAGGTCGCCTAAAGATGACAAGAAATATGTCCGAAAGCTCAAGATTTTGTTGTTTAGGCAATTTCACTTTCAGATTCTTGGGAAAATGTTCCGGTGCCACCCGTGGCACGTTTGATTTTTTAATTATTATTATTTTTTTTGTTTCTGGTTCCAATGTATTCTGACTTTGCTACAGCTGGATTTGTGTCTCTAAATCAGACAGCAAATAGGTCCTATCTGCCTCATTTCGATGTTGAACAATGAACGAAAAATGAATTAAAAGAAAACTTTTAAACTTCAAACATCAGTAAAATGACAGGCTGAGCTCTACGGATTACCGATAACAAGGATTTAACTCTTCAGCTGTGACTACTGTCACCCATCTCTCTGAAGGTTGGATTACATCTACATCTGCAGCAGCTGGAAGCCCCTCACTTCAAGTCTTCCCAGCTAATGCTTAGTTTCACCTGGTGTAACTCTATCCTATACACAGACCATCCAGGAAGAAGCAGCTGCAGAAGCCAGCATAATTGGCTGGTGGGAAAAATAAAATCTTGCATACAGACCTCAAACACACTGCTGTGGAGCTTTATGAGAGGAGATGATTGATAACATGTGTTATTTAGCAGGCCAAAGCACCTTACGCTGTCATTAGTGAGTGTGTTCCGACAGTAGGGGAATATCCAATTGGAATTTCTGGCTGTGTTGGTGCCAAAATATCACAAAATCCTGACATGCAAGGGGGGACGGCTGGAGCCTGAAGCAAAATCATCAAAAAAAATGGATGATACACACTCCAACAGCACCACCTAATTCCTATTATGAATTCCACATCTGCAACACAATGCGTGGTAATTAATACTGGCTCGTAGTCACTCGAAGGCTCATAAATAAAACAGAGGTAGACGTCAGCACTGGAAGCAGTGGAGCTCCATATGTATGCAGGAATGTGTAGTGTGGGTGTGGTGACGGGGTGGCTGGCCAGGGTTCATAAACATTAGGACCAGTTCAGGGAGAGGTCAGAGGAAAGGCAGTTGGCCGGGTACAGTGGAAGACCCACGAGACGCGTTCAAATGTCGCTGGACTCCTTCTCACCCACCCAGGCCCTCTGGGGAAAACAAAAGGGGAAACGTCTACACGTTCCCCGATGACGGGGAATAGAGCACGGATATGGGGAGGTCAAGCAGAGGGAGCGGAGGATACGGAGGGCCAGAGGGGGAGGAGGACAACGGAGGATGCAGATGTGCGGTGTGGTGGAGAAGAGAGGCACGATGGGAGGAAATACAACAAGCTATTGTTTGGAGAGAAAGGACAGGAGCGGACCCACGAGAGAGGCAGCTGAGGACTATTCACCAGAGTTGCCTTACGCACTCACATAAAGGCATGACTGGCTGATGGAGTCTAAACAGCAGTCTAACATTCTTAACTGGTCACCTGATCCTCACGGGCAAAGGTTGCCATACTTTGGAGGAAATTCCCTCTTTATGTTGATGTGACATAACCTGGAGAGGCAAAGGCAAGAAGACGGCTACCCATCATCCCTCTGTTAATACCTTCACGACGGTTCAGCAGGTTGTTTGCAGAGTTGCTGAAGTTTATATCAGCAAGATGAATAAAACACTCAATCACTGTGTATTTAATGCAAACATCTACAAAAAAAAAAAATGGAAACAGGAAAAAGGAGCTAATTTGGCTCTGTTCAAAGGTAACTAGATCCATCAATTGAAACCTCTTAAGCTCACAGATTTTGTTTGTTTAATCTGGACATGTGTAAATATGACTAGTCACCTTTTTACCGGGGGTTATGCGCCAGACTACTTCTTGGCAGGCACCGCTAACTTCCTGGATTCTCTGCTAATGCTGGATTTAGTTTCATATTTACTGAGCAGATCTTATTATCTAACTATTGGCAAAGAAGCAAATAAGAATATTTCCTCAAAATGTTAATATTTACTTAATATTACTTTATATTATATTTTATGACTTCCATTTACTTCAAATCGCAATTATTGCTCCATTTTGTAAATCTGCTCTGTCTGCTCAGAAAGCATGCTTTCTGCACGGCTGCCCATGCTTTAAAAGTGATCTCGCTCTATCATTTTTTTTAAAGTAAAACCAACATTTGCATTTATTAAGACAGATTTACAGTATTTGCAGCTATTCTGTACAGCTTGGCAGAAATGCTACTACCTGTTGAAGGTGATATGATTAGATTATCACTACATTTTATAATCAATTTAGAACGAATTATCCGAACGCTCCAGGAGCTCTAGGGACACAGAGTTCTAAAAGTAATTGAAGGAGCCTGATTATTTTCCAGACACGATTAAATCCATGGATTTAATTCTTATTATTAGAATAAACACGTCAGCAGCGAGATAAGTCAGCAGAAGATGAACCCCTCAAGCGTTTACTTACTAGAAAGACATCCTGAAAAGATCAAAAGATCTGTGACAGTAGAAGAAAATGAGTGTATGCTGTGATAAGGAGCCATTGATTAAGGCACTGAATGAAAATAACTCTGGTTTAAATCATAATTACCACCGTACCCTGTGACTTCAGGGTGAAAAACAAATTAGCGTCTTCCGCACCGCTGCTACTCCTCGGCTGGCCCAATTAATCTCATGTTAAAGCTCAGTCCCAACATAAACTGATATAACAGGAATGCAGGGTAGAGCAGGCATGTGTGGCACACAGGATCGCTGCTGTTTAGCTGGTACAGCGTATATGTACGCAATTGTCAGCTGCAAGGTCTTGTGAGACCGTCTAATGAGTGGAAGCAGAGCCATTTAACCACATGTGTAATTCTGTACGTGGCTCAACGGGGTGTTCACTGGAGCTGCGGGCAGGGTTGTAACACAGCACTTCTACTTAATCATTGTTTCGTAACCGACATACAAAACACGCTCTGTATTTTAATGTGTTGCGTAGAATTTATTTATCAATTCTTGGGAAAACTTTTTCAAGTGAAAACGAGGAATTTAAGCTGTGGAAATAGTGGGTGAGTAGAGGCTGAGGTTAGTCTGAAGGAATGTCAAAGATTCAGAGAAAACTAGATCAGCAGCTCCAAACCAGAAGGTTGGGAGACTCCTTAAAGTGATTTATAGAATAATAATAATAAAAAAAACATTAATTATTAAATAGTACTGGAAGATTTTCCTCACTTAATAAAATTATATAAATGATATAAGATAATGTAGGATCATTGTAAATATTTGAGCTGTGTTCTCTTTACTAATCTTATGGGATCTGGAATCTCAAATAAACACTGCTTTATTCTGAGAAGCAAAATGAGAATTATGCAGTTAGATTACAGCACATTGTCACAGAGCTAAGACAGATGGTTTTATAAACAAACTGTTTGCTTTTCCCGACCAAAACTCAAAGGTATTCAATTTAAAATTAAATAAAACGGAGCAAATCTTCACATTTATGAAGTGGAAACAGGTGAAAGTTGGCTATTTACATTTCAATTATCAATTTAAACATCATATTTTGTGTGTGCTCTATAAGTAAAATAGGGGTTTTAAAACTAAATGCATCTGAGATATATGCAACTCTGGCTGCAATTTCCTTCACAGTATTAAAAAAACATCCGACTTAAAAGCAGAGACAGACGCAGACACAATCACAAGTCTGTTTCTCCCACCTCCCCTCCCCTCCCTTCTCCTCTCTCCTGTCACAGCAGACACCTTTGATGATTTCACTAATCAGAGAACACGATGAACAGTTTTTGACAGACTCGGGAGTGAGACCCCCCCTCCGCACACGCTCAGCATCCAGCACCGTGCGAGCCGTGCAGCCCCGCGACGCAGGGAGGCGATGCTCAGGCGACTACGTGCACGCCTTTCACACCTTTTTCACGAATCTACGCGCAGACTGCTAATAGAAGCGAGGTCTCAGCAGAGCGGCGTTGCAGAGCATACAATATAGTAATTATTTACACATGCGGAGAATGACAGCGTGCCGGCAAGACTGTTCAGCAAATGTTTTTGTCATAGCCTCAGCAATGTGCTTTTACAATCCTGATGTCCGGACAGCTGGCGAGCCAAGACTGGCAGCCTGCCCTGAGAAACCAGAGACGCCGCCTCAAACCAAACCAGCAGGGAAAAGTGTCTTACACCACACTTCCACAGCATTCCTCCTATAGAGAACATACTCTCAGAAAAGCTCTAGCTGTATGTGTGTTCACAGGGATGAGTGACATCAACTGGATGATTTGGGATTCCTGCGTAGACCACCAGTCCCACAACTATGAGCGTACCAGCCATCGTCCAGCTCTATGCAGTTTGATGTTCATCTTACAAATTCAAGGATTTTTAGCATAAATGTCAAGGGATACATCCACCTGTGCTGGCAGTGTCCCAATTCTCTTTTGTCGTGTTTTTTTATATCCCAGAGGGAAAACAGGCCAAGGTTTCATTATGTGCTCTACTTCTCTGAGCAACCCACACCCACACGGTGTCCCAAATGCAGAGGGATCCCTTTCTGGAAAGAAGTGGGAATGAGAGAAAAAGTGAGAGCTGTGCACCGGGAGACAGCGAGCGAGAGAGAAAGAGCGAGGGGACAGTATCTTTTGGCTAATGCTCTCTCTCTCCATTTTCTCCAGCTGGCCAAGTTGTGTAAACACGGCAAAATCTAACGCTCTCAGGCTCAGGCGCATCACACCCCAAAACAGGTGCTTTTAGTCCCTCAGTCCCCATCTCCCTCCCACCCACTCACGCCGAACTTCGGCCTCGCGCTCCAGGTGGCAGTTGCTCCAGTATTAGTGCAGTCCTGGAGAGAGCAAAAACACTGAGCCATATGTCAAACAAATGAAGAGCGGGACCTCGTCCAACCACCATAATTCATATAGAAGAGGAATGCATAAACAGGAGGTGCAGGGAAGGATGACGTCTAGGCACCGAAAAAAATCACGGGTGTTTCCTTAATGCCATTTCATGAACTTTGTACTTTTGCTATGAGTTTCTGCTCTAGAGGCTGGTTTTCAGCTGTGGGATTACAATTTACCATATTTGAACTGATAGTGGAATGCATGCACCCATTCAAAGCCACAACCACACTGAATCAATTATTAATCGATTTATACTGACTCACACCATCATATGAAGTTACGAACATGGATTTAATCCCAAACTAAGACTGACAGAGTGCTCCACATCTTCATGCATGCTGCGTATTCTTTCCCACGTATTTGTACATGTCATACCTGCGGCGGCATGGATGAGGACGCTCTGGTTGGGCCGTAGGTTGCCAAAGTCGAACAGCATCATGTAGGCAGTGATGTAGTTGACAGGGAGGGCCGCCGCCTCTTCAAAACTCATCCCCTCTGGGATGAGGAAGGTGTGGCTTGCTGGCACCGTGGCCACCTCCTGCCACAGCCCGAAGCGGTTCAGCACCATCACCTTATCACCGACCTGGAAACAGACAGGGCAGGAGACACGAGCTGAAAAAATAAAGCTGAAAAAGGGCTCTCAGTCTTCCTATTGTTTGGTCTGGAACTAAAGTGCCCTTATGCAGTAATTCACAAGGAGGGTGCTGCTGTAATGGATTAAAATGTATGCACATATTGAGATATGTAAATAGAACACATGAATAAATCCACATGAACCTGAATCTGGATTGAACTTGTGTCAATCTGGTATACAGGAACAACATGATAGGTATGTAGACCACTTCTAAAATCAGTTTAGAACTTGAAAGCTTAAATTCTTGAAGTTCTGGGGTTGCTGGTTAGGCCACGTCCAGCCATCGGAACTTCCTGGTTTCTTGGGTGCAGCGTGAATTATGCAAGGGAACAGTAAGAACGAGGTTTATTGTTTTTGCTCAGGACAACAGCAGACCTGCAAACATGCAACCACCTCTTCCACCAAACCTCAAAGAGTTTGTTCTTAAGGAGTGCAAGCAAACAAGGAAAAAACAAAACAAAAAACATATGACCCACAGCAGAGTAAGAATAGTAACCAGAGCTGCGTTGACTTGACAAAAACAGAGAGTCGGTAAAAGAACCAGGACAGAAAAGGAAGTGGATCATGTAAGATGCATCAGGACTAGTGCCAAAATAGAGAGCTGTTTCTCAACTTGTAGTGGAGCTGCTTGCACAGCTACAGATCTGGTTTGCTTGGTTGTTTCTTCGTATTTGATTAACCAGATTACTACTTGTGCACTCTCTATGTGAGAAAGAAGAATTCAAGTTTGATGATATATGACAGAATATATGATTAGGTTTTTAGCTATTTCAAGGCTTCACTGTGCTTCATGAAACGTCTTGCATCACCATCTCATCCTTTTCTGCTCTCTATCAATCCTTATCAAAGCAGGATCCTCCCATTCACAACTGTCCGTTCCCAGAAGAATGAGCCACGATATAAACTTCCCAACCAGCGCCTGAACTAACCAATCAGGTGGAACTCACTCGAGGGACACAGGAAACAGAGACGACCGCGGCATTATAACTCTCTTCCTGTTTTCTTCCTCCCCCTTATCCACTCCTCGCGACACAAGCTCACCCTCCCACCCCGTTTCCATTCTCCTCACTTTTTCTCTTCCCTTCTTTCTCTTTCACTTCCTGGCTCCTTTTCCTTTTACAACTTTAGAGCGTCTTCCTTCCCCTTCTCCAATCTCTCTTCTCATCCTGTCTGTGTCTTCTTTGACGCTCCCTCTGACATTCCTAAGTCTTCATCTTCTTCCGTCTCATTCTGTCTCTGCCATCCCCTCTCTTCTTTCCCTTGTGAGGAGTGTCCTGCATCCCCTCTTTCTCATCAGTGAGACAGGACAATGGGGCCCATCTTCTCCCCTGGCTTCTCTCCACTCATCAGAGGCTCTGCCAGATTCTTCCCCATGGCTGAGCATAAGACAAGCTCTCTCCTCCTGGGAACAAACCCTCTCCACCCGGGCCTCTCTAATGGTCTGGAGGGAGCCATGCGCCTCGCTGTCTATCCACTCCAATTAGAGAGATCTCCCTTTCTCTTTCTCTTTTCATACTCTCATCTTTCTGTCTGAGGCCGAGTCATTTGGTGGATTTCAAACTTACATTCGGGCCGACTAGCTCGCTCACATCTCCATCTCTTTTTATGTTCCTGCTGTTGCAGCCTTTAAACTCATCAACCTCACTGGTGTAATTGGGGGTACAGTGTGGTACAAATCGATACGCGGGGGAGTTCAGCCTCTTACAGGAAACAAGCATGACTCACAAATTCAAACGCAACGGCAGCTATTCTTCCGTGCCCATGTGAAGCATGTGAGTTTCTGTCAGTCACACAGAAGCGGGGTAGGAACATTCAAGGCCAAGTAAACAACCCTTGTGACACTTCTGTTACAACATCTTCACAGTGTAACGCACACACAGGCTCTGCTGTGCACATCTTTTCTCGGCCGCCACACTGCATCAAATATAGTCACATTTGGGGTCAGAAGTGCAGGGCCACTGAACAAAGACACTTCCAGTTAACTGTACATGAATGGACTTAATCAGAAGGTGATTCAATTTTGGGGTATGCAAAGACCTCCAAGTCAGCTGCTTCGTGGCCTGGAGCTTTGATGATCTCAGCAGAATAAGAAATCGGGTAAAGCAGACCAGAACAGAAATTCTGATAAGAGTTCCTGAGTCAGGCCAAGTGCAAAGGAGGAAGGTTAAATACAACACCCACGCAGCTCACGTGGCTCCTGTAAATATAATTAAAAGGAAACATAATACCGCCGCGGTGTCAGCGTAGGTGGTGCTGTGCTTTAACACGGCGTGTGTGATATTGAGATGAAGGCCACGCCCAGCTCACATACAGCATACAAGCTGCCTTTCGCACTCTACCCCATCTTAGATCTCATTATCTGTCATCTTGCTTTTGCAGCTGGATTAATGCACTTCAGTCATCAGTTTCACTTCACTTCCAGTCTCAGAAATTTCTAGGGCCGAGAGAAAATCAGACACAGAGAGCTTATCTTTTTGGCAACAACTGCTAACAAGCCAATAGTGAAGGAGTGACGCATGATAGAAGGAACCACTGTCAAAGGACAAATCAAGAGATTACATGAAGGAAAGAAGCTATAGATGGGGGGAGGGAAGGATTGATGGAGGAAATACCAGACTGACAATGTGCGCCAGAGAGAGGTAATTGAGAACATATGGGTCAGATCCTACCAAAACTTACCAAGGGAGAACTTTTTTTTTTTTTCAAAGGCATGCACAGAGAAAAAAAAAGTGCTGATGTTTGGCGTCAGGGGAGCTTCGGTGTGACTTGTGATATTTCCGCCCCCCCCCCCCCCTCGCCTACTCACTGTTGCGCTTTTCCCCACACTCCCACTTAGGTCATTTCAGGTGACTTAACCATAGTATTAATTCACTCTACTTTACTATCCCTTCCAGGGATGTTTGTTTTGCAGCAGTTACTGACTGGACGAGACGTGCAGTGGAGAATAAATGAGTAATAGAAAAGCCCGCAAGAATCAAAACAAGAAAGGAGCCAAACACAGAAGTTGCAATTGTTTGCCTGGATTTTTACTGTTTACTATCACAGCACAAGCGTAAAAAGAGTTTATATTTCTTTTTTTAAGAAATACAAACTGTTTTTTATGACAAGAAATATTTTTCATATAAAAAATGTAACTCAGCCTGTTTGAAAAGCAGACACAGTAGAGACCAAATCATTTTCTATTTTATCAAAATGTCATAAAGATTAAATAAAAATCAATCACATTTTACTTAGCCGCTGATGTTTAAGTTGCATTACCTAATTAAAAGGCATTATGTGTTCATAGCTTTGTGTACACAGCATGAGGAGCAAACACTCAGACACACCCACCATTGTAAGTCTTTGTGCGCTTATGTGTATGTGAGAGGGATGCAGAGATAGATAGATAGGCAGACAGAAAGCAAAAAAGCAAGACTGAGTGATGCCACCCCCACCTAAAAGAACAAAAAAAAAAGAAATCTGTGCCATCAAGGTCAGCACATTCCCTCTGAGTTAGCTGCCAGTAGATCTCAGAGATCTCCATCCATTAGGAAGATTGGCTCTTAATTCTGCAAGCTAAAGGCTGCTGGCTGTGTGGCAACAAGCTGCGTGTTTCTGCGTCTGTGTGTGGTTTGTGACCTTTAAATCCAATCAACATCACTGACAATGTGGAAAGAAGCAATAAAGTATTCTGGAAACACGAGGGTCTTAACCTTTGATGTCTGGCTGCTGTTGGCTGACCCGGCACCAATCTTTTAATTAATCATATCCCCGTTAAAGTGCAGAGAGTCCTCGTCCATCGGTGGATGTACTTTACAGACATATGTGCCACTCCCAGTCAGATGCACCGATTCTGCTCTTGCACCACGCATGTGATCAGCCTGGTGTTATCCACTGATTTCAGCTGGCCGATGTGAGGATATGTGGTACTCTTACAACAAACAGCGTGAGTCATCAGTGTGTAACATTTGGGTTTTGTAGTTTAATTGCCTCTCAAAGGCGTTACCGTGGTGATGCCAGGCGGCCAGGAGACAGACGTATAGGCCTGTGACTCATCATGCAATGCAAGAAAGACATAATCCTCTCGTAATCACCGCATCATTCTTCGCGGTTGGACATTAAAGAAGACTCTTATTTTATTATGTTTGATTGACTTGCTTGACACGGGGTTGAACTTTCATCTTGCTATGTGGATAACTGTAAATATTACATATTACATATTTTCTGAACACAACAGAGGCGATGCACTGCATCTGCTGACAAAGGGGGCGAGTGGTCCCATTCCCCTCACCACGCTGTGTGTTGCGTCGCGCCTCGCCCTTTGCATTTGGTGCGCTTGTGCGCCACCGCCGCTCCCGGTAACAAAAGGCGTCGGTGACTCCGGTTTCTGTCACCGGTGTCAAGTCACATTAATAACAGTGGTATTTTTTTCTCCACGCTTTTCAAAATAAAATCCATTGTTAATTTAAAAACAAAGTAGAGGACTTAGTGGTGGATGGTGTCCAAATGGACATCTTGTAATTGTCATCCAAAACGTTAGGATATTTTTTAGAGCTGAATTCAGAGAAAAAGCAGAACGAGACACAATGCAGGCATCGTGTAAACGTTTTCATAATCACAATTTTTGCACATCCAATAGGCAAAGTAAAAATTCAAAACTGCATAATCCTCATATGTTCTTGTCCTCTGCGCGTTTTAATGTCTGACATATATTTTCATTTTCACATCTTTTCTCTGCTTGGACACAGTTTCAACACAAGGGCCACCGTTCACAGCTTTCATTTTGAAGGCGGAACGCTCTCATTTCCGGTCTTACTGCCGCTATCGCTGGCTAACTTGACGCAACGCTCCGCACCGTGGCGCACATCACCGCTCAACACGGCGTGGGTGCAGCAAGGGTGGAAAGCATCCCACGGACTTGCATTGATTTAGATTTATTTATTTATTTATGTTTTACTTGCCACATGTCTTGTGCGAACGGTGAAATTTATCTCAGAAACTATTCTGTACTTTTGAGTTGCTCGGTCTGAGCGCGCACAGGCAGCGCGATAAGAAAGGGGAGAAAAGAGGGGCGACGCCTGCTGCTGCTACTGCTGCTTGCTTTGTACTCAACTTGTGCCATTTACCCACGCACTTTCGGCTTCTTGCAGAACTCAAATCCAACCTGTGCAAACTAACTGACTTTATTGCTTTCAACTTTTATAGAACACGCGCAGTATCTTTTTTTTTTATTATTACGCACAACATAATGAATGAATAAGAGCGCCATCATAAATCGATTTTATATCACTCCATTTTATGTGTTAACTGCCCCACTTAACAGCTTATTGGCATCAAATTCATTCAATAAATCCTAAAACTGTTTGACACATTGTTCAGCACCACCACCTTCGCCTGAGCAGCGAGCAAAGCCTGACACGCCCATATCCAGATGTAGCTGTTCAGCACCAAAATGAAGCGACTGCAATCATTTGAACAATAAAACAAAAGCAGCAAAAAATCTAATGTCGTGTGACACTGTAAAGGCTGAGTGCCTGGGTTGCTTACTTTTCTGTCTGTTACTTCTTCCCCTACAGCCTCCACCACTCCAGAGCACTCCATTCCCGGGGTGACCGGCGGGGATGGCAGCCGGTCGTACAGCCCCTGTCTGGCCATCAAGTCTGCGAAGTTGAGCCCGCAAGCCTTGACGCGCACCAAGACCTCGCCAGCCTTGAGCGCCGGCTTGCCCTTCTTCACCTGCAGCTTGACTTTATCATAGCCCCCGTAGCCGGTGAGCACCAGAGCGCGGTAGGTAAACGTCTCCTCTTCGGGGACCTTCTCGGTGGTCGCCGCAGGGGTGGCCGCTGCCTCCGCGGCGCCTTCGGGTGCGGACTCCGTCTTGGGCGGCTCGGCTTTGGGTTCTTCGTTGGGTTTAGTCTCTTGCTTCTGGTCCACGGCGTTTTGCTGCTGGGCAGGTGCGTCCTCTCCAGACATTGTGCAGGGGGCTGCGAGACAGTGATGAGTTTAGAAATGTACTTTTCGCTACTTGTACCTTTATTGCCGTGGACGGGCTCGTCGTCTGCTGCGTAAGCTTGGCTTGCAAATAAAACAAGTGTGAGAGTCTGAGTGCTTCTTTTTCAGCAGTCTTGCATGGAGACACAAACCTAGACAAAGTGGGCTGATCAGTGGCCAGTAGCTGTCAACGCCGCGCTCTGACAGAGAGTGTGAGTGGGACGAGACAGAGGCAGGCTGGAAAACACGGAGCGCAGAAGAAATCCATGGATTGGCTTGTGTGATTTAGTGAACTTGGCTGTTAGGGCAGGGCTATAAAATAAGCCCACATTGCATCAAGCAGAGGAGTGACTTACAAAAAATATCCATTAATGCTGGAAGGCAAATAAAGTTAAAAGCGCTTTCAAACCCTTCCTCAGTAGCCTGCCTGTTCATTTCTCCAACTAGAACATTAAAGTATGGCTGGAGAAAAGAAGTAGGGTGTCATGCACAGAAACACAGAAGCTACAGCTCCTAAAACATTATTTGAGGACTGATAATCACGATAAAGTCACTATTGGATATTGATGTTTCATCTTGCTTGAGCCATTCAGAGTACATCACCCTCAGATTCAATAAATTACACAAGTTACTAACTAAATGAATGGCTTAATATTTCTTTCAGCAAGCATTTACTGACTGTTTACTGCAGCATTTTTAACATGTTTTGTGGAACACAAGGAGCCAGAGGAAACGACTGTTTATGCTGCCTATTCTGCAGTGGGATTTGCAGGAACTTTGGGCTTGCGTGCGGCTCATTGTTGTAACTTCCCTGCGCAGGCAGCTCAGAAAAAATATGAGCTTGTGTTGAGGTCACGCCAGTTTTTGATAGACTGATATAAAACACTTTGTATTATTCAGCTTCTGTTAGGGGAATCCGGAACCACCGGGCAGGATGACCTCCATCCATCTAAAGCAAGCACACGTGGGACAGGGGCTCTCATAAAATTCACAGCTTTATTGGGAAGATCATTTATTGGGACTTAAGTTTCTCATGAAGGCTCGTGTAAAAGTAGCATATTTAGATCACAGTAACTGGCAGTATCATAAAACAAAACCAGAGGACATTTACGTTTAATAGCTCTATGCATTTAGAGATGAGGGACAGGCCCAGTGTCCATTCAGAGAGGCGTAACCACAATAGGAGTGGTGAGACACCTTGTGGCCGTAAAGTGCCGCTCAGCACTTCTCTGGCCAAAGTCAGCAAAGTCCCAATCAATATCCCACAGGGGCTTAACGATGTAAGATGCAGGCGTTATTGATCTGGCGCTTTGACAACGCAAAATGTTACAAGGTAGATGTCTGTCGTATTCCGTCAACCGCACTGAGCCACTCTGTATATCAAAAGGCAGTTCTTCACTGAGCTCTGACAAGGCAAGCCAGTAACAGCAAGGCCTAGTCAGGAAAATAACTTGTACTGCAGGTTGCACAAAAAAAAAAAAAAAAAAACATTAGAAGAGAGGCATAATACAATTTCCTTCTATATTGCTGGCCAAGAACAAAATTTCAAAACCTGTTCCAGCAGCTAAAAGGGTTTTGAAAGTGTGTCCATCCTGGCTATCAGCAGCAGTTAAAGGAAAGCAGGAATAGGACACGGGGACAAAGATGCACTGCCTGGGACACCTGGTGTATTTTGAAGACTTCCTCTGTTGTCTAAGTAGGTTACTTAGTGCATAACGGTGCTCGCTGGTGTAATTTGGCCTGGATAAAGTACTGTGTCACCGCTCTGCCGGGCAAATAGACTGAGTCTGCAGGGAGTCTGGAAGGTCTCTGAGGGCACTTGTGTCTCAACTACAAACACACACACGTATTTTCATTTCAGTTAGCAAAGACTGGGATTTACAGCCAATCGACAGAATGGAAAGATAAATGAGAATATATTCAAATCCTCCACATGGCTGGGAGCATGAATTATTATGGCAGATGTAAGAAATATTCATACCTGTATGTAGCGGTGGCAACTTAATCTACTTACTATAGAACATATTATGATGCCTAAATGTTTTATCCGTCTATTCAGCTACATTACCACCTATACATAAAGGTAAATGTTAGTTTGGGTGTTTTATATCATTTAGAAACAGATTTGCTTTCAGCATGACTATATTGTTAAATTCGGAAAAGTTGTTTTTCTGAATCCATTGTTAAATTCCCGTATAAGATGGTATTGTTTGAATCGTCTCCTGTGATTTAAAACTATACACTGACTTTAAGATCCCACAGCCACTATGCTAATATGACCTTATGAGTTCCTTGCAGGCGGCAGTAAAGGGGCAGATTACGCTGAAAAGCATTTGCATCGGCTTTACTGCACCCAATTTATTTTCTCATCCCACCAAACTTGGAGCCAGTAACCCAATAAAAAAACAGTGCTTGGTCTCTGCATTGCAGTGTGCACAGGTGCAACTACAATAAGCATCAATCTGGACACAGGTTTGATGTGTCATTGTTCCAATGCATACACTAAATATATGCTACACGTTGCTGTTGGATTGAAATTCAAATGCACGGTGTATAATATGACAATAAATTCTACAGGCTCAATCAATTCTACTTGGCAGTGATACAGAAACTGAGAGCTTAGAAACCAGAAGTCACTGCATACTGGCTCCTTACCAGTTCAGCCACTGCCTTTTACCCTGCTGCTCATCTGATGCTGCGCCTCTGGTCTAATAATGCGCCGGCATAACGTGTTTACTTGCTGAGTACCATGCATGTAACAGATGTACTGATAAACAGGTGATGACGATCCTACTCCCACTTGCTGGCGGGTGGAGCAGGCTGTCAAAGAGTTAGCATTTCAGCCCTTTTAATGTAATTGCAGATGCATTTACAGATGCACAAATGTATTTGCAAACATGTGTAATGTAGTCAAGATAATGGAGCACTGCCTGCTCGTCTTAGAGGCGTCTTGTGTCCCTCCTATTCTGTTTGAAAAAAAATCTACTTTCTCAGCAAGAAAAGTAATGAGTAATGTGGTGCAGACACATTTTTTTTTTTGTTGTTGTTTTTTGTTCAATAAAATGCACATTGATTCACAAAAATGTATACAAAGAAACAGGGCTTCTGTGTTAAAATAGACCAATGCCTGCCCCAGTCGTGAATGCATACTGCCACCTGCTGTTCCATTGACTGCAAGGTGGAGGACTGACTTTAAGAATTGAATATGCTATTGGCCTGGCAAAAAGACAGTGGTCTTCGCTACATGCAATACAAAGAATATGGAAGTATATTTAAGTATTTATACAGTCTATGGCCTCCACAGATAAATCACCTGATCTTGATGTCCATTAGGACTTGTATCTGATACCGTTTCCGTTTTGTGAAAGCTGCCAGATCTGCTCTTTCTTTGGAGTTTCATTTTACCCGTTTTTTTCACCGATGCCTCTGTGTCTTTGTTTCAAGAACAAAGCGGGACACTCATGGAACAAGGGCAGGATGAACAATAAGAATCGGTTTAATAAAACAACCGGGGAACCCACAAACGACTTAAAGGTGCTGCAGAAAAAAAGGGGAACTTAGTACAAACAAAAGATACTCCAAAAACTGAAATATACCAAAAGTACAAGGAATCATGCAGGATCCTCATACAAAACACAACAGACAAGAACGCAAGAAGAAAGACAGAGCTAAATATACACACACGCAAGAAACAGGTGAACCCAAGGAGAGGGCAGCACGCAGACTATAAACAAGGCAAGACAGATGAGAGCAATCACATGTGAGCGAAAAAGCCAAGGGCAGGATGTAAAACCAGGATGTAAAAGACACAGGATATGTTCTTTTTTTTTTTTTTTTTCAAAATAAAGCAGGAAACCACAAACTGTATGACCGCAAATCCAAAACACATCATACATGATGAAACAGAGCAGATAAAGAATACTAACCAACATCGGGACACTCATAATAATAATCTGTGTGATATTTCTCACTGTAACCACACTACTGGACCTACTGTACATGTTATACAAGTTCTTGATTGTGAATATTTTCAGAATGATCAGTTTTACCCACAAGACCAAATTGCTGCAAAAAGAGCATTATTTGAACAGTTTAACAGGCTAGTTGTGTACCACTTCGTGTTGTGTCATTATCATGATTTTTGGTACCTCTGTTGTAGTCCCGTTTGGTTTCTTTGTGTTTTCTGTTTTCATTTTGTTAGTTCTTCGTTGGTGTTTCATTCCTGCTTTACTTCCTGTGTTTTCTCTCTTCGATTGTTTGATTGGTTTCTCCTTGTGTGCTCCGTCCTCATTGGTTTCACTTTTGTCTCTCCAACCCCTCTTCCCATGCCTTTCCCTTTGTCCTTTTTCAAGTAGTCTGTGAAGTCACCCCTGTGTGTGTCCTCTTGTGTTCCTGTTCAGTTCCTTGTGTTCTTGTCTTGCTATTGATTTTTGGATTACACCTGTTTTTGGATCTGTGTTTTCGGATTTTACCTGCTTCACAACTGCAGCACTTTTTATTCCTGTTTGCATCCTATACTCACAACTCAGAACGTGACAGTCATTGTTGTTTTATGTCTGTAATGGAAGAAATACTCTTTGTTTCAGTACAAATAGCAATAACACAATCGAACAATTCTCTGTTGCAAGTCAAAATCCTCAGTTCACATACAGAACAAACAGAGCAACTGATGATAATGACATTTCCACAAGCCTCCATACTGCTTTTAGCTCCCTGGAGTGTTCGGGGACATCTGCAAGTATACTCTCTGTCGACTACAGTTCGGCTTTCAGTACCATCATGCCTGACATCCTTGTGAAAAAATTACTGACATGGATTTCCCCCTTCCCACCCGTGCCTGGATTAAAGACTATCTTACAAAACACCCACAGCACCTTCACTCTTTTGCTCAGCACTGGCTCCACTTCTGTATGCCATCTACACCCATGACTGCACTCCCACCCACACAATAACATTTACAGATGACTGGGTGATGGGTCTCATCACAGGAGAAGCTGGCCTTGTTTTTAGGTATTTTCTTTTCTTTGGTACAAGGGATATACAGTCATCCATTCTTTCACATATTCACACATCTCAGGATTCGGTGTCTTGCTCAAGGACACTATGGCATGTGGTCCACCGGGGATCAACCCTCCTAACCTCTCTTTGGTGGACACCATCTCTACCCTATGAGCCAAACTGAGGAGCAGCAGCTGACAGAGTAGAGAGCAACTTCTCTCTCAACACATAAAAATCAAGGAGGTAGTCAATGCTGACCTCGCCACATAAATAGTGACTGTGACTGTTACAGCTCCAAAGATTTATCCTGGTCAGTCAGCACCATGACAGTGATGATGAGGAAGGACCGGCAGTGACTCCACGTCCTCAGAAGGAACAGACTGGAGGAGAGGCTGCTGGTGACCTCTGACCGTCATGTCTCAGTGGTGAACACTGAGAGTGGGCTGGCATCCTCCATTACCCTGTGCTATGCTGACTGCCCAGCAGCTGACAAGAAAAAGCTGCAGAGGGTCATGAGGTCAGCCCAAAAGACTACTGGCTGCCCTTTACACTCTCTGGATGTCATTCCCATCACTCGTCGCCTCTCCAGGACCACAGAAATCACTGGTGACCACCTCCAACCTGAATACCACTTGCTCAGCCTGCTGTCCTCCTGCGGGAGATACAGGAGCTTCAAAGAAAATACTTACAGGCTAAAAAACTATTTTTAACCATGATTTTTATCCATGGGCTAGAAGGGCACTCAACTTCAATGTGAGCCACTAACTTCCTCATGCCTCTGATTAACATTATGCAACATGTGCAATATATTGAACTTATTATCTCAGACTGACTACTTAACAGTTTTTATTTATTTATTCATTTTGTCAAGGTAAAGTGTATGCATGTATTATTGGCAAAATGTTAAAGTATTCATCTCACACCAACAGTATGTGCTTGCCCAAAATAAAAAAGTCGCCACCTGGATTTAACCAGGCAAGTAGATACAAGCCTCCTATTGGATAATTACTGCATGGGAGATTATCTTTCAGCTGGCAACAAGTTATTTAACCCCAACTGAGGCAATGAGTAGCTTCTCATTTCTTCAACAACCATGTCTAAAGACACATCCCGTGGTCGTGGAAAAGATGTTAGTCTGTTTGAGAAGGGTCAAATCATTGGCATGCATCAAGCAGAGAAAATATCTAAGGAGATTGTAGAAACTACTAAAATTGGGTTAAGAACTGTCCAACGCATTATTAAAAGCTGGAAGGATAGTGGAGAACCAGCACATCAGGGTAAGAAGAGAGGCAGATGAAGGTATGCACCCATCATGCCTAGTGGATCAAAGGATTTATACTTCCATGATGGCACGGACATATTCCAAAATGACAATGCCAGGATTCATCAGGCTTAAATTGTGAAAGAGTGGTTCAGGCAGGCTCAGGGATTGCCCGCCACAGAGTCCAGACCTTAACCCCATTGAGAATCTTTGGGATGTGCTGGAGAAGGCTTTGTGCAATGGTCAGACTCTCCCATCATCAATACAAGATCTTGTATTGATGATGGTGTTCTGATCACTCACTCGAGTGTTTTCATTTACTGTTTCTTGTAGTATTTTGTAATATCAAGTCCTAATCTGCTATAAAATAACAATATTTTTTTCCCCCTCATGCTCTGAGGCAGGAATATCCACTTTCCAATTTTGTTCTATATTCTAAAGGTTTATAAAGAGAATTTTTCAAATTTATGCAACAAATAAATACATAAAACACACAATACTGTCTGTAAAAAAAAACTTTCATTTGTTAAAAAAGAAAAAAAAAAAAGAAAAAAAGAAAAAAAAAAGAAAAGATGATGATTAATAATGAGTTTTTGGTTTTGGTTCTCTTGATTTAAACATTAGACGCTCACCATGCTCCTTAAAATGTCTGTACTTGCACGTTAAGCTGCTCACTTGTGCCTTAAATTGTCCCCCGGGGACAAATAAAGTCATCTGAATCTGAATCTGAATGTAATATGATGTGCTACCGCCTGTGTCCAGAAGGAGGCAGTGTCGCTCTTCAGCCAGGGGGACATGACTCAACACTGCTGGCCTGTCATGGCACGTGGTGCCGCGTCATGTTATTAACTCATTCACAAAAAAAAAACTCCTCTGCAGGACTCTTCCAAGGAAATCAGCTAAATTAAAATCTGTGAGACTCATAAAGACGGCCCAGTCAGCCCTAACTACTTAATTTGATGGACTATTTTATCTATGAACGCTGCATTTATTGCATCTCCATTAAAAGGTCATGCTGGCGCTAAATCAAGAGGCACACTGTGCTGAGAGTTTATTCCGCTTTGCCAACAGAGAGAGAGAAAAATAGGTCTTTAAAGTCAGTGATTATTTTAGGACAAACAGGTAGTTAAAAGTAATAAGGCGAAGTAGATAATAATTTAGAAACACTTCCATTTAATATTATGTGCCCTCTAAAATTTCATATGCACCCTCCAAATGCACATTTATGAGTTATAGAGTTTGCATATTTAAAAGGAGTATTAAAATGTGCTTTCTTCCATCACATTTCTAAATATCAGCCTCTGCACAGCTGTCCATAAATAGTGTGATTTCTTTATGTGTTTACTGAATCAGTCATACCTCTTCTTTTTTTTCCTCCGTAAACCACATTAAATATCAGAACACAGTCACAAACAGACATAATTAACAGAGGAATGAAGTCAAATCAAACGCCATCAGATATCACACGAAGTTAATAATGAGATAACAAAGTAGCTCCTGGCTCATTACTGAGAGCAAACACTGACTAACTCTATTAGAAACATGCAGAGGTCTTGTGGTAATGGATTTCAAAGCCACATTACAGACACAGTGGTAACGCGGGAGGTTAGTAATAGAAAACGTGACAAGACATCTTTATCATGTCATTACATCTGAAGCTCCAAGTGCTAAGTAGTTTGCATGAGGTATGTTTGCATTCATTAACTCTTTATTCTTTTCCATATACATTTGTGTGATGTAGGCTACTCAAATACATGCCATGGACACAATGGTGGAGTAGGGGTGGAGTAGAGTGGAGGCAGATTTGTTTTCCACAAGTTTCTGCTTAAGTGACATTACAAAGATAAAGGGAAAACAAAGAGGGTAGGGGCACTATAAACCATTTGTCCCTTAGATCCTTTGTCACTGATGTTCTCAGATATTAGGAAGGCGTGGCCATAGTGTACCGGAGTTTCCAGGGAGGGCTGTGTGCGTCTTTGTGGTTTCGGTAGCCAGTCAGTCAGAGTGTGGCAGCTGGACCGGAGGGTTGCGCGTACGACCGGAGGAAGCTGGATAAAGCGCACGGGCTCGGCGCATGTATTTGCTCATATTTCTTCCCGGTGTTCGATTCCGCTGCGTCCCTTAACGGATGCTGGGTGCAATCCATCCCCGTGTCAAGTATACGCGTCTGACGGACAAGCCATGGACAGTCTAGGCAGCCGCTGTAAGATTGTGGTGGTCGGGGACACGCAATGTGGGAAAACGGCACTGCTGCACGTCTTTGCCAAGGACTGCTATCCAGAGGTAGGTCTATGAAAAGTCTGAACTTTACCTTTTTTATTGTTCTGAGGAAGAAGATCAGGAGTTTATAAGTTGGGAAGTGGAATGCGGCTCAACTTAGGCACTCGTTCAGCAGGTTACATCCACCTGCCTGAACACAGTAATATTTAAACAAGAGACAGAACCGTGGGGAACTATAGCTTAATAAATGCCTGCATAATCACTGTAATAAAAAACTGTGTAACTGACTTTTATAGGGTCTCCACCACTGCCCAGAAAACTATGAGGCTTCCACATCCCACAGTGTTACATTTCTATACTGTATAGCTTCATTAATATCCCCGAAGGACTGGCTGCCTTGTTGCGAAACATGCCTGACATGATTTTATTTGCCAGCTGCAGCCTTTCAAATATAATATTCCCTCTAGTCTATCACAGTGGCCTTGTAAACACAAGCTTATCATGTCCCCCCTAATTGGATAACCAAAAGAAATCTCTTATTTTTCAGAACTACGTACCCACAGTGTTTGAGAACTACACAGCCAGTTTCGAGATAGACAAGCACCGGATTGAGCTGAACATGTGGGACACGTCAGGTAAGACAATTTCATATCTCCGTCTGCACCTTCTCTTGGAGGCTGACATCAAATCAATCCACTGCCAGCCCTGCCGTGGTATCTTGTCCCTGCTCGCGACCGTGGGAGGACTGCCTCCAACTCCCCTCTCCAACTTTTACACTTTGACAGATTGCTTTGACCTAGTCGGCTTATATCTTTCCTTTTTAGATTTTTGTTTTTAGGTTTGGGAATTTACTATTTATGAGTGTCGTCTCTGCTGGAAGCTGCGGTGCCAGCCATGTCTCTGTGTGTGTTGTTGTTTGCATTCCTCCCCGTGTAGCCCACTGTGTGTGACTGGCTCTTCCCATGATCTGGCCCAGGGTCAAGCAACTGTGGGATGAGAAAGGGGCGAGGGCATGGATAATTCAGACTTTAAGTGTTTGCTTAAGATTTAGACGGATTTGCTGACATGTTGACAGCAGTACTGGGTCAGATAGTTGTCATGTTATCTGCATTTACAGACAGTGTATTTATTTTGTAAGAGGAATTCATTCATTAAGTTGTTGTTTTTGTCCATTCAGATTTATTCCTCACCCTTTCAGCTGTTAGTTTTAGTGACTTATGATTTTGTAAATGTCATTTCAGGGACTTTCCCGCTCCGAATGAAACTCTTGAGGCATTACACATGTCAGATTTAAATGCAGATAATGCTCAGTGAGGGTAAACAAAGCATTGTTGTTCCACAGAAAGTAGCCGGTCTCAGCAGTGTCATGCCATAACTATGACTCCTGAAACAAAGCATCTTTATTTTAGTGGTATTTAAGTTTATGTTACTGGGCTAAAGTGTTTGGATAAAGTTTACACTGTGGAAGTAGTTTTGGCTACTAGGCAGAAAGTAGCATCAGCAAGAGTCCTGCACAGAAATCCATGCTCTATCCCAGTCCTGTCAGTGTGGATGAATTAACTCCTTGAAGCTACTCTGTGTCTGCATGTCTTCTCAGGCCAGAGGCTCCTGCCAGCCATCTGACCAGTGACATGGCTCAGCAGTTAGAACACTGAATCTTCCCAGAGGGAATTCTTTCTTTTACCATAAACATTCCCAAACCTAAAAAACTCTCTTCCGGGAGAGATGATGGGAGTATTTTTAAGTTACATGCTCAGTCAGCGAAAGAATGTTGTTTTTTCTTGGATCTCGTGTCGACCCAGAAAGTAAATCTGCTCGAGCCTGTCAGTCAGGGGTCGGGGTCTTCAGGGGCCCAGGGCCACAACTTAGAGGAGACCTTATCTCTGTAATGATGCAGTGGGAATGTTGTGCTTCTGTCCATCTTTAAAACCTCTTTGGCAGACTTTAATCTTCAGCCGGGAGCCGCCCGTCCCACAACAAACGTGATGTCACCCCCATCCCTGTGTGCTTCTGTGTGTTTGCATGCGCTCAGAGGACCTTGTGTGGTGTGCCATTATTCACTGATTCACAGCAAACACAGATGTTCATATTTTCTCTCAACAAGAAAAATAATTGGCTCACACTTGGATGAAAAGGGGCTTTCATCTGAAGCAAATAGCACGTCTCCCATCGTTCGTCTTTTAGCATCAGCTTTTTTATTGCTTTCAGGTCTCCTTGTCAAGCTCTGTTTTATTTTTATTTTACCTTTTTTCGTGTACACCAGCAGCATAAGCACCATCACCACCAGTTCAGTGCCCAGGCTCTTAAGGTTCAGACACGCCATCGCTTATAACGACACATTTAAGACTTCAGTCAGTTTGTTTCTTAAGAATCCCTGTGATCAGCGGATTTACTTTTGTGGTTGGAGTGAATGCGAGTTAAACTTTGACTGACCTTAGCTGTGTTTACATGGACACTAGTATTCTTTTAGAGTAGAATAATTCAGAATAAAAAAGCTTCACCACTTCAATCAGGACAGACTGGCACGATCAGAAGGAATTTTCAAGTGGATTGAGAAGGGTGTTGTATACCCTCTATAATCTGTTCAACAGTAACATGTGAGCACATAATAACCATGTTAACGCTCTCTGATTGGGATAAATACCCTGTGGGGTTTAACATCAGGTGATGTGAAGAACAAGTACTTGGAGATAAAAAACAACGAGCTGTTGTGTTTGAAAAGATCAATGAAAGCCGAGTCGACGTGGGCAGGAACGTTGGAAACGTGGTTCCATCTCGGCCATCTCACACTGAATAAATCAGCTGTTGTTCTTCTGTTGTATTTCCTGCAGATTTGACACTCCACAGTTCGCAGAACATGTCAAAAAAGTTCTATTTTGATTGGCATTCTGACACACACTTATACCTAATAGAATCATTAAATTCAGTGTCAATGTAAAAGTTGAAATATCTAATTAGATTTATTTAAATTAAAGTCATATTTTAGGAAATATTTTCCTTTAAGTCACGAGGAACAATTAGCTATTAACTAAACAATCTGTCAACAATATCCACCGCATGGCGCACAAGACATTTTAATTTTGACTTGGCATTTGCACCAATCAATCTCCCACTTGCTCTTCCTCTACCACAGTCCTTCCCAGCCCGTTTAAGCATCTGTTTTCTTGCTTCCAGCCTCTTCACACAAAGTATTGTCACCCTTTTAATTGCTGGTGGGGTCTTGCCTGCTGTGGCCTGGCTCTGTCCACAAAACACTATTGATTGCAGTTCGAGACGAGGCTCTTTAAACGGCTCGCCTGCTTCACATTTCTCCCGTACGGTTGGACGTGTGTTGCCATTAAACATGGTTCATTGTTGCGGCATGGAAGTCGGCCATTGATTGGTTTGGTCTCATTAATTCCGGTTCTTCCGCGAGATCTAGTCCTTGCAGGATGGGCGAGAGCAGGGGTGAGTTGTTTATCTAAGTGAGGTCGTTACTGAGTGTAAATCAGTGTGTTTTTGTGTGGTTCCGTTGCACTCCCTAAACAAATGTGTGTTTGAAGAAGCTTTGCACAGAAAAAAAGGTGGAAACCAGAGGGCAAGTTTCTGCTGCGCTTTAAATTCATGCACTGCATTTAGCTCTGGACCATCTGGAGAATTAAATCAATTACAATGTGATTGAATGGAATTCAAATGAGGAAAAGCACTGTATTTGTAACTATGCTATATGGGTAAGCAGACGCACAATGATGGATGGTGTTGTCGGTTTCACCATTGCATGAATCAGTGTCTTAATTGACTTTTAAAGCAACCTGAGCTGTCAAGTGGTCAAAATGTCAATGCGTCTTGGTGATAACTGTCTGAGAGCCATTAGTGATTACTGTCGATGCTTGCAGGCTCCTTTGGTAGTCTGGATTTTTACCGAGCGTCAAGCATTAAGGCACTCATCATCTCTTCCCAATATGGTAATTGTGCTTGGGAAAGATTCCCTGTAGCCTTGTCCTGAGACTAACACGCCACTAAGAGGTGTGCATGCTGTTTCTTACAAGTCCAAGTCATGATGGGCCGGGTTTCCCCAAAGTTCCTACAGCAGTACATCCACGTCTCTTTCTGTTTCTCTTCGATCTCTCTAATGCCTGACCTCATTCTCACATGAAACTCTTGGAAGTCTTTCATTCTGTTTAGTCATGCTGTAGTGTGCTTTCAGGAGGCAATCCTCGGGAATTTTGTTTTGCTTTCTTCTTTCGCTGATGTCTCTGGTACTAATCGCTCAAGCTGTGGTGTCTTCTCACAGCAAACTTCCTAGAGATCATTCAAATCTTGTGTCCATAACTCTTATTCTGAGAAGCTCTGCAACTCCTCTGTAGATTCTTTGTCTGATCCGTAATGTCGGCTGGTGCCTCCAGTTCTAACCAGCCAGTTCTTTCTCTTTTTATTTCCAAACAAAGTGCTGCTTCTGCTGGGAACATGAAACGCCTCACTTGCTGTGCTGTGGAGGATTTTTTATTTTTTATTTTTTCTGCAACAGACTTGACACCGGGTGTTCACAACAAAAAACTACCAAAGCTGGCTGCAGTTTGGAGCGCTATTGTTCTGCGCAGGCAGTGACAGAACAATATTTATCTGAAAATGTCACAGATTATTTAGATGAAAATTACCACTCACACGGGACTCTTGGAACTCTTGCATTCTGTTAAGTCATGCTGAAGTGTGCTATCAAGCCGGAATCTGCAGGAATCTTATTTTTATTTCCTCCTTAGCTGCCATCATTGCTATCACTCATGTCGTTACAGGATGCTCAGACCTCATTTCCATCACTTTTATCCTGAGGTCTATGAAGCCCCTTTTCTCTGTTCAGTGTTTCCTCTTTTAAAGCTGTGTTTAATGTTTTTTTCATTTCCCATGACAAAGCTTTCTTGTGTTCTCACACTGTCGGGCGCGATTGTGTTTGACTTGTGAGACATTGCAACAGTGTAACACCACTCCGAGAGAAAGGCGCTCGCTCAGAGTCATGGCGCGGCCGCCTCCTCCTCTCGTACCAACTTTCCAGCATTCCTGGCTTCTTTATGCTCTTTAAACTCCACATTCTCTGTGCAGTGGACCGGTAGGGCATCCAGCGGCCTATAAAAACACGCTGAGTTCAGTGGGCTTTCCAATCCTCAACACTTTCCGCTTGATTAATCTTTAATGGACAATGAGTGAACTACAACTGCAACTCAGAGCAGAAATAAAATCAACAGACTCCCCTCTGCCCTCAAAGCTACAGCTCAGTGGAGCCGGAGGAAAAGTGCTACAAGACCTGATATGATCAGAGTAGGGGGTATACAGGAGATAACATTATTTGATCTTGACCTCTTTGAATCATGTTAGACTTAACATTAAATGATTGATAACCTGCATTTGTCTTCTTCTTCTAAAATTCCAATTTTAGCTCGAGCTGCTCTTTCGGTGGCTGGAAATCCGCTGCATATATAGCCACAAACCTTAAATACACACTTTGTTTATTTTTGTTCGCATCCTGAAAAGAGGATGACGACATCCTTTCAACTGCTGTTCACAACCGGAATGTATGCGCAGAGCCCAGGCTCAGAAAGTTGTTCCTACTCTTACCCTAACCAGCCCAGGGCAATAACTGCCTAAATGAAACCTGTTTTGATGATACATAGCTAGCTAGAAGGCGCTCCCTTGCTCGGGGGAACAATGCCTGCATGACAGTTTCGGGTAATAAGTAAACAGAGGATAGCGCAAGGTTGGTGAAATACTACAACTTAAAACAACTGTTTGTGTCTCTTCAATTAAACAGAATATGTACTGAAGAACTTTAGAAAGTCTGTCTTTACCCACAAATTTGAAATGAGTCCATAAAATGTTGGAAAATAGTAAAAATGGTCACTGACAGTTTTTATAAGGATGACATTTCTTGCTTTCTCAGTTCCAAAGTGAAAGTTACTTTTTCCATCACATAAGACTAAAAAGTAGAAAACTGTCATAGTTGGAAATATGTATACTAATAATAACCCCATTATAGGCCCTTATGTTGTTCTTATGTGGTAATTTATAGTCCTTACATATGATTTGAGTTTCACAGTGAAACTAATTATAATTGTATGGCTCATTTTTTTTTAAAAAAAAATTGTTAAAAGGTATCTGCTTGTACTGCTTTAAGCAAAGCAAGCGACCTGGCTTTGTGGATTGCACTGCTGGTCAGTCTACCACTTGATCCAGACCACAAGTACTGGATGGACCGGTTTGGATATTGTACAGATATTCCTGATCCCACGAAGATAAACCCTTTATCTTTCGTTTCTCCTGCTGTTCTCCTCTTTCTTTTCTGTCTGTACAGACTTCTTTTTCCAGTTGCCACTGTAAGGTTGACATTTATGATTTTGAGTGAAATGTCTTGATTAGACTGATCGTCATGAATCAATGTTTGATCACATGCTGTACCTCCAACACACACAAGCAACTTTCCCATCAGTATCAGTTGTGCGTTCTTGTCTGATGATAATAACACGGTGAAAGTTGTATATATCAGTTTACTATATGTTAGCATATCGAAGTTAGAATTTTGTTTTCATGGCTCTTGATGAAGCATTCAAAAGTCTTGACACGCTGCAATATTTCATACAGCCATTGTGAAAGAACCTACTCTGTTTATATGTAACAGCTGAATACTGAGAGCAGTTTGAAATAACCATGTTGGACTTATGACTGCTTTCTTGGATCTTTGAAAGGGTTGGAAATAAACGTGGGTCTGGGTGCCAGGGATCCAATCTCCATCGACAGATACTAGAATGCTTCAATGGGTATTTTTGGACAGAGTCTACGGTTCTCCCGCTTGGTCTTTATAAGCTTGATAAGAGAATAATGAAGAATGTCTTCTGGCACCTTCATGTCACCCCTCTGGCGTCAGGTTGGGAACAAGCCCGCGGCCTTTTTGGCAAACTGCGCCGTATAATCCCCGGGATTAAAGTCGATGGTTAGATCGACAAAGGAATCAAACTGCAAATGATAAAGTGGTACCATGAGAAACAAAGATGTATCTGAGCCTTAGTTTTTCAACATTCCAGAAGTAAATCCCCAAAAATCTATATTTCCTTCTTCTTCTCATCCTCTGCAAATGATCTCCGGCTCTTGACCTGCTAAAAATGTGAAGGACAGCCTTGACACCTGGGCTAAATTTAGGTTCTAGTGCAGGCAAGACTTTGTGAGATTATTACAAAGTATCAATTCCCATAAAAACAGGGGAGCATTCAGTTTAATGTAACTTCTTTGGAAGTTGCATTGTCAGGTATCTTTTTCTCTGCGCTAGTTATTTATTATTCATCCTTCCTTTTTTCCCTTGTCGATGTTCTCCATCTCCGATAGTCCATTAGTCAAGACGGCTGCTGGAGCGATGAGTTGAGGTCAGTAACAGTCAGGGGCCGTGTTAAGCATGGTGGGGGTGGGGGGGCTGGAAGTGCTGCATGAAAGCCAGCCATGCGCACTGACAGAACGCACAGGCTGTATTTACCACACACAATATCTTCTCTCCTCAGTGACAGACACATACCCACGCAGACACCTGTATTTACACACAGTGCAGTCTGCCACATGCACCCACTTTCCCTCCCGTTTTACATGCATACAAAACATCCCTGGCAGTCCACATGGCCACTCACCCATAAACAATAAAACAAGCACTTCTGGGAGGCCCCAGAGGATGTTCTGTCGCTGTACTTCAAGTCTCTTATTTCTGTCTGAGGAGCCTTTAAATGTGTCCATGGATATGAGGTCACACACACATTCCTTCGCTTCATCCGAGCCTCTCCATACTGTCAGCTTAATGCTGAGGACCAGGCAAAAAGTGTGTAATCTTCTTAAAACAGCACTGCACACTGTTGATAGGCTGCATGCGGGTTTTACTTAGTTAATGTGCCATTGTTAAAATCAAAGTGATAAGTTATTAGGCGCCGAACACTAACTGGACAGAATTAAAAGCAGCCTTTTGGTGCGTTGTAAAGAAAAAGACCACTTTAAGGCTTTTGATGAGCTCACACTGACTTAGATTACAAGCCCTGTCTGAAGCTTTGCCATGCTGAGCTACTAACAGAAAAGACTTAAGTTATTATAATGACTGACGGAGAGTAAATGGATAAATTTAAGACTTGTACTGTTTTAGAAAGCACAAAAAGGAGACAAAAATGCAAAGAGGAAGAGTTTGTTGCCATAATCTGATACAGCCTATGCTTAACAGATAAATGCCACTAACTTCCCTTTTATTTTTAAATAGTACTTGTGATTTTTGCTTGTAAATCTGGCCTCTAAATATCTGGCTCTTCATATCTGGCTTTGTTCAGCAGTTAGTTTCTAAGTGAACCTGTCGGATGCTTGTTGCTCGGCAGTGCTGAGGTTCTGGAGCTTTCTGCCGTAACGAGATGCTCAGCGTGCATCTAGCCGAAAGAAGTCCCTATGAGAGCGAAGAGAGTGAACCGACCATCTGAGCTGAACAGCCAAACAATGACGCGTGACAATTTGTCTGACAGTCGCAAAGGGAACGAGAAATCAACAATAGATCGGCTAAAAAAAGAAAATGTCTATGTTTGATGAATACGCGTGACCACATGTGTACATACATAGGCATGTGTATGATTGAGTGAGTGAGTATATGGGAATTCCTACAGCTCTGACCCTGTGACCCCTCCTATTGTTTCTCAGCTGACCAGAGGCGTAATGGGGGGCTGCTGAGGGGCGCTCGGGCGGGAGCCGGGGCATAATGAGGCATCTGCTCACTGAGGAGGGGACGGGCTTACACCATGTTGTAAGAGCAGCAAGTGTTGACCAGATTGAGAACTAGAAAATGGGACAGAAGGAGCGCGCAGAAGGAGAAGTGCGCATCTGTGCTTTTCTCACCACCCCCCATCCACCACCCCACCCTCCAAGGCTTTGTGTTGTGAGTAGGGTTTGCCGGTGGCACCCTTGGGACATGACCCATTCTGGTCCTTAGAGGGAGAGACACACAAACGCCGCTTGTGTCACATTTTGAAACTTCTACAGCCTCTTGTTACACGCTGAAAACACTCTTCTACATATACATATGGCATTATAAAACAGTCCTGTTGGGAATTGAACACAGTGCCTTTGTGTGTTGTACTAAGAGACAGAGGAAGTTATAGGAGCTATAATTGTTCAGCCTGCCTTCACTGACCTGAAGTAACACGATCTATGACAGTGCAAAGGATTCCATTTAGGGAGCAGGAAGTTATTGATCATATTTTATAATGGATAACAGACTAAACACTGATGCTGGCATATTTTATGGCCAGGTGATTTGACCCGGTCCCCTTCAGTACTTTATCACCGGAGTATTATAGACAAACATCCAGCCCTCTCTTTGTGTGCTCTTGCTCTACTCTCTTTCTCCAGAGAGCTGCCCAAATGTGCTAATTCAAAGGCACCGTTTTCCTAAGAAGACGTTCAAGAAGAGCAGGCATGTTCTCAACAAATGCACCAACAATAATTATTTTTTTGAACACTTCTTCTACTAGTTTTGCTACTTTAAGTTTGATTATTATTTGGCAAATATTCATGCAGGGTTGAATGCACTGTGTCGTGATACGATTCTGATGAAATTTAATATAAAGCTGAAGGAACACGCTGTCCATTTTCAGTAATGTAATCTCTGAATAACAAACTACTGTGTTACTTGGAGCAGTACAGTAACACGCAACATAACCCTAGCCCTGTTCATTCATTTTAACAAGAGAAGAGAACAAGTAGTCCACCCTAAGACTACTCCAGGCATTTGTCCCCGTTCATCTGCAGCAGCGTGCATGCAGCAGCGGATGTCTTGGTCATCCAGGCAGACAGGAAACCCAGCCAGGGAACTGTGGCTCTGTGTGTTTTCTCTGCTCTGTCCACTCCCTCTGCCGAGTGCAACAGTACCCGATGCAGCGCCAGCTTTGATCAGCTCACTTCAAACGGCCACTGTGTCTGGTTGTGCTGCTCCCAAAGCCAGCGCTCAGTCCCTCCGGCCACCCACCTCCACAGGAGCTATACCCTCTCGACATTCGTCTGCAGCCCATCCGAGCGTAAGGGGATACGGGGAGAGAGGCCGTATTTCACCCCTCCCCAACCCAACCTGCACCTCGCTCACACACACTTGACAGATCCCATCATTTATGGATGACTTTATTTATAAACAAGATCCAATGTGCTCTCCTTCTCAATGCTGCCGCCGCTGTGAATGTTAAATTGCACTTGAAGTAGAGCCCTGTCTCCCTGGTGGCCTCCCTTGGGGGTCGCAGAGTGGGCTGGGGTATAGATAGCACCATGATAGGGATGTTTTTGGATGGTTGTGCACTGTGGGAAGTGGAGTCGATGTAGCAGAGGATGTCCTTTTCCACTTTTACTTTCAGGTTACTGACTGAATATCCTCAATCTCTCTTCCATATCAGGCAGACAGCTGTGGACAGAGACGCGGCAGTCAGTGTTATTACAGGTTTAAATGAAAATCTTCAAGTGGGGATACAAGCCTCGAAAGGAGAGTATGAGACTGAAAGATGTATGGGGGTGGAAATAAAGGACGTGATCTCTCCTTTTTGGCAGGTGAAAGAGATTAATATGAATACTTGAGTGAGTGTGTGGTGATCTTTGAACATGGCTGGGAGCTTTTCAGGGCAGAATTCATTGTGTCATGGCAATCACCCATGCTCAAAGAATTAGGTGGGTGTCGTGGGCAACGTTGGCAGTTAACTTCTAGCTCTCAAGCTGCAGGCTAAGAGAACCCCTGCCACTAGACTTTCAGGCCAACACTTTCAAGCCATCCGTTTTAAGCTTAACTGAGAGATGAGCATATTTGCTATGAGTTTATTTTGGACTGACATGGTGGCCAACAGCATTGCAGGTGGAACCCAGTGTGTGCTTTTACAAAAATCTGCCAGGAACGAGTGCATCCATGTACTTGACTGTCCTTTGCAGTGCAACATGACTCTATCCCTTTGTGTCTTAATGGCCACTGAACTGAATACGAGGGTCATCTCTCTCTACAGTGCACTCAAAATAATTTTTTAAAAGCCTATGTATCATAATTTAAATGTAGTATATGAGTGCCAGATGGTTTGTTAACACACTCATCTGAGATGCTGTCCTTACAAGCTGTTCAGAAGGGGCTGGCACCTTAAAAGATATTTGGCAGGTGATTGAAAAAAAGATTCTGTCTCTCAGTGTTTATTGCTGGCTAACTTCAACCTTTTGTATCAGCAAGGCATAAGGCGTGGTAGCAAAGTGTCAAAGAAGAGACACAGCAAACTGACCGTCGTGCCAGTGTTTCCTCACAGGGCACTGATTGGCCCACACCTCTGCGGCTCAGCCAGAAGAACAGAGCTCCACTTGAAGCTCAGCAAGACGGATTGTTCTTGTGACAAAAGGCAATCCCACAGCCGCACTCAAAGCCAAACTTTATGCCATGTTTTGGTCCGAAAATGGGCAGCTTGACTGTGCAGCCGTGTTAATGTTTGATCCGCTTTTATTTGTAGTCTGCCGCTTTTATCTAGATGTTCCTTTTAAGTTGGGGCTCCTCTGATCTGATCAGCGCTGGATATTCCAACCTGCCTCCTTTCCTTCAAAAAAAATTTAAATAAGTTAATAATTCATCCTCAGAGATCCCTCTCTAGCTCCGTGTTCAAGTTGAGCAGTTAGACAAAAACAAAACTAAAAGTGCAGTCTGTGTTGGGTGTATTGAAACCAGCCAGGCTCCTACATTGATTGGTTTGAAAAATAATCTTCACATTAGCATCTGGCAACTATTAACTCTAAGTTATTTTTTTTAAAACTGTGTTATTTGCTGTGTCAGTGCCCCCCTTATAGAGGCAGCAGTCATTCACAGCTACTTGACTTCCTCCCTCAAATAAACGCTGGGTAGTGTTTGTAATAAAACAATGAAACACATGATCATCCCCAAAGAATTAAGAGCGTCACAGTCTGTCACTGTCTCCTCAGTCTGAATTCTTTTCTCAAAACAGTTTGCAGAAGAAAACCAACGCACTGACACAACTTTTTTAGAAACCCAGACAGGGAATATATAGATCAACAGCAGATGTGAGTGACAAAAAGCAAAGCTCACCATAAACTAGAGCCTTACACAGACACTGAGATCAAACGACAAGAGACGAAATGCATAGCTGCTATTCTAGTGGAATGAGTGTGTGTGATTACTGAGGATTTAGTGGAACTGAAAGTGGACATACTCCTCTACACCCCTGAGGCTGTACAGGAGACGGACAGTAATGCTTCTCTGCCCCCCGCCTCTCTCTCTGGCCGGCCTCTCGCTTCCCAATCTGCAATTGGACAGCAGACGCGGGCAATAACTCCCCTTCAGCTCCTGAGCAGATCCATGAAGGTGCTTGACGCTCTTCAAAGGCTGCTCTTCCTCCAGAGCGAAAGAGCGGAAGCTTTGATCAATATCTCCCGTGCGAAGGCTGCACACATGGAAGGTTAATGGCCATTTAACCCAGTGTCACCTCCACTGTCCTGGCTGTGTGCTAATGCTTTTGAAGACTTGACGCGGCCATCTCTATTACAGATCAGCAGCTTTAATTGTGTGTGTGGTATGTACACTTCTGTGGCCTGTATGTCAAGCTGAAAGAGACACCAGAGTTAAAAGGCCCAGCCCACAGCTCAGGCCAGCTGGGGTTGCTTCATTATAGGCTCATTAATGGATTTTTTATCTTTGGTAGATATCTTGTGTTGAGTGTTCGTTAATACATCAAAGCCTTAAAGCGTGTTTGTGTGTCTTTTCCTTCAACTCCTTTCACAAACTACGAAGAACTACGAAACTATGAAGATTTGAGTCTTAATATTGCAACTGCGTCATTATCTCCCAGTACCTGCACCACATCCAGGCATTTCTGTGCTGATGCACCAGAAAACATTGAACGCCGGAAAGTAGACGGACAGACTTCTGACGCAGCGTTGATTAATTAGTAATTCATTTAAATGAAGGGATCTGTTCAGACTCCTTGATGTTGAGGGAAATGCTCTGTGGGGGCTCACCATCTGCTTCAGGACTCCTTGTTCTTGTCACTGAAGGTAGATGCTTGACAACTTCAGCTTTTTCAGCGTTGTACGTTGGTGATCACACGTCTTGATTCAACATTATAACGCTGCCCAAAATCCCTACAGACTGGCAACTGTTTTCCTGGAAATGAATAGAAAACAAATACTGCAATGAACAATAGAGAACTGTAGATTTTGCACTTGGAAATACTCAACAAAAACATAATATAAGCATGCAAAATGCTAAATGTGCTACATGCAATGATAACCAGTTTATATTATGAAATTAATTTCATTTTTTTCACTTGCAATATATGTGGTTTCCACCGGGAGGGTGGGAATAAGGTCAGCAGCTCTCTGTGCAGCATGCTATATAGGTTTCTAGTTGTGGGATTGCAAAGGAAAGTTTTTGCAGCATAGCCTTCCGATTCAGACAATAAAACACACGCTGCCTTGTACAGTGGAGTGGTACACTAGGTCAAAGTAACTCCGTATCCTCTCAAAGGGTGTCTTGGCAGCGGTCTGTGTTTATGTCTGTTTGTGTGGAACTCTCACTGAGGAGGAGTCATTTCAGTTCAAAACACCGATCGAAACTTCAGCAATGAAAAGTCTGCTCAACCTCTTAAAGGCTGGAGCCATAACCCTCTCGCTCTCTCTTCTTTTAGTCACCTCTAATCGTCAATGCGCCAGAGTGCCTCCGTGATCCCCTCGTTCTCCTCCTCTCTTCTTCCTTATTTCCTTTCAGGGCTTCACAATGAAGCCATTTGCATCCCTCCAGGTTGCTACGATACTCTGCCACCCCAACTTGAAATGTTTTGCTTTTACTTTGAAGGTGGATTTCAAGAGGAAAACAGCTGCGGGAGGAGAGAAAAGACGCACAGAGACAAACCGTTTTCGTTAATTTGGTGATTTGGTGACATTTGAGAGGGTGTTTGTTACCCTGCCTTTGTGTGCCTGGGTGTTTTTCAGAGTGTCTGTGGCCTAATGAGGCTGTTAGTTGCTGTTGACTCCCTGCCATATGTGCATAAAACACATCAGACAACCTCGAGGCAAAGACTATTCTTCTCCCCTCACTCAAAACGATTCGCTTTTGAGCTGTGTCTGCAATGAGCATGCAACAAACAGACAGAGAAAGAGTGCCTTCCTGCTGTGTTGGTTCAGATTAATGCAGTGAAAAGTGGAAGGCTCAGTTAGATGGTGATGCACACTCAATTGCACCAGAGTCCCAAAGAATCTCCTCCATCAAACCGCACCATTTGTGTTTTATTGTTAAGTTATTTCAGTGCCTGTCATCATAAAATGAAGTTCCCAGGAAATAGCATTTGAATGAGCAGACAGAGAGCTGTCATGTTTCAGACAGCTTGTCCCTACGGAGGAGCTGATGTGTCAGGGGACAGGAGGCATAAATGAAGTCATACCACAAAATCTCAAGCCTTATTACTGTACATTAGCGCTCCACTAAGTTCCTGTCCGCCTCAACATCCTTAGGGATATTTCTGGCCTTTGATGAAGCCCGACTGACGGATGGCGAGGAATGCTTCCCTCCCACCTCTGTCACCTCTGCTCGGCGGAGCCTCCTGCATGGTGATGCAGCGTGGCTTAGCACTAATTAGCCCTGTGGAAATAAAGACAGAAATCCACTTTCCGCTGTGAGAGATTGCCGGTGCTAAATCAAGCTAATGCTAATGCCCAAGGATGTTTTGTGAGGGGTGTTTTATGCCTGTCCTTGGCACGTCGTGGCAGGGTCCCGCTCCTTGCCAGGCGGGACGTTTTTTAGTGGTTCCTGCCAGGCTGTGCTTCCCTCTCTCACCCTGCTGCCCCATCCATCTCGTCCTGCCTCTGTCTGAAATTCAATTGACCTTTTGTTCCACTGCACAGTGAATGGGCACAGGCCAGCTCCACCAATAGCCAACCCAGAGCTCTCATACCTCTTTATTTGATCTGTCCTGCCGAGTCCAGTGCTTTTATTACCTACCCAAACACCCACTTCCACCTTCCCCTCCACTCCTCTACAGCTACATCCTCTTTTATCTCTGGTTATGTTTTTTTTTGCTGGAGAAAATAGCAGGTGAACACGCTTTCCTCATCTCCGCTTCCTCGCTCTTGATTATTATGGTGACTGGCTTTTATTTGTGCCCGCTCGGCTGGTTTTAAACAGTTTTCTCCGCTCCTCTCTTTTTTTTTTTCCTCTCACTTTGCAGAAGTGCTGACTTGGCTTCCCTGTCGCTCAAGGCAGAGGAGATTTGAATTGCTGTGCTGTGGTGAGGCCTGTTGTGACCGTGACCTGCCAATCATTGTGATCTTTGGGATTGATAAATTGATCCCAACGGCCTCTTTTCAGCTCCTAATTCACTTTAGTCAAACAAGTACTGTTGTCTCAACGTTCAGTCATCAGACATCTCTTACCCTTCATCTGGATCCTGCTTTAATTCCGGCGTTGCTCCTCCCATCACTACAAGCTTCTGCAACTTGCCATCACACTGGCGTCAAAGTCATTAAATGTTTTCTCCCCCACTCCCCCATGCTCCATCTTTTTTCTTCTTCAGCTCTAACCTTAGTACAGGTCTGCTGCACTGTGATACATACTAAAGACCAACTTCAGCAGCTCCAGCACCTCATGTGTGACCGCTACCAATCAGAGTTAGCTGCTGTACAATGTGAGCTTTGCTGACTGTCGGACTTGACGTCCATGTGATTGGGCGTTTTTTTTCCCTGAGTGTGGTTGTGTATGTGTAAGTCCTGCTCTCTCAGCAGTACAGAACAGAAGCAATCTCGTGTTACAAAGATGAAGAGGGCATTATGAATTCCTGATAACATCCTGTAAGGTGTAGATGTACAATGACTGTAACTTTTCTCTGACACCAAAAATGTTGTTACAGCACAGTTTGTGTGGGAAAATGAGATATCCAAATAGATATCTACCAAATATGTCCTGAAGGGTTTTGCAGCAAAAAAAATCATTGTACAGGGCATCATCCGTGTGAGCCTAAACATTTCCCAACATGAACTACTACTAAATGAACTGCAGTTAAGATAATGAAAAGTTTACGCAGAGAGTCAGCCAGAATCTGTCTCTAAAGCACCATAGGGCAAAAATGCACTGTAAAACATTACAGCCCCATTAAGTTAGGTTTTTCTTCTCTTTAACTCCAATTAGACGCTCCCTGTGTCTGCGTGGGTTCTCTCCGGGTACTCCGGCTTCCTCCCACTGTCCAAAGACATGCTGGTTAGGTTCATTGGTGATTCTAAATTGGCTGTAGGTGTGGATGTGAGTGTGAATGGTTGTCTGTCTCTCTGTGTTAGCCCTGAGATAAACTGGTACCCCACCTCTCGCGACCCTTCACGGGACAAGTGGTTTCAGAAGATGAATCAAAAGTTAAACTTCCTCTTTAAGTTTTGAGTTGAAAAGAAAAGCACTGAAGGAGGAGGAGGGGTGATATAATATGAATACTGGGAAAATATAGAGGTTGCCGTCATTTTAGCATTTTTTAATTAGACAGAACTAATATTATAAATGGGCGATACCTTTGAAATAAGTCTCTACAAAAGAGGATTAAACCACGGTATTACACCATCAGCAAAAATACTGGCACCAGAAGCGTAATGGGTGGGTGGATTTTAGAAATACATTCCAAAGTGTCTGTTTTTGGTGGATCAAACTTTAACATCCTCGTCTCTACACTGTGAAATTGCCTCAAAAGAAAGTAAAGTAAACGTAACATGGTTAGTTAGAGCTAAGTTGTTCAGTTTAAGTACTACTTGAATATTTAGTACAACTGAGTTTAATCAGTTTCATTTAGTGTCCACTAATTGACACAAATTGCACCTTTCTTAAATGAACTATTAACTCCAGATTGAATTTATCCAGATTATATTCACTCAACAGCTCAGATTCACTTAACTATTAATTAATAAGTAAATGCTTGAATCTACACAGTCCTCTAACAACAATGCACCGACTTCATTTGCATGCCAACATTTATTTTCCATAAATATTTAACATCACCTAAAACTCAACAGATCAGGAGTGAACAACAAACCAGTGGAATATTGCAATCAAAGGATCTTTAAGACAAACGATGGGAACCAAGTGACAGTCTTGTGCCGTAATATTATAGCCATATAATGGTGAGCATAGCTGCCTTCCAAGCAGTTGATCTGGATTTCATTCTCAGTCAACACAAAGGGCTTTACTGAATTTTCCATGGGACAAATAAAGTATCTATCTATCTCGAATCAATACTTCAGAATAATTCGAACTGAGGTAGCCCACCAATATCTAAGTTTGAATGATTCTGATCCAAATCTTACCCTATCATTCCTCCTAGTGACTATTTCCCGGTTAAAATGAGTTACCCCCAGGTTGGCATCTTAAAAATAAATAAATATGAAAACGAGCCCGTCTTTTGAACAGCTCTTTGAGAGGAACAGCTCCACAAGTACTACCTGCACAAGATCTTTAACCAAAAACAAACCTTTTCGAAGTGGACTGAATTTAAAAACAAGTTGGTCCAATTGTTCGATCCTAAGTCTCTGCAAATGTAGAATTTCATAGAATTTACAGTGTAAACTTCCTTTACAGCATCAGGTGCAGGGCATTGCTCCAAATGCCAGTGCCAGCCTTTGTACATCTTGTCAAAAAAAAGTTACATTTTTGAACAAACGAGGTGTGAGTTGAATCTGTCTGAAGTTTAGGTAAACTTAAAAACTTGGCATTAGTAGTAGAGAAATCTAAGTAGAAAGAATTTAAAAACATTATTGCTTTTAACTTAACATGGCAATTGATATGATTTAATTGAAATAGTGAGTTCATTTGACAAGATAAAATGGGTTTTCTTCAGTGGATAATGGAACCTAATAGAGTATAATATCAAGTTGAAACAAGAAAGTTCTAACTTTTTGAATAGAATAGAGATTTTCTTCATGTTGATTTTTCTTTTTGTTGAACTTTTGTTTCTAAGTTGTACCGATTTGAAATGTATTACAGTGTACTTGAAAGTGGTGAGCCAATTTTATAAGAATCAATATGGTAAAGAAATAGTCTTCTAACATTTGGAGATATTTGTTGCAAAGTGCATGTTGGTGGGAGAAAAAGAATATTAACCAAACTGTTGCTCTCTCTTGAAAGCAGCGTTCTGTAATGTGCAGCTCGTGATGCTGCGACATGAAGCCAGTTGCATTGTCCTCACGGGTCACCATTAGACAGCCAGTTGAATGATGGGGGCTACGAGCCTCGTGCGGCTATTGTCGTGTGTGCCTCATTCCATCGTTAACAAAGAGAACATAGTGATGCTGAAACAGGCTGTAGCGCCATTGTGCAGACTCCATTTGCCCCTTAGACAAAGGCACGCAGCTCTTTAACAGGCTGTTTATTGTGTCAGGTCTGGTATGAATCACAGATACACCAAATGTTCAGGGTGAATGACCTTCACCCAAGGAATAAAATCAAATATTAAAGATGTGTAATATAACAGTTTGCATCACCTACCAAATGCAACAGGTTTCATAGATATCTGCACTTTTCTAGGGGTATGAAATGTCACATTTTGTCACCAAACCTGTGGGTTTTGATGACTTTAAATTTATGCAGCCAGGGTGCAGCAGATTAGGTCCACGCCAGCTCATAGGCAGGAGGCAGGAGGGAGGGTGCCCACGGCCGCAGCCACATTTCCCAGAGAGCCCAGATATTTTTACAAGTCTCCTAATGAGAGCTGTAAGAGAGCAGGGACCGTGTAACTGAGTGGCTTGTGGAAGTACGCCGGCGCCACTCTGCCTTCAAACTTGATCAAGGTGCAAAAAACGAAAAGCCAGAGCCGGGGAGCAGCATGTGGGTGCATGTGAACCTGATACAATCAAAAGAAAATGGATGATTTTAAAACAAGGACAATTTGCCTCACCCAGACAGAGAGAGAGAGAGAGAGAGAGAGAGAGAGAGAGAGGGATGAGTCGAGAGAATTAAGGGGTTCAACCTTTAGTTTGGCCTTTGTGCTGGCATCCGCTGTCGTTTCAGGATGATTATGGATTGCGTGCACAAGTCCTCCGGTTCTCTACCCACTATAATTCACTTTTGAGTGTGTGTGTGTGTGTGCCTCTCTGAGTAACCCCTCGACATTCCTCGTGAAGCACTGTGATAAAGGCAGACCACAGCTGTGTGGAAGCCCAGGAGAAAAAGATACGCAAATGTGTTCACATAAATGTTAAGATGGAGACTCATTTGCATCTGCAGAGTGTGTTCAAGCTGAAGCATGTCCAAGTGCATCTCATATTCCTTGCTTTAATGGACTATGCATGTATTAATGACCTTTAGATCACCTTCTGGGATGTGCAGTATGTTTCTAATTGACAGAATAAGCCATATGTTTGGGATGAAGACCCTCATGGGGTTGAATCGGGTTAAAAGCAAGTACACATAGGAATTTCTCAGAAGACGGCATGACCTTACGCCATATGTTATTGTATGTCCACAGGTTCCTCTTATTATGACAACGTGAGGCCACTGGCGTATCCTGATTCAGATGCGGTCCTCATCTGTTTCGACATCAGCCGCCCAGAGACTTTGGACAGTGTCATAAAGAAGGTCAGTGTTTTTTTCTTTTCTTTTTTTTTTCCTCCTCCGCCTCTTGCAACACTTTGGCTAAGCATTTAATATCTGCTGTGATTCCGTTTTTCCCAATCAGCGTCTCGTATCGACTCAGATTTCTGCGCCAGCAGCCTTTCATGGCTCAACAATAGAGCAAATCAGCACACAGGTTAAAGCCTCCCATTCCTTTATCTCATCAAAACGTCCATGGATACTTGACCCTGGTGCCTGTGAGCAAAAAAAAGGTCACAGTGAAGAATAGGAGGAGAGGTTTTGCAGCCGGGTGGGTTCAAGAGGAACATCAGATACGCAAATTAGCCACACCAGGCAAATCAGAGGAGCTGCTGCAGAGCCTGTTCAAGAGGACTAGAAATGGATTTTCTCTTGGCATTTAAAGATTTAAGATCTGGGTTTTATGCAGAGTGGTCAACCAGATGTTGGCAGTTAACATTTGCAAGGTGGCTGATGGCTAAGAGTTGAGACTGGGTATACTAACGGGGTGGAGTTGTCAATTATGGTCTTGGATGTGTTTTTACAGACTGTGCCCACATATAGTGTAAAACCTATGGTATTTATATGGTACCTGACTTGCATGCATGTAAAACAGGCCTGGGCCTTTTTGTGGCCTCTCATCTTGAAGCCATGTGTGTGTGTTTGCCTTTGAACTGCACCCCGCGTGGGTCAGAGACAGTTCCCATGGCTGGCCTGTTGACGTGTTTAGTGGTCTGAAGGGAGCTACTAAAATGCCCTTGGACACTTTGTAGATCTAACCCGGGACACCATTTTTTTAACCCGTGAATATCTCACGATCCTCAGTAGAGTCTGTCAACAGGGGGAAGCAGTGACGCCACCCAGATTTAGCTTTTCCCATGCTTCACTTGGCAGGGGGTTTCCATGACCCCTGGCCCCTAGTTGTCGTCCTGGTAATCCCTGAAACTTAAGGGGCACATGGAAAACCTGTTGCACAATCACCGTCCCAAATTAGACTCTTGACCTCAAAGAATGAGGGGGTCGCAGAGGTTGCTAGATGACAGCTGGGGGAAGAGAGAGGGTTAAACAATCAAAGCTTTTGATTGGGTGTTATTGGCAGAACGAGGATGGGCCTGAAAGGTTAAAGGTGGCTTTCAGAGTGCAGGAAGAATGGACACCCTGACGCTCTGCACACGGCATGTGGAATATTTGTGTCGCGGGGAGAAAGGAGCGTTGGTTCAGCTGAGTTTCAGGAGCGACATTTAATCTCATGGTGACTTTTTTAGGAGAAAGACTGCATAACCTTTTCAGTAAACAAACTGAAATAGATTTCTTGACTGAGGCAGCATGGGGAAAGTTTAACACACTTCAGATAAAAACCTCAACTAAGTCGGCACAAATAAAGTTGTCATGTCTCCCCGTGTCACAGTTGTGTAGCTGTTACAGTCTTGATGGTGTTTCTTTGAGGTGAAATAATTAGCTAATTAATCTTCTGCTGACAGAAGGTTAATTGGAACATATTTTGATGATCAATTCATCTTTTAAGCAATTTTTCAAACGAAAATGCCAAACATTCCCCGTTCCAGCTTCTCAATTTTCAGTCTTAGTCTTATGTGAAAGTAAATTCAGTATTATTTTTTTAGTCTTAATGACCATAATGACCTTTCATTACGTCCTGACAGTGTATCCGATGTGTTAATGGATTCCATTAAAAATGAATTTTCTGATTAATTACAAAAAAATCTAAAACTTAATAAGATAGTTGCAACCCTGTCAATATGCATTGATGAGTTTATGTTTTATAGCACTGCAGCTACCCAATAAATTATAATTACTCCCTCCACTGTGATCAAAGGTTTTGGTCAAAGCAAAAAAATGTTTTGAGATTCTTGTGAGCTGAACAAATCTTTTATCGAGAGAGCATTCGTGTCCCTTAAGCTCATGTATCCAGTGTCAGAGAAACTAAAGGTTGTCACTGTTTCCCAGCAGCCCAGCTCTCATCTTCCTCACAATCATTCATGTATTCCTGTGTTTCTCTGTCGCTTCACGTCTCCGCAGTGGCAAGGAGAGACTCAGGAGTTTTGTCCGAACGCCAAAGTGGTGCTGGTGGGCTGCAAGCTGGACATGAGGACGGACGTCAACACCCTGAGGGAGCTCTCCAAACAACGCCTCATCCCTGTCACCCATGAGCAGGTGAGAACAAGCAGATGATGGATACCAGAGGAGTCATGGGCTGGGATAAATAATGAGACTGAGACTCGGGAGGTGCCCTGGGAAGAAAGACAGATTTGAAAACAACAACGGATGCGGAAAAGAAATTAGAATGCCATCCAGCTGTAATATAACATTTTTCCATCTTGGATCAGCAGTGGCATTGCCTCTCTGGCGAGGTCCCACAGGAAGGGAATGTGAGAGAAAGCTCACGCAACACAATCAGTTACCACATGAGCACTATAAGAGCTGTGTGAAACCCCTCGGGGACATGTTGCTGGGGTCGGCATTTTGACCAAAATTTGCTGACAAGAGGTTGCTTATGGCAAGAGCAGCACAAGAGGCACAAGTGGTTAGTGGAGTTTACGTCTAGGGATGCAGTTTTTCCTCAAATGAAACATTCATGCAGATTTGGGGATTTTCAAAATGCAGGATGAATAGAAAACGGACATTGATAAATGAGTGAGCTGCTTTATCGCATGCTGCCATGACCTCTATGCCAGGGGGACGGGGGAGAAGAGGAGAGGCGTGATAAACTGTTCTGTAAATCTGTGAATTTTAATCAGCTTTCAGTGTGTTCATTTTGTGCTCGCCTGTGTTGGACATACAAAAAGTGAAGGGGCTTTTTCACCAGCGCACAAAAGCCCTCAAAACAAAGGAGCCTTTTTCCCCCCCGCTACTGTTTGAGAGCTCACCGCGGGCTAAAAGCATGCTGCTTCCAAAAAATCAGCAACTGGAAAAACATTCATGTTCATTTAAATAAGGTACACAAACAAAAGACCACAGAGCTAATGTAAAATAGCTGGGGACTGTTTATGGCCGGGCCTACATTAAGCTATTGCTTTGCTACTTATCCGTCTCTCATTTGGTTCAAGGCAGCCACTGCTTGTCTCTCTGAAAATGTGTGTCACACAGCAGATGCCAAAGCCGTGGACAATAAACGTTTTGGTGCTCTAATCCAATAGCCTGGGTCGTTATCCCGTTGTAGATCTTAAATTGAATTCCGACAGAGCTGAGGAGTCGCCTTCTAGAGTGACCACTGGGTGAACTCAGACATTTCCGCACTAATCTGCCGGAGATTCGATCAAACTTCTCCGCTTGTCGCCGCAATCTCCGCCTCAGCCTCCCCCCCAGCCCACCTCCACCACTGAATCTAAATCTGCTGTTCCATCTAATGAGGGCTTCATTGCTTCTTATATGCCCCTCAGTGCAAGGCCGTGATAAAAATCCAACCACGTCCACTGGTGATGAAAAGCCCTCTCTGTGTTTTGGAGAGCATGCCGTTTTAGGGTCATGGGAAATGCGGCCCTGTCTCATCAGTTACAACCTTTGCATGTGTGGATCCTGTGTGAATAAATTCTGATCATGAAACGAGAGATGAGGCCGCACTGTACTGCGGCGAGGAGAGGGGCCGAGGGATTTTACAATTAAATTTGTATCTGATTTGATCTCAAGCAAACAATTTGCGGTCTTAATTAACTGGGTATATTGTAACATTCCTCGGGGGTACGCTCCGGTGCTGGAGCAGTTCTGTAAGAGTTTAGTCTTGTCTCTCTAAATAGCTGCACAGACCATGTCAACACCGGCTCAGTGGGTTCCGCACCTCTCTAATCCGTCTCTTTTACATCAGACTGAGGAGTCAACATCTACATTATTCATGCCTCAGATGAAGGAGCTTCATTTGTCTCCAGACATATTTAGATCATTGACATTCACTCTACAGTTTAGGCCAACATCTTTGTCTCAGCTGCTTCTTCTTTTCCGAGCATATTTAGTTGTTTTCTGTTGAGAAATAGTGCCTACATATTTAAATTTTCTTTGTGAAGCACCACAACACCTTAATGTGAAGGGAAGACTCATGTTTAACGCCACCTCTAAAGGCCTGAGGAAACAAAAGAAGAGACGTTGTTGTGTCTTCTTAGAAAAGAAGCAGAAATGTTGCATCTTCTTCCTGACTTTCTCGCTTTCTAATTCTCTCCCGTCTGTCTCCGCGTTCCAGGGCAGCACGATAGCTCGACAGATGGGGGCGGTGGCCTATGTGGAGTGCACCTCCAAGGTTTCTGAGAACAGTGTTCGGGACGTGTTCCACATCACCACCTTGGCGTCGGTGCGGCGGCCGCACAAGCCTCAGCTAAAGCGCAGCAGTTCCCGCAGGGGCCTGAAGCGAGTGTCGCAGGTGCCCCTGCCACCTCTTCCAGGTCGGACTGAGCAAATGGACCAGGCGCCGGCCATGAGGAAGGACCGGGCCAAGAGCTGCGTGCTCATGTAGAGACCCATCCTAAATATATACATATATATATGTACATACATAAACACAAAAAATATATATAAGAGGAAGTCTATTTATTATTTGATGCATTTTTTTTCCTCGTATTTTCATTTTTTGCACTGCAGAGGAGTGACAAAAGAGAAACACGGCACTGTGGAAACAACTGCTTTGGATGTTTTTTTTGAGTGTGTGCATATTTTAGAAGCTGTTTGCATATTTGTGTTGTTCTGAAATGATGGCAAATTGGACAAATGCTCTGGATGCGAGGAAGCTGTGATAGTGGAAGTGGCGTCCAGTCCCTGGAATAGAAGTGGAATTCAAGTTCCTGCTCCAATAAGAGGATGGAAGAGTGTGCATGTGAGAGGAGCCACGTTGAAGCAGTGTGTCTGGAGATGAATCTTGTTTCCAAAGTCAGTGTTGTTCAGCAGACATGAGGACTAATTGTCTGGCTACACTGCCTTAAGTTACTTCCTGTTGCCATACTTGAGAGGAAAACCTGTATGTACAGTAATGCCGAAAAGGGATTCTACTGATAAGGTCAGATCTCAGCTCAGTAAGAACTGAAAATGAGAATTTGACGGAAATATTGTAAGTGAGCATTACTGCCACAAGTGCATTTTAGCAAGAGAAGTCACAACGTGTTTTATTTTGCGCAATTTAACACTATTTTTGTTTTCATCAGCTCTGCTCGTGTCAGTTTGAATCACTGAAATTAATGCTGTTGTCGCTATTTTAAAGATGTTTCTTTGTGGAAAATAAAGTGGTAAAATGTTAGGGCTATTTTATTGTACTTTCACTAATCTCTAAAATAAAGCAGCAGCTTGACTGTATGGGGGAAAGACAATTTACGGCTGGAGTTTCCTTCCTAATTGTAATTATTTTTATTGTAATGGCTCCAGCAGTGTTAGACTGTAACCAACTGTGTCTTAATGTTAAGAATGATGGACCAAAAACTTAATCATTTACGTGATTTCCTCTACCAGCCTTCAAAAATTGCGTTCTAAACTATAACTTTGTGGCGTTAATGCCATCTCTGTGCTCTCATGTTGCCCTGCGAACAACACTTCCATCGGAGGAATGAGTCAATCTGTCAAGGTAATGTGCACACGACGCAGACCTCTCAGCTGGCAAAAACTAAATTGAACTGCACTGCAGCAACAGCAGCAGCGCCGGAGCACTGATGTAATGTTTTTAAATGACTGACTCCATACAGTTTCAGAAGCTTTAGTTGCAGTCTTGCACAAGCTCTTTAATTGGCAGAGAACAGTTTTGCCATCTAGCTAATTCTGGTGCCACAAAGCATTCTGTTTCTTTTTTTTTTTTTCTTTAACTCACTTCATTTGTAGATGGTTCATCTTAGACTTTCTGTCTAAACTGTTTTACACTTACCATTTCAGTGGAGGTGAGAGCTGATGTGCCCGTTTGCTGCAAATCAAAGCACTGGCAGCAGCTAAAATCTTTACCTTTTATAACTGTGTGACGACGTCTCTGCCGTTGCATCCCTGCCAGACACTAAACTATTGACAAAATGAGTATAAATGATAGAAGGGATCACAGCTAAGAGCAGGGGCTTCCACGAGAAACAAAAGGAAAAGTGGCTCAGGGTGTAAAAAAGTATTCACGCTACTGTAGACTTGATCACTGGCAACAGAGCTAGACACTGTTAGCTAAGTTAACTCATGTTAAGAAACTAAATAAAGTGAAGCTATGTTATTTTACTCCCTCATACTTAAGGCTAGCTTAGCAACATTCTGTTAACTATTTAGAATTATTAATTCATTAATGAATCTTCCTAATCTGCTTCTCTTACCACTGTCTTGCTTTGGTTTCTCCTCTTCCTCTTTCTTTCTTTCTTTCTTTCTTTTTTTTTTTATGTCCAGAGCGACGTCTTATTTTCATTTTGAATTAGAGCCATGCACGCAATGTGTAACAGGGTTGCATGCGCAGAAAATGTGGCCACTGCTGTATTGGAAAGTTTGTCAGCCTTCGTGGGGGCCTCCTATTGGCCCCAAGCAGCCTTGCCTGTTGACATGCTGAGCCTCTGTAAACCATCCACAGAAGCTTCTTAAGCCTTCTCCTGTTGTGGACCAGCTCGGGGGTCAGAACGGCCTTTTAAGCTGCGCAGGCTTACTTTTTCAAATCTAAAAAAAACAAACTATTGAAAAGAAATGCAACTTTTTGATATCCTGTAACTTACTTGGCTAGAAAGGGTCAGAAGCCCAAACCCTATTTTGTCACCTTCTTATGATTCTTGATGTTTTTTTTAGAGCTACAAAGATCTTTTTGTAGTAAAAATAAGCAGAGATGTGTCTATTAAGGATTTGATATCACTTTTGTCTTTGGAATCTTTTGCATGCCACTGTGCAAAGATGCTTGCCAAAAACTTTTTAGACATTTCCAGCCCACAAGTTATACAAAATAGAGCGGAAAAATAGACTTGGGACATTTTTGGATGGACACAGGAGTCACAGAGGAACTGTAGAAGGTGTAGCCCGGGGGCAGGAAATGAGCAGTGGAAATGAGGCCAGCAACCACAGTGGGGGCACAAGACCTGCTGTGCCCCTACAGTTCAAACTGACACTTAAGAGGATTAGTCCTATGGTGCCAGTGTGTGTGTATGTGTGTGTGTATCCGTGTGTTTATGTGTTTAACAGTGAGTAGCGTCATCTCTGTTGACCAGGCCTGCGTTTCCCCATCAGCCCACATACCCATCAAAGACAAGCAGCCATCCAGACATTGATACAGATGTTGGTACACTGTCATGATGAAGACGAATCATCTGCTGCTTTGTTTGTGAAATTAGACTGGCACCGGAGTTTATCTTGGCGATCTACTTCCCCTCACAGGCAGGTTTATTACTGCAGGATGTCTAGCCTCAATTTCAGCAATCTGATCAGCCGTTTGCCCTTTACCGCTGAGACGCCTGGAGGATAAGAAGTACCTTTGTGGGTTCACGCTCTGATTCTGCATTCTTGAGTTTCCCTTCTCTTCTCCGCTATTCTAAGCAGCTCTGACGGGCACAGAGAGCCCAGTCATCTTATCCCAGAGCGGCCAGGGCTGACGTCACCCACGCAGGAAACACACGACTGTATGTTCTTGGTTAATTACTACAATTTGCAGATGGGGTTATGTCCGTAGAAGGGGCAGAGGGAGAGGGAACGAGAGATGGAGCGATTGACAGAGACACAATGAGGAGGGGTGTGATGGAAAGCAAGGGAGACAGAGAGAGAGACGCTACTTGGCCTGCCTGCTGACAAAAGGCTACAGAGCGGAGCCACAAATTGCATACAGTCATGAGAGGATTCGTAATGAGAAGCAGTATGTGACCAAGCTGAACTCACACACATCCTGCATAGACACCCGCATTCAACACAACCACACACACAGGAAGCCAGTAGACATTGTTGGCATTCCACATCAGCGGACATTGACCATCAGTGTGCTTCACAAGCAAAGGCCTTTAACGGTTTATTAATCTGACGGCCATTCCCGTGATACTGCTTAAGATTTCCGAGTTTATTGTTTCCTGTTTCCCAGCAGACAAACTCCACAAAGCAAAGAGCAACCTGGACCCCTCCCTGAGGTGGTTTCACAATAAAAACACAGACTGCGGAGATTAATTAGCTTACGGTTTAGTGCTTTCTGCACTAAAGTACTGCTAATTAAAATGTGTGAGTGCGCGCTTCCATATAGTTTGTTGGCGTGTGTGTGTCAATAAATCTTTATTTTTATTTGTCTGAATATGCACCTGAGACCAGCGTCTTATCACGGAGAACGTAGTTTTTAATGCCTTTTAACATCAAAAGCAGAACAGGGAGAGATTGACTAAGAGGAGATATTGATATTTGAGAAGGTAGTGCTTTTTTCCATCATGCGCTTTCAGGTGGATGCACACATATTTCCCAGAGGGATTAGAAGTTGTGTGTGTGTGTGTGGTTTGTGTGACTGAGCTGTGGAAAAAGAGGTCTGATAAGATGGAGAGGTTCAGCAACAATATTCAGTGTCCGCTGCTTGAGTTTTTAAATTGGAGTCCACAAACTGATAGACATCACGGAGAGGCCTCCATGGAAAATGAACCAACTTTTATTCGTGACTGTGAAAGAAAAATGTTGAGTGTTTATTAAGGATTTCATGGCTGTGGCCAGCAGAGATCAGATGGTATTGTTACTTCTTTTTTTTTTCAGCTGGACTAAAAAGCCAGCCGTGCTTTCACCTGATAAACGGTGGTTAGCTTATTTATTCTTGGTCATGCGAGCAGCGATGCACCTTCCACCAATCTGGTCCAAAATTAATTGTTTTTATTGGATGGACCGCTGTGAATTTTTTTCTGGACATCCACGAGTGTGAGAAGAGCCACCAGGAGATTAAAACTGTCTCTTACACTGTGAAATATCTCAAAATCTACCGAACGGGTTGGCTGTAGCTTTCGTACATTTATGATGGCCACTTTTCCTTAAGCACCACCTTGAGGTTGACGTCTGGGGTCTTGGGTGAAGTGTCTCATCAATGTGTGAATGTGTTGCCATGAAATTGATGTCCCTTTAACTGACGAATCACTGACTTTTCATTTTACTTCCTTCAGTCCCTCGGTTTATGAGCAAGTGGCTGCAATGCTGACGGCATTCCCATCAGACTCATCTTATGTTAAAGGATCTTTTATGCCTCTGTGGGACATAGACGCCGTAACCTACGCACGTGGCATACACCGGTGCGAACCATTTATACTTGTGCACTGGTCAGTCTGGCTTGCTCTGTAAAAAGGTTAATTTTTGTTTCTACTTCCTGCTTCACTTTCAACAATGGCGAATGAAACTTTCGGCGAAATTTTGCCGAACAAGAGTCATACAAATGTTTTCCTCGATGTGTTCCATTTGTATTGATCCAACACAATCAATCTGAAAATTGCGGAGGTGGAGAAGCAGCCGGATAAACTAAAGCGGAAACACGTTACTATCAAGGGGACCAATCACGGCTCTTGCGGTCTGCCTTGCCACGGTGCGTAGTTACATTTCTGGGGAGGTGCACGTCAGGCCATGGCGCGTAAGGTGCATAAGGTCTGTCGCTGTAGCTATGGTGTCAAATTGATGCACAAGCCTAAACCACCTATAAAAAGCTGCAATATCAACATGCTAAACACTGATTGTGAACATTGCAAATATTATACCTGCTTAACAACTGTTATCTGATTTCCTGCAGACTCGTATGTGTGTTCTCTACCCTCACTCACAGAGTCTGTTACAGGATGTACTATTTCTACAAGAATTTTCCGAGAACTGGATGAATCTGAAGTACAATACATATTTTCAGCTCATACTGTATGATCAAGCTGTCAGACTAGCTACCTGTCAGCAGCTAATTATGTGGTGAAGTTGCAGTTGAAATACTTTTTCACCCTGCAAACAGCTGTTAAATTTTGGGATTATCAGCAGACAGCTTGAGTTTAAGTGTTTGTGTCAGTCAGATCTGAGGACCTAAGGTCATCCATCTGCTCCGCTGCTAACACCATAGAAATGGAATCATCTGATGTGACTGCCGTATTTATGCGGCTGCAAGCAGTTGGAAAATTAAAATTGCAATGCAAATGGTTTATTTAAACAGCCCCTCATCTGTTTTGTGTTTCTCCGAGTGGGTCGATAAATGCTCAACCCACCCATCCACCTACCTATCTCAGCCACTCGGGCTGAAATTGTCGTTATTTGCTGCAGGGCGTCGCCCATTTACATAGCCGCACATTGGGGAGATGCCCTTTTAGCTGTTCGCTGTTTGCCCACTGAGCAGCTTGAGTGGAGCGGTTGGGGGGTTTGTGCATTAATAAAGGCCACGTCAGTGTCAGTCGCTAAGAGAGAGGAGGGCTTTATCAATTCACTTTTGCCAATGAGGTGATATCATTGCAAGTGCGAAGTGAGAAATTCCTTTTAAAAAGATTAACATCTGCTTTAGTTTCATAGTTTAGATAATCACCTCATACAGAAAAGAGTAAAAGCTGGTTTGGAGCCAATTATATGTGAGCAACGGTAGAGATGTTTGTAATGTGTTGGAGGCACAGCAGAGCAAAACAAGAGCATTATAATAGCTCACAATGACCTCTATAATCCACAAGATCACCCTGTTGCACAGTGGTGCAATTTATTAAAGGAACTGATGTTAGTCACAAATGTGAGTAGCAGGCCAACTGGAATGCACTTACATATCTGTAAAACGAAATAACGGCTTTCACTTAAACATTTGTACTGCAAAGCTACTTTGTGGTTAATAAATAGGGTTACTTTCTTTTTCTATTCCACTGAGCACGTCCACAAAATATTCTAGGTAAAAACTGTCTGATCGGTAGCAGTCAGTAGTTGGCACCTGCTTTGTATTTCTGCAGGATCGTGTTGGAAAAACAGCAATAATGCTGCTATTAATACACTCTCTGAAAGCAGGTGGTGACTTATATTAGATTAATGTTACAACAAAGACAGCTGATCATAGGGTTCATTGGTCTTGTTCTCCTGGGAAAGTGCACACACAGCCTTGAAATATCCACAGTACACAAAGCATAATGAAAAAATAAATAAATATATAAACAATGTAAACCACAAACTAATCAGAAATGTCTGATCATCAGTAAACTGATTAAAAGGACTTTTTTTCTGTGTTTGAACAGTTATGTAGCTAAAGGAAAATATTCTCACACAGTCAGACGACATCTTAACAATGTGTTATTTTCAGGAAATTACACATGGGCTGATGCCGATGTTGACAAAGTGAAGATGTGATTCTAAAATAAGTTTACAGCTCAATTTATTACACTTGCCTTAACAGTATGGGTGTTATCACTCCTACAGTATAATACAGAGCCCTGTGAGGCGCGGCAGCAGCACATAGACATGCCATTTCCAACTAATGGGAATGTGTCTGCTTTCAAATTACAATACCTAAGGAAAAAAAAAACATATTTCTACTTATTAATATATAATTGCATGAAGCATAAAAGTCCATGACAACAGTACTTTAGATTGGATAGGTGAATAAGCAACTTTCCAGACGTAATATCAGCAAGGAGACATGGTTATCGTTCATCGTCTCTCCGGGGAGAAAGTGTCTCAGCCGCTCAGTCAGGGTGATTATAGAGTAATAAAACCTATGTCCACTTGCGTATGACAGAAAAGGTTTGTCTAATCTAGGGCTGAATTCCCTCCTCCTGTTCACATGCTGGCTCTCTAATACAATATGAGCCTGATTTGGACAATTAAACACGCATTAGAGAACCAGCGAAGTGTTTTGTCACCTCTCATTGCCGGTGGATTTTTTTTTCCATACGTGTGCCCTGCAGGTGTCTCAGGCAGTGAGACTATCTATCATCAGTAGGACAGAACAACAATGTTGATTGTAATTGTGACAACAGAAAGCAGACAAGCGCTACATGACAATTATTCAAAGTGTGCTGTCTGACAACCTGACGGGATGAATAGTAATATGATTGTGGCACAATGTGAATCTGACCCTGATCCCTGCACGGGTTTCCACAGAGACACTGACGTCATGGCAACCACGCCGGTGATGCTTCAGAATGTTAATGAGCTCACTGATGTCCAAGATATGCCGTCAGTTACCTGGCAGAGGTGAGTCACTGAGAAGCACTCGGAGCATGGCAGCAAAACAAAAAGTGCAGCGTGTTGAGAGGAGATAGAAGAGCTGGACGGAGAAAAACAAGAGAGAGACAGAGAGGAAATATGGACATGGGTGGTTTATTGGTACGGAAAAAGCCACTGAGCCGTTCCTAATCAGACCTGTGTAGCCCTGAGCACACACTCCAAAATGACGCAACTGCTGGAGTGTGTTCAGCCGGCTGCCCACCTCCTCTCTCTTCATCCTGCTTTGTCTGGCTCTGCATTATGAAAGGTCACTAATGTTGTCCCGACCTGCTATTTAGGACATTGTGCAGCCACAACTATCAGCACCAAAACTTCTCAAACTCAGAAAACATCTTTACTTTAGGCTGAGATGCATCAAAGCCCTCAAACAGGCTTGCTGCTCTCTGTGTGCAAGAGGATTTATATATGTGTGTGTGCCTGTGGCTGCATGCACATGCCTCTAGCACACACAGACGATGTTTCTGTATATCATGATGAACTTTACATTTGCTTTGCATGCATGGACAGCTGTGTATTATTCAGTGTGCACGAGTTGGTCATAAAAGGGGGGGGGTTGCATTGGCTGCAGTGCAGGCTCAGCCCAGCAATCGTGGCCGCTTTTGGATGGTAGGCTGGCAGCAACTGCTTTCAGACTCAGAGGCCAGAGCAAGTAGCAGAACAGCAACTTTGTTGTGTGGACTGCTGCAGCAGAGTTTGTTGCCTCTGTGGTTAAATGTCAGCAGTATATAAGCTGTTTTGTCTCTGCCTTTCAGTTGGTAATTCAGAAGAGTGAAGCGAGGCAGAGACTGACGCCTCACTACCAAGACCAGAAATGTGCACATGCTGCTTATTCTGGTTATCACGCACTTATATGCATAGAGGAAACAATCATGCATTCTCTGCTTCTCTTTGTTATGGACAACAATTGCATCCATCAGTCTGTGTCTTTCTGATAAGATAATGAGTCGAGACCTCGTTAATTTTTAAAAAAAGGAGAAATTATCTACAATAAACGAATATTAATTACTACATTTCCTTCCAGCAAAGTGCCCATAGGTTTGCAGCTTGTAAGTTGGGAGGCTAATTTTGTTTGCTTGTGTGAGGGTGTTTAAATATGCTTATGTACAGTGTGATTTGGCTGTGTTTGTTCCGCGTCTATGCCTTTGCTTGTGAGCCGTGTGTGGGTCCATGTTTATTTATGCTCCATGGCAATGCATAGATTTCTTGCTGGGCAAAGAAGAACAGATGAACTAACATTGAGTGAAAGAAGGCTGGCCTGGAGGCTTTTGTGCTTGTGTGAAAGAAAGCGAGGGGGAATAACCAGAGCTTTCTTTATGCCCTGTTTAGGTCCACCTTCGGTGTTTGCTTTGTGTTTTAGGCTGGACATAACTCTTACTGATGGCTGAGTTGTGTCAGCGAGATGTGTAGCCTCCCTCCCGCACAACACATAAATCACAAACTCCCCCGTTGAGTGACTTTACGCCACACAAACCGATCACCCAGAGCAACACAGGCCACAGCAAAGGGACACCCAACAGTATATTTCCTCACCCAAAGTTTTGCATACTTCGTTTGCTCCTGTAATGGAATGTATTTTCAGAAAATATTCACTTCATACTGTAGATTTTTCTAACTTAGTAGGAGAAATAGCAGTTATTCCACATAGTATCAAAGCTTTCAGAACACAAATCATGGCCATACTCTTCATTACATGGTTTATTTGATATTCTGTTCTTAGTTTAGCCCTTTGAGATCCCTCACAGTGACAGAAGAAAATAAAAAAAAATCCAGCAACAGTGCGTAGATCCTTCATCCTCCGTTCACATTCCTATAATATGCAAGCTGCAGCTAGTGGCTTTAATAATAAAATTTTCAGAGCAGCCAGGAACAAGCCGATATGGTTATAAAGAAGCATCCAACTCCAGAATGTCATCCTGACTTATAAATGAGTCCCACACCCCTCGGGGCAGGCCTGGGGCCAGGGTCAGGGTCTGGCCCACTGGTGGGACGTTAGCTGAGCAGAGTAAAGGAGACCATGTTGAATGCCCTCAGAGCTGGCCACTTCAGCCACGCAAGCGTAAACCCACCCCACACTGGGGAGCTTTCCTGCGGCAAAAACAAGTGCACGTTCAGGTTTGTTGACTTAGCTAAAGCTGGCAGCCTTGACGATGTGCAATTTAGAGGTGCAGGTTTTCAGCTAAGAAAGAAATACTCATGATTATTTAAACTTTGTGGTTTATTTCCCTTGCTGCAGTGCTCTTTTCCATTTTCCACACGACATTTCTCTGCATGCTGCTTTCCTGTGAGGACAGGGGCTTTTTGTTAATCAACATTTAACACAGTCCATGAAAATCTTAGCAAGTTTCACTTGATATTCACAGGGGATGAAATGAATGTGTGCAGTCATCTCTTTGAACAAGAGCAGCATTAAAGTCATTTTTAATCAAATATTTGCCAGCTGGCAGCTACACAGCCAGGTTGTTGCAGAAGAAGAAAGGGTTAGGGTTAGGGTTAGGGACAGTTATTTATTTCTACTTCATGTAGATAGATGGTGCTTATCTTCTAGTTTGTTGGATAACTGGATATGGGGCGTAAGATAAGTTTTAAAACCATAGACTGTATAAATATCCGCAGGGGAGCAGCTTCTCAAAAGTGAAGCCAAAGCAGGTAGAGCTCCCCCTGGTGGCTGGCTGCAGTATAGATCATAAGCCCCACCCCCTCCAGGTTAGTGGATGGGACTTGGACCAAACTAAAGCACTATGGTTTCAGTCATTTTAGGTAGTTAATATAATACTGATGCATACTCAAGTTTCCATTTTTCAGATAAGTTTCATTATAGTTAGTTATCTGATTCTATAGAAACAGGATGTGACATCATAATGACCAGTCGCCATGCCAGCTGCTCCATGAAGTGGTCCCATGGGACCTTGAGAATAGGAAAAAATTAATAAATAAATAAGTACAGTGCATAATCCAACATTTCTTTGCAACCGGTGGAGGTAGAGGAGAGTGCAGTATTAATTAAACGAAAACGCAAGTGAGTCTGGCAGAAGTGTGGGCGGGCCCTCGATAACTCGGCTCTGCATGCCTCCGCTTTCCGACCGTACTGCACAGACTCTGGCTCCAAACTCGCAAGATGGCGCCGGGAAAAGAGCGTCAGTTTGGCCAGTGCAAGGAAGTGGAGACACTGGTTCCATATTTATATACAGTCTATGTTTAAAACAGGTTTTAACTATGAAACTTTACTTTGGACACCCTAGAAGCAGAACAACACAGAAACAGCTTGACTTTGGATTGATTTCAGTAAATGATTTCAAGCACAGTGTGTTTGTGATTGACGTGGCATCTCGACGATATTACAGTATCGGTTTTAGTGTTTTCAGTTCTCCTCGGTGTCACAGTGGCAGAGCCAGACAGCAAATGGCAGTGAAGAAAGAGCACTCTCACCTCATTACACATAGTGCTTGCCAAGGAAAATGGAAGCATTTAAAAATGAATTGCCTGTTTAAATGGCATGTAAAATAAAGCAGATTATAGATGTGTACATCCAGCGCTTGCATTCACAAAGTCTCTGTCTATTTTTCTCTGTCAGTCCCCCATCCACTCAACCTCCCCGCCTTTTTATTCATCTCCTGTTCTGCCATAATTCAGTCTTTATCTCTCTCGCACTGATTACTCCTTTTGCTAAGACAATGACACAGCCGCACTCTAAACGGCCAGTTATGAGGAGAGATGTGTTCACCGTGCCATTGCCAAGGAAATTAGTCTGTTTGTGATTTAATTTCAGATTTTCCAACTTAATTACTTGTGTTTGTGTGTGCGGATGTTTGCATGCTCGGTGCTCCCCAGCACTTGTGCTCAAATGATCTGTGTGGAAAAAGAAAATTATGTAGATTGACTGTAACATAGCACACGCGTGGGCACCAGTAAGGATGGCACCTATAATGACAGACTCTGGTTGGTCTCCTGGAAACAAGTAACGAGAGCTTTTGTGCTACAAGAATATATACGTATTATCTACACAATTATATATTTTGTGAAACTGGCTGAGAGGAGAAGAGAGAAGGAAAGACTGACCTGCCTAACAACTCTGCACCCTAATGGTGTGGAAATGAAAAGCCGTGGCTCATTGTGGGAACACAATTTTGAGACAAATGAAAGCATAATAACTCCAAATGTTCTTCTTCTTCATATGCTTTCACTTTATAAGAAATTCTGTAAATCTGTGTGTTCAAACATAACATTTTTAGTCATGACCCGTCATGGTATCTTTAAATAGCAATTTGCTACCACTAAAAATATTTTTTCCCCCAAACTTCCATGGCCTGGCCAACCTCATCTTGTTGCAACATTGTTTAAGTCACCCTCACAACAAACAACAGCAACGTAAGGCTTTTCATGTTGGTGTTTAGTAAGAGGTTGTGGTTCTGTCCAGCAATCTTTTCCTAAGGTATGGTTATAGTAAGACAAATGAAGCGTACCATATGGTTAAGGACAGATGGTGGCTAAGGTTAATAAAGAGCCAAATGTTAATTACAGCCTGAGACACAAACTGTGGCCCTCTGCGTGAAAGCCAGACACCTTTAATTACCGCTTTGCTCCGTGAAGGGCACACTACTGGTTGTATTCTCAATGAACACTGGCACTGGAAGCAAACCATGAGGTGGACTTGGTCTGTATAGATGTGGTTACACATCTGTTCATTGTAACGTGCACACAAGAACTAGTATTCTCAAACCTGAGCTGAAATACGGAATGTCAAGGACAGAATTTGTTATATCTTATACATATTGGGTGTAATGTTGGTGTGTAAATACAGTCAGGTTTACATTTTTACATCTCTCTCAGACTCTGGTTTAACATCTAATATATATATTTTTAGGGATGATATTTACAGGTGCATATGCGCACATAATCTTTTTGTGTCATTCACAGCATCTTCACTAATTATTTAGAGAGGTGAGTGACGGGCATGGTGCTGATCTCCGTGTTGCTGACGCAGGGGTGTCTTCTGCCATCTGTTCAAGGGCTAAACAGCACACGCGCCCACGGCCAAAAACACTCAACCTGGAACATCACACACCTTCAAATCTCTCAATACAGAGAGAGTGAGAAACATGACAAAGCAGCAACGATACAAGTGAGCCTTGAGCTCCGCGTCAATATCTCCTATTGATTTCCCTTTTGTCCTGACACAGAAAAATGAACAATTTCACAACAATAGACAAAGCTATTCAGTCTTCAGTTCTCTCCCCTGCTCTTATCTCTCTTCATTTTCCTCTGCAGGCTTTTATTGCCGAGGCAGGACGTAACGATAATGGCTGTAGTTTGTCTTTTGCTAGCTGCAGATGAGGACCAGCAGCAGTCAGAGGTGGGAGGTTGCCATTTCCTCCTGGTAATTTCATCTTCCTGGGTCCGGGGCCCCCAAAGTCAGAGGTGGATTAGGGTAAAAAAAAAAAGTCCTAGCTGAGAAATGTACATGAAAACCCATTTAGTATCTTTCAAGAGTTGTGGGGTATATGAAGTATCCATTGGCGATTCTGCTATGATACCATAGTGTTTAACTTTTGTTTACTTCTACCGATGCTTCAGAAACCTAAGTGGAATATGTGGGTGGCAGCGGCCATCCTCAGTCCAGCTTCTGGCCTGCATGCATACACTCGAAAGTCACAAGAAGAGAAGCCAGACCCTCTTGGCTCTTGCTAGTTGAGTGTTTAGTTGGTGGGTGTTATGTTTGTATTCTAATAGAAAGGCGGCTGAACACTGACTGCCCTCCCCTGGAGAGATGTGAGAGAAAAATCAAATTAGCTCGAAAACAAAGAGTCATCCGCTGAAAAGCAGCCACAACCATGGTGACTGGCAGACAGACAAAACCACTCCCACTGGCTCTCCTGAGAGGAAGAGCCGGGCCCCCACTCCCCATGTGGTCGCAGCACAAACAAGCCAGAATCAAGGACTTCAAAGCAGCCACGCACAAACACCACATACAGGGTCTGTCTGAGACATCTCCGGTCATGTGATTCTGGGCCAGGTGCATTCAGACCGGGTCCTTGGCAAAGCAACATGGTCGCTGGGCCTGTCAATTTTAAGCCAGGGCCAATCATAGGCTTGCCCTCCTTTGAGGTGGCCATTTTGGGGGCTCAAGCCACCTCCCAGATTGGCTGAGCACCTGCTGCTCTCCAATATGCCCACCCGCTCCCCATAGTGCCACAACAGGCCTCTCATTCACACTCCTCCAACGCCCCCCCTCCCTATCGGTCTCCCCCTGCCAGGTGGGACCAAACACATGCCCGCTGTCTCATAAACACAAAGACTTGCCAGCGTTGCCCGGTTAGCTGGAAGGAGTCCTGAGAGACGTCCAACTATCACACAGACTTGTGGTGAAGCCAAACAGCTCAGGGACGAACCAGACAGCCAATAAGCAGAACAAATCCCACAGAACTTTAAAACACAGCAGCAGCACAAAAGCCGCTGACGGAGAAGAAGCACGCACAGGCATTCAATATTAATCAGACAATAGAAAGAACAAGATAACAAAAACACAGGAAGACAGAAATATGGGAACATTTGTCTGCAAAGCAAAGGACTTTAATAAAAGACTTTCAGCATGAATAAACACAATATAACAAATCTCAACTGTGTATTTATAGGAGAGCGGAAGGGAAGGAAAGTCAAATCAGAAATTGCCTTTACCCGTCCGTTCATTCATTTCCTACAAGGAGAGAATGATGACCAATATGTCTGACCATCAAACCACAGTGGCCTCCTGTAAATAGCGATGTGATGTAGGCAGACCTGCTGATGGAGCCAGACCGACTCCCCATTGATGACAGACACACAGGTGAAATCAAGCCAATCACTCACTCCCCCTCTCACACCCCCACGGGCCTCTCTCCTCCCTTTACCTCTAAATAACCACGCTCCTGCTCTTTTCTTTTCCACCGCTCTCCCTGCCTCCTCCGCCGTCGATCTATTAACCCGTCCCTCTCAGCAGAGCAGCCGGGGCAATCTCAGCCAGGCAAAGCCAATTCGACAGACAGTGTAAAACCTCTCCACTCCAGCTAAGCTCCAACTGGAGCTCTTGAACTGGAAATTACATTTTCACAGCTTCCCAACGCTGAATTAATGCCAATTATAATGGATGTTTGAGATGAAGATGCAGTGAAAACAGCAGTCGCATCATTTTAGCCAAAGGAGCATATTTGTCTGAGGCAAATGTTAATATCACTTGGTTTCAGCTTTTGACAGATGCAATTTGTATTCAGAGCAGTAGACAGCATTATTTCATTCCCACTTCTCTGTACCGCTCTCATCTTTTTCTCTCTCGACATCTTCTCATCCCAGTGAAGTGGTGTTAAAATAGTGTTGTAGAGACATAATGACTGGATGGAAATCATGGTAACAGAGACGTTACTTGCATCATGTACAAATCAAAGTTTTGACCAATTTGGAGAGAGAAGTGAGACAAAATGCTCTTGTGTCTGGAAGAGAAAGAGAAAAACAGAGAAAATGATGACAGGGAAGTTAATAGTGATAAAGTACTCTCCTCAAGCAGTTGTTTTGCCAGCCTGCAGTGAGTGTTTGAAGACATAAATCTAGTCTCACACACACAAATTATTGTAAGACCAATTTCTAGCTTTGTTCCCAGAATAAGGGTTTTTCCACCTGAGAGGAGACAGCGTAAATGTCCCCACGTTTGGAGCACTTAAGTCAGTCAGTCAATAAAAACATGTTGATCCCCTGTGAGCGCGACAAAGCACCGACACTGCTAAACTTAATAAAAACCGGGTGCAGATAAATGATTTAAGTCCAGTGCTAGAGAAGCGAAGATTAAATTAGCTTGTTAAAATGTAATTGTCAAAGTGCTCAATATTTAGGTTCCATTCACATGCACACAGATGCATGCGAGATTAAAATTTGTCATTTCAGTGCAGTTATGTTAATTTAAAGAACATGCTATAAAAACTTAATTATACTTCTCACTCAGGAAATCCTCCTATGTCTGAGTCTGAGTCTTCCGAATAATTCAGGAACATGCAAACTCGTGTTTATCTTAAACTATGTGGAAAGAGATCCTTGTCAGACATTCTACCTCTACCAGACCTGCGCAGTTTTCATTATTTTGTATGACGCAAAAGTGAATTCGGTATTGTTGCCTCTGGCTTCAATTTGTATTATAACTGAATAAAATTGATTGGAAGAGAGCTGAACATTTCTAATTACTGGGTTTAATCAAAATAAAGTTTCTAAAAATCAAAATTGTAAACTCTTACGTTTTTCTTTAACCAATTTAACTTGACCTTTTTTACGCTTTAAAAAGTATTAGCGCTTGACTACCCGCAGGACAAATATTGGCCGTCTGCTTGATTTTTTTTTGCTGCAATTTCAAAAGCCATTCACGTTCAGAGCACTTTTCTTGTGGTGTGATGTGCAGCTGAAATTAGAGTTAAAATATCACACATTGTGCAGTCGGAGTACCACAAGAGTAGCGTAATTCCCAGTGATGATCACACCTGTCACTGACACCATCTGGAGCTTCAACGTTCTGCTCTCACTATCAATCCTCTCCCTGCTTGCATCTCTCTGTGTCTCGCAGCCTTTACCTAGACTGGTTATGTGTGCTTTTGATAAATCATTTATCAGGGAAGTCAAGCAGGTCATGCATCATAGCCTCCTCTGATGGTGGAGACACTGCACACTTATTTTGGAAAATATCCAGCCAGTGCGTGTGGACCTAATGGAAATGTCAGTTGCCATGCATGTCCAGTATGCTATTAATGACACATTTTTTGTTTGTTTGCTGTTTTTTTATGCTATGCAAATTGCCCAAATCTGTAACATTTATTGTCACGCCCCAAAGATAGCAGATTTACAAAAGTGATGCTGTTGTATCCGGGCCCATTAGAAAATGCAGGAAAAAATCTGTGTGTGATGGCTCATCTCTGGAGGCCGTGCTGTGATGGTACACACCTCATTAAAATGAGCAGCGATAATGGGAACAAGCTTGATTATCTAGCTAATGACATGTTGTCTCATAAAGAAACCAAAGAGTGTACAGCTCTGCATACTAGCTGACTAACTTATTTTAGTTCCATTGTCAGATCATAATTGTTGCACTGAGGGAAAAGTGTCCACCGCTAATGTACTGGTTCTGTGTAAACAAAAGCCAGGGTCAAAGTTGGGTTAAAGACTTTATAGAAACAACTCTGTTTTCTCCTAAAGGATCTAATCCTGACAAATTGTTTTACTTCCTGCTCTAATGAATGGAGTTCCATTTGTGGTGAATTGAAAAACAACATTTGAGAACGCTATGAGACAAAAAGAGGTGTTTGGAGTTAACATCAGCATGCCAAAGTGCTTGTAGCGACAATGCTAATATGTGCCCGGGTATAGGCTCCAACTTGCCCACACTGTGGGGAGCCTGGCCAGAGTGGCATGAATGGTGTTCGGCACTTTGCACCGTTTGACTAACCAGAAATGTATATTAATGTAACCACGTAGAGCAAAACACACAAACCCAGGATAGTAAGTGTCTGGAAGTTCAAATCAATGTTGGAACTATTGTTCAAACAAATCATGAGCATGGTTATACCAAGTTGTTCTTTGCATTGCATCTTTTTTTTTTTTGGTTCCTCAGGGAGTTCTCATTAATGGACACAGTGACCAGTGGCCTCACGTTCCCAAAGGTGCACATCTACTCCCTATCCACAGCTCACCCATAAAACTGTCATCCCTTGGGCTTGAATCACCAACGGATTGGTTACCAGCCAAACGCGGTAACTGACTGCGCCACAGAGACCATACATTGCGTGGTCAATGAGGCATCATGGGAATATCAACACTATACTATACTATACGACTTACTTCCATTATTACTATACACTTCCACTAAATCTGTCAGCAGTTTTCTCAGCAACACCATAAACACAACTCCACTGAGGCAGCAACCTTCTTCTCTGAAGCAGAAGTAGTTCATCAGTTGAATGCTATTTTTCAGAAAAAAACGTGCATAGAAACATGCTGGAAACATGGCCACTGGCTTTATAGTCTAGATAATCCATAAACCTCTTGTCTTCAGATGTGAAAACTATTTTTTTTTTTTTTTTAACAAAACAATCCTAACCAGAAGGTCATAGAAGCAGTACATAGCTGTATTTGACCCAACCTTTGGCTAATTGTGAAGTTTTGTGCTAGCCAGCACACGGCACACTAACAGGTTTCTGCAGCAAGTTCCTGTTGGAGGGAGCACAATAAGCGCCTATTGACCGGAGAGACTGCAGTGGCCCTGTGGCTGTCTGCCCAGGAGCAGAGGGATGTTTTTTTGTGTGTGTTGTTTTGTGTGTGTGCACCCATTTGCTCTTTTCCTCGCACAGAACCTCTATTGTGATGCTTCTGGCACTTTGCAGTAACATTTGACTGGGGGCTCCTGCCAGTTCCCCTTCCTGGCTCTCTTTCAGGACTTAAAGAAGAAAGACAGGTGAAGGACTGCATCCTGAATCATATTTCCTATAATAAGTATGAATCAGAGCAAAATGTCAAATGCAGCACAAGGATTAGCCATTAGTGCACCTATTTAAAAGGAATTAGATTAGTTTTGCTCAGCTGCAGGCCTCCTGCATTTAAAACAGATTAATAACCGTTCATTTGGTGTGTGATTATACTGTAGATGGCACCTTATCTAAAAGTCTCCAAATGTCTTTTAAATGTCAGATCATTTCTCTTGCCTTTGAACTGCAGCATCAGTAGTAGAAGTATAAGGTCTCAGCATCACCATAGCATCTCCTGTGCGGTGGCGCTATTGACATTTGGAATGTTTCAGTTGTCTGACGTTTTTTTTTGGAGAGCACCGAGCTGTGGGATCAAGCGTCAGCCCAGGTGACTGTCTCCCCTTTCCTCACAGTTGTTCACCCATCTCCTGCCCTACACTGGAGCCCTACCAGCACCCCTCCCTCCCCACATCAGTCATCCTCCTTCCAGATGAGTGACGGCTCTGTCAGCTATTGGGGAGAGAGGGGAGACTGAGGGAGTCCAGTCACATCTGTTGTTTTACAGGCAGCCTGCGTTCAGCCCCAGGGATCTCATTATAACCTGGCCTGTCGAGAGAGAATCGCTCATGAAGCACTCAGCCACACAGCGATACATACACGCAAACAAGACTGCATGCTTTCAGACAAAACATGCAGGCATATGTTGCTCATGTCTGCAACTTGCCCACCTACGCACACATGATGATGGTGATGCCATGATAAAGTGTGGCATGCCATGCAAAAGACAAAGTGACACCACTCTGTATCCAGTGCTCGTATCCTGCTGTGGCTGTTGATCAGGGGTTTAACTTTGCATGCAAACAGAAACTAAAGGTGAGAAAATGCAGCCTTCAAAGTCAAGAAAACGCAGCAGTCAGGAGGACGGCAGGGGCTGGTTGAGACTGCCCACTGGCTCAGCGTCTCTTCTTGATGAGACAAAGTAGACTGATTTGCGTCACATTACTGATTCTTGCCGGCATGATGGGCGCTGTGGTAAATGCAAATTGCCGGTACGTGTTTGCGCGTGAGAGAGGAAGGAGACAAAGGGAGGAGAAAGTGAGTGGGGCCAGGGTGGTAATGGGGAGGAATGTGAGGGATGGCACGGATAAAAACAGCATGCATGCAGGGATAGGTATGTGGTTATCTGTGAAGGCAGGTTACCCCTTGGTAATTACATCAGCACACACAAACACACATATATTACATGTAAATATGCTGCCCTGGAAGCAGCTGTGTCCTTCAAATGCTGTAAATTTTCCATCTCTAACAACAAACTAAAGAATAATTCTTTCGTTTTTTCTAGTGTGTAAATGTGAAGTATTATTGTTCCAAACCAAGTTAAACCGAGCTGTGTGTTAGGAGTGGGAATTTGTACCCTGAAAGCTGGTTCTCTTATGTGGCTCTTACTCAGAAACAAACACCAGAATCAAACTGAAACCGGCAGCCATGTTAATATAGATTTACTCTGCTTCTTCTACAGCCAGAATACTGCAGCACACACTGTATAATCTCTTTCTTCCTTTGAATTCTGAGTGCCTCATTTTTACCCACTCTCACTTTCAATGTCCATTGAATAATTCAGCGCACTCCTCACTTTCAGTTAGTATACCGATACATGCTCTCATGCGTCTTTTTTTTTGTCGGGACACCATGCACACGCCGGGAAACTATGTCCGTGTTTTTAGCGTTTTGGATTTTTCATTTTAGCCAGTGGGTCAAGATCAGGAGCAGGCATTAAAATTCATAAAGGAGCGCTTTAAAGTGGAGGCATGTCAGGGGCGCAGACTGGAGATGGGATGATAAACACGCGAGCCTCAGGTCGACATGCACAGACAACAAGCCTCAGGCCAAAACGAGGTCGCTGTCTTCTCAGTCTACTCACCTGGGCTCGCCGCAGGCACTCGTGTCCACACAGGCAAGTTGACCCGTCTCGCAGAAGACTCTCGCAACATCTAAACTTTCCCGGGCACTCAGGATGACGCTGACAAAACGAATCATCGCTCAGATTGTTTAACAGTCCTTGGCAACTCTGCTGTTTCAAATATATCCTCATTGAAATGCCAGATAGCAGGTTTTGAATCCTACTGTGCTCTAGCTACAGCAGATTAACCCGCTTGCCCAAGTGGAGAGAAAGAAATTTTAAACAGAGTGAAAATCCTACTTTGAAAGAATTTTAATCCGTAAACTATCTTAATAGTGTACAAGCTGAAAAGGTCCTTGATCTGATGCATGGCTGCGAGGCAGGCTCCACCACAGTTTCCTATTTAATATATAATCTCTTCCCAAAGGCTACACACCAGCTTAGACAATCCTTTTTTAACCAGCTTCTTATCCAGCCTCCTGTCCACCCTGCGACAGTCATTTAAATGCTCTCTCCCTACTCCCCTTGGCAGAAATTGCTCCTTTTTTTCTTTTTTTTCGTTAAATTTTTTTCGGCAGATCATTTTTCTTCAGGGACAATATTACTTCAATTTTTCTGGAGCAGGCACAAACGCCGGGTGAATGCAGAATGGTGAGCTTTGCTCTGCCGGACAAATAAATGGATCAAGAAAGCAGTTTTTATTAATGCATGTCAAAAACAGGTCTATTGGAGGAGAGGAGGAAAGCAAATAGAGTGGGGTACAAGGTGACACGCACATTAAATCTGAATTTGAACAAAACAACATTAATTAAAGCACCAATAGATCTAAAATATAAGAGAATATAATGAGAAAAGAAAGCAGAAAAAGTATAATCTCCTTATATAGAAAAGATCTGTGTGTAACCTATGTGTCTTATCACATATATTCAAACTGAAGCATTTGGATATAAGCGTTCCTGACTTTCTGATGTCCAATAATAAACTCCATATTTACATAAAATGTCACTGTTAGTGCACTCCTGTGCTGTTTCAGTTGTAATCAACTGTGCAGGAATAAGAAAATGCAGCACCCTATAGAAAGTCATGCCTAAAATGGATAACGCTCTTATTCTTATAATGCAATCTTTCCGCAGTTGCAGATACTGTGAATACGTAATGTTGATGATGTGGTGCTGTGGGAGACTCTCTGAAACACCCGATCGGCTTGATTCACACTCACCCTCATATTTAAAACGCTATTTTCATAAAAGGGGAGAGGGCTCGTAAAAATCCATCCCATCCGCCGCACTAAACAAGCCATTCAATTGAAAATTTCTCCTTCATTCAAGACCTAAAATAAAACCTCCGCCTTTCTCTTTCGCAGTCAGCTTCTGAAAAGGTCTAATGGCTCATGAATCGATTTCTCCTGCATTTTTGAGCTGAACAATGGAGAAGGGTAAAATAAGTCGAGAAATAAGCCCGGTGCTTTGGTGCAGCCTGAGTCAGGACCGTCATGAAATTACCTTTATTAAGTCTACAACGACCCTATTGATTTTCTGTTGTGTGTCTGCCATAATAATGAAGGCGGCAAGACGTCAATAAAGCTACAGTGTAATCAGTGCAGGATCTGACAGCCTTTCTAAAAATGATGAAGAGGAGGCAGGTCAAGCTGTGACATGTAGCCACCTGACAATGTGGAAATACAGACCAGAATGTCATCGCTCTTTAAAGTGCACATTTAGAGAAACACACAGCATCTTGAGTGGTAATGAAGGCTGAATGAACAGCTGCCTAAATATATTTACTATCATAAGCCTTAATGTAGTTGTTGTCTTGTGTTTTTATCACTTGACATTTTGCCCATGTCACATTCCACACCGTTAGATAAGATAGTCTGACATAACAAGCTCAGGTGATCTGACAGGCTATTAACAGTTTAACCAGGTTATCTAAACTACTGTATATTAGGGCAAAAAGATTAGTAATGATCTGGATCAGACTGGAAATTTACTCCCTTGTCAGGTCAAAATAAAACCAGGAAGTTGGTAAACTGTGCCAAAGCTTTTTGGAGCAGGAAACACAGTGGTGACTGAGCCCATGGTCCACTGTAAATTTTAACACTTTTACGTCAGCATTATTACGAAATCTGTGTCGGTGGAGTGCGGCACAGCGGTGTAGTGGTCAGCGCTGATGCTTCACACTACCTCACAGCAAGAAGGTTCTGGCTTTGAATCCACCGGCCGACTGGGGCCCCTCTGTTGCATGCGCTCTCCGCGTACTTCCTCCCACCGTCCAAAGACATGCTTGTTAGGTTCATTGGTGATTCTCAATTGGCCGTAGGTGTGAGTGTGGTTGTCTGTCTCTCTGTGTTAGCCCTGCGATAGACTGGCGACCTGTCCAGGGTGACTGCTGGGATAGGCTCAGGCCCCCCTGCGACCATCCGGAGGACAAGCGGTCACAGAAAACGAATGAATGAATGCGTCTGTTGAGACGTTCCTGACAAAACGCTGCATTAAATTAGAGCTGATGCCATCTCTGTAAACAGATAACTGGATATGAATGCAGAATGTTAAACCATCATCACATGATGAATTTCCTGCTGCTGCAGCTGCACATTTAAGTGGCAAAACACAGGTTGGCTTTTCTTGTGAAATCGAACATAAAATGCAGTGTGGTTTGCTTTTCTCTTAAAAATGTGTTTACTTATTTATTTTACAGCAGATCAGTGTGAATTATTGAAGGAAGTAATGGAAGAAAAAGCAGCAGCCACAGTGAGCTGCTACATGGAGAGCTGAGGGTGACAGCGCTACAGCGAGGTAACGCCTGTTGCTCACAGACTTACACCGTGTGCAGCATAAAACCAGACCATGGTTGTCCACAGAAGGCCAGTTAATGAAATTAAATTATATTCAGAAACAAAATCACGGCTCATGTAACTCAGTTTATCGGGTCTGCCTTTCTAGTTGTGAAACCTTGTGAAAACATGTCCCGAGCTCCTCCATCCTAAGACCATCTTATCTCTCATATCTGTTTCATCCAACCCTTCGATCCCTTTCAGCTTCCCTCAGCTTCACTTCCCTTCAATCAGGTCAAGAGCTCTTATATCTATTATGTTTTTCCAACCATATTTGCTGTTACCATCAAGGTCAAGAAGCAGTGTGATGTGGCCATGCGTAAAACAATCATCCCTCTGCTGCAACCAAGAGGTTTCTGAAGAAGTAGCTTTAGAAGATGTACATGTTGTTTTGCAGCTGCATATGTAGCTACTCTATTGATTTCATTTCCACTGTAAAGCAATGAACACTGTGAGAAACTCCGAGCCTTATTAGTGTTTCCAGAGTGGTAAAGTTGAGACAGGCTCCTTAAAGAAGGTAGGTGTCTATCTTAAAACAGATATAAAGCCATTGTCACTGTGCCTTGTAACTGTGTCGCTTAGGTAACTCTAAGCTATCTTAGCTCATTACTGCTATCTGAGGCCATGTCTTAAAGCCTCTCACTCCTCTGCAGTAGATGGCAGAGGTGTGATCACATTATCCTGCTCTAGCAGAGGATTTAGGTCCTAGGAATGACGTGGAAAGGCAAAAGATTCCACGATGCAGAGAGAAAACTGTCTGTAAGACGACTGCAACAATCCCCTCTAAGTCTTTTCCTATACTTGCACCCAAATGTACTCCGTAAATACACTTTCAACGAACAGACACACAGACACACAGACACACAAACACACGCCGAGGCAGGCGAGTGTAAGGCAGGGAAACATGCCCACACAATCTCAAATTGCAGACTCTGATTTGATTCCTTACACAGTCACATCGAGGCCCATTTCTATGTAAATTCGCAGCTCTTCTGCCTCCTTTGACATTGTCATTCACTGCTCCGGCTACACTAGCCATAGGACAAATTTTAAAGCAGCTGAGGAGACTTTGATCCTGCTGAATACAAATGATGACAACGCTCTACAAAGGGGCCATTCACATGGGCTCCTCGGTCATGCCAGGCCAATGCCTTGGAGGCACGTGGTGGTCAGATTAGCTACCCTTGAACCTTCTAAACCACCAAGAGATGCATGCAGTCATGAAAAGATACACGCAGCATAAAGTTACAGGCACATTGTCTTACTGTCATTCAAGTGAGAAAATGACCAGTTGATAAATCGATTAATTTAATTTTTAAACAACTGTGAGCTGAATATGCTTAGTGGTAATCAAATGACAAAAGAACTCTGAAGGTGTAAAATACTTTTCTGGAAAATGTGATGGTCATTTGTAGTATTTTCCAACTGAATGGATAGCATAAACATCCGTTGCAGCCTAGGGAAAGTTCTCATATCTCATAGTTAAACCTAAAATGTGTTTAAGATGAAGAATACGAAGAATAAGACCATACAGAGAGGCCTTTTCAACTCAGTGTGTGCCGGGGCTCAGAGAGGGGTGATACATATTCACAGAGATGCTGGCTCTGTGGGACTTATCGCTCCTCTAAAGTATTTTTTTGTAGTGAGAAATTCATGTCTTCCACCTTGATGTGCAGAGTGCTGGGTCTCTGGGAGATGATGGACAGCCGGTCTGTGAACTACAGGCAGTCCTCTCTGCTTCGTCTCAGCTTCTCGGTTTCGTTATTCGTCTCCTCTGTGCTTCTGGTCTCTGCAAGAGAGAAGCAACATTTCCTGCCATTGTTACCTCGCTCTCTGGAGCTTGATCCAGCTGGGCATGTAAGATGTTCCGAAGGGCCGTTCTTGATGTGTTAATGGGAGGAGCATCCACAGTTTTCTTTGTTTAGATCTGTTAGATGTACTTTGTATATTTGCAATCATTTAATTGGGTCTGTTTTTAACCAAAGTAAAGATTATAGTCTTAACTAGCTATAATACATATATACATATATGTATACAATATATACAGAGCAAAATAGATGGATTTAGCACATGAACTTTATTTTTTTATCACTGTTGAAGTGGAAATATAAAACTTCAGCAAACATTATTTGTTGTCTACCCCACCCAAAAAGAAATCTCTCACTTAATACTTGCTATGTTATCAGCTACTAGCTCTGCCTGTTGTTTCAGTAAGTGGGTGCAGACTGAACATTTAATGAAAAATCAGGAGCATGCAAGGTAAAAGTGAATTTAATGGCAAGAAGACTGCGTGACTGGCCGGAAGAATGCGGGCAAATAGTTCACTGGATGAAAGTAGTGATGTAGAAATAGAGGACGGACTGATCTTGACAGCATGGGAAAATGGAAGAGATAAGGAAATAGAGCATAGCCCACGCTCGCATTTCAACATATCGTGACAGGACAGCCCCTCCTTATTGAACTTTCCCCTAAGCTTCATTTAGTGTTTTTCATGTCACGGACATCGTCTTTTTGAGAGCTGTTTCGCTGAAAATGGTCACACGCTGCAATCAAAAGTAATGGACTTAAAGTCATTAAAAAGGTCAGAGGATGTGAAGGAAAACTTCAGAATTGGGGATCCTCTGTGATGTAATGAGTATTATTTTATATAAACCTAATGAAATCAAACAAGGTAAGCTAACCAATACTGAAAATAATCATTATAAATGGATCTAGCACACACTGAGGCTGCCTTTTCCTTCATGCAATGCAAGAACAGTTGACCTCCTGGAATAACATCATATCATTAAGTCAGATCATAACTTCGCACCTCTGTGAATACTTCTTGCCAGCTAAGCCCTTCTTTCTTAATCACCACCAGCGCCACTAGTATCCCTCATTTCTTCAGCCTCTCCTGCTCATTCTCCTCTCCACTTCATGGCCCAGCCCTCTCCCCTCACTCAGACAGAGAAACTCATTATAGCCGAGGATTAGATCGATCAGTATGAGGGGGGAGATGCCCAGTGGAGAGGCGGCATGCATGGGCCAAGCAATTTATGCCAACAATGGAGCTCATCTCTGCATATCCTGGCCGCTTCACAGAGGAAATCACTCAGCGGCAGGCCAGTAGGTGAAAACCCACGTGCACAAACACACAAGCAGAAAGACACGCTACAGTTGCAGCGTCACTTTGAGTTTATTTCAAGCAAATTGACTAGGAGTTAAATAGCACCTACAGAAATAAGTGCATCTGGCTCAGAATCTTTGTGTGTTAGAAGGCATTTTATCTTGTTGTGTATCATGTGGCTAATTTAACCCCTTGACGCCTAGTGTCGCAAATTCGCGACTCACTGTTTCCGCTCAGACTGCAGCCGAAATAACGCATGTAATACTCCAATGTTGGTTTGTGCACATTCAAAAAATTCCTAGGAACCTTTTGCAAGCACTAGTTTCTTGTAGGACCGGTCGGAGTGGTAAGCAAAAACACAAATAATTAATTTCTTTATATAATTGAAAAATCAATTCAGGCGTTAAGGGGTTAAAAACACAAACACATATCTGTGCAGCCACTTACTGAGAAATCAGCTGCATGAAGAGAAAAGGCTCCCAGTAATGGAACATTTTCCTTCTCAACATCCTCAAGGCTGAAAAATTCTACTCTAAGTGGGTTTGCCTTTACACGCAGAGCCTCCTGCCATTGCCCTGGAAACCGGCGAGAATAAACACAAGTAGGATTGGGTTGTTGCTCCGTGGTGTGTCTTCACAGAAGCCCCATCTCCCTCCTTCTGCACCCTCGGCCTATCTTTATTTCCCAGAGGAGTGATATTGCCTCCAGTACCTGGCTCCCCTGACTCAGCTCCTCAAGGTGTGTGTTCGTGAGCAAATATGCGCACACATGCAAGCTCATGTGTGTGTGTGTGCCTAATGTTGTGGGGGTTAATAGCGGATTAAACATCAAAGCGGTGAGCAGTTGAACCACCGTAGCTTTCCATAAATTAACTTCACCTATTGTCTCTATTTCTTCCTTATTTGTGCCTTCTTATTATTATTTTGGGGTGGGAATCCGTGCAAATAAATACATCTCTAATCCTGTCCCTGGTTAGGGGTGATAAAGGTTTCTTTTGTTGTATAGAGTAAAGAATTACCATCAGGCAGGTGGAGGAGTGGGCACCATGTGAAGCGATCCAGTCACTTTAGTTCATTTTGTGGTCATGGCAAACAAAGGAGTGTTTCTGTGGAAGCAAGAGCCAGGAAACAGTTCAAGAGCTAGTGTCTTAGGGACAGAAAATAGGAATGGAAAATGAGAAATCAATAACATTAACATGGTGAAAAAAACATTTATTATTCTGTGCCTCAGCAACGAGGCACTTTTCCTGAATCTCAGCTGCCTTATCGATTTATCATCTGTATATAAATAAGTTTGGTTTTTGGAAATGAGTGCAAACTGCAGGAGCCCCAAATTCGACCAATTAAAGGTGTTAATTACATACCTGAAAAACGGCCAACAAATAAGACAAGCGCTGAAGTGCTGATCCCAACTTCTCTAAAGGCGCAGGCTGCAAGCAGCGTGCCCATAATCTCTTCCACCACACGGCTACTGTCCTTGTCCTGAGAAAGAGCAGCATCCCGCAGGCAAAGACATGTTCTCATCTGCACAGAGGAGATAACTGACACCACACCCAGCCTCCAGCCCCCCACCCCCCACCACCACCAGCCTGCCTCTGCACACCATCCACGCTCTCGGCCCTCCAAGTTTCCTCTCTGACGTCTGTCCACACACATACACACTCCCGCTGAAGCGCACTGCCATTACCAGCTCACGGGAAAGATGAGGGGGGAGAAGAAAGACAGGAGTTAAAATGAGTTTGGACAGCGATGTGAGAGCAAAGCTTTTTTTGTTCTTCCTTCTGCTCTGGCGTTGGCGCTCTGTGTGTATCTCTGCTGATCCACTCACTTTGAAGTGTGAGGCCTTTGATTTGGACAAAGATTAGGGAACTTGATCCCCCTCTCTGAAGGAGGTGGCACACTGGGGTTGTTTTCATAGACAGAAGAAAAATCATTCTGACCAAAAATCAATGGGCGATTGCAGATGGGGCCATCTCAGCTGGGAGCGAAGTGTATCATCTCAGGGTATGTCAGCGTGGCTGCAAAGTGTTTATCGGGCGACCCACTGGTCGAGGAGATTATTATATTGACTCGGGGGGCAGTGACAACAGGTGGATGGAGTGATGTCACACTGCATGATGACACACCAGGAGCAATCTCGGCCAAGAGCTCTTAGAACTGCAGATAACGGCGCCAGGGGCATCATCATCTCTGCGGTGCCTCAGTATAAAACGAAGCGGGTGCAGCTCAAGTACATTGTGACCACTTGAAAGCACACTATCAGAACGGTTCCTCTTGTAGGAGAGACTCAGTCCTGCTCCTTCCACACTATTCCCCTGTAAAAGGATTCCAAACGGTCATGGAGTAGTTTGAGGGACTGTTTTGTCAGTTCCTGCGTAAAACCAAAGGGAATGGCCGAGTGTAGTCTAGAGGACTATGACTGTGGTGCCAATGAACAAACCTTACTTTAATACCAACAATGTGTATTACCATATAACCCAGCCACCTGTCGGCTACATGGCAGGTTTGTTTTGTCCTGTGTAGATAAGACACAGGTATCAGGTATCCACATGACATAATAATGTATTGCATGAGAAACCATGACAATGATATACATGTCTTTTAATACGGAAATCTTTCTTGCTGCGTTAGGCCTTTGAGGAAGAAGAAGAATATTGCATGTGATGAATTTCATTCATATTTAATTCAGAGAAACAGCAAAAAAATAAATAAAATCTGTCCCAGCTGAAGTTCCACATAACTGAGCAGTATCATCATATACGGTGAAGTATTTTTAGACTAAGAATATGCAGTGTGAAAGTAGTATTTGAGTGTCAGCACCGAAGAGAGAAAAATCTCAATGTGACCTGTTTGAACTGCCCCTTTAAAGGGACTCATCATCAGAGCCCGAATCAAACAGAAAGTGACCCAACATTAGGTCAGACTTCCCTCACTAGACCTAAATTATTGACACAAAGATAATGAATAGCCCTCGAGCACTTGACTTGATGCCGAGAGTGGCAAACGGGACGAATCATGCGAAGAGGCGTGTGCCGCAAAAAAAATACTAGTAGGTATAGATTCCACGTCCTGTCATTTAACTGCCATTTACTGGATCCTATACCCCAAGAAAACACGGTGGGTGGTTATCATGAGCTTTTGGTGATTACACAGTACGCCCATGACATTTTAGACCAAAAGCTTTAAAAGCTATTTATTATATAAGCTAGCAGCCGTTTGGAGTGCAGAGGAAGTTTTCTATTCTGCAGCTTCTTTTGAATTTCCACTGCTGGTGTTCAGAGGAAAGAGCCCATGATCATATTCCTTTCAAAACTCTCTCTCTTTTTCTGAATTATTTGTTCTCTCCCTGCCTCTCTCTGTCTCTCCGTCTCAGTGTCTCACTCTTCCTATCTCCTCCATTGCCAGCCCAACAGCTGCTTCTCCTTTGGCCACGTTCCAAATGGATGACTGAGGACAGTGAATGGGTTTTTAATTTCACTTGTTAATGCTGTTTTCTCACTGGTTCTCCTCCCTCAACCTGCGGTGCCAACACTGCCAGATAGGAAGAAAACTTGAAGTGGGAGGAGGGGGAATAAACAGCCGTCTGAGTGCAACACAAGAGTGGGGTCTGAACATCAAACCTTCAAATTAAGAGGATATTGATTAGGCATGAGCTGAGCCGTTTGAAGAGTTTCATTCTACTTTCTCCCCTCTTTTGTTGGTTAATTAATCATGAAGGGGTTTTGCTCAAGTATCTCAGAGGAGGCTAAGAGAAATGGAGCAGTGAAATTGTTCTGTTACTCCCAGAGCAGGGACTTCTGCCTTGGGCAAGATGGCGACTACCTTACCTGTGGCTGCAGTAAAGAGAGGCCCAGAGGTGCCATGAAACCCACCTCGTGATTTGACCCTTTTCACCTCACACTGACACTTTTTCATTACCCATAATTTCAGTTCTGCATATCTCATACCATACTTCTGGATCAATTGAGGAAAAGGGGGAAATAAAAGTAATAATGCTAATAAACATATGAAATTAAGATTAAGAAGAAGGCTGTAGAGTGGCTGCAGGTAAATGGGTCAAGTACCCGATAAGCACTATTATAAATGAGGACTACAAAGCACCAAAAAGTTGCAATCAAAGACAAATGCAGCATGACAGTATGTGCACGCAAAACTGTTAGACTCTGAGTCTGAAATTCACAAAACCAAAAAAATTTAAGACGGAAGAAAAAGCTACTTTAAAAAAGCACAGTTTCCATACACCAGAGATGCATTAAAAAACGTCAGGTGTCAGCGCTGTGGAACTTATAAACAGAGTACATAGCCCCTGAATGCTTTAAACCGTGTGCCTGCGGCTTTGCAGTGGGACGAGCTGTGACATCCATCCTAAGTGAGATGGATTACACAGAGCCAGTTTGATTTGAATAACAAGTAATTTACTGTCTCTAATGTGATGCTGCAGAGGTGCAGGTCGCTGGCAGAAGGAGGCCACAAAGCTCCCGTTACGCCAGGTGCTGGTGTCTTCCTGTCGGTCTGCCCGTTTGAACGCGGCCCAGCTGGTGGAAGGAGGAGCTCGTAGGTGCTGTCCCTGGACAGACACTGGCAGCATCAGGCTCTGGGCTCACAGGTGAAGTCTGGTTATAGTCACTTGTATCATATCTGAGCCACCAAAAGATAAATGGGGTAGACACAATTAACAGAAGCTGCTGCACTGTATGATCCAAAACAAGCTCAACAAAATCACACACTATGGCTATTTATATAACAATAGATTATCATAAAAGAATATTTTAAAACTGTCTTTTGCATTAGCATTAGTAATTATTAGCATAGTGTGTATTTATTGGCTTCTATTTTATTTCTTGAACTGCAGTCATTTCTTGTGCACTTTCATGGTTGTATAGTCTGACTTCAAATATGAATCTTCCCTCTTGGGCCTGCTTAAAATAGAGGTCTTGATTTAGCTGAAACATTTTTACACATTAGGTATGATCTGCAGTTGGTATTTTGCCCAGATGTCAACGCTGTCAAATTAATTTAATGTAGCATCTTCCAGCATCAACATCACATCAGGCAGAATCAAAATGTGATCAAATGCTGAACTGAAAAAATATAAAGGACAATACGCAAAAGGGGTGGTTTCTGTAAATTAATGTCACAATAAACTGTTAGTTGTAGGTCACTTGAACCTCTGTAAAGACTGAAGTCTGCAACGAAGAATGCCCAGTGGCCAGTGAAAGTCAAAAGGACAACATTTAGAAGGAGAGGTGTGCCCTCTTGTGGACAACTCTCAACACTGCAGCCCACATGTTTCACATTGATTCTTTGATTAATTTTCCTGCTCATTGGAACAGGCTCCATCTTTACATAACAATTTGTTTGACCATGAGTAATAATCCGTTTGGAAGCAGAAGCTTTGAGAACATAGACTTTATTTATTTCATATAAAAATGACACAAAAAAAAAAAGTCAAAAAATTTGAACAGGTGCTTGGGGTATCTTTAAGAGGACAAGAGCTGGAGTGTATCACAGCCACTGGGGAACACACTGAGGGTCATCACGCATCCACCTCGGTCAGTTCATCTACTGCACATAAAGACAAACTTGTGCAGTAATCCACCAGCAGAGGACAGGGTAAATCCAGGCCGAAGCACTGCACCCTTTCCACTCCTCCTCCTCCTCCTCCTCTACCTACATCCCTGACTCCTCCTCACACTCCTCCTTTTTCCCTTTTCTCCTTCCTCTTGCTTTCCTTTTTTTTCTTACCAGTCTTCTCTCTGACCCTCCATGTCCCTAAGCCTTCCTTCTCTGATTGGTTCCAGACGTGCCACTGAGCTCTTCTTGCCGACTCAACATTCCACAGCTGGAGACTGCACACATACACACACTGAAAAACACACACCCCTACTTACACCCTCTCCTCCTCCCTTCCCCCTCAATCTTAGTCCAACTTGTGGAGCAAAAAGAGCTGTTTTTTTTTCTTCCTCTTTCACAGCAGCTCACTGAAACACCAAAAGCTTCAGACTGAAATGGCTCCAAAGCATTCCTCCTAACAGGAAGACTGAAATGCACTCAGAGGCAGGAGTTGAAAGAAAAAGGAAAATGTCTCAGGGTGCAAACTAACTTGGTCGAACTCAACTCGGAAGACGAAGCGAAAGACTGAATTTGGGTTTGAGACATTCTTTGGCTCTCATGTGTGCTCATGTCATTCGCATGAGGCCTGTTTTCCTTCGTGAGGCAATGAAAAGTTGAAGTAGGAATGCTTCCAAATGTCTTTACCAACCGTACATAAGTCAAATCACATTATGCAACCTGCATCATTAAAAAGAGAGGCAAATGTCCTAGTGATATAACATACAGAGAAGCAAGCCTTGGGTCATTAAAATGATGAATCAGACAAATATTAAATTGCAGACCCTTTTCACGGTGCATACAAAGAAAATTACTGTCCTCAAAAAATGCTGAATCAGCTCCAGATGGCGGCACGGTGAGCCAAAACAAACTGGAGTTAGGAAACAAAGAGCAGCAACTGCATCTTAAAGATAATGACTAAAAGCAAGAGGATGACTGAATTAGATTAAGACAATAGAAGAAAGTGCCAAAACATCGGATCATTTGATGACAACCTTCAGTCCCGCTGTATCAAAAAAGACAATGTAGTCTATTTAAAGACCGGCTTTCAATACAAACTTCTACTTATGTGCACAATTATAGTGTGTGCCCTCAGACGGTTTGAGGTCACTGGTCCCTGTCACCTTCCACACATTCACATTTGGACTTCTTCTTCTCCTCCTCCGCTCGCCTGACAGCTGGTGCTGACGTGTCGGGTCAGAAAAGAGGAGGCAGGCTCGCAAAAAACCACACATGCATCATGAGTAACAGTTCTCTACAGCTGCACGGAGAATGACAAATGAAAGGGAAGGACACAACGAAACAACACAAAAAGTTCAAGTTCAGATCAATACTGACATGGCAAAAAGAAAAAAAAAAAAATGGTCCTGAAGAAAACTATGTGGATATTTAGAGGCAAATGGCTTTTTGTTTAGTGTCGATCGCTAGGTGTGATGGTCCTTTTTGTTTTAAAAGTCTTTAAATCAAAATAGAAACAAAAAAAGATACTATACAGTGTGCAAAAATTTACTTTGGCACCAGGAGTCATTGCTGGGTTTCTGGTTTTAGGCTGAATATTTCCAACTCCAATAAAACTATTCCCAGTAGATCCATTATGGCCTTCATGTGCAGATGGATGCATCTGATTTGTCAAGGGAGAAATTGCGAGCGCTCTTCACTCTTGGCAAAAGAGGATTTAGAAAGTGGGGAATCAATTTAAAAACTAAACATATGCTGCGCTCCACACAGCCCTTCAGCACTTGAAAAATATTTTTTTTGGTTTTCAAATGAGACAAAAACTAAAAAAAAAAAAAAATACATGCCATAAAGTGTTATCAGATTCTGAGTCAGCAAACTGAGGTCAGCCTCTCCTGTGTCAGGGTTGGGGTCCAGTCCCAGGTTGGTTGGCCAGTCCAGGGGGGGCTCCTCGGGCTACTCTGGCTGCTCATTCAGCTCCATGTCGGACACTAAGATGTTCTTCTCGGCCTGCTCGCCGTGGCTGGAGTTGGTGCGGCTGTAGCGGGCGCCTTCGTAGGAGCCCCGGGACCCAATGGTTCGCCGGCGGTACAGGTAGATCACAGCGACTATCAGCATCACCAGCACCACGCCCGTCACCATGACGACAATCAGAGTGGGCAGGTGGTCATTGTCCACTAGGTAGAGGTGGAAATCAGAATACATTACTCAGTTTAAGGAAGACAATGGAGATATGAGCAGAACAACCTGGCAGCTGTTAACCAGACTTACATGTTACAGGTGAAGTTTCAGCGCCTGCAAATGGAACAAAAGACAGTTAGTATAAATTAATTGCTTTAGTAATTAGCAGTCATTTCAAGTGCACTTGATTTCAGCCTCTTGTGAGTGATTTCTCAGGCTGTCACCTCAAATGATATGTTTTATTCTTGGATGAGTGGAGCCTCTTGAGCAGTTACGTGCGTGCTTGTGTGTGCTTACTGCGGGGCCGCTTGCAGATGACTCCATGCGTGCGATTTCTGCAGGAGCCCGGCTTCCACAGGCCACTGTTGCTCTGGATCCAGAAGCAGGACTTGACCGACAGCACCGAAGAAGGTACCTCATGCGTCTCCCAGTTGGTGTATAGCATCTCTGCATCTTCAGTCCAGACTAGACCCCTACCTGTGGCAGGAACACAAGCACGTTCAATGAATCTTACAGCATGTTCGTGGCAATCCTTAGGTTTATCTTCCGTAGCGCTAATGTTTCGTTGAGGTTTCCCTATTTAATATTCCCATTAGCTTAGTAAGCATATTTTATGGCGTTTTACTCGGATTATCTAATTGCTTTGACAGAAAATTGTACAGTTTAAATAAATTAACTTTTCTGAGATTGGATTCTTTGCTCACATTTATTTGACACAGCTTTAATCGAGTCTCCACTCTTTAATTAATTGTTTAATGATTCTACAATGAAAGAAATCATAATCAATCAGCTAAAACCTATTTAATTAGGAAAAATTATTTGCAAGCAATTTGTTTGACTGTAGTCTGAAATGAATCCGCATGGATTTAAAAAAGTTTTGAAGGTTATTAAGTCCGCTGCTTTAGTGAGAGAAGTCTGAGGCTGGACCTTTCACGCTGATGCCCAGCCATGCGCCGTGTGCCTGTTCTGCATAGCTCTGGATGTGTTCCCATATAAATCCGTTCTCTGTTTCATCCAAGATAGAAAGAAGTTCTGCTCCCACTAGAAAAGAGAGAAGGAAAAAGATAGTCAGAGATGCAATGAAACAGCACTGATCCCGTAGTTGGACTGATCAATGGTGCCAGGGGCTCAATGAAACACTTCTAAATTTAGACATATTGATGTGTTCTGTCAATGACATTTGCTGTGGAGAAGGTCAGGAGTGTTGCATTTAATTGGTTTTCAAATGAGCTGTACAGCAGTCTGGTGGAGGGTCCATACTTTTTTTGCAGGATGTGCGCGCGTCCTGCTGCAGCTGAAGGCTATGCAGGTTGAAGGCATAACAGTGGTTTCTGAAAGGCACCCACGCCCACTCTCCCAGAGCCTGGGGGCACAGGCCGGGGTAGATCCACGGGTGAACCGGAGGCTCATCTGAGAGGCAGAAAAACAGCTGTGAACACCTTTAAATGTTCACTTGTGAAATGTTACCTGAGAAAATGCTGTGTTACACACATACCACTGATCTGACAGATAGCAGCGTCCAGTTTGGCATCACATGGAGTCATCGTCCACAGCCCTGTAGTGGTCATGTGACCACATCCGGCCACCTGATTAGGGTCCCCATCTTTCCAATTGAAATATGACACTTCTTCATTACCCAGCCAGGTGAAGCTTCGTCCCTGAACACATAAGAAATCACTTCATCATAGTTCCTCTCACAGTGGATTTTTCAATCAATGCGACTCTGTCAGAGAAATATAATGAGATATCTGTAAGTTAATTTGCTCACTCCATAGTTGTGGAGAGCAATCCAGGCCGGTCTGTGCAGGCTGTTCATGAGCAGTGTGAGGTAACCTTGCTGGTAGGGATTCTTCACTGAAGCCAGGGTCCCATTCAAAGATTCGCAAAGATGCAAGGCGCCGAGCCAGTCCAGGCGCTTCTCCACCACACGGTACGTCACTCCACCCAGTTCCACAGGCTTTGACAGGGAGGCAGGAATGAGGGCTGGAGCCGGAGGGAGACTTTGGTCTGGAGTCAGATATAATGATTTACTAACACACTTCTGTTTGCTCAGTGATCTCAACTTTTAAATGACATCATTGTGATTATTACTGAGGATCACACCTTGTGGCTTTTGGCAGATGAATCCATTACTTTCCATCTCACAGGCTCGGGAAGCCCACATGCCAGTTCTCTGCTGCGGGTTCCCGTGAATCATTACCACACAGTTTCCCTGAGAGGGGACAGTGAAATGATGAGGACAGGGACAGATCGATGACAAAGACATGGCAAGAGTATAATGAGTGTTGTGAGTACCGGCGTTTTGTTGTGGTGCGGTCCGCTGTTGTCGAGGGGCTCTCCAGGTGCCCAGTTTGTGTAGCTGAGCAGCCCAGCCTTGGCCCACTGGAAATGACCTTTAGAGTCTGATGTCAGGCCCACCCAAAGGTCAATGCTGACATTGTTTAGCAAGGTGGTGACAAAAGCTGTGAGGGAGAGATGGGAGTTGCATGACAGCGTGAATATACGAAATGAAGAGACTCCTCCACCCCCCTGCTTGTGGCTCCGTGATGTATTCTGCTGTAATTACCTTGCTCCAAATGATTGGATACCACTGCCAGCACTCCTCCCTGCGCCTCACATTTCAGTTTGGCTGCAGACCATGTGAGCCGGTTTGACTGATCAAATATTCTGAAACACTACATACATAAGAAAAAGAGTACTTAGGGTTTGGTGTGGTTAGTCTTTGTACAGCTTAAAAACATTATAGTGAAATCCAGGGCTTACCTTATGCTGATAGGACGACCATCCGTCCTGACAGCCTGATGGCGGGTGAGGGGATGACGGCGTCGGAGGAATAGTCCCTGTGACATTCACTCTCTTGCAGATGTAGGGCAGGTCAGAGTGGCACTTCTGATCGGCCCAATCCCCTGTTTGTGTGTGAAAAGCACAAGTTCATTTAAGTGTATCGCATTTCATTTACTCTGCCGAGGTCTCTCTTTCGGGCTGTTCTTGCCTTTGCTGACGGACATGTGAACGCATCTGCGATCACGGCTGAGTGGATGCGGCCTCCCGAGGGCCCAGGACACGTAATTAAGCACGGAGTGGTCGGACCAGCGGAAACGGCCGTCGTTTTCGTACGTGTTAAGTCCAAGCCACCAGTTGTCCCCCTCCGCCTTGACCATCTGAAGGCGAGAGAGAAACTGTGAAAAAGTGTGGAGGCTACAAAGCAAGATGCTTCTATAGACAATAAGATTTATACCTCAACACTACTCTAAATATGTAGTTACATACTCATGAATGGTAGTTCTGCACTGTGGTTGCTACATGGACGCCATAATCAGTTGGACCATTACACATAGTTTGTTAGGTATTCCTCAGGGTTCAGCCCTGATAAAGCTGCACTCTGACTGGTTGCAGACACAATGGTAATCAATCACATTGTTTGATAAGATCAACTCCTACAAATGATAATGAACACCATGCCTTGCGTAAAGTGTTGGCCAGGAAAGCCTCTTCCTCAGCTGAGTGGACGGATGCCAGCGAGGAATCAAACCAGGAACAAATCCTCTGGGCTTGATCCCAAGTGGTGCGGTGGTCAAAAAATTTATACTCAGCCTCCTGGAAGCCTATCCATTCTGGTGAACTAGTGCCTGACAGAAGAGAGATAAGAGACTTTAATATATCACTTCAATGAAAGATGAGGAAAGAAATTGAAAGATTGGGAAATAGGACACACCTTCAGAGATTTCTGGTGTCTGCTCAACACTACCTAAAAACACACAAACAAGAGAAAAGCGTGTAAATGACACATATTGATCAAACAAACAAAAAAAACGAAAGAAAGAAAATGCCCTCTGTACCTCTGGGGATCTTGCAGATCCAGTCTAACTCAGAGTCACAGTGCATGGCCAGCCAGGTCATAGTGCCCAAGTCTGCTGCGACACACTGCCGAATGTTGTAGTAGTAGCGCCCAAAGTTCTGGTATGTTAACTGGGACACAGACAAAGAGTGAGCAGATTGCGTTTTAAAAAAAAATTAAATTAGCATCTGCTAGTACACAGGTGGGCTGTATCTTGTCATTACTCACAGCCAGTCCATCACTCCACTTCCAGCTGCCGTTATCCATGGGGTTCCTGCGGTTCAGTCCGATCCAAAACCAGTGCTGCTCATGCTCCTCTGACTCCCTGTGGGCCCCATCATCACCATCCCCACCACCATAATCACCATTACCATTACTATAATCATTATCATCACCATCATCACATGTCAGCTGGTCAGAAATCCACACCCACCCGAATGTCTCATGGAGGACTTGCATAACGAAGTGCTCCTCCTCTGGACCGCTGATGCTCAGCAGGTTGGCTCCATGTTTCCGGCAGAACAGGTGAGCTTGCAGCCAGCTCTGCTTCTGCTCCATCTGGGAGTAATGGAACACCTACACACAGGTGATAGAGCTGGAGTTACAGTCAAATAATAAAGGATGTAAAACAAGCTGTTCAGCTGTACATTCCACCTCCTGATACCTTTAACAGGGTATCAAACCTCAGCATATGTTCAGCACTGATTGCATTGTTCGTTCTAGGGAGTGTCATAACTGTTAAGAACTCTTAACAGCACTCTAAGAGCTTTTTATTTCTTAGTTAAAACTTCCAGGATGAACCTTATAGCAGTAGCGCAGGTCGCTGTTGCTCTTCCAGCCGTTGGGACAGGAGCCGCTGAGACTCGGGGTGGGCTGAGGGACGGGGGGCTCGGGACTCAGAGAAGCGTCCTGGTTCTGACGGCAGATGAATTTTGCCTTTGATGATGCACACTCCTTCACCTCCCACAGCCCTATTGCAAAGCCTGTCGCCATGGAGACGCAGCCGCCACGGATGTTCACTGAAATAGATGCGGGGTGAAATGTAGGTGAGCGGAAAGAAAGAGGCTGCAGTGATGAAACACGTGGAAATGGGTGAAAATGTGATTACACAGTTCTTATGCGGTAATTTGGAGAGTCTGATACTGAATTTCACTTTTGTTTTCAAACCATATGCATCATTTCCATTATGGATCATAATATAAAGCTCAGTGTGCACACTGGGAGTTGGCAGTTCTTTTTAAAGTATGGACCTTTTTTATTTCATTATACAAATATGTATGGGCAGGTAAGTGAAACGCTGCTTTGATCTGAACAAAGGTCAGACGGTTCATATCTCTGTATCCATCGGTGAATCTAAAGCCAGACAACGCCCCCAGCTGTTCTGTGGCCACGTCTCCAGGTTTGGTTTAGAAATTATGGCTGCCATGAATCTGAATTCCACAACAGTCTGTATTTTAGAACAAAAGTAGAATCCTCTTCGGTTTCCATGTGCTACTGGAATGACTATTTGTTGGACGCCAGAACTACGACAAGATTTACTATTTTTACATGTAGTCCAAAACTGAATACATTAAAGTAAAACTGGCATATGCCGTCACTGAAAATGTTCTTAGACGAGCAGACTGCCTGCTAAGCAAAGCTGCTTTGGAGCCAAATCAATCTATGAGGATGTGTGTTTTGGCAGACGAATAAAACGACAACTTGGGACCAATCCATTTTCTCCTTTGCAGGTTAAATCCAAAATTGGCTCTGATTAATGAGCGTCATGTTTTAGGCAACTGCAAATCTCCGTCTACAGATCAGATTAAACTTTAATATCCCCTCAAGGAAGTGAACTCATTACAGCAGAAGGAATAAACAATTGTAAGATCCACAAAAACAAAAATACTGCAGCAAGTATAAAAATGATATGATTAATGTACACTGAAAATAATTAGCTGTAGCCATAAAAATAACATTCCAAAAGAAAGACAAAACCCTGTTTTAGGTGTGAATATAGAAGCAAGTTAGATTTTACACTACTATGCACTAACAAACATGGTGTAATAGATATTCCAGATCTTATACTGATAGTACATCAGGAGCCAAAACCGCTGCAGCATTCACACACTCATTCGAATATGTATCCTACCAGGCTGGTCTCGATTCCAGTTGGTGTAGGACACCTCGTCTCTGCTGAGCCAGTGGAAAGAGCCCAGATTGGTCTGGTCATGGAGCCCGATCCAAAAGGAATCTCCAGAGCGGCCCCACAGCAGGCTGTTGGCGAAGGCCTGGTCGAACCTTTAAACATGAAATGGGATTTTTAGGGAGTCCACAGTGACAAAACACTCATTTAATCACTGAAAGGTAGTTTTCTCAGGATATGTGTGTGTGTGTGTGTGTGTGTGTGTGTGTGTACCTATTAGTAATGGTGACAAGAGCGGCTTTGTGGTCCTCACAGGACTTTCTGGCATCATTAAAGGTGAGCAGATCTTCTCCCACCCAGTAACAAGCTGAACTGTGCCACTTCCATCCCTGAGAGGAGAGGAGAGGAGAGGAGAGGAGAGGAGAGGAGAGGAGAGGAGAGCAGGATGTGAATAAATATTCAGTCAACACATCTTCAGGCTGTGCAGCTCTTTAAAGTTGCTTACTCAGTCAGTTAAAGTGTGAATAATGATTTTCATCAAACCACACGCCGACAAGCACACATTTTTCTAATGCATAGAAATTGCAGCAGCTCAAAGGCCAAACTGACCCAGTAACTAGCCTCTTCTTTGGATGCGAAAAATGTAAAAGGTATCTCTTTGAATGAAAAAGTTCAAACCTAACCGAATCCACATCTAAAAGCTGACAGCATCCCATTAGCACAGTGAAAAGAGCAAGTCTAGGCACACTGAGAAAACTTTCCCCTGGCTTCGGCCCCTCCTGCAGGCTCATGTATCGTTGCCGCCGTGGACGTGTACAGACAGAGAGAGCAGCCGACGCGCAGAAAGGGTGAGATTTTTGCGTGAGGACGAAAGTGAAAGACAGGTCATATGCAGCTTTGTGTGAGTAAACCCATCCCCAGGCTTTTTTTTTTTTTTCTTTTCTGCACAACCACGTTTGGCATGTAGACAGAAACCTCAAAGATTACAGCTGCTTGAGAGACTTCATCAGTCGAAGCTCACGTCTCCCTGACGCGCTTTCCTATCCTTCCATCGCCTGTCACGCAGTCAAAACAACGTACAGCTGATAGCATGTTCCAAAAGCGACGCATGCTAGATGAATTTCAACTTGTGTGTAATTCAAGTTATGTAGTAATTTCGGCTGCAAGTGACACAGATGTTGAAAAATGAATACATCATATTCCTTCATTTGAAATGAGACAGACGTACTCTCATTACTTTGACTTTATCACACAAAACACTGACAAAAAACAAAGAAGTGCACTGACCTACGTTCCTCTGTGACCTAGAGGAGGAAAACAGCAAAATCTTTCTTTTGAATGCTTAAAAAAAAAAAAAGATATACATATATATATATATATATATATATATATATATATAATAGCTTGACAACTTGTTTAAGATAAGTTTAGCTCTGGTTTTGGTTTCTACCAACCCCCAAGAGGAATATCTGGTTCTTTAGCCACTAAATGCTCCCAGCTAAGCATATATTTCAGAGTGTTTTCCTGCAAAACAATGTTATGCGGGCGGTGAGAGTGAACTAAAATGGTACAACAGTTGGAGGCTGGATAAACAATGAGCTGAGACTCGTCACATTGTTTCCACTCTATCATTTTAAACTAAAAAATACAATAACAGCCGCTTTCAGATGCCCTTTCTAACTTCCTTGCGACTGGGAGGACATCTGGGGCACTGAATTAGGATCCTTGATTCATTTAATAATCACCAAAAAAGCACAGAGGGTTCATTTTTTTCCTGGTGGCAGAGGAGACCGGAACAGCTGCTTGCACCTCAAACTGCCTCTGGCATTAAATATATGTTTTATCATCTGTCTTATTTACACAAGCACGCTGACAATTAAAACACTATCAAACAGACACTGCACAAAGTTAAAATGACAGCTTTATAATATCCATTACATGTCCTGAGAAATGAGCCCAGCACTAGATGGGGTAAATGGGTTGAGAATCAAATGTTGCTGGAGGAGTCTGCAGGCTCCATATTGTTATTTCACATGTTGCACGAAGTGAGCTCGTCTGCTCAAGACAAAGGGAACCGCCATAGGGCCCTGCAACGCGTGCCATGCCAAATGACCCCTGTCGCATTACCACCCACTGACTCATCACCCCCCAAGGGAGAGGGCTAAAGATTCATTACACCAAACAAATGACCCGTCCATACAGAGATCTTTGTTGAATGTAACAGCTGAGAAGCAGCACGACCCGCAGCTTTAGATCATTTACATCATAAATCAGTGCAGAGCAAAAAATACATTCAGAATCTGCTGCCAAAGGGGACGGAGATGCAGAGACGCTTTCTTTTCTGGCTATTACTGTTGACTGTGTCAAGCACAAAAACACACTAAATGCAGTAGTTGGACAGGGAAGATTCTCATGTTTGATTTGATTGTCAGGTCTGAGAGGCTTAAAGTCTTATCAAAGTCATAAGAACTATGTGCAGAATAATCCGAGACAGATGCAGATGCTGAATGCACACACAAACTTCTGAATGCTCTAAAATGCGATGCTATTTTTTATTTATTTTGTCATGGAAAACTCCACGTTATACCAAGTGAAGAGTTTACATGCCCAGGGCTGACTTTGCCTGGTGTGCCTGGTAGCTTTCCCAGTTAAAAGGAAGTGATTTATATCACAGCTCCAGTCTGGGGGCGGACCATGGCACCAGTGGAAGGGTGACAGAATGAAGGGAGCTCTGGGATAAAAGAGGTCAAAGGCTGAAATATTTAGTATAATAACGGAGCAGACAGCAACACTGCAGCCTGTCAGCAGCTGGAGACTGAGGCTGCAGGAGATCTGAGTACATTCGTTACGGAACAAAAGACAAAAATATGTGGAGGGGAAAAAAATGATTTAAAGCTTAAACGGTAAATCTCAAGGAGAAACTGAAGGATGCAACACTGAATGCAAAGAGAGAAAAGAAAGTAATACTTGTGCGCAGTCTTGGTGCTGCGGCTTCCCAGCACTCTTTGTTCCCGGTTTCTTGCAGATGGAGGGGAGAGTCAGATTACAAGGGCTGTCATCCCAGCGGCCCTCCTGCACATAATGGCGAGACACAAACAGAAAGAGAGAGCACAGCTGGTAAATATATACAAACGGAGGAGGAGACGGTGAGAGTCCGTTACTGTGTGCTGATGAAGACCACAGGCTTCAGGGGTCAGGGTGAGGCTGCGGGGGCAGGGAGGGCACTCACAGGTCCCCAGATGGAGACGCAATCTTCCTGGGTGTTGCGGAAGTTATTGGGTTCAAAGGGGTGCCAGTAGGTGAAGATGACAGGCGTGTGGTCAGTCCACTGGAAGTCCATTTGCATGTCAGTGTCATGGAGCCCTATCCATAACTGCTCAATATCTAAAAAGAAGAAACAGAAAGACGTGTTAAAAATGTATTCAATTGGGAAATAAGGCTTATGCCCTTTCAGCGAAGTTCAGTAATTATGTTGCACTACTTCCATGAGAAAAAAGAATTCATTCCTCACTTCATGTGATGGAAGAAAACAGAGGGAACAGGAGAGAACTGTCAGACTTCTGCAACATTTCAGCTTAATGTGAAGCTTTGGAGCATATTACTTAGGAAAATAGCATGAAGATATATCTAAATATATCAATGACCTCCCTTAATTATACTTCCTTTCACAATGCATACTGAAATGAATCACTGAGGAATTTGCTCCTCTAAGACACGGAAAAAAGACTTTGAGGATTGTTCTGACAGATTCGAGTGAACTCTTTTTGAACTTGCTGGACTTAACATTAGTTACACGCACTCCTGATCTCCATGTTAGTCCTTGGTTGAGCATGATGCTCTTTTCTTCTACATTTTCTACAATAAATGTCAAAATCTGCCAGAATATATCTGTCAAAATGTCAGCTTTATTTATTCGTTTCAGCTACTCTTGGGAGCCTCGCAGCACAGGCAATGAACTATGAGAACGATCAAATTACAGATGCCCCGTTGAAGACTGATTCGCAAGTTGGACACTTCGGAAACAGCGAAAGGACGAAGTGAGGACAGAAAAGATGAATTTCTTTTCTAACTGACCTTTCTTCAGGTTGCGCAGGATGAACTCTAGCTCGGGTAGGGTGTGGATGCTGACCAGGTTGGCCTCCATCTTCTGGCACGTTTTCTGAGCTGCGTCCCAGTCAATTTTCTCAGAAGTGACCTTGTAACATCCAGCCTGGAAGGCCTGCCAGCCCACATCGCACTCATATTTATCATCATCTGCCCATGAATCTGTGAAAGCGAAGATATAAAACCCATCAAATCTGTTGTATTTCACTATAATTGAGAGATCCAAATATATATTCACTGACCAGTAGTGAAGGGGTCCATGGTGGCATTGGGCCTCTTTTTACAGACATATGGCAGAGCAACAGAACAATCACGGTTTTGCCAACGACCTGATGACTCAGTCCTTATCACAGCGCAGTTCTCCTCCTCAGCGTGATTTGGCTGGTCTGGAGTTGAGTAAGAAAGACAGACTCTTCAGGAAATCACTCACGCCAAGGTGCCAGTGCTCAAATACTCAACAGTATAAAATACTGTGGCTGCGCTGGAAAGCTGCCATGTCGGCGTTTGAACCGAGAGCGGGGCGTTGCTAAAAATGAGTATGCATGCTTGCTTAGCCTTCTGTGGGAAATAAACCTTTATAAAAAAGATCACTTATACTTGAAGCTTTAAAAAGACAGACAAGCTTGGACTGTTTTTACAGGCTAACCTGGCTCCCAGTTGAGATATTTCAGTGGTGAGGAGTCGGCCCACTGCCAGCCTCCGTGGATGTCCAGGTCATTGAGGCCAATCCACAAAGCAGCACTGTAGCCAGTAAGTAAACCTATAACAGCAAGACAACACGTTTCTTACACTACACAAAATCTACCTGTTTTCCACGTGCACTTTGTGAAAGAAGTCAAAAAAATATCAATATCATCAATAGTGTGCTTCACATAGACTTAACAGCATGTCCAGTTGGCAGGCGTTCTAACTGTCCCCACTGTATTAGGTCAGTTACAGAATAGTTACGTAACAATAGTGTCAGTGTGGCCTGAAATTGGCAACAGGGTAAATACACTCCGAAAATCAGATATTCCTGTTGGGGATGCGAAATAGTTCGTCTGTGTGTTTGTGAATATTCAGCTGCGCAGCAAACGTCACAGCCGCTGAGCTATTTATGGTTCTCACAGGCAACCTGAGAAACAAAAGCTCGGTGGATAGACAAGAAATAAAGAACCTGAAGATTTTAATAGGTAATAGATCTTTTTATAGTTGCTGATTCTAAGAGTAGTGCAAATGATGAAACTGCACCCACTGCCAGGGAAATGATCACAGAAAATGTCAAAAACATCTACATCACATTGGGTTTTTCTTTTTGGCATGCAGCAGCTAGTTGTTTAACTGTTTTCTTAGCGTTGATTAATTTGTGCTTGCTGCAAATGTTGGCGGTTTATTTAACTGCTATTTTCAGTATATACTTCTTTGTGTCACAAAAAAAAAATGCTTTTACTAATGGATATGCGCATGCACACACTGACTTTACCATTGATGTAGGTCTGCTCATGCAGCTTGGTGATGCTCAGCAGATCTGCCCCCTGCTGCTGGCAACTGATCCGAGCCTCGCTCCACGACAGCGTGGACTGGAAGTTAAACTGGTAACAGCTGTCTGTCAGCGAGTCGGTATCCCAGAAGGTCTCACAGGTGGTGCCTGACAGTGAGGGGAAGGGACAAGAAAGAAGTACTGTTAAACTGGAGGACGAAAAACTATGAACTGATATCTGGCAGAGCGAACAGACCATGCATCCAATCCACTTACTCTTGACAGGACAGAAACCCCAACGCTCATCCTTGCCATAGTCAAAAGTGGTGGCACACCAAAGGTGACCATCCTCCCGCCCGATGCTAGTACAGTTGTGGAACCACTGGCCGTCGTAGAGAAAGGGCAAGTAGCAGGGTCGGCCGTGAGAGTTCCCCTGGATTGTGTAGATCTCTGGAGGACAAACAGAAGTTAAGACTTTAAACGGCTGCATGCGGCAGCGGAGACAGGCCTTCCTTGTGCTGTCTAAAGTTATGGCTGTGAACTTTGCTGAACTGAAATACCTTATATGTTTTCTCAGCAGCTTGTATAATCAAATACGTGATGGAAACAGAGGATGATGTTACAGTCAGAAAGTCAAACTGTGGTCAGCAGCAGGAAGCGTAAATACACAAAAATAGGCTTTTTTTAGGTAAGCATCTTTTATCGTCAACTCCACAGCTAGGATATTAGACAGAAAATTACAATTAAATATTTATATTCCGAAGCAGACCCCTTAAAATATGACATGCAATTTACTACAAGTTTTACTACAGTTTGACCAAATACCCTAGTGCCATTGAACATTCCACAAGTATAGTATGATGTGGGGAAAAAAAGGGCAACAGGGACGGAGTGAGAGGCTGGATCCGTAGCGCTACCAAAACACGTTAGGCCACTGGAAAGTAGGGCAGACATGTTAAATGAGGGAGGAAAAGATTTGGGAAGCTCCCTCCCTGATTTCCCTCTCTGCTCCACCACTGGCTGACTGACTGGCTGCTCCTCGGGCTGACTAATGTCAGAAGCATTCCTCTCCAACAGTGGGTTGAAACTTGTGAAGATTGGCGCTTGAAAGTTAAAAATGTCAATGTACCCATTTCTCCTGCCACATAAAAGTGAAACAGCCTCAGCAGTGGGAACATAAAGGAAAAAAGAGAAATTTTCTGGTCTTACATTTATGGCTTATCTGGTTTTAATTGCAGTCGAGCAGAGCCCGTTAACTATAGCCTGGTACGGCTGAGTGGGTCTTATAGTATAGTTTGTCAGGAAACAACAGTTGACACTGGTAAGCGGAAATGAGGCTTAACTGGGAACCACGATGGTTAGCTTACATCTGGACTGAAAACTGCACATAAATACAAATATAACATGAGTGCAAGGACAGCTTTGTGTATTTACTGGAGGTTACAAACACCGGCAATGTTTTCCTTGGAATTCTGACAGGCAGCCAGTTGCCCTCAAACATTCCCTAAAAGCAACATTTTTCTATATCCATTTGATCAGATACAGCTGTGGAATCCACAACAGTAAGTCTATCTGTCACACAGAATGCCATGCAGAAAACCAGCAGTGACGGAGTGGCTCACTGGAAGACTACAGGTGTCTTTGGGGGAAGGTTCAGTCCACATGCGGGCCTCCCAAAATGATTCGGTATCTGTGATCCCATTTCTTAGATCTTGATCTTACAGCGGGCACACAGCAGCTAGGCTGCGTGAATGAAGCTTTCAAACGTTCACAGTTTAGGCTGGAGAACAGGAATTTTCAGTCCGAGTTATTTTGGCTTACGAAGACCACTACACAATATTTTAAGTTCGATATATGCAAGTACAAGCTGGTATGAACCATGCTTTGTAAAAATCTCATCAGCACTTGGAACCACAATTTGCTTGAAAGTGGATTCTTCTGACATTTGCAGCAGCTTCCAGGATAAAGTCAAGGTGTCTGTTCGCCACCTGAGGATCAGTAGTTGGGTGATGCAGCGGAAAAATGACCCCAAACATCAAGGTAACTCTGCTTCAAACAAGAAGAAACAAAGATAACATCCTGTTGTACTGGCCTAGTCAAGGCCTAGACTTAATCCAACAGAAATACCGTGGAAGGATGTTATGGGAGCGAGTTGCACAAGACATCCTAACAACATGTCTGAGCTGAAGCAGTTCCAAAACGAAGAATGGTGCAGAATTCCTCCAGATCATTGTGCAGCTCTGATCCACTGCGGCTGGAATTGTTTGTTTTAGGTTGATCCGGCCAAAGGAGGCTCGGCCAGTTATTAATTCCAGGGGTTCACTTACTTTTCAGTAAAAACCTTTAACACCACACTTTGTGTTTGCCCATACTTGTGACTTAGATGAAAATCTGATCACATTCTATGACCAGAAAACCAGGTTTATCTCTGTTTCATCCGGTGTTTGTGTTTTTCCAGTTCCTCAATTTGTAGTTTTATTAATATTAAAACCATATATTTCAAAGGCAATCATGAAGTCGGTTACTTTGTTAAGATATGCAGTAATACAGATTGAGATTAACCACCAATGTGAAGAAAACTTGCTAAGCAAAACAAAGATTGTTTAAATACAACCGTACCTACCTTGATATATTTTGGAGCACAGGTCTGGCACATTGCCGTATAGTCTCCATTTGAACTTGGTAGTCGACGAGGCTACGGAGGAGTTTGAAAACGAGGTCAACGGGATGTAGCTGTTGAAGTTTTCCAGCACCTGTGCGCAGTTCCAGGTCCAGCGTATTCTGGGGGGCTCGCGGTCGCAGGTGTACACCCCGAGAGGAGATTTGTCCCATCTGGAGGTGTAGTTACCAGTGGTCACCCCCAGGCACAACGAGGAGCCCAGGTTGAATAAGCGCCCCCGAGTCACCCACTTCCAGCGCTGGTTGGCTTCCTCGCAGGAGGACGACAGGATAAGGGAGTGATCCTCCACTCCCAGGCACGCCTCGGCGCCCTCAAGGAAGAAACTAAACTCGTCAGACTCCTGGGGCGCTGTGCAAAGGCAGGGAAACAAAAGCAGCAGTCAATGACGCTGGTGACAATGGAGTTTCATGTGAGCAGCCATTGTGGCAAGTGGAGTGGTCAGGGTCTGGATCAATATCTCCATTAATGCATGTGCTGCTGGGTTAGTGCTAGATCTAGTGTAGCACACTGCAGTAATAGGCTATTAATCTCTAACATTTTCTATAAAGATTATATAACAAAGCTCCTAAGAGGAAATAATTAACATGCAATGAAATGAGAAGTGGCTGCATGTGTTTTTAATGCAAGGCTAGCAATCACGTTTGAAGTACCTCACCGCCCCCTGAGGTGTCAGGAATTCACCCCATTTCCAAAGTTCAGCATGGATTTACCTCTCACCTGATTCACTATATCACTACATCAGCTGGGTCTGACTGCAGAGAGAGACACAGCTGGCCTGTTTGGGTGATATACGCTGAGATATTTATCATTAGAATCTTTAAGGTGACATAGTTGCCTCATGTAAGTGATAGTTTTAACAGGTCTGAATAAGATTACTTTGGCAAAACTTTAATGGTCCTCAGGGTTTAAGCTGTTTTTATTCTGCACACTGATGTCTATTAGGCTGCTTATAATGACTCTCTAAAGAGCCATAGCCGCCTGCAGAGCAGCGTTACCCACAGGGCCTTACATTATTCACATTTGAATTATTTAATATGAATAAAATGTTAACTAATTATAGAGTTACTGAAAAAAAAGTGTTGAACTTAACTTATTCAGAGTTGCTGGGCACCAGCCTCAGTGAACAGACTTTCGGGAACAGAAACCCAACACCCTTTCCTGAGAAGTATGCGGTTTACTTTCATTCCTGTTTCTGTTTGGGGTTCTCTATTATCATAAAGGATTTTGAGATCGGCATAGGATGTCCCGATCCGCAGCAGAGAATATGTGCGAAGGTGGGAGAAGGAAAGATGCACAGGTCTAGAAATTAAAACAATTTTTAAAAATGTGGCCAAAATAAACTTCTTCTCTCTGACATGAGATTGAAGACACAAAGTGAGAGCCTCGGCATTCCTACTCGGCAGGCTCCGGTGAGAGGCCAGGAAGTCGGTTAGCTGGGAAAAACCACCGGGCATCTGGTTAAAAAACATGACTCTCTCATGTGTGGGCACCTCAGTCTGCTCAAATCCTTTGTTTCCTACCTCTCAGCTAAAACCCTTCAAACCTCCTGTTCTGTTTTTATGGACACAGAGACAATAGAGTCTCATCAAGGGCTCCATAAAAATCCCTGTAATCTGGAGGAGGCAACCGTCACGCCCCTCTTCTTGCACTCAGCCTCTGCGGTTGAGTTTCTCAGAAGTAGTTTTCGCTCACTACAAGTTAAAAACGGCTCACAGATATAATAACCCCCCTGGTCTTGCTATAAAGCCATCCATTTTACAGCGGCACCCAGACGACAGGCTTGTTTACTGCTAATTTACTGTTATGATCACTGTAGGATCAAGCGTGTTGATCCTTTCATGAGCTTTTAATCAGCTGCTTCTGAGGCAAAACTACCTGTCCAGGTTGACTTATTTAACCTGCTCGTTTCGGCTATTTAGTTTAGTGACACAGAAAACAAGAGAAGCAGCAGAGGTGCAGCTTGTCTGCAGGCCATGCAGGAAACTGCCCGAGGACGCAGGCCAATAAGAACTGACAGACTTTAAACTACAGCAATGAGAATAGGCTAAATATTGATAGTAGGAGAACTATGTAAGGGGCTCCCATCAGAACGACTCTGTTCATTAAATCCCATTGTGAAATTGTTAAGTATGACAGCAGCACCAAATCAATCAAAATCAAAAGAAGTTAATTTGGGAATGAAACAAAAAAAAAGAAAAAAGAAAGAGGATGAGGAGAAAAAAAAAAGGAAGACAGTTGTAAGTGAGGCTTAACTAACACAATGTGTCCAGCTCTGTTGTTTGTGTCTAATGTGTGTGCACCGTCAGTCATAAGGTTTGGTTTACCTCTCTTCATTTTTAAAATTTGAAATTACAATATTCATGCGACATTGTCCTTTATATTTATAGATTAAAAACTGATAATCAGATTATTTATCAGATAGAGAGGACCCAGGGTCCCAATAGACTCTAGAATCAACTCTGCCAAATAGTAATTGTTTCAGTAATTGTTTCAGCTCATACAAAAAACTTTCTATTTATTATCACTTCTATGTTGCAATGCTCTGCAGTCACAGTGTGAACGAATAAAATGTTGAAATGCTACACCCTTGATTTAGGATTCAGTTACTCTTCTCGTTGCAAGGAAAGGAAAAACTTTGCGGATACTGTGCTAACTTGAGGAGGGGAGGCATAAATGGCAATAAACCACTAATCGCTGTTTTGCCATATTCACAATAAGAATTAAAGCCATTTTAAAAATAGATCAGCTTCAAAAAGAGCCTGTGGGAAGGCTTTCACACCAGAACCAACCCAGCAAAATCAGCGTTACACCGCGTTTGAATTCGCTTCAGTACATGAATGTAAGCTCAGTATTAAAACGGTGACAATATGAGATGTTCCGGGCAAAAAGCTTTTGAACCGCTACAGACAACCTTAAGCTGAAGTTCCAGACGGCGAAAAGCAAATTCAAACAGGAGTTTTAATTCCGTTCAGGAGGGGACAGGACTTGATGTTTGATGTGAGAAAACTCCCGGGCAATCAGAGTGAGTGCAGAATTCCAGATTAACTTTAAGCCCTGTGAAAGCTAAGCCACAACAGCTCTCCTGCTGTGATCTCATCCCCTTCTTTGCCCTGTCACCCCCTGTTTTTTTTTTCAGTGCTGAAGAGTGCTTCCTACTGAAGAGAGAGGCTGGAGCTCACGGCCAAGAACAACCGGTTTCATCCGCCAAGAGAGGCAGATATTCCCAGAACCTCCACCTCCTCAAAAACGGTCATCTCTTGGACCAGATTTCAGCATAGAGATGTTGGTGACTAATCAACAGCACGTCTTAGCTTGAAATATTCAACAAACTTTCTGAAATTGCACTGTTTGGTAAGGAGTTGCATGTGACTCATTGTTCCTTTACTTTATTATTGCATCCTTATATCCAATCTTAAGCTCTGGGTTTATACGGCTAATGCTTTTCTCAGTACCTTGTTTTGACAGATGTCTGAATTTAAAACAAAAAAAAAAAAAAAAAAAAAGGAAAAAAAGACAGTTTTTTTACTGGTCAGCGTAACAGAATGGCAACCAACAAATAGGCAGGAAATTCCAGGCGGCTGTGTTTGTTTCATTGGTGTTTTATGGTGGTCTGGCCTCTGAAGCAGCCCACACTGTGGATAGGTTTTACCTCATCCAGGGGGCATGGGGGAAAGAGAGAAAGAGAATCACTACTGGAGAAAAGAGCATATTTGCATTTTGCAGCCACACTCGGAAAGGGAGAGAGCTGGAACCTCTAGGAAAGTACAAATCAAATTTAGAAGCCAGAGTGAGAATAAGTGCACATTGTCGAAACTTTCCATCACCCCCAGACTTACTCACAGATATAAAGGGCATTGCCATCTGCCACAGTGTAGGTTTTAACCATTAAATCACTTTCAGATAAGTTTGTTTCTGTCGCTGAAGAAGAACTGTGATGAATTTAAATTTTTTGAATTAATATCCAAAAGGAGATCTGCGAAAAAGGACACCACAAAGGTTGTGACATTGATAATGAATTGGAACTCATTTTGAAATGTCCACAGCATGTTGATGGTCTGCAACTAGTCTGTTATTGTGGTTCTGACACTTACAAACAAGAAGATGCAAACTTAAATCATTCTGCGTATCGTGAACATCATAGTTAATCTTTTCTCTGTTGTTTTCCACAAAACTACCAAGACACATCTTAGACAAAACTACACAGTTCAGCTCGTTGACCCGTCTCAGTGATAAGGCAGAGTCGGCTGGGGATTGCAAAACAATTGGCACAGCAAATCCAAAGAGTCGGCATTTCATAAGACAAATCAACAAGCCTTTATATCCTTTTGAATCCCCTCCTTTTGGCATAAACGTGACTGACAGGGGATTCCTAGCTTTAGTGACAGTAAAATGTGACTGCAGATGGGTGCAAGGAAATTTAAAATTAAGAGACTAAGGCTCGCCAAAAGGAGATCGAGATCATTTAAGATCAGGCAGTACATTCTCAGGAACAGGAGTACAAACAGAGAGCGTAAACTTCTAGAACTTTTTGAAACTCAGTGCCTCATATGATGACACCAGAAAATTGGACAGATTGCTCAGAAAAGTCACTAACAGAACACTAAAGCTTGTAAAGCTCCAGCCTCATTTTTAAACAAAGTGCTCTAAGTTTTCTAATTCAGTCTGTCTAATCCTTATTTGAGAACAGTGTTTAGATGGGGTTTTAGGTGGTGTGATGGCCTGCTAGCTGTTTAGAACGGACTGAATGTGTTAATTGCAGCCTGTAACAGGATGCAAAGGTCACATCTGCCCACAGGGTGCCAAATGAAGCGTCAAACCACGTCAGTTTTACAATGCAGCTTAAAGAAATTCCGATCCGGTGCAAAAATAGACCAAAAACATTAACTTTGAATCATGCGTTTCTTTAAGTCTTCTTAACTTAATGCAACTTAACAGAAAAATCAGAATGCATAAACCTAAGCTCGGAGCCCCAATTCCCTCCTCCCCCCCGTTTTTCTTCACATCTGGTTCCACTCACTGCTCGGACTTTTGGTTCGTGGCATACCAACGCACCAAATCCAGAATAGGCACCCTTTTAATGCGTGTTTTTTTTTTTTTTTCCCCCCGAGTGGAAGACATTACCAAAACAAGAGCATGCACAATAGATTGAGTGTCTGGCCAGGTTTCCCCGACTTCTACGTGAATTAAATCAAACGAGAGTGGATGTTTGTTTTTTGTTTGTTTTTCTCTCACCCGTTGCGCTCCTCTTCAGTTCCAGACTGAAGATGAATAAATATAAAGTGCATTTGTAAAATAAAAGTTGCCGATTTGTCCATTTCGCCCTTGATTCCATGTTTCGCTCGTTGCTCCGCATGCTGGCAGCCACAACACGCACACGCTGCAAAATAAACCCAAACGAGGAAAAAAAAAAAAAAAAAAAAAAAAAGAATAAGGGAAGCCGGAGCAGCGACTGCCCGAGTGCTGTACTTTGAGAGCGGATGGTGCAGAGTTGGTGGCGAGTTTGACCGCTAGAGCTCCGTCTGCCTCTCAGTCAGAGGAGACTGAAATGAATGGAGAAGCGTCAACAGCGCGTACGTGTGTGTGTGTGTGTGTGTGTGGCGGTGTTTGTATGGTTCCCAAAGTGAGGTTCGGGGACCCCCAGGCGTCCGTGGTAGGTAGTAAAAGTTAACTTCTAATATCGATCATAAAAACTGATTGGTAGTGTCTCTAGGGCCACTTTGAATAAAAATATAAATATGACAATGTTTTTTTTTTTTTTTCTATCAAAATTGGGACTTCAATCTCAGAATTCTGAGAAAATGTCATAAACCTCCCATTCTTTGCATTTTACAGTGGCCTTAATGCGCGGTGTATACCTCTGTGTCAATTTGACACTGTATGGCCAGCCTAAAGCACTGCTGAACCTAGAGGCAGGCTTATTTTAGTTTCTATTTTCTACTTCACTTTTCACTTCCCGCTTCACTTTCAAGAACCTCTTTTGAGGAACATGGATCATACAAATGTTACAAAGATCTAAATCTAAAAATATTAGAACAGCCATCCACAACCTTTACATCTTTTTGAACACAGGTTCCAAGAAATTTCCAGTGTATCTGTGTTTGTATTTGCATATCACTGTTTTAGTTTTTCCCATTAGAAATCCTATTTCCCATGTTTTAATAATAGATGGTTAATAATTGAAAAATCATAAACTCAGCTACACCAATAGCCTTTAAAAAAATAAAAAATAAAATGCTGAAATGCTGACCCGTGAGAGTCCGGACATACTAAAAACAATCATTTAACTTAATAAATCACAATATTCCTGTAATTATTAATATTTAATGGTTTGCTTCGGCTTTCAGATACTTGGATTTCAGCAGGGACGGGAAAAAATAACAGTGCTTTTTCAAAAGAAGACTATAAAAAGTAGAGGCAGTTCCAGATTTCCGAACATATGAGATGTATTCAAAATATTTCAGCACTTCTGCTTCACTGCAGCTCTCTCTATATTGTCGTGGTCAGTGTGACATTACAGTATATTTCCACTTTCCTCGACATAGTCTGTTTCGTTTCCTTTAACTTATGACACACCCGAATTCTGTGTATAAGCAATGCAGCTCATCTGTAACTAGGTAGGAATGAGTGCAAGTCAGTAAAAACATTCACTGAATAATGATAAATAATGACCAACTACAAGCAAAGTGCGCATGAAAACATTTTCAGCTGCATTGAAAATTGAAGCTGTTCCTTCAAAGAAAGCCGCGAGACAGAAGCCCAGAACAACAAACACATTTTAACCAATAGTATTTAATGGTTTATGCAACTTTCTGTTAAGGCCCAATCTTGCCCAACAGTACTATCAGGTAAACCAGTCCCTTGCATTTTATTGGCCAAAAATAAATTCAAACATACCTAAATAAATATGTGTTTATGGTGGGGGATGGGGGGGGGGGGTTTAAAACAATAACAGTTCTAATTAAAGGCAACTTGAAAACACAACAGTTTTCCCCATAAAACTGGTTAAATTGAAGTTTTTTTAAAAAAATGTAAAAGGGGTCATTCCTCAACAACCTCCACTCCATATCAAGTAGCACAAGTCAAACGCCATTCATTATAAAAACTGAGGTGGAACACTGCCACCAGCTGGAAGTTATAAGCTTTGGTCACAGGAGTCTGACGAAGATATGGGAGAGAGGGGGTGGACCAGATAGTAACTTCTGTCCCTCCTCGTCACAAACTATCTAGGTCTGGAATTTAAGTGGGGCAAGGGTTCCCAGAACAGTGGGTTGAATGGCTTAGTGCCATAGATATTTAGGGTTCAATACAATAACAGCCCTGACTGGTTCTCTCAGTTACGTTCAGGGAGATGAGAACAAACAAAATGTTTGAGCTTAGGGAGTTCAGGCTACCTCGGACCAGAATGGCTCATGCATGAGTGTATGTGTGTGTGAGAGCGTATGGGGATGAGGCCTTCCGCAGTCCTTTCCATCTGGCCAAGCTGAAGCAGTTCTATACTTCATTTTATTTTCTCTTTTTTAAGCAGAAAAGGAAAAATCTCAACCACTGAACCCCACTTTTCACCAACACAGTGCCAAAACTCGCCCCCTGCTGTTTGAGTCATCCAGGGCTTTGACCCCCAGAACAATGCCAGCCTTTTGAGAAAGCAGGACAGGTGGGCTGGGGTGGATGGACATGAGAGGGATGAAGGGTGACGCAGGTCTCCCTTCCTAACCCGTCCATGGCCTCTCACCCACCCCTTGCCGACATCTGGCCAGTTTCACATGGGCTCTTCACGGCAAGGTGGGATGGTTTTAGGAGACGGGGACACAGCATGGCGTCGCCCCCGTCGCACCCCACCCTTTCAAATGATTCAGTCAGTCAGTTTAAAGGGTGTGATCTCAGTTTGAGGCGCTGCTGTTAGAGGAGCTGGATGTGGAAGCCACGGCCATGCTCGAGGTGCCCGAGGAGGCCACCGACTTGCGGATGTGAGGCATGAGGAAGGGATCACTGGCCAGCTGGTGCACATCGATGCGGTCCTCCTTACGGTAGACTAGACAGCGTCTTATAAAGGCCTGAAGGGACAAGGGATGAGATAATGGAAGGACTGAGAAATGATCATCTCAAGCACAGAGATCAACTTTTCAAATGTTCAAGAAGTTATTAAACATATACTTATATATACACTAAAGCCCCATTTTAACAGGAGTAGTGAGCATATAAAGAGAGTAGGTTCATAATTGAAAATAAAGAGAGAAAAGCGAGGTGAGTGTCTATTACCTTAGCTTCAGGTGTGACTACAGGTTTAGGGGGAAACTGAACATCTGTTGCCTTCAGAATGGTGTTCTCCTGCAGAATGTCCTGCTGTGACTGGTTGTGTCCAAAGGGCTAGAGAGAAACAAGAAAAAAATTCTAACATTTCCCTTCATTTTCTGGAATAACTTTAGAACTCAATATCAGCTCAAATATCTTTTCAAAGGCAACATTTCTAGTCAGGGTTGTGTCTCACCTTGCGGCCATACAAACACTGGTAGAAAATGACTCCCACAGACCACACATCAACCTTGTTGGAGATTTTGGGTGGTTCCTTACCAACCACAAAGCACTCAGGAGGCAGGTACCTAAACGAGAGAAGGGGAGCCGTGTTAATGGAAGTGAACTTGAAGAAACCCAGTTATGTGTCTGGTCTTTCAATGAGCATTCTGAGGTAATGACATGTAAGATCACTTTTTCCAGTATGACCTCATCCCTCCGTCCCCACATATGAAAAAAAGCATAACAGTGATTTAAACAGACACGGTGTACTAGCAGGTCTTCAATAAGAACTATGCAATCAGAGTGTATATGTTTGTGTTGGGTGGCTCATCTTAGCAAGATTACTTTTGTGTTTGCACTAGGCCAGGAGGCAGAATGGTAGAAACATGTGTCACACCAATGCTTCAGCAACATTACAAGCGTTTTGATCTAAATGTTGTGTGAAGCAATGCCTTGTGGCCACACACATACTTTTATGTTAAGAAGTGGCATTTTTAGAGTTTGTGCCGTTTTATTCATGCATAATTCTGGTTATGTTTTTATGTTTCATCTTCCCTTGTCTTTCCATCTTTACAGTATTATCCCTTTATGGTACATCAGTGATCAAAGACAGATTGCTTTATTTCCCGTGGGTATTGAGGAACAATCCTTGTTAATCAGCACAAATGACTCCTTAATTTAACACAGCTTCTTTGCAATTCATTTTCCATCTTACAATCTTCGGGCTTCTGTAGAATTTGAAAAAACAAACAAATTCCTCGATTTCCAGGGGAGTTTTTTGTGATGAAAAAATTGAAAAGCAAAGTGACTTATTTTAGAGCTGAAAAGTAAAATCAAGGAAATTAGAATAAACTGTCTGCATTCATTTGTATCCCTGCTGTGTCCAACCAGCTGGAGACAATCAACTGGTTCTGTTTGATGCTAGCTGGTGTGTGTCTTAGTGTCCCTCTCATGTCCACTATTATTAAGTATTGGGTCTATTTTCTCTGAAATGCACTTTTTAGTGTCTGTTAACAATCGGTTTTCTTTCAGTGATGTACTTCATTTGTCACTGACAATATCTAAATAAACTTAAGGTGACATCTTCCAGTTACAATCTTACCAGTATGTCCCTGCTCCCTGTGAAGTCAGCTCCATCCCATCCACCGAGTTGTAGCTGTCATCATCCATGATCTTCGACAAGCCGAAGTCTGTGATCTTGATCTCCCCACAGGCGGTGCCATTCACCAGGAGGATGTTACCTGAGCAGGGAGAGGGCAGGATTTGAAGGCATGAGGAAAAATATACTAGGTAGTCAATTAGTCTGGATTATTTAGTTCTGTTGATTCCACCATAGACTCAGTCGGCACAGAAAAAAAAAATGAACAGGCTCATGTTATTCTCAATGGAAAGAGGAATCTCAATGAGAAATGACAAGATTAGAAAAAATTCAAACAATCGAGTTTAATAGACTCGCTCCAATCAGTTCATGATGTAAAAATCATGCCTTTGTGTGTACACTGTTAAGCAGCTTAATAACCAGTGTCATGCACCCCATGCATTAAAATAGACTCCCAATCAACAACTAAGGTAGCTGCAGCAGCATGGAAGTGACAGGATTATGTGAATGTTTAATAGAAATGTGTCAAGAATATGGTAACAACATTGTGCAAGCTCTTACAATGGCCACAGTGATGTGAACACTAACCAGGTTTAAGGTCGTAGTGGATAATGGGCGGTCTGATCTCATTGAGGTACTTGAGGGCATTGACAATCTGCATGATGATGGAGCGTCCCTCTTTCTCTGACATAAGCTTGTGCTGTTTCAGGTAGAAGTCCAAGTCATTGCCCTCACAGTACTCCAGGACTGTACAGAACCTGCTCCAAAACAAGGGAGATGTATTAAACCACACTGGCAAGTCAAAACAAACAATAAGAGTGTGAAGTACACATTTTCCACAAATTTGTTTTAAAAAGAATGACTTACGAATCAGTGTCAAGTGAAAAGTAGTCATAGAGTTTAACTATTCGTGGGTGGTCCAGCTCTTTATGGATTCTATATTCTCTGCACGCATGTCTGGGGGGAAAAAAAACATTTACACCAGTCGTTTTTAAAAAGGTAAATATTATGCACAGTACATTAAATGGGTTAATGATGGGGGAGCATAATTTCTTTACAATCACAGCAAATATATTATTGCCTTGAAAATGGCCCAGCACTCACTTGTGATAATTTTCCTTCTTCTCATCCCTCCAGTTCTTGTTTAATTGGTGGATTTTGACTGCAACATACCTTTGCTCCGTTAAGTCAAATGCCTAGAAGATAAATTAGAAACTACATTTGGGACTGCTTTGTTTAGGCTGCAGCAAGACTGTCTTCACTTTAAATGGGTCTGTTCATTAATCATTTTTACTGTGATGACGGCAGATTCTAAGAAGAACTCTCACATTCTGCTATAATCATTTACTTAAAATGTTGATCCTGTCAAGTACTTTAAGAAAAAGTACCTGCAGTAGAGACACTCCAGTTACTATAAGGATTAAATAAATGTGTTTTCAGTGCTACAATCTGGCCTCAAAAGCACACATTCACAATCAACATATATAAGACTCTTAAGCAGCAGAAAATGGCATTTGTTGCATGGCTACGCCAACATTGACATTGTACTTCATTACTAAGCATGTAACATACTTGTATTAAGGTATGGATGTTTTGGTCCTCATTCATTAAAAACAAGAAATGTATGTCTTTATGTGTAACTATTAGAAAATGCATGAAGAAAGCAAGGTTAAACACAGACTGACTGGCCTCTCACCTTGTAAACTTCACTGAAACCTCCTCGTCCAAGTAAATGGAGCAGCAGGTATCTGTCATTTAGCGTAGGGTGATCTTTGAATCTGGACAGAAGGAAAAACAATGTACACTAATTAGAGCACTGAGATTCATCAGCACAAACTTGGGAAAAACATTCCACATATTACCACATATAGCACGTGTTTGAATCTATATGTACTTTGGTCACAATAACTAAGTTGCACCCATTAACATTTTCTCATCAGTTTCACAATAGAAAAAGTTTTAGTTCTAAGTTATGGCATTTCACTGTATATTGCTTTTCCATCACCAAAAATTAGGAGGTGACACTTAAAAGTTGCAACCTAATCCCATCATTTGAAAGTGGCACTGTTTGACTGCAAATAAAAATTGTTCCGAATCATTTGGAAGTGATGACAACTTTCTGCCTCAGCTCTCATTAGAAATGTCAAGATATCTTCCACTACAGCTGCTGTCATCAACCGAAATAATGACTTTTTCTACAGCAACAGCTTGGTTCCTGTGAACAGGGATTTCTCTCTGCGTCTCTGTTCAGGTGTCTAATTAGATAAACAAAAAAGTTCTGTTGTATGTGCATCAAGACAAAACTGTCAAAGAGCACAGGAATGAACTGTATATGTTATCACAAGTGAAGTTTTGCCACCGACTAAAGGAATTTGGCCTGTCTGAATGAAGCTTGAAAACACACTAAAGTAAAAGCCTCCTAAGTGTGAGCGACACCAACAGCTTGACGAAGGCATCAGTATTATGTATTCCATGTCTGAAAGGAAGCTTAAGAAATCATACTGGGAATTATCTTCATTGTGAATCCTTTTCAGCTCGCGTATGTGCAGGTTCCGGACTCGCTCCAATCTCTCCAGCTCTGCCTGGATCTCAGCCTCCTCCTGCAAGAGACAATTTTATAATTTAAAAAGTTGTGCAAAAACTAAACATAGGAATCGTATAATGAACATGGTGGCAACAAGAAACTTTCAAATGCATTATACATTACCTTCTTAAGATGGCCTAGCCTTAGCTTAAAGATTTCTTCCTGCTCATGGTACTCAGCCTGCGATAACCTGCAAGAACATAGAATCACGTGCAACTTCAAATGGAGAAAAAATAACTGGTGTAAAAGAGGCGACAAATAAACAAAAGCACCGTACGCTTCACTTTCTGTTCCATTGGTCTTGCTTTTGCGTTTGTTTTGCTCCAGACTTGGTGGTGGAGTCTGGGCCATGGAGGGCGGCTTCCGTTTGGCCAGAAGCTTCCTCTGCCTTTCAATGTCTTCTCGCTGAGAGTTAATCCTTTCTTGTTGTCTGGAAACAGACAATACAATTAGTAGGAAATACAGACTTAATTAATGCTTCTTTGTGTGCTCCTTTGATAAGCTCTAATGCTGAGGAAGTAGCTTTAATGTACAAAAAAAAAAATACAGTCATATAAGGTAATTTATTGTGATAGTTAAAACAAGTGAATCTTGTACTGGTCAGCATGTGTTGTTTCTAGTGAGATTTTGATTCTTGAACTACAACTTAAAAACAAGTGGGAAAGAAGTTTAAGTAGAAAGCCACTCACTTGATAAGATTTTGGAAGGCATATCCATCCGTCCACTGCTCTGTGAAAGATGCTCCATGTCTCACTGTGGTGAAGTGACCCAGTCGAAGCCGATCCTGCATACTTTTATCCCGGCATGCCATCTTCTCCTGTTTTGACTTGTGTAAGGGCGGAGAAAGGCCGGCATCAAATCTATTGATTCTACATAACCTAAATTAAAGCTTATTAAAATGCTCAAAGCCAGACTAGATGAACATACTTTTTCAATCAGCAGCTTCTTGGACATGGTCACACACTTATTTAAGCGTTCCTTGTATCGCTCCAGCATCCTCTGCTGCTCATCAATTTGTCTCCTCAGTTCACAGTTTGCCTGGACGACAAAATACAAACAAGCAGGAAAATGGTCAGATAAAAAGAATGAACAAAACTTGTTACACATGTCCAGAATGAATGTGTCACCTCTAACATGCACTGCATGAAAAACCAAGACAAAGAAAGTGACATTCTCAAAACTACTGAAAATGGCAAGCAGAGTAGCAGGGATGAAATGTAATGTGATTAGTACCCGCAACAAATCGTCTATTCGGCCTTCCTTCTTCTCCAGGTCAGAGTTCTTGTTGTTCTCCATTGCTGTTAGTTTCTCTATAGTAAGGTCAGACTAAAGGTGAGCACAAAAAGTGTTTGTTAATGGTGGATCATTCAAAAAAAAAAAAGTAAAAAAAAAAAAAAGTAGTGCAACAAGGAGTCCCATCTTATATTAACTTGCAGTTCTTGAAGATTTTTGTCATCAGGCGGTGTGTCAAGTACCTGTGTGGCTTTGTGGAGCACATGAAGAGAAGTAGGCTTCAGTGAACACGAGGAGTGCTCTGTGTTGGCCGAACTGACAGAGGAGGGGCTTCCCTGCTGCACCTGGGAGGCAGAAACATTCTTCCAATAAACAATACACATGCACATGGGTGTCCTAAAGTGTGAAGTTTGTCACATTAAAAAAAATTTATCAAGATCTCGACCTGCAAGTCTTAATAAAACATGACAGCAAACTGGCAAAATAAACAAAAACAAAATAATATGAAGAGTCTAAAGTCTAGTATAGAGTCTAGTATAAAGAGTCAATCAGAATTACAAAAGTATTAAATTGTCAAAGAAACAGCACTCAGGACTCAGGATGAATTGCAGTGTTTGGAAATTAATTTTACTTACACATAGACTCAAATACCAAAAGGCACAAGCAACAGGTTCATCTAAAGTCTTTCTATTATTATTTGACAACTTGGATGTAAGTGAATTTGCATTATCAGTCTTTTCCACTTCCAGAATATGTTCGTCTTTATGATTTCTTTCCTTGGTTTTGGATATTATAGGAGCTTTTTCCAACAGTAAAACAAACTGCTAGTGTTAATAACAAGAATAGAAGACAGAATGGCAAGAGAGAGGGTTATGAGATAAAAAAGCACAAGAAAGACCACAGAGCAAACATGCTCACCATGACAGGGGGGTTGGAGAGAGAGTGTTGTGGGGAAGAGCGGACCACTGGTGGAATTCCCCTGGCAGGGCTGGTACCAGGACCGCTACCTCCCGCAAACTGACAGACACATAAAGAAGAAGAAAGCAATTCAATGGAAAGACCGAGATGGCTAAAAGAAGAGGCTAGAAAGTAAGTATGAAAAGATATGCACCCAGTACTGAAGCATTTTAGAGGACATGATATGCAGTCTGTACGACAAAGGAAGGTCATTTTCTGTACTCACCTCAAAATAATCACTAATTTTATGTCCTCGTGCTCCTGCTTTGCCTGGGAAGGAGAGACAGGGAGTTCAGGGAGAGGGTGGTGTTTGAGATACTTGATCAAACGGTCATAGGAGAGAATCTTACCTTGACTGCTGTCAAAGTGGTCTGCTTTGCGTTTTCTCACTCTCTGGTCATTTGCCTTTTTCTCTGGAGTCTGTTGGGAAAGCAGCATCCATCAACCAAATGTATAATAAGGTAACAAGAAGATGGTTGGCATAAACAAAAAAATGCTATTTATATGTGAAAGACACTAACCTCTAGCTCTTTGTCACTGAGCGAGCCCACACTGCACAGACTCTGATTGGATGACTCATTTTGATTCTGACCCGAGCCCTGTTAAAATTAGGTAAAAATACATAATGATCAAGCACAGCAAGTAATTAAAGAGAGAGATACTATAAAGAGGCAAGAGATCCGTACATAAAAATTGTACCTTCAACATGCATGTGAAAGAGCACACACACGGAGTTAGAAAACACAGAGGAAAATGGGTGAGAAACAGAGAAAGGGATGCGGCGTTTTGTCTAAATACCATCCCTATTAACTTCCCACCGAAATGCAGCCCTGCAATAGTCCTAATGCCGGTTCCCTAGGTGATGCCTGTCAATCAAATGAATCACATCAGAATTCAGCAGGCACTGTCCAATCAGGGAGAGATACTTAGTCATTCAGAGCACACTAGAGCTCTCTCACTGAACCCTCCTAAAATGGCTGAACATTAGGCATGCTGCTACGGATGTATTCCTCCCTCTGCTGTCTGTCACCTTTAGATAATGTCATCTATCTTTCTCCTGTTCACCATGGACTTAACCATTCCTTAATTCTCTAGAGAATTAGTCTGTAAAAAGCTGCTTTGGTTGGTCTAAGAATGACAGCTGCTTTTTGGACCCCCCCCCCCGAACACCACCACCAAAAAAATATCTTGGTTGTTTGCTCAAGAGGAAATGCACTTTCCAGCAATTTTGGGCCCTCTCTGATCCATTATCAAAAGGTGTCCTAGCTCTTTGTCCTCAAAGGATAACAATTTTCCTTTCTTTATGCCAACTCAGTGATGACAGAGGGAGCAGAAGTGCCACAGGGTTGTCCAAGGTCAAGAAAAAACTAACCTATTCTGAGATATTGATGGGCTTTTAGACCACCAACCCGTCTTTTGTCAGAGCCATTTGTTGACACACTTCTCTCTGGCTTGTCCCACAGACACATTGCATCCCTTGTCATACAGGATGGTAGTGGCATGATGCCTTAGCGAGAGCCGCCATTTTCTCTGCGGCAGCAGCCATGCCATGCTCTGGGCTCATCTCTGCCTATGGCTGGCACAGGGCCCACTCCTGGCACCGACTCTCACTCTCTAACTGTTCCAAGATCACCTTCCACAAAGACAGCTCCGTCCATGTAGCAAGCAAGGGGGCGGAAGGCTAAATGATGCCTCGACTTACACCTGGTCAAGAACTATTTCTGCATTCCTCCTCTGCCTTCTCTCCTCCTCCCCCTACCACCCCTGTCCCGTCTGTGGCCTTTTTGGCAAGCATCACCACTTGCATATACAGCCACTACATCATGAGCCAGGGAGAGATGCCATATCACACCAGCCAAAAAACACAGACACAGCTCAACCTTCTCCAGAGACAGACAAAGAAAAGGAGTGGGGCCAAGCCTGTCCAGGCCAAACAGCAGAATGACACTAAGGCAAAGTGAGACAAAGAAAGAAATAGATTCACAAATGTGTGTAATGGAGGAAATCTGTGATTGCAAGCACAAGAAAAAGATCCCATGCTCCACCTTCGCGACATCTGCTGTAACACAAACCTTAGCTACGCCGACCCCAGTGAAGCGAGCCTCCAACAGCTCCTGCCGCCGGGGGTCCAGGCTATGCAGTTCTTCCATCATGGCTGCAGAGACAAGAGCACAGATTAAGGAAGGCGTAGAGTCTGGAATATTCAAGTGAGAGTGAGGGATCACTGTTTCAAAAGGCATTGGTTGTGATGAGTCATGGCTGTTTTTAGCTATATGGATGTGGAAAATTCTTGTTCTGAGTCATCAATAAGCTTGACAATAATGTTATACACCATCATGTGTGTTGAACAAATACCTGCTACACAACTTGGCAACTCAGTAAAATACTCAAAACACAGACTACACAATCACGGCAAAAAAATATAGGCAATCACGGATACTGACTGTGCATTAAAGACGTGGGCCAGATGTGTAAAGTCACTGCCTGGAAAATTATAGCATCATGTGATAACGCTCTGGCATCATTGGCCTAAGTTACATGGCCCTGGAGTTATGAAAGGTCACTAATGGAGGGACTGCCAAACACATTCACAGCCATGGAAAAGGCCACGGTAGACAATAAGTGCCCAGCTTGCTAGCTTGTGCAAAGGTTAACGTTTAAGTTACACGCCCAACACTGACTGATATGTCTGTATGTTACCCACTCCATGAATACATTAGATACATAATATAACCTACAGAATTCGTGTCTTATTATAATACATTCTAGTCTTGGTCTCGACTCATAACTGGGCATAGTGGCTCATCTATCGTTAAAACAACAAGCACATCGATTTGAAATATCATCAGTGAATGGTCGGCGAGGTAGCTTGCTAACACTGAGCTAACCTTAAATGAGCTAACAAGCCTACCGACGTTGGCCATCACATAGCATTGCAATTGGAGAGCTAACGGTTAATGTTAGCTGGCAACATTTGATGTGATTTTGTCAAACAGTTAACGTACGCAAACCAGGCAGATGCTGATTAAAGTTGTCTCAACTATAGCCGTCTGAAAAGATAACTACTCTGAAAAAACATCTCAATTCCTGCCAGCAACTGTTACACGAACACGTTAGATAGGTAGCATTAGGTATCCAACTGGCTAGCGTCGTCTGTCAAAAAGAAGCATCTCCTCACTTCTGTGTTGCTAGGCGCTCGTGCCACGACGTCTGGACTCGTTGTATCAGGAGACATGTCCATATATATTCTTTTGTTCGACAACCTGACGAGACACTTACTGTAATTTTATATTTCTCGGTCCTCCGGAGGGCCTGTTGTTAACCCTGAAACCGTCTCCGTTGTTTCCCCGGTGCTCGACAGACCCTCCCAGGCTAGGCCGCATCCACAGCCGCGTCCCTCGCGTGCTGATTGTTAACGATCAAGACACGGGAGCGCGCTGTGCAGCTCAAGGTAGACGACGGAGGATTCCCTCGGAGGCCTCGACAACTCCGGGTATCCCAAACCCGCCTTTCTGTACTCCTTAGGCAGGGATCCCCATCACATCCCTCTCTCCGAGGACCATACCCTGCCTAGGTTAGGTATCTTCTTCCACACAATGGCGACCCTCGAGATCCTGCGGTTTTCACCAAGGTATAAATAATGTCTTTAAGCTCGCGTTAGTTACCCCCTATCTTTATCTCCCCCGCTGGTGAGATGAATTTCGGGTCTTGGCTTTCAGCTCGATCAAAACAAAGTTCGGCTCCAGTCGCCTTCCTCCCTGCGGGGAAAAAAACAATCTGTTTCGGAAGTTGGGATGTTGCAGGCGTTTCAGTTGAATCCGGATCGATTCGGTTCGGTTCTCATGTTTTTGCAATGTAAACAATAATCAGTAAAATCTCATATTTTCTCGTGAGATTGTTCAAGCATTTTCACCTTCGTTCAGTCCACGCCTGCCCCAAAATCTCTGGTCTGGACCAATGGCAAATCCCTCTGTACACAATACAATTTACTAGCGCGCGCCCACCCACACAACTAGCAAAATGATCACTTATCGGAAAGTTGATGTTCACACCCACATACCATACTTATTAAATGTAAATAAGTTGCCAAGTTTGGGGGCGGGGGTCTATTTCACACTAGCCATTCAAGTATAAATGGGTTTAATAGGTTGTGGTGATAAGCAAAGCACTATTAGGATAGACACGAAATTAATGACATCCTCCTCCTTTGAAGGATGCTTTAAAATGCTTCAATGGAAATGCTGTTTAGATTTTTATTATCATTTTTTTTTTTTTTCATGTACAAAAGGATCCATGTTTTCTTAAAAACAATGACATTTATTTCAAAACATTAGCTAATTAAAAACAATGGCAGAATAGAAACACTCATATGGAGTAACCAGCCTTTTCTCAGATCACTGAACACATCAGCCGAAAATGAGTAATCATCGCTTTTAAAGCAATGATTGCAGCACCATCTTCTTGATAGTCATAAAACTAGTCCGTTGCCTTTGTTGGCTGAAGGTCGAGCTAGGTGCGTTCCCCCTCCTCAGCCCTGCATGTCAGGTGGCTAAACTCGAGCCTTGCGGTACTTGCACTGGATCCACACCCTGTACATGGTGAGCTGTTTTCCTCTGTTCACCTGCAGCCTTCTGTCCACGAGGTTCTGCACTTTCTCCAGGCCAGCCTCAGTGAACAGCTCGTGAAGCTCATCTGAATTTCAAGAACAGACATGTGTTATACAATTCACCAGAATATTACTAATCATTCTTAAAGGAATTGCTCTTATTTTTACCTTGGGTAAAGAAATATACTCTTGTTCCATCACCTCGGACATAAAAGTTTTCTGAAAGACACCTTCCTGAAACAAGTACGGAGACACAACATATGTATTATTCTACAACAAATTGCAAACATGCCCTTTAAACTTGTGGTCTGTAAGTATTACTTAAACACCTTGGTTTAACAGGTGTCGTACAACCAGACTCACTGTTATCTGCTTCAGGAGTATTCCATAATATTATTTAACATTGTTTAAGAGCACCATACTTTGTCTGCACTTTGAACTGCTTGAATACAGAATATTGCTTTTAAGGGTCTAAGGCGGTGCTACCAGAAAAACACATTTCCAGCGATCAACACAAGTAATACCCCATGAGTAATGGATCTTTATGAGTTTGGACTTCAACCTGACTAACCTTTCTTGAAACGTAGTTGAGCCATATCGTAGCGTCCATAGTCCCTGAGGAGCATCACCCCCCCAGGCTTTAGCAGGTGTGCTAGTCTACTGATGGATGCCTGCATCCTGGAAAGGGGGAAACACATTAAGACAAGTAGTGCAGTATTTAACAAAAGTGGAAATCGGAAGAAAAAGAAGGAGGAAGGTAAAAAAAAAGAAGTTCATACTTGTTGGGATGCAGGGCGGATAGCACAAAGATTAGGACTATAACATCAAGGGTTCCATCAGGGACGGGGTAATTGGCTTCTGCATCACTTAAGTCGTGAACAAAGGCAAAGCAGCGCCCCTGGTCGTACTCTGGATTAGTCTGACGACAAGGAAGCAATTTTAATTCCGTCGTTAGCCCACAACCTTTGAGAGGAGTGCACATCATCCTTTTATGATCTCCCAATCATCTCACCTTGACCAACTCCACAGCAGTGCTGGAGAAATCGCAGCAGTATACAAAGAGTCCCGGGTCACTGCAAAAAACAAAGCCGCAGTTATAGCTTTCTGTGCATATTACACTGTAAGAGAAATAAGAATAGTATTTTTATTTTTTTTAAATGCAAGCGTCTTGTGTAAACTTACTTGTTGGTCTTTAGTATTGGAAAAACAGTGTTCCCCACACCACAGCCCACCTGCGCAGAATGCATCAATTCAGATGACATTTAATTCTTTTGACTCCACTTCTTCACATAAACAGAATACAAATGGTAGTCACTGTTTCAAAAGCACGAATCCAAGTCTAGAAGCAATAGTTGCTAAAAAATGTAAACTGTTGTCAAGGACACACAACTCCAGTTCTCCACAATAAGAAAGGCAACAATGTGATCCATTTAGAAAGATACTGAGTAACTCAAAGAGACACACATACACACTGTTACTAGCTATCTACATTGTGTTTTTCTTATGTGAGATCATGAAAAGTGTATTGTTATGTTTTCTCTGGCTACTGTTACTTGCTCCTTTGGCACAAGAATTTTCTATGAGATTAATGCAGTTCCATCTGATCTTATCTTATGAAGGCTGAATGTCTGAGAATATCTTACTCTGTATTTCCTGATTATTATTTTGAGACAACTGAGTGCTACCTGTTAATTTTTTACAGAAAATGTTTTAACTGTAATTGGGCAATCCGTATAATAGACAATAATGAAGCAGATAGTTCCAGCCATTCAAGTTAATGCATATGTTTTTGGAAGTTCCTCAAAAATATTACCGTTAGCTTTGAGTAAAGTCTGTTAACAAGTTTCTGAGACTGATTTGTTTTTTTTAAAAAAAGCTATTTGAAGAGCGTTTGCTTTAGCAAATCCAGCAACAAACTTTGCATACTTTTCCTTTTATATTTATCTCTTACCTCCAGAATGCGGTATGTGGCAGAGGAGCCAGGAAAGTCCTCATCAGTGTGAGACAAAGCAGCAGATTCCCCGTGTTGTTCTTGATCCAGGCTGTCCTGTTTCCTGTCATCTGCACCAGCGATGTCAGGATGGGATTCATGTTTGAGGCTGCACTGTGGAGCCAACTCCGGGAACTCCGTGAAGAGCCAGTGACGGTCTTTGAAGAAGCGATTCTCATGGATCGTGTAAAAATCGTTCCAATACTCGTTGGCCCGGTTGTCAAATTCCTCTGCAAAGAAAAAGGTAAGGGAGTAAAGCCAGTGTCCAAAGTGTTAATGCATAAAATTGATTACACACCATTTCATTTAAGTGGTAATTAAATGCGTCAAAAGATCAAAGATCAAAAGTTAATATGAGCTGGTTAGTTTATACGTCACATAAAACTCCAATTAAAGAGAAATAAGCCAATAATTATGCCACTTTGCTGAATGCTGTTCTCTTCTGTTAGCGATTCCTAACGTTAGTCATAATGTGAGGTTTATACTACGATCCACGAGCCTGGACAGCAATAATGCAACCTTGTTTCTCTGAAGGCAGCGGCTGATTGTTTTCTGAGACTTTCTTCTTGGCAGCTGCCTCTTGTTCATCGGTCCACTCCACGTTGTCCCTGTTGACAACAAAACAGTATTATCCACTGTGGACGAAGCAAGGTGGAAGAAAATCAGCACAGGAGCAGTTGAAGATGAAGGTTTTCTTGTGACAGTTCAGACAAGGCTAGGAAATTTCCCAACTCTATCAGACTGGTGGCAATTTACGCCTTGCATTTTATACATTATATCACACAGTCCATTCGACAAAATATATTATGCGAACGTATGACACTAGACTGTGCAGCATTGATGTTTTTTATTTTTTGTTTAGAGCTAGAATGTAGTCTGAAACAGAAAACTAATTGTTAATTTGATTATTGCACTATACAGTAGTTGAAGAATTTCAATTATTTTGCTATTTAACACCCACTCAGACTTACAGATACTATGATGAGAGTTTTTTGTAACCACAACAAAATACCTCCTTTAGTAAACCCCCAGACAAAACAGCAGATATTTAAAGTAATTTAATCGGTGAAAAGTTGTAACTGAAGTCTTGCTGAACTACTGTTAGCAGTGACAATGTCCCAGCCTGGGGACACTATTCACATGGACGTAGGTCTGTCCTTTTCTGGTATAAGACACCTACCATGCGTTGTGCTGGAAGACCTGCCGCGGGTCTGTGAGGAAACGTGTGCCGAACTGAGGTCTCTTGATACCCTCGCTGGATGACTCTGTCCCAATCAGCCCCGTTCCACTGCTACCTCCCTCCACTCCATCCTCAGCGAGGGGCGCCGCCATGTTGGAAATGACGTGACGGAAGAAGGGCCGGACGTTTAATTATGGTGCATTCAAGAACCGGTGGAAATACTGAAAAACAAAAAAACAAAAACAGAATCCTAGAAATACAGGATAAAAGAACAGGGGGTTAATGCAATACAGTTAGACCGACGAGTGGATGGTTTTGGCTCGAAATATCCTACGTGTTTCTACTTTGTTAAACTTCCAGTCTTCTCCTCTACACGTGTGTTGTGGAAGCGAATCGCTGCAGTGTTTATACACTAGAGGGAGACATTTGTCAGAGTTTTTTAAGCGGTAGTGAAACACACCTATTAGAGAAAAACACTGGGACACTTTACATACTTTACAGCTGATGGCGCAAGGTAGGGGCTGGGTTTATTTGCACCACTCTGTAGGTCTCCCCAGTCCAAAAAACAAACCAGATAATGGCATTTTGTTTTTATTATTTTGTGCGGAGAAAAACTTACATTTAATCTTTCCATACATTTGTTGATGGATTATTGTGACGTTTGACAAGATCCACATTCCAGCACTCAGAAAGCTTTTGCACATGTACCTTACACCTATCATACAGTAGCTCAGAGGTAGAAGGTAGGTACATCATACTCTCCACGAGTCCTAAACAAATGTGATTCTTTAGAACGCAGTGTTAAAGGCAGTGCAATCACTGTGTTATATGCATAATCAGTGTAAGGAAACCAGGCTTTTCTAAACTGACATACATATGTTTGGGGCGGCTGTGGCTCAGTAGGCAGAGCGGGTTGTCCACAAACCAGACGGTTAGCGGTTTGATCCCCGGAATGTGCCACATGCCGAAGTGTCCTCGAGCAAGACACTGAACCCTCAGTTGCTCCCAGTGCGTGGCGTGTGTGTGTGAAAGTGTGTGTGCTTGTGTGAGCGAATGGGTAGATGCGTCTGTGACTGTAAAGTGCTTTGAGTACCAATAGGTAGAAAAGCGCTATACAAAAACAAGGCCATTTACCATTTAACTGTACTGTGAGTGCAACCCCAGAGAAACCCTAAAATGTTATTTACAAGACTGAGAACAACAGCAACAGCAGAATGTTAGTGAACATCTTGATTGAGCAATTATCTTTACTCCCCTCCTGGTAGTGAAGATATCAACACATTATTTAGACCACTGATGACAAGTGCATGCAAGAGACAGCAAAAACAATTATCTAACTTGTCAGATTACAGAGTATTACCATGAAACCAAACTTAAAATTGATATATATATATAAAAAAAACATTTGATGTGGATGGTACTTTAACCCAAGCACTGCACTGATACTGTTCAGAACAAATAATGTACATAGTTAGAAAATGTAAGAATATTTGTAAACGTTAGATACATCATCAGCAGGGAGCAAATTATACAGTACATTTGTTCTGCAGTTGTACTCCTAACTTGTTATGTTGGACACAGAAAACCACAATGTCTTCAGTCTGATCATGCGGCCCATGCAACAGGAAATGGCTTGAATCGAAACAGAGTGGTAGAGTGAAGACAATATCATCAAAGTACCCGTGCATACTAGCATTTGTTTATCTCAATATTTTACAGTCCCCAAACTATCTGAATAGAGCTTCACCCTCGATCTTCTTGGAAATATAAAACACCATATATCGATGAATTTACTTTTTAACGAGTTAAACAACTGCTGTGTTTTTATTCCAGAAATTTCATACCGTTTATTGCTTTGGATCTGAAATGTGAACCTAAAATAACTTGTCGTTTAATTATCTGATCAAGTCAAAGGGTAAAAGTAGCTTTTGCATTTATTTTCTGAAAATTATCATCAAGGTTCGTGGAAATGTTGGTGACGTCAGATCTTTGTGCAATCCTCTTTGAGTGACAAATGAAATGAGCCACATCCTGAGAGGCAGCCAGAGAGCTGTAAAACCACAGTATGGCAACGTTCATCTCCCATATAAAAAATAAAGAGAAACTCTTCACCAGTTAATAGGTTCAGTTGCTGAAATTCATCCATGTCATTTGCCGTGCAATAAAATCTGCTATACACAAATATAGAATATGGCATTTCAGTGTGACACAGTGAAGTCGGAAACAAACAAATAATTAACAGTTCAGCAAAGATCAATTTTTTTTTTTTTTTTAAGAACAACTATGTGTGTATGAGTAGCATTTGTAAAGTCAGTTTGCATCTCAACACACCACAAACTTCTCTGAAAACCTAGTCTTTTTACTGCAGCTGTTACCATTACACCACATATTTATTTTAAAAAAAAGGAAGTGGTCATGCCCATGAAGCTCAATGTCTTAATATTATGGTTTGCATTTTAGGTATAATGCTAAACTTTCCTGTGTTTCATCTATATTTTGTTTGTTTAATTTAAAGAAAATGTAAGGTTGTATTCAGCGACATATTCAACATATATGTAAAAAAACAAACAAAAAAAACAAAAACAACAGAAAACCTTTTAAGCAACAGATACTGCAGTAGAGTGGGAAGCCTAAAAGCCCACACAAAGTGACTCAATCAGGAGCAGTTCCTGTGACAGCACAGAAGTTTAGAATAATGAACTCCTCCATAAATGCATGAGCAGCATTAAGTGACTGCTACAGCCATGGCAGCAGAATCCCAAACCACCTCTGACTTATATGTGAACAGTTGTAATCATTTTTACAGTATGTACAATTATTACATCATGTTGTTAACAGCAATTACTACTTTTCAGTAGCCGGTCACGTGACAGTGTAAAACCTTTTCCCATTCATTTCTGTGCTGCTACATTCCCTCTCTGTCGATGACCCCTGAGATTCTCTCCATCGTTCTGAGCAGTTACTTGCCTCTGTACGCTACGTTGGTAAAGGTGGAGGTGGCACCTTTATACAGAGGATTGTTAGCCTGAGAAATGAAAACACAGGTCATGATGTATGATTCAGTCCCACATTGCAATCCAAGTACAGTTTAGACATTCCTCTTTAGAAGGCAGCAATATTCTGTTATAATATTGGTAGTATTTCACTAGTAGTTGTTTCTCACCGTATCCCATTTGGCTTTGGCTCTCTCCTCCTCAAACTTGGCAAATTCTCTGCGATCGTGGATGGTGACCCACAGCTTCCAGATGAGGAGGCCAACAAGACCCAGTAGCAGAATGGCTCCGACCACCGACAGGAGCACGACCAAGATATCTGGACCCTCGGGGCACACTGAGAGACAAGGGACAGGAAGAGGAACAGAGAGTCAAGATAAGCTATAGTTTCCGGTGCAGTTCTGTTTGCTAACTAGAGGAGTGCACATGAAGCTAAGCAACTGCAGCAGTCCAACATCTTATACTTCATTTCCCAGTTATCTGTTACTTCATCACTATGTGTAATATTCTATGGTGTAAGAAGTCTGTAGCTGTGGGAAACAGGCTGATATGCTCTGTTGATAATAATAACACATCGCTAGGTGCACACACTGTTCCCTTGTTGCCATGGTCTGCCAGAAACAGACTGAAATGTCATTTATTTAAGAACACACTATTCTGTCCTCATAATGTATCTATATTATAATGCTCACTTCCCCAGCTGTTAGAATGTCCCATACATCCACACAGAACTCTTACAGTACCTGGTTCTTTTTCCACGAACAGAATGGATTTGCCACTTTCATCTTCATAATACTGGAAGTGCTCCACGCAGCCATCATCATCTTTGTAAGAGCAGTTCACTGCATTTCTATCATGGAAGACTGGGGGATAAAGATCATGAGAAGAATAAGATGAATGCATAATTCGGTCGCTGTTCATCAGGAGCAGGGATGCAACAGTTTAACATTACCACATCATGTTAAGATCACAGTATGTAGTCAGGCGAGTTCTCACCCAGTTTATCCACTACTTGAATTTCATCTTTGCAGAATCTATTGCAGGTGTTGTCCTTGGTATATTGTCCCCTCTTGAAGTGCTGACACTCGACGCACTCCCTGCAAACACAGTCACACACTTTTACCCTTGTACAGTGTACGCCACTGATTCTCTTTGTATGCAGTGCGGTTATGTGGTTCAGTTTCGCATTCAGAAAAAGATATGCATGTATAAAGTTTGAAAAGGTTTGACCTTTTACGTAACACCACACCTGAATCCGTTAAATAAAATATGCAGGGGAGCAGTTTGTGCTGTCATCTTGGAATGTTGAAAGTGAAACCAACTCCATCAGAGTATTTTCCTAGGAAGCTTTGGGGGCTGAAGATGGCAAAATCAGTTGTTCATCATAGATGTGGCATGTACACTGATCAGCCACAACATTAAAACCACTGACAGGAGAAGGACATAACATGACCATCTTGTGACAATTTAATGTTCTGCTGGGAAACTTTTGGACCTTGCATTAGTGTGGATGTTACTTATATCTTACTTGATATATATATAAGAACAGCACAAGGTGTTGATCTGGCCTCCACATTCACTAGATCCCAACAGATGATCGTGCAGTTATACAGTTGGCAGAACAACAAAGTGGTACTAATAAGATGCAGAGAAGCCTGCGGTGGTACTTTACAATATTAAAAGTCCCCAAAGGATGATCCATTTCCATTGCGGACATTCCATGTGTTTCCTTACTGAGCTCCCATCACATCCCACATCCCATCATCAAATGTCATCTTTGGATACAAGATATATTATACACTACTTTCATGGTAGACTGCACGAAATTTGCTTACCACATTTATGCTCAATTTGAAATAAACCACACAGGCCTTACCTGTAACGATATCCTTAGGACAAAACTTATGTTATTAGCATTACAACTGATTTCTGGCTTTAAAGGGGTGCTGTAGAAAACACTAGCGTTGCAAAAATGTGGGACTGTGTAACTGAGAAAGAGTGACTGTTTTCTGTCAGTTCAAACACTCACTTTTTAATAGTGCAGGAGTCAGGACAGGTGGGGCATTTCTCACAGGTGGCTCCGTAGGCACCGGGCTGAGTGCACTGACAAACTCCACACTCGCAGTTCCCCCTGGCGCTGCACAGCATGCCGATGCTGGACATGCAGGTGTCTGTACGTGTGGTGCAGTTACAGTTTTCACCTTTCCAGCCAGCATCGCACTGGCAGAAGCCACAGTTACACTTCCCGTGATCTGAAAGAATCACAAGTACATGGGTGGGGCTTGGCAAACAAAACAAAGTACATATTGCACAACTGCATATTAATCACTGTGTGTGTGTGTGTGTGTGTGTGTGTGTGTGTGTGTGTGTGTGTTCTGTTTTACTTAAGGACGAGGGTGAGTGTGTTCATGATGTTTTATTGTTCTATTGTTTCAGCTCCACAGTGCTTATGAATGGATTGCCTATAAACCCGTTTTAATAACATGTTGCACGCGCAGACAAGTCTCTGGATCTGTCTGCAAACATGTAAACACCAGCTTAGTGTTATGGATTTGGCCACTTATCTATAAATATTTATAAATTGATTGATTTTTATAAAATTAGAATGTCAGCTCTCAGCAACATTAGTTGGTTGTTATTGATTGGTTAACTGATTTATTGAACAAAAAATGCTCCTGGATATGAAATTCATTCCATTCATGTGTCTTTTTTTTTCTAATTCTATTGTTGAAGTTCCAGTCTGAGACAAGCGAAAGCACAAAGGCCGGGGGTCATTCTAGGAACAGTGTTACAATTACGTGGCCGTTCGCCGACGGGATCTATGGGCGAGCTTTACTCCCTATGGCTGAGACACCTCACATCAACACACTAAGCTACCTTTCGAAATAATGGCAAGGCCCCAGAGATTGCAGCGTTCTTAGCAGGATACTAAACAGGATTTGGCACTGGATGACTAAGAGCAAAGTGAGTCACAGCCCAGCTGGATCACCAGAGTGTTTGTGTGTGTGGGGTGGGGGGTGGGGGTTCCTAGGGTCCAAGGGTTCCTAGTTTCAAAACGGAGAACAAATGATCTACCGTTGTAAAATAGAGGAAACAATTCCCCCAGGATCCACCCTGTCAAGCTTCTCTTTTGGACAGTGTTTGTGGCAGGGCTAGGATCAGACATGGTTACTGATGGTGTTAATGGTTAAGGTCCTCGCATGTAAGGCTTGTCAGTGCAATCGGCAAATAATCTTTCATACTCTGTCAACAAGATAACATTTGAGACACATAATAAACAAGATAAATCCAAGTCTCACGTCATGTCTCAGTTATTTTTTGGACTGTGGATCACGTTGTTGTCTTTTTCTCATTAGTTGTAGTTGACTCATACACACTAAGGGGATTTTTTTAGCCCCCTCCCCATGAGACTGCACAGTAATCCTGTCCATTAATCACATGCCAGAGCTTTAGAGAAGTTTAACAGAGGGCGGGCATGATAAAAGGACAAGCAGATACTGTAGTGAAGCGAGGACAGACACACACTGGAGAGGAAAGAGGTCAGGAAAATTGCCAACAGAGGAATGCAAACTTTCCTGTTCTCTCTTCTCTCGCATTTATGGGACCTGGGGCTGTACTTGCTGACTCCTACTTCCTGGCCCTGCCCCAGTCTCACAGTCCCTCAGCAGTGGAAGAAATACACAGCCCCAGGGGATATGTCACTGTAGCTTCAGTTGAACTGGGGCCAAGGGTCAGTCGTTCTTTAAAGACCGAGACTGCAACTTAGCGGTCTTTGACTGAGCTCTGTGCATCGTCTTATATGGGTTATGTTTTTGTGTGTGCAGGTGAGTGTGGGAGCCCAAGCTCCTCATAAAAAAAAAAAAACAACGCCTTTGAGACAGACTCCTTGCCGAACGTCTCTCTTGTTGGTACATGTCACATTCCTGGAAAACTTCAGCTTGGTGCGGTTTTAAAAGGTGAGATGAATATATTTACAACCATTTGTCTTTGGTCATCATTTTGGTTATCTGACAGCCATCTGATGGGCACTGCACTTTCAGTTCAGTTCAGTGAAACTGCGTGGCATCACTGTTCAAATATCTGGACCTTTCATTTCCCTATTTGATGGTGAAAGTGTATTTTATGGTAAACCTTTTTGCTCTCCTGGTCTAATAGGAGATGCCTTTATTTATCACTTCCCTGTCCTTGCCCAAGGCCACAGCCACAGAAAACATACGTACAGCCATGTTCACAGACTGACTCTGACATGTAAACACGAGAATCTCCTCATTCCATTTGAGTCAGAGTTCGCACACACAGCTACAGTCTGCTCTGCTTAATGTATGCTAAGATAAAAGAGCAGTTTCCCATGATGCCATAGTTCAGTGTCTTTCTTCACAATCATAGATCCAAACTGCTGTTACATTAAATTACCCAGTGACAGAGCCTATTAAAGTTTTATTGGTGTAATTGAGTAACTGCACTGAGCTGTGCAGACTTGTAATGGGGAGTGAGACCACATCATGGAGCAACTGCAGCGATCGGGTGTGTCTAGATCGACTATTCGTTTACAGGCCTGGCAGAGGATCGGTCATTTGTAAGCAGCAGTGGTTGTGTTTATCAGTCAGATTATTAATGATAATTAAAGAGTAAAGAAACTTTTTTTTTTTTTTTTTTACAAAAGCCGTGCTCACTAAAAGCTATGTAAACTAACTAAGATGTGTTTATAGACTGAGATAAGCAAACTACAAGTCATCTAGGTAGGATGAGGCCTCAGAGAAGCAGAAAGGAAGGAAAGCACAGCTTTCCTTCCTTTCGCTATTAGTCACCAAGAACAACTTTTCATGCCACAACCCATTTCCTCGTTTGTGATAATGGTATGATCATTTATACACCATGACAGCATCCGCACAACTCAACTGAGAAGAATCTGTGTTTCTTCGTAGTTTGGGTGGATCAACCCTTTAGGTCCGGTGATTTTGCTCTAGTTGTTTAACATGGTTTTAAGATATATTATTGTCATCCATTTATTTAATATTGAGTACTGAGGATTAGCTGGATGTGACTGAGGCGTCTCTCATGTGAGACTGGAACTTTGACATGATTGATTGAGTAAATCTGGTGAATAGCCGGTAGATGTCTTATTTTTAATCGTGTACTCGCCATAACTCTACTTCTGGGAAAACTGATTGCTTGCATACCAGTTTTTTTTTTTTTTTTTTTGTCATATCACTGTCAAATCTAAAACCGCAGAGAGAAAACACGCTCATGATGGAAAGAAGTGTATCTACTCACCGGAGCACAGAGCCCCTTTGAAGCGCAAGCAGTTGAAGTCGTCACATTCGCAGTACTTTCCCCACACCTGACCAAACTCATTCGAGCGACAGGAGCACTGTCCACACAGACAGTCGCCTCTTCCGCTGCACACTGGGCCGTTTTGCCGTTGGATGCAGTTGACATCATCATCAGGACGGTAGTCCTCTACTGAGCACTCGCATTGTGGGCCCAGATGACCGTCGTAACACTTGCAAACACCGCACTCGTAGGTCCCGTTGCCGTTGTTGCAGAAGGGGCTGTTGGCTTCCGCCTTCGACTCACAGTTACAACCACAGGCAAATTCCACCGTGATCTCCAGGGAATCCTTGAAGCCCAAAGGTTTGATAGTAAACGTACGACTCTTCTCACTGGGGCAGCGACTCAGCTGAGCCTCTACGTTGAAGGACACCTGAAGCAGAGGAAAGGTGTCTGTAAACACCACATGCATACCTGTACGTGGATGCGACATATCATCATCTGAGCTGATACGTACAGTGTCTCCAATCTTGAGGCCAGAGCAGGACTTGACTCCAGGGATGACCTCTCCATTTAGGCAAGTGGCATTGAAGACGAGATTCAGCTCCTCTGGGACTTCCAACTGCTCCAGCTCCACTTTAGAGCGAATTTTCTACATAAAGTTATCAATCACATGTGTTTGTTTTTTGTTTAGTTGGTGTACACATTCAAATGGAATTGAGATTACACTTGAACATTTCATTTTTTTTTCCCCCCAGGCAATTCTTACCGCATAGGCCCCCTCAATTAGTTGAATAACATTCCCAGAGTCAGTAGACAACGTTCCCACAGTTGTGCCTGGAATGAGCTTACTGTAGTCCTGGGAGAAGAAACATGACAACAACATCATGGTATTTTTTTTATTTATTATTTCAATACTGATAATACATTCATGCTGTGTCACAATCAGTTTACTTTGTTTACCTTGTAAAGCTGAACGACATCACTGGTCACAGCAAAAACTAAATTGATGTTGTTTTCAGACATTTTCTCCGTCATGAGTGCCAAAGAGGGATAGTCCTGGTAGACACAGGAAGCATTGTTATGGAAATAATGAATCGGCCCAAAAGCTCTTAAAATCAGTCAGAGTGTCTCCATTTACCAGCACAGTTGATTTGTTGTAAAGGTTCTCGTTATTAAGGTGACATTGTCCGTCATTGGGCTGGACGATGCCTGCTATACGTCCATCCAGAGCAATGTGAGTTTTGGCATCAGTAGTAAACACCAGAAGGTGCGAGGCATCTGAACGCCAGCCAATTTTGCCCTAATGATAATGAACGCATGAATAAATGAGACACATATTAGAGATTCAAACATGTACTGTGTGCATGCACACACTCACATGTTTGGCACATCAGTGAGCATGTGTATCTGGATCGGATTTTATTTATATATAGATATATATATATATATATATATATACCTTGCACACCACAGCCTGCATGATGGCATCAAATCCACCCTCTGGAGCGTCCCTGTTTCTAGACACCTGCTGTTTCTCCACCTCCTCAGTGAATCGAGCTACCGTCTCTGTCAGTGGCAGCACGTTTTTGAACCCGAACTGAGCCTGGCATTGGTCATTAATCCTGTTTACATTGGAAAGGTGAAAAGGGAAATGAGTGAAGCAGAAAAATCTAATTCCAGTTGTTAAACATACGAGAATACTGTTACAACCAAACACCAACCATATGCTCCCTACCTACCTTTGGCAAGGGTTTGTCACCATTTCTGGGGGTGACATATACATGTAGGGGGATGTGGTCTTGTCCACAAAGGCTCCAAACCCCATGCGCAGGTTGCTTGTGGTCCGGCCCATGGTCACAGCTAGCTCATTGCCCAGGGTGCGTAGGCGATCCAAGTCATCCTTCATTGAGTATGAGAGATCCATCAGGTAGTAGAGGTCCACAGGGTAATCTTCCACCTGTTTCACAGTCACAGTGAAACGCTTGGCATCGCCTGAGAGGGAACGATAAGAGAGCCACACAATTTGAGAAGAGGATGAAACTGATTGACTGCACTGCAAACTGAACTCCACGGGTTATTTAACCTTTCATTTGTCTTTCAAGTGAAAAATGCTAAGTACTATTCTCTAGCCACTGGGGCATGTTGAGCAATAATAATAGTCCTTGGTTTCTGGCTTCATACGGATACCAATGAATGTATCTGGTCTTGAGCAGTATCAGATTCTATAAGCTTTCTTGCTGATGATTTCTGGTGGGTGTGGACATACCTGGTCTTAATACCATACGGAGTTTCTGAGGCTTGACCTGAGTGACATCATCAGCTACACCCGATGCCTTGTCGCTGAGCGGTTTATCTTCCAGAAGAGTCAGGGTGCTGGAGGGAAACTCCAGGGCTTCCTGGCTGCAGCCTCCATTCAGCAGATTCTGTTTTAGGTCGCAGCGAGAAGCGCTGGATCCCCCCTTCCCAAAGGCCTAAAACAACCACATCCAAATGGTGATCAAATCTAGAAGAAAATGTTTGTTCTAATAGCGATTTAAGATACAGGAAAGAAACATCAAAGGATGACAGCTAGAAGAATGCAGTTGGGAAATGAGGTTTTGCTCCAACTTGCTCCAAGCAGCAATGAACGGGGGGAGCTATGAGGCAATGTATGTGTTTTTACCTCCTGAGAGCACCATGCACAGCTGGGGTGAACAGCTAGGCAGGCTTGACAAGTGGTGACTCCTCTGGATGTGCATATGTTGGAACCTGTGATGATACAGCCCAGACATATGAAACGAAAAAAACGGGAAAAGAAGAAGTGGTGCGCTGCTGTGTGCAGACAACACTGTGGAATCAGCGTTCCAGTGCCACAAAGCTCTGTTGCCAATGCACATACCATCATATGAGGCTTTTGCTGATGCTTGCAGCTCACACATTATACTAATTACTGCAAGCTACGTTAAATGTGTCATTCAAGCTAAATGAATTCCAAACTTGTGTTGTTATCTTGCGTGGCCCCAGGGCGTGGCCCACTGAGGTTCAACATTGAAACAGTGTTTATTAATTTGGTGAATTTGAATAAAACATCAGCAGTCTGACAGTAATATGAAAACATTATCATATTTATTTTAACCTTTGAATATCTGCCTGAAAACATCAGCTTCCTCACCAGTTACAGCCCCTTGACACAAATAAATAATTAACTGCCACTTTAAGGTTTTTCAGTTATTTCATTTGTTGACTGGCTTTGTGTTCTTCCCAGTTAGCCAGGGGATATTTCAGAGTGTACAAGGGCAGCCTTAAAACCACAATCAAACATTTACTATGCGCTGATCAATGTAGTCTCTACTGTGGAGTCCGTGGACGGGAAACTCGCTCACGGCTTTTTCAGCCCCTTATAAGGAAAGGTGGAGAGAGCTCCAGTGTCTCTCCATTCAAGCCTAACAGTGAATGAGTCCACGTATTTAAATATTCCACTAACAATCCGTGTGAGTGATGGATTACTCTATGTCAACAGAAACTGGCACGCTCAGAGATGTACTACTACAAGTTCGGTGCTGGGCACCTCAGCAGCAGGTGAAAGTTTTAAAAGTTAGCGCAAGAAATAATAATAAAAAAAAAAAAAACACATATCTTACCGAAGACGGTTGATGCTGAGGACAAAAAGAAAATGAGTATCCCTAGACGGTTTATTAACGTTCCCATGACTGGAGCGTAACGGAGTCGAGTTTCAGTTGTGTCTTCTGTGTGTACTCCAGGGCTTGTTCACTTCGCAACTTGAACGCCTTTCCTCATTCCGCCCGGTGGGTTACAGCCTACCCCCTCATGCACGAAAAACCTCAATCCGCTGAGACTATTGTCTCTCCGTGGCTGGATAACCTTCAGTGAGAACACGGGGGGTGAAAAAACGAGGAGTGGACGATTACGCAAAAACTTACTTCATTTTTATTGCATCCGGCAGAAGGCTTTCACAACAGCTTTGTGTTTTTTTTTTTTCTGCCCTTCCTCTGAAGAAACACCTGTATAATCCCTGCAAGGTGGAACTCAGGTGAAGAGTGGGGAAGAGTTTGACTAATAACTTATAAGTATATGGACAACTTTTTTCCTTGAATAGGTAGAGCAACGTGTAATTATAGAATTTATGAACAAAGCTCATAAAGACCATGATCTCTTGTTTTCCAGATGTAAACACCTCCTCCTTCACCGAGTTGTGTAGAAATAGTGGCTATCAACACCAGTCTACATTGTTTTGTCCTTTATGAGTGAGCCTCATAAGATTCTTTATTCCTTTATGGAGCGGAAATAGGACAGTAGCATATAGGATAATTAAACTACTATCATGTACTGTACAAGTATGTAAGTGAATGAAGCCTTCCTGACCATTTGGTGAGGTCTTGTCCAGTAGACCACATCATAGTAGATGGCTGATGCCCCAAAGTACCGTCTTTAACAGACCTTTGTTGACCTTTCTTGTGGAGTGCATCAGTGTTGTCGCTCCAGTCCATCTCACTTTTCGACCGGTACGGTAGCCAAGCGTCTCCACCTGCGGCAAGTTCACCTCCAGCCTTCTGGTTTTCCATGCGTTAATCTGGAGGCAGTTGCCTGGCCCTCTGTATTCCCTGTCCTCATCTGTGATGAGCGCGACAGTTGCAGAGTCATCAAAATCCATCAAAATCAGTGCAGTTGCAGACTGAAACTTTAGACTTGAATGAATGTAGCAGTCACATTTCTGAATTAGACACTGGAGATGATAGTCATTGTTAATTTGCATGTAAAAACTGTTTCAGGTGACCTAAACCGTGTCAAATTTGAACTGCTTTGCATGTAATCCTGTCCTCTACTGGTCAGAAAAGGGAACAGCATGTAAAAGTCACTTTGTGATCTGGAGCTCAGGATTAATGGATCACAAACAACAAAAACTTGACCTATAGTACACTAAGATGCAGTGGCAGTATTCATAGTAGGGGAAAAATACACATAATAGGATATATGCAGTAGAGTTCATACTGCGACCTGGAGTTTATTTGTTTTAAAGTGTCTGACTTTGCCGCAAGCCATTGCTGTGTAATTTAAATTCCCTATAGAAAATCTCCATTTCCTCCTCTCTAAATTTATGAATCTGATAAGTCCTTGCCACAGAAAGCCTCTTCTCATAGTGAATGGCAGAGCAGACCGAAATTTGACAGCTTCTAAAACAAGAGAAATGAATAAGAAATAAAAAACAATCCAAAATGAGACAGACAATGGGATAAATGGTGGGACTGCCATACAGAAATCAAGTTTGGGAGGTGTGTGGTGGTGGTGATATGAGCGTGGTGGGGCTTGTAGAAGCAGACAATGCCTCTTATCTCTGCACTTGTCCATTTATTGAATCTTTATCCCTGTGCCCTGCTCTTATTCTCTGGCTGGTTGCTAAGTTACTGCCACCCGTGTCCAAGAATTGCCGCTAGAAGAAATGACAGAAATAGAGAAATAAGTAGAAAAGCTATAATAGTCAACTGTTCTGCTGGCATTAAGCTCTCAGTGTGGGCGGGTGGCGCAGGTAATACACTGTGGGCAATGAAAACCCCTCTTCAGTATTGACTGATTCGGATCTATTGGCCCCAAAGCCATCTGCGGCGACCACCTCCACAGATGAATGGCATTTTGGGAAGAGCATAGCGCCGGTTGCCCTGAATAAAGAGCCACAGAGTGGGTCAGATGGCAGCCAATTAAGACGGAACAAGAGGCATAGAGGGAGGGCTAGAGGCAGAAAGGGGGATGGAGAGGTCCTGACCTGTGTTACCGATCCATCCAGAGCCCTTTAAGCTTTTCACTGAGTCTGAGAATGCTGTTGCAAAGAGCCAATATCAAAACGCAATCATTCTCAGAGAAAATCAGTGTTTGGTTAACCACAGCCAGCTTACCCTTTCCTGCTTCGCCGGGTTCAACAGGCAGGTGGGAGGGTCAAGTGAGGAGATATGAGTTTTCCCCAGGTGAGTGGTCAGCCGGCTTATGAAATGTGCCCCACAGTTGCTGACGTCGGACGATGTGTGTTTGGGTTGTCACCCTTCGCTATATCTCATCTCCCCCCTCCTCTAGTCCCTCTGGTCCTGAAGCTTACATTTCCCTCTCAATGGATGACAGAATATACGAGAAGCAGAAATAAATAAACGCGGAGGACACATGAGGGATGAAGAAATTGAAAGAGAGCTTATCTGTTCTTGTGTTCTCAAACACATTAGAAGTGGCCTGCTGTTAAATTCTATAAGAGAAGACAGCAGGAAGGAAAGGAGCTCAAGGAACAAAGAAAACAACTTGGTGAAGACGGGAGGAGAAAAGACAATGCTCATGGTAGCCTGCGTTACTGAGACGTGGAGATGTGTCTAATTGGAAATGAAGTTAATGGGTGGCGGCTGGGCTCATAGGATGTCTGCGCTGGAGAGACAGATCAGGAATTTCTTCAATTAGATTTATGAATGCTGTAATCTGCGTCTCAAACAAACAGATTTTCTGCAGGCATCCAAGCGGACAGGCTGCAGCAGGGGCCACGCGCACTCGTGGAGAGTGTAATATCTCCCTGCAAATCAAAGCAATGAAGTCATTATCTCCTTAAAATAACTTTGATGACTGATGGTTGCTTGGTGTGGGGTTGATGTGGGGCGCCACTCCGCTGTGGCGCTGCATCCTTGCAATTTGTATCAGTGTGTAATTAATGACCGTATTTACATCTACGTGATTAAGCGATTAAGATTCCCAAAGATAGCAGAGATCAAAATATGGCCTCTGACACGTTCTCTTAAACAATTGGTTTATTCCTGTTTGATATTTACAACAAGCTTTTTACATGCACCATTTACTCTCCCCAGCGTTTCCTGGTATTTAATTGCACACGGTCCTCCTTCTCCAGCTCGCCCAGGGATACAGCCTCTGCCTCGCAGCTCTGTGTGAGCTTTGATCAGCTAATAACGGCACATCTTAGGAGAAATCTGTTAATTGGAAAGGGGGGATGTTTTAAGAAATGTCAGCTCCCTCTGGGGTGATGGGGCCACAGAGGGTGTGTCCACTCCCTGACTCGGGTCCTGTGTCTGCACCACAAACAAAAATGATGTCGGGGGGTACGGAGTAGCGGGGAGGTAGGCGCGGTCAAACACCAAGTCTTTGTTGCTAGGGATGTCTTCACTTAGTTTGTGTTGCTAGGCTGCCAATTCCCTCATGTTAAGTGGAAACGTTCCCCCCCTCTCCTCCGTCCAGGCGCCTCCTCGCTCCCTCCCTCTGTTTCTCCTCTAAACCAAAATAACTTCACCAACCATCTGTCACTGGGCTCACAGGTCTACTGTTGCTTAGGAACAAGTCAGACACTCAAATTCGTGTACGCATCTTCATATGAATATGTCTTCATATACAGTAATACCAACAATAACTGCCAGGAAGAAAAGTATCCATTCCCATGACTGGGGCACTATTGAAAGGTGGAGCCCTCACAGCAAACCCTCAGTCTGATGCACCACAGAGTTGAGTTATAAATGAGCAACAGGTTCTTTAGAAGCTTTGAAATAGCCTTCAGAGAAATTAAACCGTGACTAATAGATGTTCTAAAGAATTTGATTATTAGTTCAACAGTGACATGCCGGTTGAAGTTTCCTCCTGCTCGACTTTGCAAAGACTTTTCCCTCATTTGTAAATTCTCTGAAGTTTTGTTGATAAAAGCCTCACTGAGGCATTGTTGGATTCTAACTGTCGCAGAGGATTTACATGTTGACAGAGAGATTAGGTGTAAGTACAAGCTACTTTCCATAATCACACCCCACTGAACAACGGAGCAGAATCAAATCGTGAAGCGGCGATTTACATGCCGCAAATGAATGTACGGCAGCCCAATCAAAAGGCTAATGAGATGATTTGATCTTATTGCACACAAGCGTTTGTTTGTCGTCTGTTATCAGCCGTTAATAAACCATCTGAAGGTGAGCGGCGCGCAGGCTCATGAAGGGCTTTCTGTGGATGGAGCTAATCATTGTTTGTACACACGCTTGTCAAGTTGGTGACTGAAAGCAGCTTAGCCAGACATCAGGAGCATCCCAAATTGAATTCTGTGGCTTTTGCTTTTAGACAAACAGCGGATTAATCTCACAGGCTCCGCGCACGAGTGTTGGGAGTGGTGATGTAAAAATGTTTCAGGCGTTTTTTTTTTTTGTTGTTGTTTTTTATTAACCTGTAGAACTTCATCACTGCAACGGTTCAGTTTCGCGCCCATAAAGAAGTTTCTCTGCTCTCACATTTCAGTGTGTTTATATACTGTATAATTAGATTACATTTTAAGGGGAGTTACAGCAGCTGTAATCATTTGGGATGTAATTAGATAATAAGTGTTAAATTGAGTCTCAGTTGGCCAAGATACTTTAATCGTTTCCAATTTGGTTACACAACTTCTTTTATAAGAGCTTTTTAAGGTCCATCTCTCTCTGCTGCATTTGCAGCCACACAACCGTCTGTGCGGGTATTTTCATGAATTTGAAATGTTTGGAATTTCACCTTGGTAACTTTCAGTCACAGTCAAGTTTCCATCCATCTAATATTTCTGCCTCAACGTCACGACTATCTGCTAGTTGCACGCTTGAATGCAAGTTATGTGATCCAGCACAAATTCATTACAAATCATTTTATTTTGTGTACGGGTGGAACTCTTAAATAATTAGTTTCAGTCTAATAATAGGAGTCTTATTTTAAATCACAGCCAATAACTGTAATTATTACACATCACCTACCGACTGCGATGAAGAGAAATGATTTTTGTTATTTTCTGCTGCTTTTTCCTTGATGTCAGCAGGGCTTCAGTCAGTCTCATTCGATAATATCAGTTATGCTCGGCTATTTAATCTAATGTATTTCAAGAAATAATGACCTATAATAAAACAAATTTCATTTCAAAGGCAAACAGTCACACTAAGAATTAGATTTTTTTTTTCTCATATGCAGCCGTCAATAAAGTATTGACTATATAAACTGAAACCTCATATTATGCATGAATGAGCTTGTATGAGGAATGAAGGCGAATACCATTTGTGTCACTACTTGGAAGAGTTCTCTGAGAAATTCTTCAACTGGTATACTTCTTCCAAGGCGTGTTTTTACATACTGAAAAGAATTTCCCCACCCTAGTCTACAATGTTTTATCTTTGAATAGCGCTTTCCAAGGAGAGTGCTGTTCGGGAGTTTGATTTCAGCCTTAGCCAAGGAAAGGAAAACAACTAGAATCATGAAAGCAGGGTAGCCACTATTTCTGGAACAAACTGTACCGGCCACGCTTCAGTCATAGTTTATTAATTCATGTCTTCATTTCTTAGTTATTTCACGCTATGTCTATATTGGTCTGTCGCATGAATCCCAAGTCACAGTTTCCCCGGCAATGACATTACACTCTATAAATACCTCTCAAAGTTTTTATTGCTTATCAGTGCAGATGGCAATCTGCACCTCATATCGATTGCAATGAAGCTGAATGTTTTGTAGTTTAAATGATTTTGAAAACTTTCATGAAACCTTCAAAGCTAATGTGTGTATGAATCAATATCAGTGAGGCTTTCAGGCACTATTGATGTGCATGAATGAGTGATATGTTAGCCTCATTAGTGCCTGAAAGATAATATCAGGATGTGTCATTGAAATGCATTCACTTGTTGAAGGATTTTTTAATTTTTGGAAACATAACATACTCCAGTTAGAGTTAATCATAAGACAATAAGAAGTCAGCTGACTTTTTTTTTTCTCTCTCTTTTTTGCACATGTAGAAGCAAATTATCCAAGGCCACCTGACTACCTCCCCTAGCGAGGAGTGGTGGTGTGGTCCACAGGGAACTCATCATCATTTTAAAACGCACCAGAGACTTGGCACAAAAGAAACGCTCGCAGGCGAGCACAGGCGCACAGGGAGTGTCTCCTATTACACCGGAGGGAAGCACCGAACACTCTAAACAGCCGAAAAACGCGGACTTTGAGTTCAAGAAACTTACTTTTGTTTGCGCCTGATGCGACACTCTTTGACTGCAGCAGTTGGCTGAGGTGGATGTGGTCATTACGCACCGAAGCTGGGACAAAACTCGATGTTTGGCTGTAGACTTGGACTTCAAAAGCGCGTTGTTCTCCGTTCCCTTCCTCTTATTTTTTTGTATGAAAAGTCACATGACGCAAAATTTTGCTTGGAGTTCAGGTTTTGTGGTGAGACTGTGTGCCTGCCAACTGGAGTCGCGTGTCTTGTTCCTGATAATCCGCAAAGAAACATGAACGTTTCTCTCTTTGACATGACCCAGGGTGCGCTTTTTAACGGGAGCCAGACGCTCGCCGGGACTCTGGCGACATACTCCGGCAACAGCACCGACAACGTGGTAACCGGCGACGGTGGAGCGTCCCTGGTGCTGCAAGACGAGCGCAAGCTCTTCGTCATGCGTGTGGTGCAAATTGCGGTGCTGTGCGTGTTGTCGCTCACCGTCATGTTCGGTATATTTTTTCTCGGTTGCAACTTGATGATCAAATCAGAAAGCATGATTAACTTCCTGGTGAAAGACCGGAGACCTTCCAAAGACGTGGAGACTGTAATGATTGGGCTCAGCTAGTACACTGAGATCAGGTACCGTTGAGAACAGAAGAATGATCCGGGATGAGGGTCTGGTGCGCGTATCCAACCCAGGTCAAGAGCTGCATCTGCATGTACTTATCTAAGACGCTCTGTGCCCTGAAGAGTGTCCTAAAGAAGAAAGATATGCAAAAACTTCACATTTCCTTCCGAGAAACGACTACAGGAATGTAGTCCCGCGACCAATGTTTGTGCGTAAAGTTTGTGCGTAAAATGCGGACAGTTGTTTACACGTGGGCCGATCTGTTGAATCTTTTGAGTGAATTAAATATTGCCAACTTGAACAAAGTGACGAAAATGTTTACAAGATGTTACCTCATTTTTTTTGCTTTGTAGTTTGTTTTTCTTTTTGTAAAGTTTACATGATGATTAATGGACGTTTCAAAAAGCCGTCAAAAGCATGATTGTGAATTCTTATACTGTAGTTCCACGCCTGCCAGTGTACTCAGTGGACGTAATGGATATGTGGGTATTCTCTATACAAAGTATTTTTCTTGGTCTCGTTTGGTAAATACAATCTAAATACCTAGATCTCGTGGGTTTTTCAACAAACTCAGTCACAGCTTTATGGAGTGATTCTGGTCCTGTTTGGCATGCTCGCTAACTGATCTGTAAAGTGATTTTGGACCCGTTTTGCACTTTTGAAATCACTGATGCTGCATGAAATATTTTGTACCAAAAACTTGAAACTGCAGCATGCAATTAAAATATTAACATGATCGTGTTACGTATTGTCATCTGTTAATCAACAATATTTTGCACATTGCCAGAAGGTTTTTGAATAGGGTACGTTTCAGAAAAGTATTTCTCTTTCTTAATTAGAGCTCAATAATTTATTTAGAACTGTGCCAGTCTCTGAAAACCCTTCTTTTTACTTTTTTAGTTTTAAACTTAAATCTAATCAGACGTGTGGAATGACCCTTCACTCCCATCACATCTCATCAGATTCTATCATTAGCTATGCACTTGATGAAAGTATTAAATGAATATATTAATGTCCTATAGTAGGTACTCTTTAAAAACTGCCTGGATTGTTTTTATATACAGTATATGTTAAAGAATTTGTACATAAAAGGTTATTTAGTGTTAGTTTTAAATGAAGACAAAATAAATCTAAAGGCCTGAGATTATACGACACAACTGCTCTTGGCATTTGTTGTATCTTTATGCAGTGGATGGCCACTCTGCGTTATCCATCTTGGGGACAACAGGCTGAGCTCATTTCAGCTTCACAGCGTTTAAACTGATCTCTCGGGAAGAACGGTCGACTCCACTGAAAAAAACAATCAGCCTCCCCTTGACCACTTTCACTTTTTAAAAGACTTGAGTGAGACTTTAAGTTTGAGGTTCAGAGAAGTTCTTCTTTGGTTCCATCAGAAAGTGTGTACATGGGCGCATAAATATAAAAAAGTCAGCAGTGACAGACCCTGGCTTCAGTGGCGCTTTAGAAGGATTCCACACAAAGAGGACATACGTGTCCATCCAAGAAATGCTATTCTAAGATGTCATTACTTTTCCCTCTGTACATTGCCAGCGCCTCTGTACTTTCTATGTCAAACAGAAAGAAAGCTCACAGACAGTTTCTAAGTCTCAGATATTAGTTTTCCGTTGCGTCAAGCCAAGAATTTTGGTTCAATTTTTCTTCTCCTTCCTCCATCTAACTGCATCCCCTCCTCCTTCTCTCTAATGCATCCCACTCAGAAGCAACCAATGTTCTCATTATTATTTCAGTACTTGTTAGGCGAGCTGGGGTAGATGAACACTTACAAACACACCCATGCATTCACACATGTGCCCATTCACCATGCATACATAGGACACTGATGTGCAGCAGACCTGCAAATTCTGACTAAAGTCTCTCAGAAAACAACGTGAATAAATAATAGTCGTTAGATAATTAGACTAACAGCTAAGAACAAATCTAAACTCGACTTCAGACACAATATGTGCATGCATGTGAAACACACTGTGTGTCTAAACATATGGAGTGATGGAAACCGCCACAAGCCATACAGGTATGTACTACAGATACAGTACAAGAAAACATAATAATCCTTACATTGGTCAATATTTGAAACTTCAGTGTAATATTTTCTTTCAAGACAGGATGCTAGGTGGCAACACATTTGCAATGCGCCTATCTTTTCTGTTGTGTTGCATATTTAAAGTGGAGGTCAAAGGGTTAACCTTTATTGCACTGAATGCAGTCATTTCTGTGGACAGCATTTTTATGAAAACCATTCATAATAGTGTTTTGTAGGCCTCGCATATTCTTCCAAAGCCTGCAATGTAATCTTCTGGGAAAAACTAAACAAAATTGTTCTGACATTGTTCCCATTCCCTTTTGTAACAAGGAAGCATGGGTGTTATTTTTAGATGGAGCCAATTCTCACCAATTGTACTGAAACAATAATATTCACAGTGTGATTTTAGACACTGCGCACAGGGGTGCAGTTAGAAAGGGCTTACAGATTTGGACGGCCCATTGACGTGCTTTATAGATACATGCACTGCTGGCCGAAGACTGTTTATAAAGACTGTCGTAGCAAGCACTGGAGCCGAACTGAAGCCCGGTGATTATTGTTGACACCATTTCTTCCCCAGCTGGGGCCAGGAGCTTCCACAGATCACAAGATATCTACCCACCACAAAAACTGAATATCCAAATTTCTTTATGGTTTGTTGGTAAAAAAATGAACCTAAGAACAAGAACCGAAAACAGATTAAATCAGGCTGAAGAACAGCAACAGTGGGGGCTGTCAATCACTCCAGACTAGGCACGGTCTGGTGAAGATGCTTTTGATGAATGGATCCAGCACCCGTATTGACACTCACTACTTCAAGGTACTTCTGCGCCGGCTTAAGTTTTAAGCCTTGGTTGCTGGCACGCACATCAGAGCTTCGCGAATGAATGTCATCTTCTGTGTCTGAAAGATTCCAAAATTGCATATTTCTTCAATTAACATGACAAATGCTGAATGTTCCTAACAACTGGTGCAGTGACATTTGTAATGACTGCAAACAACATGATGAGGGACATACTTTATGTCACTTATTGAAAGTTCAGCAAGACTGCACGCATAAAAACGTAGCAGCTAGCATCCATCATTAACACACTCAGAACAGACTGAACCAGGGTGCAAAATGTCAACAACGTGACATTTCGAGACTTTTACCCCATCTGAAAAACAACCCCGCACGTCATTTGTGCAAACAACTTATCATAACCCATAGTTATGTTTCATTGTTGCTGTAGTAGGGCAAATGCATATATCATATCAGTGAGCTGATGTGCATATGGAGTCAAAAGTCCACATAGGAGGAGGTCGGGGTGGATTGTCAGTCAATAAAACACTGGATGTTAACGACTGAGTTCTGATGTTTCTTTTTACCAGTCCATGTTAAGTTGCTCCAGGCAATAAATATTTACCGCCTACAAAAATGGACGCAGTAGTTCCCATGGGTTGTATCAGGGGGTTGACTATAGACCGCACATATGCATAAATATGTCACTAACACTATGGAATTAGTAATTAACATTACCTGCTCTACATATATACACAAAACAACAACAACAACAACTTGCAAATTCAATTGTTTTGCAGCTAATTAGCATTAATACGAGACAGAAGTCAAGCCTGCTAAAGTAAAATGTTTCCATATCCAATTATGATCAACATTTGTCCTGAACCTTGCAATTGAACATACAATGCTGTATATTGCTAATAAAGAATTGCTGCGTAGGAATGCTTTTATTAGACCACAGGATGTGACAGTGTTGCTGATAAGAGCCTCTTTCTTTATGAGTTTATCTGAACAAGTACATGCGCTAAGTAGTTCTAAATGGTGGTATTTTTCTCTGAATCTTGGCTCCTTGACAATTACAATTACTCACCCTCTCGTCTAAAGGTGTCACACTATGATCGCCCACTGCTACTGAAGCATATGCGAGTCAGGATAGAGGAAATTCCATATGTCCACAATTGTGGACGTTTACTTTTTTTGTTCTTCTTCGTCCCCAGAATAATCTGCAATAATACCAGTACAGTATGGTTTGAAGATGAATGACATGAACCATAATTATGGTGTACTGATTGGGATGTAGTGCAGAAAAAGGATATCAAGTGTTTAATGTTGCATTAGCAGTTGCATTAACATGTTAATCCTTCAGTCAATACGTGTGCCACTTGGGCAGGTTGGTTGTGCTTCGAGACTTTTCCCCATAACTGTACATTTGCAAGAAGCGTCACCGCTGACCTTTTACAAAAGAGACCTCACAAAAAATAATGAACAGTCTACTGGCGATGAAACCATGACAGAAATGATGATGATTAAACCAGCGATGGCATTCAACTTTAACCATGACCAAGATAGCTCTCTCCCATGAAGCTTGGCTCTGACTGAAAAACAGAAAAAGATCATTTTGTCGATACGGATTTGTCAGCGTAGCAGCAGACACTGAGGACGCGGACAGTTTTAATTCCCTCAGTATTTTTGATTAGGGGGGCAAGACTCACAAAAGATCTGTTTTCTATGCCGACGCAGGTCTCACAAGGATGAAGTGGCCTTTCTCAGCCCCATTCAATCTGTTTCTAATGGGATGTGCTGTATTCAAAGGAGACGGTAATAACAATACATGCAATGAAGGTGAGGAATGGAAACAGTGTCTCATATCTCACACAGATGGATGTAAACACTCTCTCCTCTCGCTCTCCCTTCGGCACATGCACACAGTAGTATGACTTTTCATAAATGTTGCATGACAACACATCTTTTAACACCTACTAGGTCCATTAAAAACGCTGGTTTAAACTACTGTACACTCAAGCCTGGACAAAGCCACACGTATGCTGACTTCCACGTCACCTCATGCAAATTGTGCCTCATCCAGTTCAGCAGGGAACTGGCAGCCCCTGCCTTCAAACTCATGAAATTTTAAACAAATCTATTATGTGCGTGGAGATGAACGACAAACAGCTAAATTGCCTCATTATTTCCATTACACTACGAAGCTGAGAAGTTGGCGACGTACATACACACGCTTAACGCAATTAACGCATTTTCAAAGCATCCACCAAACGATACACCTACATCATTTCACACTCACAAATGTGCCTCTGTGCTGCACATATTCCCAGCTTGAATGCGAGCATAATTCGCCAGTGTGACTGTTGTCGGCTTTATAATAATGCTGTGCTGTCAGCTATAACCCCCGAGGATTTTTTATTTATTTATTTATTTATTTGTTTTTTTGGGAGATGTGATGTGTGTCACTGTGCTTCTTTTCCTTGCCAGGTCCTGAACTTCTCCTGTCAGTGTGTCAGTGTATTCTCACTCCGGAAGTGCCGTCCCTTCCTCTCCTGGCGGCTTTCTTCCGTCTCCGCTTTTTCAAAAGTTTCTCACACACACTCCGAACAAGCAGCGGCGTTAAGTTCTTGTAAAAATGTGGACCTGCACGGGGAAAAATGGAAAAATAAATTTGCCAGTGAAACAGGGGACAACAAAAGCTTTATAGTTGAAAGAAATTAATTAACCTCCCTCTCATTCATTTCTTAACAGACTCTTTGTTACTTTTGTGCTTTTAAATGCAACACATTAATGCCAACCCTAATCTCAAGGAGGTTGTGGTTTTGCACTTTTAAGAGGTGGGACTATTAAATTCAAACCCCAGTGCCTTTTGTGTGAGTCACTATAAACAATATGCAAATGATTGCTTAGTATTCACAGGTTTCGCTCTCACATGTGCTGTTTTGTGTAAAGAGCCTAATCAGATTCAAAAGGAACAGATGTCTGCAATAAAAAGAAACAAACAGAGAGAAAGCCAGTGGTAGTGTGATCTTTAACGGCACAGGTGGTCCCACAATCTGATCCTGCAGCTTTTGTGCGCCGAGAGAGAAAAGAGGCAGAATAGGTACATCAGTCAGTGATTCACCATTTTAGAGGATGACTCCTACCTGAGGAGGTTATAAAGTAAATTAAATTATCTAATGAGCCTCCAGCATAACTGAAAGTTTTAATTGGAGCATAATACAGCCAAGGCTCACAGTCCTTCGCCGGTAAGGTTAAATCCAATTCTCATGAGGGATGGCAAGTCAAACGCAATCTCTCATCTCCATTTCTCTATTTAACTGAGGATCAGGTGCGGGTCAATCCTGCGTCTGGGTACAGACCCAGTCAGAGTGAGGAGACAGTGCTACACGGGGGAGATCAGATCAAAACAGGAGAAGGGAGCTTGGCACAGGTAGTGTCTGATTAAGTAAGCATTCAGAGAGGAGCACCGGAGAGAGGGAGGTAAGGCACAATGACACCAGCTTGGCTGCATTAGATGGAGAGGATCATCATGGGAATAATCAAGCCCACAATGAACAAAAAGTAAACAGAATGGGAGCTCATTGTGTGTTGAGGCAAATGGCATTAATATGCTTCTCCCTAATGGCTGAGTCCTCTCCTGGGGGCGCTGCTTGTCTCATCCAATTGATTTCCATTGGAAATCACTTGTATTGACCGCTTTCACAGCATCATGACAAACCCTCCCCCTCAGCCGTGACACAACTCTCCCAACCACTTAAATGGCCAAATGAAAAATAATTAGTGTCTAACTAGTTTATTACATGTTAATAAACTGAGAGTACACATAGAGACGTGGTAATTGGCTCAAGTTGGTGGTAGGCGCTATACGAAGCTTGCCCACAGCCAGGAGAGGAGGCGGTGGAGATGGGGGGAGTCTGTCAGTCAACGCTTCTCCTTAGGGAGAAGAGAAAAAAGCGGAGACATATTCAAAGCCTTATCTCGCATTGCTCCTCCGGCTCTTTTTCTATTGCATCCCTACATGCCAGACAGTGGACCACCAAAGAGAGAATAACACACCCTCCCCGACCCGTCCTTGACTGTTTCGGCTCTGTCGTGTCACTCTCTTGTGCTCTTGTCGTCTTTATATATCTCCTCTTTTCATCTTTTTTTTTTTATTATTATTTGGCATTACAGAACACCGATGTGAGACGGCTTCAAACTTTTGCTTCCCAGACCGAGTCGAGGGGACACAAGATCTCAAAAGCTTTTCTAACAGCCCACTCTGCGGCAGAGAGCAATCAGAAAAGAAACTTATTACAAACCAGCAAAACGTGCTTGACTGTAAAACTGGAGTGCTCGTTTCCTAAGGAGAAAAAAAACCAAAAAAAAACTGTTGCTGAACTTTCTTGAGTCTGTGCACATTTATCTGCGACAGACACTGAGAGAAAGTTAAACAAAACTGATGGCACTCTTTTGTGGTGTTATTCAAACCAGCCTCAGCTCATCATGCGCGCACACGTGATTGCGAACACACAAATGCGCACACTGCTATCCCTACACGGGGGCTGCAGGGTGGTGTTGCCATAGGAACGGGGAAAGGTAATGGCCGTGTTCTTGAGCTGATGCCGCAGGGGGTTGGGGGCAAAAGAGGGCTGCGCGTGTGAGGAGGGGTGAAACTGAGTCAGACTTATGGACTAATGATAAGAGCTTTGACTTCAAATCTGCCATCTTTCTGTCACCATCTGCTGACTTACGGTGTTGACGGCTCCAGTGAGTGCTAATGGGGAAATTAATAAAGTTCTAACCGATAGTGAAGACATGCCATTTGTTTTTAAGGCATTCAGCAGAGCATCCAGCTAATGTGGTTAATGCTGCCTTGATGCAAAGAGAGCTGCGGGGCGCGTCTATGCACAGCCTTCTCTTACCATCCCCGGGGTGTTAATAAATGATCCCTAATGCAACGAGTTAACCTTTTATCTAGCACCGATGTCCACTTCTGTGTGCGTGGGCATGGGCGTGATTAAATATTACTGAGAAACTCAAATAATTTAATCATACCTCAGCAGCCTAAAGAGGACTTTGAGTGACAGAAAGCTGCTGCGGCTCATTCATATTTGACATAGCACCTATGCATATGTGCTTCCTGAAACGCTCTAATAATAACCTACTTGTGCTCGCGGTGAGGACATCGTGACCTCATGTGGCCTCGCTGTACGTAATGGTAGGGCTTGTAATCATTATGATCACCGGATGCGTGTTTCCTGAGACAATATTGCCTGTGAGTGTAAAATTAACTGTTCTGCATTGTATGTATTAAATGTGTAAATCCCACAGTTTAACCACGGTCCCCATGTAATCACCAGAGCAAATGCAGTAAAATCACATGATCACAATCATGCAGTTCGGTTTAAGGACGATCAGTGATAATATCAGAGTACTGCCCACCCCCTTCTTTATGGCGTTGATCGTTTCATTAGGATGTTCTGACACTGAGAAACGTTCCTTTCTTTTCTGGTGGATTCACAACTTTTCTTTCTTTTCTATAAAAAACGATCTTCCAAGTAGACGTGTAGGCGCCGCTGGATAGCAGTATAACAATTTATCTTTAGGCCATTCTGCCAATTAAACATAGTTTATTAGCGTTCTCATCTCTCACCGAGCTGGTCATCACCTGCTGCTGTAGCTGTTCCTATACCTCCCCTCCCTTTCCTCCCCCTCCTCCTATTCACCGCTTGATGCTTCCCTTTGTGTCACTTTGCCCACACGATGACAGGGGGCTTTTAAAAATAGAGACGATCCACCCAGATTACAGCGTTTTAATTACAGAGCTGGAGATGCAGTGGGGGTGTAGAGGCCCCTCTCCACTGACAGCGAGTGGGGAGGCAAGGCGAGTTGGAAGGCAGAGTGGTACAGTGAATGTAAACTGTGTGCTAATTAGCGTCGTCTGCCATAGTGACGTTCTCAGGCTGCAGCCGTCTATTAAACATGCACTGTTGGCGCTGTTGTGTTCTCGGAGTGCTATAAATGGACAGCTAGATCACAGCTTTTCAAAATAAATATTAATGTTCTTAGATCAACTTAAAATAAGGTCACTATTACTCAGTTCCTACAACCTCTGAATAGAAACGCAGTTTAAGAGATACCAAAGTTTCAGTGTAACACATTTTTACATAGGCCTGTGACTTTCTCAGTCATGCACTTCACGGTATTTCCAAGAAAACTGGACTTCTAGAGTTTCTTGACATTTCACCACCCATCCTAGTAGCTTCCTCAGTTCTAAAATAATCAAAATCTAAAGATCTAAAGGTGGAGAGTTAGGGTTTAAATGGGCACATCTGTGAGTGTTAGCCACCAGAAACTCCCATGACTAGTATGCTTTTTTTAAATATACTTTTATATACTAGATACTAGAAGAGCAAAGGAAGACTATGTGTATGTATAACTGGAAGACACTCAACTGAACAGGGGAGGTGGATTGATGCATAATCTGCCATCAGTTTACAACACGTCCTAGCATCTGTCCCCACAAAGGTTCACCCCGGTTAACACCTTGAGACTGGAGTCCCTGGCCATAAATGGTTCCTTAGAGTACCATCCACTGGGGAAGGAAAGCGGGATCGAAACGGTTTCCTCCAATTACAGGTGAGTATCTGGTTGTTACAGACCCTAATCATGTGAGTATCAGGCTGGCAACACACACAGATGTTCCTAATGAAAACCTTCCCACCAGTCATTTAGAACTGAAGAAGCTACTTGGATGATGGTGAAACATCACCCTACAGGTGGGAAAATTCCTTCACTGTGGTGTAGTCTTATGTTTAAATCTTCATTCAGTGATGGTACTTACCTCCTTCTGACTGTCTCTGTAGCTTGGTGCAAAAGAGTTAGGCATGCCTGATCACCTACTTTTAAACTCAAGGGTAAAAGGGGAATTACCGTTTTTTACAACCTGGACCTTATTTGTGGCATAAAATACGATCGTTTACTCACCCATATAACTTTGGTGTCATTTGGAGTCGTTCAGACGATATTTAGATCCGCGTATATCCATATAGTGGGAGTGACTGGGGCACCGCAACACAGCCTCTAAATAACGCATTTTCTGCGTTATTTCACTCGTTCATTTCACCAATATTTTGTTATGATACGCTAATCCTATTCCACATTGAGTCCGGAGTTACCTGTTGTCTATTCGCGGACGTGCAGTGGTTTGTTGTTCTTTGGCCAGCCGTTCCTCTCTCTGCTTCAGTATCTTCCTTTCAGTGAGCTCCTCATCCGTATACTCTGGCTCAAAACGGTAAGGACGTCCATCATAAACAAAGTCGTCATCCACAACCTCAGAATCTGAAAAATATTCAGCCATGTTGCAAAAAACTAGCAGTAGCAAATTACAGGTAAACAAGCGGGCGGCGCTCAGAGATGACATCATCCAGGTCAGAGGTTAGTAGGTCAACCCTGGATGATAACAGGTAACTCCAGACTCAACAGGGAATAGCACTAGTGTATCATAACAAAATATTGGTGAAATGAAGGAGTTTCGCGGCAGATAATGCGTTATTTAGAGGCTGTGTTTCGGTGCCCCAGTCACTCCCACTATATGGATATACGTGGATCTAAATATCGTCCGAGTAACTCCAAATGACACCAAAGTTATGTGGGTGAGTAAAGTATCGTATTTTATGCCAAAAATAAGGTCCAGGTTGTAAAAAGCGGTAGTTCCTCTTTAAACCATTTTCAAACATTGAGGGGCAATAGAATCATAATGATTTAAGTATTTGGTTTGGTTGGTTTATACTACTGAGATGTTAATGAGTGTGTGTATATGTGTAAATAATTAGTGATGGTATGTTTTCTTATATATGGTGTTAATGTGTTTTCTTAGATGATGTCCCCTGTAAATAGACCAGTCCTGTTAAACACGTGGAGCAGGACAAGTGTATAAAAGCCAGCTAGTGGCCTCTGTCAGGGAGTGACTGTGATGGTTGGTGTCAGTTGATGTTGTTTGTCAATGTTTGGTGCACGCTGAGTTAATAAATAGCAAACCTTTCCATGGAGCTTACATCCGTCTCAGGCCTCTTTTTTGCAACAAAACTTGAAGCCTCTGTCGGTCAAACTGACGTGTGGTGCGAATGCTTCAGTGTCACGCAGCAAAACATAGAAAAAAATAGTATGGCATTGGAAAAACATTTGAGTACAAGTTATGAAACGGCAATGGTGTTCTAAACTCACAGTTTGATTGGCCTCTGTAATCTGTTAAGACATCCCTTTCCTTTATTTCCTGCTGTTGACTTATACGTTCAGGTAAACACAGCCATACCTCATTCAGACTATTAATATCCAAAACATCTGATTTAAATGTAAACTGTAGATATTTTTTTTTTTTCTTGATGATCACTGAAAACCAATTACATCCAATTAGATTGTAAATGTAAAACAGTTTTCAAACAAAAGTCCGGAGAGGGTAGATGCTTTTTATAGGCATTGCACAGTTTCACCTCTTTGAATTACCAGCTGCTCTGCGTTTGGTTTCCAAAGTGAGCTTAATTACACAAACAGCTTGTGCGGCATACTGTAGGTCAATATAATGATCACGGAAGGATGAGAGCGCGCGTGTGTTTTGTTAGATGCATGTACGTGTTGTGTGGGTGAGTTTCTGTGCATATGCGTGCGCAGACTGTTTCTTGTTGTGTTTTTTTTGGCACCTTGGCAACTTGCTACTGTGTGCCTCTGCACTTCAGCAAACAGGTTTGAATTACACGCTGGTTACACGTCTTGTGAATAATCTCTCAGCTAAATCTCTATCACATGGAGTGGACGGAAGATATTTATCCGCACTTTCAGCTGTATGATCCACGCGCTTTTCAGATATTTCCTGTAAGTGTTCATTTTTATAGATTTAAAAACTTTTTTGGGTTACAGTATTTGTTCCTTATCTTAGCAACCTGCTGCTTTTTGTGTCGCAGGTGCCACTGAGCTCAAGTGTCATATCCTCATACACTCATTTATGGTTTTATTTGCATTTAGGGAGATAATGCTTTGATTTTTTTTCTCCCTGCTGTAGAGCGGAGCTTCACTTCCTGTATCGATACTCCATTTTATTCGCAGCCAGTCTGCCTCCAGGCACAGAGCCTCATTACAGTCTCATCTCTCATACACAGTCTCCTCAGCACACCACTATCCTGCAGCAGCACCCAGCAACTGTGATGCCTCCCAGCGCCGCTGCTACCATTAGGCCCAGTGGTCACGTCAAGGAGGGTACGGCAAACTGTCAACACACAAACCAAATCCCAGGATTTCATACTTATAGTTGTTCATGCCTGTCTGTCACATTACCAGCTCACTAGCAAGGACTCAGATTTATTATTTATGGTCTACACTTGAGCTAGGACAATTGTATAAAATGTGTGTATGAGTTTGCGTGTGAGAGTTAAGTTCGTGTTCGCCTGCTGCTGCAGATCTGAGTCAGCCTCGTTTATGCAACTGATATTTTAGATTTATCCAGTGTGATAACTTGAAAGCTTGTTAAAAGTCTGGAGAATGTCACAGCGATCCGTCGTGTAATTAGGCAATTTGTCGCAAAAATCACATACAGCTCAGGCCTAAATCAAGTCCTCTCGCTGACTGGAAGAGGTCTTGTGGAAAATGTTTACAGCGGGTTTTCTTCTAATAGATCCGTCTCTTGCTGATGTGGGAAGCACATTTTTATTTTATTTTTCAGTTTTATTTTGTGCACCATAAAAAAAAAAAAAGTGGCCCCACCAAACACCGCGTTTCTCCAGGGCACAAACTATACAACAGGTCCCACTAATTGGAGACGGTAATGAGACACAGCAGCCATTGTCGTTTTCATGGTGGCAGGAGACGTCAATTTGACATCCGAAATGATTTTTTTTCAAGAGTGGATAAAACCTTGTAAGGTAAAAGTATTGACAAAAAGAACTGGATGATATATTTAAAAAAAAATAAAAAAATGAGCCCACAACTGTCTGTCCTTCACAACCAGACTAATGCACATGTACATGCCACATGTTTTTTGCGCGGATAGCCCTTAGACTTACATTAGCTGACATCATTGCTCCATTATTTATATAAAAAACTAACAAGGCTGTGATTTACCCTGCAGTTTGTCATGTTACTGAATGTTGAGTCATTGTGCTACCAAAATAAACAGCAGCGCAAGCATTAAATAATTTAGCAGAATGACAAAAATGCTTCAGAATGAGCTCTCAAATGACAGCGAATAGACTTTCCTAAATCATGGTGAGAAAGCCTATTTATATTTCCGGGAAGGAGTTAAATAATTTAGCGAGGTGAGTCATTGCCGAACAATATTGAGTGACAAGGAGGTGAGAAAATTGAGCTTGGCACCTCTTACAATGACCACCTCAGTGTGACACAATGTGGGTTAATCACTTAGTCACCACAAAGGGAATAGGACAAAATAGCAGGCGGATAACACAGATGAGGCAATCAGACAGTCCTCAGAGGGTGATTAATAAGTGCACGTGTGTGTAACAGATCTGGTGGAGCTGATGATGATCCAGAATGCTCAGATGCACCAGGTCATCATGAACAACATGACCATGTCGGCTCTCGGGTCGTTTGGGTACCCCGCCCCTCCGTCAGGTCCTGAGGTGGGTCACAGAAAAGGATGAAGGTTAAATTCAACAGACAGGAGACAAAAGAGATAAAAGTCAGGCACTGCATAAATTCACAAGATGCCATCATTTTAGTCAATAACAGAGAAAATGGGATAAGACATGATGAAAAGTAGGAGCTGAATGAAATCACTCAAATATAATCTTGGATCTTGGGCTTGCACTAAGAAATAAAGCTGACTGTTTTTCTCCTCTACTATGTCAGGCTCCCAGAGCTCAGGTTATAATCCAGGAGAATGAGGCCGACCCACAAGTATACCATCACTACTACCAGCCTGCCCCGTACCCGTCCTACCCAGCGTGGCTCCTCCAGCCCCAGGCCGCAGCGGACTTCCGAGGACACTCCGACAGATCCGCCTCTTCTCGGCCGCAGCACAGAGACAGGTGATCAGATCAGATCAGAGCTGCCCCGGGTCCGTCACGTTTCGCGTTGCAACTCATTACTCGTGGCGCCGAGAATTAACTCTCAGAAAGATTAAAAAAAGTCAAAGGCGCATTCATCACGCTCAAAATGAAAGGCTTAATTGATCACATTTATTTGCTTTGAGCCTTTTGTATAAAATCATCACCTGCTGGCAGACAGAGAAGTTTTTATAATGGGCACCAAAATTTAATTTAGACAGACAGAATATGAGATTGGAGTGGGAAGGGACCCACTGTGTGAGAAGGATTCAACCAGTGTATTCTGTAATGAAAACCATCTCAATAGCAGAGATGTTGGTAATGGTTGCTAATTACTGCAGGGCTGGCAGGGCTGTATTTAAAAGAATCTTTGTGTTTGATATTTATAACCATAATAATGAACAAAGATTAAGCAAAATTAGCTGCAGACTTCAGTGGAGGAATTTGCAGAATAGATGCATGTTTAGAAAGTTTGATGGGCTGAGGTTAAAACTTCTTTTAAGGAACTGCATATATTCATAATACAGTCAACACAACACCTTCATTGTCTGTGCATTGTCACCAGAACCTATTTTTGTGAGCCACTGATTTAAGGACAGTTGGGGGAGTAAGGATGCTTCATGTCTACTGAGCTGTGCTTGGAGAGCCTGCTCTCGCCTTTTGTCAACAGTGCTAGGCAAGAAGCAGAAGAAGTTCCAGAAAATGAGTTGCACTGCAACTGAGCACAAATCTCTGAGAAAGACTTTTCATTCTCTGTCTGCAAAATGGTCCCCACTGAGAAATTATTAAAACTATTTAAAATCTCTACAGTAGGCAGAGCAATAATAGTTATCTTTCCTTACCGTTCATTAAATCCATGTATCAAATGAGACACTGAACTCTGAGTCTTGTCAATGGACTTTTTTTTAACTTTGTTCCGGGTTGACTCAAACTCATCCACTGATGCATACTTATGTGTGTTCAGGCCCGTCGTCCCTCCGCCTTGCCCACCGAACGCCGCCAACGTTGCGCCTGCAGCAGGTAAAGCCGACTACACAGCAACACCCAGCCACCAGCCAATTAACACAGTGTGCTCGTGATGTCATAGGGCCCCTAGCAAACAGCGTGACAAAGAGGTGACAACAGCCTGCATCAGAGTAATTGTCATGAGATTGCCACTGATTGGGGACTCTGCTTGTGATTATGGTGCTGTTGATTGGGCATGGTTGAGGAGGGTGAGTTAATCAGATGCTTTAGATCTGTGTAATGTCTTTTGTTCTTTTTTTTATAGAGAGCAACAGTGCTGCTGAGGCAGAAGAAGCAGAGGAGAGGAGCGGATGAATATTAAAGCAGTAACCGAACAATGTTTTTTTTTCTAATTGTCACCAGTAAAAAAAAAAAATATATATATATATATTTGACTTTTTTATGGTAGATAAAAGAAACAGTGCATGACTGATGGAACAAGCAACAAAAAGATTTTTTTTAATATTACGTTTAGTTTGTTACATTACCCACATTATCCAGTAGGGGGCAGCAACTCTTGTTGATGGTGCACTCCTGTCGTGACCAGGTCCTGTGGTTTCACATACCACTTGTGGGGAACATAGCAAAAGTGACACCACACATGAGATCTCCTTCTGTGCCACACCATTTGACCTTGTCAAGTGATGATTAAAGACTGTGAAAAGCGCATTAAAATGGTTTTAATTCATTTGAAGATTTTGGAAGCTTATTAAACAGGAAAAACAGGAGAGTAGTTTCCTCACCGGTTCACACTCAAGTAGGTGGAAAGGTACTGAGTCAATGTACAGCATAATCCAATTGTTGGGGTTTACACTAACATGCCTAGCAGATGGGTTGCCAAATACAACGAGCGCCAAGCAGCTGAGACAGGCGAGACAATTTCAGTGTCGAATTATTAGATTTGTCAGCGACAAAATTCCCACATTTCCTGGCGTCCACTGAAAATAGTTTCAGGGTTTGGAGGTTCATTTGGATTTTAACAAGCGGCTTGTACAGTGACAGTGAGCGAAGTATTCCGGCAGCAGTGTGGGAGGGTAATTTTAAACATAGGGAGTGAAGGCAGCACACCCAAATCTCAGATAAAACACTAGGATTAAAAGCTCAAATGGGAAGAACGTGCCGATACGGCTGTCTCTCCGCTGTCTCCAGGGCAATGCCAGTGTTTACACAGCTATTAATACCAAAGAACCACACGCTGCCTATCACAGGGAGGCAAGTGAGAGTGATGAGAGAGCGAGGGGGACAATGAATCAAAAGGGGTTAAAGAGACAAATATAGCCAGAGGAGGAATTCAGTTCCACCGGAGAGAAGAGCAGCTAATCGCAGAGGTAATACCTGATAAATTAGATTGAGTAAACTGTAGATTGAGCGAGTGTACGGGGACGAGGTGATGCAGTGCATCAATTTCAGCTCCGCACGCTGACAGGAGAACAATGTGTTCTGTGTTGAGGACAAATCCAGGAGTACACCGTGAAAGATAAATGAAGATGTAAAGTGGTGGAGTGGAGTTTGTTCAGAGGGTGGAGGACACCGTGACAGTGCGTGCGTCCAAATTATGGCCAACAGATACCCAGCTATGTATGTCAGCTGTCTATTGACTGCTCCTACTAAAATGCATTATTTTCATATTTAAGTTTTCACTAGTTTTTCTTTGTCTGTATGCTTCTCTTTCAGCACAGTGTGTAAGCTAAAACCTCTTATTTTCTCTTTTTTATATCCCTCCCTTTCTCTCCAAACAAGCCAGTCACATCAGGAATCAATAGTCCATCCAGTCTATTAGCATTATACAGCAATAAACCAGCAAATCAGTGCTTGTGGAGTTGTGTCCTTGCAGCTTATCTCATATGCTACTGCCTGGTCCAAATCCTTTTAAACAATGTACGTCAGGTTTTGATTCCTTGGGTTTATCATCTGTGTTGGCTCTGTCTTAACCAATCAGAATGTAATCAAAAGCATGTTCATGTTGCATATAAGACAGACACCATGAGAAATGTTCAACTTTTATTTGTAAAAATAATAAATATCTAGGAAAATATTTCAGTGCACACATTTCAAATTCATTTACACAAACTTATGCATTCTTAGGTGTGACAGCATCAGATCCTCTATCAGATGTAAATATGAGCTGCCACTCAACTACAAAGGCAGATCCGTTAATATACGGTAAAGAACGGCTTATTAGTTTTCTTTTGATTAGAGGTGTCAGCACACACACGCACACACAGAGGGACACACATATATGTGCAGCGCAGTGTGTGACCGCGCCAGAGCATTCTGTCCTCTTCACACAGATCAGAGTCTGGCAGGAGCTTCTGGAGCCCTGGAGATTGACCAAGTCCGAGGCATGTTCCCTGACCCCTCGCCCCTCCGCTTCCCCTCTGACTCTCCCTCCCTTCTTTCCATCCTTTGTTCCACTTTCCTCCCGGCTTCATTTTGCACGTCGTTTTCCACCTGTCACCACATATTGCAGATATCATCCATTCATCTCATAAGATCACTTTTGTTTACCTTGTGATGATATTTCCACTTTTCAATACAATAGAAAGGCAAAAGAAATGGTTGTGGTGCGCCCGTGGGTCAGCACAGGGAAGGATTAGCCCATGGCACAGCTGAGAACACACGATGTGTCTCAGTTACAATGCAAATACCTCCACAGAACCATTTCTAACACCACAACCACCAAATGCCAACAACGACAAAGCGTGACATTTAGATTGCTAAAATTCTACATTATGTAGGGTTTATGATGAATGTCACAACAAATAGACCTATATACAGCTTGGCATAATCTTTCCTGACATACTCTGCTCATTGACTATTCTTTCCCATCTGTCACCCTTGTCGTCTCTCCCTAACATCCCTTCTTTTTCCTGTGTCCTTTTTTTCACCCTCTCTGAGCCTCTTGGGACATGGAACGACCGAGGACTTTGGGTGCGAACTCCATGAGAGTCGGTTTGACTGGTGGGAGGTCTCTCGTGATCTCGTCCACGCTCCTCTTGCTGGGACAGGCTCCGTCTGGAGTGGGGAACGGCTGCAGGTCCTGCTCGGTGTGCGGGGCCCCGCGTCCCAGCCTGACACCCAGCTCTGCGGGGGTGAAGATAGGCAAGGGGAGGGTGTTTCTCTTTGGCAGGAGCTGGTGCTCCCTCACCCCTCTTTCCACAGTGCCCACCCTGAATACCCCAGAGGGGCAAGTCTGGATTAGGGAACGGGCCTGCCACTGCCGAGACAGAGTTTCCCTTCTAGAATCATCATTCATGTTCATGGTCTGTCTGTGGGTATCAGAGAAAAGTTAAAGTTAGAAACTACGGGAATGCTCGTGGTGATTTAACTTTTTAATTTAGTCTTTAATTTCCATCCAACATGACAATACTTTGAAGAATTGTTAAGTAGATAACTGAGTAGAGGGAAATACATATTTTATGATAGTAAGAAAGATTTTAAAACACAACCAGAATGAAATTGAAACCATTTCTTTCAGTGGTGACTCATTAAAGGGAGCTGTGGTTAGCCTCACCTGTCCTGAGGTTGAGTCTTGAGACTAACACTGTGCCAGTCAGCGCTGTAGCTCTCCCTCTGAGCTTTATTCTCCTCCCGCACGCTGCATGTCAGCTCAGCGCCCACCACCACACCGTTACGCTTCTCCAGCACGGTACAGACTGGCATCATCTCTGCTGTGGGAAGATCTGTCTCAGATATACTCAGATATATACCACCTCCTGTGGGTCTCGTTGATCGGTCCTAAGGTCCGGTCTTGTGTCCGAGGTGAGGATGTTTGTTCAGGGACTCAGTGATGCTGCAGCTGGCAGGAGGCTTCCAGTGTCTCTGTCTCTCTTTGTGCCTTCTATGTCAGTGCTCTTCGCCCGTCCACGACTTTTATAGATGCTCTGCTGCTATTTCTGATTCATGTTGTCACTCTACAATCAGTGTGTACTGACACCCGATGCCAAGTCCTCCGTGTCTCATTCCCGGACAGCTGGAAGCTACTCTGAGGAGGGGTTAGGGGTAATTGGGCTGAAAATCCTCTGATTCTCAAATTGTACGTCCAGTCACCTCTTTAATCACTCAGCCCAACACTTTCCACTTCAGCTGGGATCATGGTTGAAGAATATCACAGAGACTATCATGGAGATCATATACGACAGGTTTAGTCTTAGCAAAGGAATCTTAATAAGATTGTGGTCTTGATATACATGAAACGGCAAGTGTCACTTTGCCATTAAGGAACAACGGGAGTGAGGCGACTTCTTTCCAGAAAAAAATGAATATTTAAGGCATGTATGTTAAAAAAAAAAAAAAGTATGGATCCGGATTAAGCTAAAAGATGAAAAGCTTGAGAACTTCATGGTGTATCTTTATCACAATCTGCTGCTTTTTAAAAAAAACATAATATAGTTAAGGAGTTCATTCAGCAGCTGGGCCTTTTGACAACTTCAAAACCTGCTCATTACAGCGTGCTGTCTCACAGTAGCAGCGAGAGCCCCCCTCGTCCCCAGTGATTCATTACCTCGGTGACAGAGCGCCACGCAGGCCACAATCAACTCAGGTTACAGACCGAAGAAGCGAACACACATGCACACCCTCACCTCTGACAGTTATCTGCTGGTGTGATGTTACTACCAGTCCTTGTCTCTGACTCATTCATCCACATCAGGGACTAATATCATCAGATATCAGATATCAGATATGGACTATGAACCTTCCAGTGACGAGAAGCATGAGCAATCAATCAAATGTCCAGGATTTTCCACATGTACTGGAGTTATGAGAACAGTATGCGCCATGTTAGATGTGTGTCGAGTCATAATCCACCGCTGGCTGACTGTATTTCTTCACTTTGTGTGAATTATTTCTACTTTTATTTAAGGTCTTATGCTACCACTGTACTTCACTTTTCTTTCAGCAACTCCCCAGCCGGTTAACACTGCACAAAATATTTCTCAGTGTCGCTCAAGAGATAACCGTAGGCATCCCTGGGGTCGCCCATTCGGTCATGTTGTGACACCATGACAACCATGAATGCCATTTCAGAAACCTAGTAAGACGCTATGCAAGGTCTAACAGAATCTTGATGTGAAGCCATCAGGTTTTAAATCAAAGCAGACAGAGTGATGCTTTCAGTTAGTAGATTTTTACATGCATACCTACAAGCAAAAACAGCAAAAGGACATCAGGTGGCTTTCACCTTCCAGAGTCGTGCTATGCTAATGAAGACCGGGGCGTGGAGGGTCTGTAAAAGGTGAGCAGTGATGAGACGGGACTGTCAGAGTGATCACCCACCCCCCCAACCCCCCGCCCTCTGCCTCCTCCACACGAGGAAGAACATAGTCTTGCATAACAACACAGCCCCAGCTGCTGCGAAGTGACATTTAAATGAGCTGTCACCGGGAAAGAGACAGGGATTGGGTTGGGGAGAGGCAGTGGAAGGGCAACCGCAGGATAAAGCCCGGGTCTGTCTGGGAGTCGTAAATATGGCAAAATATTGTGAGTGCAGGAGTATATCTGATTTTATGAGACAGAACAATGAGTTTGGGGAGACGGAGAAGAGCCTCCTACACCAGGTCAGCCTGCCACAGTGTGCTCGGTTAACAGTAAGACGAATCTGAGGGGAAGTTAACTTTCTATTGATTCTTGCACAATCTCTAGCTCGACTATCTTCATATCTGCGCCACAGTCTAGTGTTATCGGCTACTTGTGTGTGTATTTGTGTGTGTGTGTGTGAGGCACCGTGCCATCAGACTGGTGCCGTGCTCAAACATGTGCCCTCACCAGAGTGTCTCTCTTATATAACAACAACAACAAGCAGCTGACCACCAAAACACCATCGTCACCATCCATCTTGCAAACCAGCCTGCTCCCAGGGGGGGGCGGTGTTCAGAAGCCAGACAGGCCGCACCAGAGCAGGATCTGTGGACTGTCTGCGGATCGGTATGAGCCAGCCACGGGTGCACAGCCGTCAGGCCTCGTGAAGGCGTGGGAGCGGACTCTAGTGTTTCACTTTAAAAGAAACATTGCTTCCGAGATAACTTCTATTCCACGAAGCAAATCCTGTTTAAGTTTCAGACTGCTAAAAGCCGAATTCTTTTATTCTTTGTTTCACTTTTAAATCAACAAGTGACGCAGGAGGCTCAAGGCTGGAACTTTATTTCATGGCAGGCTGCCACATGCATTCATACATCTTTTCACATTGTCGATAAATTGCTGGAGAGGATAAACACCTTAACATGCTTCACCTGAAAGTCCTCTCAGTCACACACACATGACTGACTGAAAAGTTCAACATACAGTACCAACTACAGTGCATTTCCTTTTTGCTGTTCCCCAAACAATTTGATGCCAACAAAAGCAGTAGTGAAGGAGTTAAAAGTGTTGATTACACAAACACATACATTCTGGTCAAATCAGATGTCAGATGAGCTGTTTATTCAGCGCTGTTACCGATCATGTGACTGACTGAAACAAGTGCTGATGATCATAGGACAAAATATAAAGAGGCTCTGCTCAAAAGAACATCGCTACCCTGGAGGTTCACAACAAATGAACAATGAACAGGCTGGGAATTTAATAAAAACTCTTTGCCACACAGAAGCACACATACAATCGACACATGTGTAACAGTGAAGCAGAAATCCGATTTTGACTAGAGAAAACAGAAAAGATGTGCTGTTGAGGGAGAAGGAGGAGTATTAGTTCAGCCTGAAACTTCCAAAAAGCAGCAGCAGCAGCAGCAGCAGCAGCAGCACTATTTGAGGCAAGAAACACTTGAAGGGTAGAGCTGTGAGATTCAGTCATCCGAATCTCCAGGGTTGAGGACTACTGCCCCCTGCCGTGTGTTTATTGTTACTGCAGCCAGCCACGTCTTAGGATCTGTCGCTCAAGTTTCCGTCATCTCGTTCGCTCTCGTCCTCGTCTCCGTCGCCTCTTCCGTTCATGGCCTCTACCCTGGCCAGCAGCAGTGGCAGGCTGAAGCCGAGGCCCGGCGTCTCCTCGTCGGAATCATCCGTTGGAGGGTAGAAGCGCCTCGCCTTCGCCAAAAAGTCTTCAGCTATGTCTAAGTACAGGAGACGATCCTGTGGGGATGTAAAGAAAGACTGGCTGGTTTAAGCAAGATAAAGTAATGGATATATGGGTGTTTTCTGTTGTCAACCTTTGACCTTTCTCTTTCTAAAATCAGTTAAAAAGTTAAATCTTTCCTACTCCACTAAGATTTATTTTGTGACCCCTAGGAGAGGCCTAATACTTAAACGATTACCAAAACGATTAGTGTAGAAAAATTCACATTCACAAGTGGTTCGTCCTGACTTTGTGTCCCTTTTACTCATAGTTAGGACAGGAATACGTCTTTGTGCAGGCAAACTTCAGACAAAGCACTAGCTAAACCTAAGCTCCATGTGCAAGAACCCTGTCACTTGAGGGAGTTCAGAGCTAAAGGTTGCTGCAGCTCAGAACCCCCCCCCCCCCCCCCCGCTCTCACCAGGATGAACAGATATCTTTCTGGCGGCGGCTCCCTGCTGCTGAAGACGGAGGTCTCAGAGTGGAGCGTATGAAGCAGGTCACGGGCTGCCGGGGCGTTACGCATGCGGTCATGTGAGGCACCGGCGGACACCGTCAGCAGAGAGTCGGCCTCAGCCATGAAACCTGGAAAACAAGGCGCATAACCTCAGTATCTACGGTGGGTGATTTGTGTCACCTGTCATGTGTCCGGCCTCACCAAGGTTTTCCAGGATCGTCTTCCATTTCTCTCTGACTTCTCGTCGGGTGTCTCTCATTGCCTCGATGTCGACGCTCAGACGACGATATCCCTAGACAAACAATTAAAGACATTACCATTAACAGCGGTTAAAGTTCTTCTGTTCTGGACATGTGACCTGCTAACCTATAGCTGTTCTCACTGTACTCCCATATAGTTCAGTCTTTTTGCATCAGTTGGTGTCCGCCTTATTCACCTTATTTAAAATGAACAAAACCTCAAATCTAAGTTGTGTCCCTGCCCTCACATACCGTGGATCCCATGCGCGTCTTATTCCTGGCTTGCAGCAGGGAATAAAGCGTCCGGTCGTCCTCTCTCTCACTGTGGCTGGGGTCCCCAGGCTCACTCCACAGGTTGGTCTCCTCATCTCGACGCTTCTGGACTTCACGGTTGAAGTACTCCAACGGATCCTGACTGTGTGGTGGGCCAACACACACAAGCGGTTATTACACCAATGCATGAAGAGATTTTAAACACACAGTCTGATGGTTACACTCTTTTTTTTTTTTTCTACTATTCTACACTTGTGCAATGAATGGCTATGTGGTATGTGGTGATCAGCTTTCTCTTTCCTGGCCTTTCATCTTACGGTACTAGAGGCTGCTTTTCATCTTCATCATCTTCATCGGCCACACAGCAGCAGCAGCAGAACTGCATGCAGCACTTTTTGAAGGTGGCACCCATTGTTAAGAACAGTCAGCTGGAGGCAGAAAATCCAGAGGGAAGTGGTGTTGCTGTTCTTTCAATGGTCTTCCTTCAGACTACAAAGACGGATCTGAACGAACTTGGCTGGTTTGCTGTGGCTCCACAATGCAGCTGTCCTCCTTGGATGCGCTCAATAGATTCTTTACAAAGAGGACCTTATTTCACAAAAGAACTGGCAAAGTAAAAAAAAAAAAAAAAAAGACATCTGTGTTATGTGATCCACTTGAAAGTTTAAGAAAAAAAAAAGTTACAAAACAAACCGATCCCCGAACTCTACCTAATTTTCAGCTGCCCATTTTCCAGGACCTCGAAGCTGCTCCACGTCCAGCAGAGGTTTGCCCTCCAGATCACCGGCCAGAGCCCGTCCGCGCAGAGGAGCAGCCCTTCTCATCAGCCTTACATTGAGGACAATGAGAGCAGTGAGATGCTCGTGCTCTCATCGATTTTTAAAAAAACACTCTTATTCACACACCCACAGCCTCAGAAGACAGTCACAGCACAATCATGTGAGCTGCTCCACTGCTTGTCCTAAGCATTGTGTTTTGCCCTGGGGACACCACATCTCCTCTGGGAGAGCAGGTCTGATTACACACTCTGGAACACATCTACCATGGCTACATTGATTTAAAGATCATTTAATTGTATTGTCTACAGAAATGAGTCGACATAAATAGTAACCTCTGTTTGAAAAAAGTCAGTAGCTCCACTAGACTTTTGCTTTAACTATGCTGGAGTGTGTGACAGCCAGGCTTGGAGGGTGACTAGGCCTCTAGCCTAATTCTAACGAGTTTAGTTGTGGGCTCTTTTGCAGCTGTACGGGTGTCATACATGTGACAGCGTCTCAAGTCACACGGCACCAGCATTCATGACGTAAACACTGCTATGCTTAAAGGCAAGGAAATACATACACGGAAACTACGGTGACTTGGCGATCAGGAGTCACTCACACTGCACTGATTTGATATATTTTATTAGACATAAGACACTGGTTAAGACTCAGTAAAAACTGTTGGTCAGTGGTGATGGCTTTGAATTAACATGTTTGGTGAACCATTACAGACAAAAACTATTCAAGAAAACAGTGACTTATAAGCAGGCTTCATACGTATATAATGCACCTTTGTATAAGGTGTTAAGCATTGATTTAACGGCATGAAAGAAATGCAGAGGAAAAGAAAAGGCAGACATGTAATGTTACTGTGATAAAGGCACCACATTATTGATAGCAGTATTATCAGTTGACATTCCTTCTGTACAGTCAGAAGCTAAAAATCCATCATAATGTCTGACTGCGATTACAGCTTCCACAAATACACCCCGAAATAAGGTCCTTTAAAAAGAACAACTGAATCAAGCAGTGTCGTGCTTCAGTACTGAAGAGCACAAGGAAGATCAACTCTCTCTATCGCATAACAGATTCAGTAATGAACCATGATATTTGTTTTGAGGTACATCACAACACTGACTTGAAGAGTTTGAAGCAAAACTGTGTCCGGATGGTACGTTTCTTCATGGTTAAAACTGCGTAATGCTTTGTACTGCACAGTAAAAACTTCTGATGACAAATAATGAGTTCAGCTATTTTGCCACAAGGCCACTTGAGGTTATTGGCACAATGATAGCTTTAATAAGTATACAGTATCCTAATTTATGAACTTTATCATCTTCAAGTGTCTTCGGCGACTCTTAACAGCCCCCTGATCTGACTCGTGGTTTCACTGATCTCAACATATAATCAATATTAAAACCCCTACAGTAACACTTGACTAAATGTTAGCGGATAGATTTTTTGCAAACAAAACCAGAAGACCTTCACTGAGTGGATTAGTGGTGTCTCCCTCTAGTGGTGACCAGACAGCAGAGCAGCCTCCCCTGAATCTTTCACAGTGTAGCAAAGGTGAACAAACGGTGTTAAAATAGCTTTCACCCATTGAAGTGTTGTTAATATGGCCGTGAAGTGTACTGCCTAAATATGGCTGTGAGAGAAATATTTAAAATGGTGCAGAGAAAAGAGACGCAAAAATATCTTAAAGAAAGCAGAAACACAACAGCGGGCAATTTGTGCATTGTGATAAGGCTCAGAGACAGTTGCTTCAGTCAGGCTTTTGTAACAAAACAGTGAGACGCCCACAGTGAGAGATCACTTCCATGTCCATTAAAACTAAAGTCTACTCCGACTCAGGATCCATTGCATGGTAAGAGACACAAAAATACAATGTGATCTTCAAAAAACCTTGATGATGAGGCGGAATATAGTCTTTGATAACCGCATTCCTCCCGGTTTCATGTGCCTGAAATATGGTAAATGTCTCACACGTCCTAGAAGTGCAGTCTTTTCATTTATGTAGCAGATCCACTGAGCTTAGAAGCGTCACTGGGGACACTGCTACGTCTGTTTCTGGGGTTCAAAAAAAAAAAAAAACTTTTTAAAAAACCAGTAGTGACACTTCCCAACCGAAGGCGACACTGCCGGACAGCCCTCCAGTCCTAAGTGTGGTGGTGTGAGCGGTGAGAAGGTCGCAGGTCGGTGATGCGTTGGCGTAAATGGGACATAAATTCAAACATGGTGGCCGCCAGGCTCTGGTGGATGAGGTAGCGTGGCAGGCGGCCCTGAAGAGACACAAAAAAGAGTGTTAATTGGTTAATTTGTGAAGTGTTCGCAGGAGGTTATTACACTCATATAACTACAAGTTGTAAATAACTGCCAGATATGGAAAATTCCAGGTATTATGGAAAAATGGTCAAACGCTCTTCCTCACAGGATATTTTGACCATTTTAATAGTCAAAATAAAAATAAAAAAAAAAGTTCAGGCAGACATTTTGAGGCTTAAGTGTTAGAGGCTTACATACTGAGTCACTTCTTATAAGCCACTGCCATGTGTTCTGTCCTGGCTCAGTTTTTTCACTGTCACTATTTGCAGCTGCAAAAATGTTCTTTCTCCAAATACAGATTATTCCAGTTTTACCAGTCTTAAAAAAAAGAAAGATCATCCCATCAAGGCCTAAACATAAAAAAAAATTCTGGAGTCATTGCAGGGTGCATTTCCTCACCTTCAAGTCTGTGTTGAGCACCCAGATGAAGGTGCAGACGGACGGGTTACTGCTGGATTTGAGGACAACAAATCCTCCTGGACCGTTTTCTCCCCTGACAGCAATAAAAATAAAAAAGACAGAAAGTTAAACTAACACTAGTGCCCTTTATCAGATCGATATGATGTTCTAATTTAGAGGATCAGTGACAAGGGGTCCAGCCAGAGACATGGTCTGACCTGACGTAGCGACCGCATGGAGGTTTGACGTCATGGTTGGTTGCCATGCCAGCAGACATGTAACAGTCTCGTTTGCGCTCCACTCGCCGAACATTGACAAAGTCCCTAAAGTGAGAAGAATCAATTGGGCAATCAATATACTTAATTTCAGACCTAAAGTCCTGCTGAGATAAAAAGACAAGACAGGAAGACGACAATGAGAAAATGTCACATATTAAAGCCGGTTGCCGTGCTGATGTACCTCGCTGACACGACTCCCCCTGCTGCGCCAGAGGAGACATCGTATGATACCATGGTGTTGTCGTCAACCCTCTGAAGGATCTGAGGAGAAGACACCGAACAATATCACTTTTTAGCAGCGCCCAAGCAAACATTGAAAGATGACAGAAAAAAAACAGAAAGACTGGTCACCTGGCAGACAGAGACAGTTTTGTTCCACTGAACCATCTTCTCTGGTTGAAGGATCACCTCCTGATAGACGAGCTCAGCAGGACACTGCATCAAGGCCTGAACATGACAAAAACAAGGCTATAAACAAATCTATCCAGTTAAGTATTGTGAAACACATAAATATGTGTAATATATCGCAGCTCATCGTTGACTGCGTGTCCCCTTGACCCATATTCCATCGTATGTGTGATATTACAGTGACAGCTGTTTTCTGTACTGTCGCCTTTAGGAAGAGGTCAGCACTGGAGAATTCAAACGTCTAATTTTAACTTGTGATGACCATTTTCAAAACCAGTTCTCATGTGCATGTTTATGACTGCTGTCGTGTTAGAAGACCCCGCCACGGTACAGAGATTTCCACACCTTAACAATGAGGTTATTGTTGCTCGATTCATAGACAATTGTTTTCATACATCATCTTGGGAAAAATAATTTGCACACAGATGGTTCTAGTTAACACAGCGTGCTTGTACAATTTTGGGATTTGCGGTTCAGTGCATCACTCCTATTATAAAGACCGTGGCTGTAAAGCCTGGAGCCAAATCTGTGTAGAAACAAAGCAAAGCAGTATTCAGATATATTCACCAACAATCAACTTAAGTTGATGGCATGACTTTCATTTTAAAGCATAGATTTACAAAGTATTGTGTTGACACTCTGAGAAGGCGTCGAAAAGGACTTCTAGAGGGCAAACAAGGATCAGGATTTAAAATATTTGAAAAATTGACTGTGCAAATATTTTATAATGAAGGAAACACAGTTGATATCTTAGCCCACAAAGGACATGCAGAGTGTTTTGGCAATAGAAATTGAATCTAGACTACACTGTAGCTATTGTTAGTCTCCAAAGACTTTTTTTTTTTTTATGGTTTGCATTTGCACTGCCAACATAAGGCTGAAGTAACATAATGGCTTGCAACGCCTTTTAGTTCTGTGCAACAGCACCTCTTCGTTTTGTTTCCGTTTTGAGGCTGGCATTAAGAGCGGTTTACATTTCTGCAACAGATCAATACAGAGCCTACCCAGTGCTATGCATTTATACTGCATGAGCACTGATCTGTAATTACTTGCTAAAATGCCACTTTTCCACTATTCTGTGGCTAGTCAGCTGAGCTGGCTACTGGAACTGAGCAGCTCATGTTGGAGTTGGAGCTAATAATAGTAAACAACTATTACTCAAATCGATGTTTAAAAAAAAAAAAAAAGAAAAAGAGAGAGGATATGTCTTGAGAAGATGAGTGTAGGAGGAAGAACTTTTACGCATTCCTTTAAAATGCTAATTGCCGGAAGCCTGAAAGACAGCCTAACTTTCCCTGTTGGAAGTTGGAAAGTTGGATTTGAAAGGCTCCGTTGGGAACTGGTCATGCTCCGACAAAGATCTGCCAGGCCAGTCGTATCATTAGAGCAGGATTTATGCAGTGACGGACAGAAGACTAACGGCATCCATGTAATGTGCGCCATCTGAAGTTCTTTACAACAAAATAGCTCTGAGTGGTTGGAGGAATATCCAGTTGCATGTGGAGGCAGTTTTTTTTCTCTGTATTGCTTAAAAACATGCCTCATAATGAAATTCAAATGGTATGTTATCAGACTCATATTCTGATATATATCTGATAAGAACTAGACTGTTATCAGTCATGTAGTGCAGACACACGTATGGCAATTCATTCACACTCGTGAAAACAAATGCATTCAACAGTTCTGTACTAACTCCCCTTGTTCTAATGTCAGTTTATGTTGAAACGACGTTAGAGAGTTGGTTAATCAACCGATAACCATTTTGGAGGATGTGGTTTGTGGTGCTGTTAAACACAGTTTAAGACAGTTTAACAGCACCACTGACTAAAATATGGTGGTCTAAATAACAGAAACGTGTGTCGACACAAAACAATAAAGTTCAATAGGACCACGAACCACAGCCTCCAAAATGAAAACACAGTTGAATCGACAGCTCTTAAGTTATTTGAAACAAATGTTGAATACCACAGCTTTCATGAAGCTAAGATGTATTGCAGGACTCTTATTCGAAGATGTATTCATTAACACTAGTGTACCTAATGAACTGGCAAGTGAGTGTATGTTATTATTAGGGCCGGGACTCGATTAAAAAAATGAATCTAATTAATTAGAGGCTTTGTAATTAATTAATCGAAATTAATCACATTTTAATCGCATATAAATATTTGACCTGAGAACAGTGAGAAGTAATTTTTTTCATATGGATTTTTAGTATACCATTGAATAATGACTGAATACATAAGCTTCAGCAACAAAATATTGTTTATTTTTGTTCAACCAAGTCCAACAGACCAGTGCAATTTTGCCATTAAGTGTAGCAATAGCATATTTAGAAATATAGTAGCCTACATTTCAGAAATTCAGGTACCCTATAGGTAGGTAGACCTTCTGTAAACTATGTTTTTTTAAGTAAAACACAATACTTTCAAGTACATTCAGAACATTGGAAACCCTGACTATTACTCTAGAAAACATCTCTCTGTTGCTTCAGAAGCCATAACAGACTTTGTTGATTTACCAACAGCTGGTTTCAAAAAATAAAATTAATTCCCATCCACGGGGCCAACCAAAGCGGTCTCATCAGCTTCTTCGTTCATGTTCACTGTGGTTTGTTGTTGTCTGAAGTAATGAACGCTAGTTGGTGCTCCAGTATAATCGGTCCGCCGAAACTCATCCAGTGAGAAACATTCCGCGGTGCAAAAATAAGTGTGATTAAAATGCGTAAAAAATGTTTAACGCGTTATTTTTGTGTAATTAATTAATCTTAATTAACGCGTTAAAGTCCCGGCCCTAGTTATTATTAAAGTATATTCAATATTTTTAAACATACATTTTTGCTATAATTTCATATTATAAATGTCACTTCCACCTTCTGATACATGAGCTCATAGATAAATAGATAGAATTTAAAAGACAAGACTGACCTAGATTCTATAATCTTCCAAATAAGCCTCTAGGTCAAACTAATCAATAACTTATTAGAAGTGTGTCTAGAAGAAAAAGCAAATATGACACTGTGTTGATTGTGTGTTTCCCTGTTTATCATTTACAGCTGTAAACCCACAAGATAAAGTGGTGGACCATTTTGAAAACACAGCGCCTCAAACTGCCTTCAGTTATAGAGCATCCTGTGAACAACACACTTCCTCTGTGGGAAATTACACATGCAAGAAGACTTTCCCTTTCCCTGAATCCTTTCTAAGAGGACCGTGGCCTCTGTGAAGCTATCGTGACAGAACAAAGCCTGTGATTTAATTTAACGTCCAATTACTCTGGATTATTTCAACACTATACCCTTCTGGCGTTGTTTAAATATGTACAGGCCCATCAGCTGTAAGCTGTACTGGGCTATAACAAAGTGTTAAAAGGAATTATGGAAGCCGACTGCCAGTAAGTCTGATAATCTAACAGCTACACTAACAGTGTACAGGGGGAAATTAGGCTCATATATAAAATGCCACAGAGACAGAAGACGTCATTAAACAGCCTAAAAAAAACAAAACAGTTTGGTGAACTTGATTCCTGTGAGTCACTGGTGAGTTTCAGTGTGTGTACACAGAGCATTACTGTACCTTCAGAATGAAAGTCTTTCCATGGAAAGGAATCTCCAGAGTGTAGACAGAGTCCCCCATGTCCTGTCATGAGACAAAACATGTGAATATTTAGACAGTTCCTGCTTCGTTTCAGCCGAAATCATGATTCATTCAATTAGAATACTAAAGCACTACTCCAGCAAAGAAATATAGACTACATTTATTTTTATTTTTAGGATTTCACATTCAGAAAAATACATCCCTGCAGTGGAAAATGTGGCGCGGCAAGTTTTGTGTTTCGATTTCAGTTTGGAGCTGGTACAGTATCTAACATACCTGTTTGACCACCTTCTGACAAATATCTTAAAAAAATCTCCTCACTGCTTTTCAGCGTACAGAACATTTGTCTCACAAGACAAACTGGATTAACCTGGATCTATAAGTGTTTTAAGGGTTATATCTGACAACAATACATTCATCCACATTAGTATTCTGCAAAATTAGCAGAAGCTCTTTGATGGTACCTTCCTGCTCCTAGATTTTGGAAAGAATTGTGACCAAGATACATAGTAAGCTGCTGAAGAATGATCCTATGTGTGCTGTCTGTTGGATAAAGATTTTGGCATTTAAACAGCATTTTTCCGATTACTCATCTCGTGACAAAAACATAAATAAAGTCAAACTCCAGCATTCCCCAAGGCTGTTAGAAAAGTGCACTCAACAGTTGGATTTTGGTTGCATGAACTATAAAAGAAGTCTGTCACCATGATGTGAAGTTTCAAAATATAACGCAATACATGTTGTTACATGTTCCAGTGTAGAGAGTACTATTGATTAAAACTAAAGAGTGTGCATTATGTGCTTAACAAAAACATAGCGGTAAGAGGTAAAGCACTGGACTCTTCAGTTCCTGACATGATCTTTTAGTCAGCCAGTGTGCCCTTAGAGGGGCTCATCAAAATAAACTTACATTATGTTTTTCAAACTTCCAGTTCTCCTCCTGCGCTAGGATCTGTTCTACTACACACATGGCCTCTCGACCCTGTCGGACATACTCCTTCTCCTAGAATAAGAGTGAGGGAAGGAAAAGAAAAATCAGGAAAATAGCAGGGAGTTTTCAAATAGAGAGCAGCTAGCAGAGCTGATTATACAGACCTGAGCAGTGACAGCTTTGCGCCCAAGACCCTCCTCATCCGGATCCTCCTCAGAGTCTGCAGACACAAGTTCAGGGTCAAAAGTCAATTAACGGCTGCTGCACACTGGAAAGGTTGAACCCACTGAGGCTTATTAAACAGGAACTTAAATAGGAAGTGGAGAAAAATCACCTGAATCAACCACAGATTCGGGCGGAGAATAGAACTGTCCGTCTGAAACAGCGCGGGGGTGGATCATGGGGGCTCGTTCACATGCTGCGTTCACCGCTGCTAGGTACGCTGACGTCAAGAGAGAAAAACATTCAAAAGAGAGATTTTTGGCAGAGGGCTGATTGAACTGGCCGGGCGTTTATGACTCACCTCTTTCGTCATCGGCCTCCTGAGTGAAGACCTTGAAGTCGAGGAACCACGTCTCCAACCACGCCAACACAAACGAGCTGATGGGTAAAACATAGCCAAAGGCATTCTGGGACAGGAGTTCCTAAGAGACAGAAACCGGGTCAGTCATACCGACACAGAAGCATATTAAAACGGCTACTGTTTCAGCTTCCATAGCAGAAGTGGCAACGTACAAAAAGGTCTATTGAATTCTATACAATTGCATCTGATGTGAAGGATACTAAAGATAAGAACATGTGTTTAATTCTCTGCTGCAAACCACTGTAAAATCATAAAACCTCTAATCAGAACGTTGTTTAAATAGACTGAACGATCGCCAGCGTAAATGCAGAAGTGAAAAAGATGAAGCGGTTTCAGCTGATGCGCTTGCACCGCACACATGCACACGCGTGGAAGGGTCAGATTAGCAGACGTGGGACACTCACATTAGCTCGAATGACCTTCACAACGAGGAAGACGCTGGTCACCAGAGTGGTAACCTGCCGAGCAGAGAAGATCAGAATTAAAAAAAATGAGGCTTTTATTTTGTCAGTGTGTTTTTACTGCGATTGAGGTGACTTACCGCGATGACCCACCAGTGCTTCAGCCGAAAAGCGGCATAACCCACTTGTAGAAACAGGAAACGAAACAGGGCAAGAAGCTGAGGGAAGGAGGGAGGAAGGGAAAACAAGAATAAGCTAAAGCATTTAATGATATCACGTGTTGACTTTGCAAATATTGTCTCCCGTGTGTCAGTAAATTCAAATGTGTGACTAACCTTGACGTTTAGCTAGAGGGCTAGAGCACAAGACTTTTTGAAACAACTTATCATGATCTAAACTTTAAAACATAAAAGCTTGAAATTAAACTCAAATATGCACAAATCTGGATTGACCCACTTACAACAATGTCAAAGAAGGAAGAGCTGAAGGTATATCGGACGACCTCCTTTTCTAAGCTGTCCCAGATTGAGCTGGAGATCTGCAGAACAACACAGCAAACAGAGTTTTAACTGTATTTGGCGTGAGGCACAAAAAACACCAAAACTCTAAAATGAAAACACGCCTTTAAAAATGTCCTCTGACTGTCGAGCCCAGACGAAGACTCACATTCAGCTCAATAATCCAGAGAAGAGCCACGAAGAGGAGATCGAACGTCACGAAGAGACAGAAGGTGCGGCGGACGTCCGAGATGACCTTACGCTCTGCGGGAGGCACGAACAGGTAGGGCGAAGGGATGGACAGCGACGTGGAGTAGGAAGCGTTCAGGGAGGCGATGGCAGGGAGGCTGCCCCCGAGCTCCCTGTAATCTCCACCCGACATTCCTGGTGTGAGACAGGAAACTCCCCCTGCAAGGTGAGAGGCTTTTCATTGGAGATTCAGGCATCATGGAGTCAAATGAGAAGTTGATTCCTCAAGAAGGATTATTTTGTTATAATTAAGAGAGATAGCAAGATGTCAGTCACAACAATTGACTGAACTCGGATGATAACATATCAACTTCAGCCAATTTGTCTTCATCAGGACGACATCTTCATCATAAAAATACAGCTAGAAAAAGGAATTATGTCGCAATTAGTTTCACTATAATGGACTTTCACGGAAGGTTACACTGCTCTGCACCTTGTGTGTGTGATTGCCAAGTTGGAGATAGATAACAGCAGAGGTTAACTATCCTCCACCAGCCTCTCTGCACAGCATGGAGTCCCATGACTTCCCACGCTTCACTGTGGTTTTGATAAACAGCTTATGACAGGGTTTTTAGAACAGAAGCCTTTGTCGTACCCTTTAGTTTGTAGTTTTAGGTTAATACTTTTGTTTTTGTTTGTGCTGTCTGGTGTATGAAAGCCTGACGCACGACTCAGATTTCTAGACTGACCAAGACATAAAATGTGCTTCCTGAAAAGGATATTTAACAGTAGGTTTTGGTGAATGTTTGCACTATGAAGTCAGGTTCTGGCAGAATAAGTGTCTCAAACAAGAAAACAGTGTTTTTAAAAAAAAATAAAATAAATCATATTAGACTATTGGACCCTTGTTAGCCCAGTGAATCACAGTCAGTCGGTGCTGAGTGAGTTTCAATTATCTCTTTAAATACTCGTAGACAATGAACATGAGTTAAGCACAACAGATCATCTCGGCCTTACCGAGAAAACTACGGGATTCAAAAACATCTGATTCAGTTTCGTTTACGACCTTCCCTCACTTCTGCTAAAAACAAACAACTGACTCTGTTAGCAAGCTAACTTCTTAACGCTGTCAACCGCAGTAAAAAAAACAAGTCAGACAGAAAACAATAACCAGATATGTTTGTTACGACTCTAATAAAGAAACACGTAATAGATAATGGTCAGCTAATGGATAGAAACGGTGGTTAGCTACACCGGTTAGCTTACAATCGCTAACTTACCTTCGTTTCTGAACAAGTTGCTTGCTAACTGTCACACCGTGAAGAAACATGTAGATGAGACACCCACATAATGTCTCAAATAAACAGAGGCAGGAAGCAATGTGACGGAACGCGGAAATGCTGCTAAGCTAAATGTCCGTTTACAAAACAAAAACAAATTTAAGACATTCAACTCACTTGATTTACCGCAACATCATCGTCTAGCAAGCCTTCCGGGCTGACCTTTCAAAGAAGAAGTGTAGCGGCAAGATGATTCACCGCCTCGTACCAAAACGCACACGATCACGTGACCAGCTCCTCAGCACGCAGTTTGTGCTTGCGGTGGCGGTTTTATTTTGAAGGTCTGTACCGGATGTCCCAGTGTTTTTTTTTTTTTTTTTTCATAGACTGTATAAATGAATCTTTGTACCGATTTAGCGCCGTCCAGGGGCCACTAACCTTAACTGCAGCTCTGTTGGTTTTAAATGTGTTTCGGTTGAACAAAATAGGGTAAATAAAAAAAGGGTTCAATCCATACCTGTCAAGTATCCCGTTTTGGCCGGGAAAGTCCCGTATTTTACCCTTCTTTCCCGCCGTCCTCCCGTATTAGTATTTTCCCGTAAATCTCCCGTATTTTAACATGCGTTATTAAAAAATAATAATACCCCGGGCCCGGGCGGAGTAAAAAAAAAAAAAAAAAAAATATTCCCAATCTGAGCTCTGTCACTAGCCTCGCGATAACTGCCACCTGCAGTAGCATACTACAGGTACTGTAGATCGCGATGGTAGTGCGGGTAGATCACGTGCCATTGAATTATTATTATTATTATTTTTTTTTTTATGTTAGTCTAAAACATGCAGCCATTGCAACTCCAAAACAAACAGCAAGACAAAGCTTCATCTTTATTTTTACTTTATAGTTGCAACATGCCCTCAGTTCAGAGGCACACATCCACAGCCACGCAACAACTCCAGACTACCGTCTTTCTTAAAGAGACAGCGCTATTTTTGTAAAGGTGCAGTGCACCAATTTTTCTTGATAAAAATAAAAACAAAGATGGATAGAGCTTTTAACACTGTAACAACTATTAATATGACAATTAAAAAAAAATGTGTATATGTATATATATATATATATATATATACGGGTAGATCACTTTGACTTGGTCATTGTAAAAGTAGCTCGCAAGCCAGAAAAATGTGGGCACCCCTGATATAAGGGATACTGGAGCTTGGTTGGGGTGGTGGGACTGCTTGCGGCGGGCGCCGGAAAATTTCCCTTATTTTTAAATCCAAAACTTGACAGGTATGGTTCAATCCCAAATCAAAAGTAAACTGAAAATGTGCCTGGAGAAAACATGCCACTGCCCTAACATGTCTTTAAAATGCTCTTATGCTTACCATGCGAACTATAACTTCACACTGAAACATCCGGTGAGGGCATTCAAAATAAAGCTTTCAAGATAGGTACAGGCAGAAAAGTCAGACTCAAAGCGCGCTGCTGGAAATGCTAGAGGCCTTTAAAAGCCCGAGTTCACGTCCACACGCCAAAAATCACTGCAAACGCTTTAGTAACAAAACTTTGCAAGAGAATGACCAAGGGAATAACCTAGAACGAACTTCCGGTTTCATTGGCAAGCAAAATTAGCCACTATTTTAAGTCAAGATGCAAAACACAATCCTTGAGCGTTTCAGAGAAGCAGGTGGAGAACGACTGAAACATTAAAGATTTACATATATATTATACACAAACTGGTTGCAAATAATCTGAATCTGGCCAGCTCAGGGAAAATTAGAAGAATGAATGAGCGGATGGACAAATCAATAAAGGTTGTACATTACAAAAATTATCTTCTTTAATTCTTGCATATTTTATAATGTCCTCTATCTGGTACTGTTGATTGATTGGTGATGTTTTATGTATACAGTCCCTGACAAAAGTCTTGTCACTTGTCCATTTTGTAGAAACAACAGTTTATAACCTGATTTTTAATTAATCCATTGGTTTTAGAAATGGCTCATATGAAAGCTAAAACCCTCCCAAATTATGTTTGATATACTAAAATAAATTTGCTTCACTGAAGAAAGATTGATCATTTAATGAACACAGAAAGGTCAGATTTTGGCAAGACAAAAGTTTTGTCGCCTACAGAAAGTAATGTGAAAATTGAACAAATCATTTACTTCAAATACAAAAATATGATGCATAACATCAGTGAATTAAGTACTGGTGCTGTGAGATCCATATTTAATATCTTGTATGACTTCCATGAGCTTGAAGGACTGCATCCATGCGGTTCGACAATGATTCATATATGAACTGCATCCATGCGGTTCGACAATGATTCATATATGAATCATTGTCGAACCGCATGGATGCAGTCCTTCAAGCTCATGGAAGTCATACAAGATATTAAATATGGATCTCACAGCACCAGTACTTAATTCACTGATGTTATGCATCATATTTTTGTATTTGAAGTAAATGATTTGTTCAATTTCACATTACTTTCTGTAGGCGACAAAACTTTTGTCTTGCCAAAATCTGACCTTTCTGTGTTCATTAAATGATCAATCTTTCTTCAGTGAAGCAAATTTATTTTAGTATATCAAACATAATTTGGGAGGGTTTCAGCTTTCATATGAGCCATTTCTAAAACCAATGGATTAATTAAAAGTCAGGTTATAAACTGTTGTTTCTACAAAATGGATAAGTGACAAGACTTTTGTCAGGGACTGTATATTTTAAGGACACTGTACTTAGAAGGGGTCAAATGCATTTATTAAAATGGAATATGGATGACACTGTATGTGAGGGGTGATGGTAAAGAGTATTATGGTTTGTTGAATAAGAAAATGTGATGACATTTTAAAAATAGATCTTGTTTTGTGTGATAATTGATCTGTTTGTACCTAACATCACGTGACAACTAAGTTACAATCAAACTAAGTGATTTATTATTTTCATGCTGTGTAGTTTTTACATGACTTTGAAAGAGATTATATGGAATATAACTTTGCTCCAACCTTAAACCAAATCTTCTTACTGAAATTAAATGATTTATGTTGTGAGGACCTCTACAAAAAGTCTGTGTCCAAACACACACGTGCACACACATGCAATAAATACAGTTTGAGTTAAAGGAGAAAAAGAAAATTGGTTTATTTTGATATCATATAGTTGCTCACTTTAAAACAACCACATCACATTGAGAAACAAAAGAATGGAAAATTAAAGAAAATAAAGACAGAATAAGCATTAGAGTTCATATATGTCTTCCCATGGTTCTTCTGACCCGGGAGGAGAGGGGAGGTGGTGGACAGAGAGCAAGGGATGGAGGATGGCGTCGGCTGGAGAGTCTCAACACTCCCAGCACGCCCATCCAGTCATCCCACGATTTGAGCAGGTCAGAGGTTAAAAAAAAAAAAAAAAGTTTCACAAAGTTTTATATACAAAGAGCAGCCCAGACGATACAAACAGCAGGATGTATTCATCATGTGGCACAACTTGAGACCTTCTCATACATCAGATCACTTTTAAATTGGAAATTAGAGAGGAGCTGGCTAATGATATTTAAAATTGCTGCTGACCCCAAGCAAAAAGTGTGGCATCATCTGTGGGAGAAACAGCACAGAGAGTTTGCGCAGTGAGCATTTTGCTGAAATGTCAGTCGTAGCCGCGGTGCCTGGTTTTAGGCTTGTACTTCTGCTCGCTACACGCAGGCCTGTGAGTCATCTGTGTGTTTGGATACAGGCAGCAGAAGCAGGACAGAGCTGAGCTCCTCATGCCCTTGGGTTTAGGTTAGAAAAACAGCTCTCACAACACATCCTTGACTTAAAAATCATGAGGGAGCAATTAAAAAGATGACTTTATAAAAGTGTCCATGTACAAAAAGTCAATCTGTGAGCGAGAAATTGAGATATTCAAATGAGGAAAAAGTTTGTTTTTCCTTCCCAAACAGATGATGATGAACTCAGCGCTAATGTGAGATAGAAGGGACATTTTGAAAAGTTGGAGGTAGCTTTGCCCTTTATTCTAAATAAACTCAAATCATCAAAAGTTGGGAAAATACACTGAGATTACAGATGATTTAAAATGAAAGAAACAATTTTGGTGCTAATCACTGAGTCATACCTGGGTTTCAAAGCAATGCTCCAAGTCACGGATTCTCACAAATTCTGGACTAGTTAATGTAATTATTTGGAAAGTTAGTATAGGTGCACAAATACTTGTGTAGGCATTGACAGGGTATTGATTTTAATAACAGCTAATGGCTTCTGCTCTTTTATTCGACAAAGTTATAATCCATTAGGTTTTACATTTGGCAACCTACCGTATAGTATGCATATTAACCGATCTGATACACTTTTACTAGGACTAAAAAGTAAACTGATATCAATACAGTTACTCTGGACTCTAGCAATGAAAACTATGTTGACTTTAAATAGCATCAGAAACAGGATTTAGTTTCATGAAACTGTATTATAGGATTATAACTTGGAGCAGAACTTTAAACCCATCGTTTCTACTTTCAACCACAAGATGGCAGCACACACAAAGGGCTTAGCAGGCTGCGCTCATTTCAAGATCTTCAAGGGCTTTTGTAAAAGGTCATAAAAAAGACCATATTTGTTAATAATGCGTACGCTGTGTGTGTATCGTGGCTACTTTGCACACTTTAAATTAACATGCAGCTGTGCGGAAGCGTTAAGGTTGGAGGGAAGTCTGGCTTTCCTTTTATTTTATTTTTCAGCTCACGTTGACCTTGGCCCCTCGACTCTCATTATAAACTAAGGGACCCAAGGGCCAAAGTGGCGTCTGCTGTCTGTGGTCCGCTCTGTCAGTAGATCATTCCTCACCTGCTCATAAGGGCCGACTCACACACAAACTCCCTTTCTGTCCTCTCTTTTAAATCCAGCGGGCCCCTTAGAGGTGAAGTGGCACAGAAATCGCTGCTCACTGGCGTGTTTGATTTCATGGAAGTATCTATCATTCAGACGGCCCACTTTTGCATTCAGACTTCGCACATTCAAAAACCGACGGCCTGTTTTTTTCTTCAGATTTTAACCTTTTGACAAAACACCACCACACTCTCTCCCCATATCTGCAATTCATTTCCCCAGCTCCCTCCCTCCCTCTCTCTCGCTCTCTTTCACTCTCTCTTTCTCAGTTACATCCCCGACTGTTCTCCTCTGTTGCTGTCACGATTTTGTCCCCCTCCTCCTCTTCCTCTTCCTCCTCCTCCTCTTCCTCCTGCGCCGCTTGGATCTGCTTGTCCGTCTCTCTCACGCTGGAAAACCTGACTGACTGTTCAGCGGTGGCTCTCTCTTGGTGATCTGAGGGAGACAAACACTGAGGTCAAAAGCAGCAGTGGAAGCACAGGTTTGTTTTTAGGTAGCCGTAGCCATAGTTATCAGGGTTAGGTTAGGTTAGCATTGTGTTCATGTGTTCCTTTCATAAGCTGCACTTGCAGAATAAGCACTGAATGAGACTGAGAAGGAGACTGCTAAGGTACTATACTGCCTGGCCAAAAAAAAAATAAAAAATCACCACCAAAAACAAAGGTCACACATTTGCTGTGGCATAGTCTTGATAAGCTTCTGCAGTGTCACAAGATTTAATCCAGTTTTGCATTCATTTTTCACTAAGATCTTGTATTGATGATGGGATAGTCTGACCACAGCACATCCCAAAGATTCTTTTTGGGGTTAAGGTCTGGACTCTGTGGTGGCCAATCCATGCATGAAAATGATGTCTCATGCTCCCTGAACCTCTCTTTCATAATTTGTGCCCGATGAATCCTGGCATTGTCATCTTGGAATATGCCCGTGAAAAAATCCATTGATGGAATAACCTGGTCATTCAGTATATTCAGGTAGTCAGCTGACCTCATTCTTTAGGCACATGATGTTGCTGAACCTAGACCTGACCAACTGCAGCAACCCCAGATCATAGCACTGCCCCCACAGGCTTGTACAGTAGACACTAGGCATGATGGGTGCATCACTTCATCTGCCTCTCTTCTCTTCTGGAACAGGGTAAACCTGGACTCATTAGACCACATGACCTTCTTCCATTGCTCCAGAGTCCAATCTTTATGCTCCCAAGTAAACTGAAGCCTTTTTTCCAGTTAGCCTCACTGATTAGTGGTTTTCTTAAGGCTACACAGCTGTTCAGTCCCAGTCCCTTGAGTTCCTTTCTCATTGTACATGTGGAAATGTTCTTAGTTTCACTGTTAAACATAGCCCTGAGTTCTACTCTTGTTTTTCTTCCATTTGATTTCACCAATCATTTAAGTGGTCGCCACATTTCTACCTCGAAGACAATGGTTCCCCACTATCCTTCCAGTTTTTAATAATGCGTTGGGACAGTTCTTAACCCAATTTTAGTAGTTTCTTCATTCTGTTTTCTCTGCTTGATGCATGCCAGTGATTTGACCCTTCTCAAACAAACTAACATCTTTTCCACGACCACAGGATGTGTCTTTCGACATGATTGTTTAAGAAATGAGAAGCTACTCATTGCATCAGTTGGGGCTAAATAACTTGTTGTCAGCTGAAAGATAATTTCCCATGCAGTAATTATCAAATAGGAGGCCCGTACCTATTCGCTTAGTTAAATCCAGGTGGTGACTTTATTTTTGGCCAGGCAGTGTATGTTTTCATCAGATCTCAATGTATTCATTTCCTTGATTTATTTTCTCAGTGTGATCTCGCAGGCCCAGCCCTGAAATAACTGATAAACCCAATCAGTTTATTTTAGCATCTTGTTTGGGTACTTTTTGTTTCAGCAGGCCTCCACAAAGGGATTTAGTGAGAGAGTCATCTGTCATCTGTGGCGACAGAGCAATAATTCTGAATGAAATGTGACATAATAGAGATTATCTATAATAATAATCTATAATTTCGCATCATCAGATAAAACAAGGCACACAGTGCATATAAAAAAAGTTTAGTTCAATGTGCTATTTCTTCAGTTTACTTTTGCTGGTGTGCACAGATGATGTGCACAGATACTTAGATGCAGTTTAAATGGAGCGTATACAGAGCAAGGTCACAACACTGCTCTGCACATTAATTCTGTCTGGCCTCTCCAGTCGGTTCAGGTGCTGGTTCTGGTCTTTTACTCAGCTGCTGTGTAACACCTGACACTCGAGACAGAGAGCTAATGCGAGATCTGGAGCCGTCACTCAACACATCACTTCACCTCTGCTGCTGGTCAGCACACAAAGACGATACTCAGAAAACGGCGCAGGGCTAAGAACAGCTGCAGCATTCAACTGGGAACAAATAGTGTTTTTATATTTTTTATGTTATGAAACCAAATTTTTGTCAGAGCATGTTTCTGTCATCTTAAACTCAGCTCCTTCCTTTATTGTGAATTTGTTCTTCTATAGTTTGAAGATACAGTCTGATACAAGATGATACAAGATGTTCGGGCTTAAGCCTTCACAACTTTTCCAATCTTAGGACTTATTTTTCAGTCTTTAAGGACAGATTAGCAGAAAGATGTCTCGGATTGTGTAAAACACGGGGAAACACAAATACATGTGAATGATAAATGTACAGGGAAAGAGATAAACTGGGCCAATCATACGAACTGGAAGGAAAAATACACCTTTAGACTTAGATTTTTTTTTATTACCATTCAAAGCTATACACCAGCATTGCACATTAGAATAAAATGACACTGACTCCCATCAGAAACTATACACAGATTGAGAAAAAAAATAGATAATCTAACTGTAAGATGTTATGATTAAAAAGACACTCGAGTCCACTTTTGCCAAACAGATGTTCAAAATTCTTTGTCTTCTATTGCGTTAACTGTAGATGAACTGGGAGACTGATTTATTTTAAAAAACATGTCAACTACCAAACCAAACAAAAGCCATGAAATGAAGAGCCAGCATCTGGGTTTTAAATTGCCTCAAGGTGTATTTTTCCTTTTAGAATAAAAAAACTGTGTTGTCCTTGCTGCCACCGTGATGTCATCGTGGTCTAGAGAGCCTCCCTCTCACCAGCAGCTTTGGCGGGAGATGCCTCCACTCCCTCCTCTCCCTGCCAGTCGTCGTCGTCGTCCTCCTCCTCCTCCCCTTCACAAGGGTCTTCCAAAGGAGGGTAGACACCTAGGTTCTGCATGTGCGCTTCAGCCATCTTCTGCACAGCTACACACGGGTGGACACAGCACGGACACGGGGGAAACGGCCACACATGGGAGACAGACACAGGGATAGAGGGATACGTTGTTTTGGGTTTTACCACGCTTCAACACTGTCAGTTTTTTTTTACCAAGCCTCACAGGAGTGTTTGAATGCATGCCAGGCACACAGGAAGCCAGTTAAACACATGCACTGACAGACAGGGCAGACAGACAAGGTGGGCAGCTCCAAAACTGTGCCCCGCACTGATTTTCAGCATCGAGCTTCCGCTGTTGTCTTCTATCCCTTCTCTCCCCTCCATCTGTTTGTTTGTGCCGTTGTCTTTCCTCGACCGCCCGCCCTCCCCTGCGCTCTCTCTTGGCTTTACTGACTCACTCTCTGTGCGCACACTCCTCTCTTTTGTGATAGTATCTCAGCTCCCCCTCTCACTTCCTCTAGGTCACCTTGGCTTCTTTCACACCCTCAGAAACGCAGCGCTGAGGCAGGTCGCTTAAGGTAGGTTATGCAACTAGAAATTGTTCCGAGGTAGCTCTCTCTTTCACTGTCTGAGTCTGAGCTGATGAAGGGCAGATTTCTGAGGCAGGAACGAGGCTTCCTGACTCATTATATCACCACTTGACATGTGACAATGCACAGGCCGGTAAATGAAACCCTGTTGACAAACTCACGTTCTTTACCGGCCTCCCGCAAGCAAGACACAAAAGAAAGCATACGCCTGCGTTCATGTATGCATTTCAATCATTCCTATATTTGTGTTTATTCCACATGTGTGTGTGCGCCACAGCTTTATACACAATTGACTGTAATCCTGGATGATCCAGACTTTCCTAGACTCACACTCGGTATCTCACAGCTGTCACGCTCTAATCTCTCCCTTTCTCCCTCTGTCACACACACTGCTGATGAGTGTATAATGAGAGCAGAAACACATAGAAACGCGCCTATGCATATCACGCACGTGCACGCACTGGAAAAAAAATAAATAAATCAAGACAGAAAGCCTTTTATTGCACATCCACCCATCTGTCACATGCATTTTTTGCCTTCCTCGGAAAGCAAGGAGGACGTTGACGGCAGCGAAGCACGGTAAAACAAAAGAGGGCTTAAACACAAGGATGGATCACAACACACATACAAAGCCGCCACCTGTAGAATGAACACTGCTCGCACAAACCTTTGAGCGATGGAGGCTGATAGACGTTTGGATTGACCCGTTTTGGTTTGAGCACTCCGTTCTCTCCCACCACCCACTGTGGACGAAGACAGAGAAACAACAGTCCTGAGTTTCTCCCTTCATTTATCCTTAAATATTCCTTCCAAACATCCAGATATACATAGTAAATATGGTTCATTTTAAAGTGTAATCTACTGGATGCAACCCATACGGGTAGTACTGAGGGTTTCTGACCTTAACTGACTTCCAAACAGATGTAACACACATACATAAAAAAACTGCTGGAAATAAAGTAACAAAAAGCAAAACAAGTAAAGTAACATCAAATTATCAAATAGTTTAATTTTAAAGTGAATTTCTCATAGAACGTCAAACTGAAAGTGCTTTAAAGACTGCATGAAGGGCCATGATGCAGAGACAAGTTCAAACCCAAGATGAAACTTTTTTCCATAGTTTTCGTAGCAGGGAATGTTTGCTCCAAATCCTGCTGACGCATTTAATCTTCACAAGAATATCTGAAAAGTGTCATCACAAGACCTTATTTTTCTCAAGGTTTCAGCCACAGTTTATGACCATCCACTCATAGAGTGAATATTTGCACTCAGACACTTTTAAAGGTCAACCTTGATGCATGTGAAATTTTAAATTACAGAGCTGTTGGGTTTGAACAATGGTGTATACATATCATGAGCGTGTGATGATGGACACGATGCAGGGTCAAAAAGGGTTCAAATAATTCGAAGTAAAACAGGCTGCACAGCTGGAGGCTAATATTTACTATGTGGAATTTTTATGGGGTAGGAAAATACCGGAGGAGGAAAGATGAGAATCCACAGACACTTAATATAAGAAAGTGTTCCGACTTCACCTTTACCTGATGAGTGGACTGATCGTCCTCAGGAGACGATTGGTCGGCTACTCTAAACAGCGTGGCAGGCGTAGGCCGCCTGCGTCGGATCTGTAAGCAAACACACAAACATAAAGGGCAACCATAAGCGAATGAATAATTAAACCGACCAGCACTGTATTATTAATAACGCTTAGCAACACAAAGCCATATCAATATAATGGAAAACGCTGACAGTTCATGGTGGTGAAGGGCACGCTGAGTCCTTGCTGGCTTCATTAGCGCTGCTGCCAAGTCGGATGATCGGTCAACAGCCGATTGCAAATTTCAGTGCTCAATACTAGTGAGGTCAGAGTGAACGGTCAGTAGTGCAGAGGAAGTTTCATTTAGGAAAGTTTGATTTCATAAACACACAGCCCACAGAGAAAATCCTGTTAGGTAGCTAAACTCGTGCCAGCATCTAAGAAGTGTAAAAGCTTTTAATAAAGGATTTATTTGAAACAAATGACCTCCTCACGTCTATGTATGGTTAATTGCCACTAATGTACAGAGAGTGCATGGAAAAGTGGACTAAATGAACCGGGGTAATCAGCCCAGACACTCCCGACGCCACACGCTGCTCCTTGGAGGCCCAAGTCAGGAAGGTGCAGGCCCAAGAGGAAAAGCAGAGCCAGACTGTATGCAGGTCTCCACCACACCTCCAGCACAAGCCAAAGTATACAGTGAACTCTCTGTCCCGGGGAACAAATGCCCAGCTGTGCCCATACATCCTTATAACCGACCTGTATCGTGGTTTGCCAGTAGGAATGCGCTCCTCAGAATAGCCGATTGTGTTGATTTGAAAGTACAACCCTCCCAAAAACTCATTTTGATTATGAATAATTTGCCCCCTGTAGACCACAAAAGAAGCTTTATAGCTCACTAACACACTGCACTCCTTCACAGGGTCCTGGATATGGAGACAGAAGCTGTGCACAGCCGGATTTTTGCAAATTATATTTGCGACATTGTCTGCATGTTGATGCTATTTCGATGACTGATAGTATTTAAATGCCTTCATCTGCTGCATGTCATGATAATAAAGAAAAAATCTTTTGGTTCCTGTACCACTTGACATTAGGCTTTGCAAAATGTGACAAGCATCCTTGCAAGAAAACAGGAAGTGACTGTTTGATACTGAGAAGATAAGTTCAGGGTGCAGTGTTACTTCACTGAAAGGTGCTGAGCAGAATGTGTGAGGAGGATTTATAAAGAAAACAACACACTACTTTAGCTCACTTCCCTGTTATTCTACAAAATCTTAATAGTTGTCATCCATAAACCTTTCTTTCGAAAAAATGTTCTGTAAAATAAAGCGGACTGTGGTTGAAAGCGCTGCAGTAACGTGGACTTGGCTTGTCTGATAGGTACTGAAAGGTGTCCTCTGCGGAGCAAGCCAACCTTGGCCATGACATGAACCTGTGCGCTACTGTTTACAGCACCACAGCGTAGGAAGAGAGCTAAGTATCCTGGCTCTATTTTGCGTCAAGCGGCTCCATACGGAGAGCCGTGTTTGTGTTCGCGTCCCTTCCGTCGTGTTCAGCGAGGTGTGCCGGGTGTTGCCAAAGCAGAGGCTTGCTGAGCCATGTGGTAGAAATCTGCCACCGTCAAGTTCAACAACACAGAGAAATCAGGCAAGGATTGTGCCCTTATTTATGAGACCACGCACATTTTAATCTCATCACGCAACTTCCAGCTTTCCTGTCTCCCCAGAATCTCTCCCACTGTCAGTTTTTCTCTTGTTCTCCTCTTATTCCATCTCTCTTGATCCTCTGCTTCCTCTGTCCTGCATACTTCCTTATCCATCCTTCATTCCTTGACAGTGACATTGCCCTCATCCTCCCCTCTCCTCCCCTTTGCATTATCTCGAGTGCGTCACAACTGAAATCAGATTATCGTCTGTTTGTTTCCTTTCCTCATGTGATCGCTCCCTTTTTCTCTTCCGTGGCGGGGGACATCGGTGGGACTTCCTCTGACCCCCTTCCACCTCCACTCTCTCCTCCTGGCAAGGTGTGGAGGCCTGAGGCTTTGTGATGCTAAGAACCCTGCTGTCCCTGACTGCCTGACACCTGCTACCAGCCTTGCAGGGCAGCCTGAGGTGGTTCACCCAGATCCCCACGAGAGACACAATACGCCAGATGTTGCCATGACCAAGCCTTTGCCCGAGTCTCATTTAAAGCTATTAAAGCTGGGAATACCGCTGGATTATTCCTCTGCATTCAAGTCATGCAGATGGATTCATTAGTATTTGAATGGTGCATTGTCTGAGTTTATACTAAGGGGTCAAAGTGCCAGGGGAAGGTCTGCTTGGTTAATCAGGGTTGTTATTTGTTGTCATTTTCAGAAATGACAAAAAAAATGTCACGTTTACTTATCAGTTGTAGATATTTTCTTCTTTTCTGTCTTTCATATTATTAGAAACGGAAGCTCCGTGGGTTTGAAGTGACTGAACAAGACATCTGAGAATCAATTTCCAAGCTCTAACCGGAGATGGATGTTTTCCAGCTATAGTTTTTGGCTGCCACCCCTCTTCTTTTCCATTTCTATTCTCCTTTTTATTGAAAGTACCCTTCTGGCTATTTCTTATTAAAGAACATGTCACAGCAAGATGTCAAGTATCAACTTTTCAAAAATGTAGTGCCTGAGTCATAATACCTGTATCTACTGTAATCTCTGTAGTTGGTAACATAGTTCTCTCTGATAAGGTGTCAGTGAAAGAGACTGTTGCTTACTGAAAACGGGAATATATTCACATAAATAAATGCACTATGAGTTAAATGGAAGATAAAATGATTGGAAGGGATAATTGAGGTCACTGAGGAGTGTAATCTGATGATCTGTTAACATGAACCTGTGCTCAGTGCTTGTTATTCTAATGTCATTTAGCCCCTACTCAATCCTCAAAGCGGTCTTTGTGAAATGTCATGGTGTGACGTACTAATATGTGAAAATGACAACAGCGTGTTTCAAAGGTAAACCACAATCTACACTAAATGACATCCAAACAATAAAGTCACGCACTCGAGGAACATAAATGCATTAGTCAAACACAGGTCTTTATGGCTGCTCCCTTAAACAAAGTGATGGTGGCGGTGGTGGTGCTGCTGGTGGTGACGTGCACTGGCAGCTCCAGAAGACATAAACGCACATAGTGACTCTAGTAATTTTCCACCCTATTCTGCCTGAGTTACATAATATCGTATGTGACTTCCTCATTTATGGCAACACAGGGCCACAGCGTGTGTGAGATTACTCCAGCTACGCTTTATCCCTCCATCCTCTACTTCTCTAAACCCCCCTGCCCCCAATCTCCCAAACCCTCTCCACCGCTGGCAGCGATTGTTTTTGTACCAAGATCAGTCAGGCTGCAGTGGACTTGCACCGAGGGGGGAGCTCCAAGCAGGCGGCTGCGGTGGCCTTTCAGAGGCTTCACAGGTGCACGGCTGCAGGCTTCCCTGAGAGGCAGCAGCACCTCATAGGTCCTCCAAAGACCCAGAGTCTCCATAAAACACTGGCTCATTGATCCTAGCATAGAAAAGAGATGCATCAGTGTATCCAAAGCTGATGGGTGAATTTGAACAAAGTGCTGACTCGGCATACTGTGAGGTAAAGAGAAAGAAGCAAACTATCTGAAGGAAATTATTTGAAATACACTTTAAACACTTTTGTAGATGTATTTAAGTATGTTGCATGTATGCATTTATAATTTACTTATTTTTTAACAGTAAACTAATTTTGAAAGAGTGTTTTAAAATGTTCCATTTAAATAAAAATCTCGTCAGCAAGTATGTTTATACCACTGTCAAGTTTAATCAAAGGGAAAGCGGTTAAGTAGCCAGGAATGACTCCGAGTTTGGAGCGGTGTTGGGTACATGAGTCAGTGGTTACTGTTGACTTTGCATGTTTCTGAGTGTGCACTCTGCGTGTGTTGGCTCAGTACTGTCTTACAGCAGCCTGGGTGCAGACTGGCTGATATGGGTTCGCTCCCCGGAGGCCTCCCTCTAAGCTGGTGCTCTCGTGGCCGGGCCTATAAAAAGCAGCTGCAGTAGGACAGCATAAACTAGATCGGAGGTATCTCTTGGGGCTACGCAGGATGAGACAGAAAGGTTCTAAAACTCTGCACCAGCGCTAACTGTCGAGCGTCCCGAGGGGAGTCTGCTGAAGAGGCAGCACAGAACGCACCTCAGATCTCCTTCCCTGTTAGCTGCCATCCCTTGAGTCCAATAGCACATTACACGGGGTCATCCTATCAGGCAGTGTGTGTCAACTCTCTGTGACTGAGATGGGAGCATCAATCAGGTCCATGTGAAGCTCAAACTCTCTCATGTCGCTGCTGTAACTCTGCTCCAGATGGATAGATATAGATTTGTACAATATTGATTTGCAGTTATGGCATCTGCCCGCAGGCAGGCCACTACATCACTCAGAAACAAGCGCTACTGTATGTGCATGGCTTACAGTTCACCAATAGGAACATGTACTCCACTGAAGGTTCAGCCAGAATCTGTATTGAGTTCATCTGATCAGCTAAAGAAATGTAGGTTAGCAAAACAATTACCCTGCAACTAATAATAACTGTCTTTCTGCTGCTAAAAAGACACCTCCTCTATACAACCTGCTGAACATCAGATTCCCTTTCTCCTGCTGTTCATCTAAGCTCGGCCCAACTCTGGGTTAAAGGTACTCTCAGTCATTTTCATTCCCTCTCTGCTGTTGTGATCTTTAGCTGGATTGAACTCTGAAGAGCAATTTAATTAAAGTCGTAATGTCGCCCACCGGTGAGCCAGTGGGCTGAACCCCATGCAGTGCCTCTAAGTGCAATCTAGCCATGCCGTCAACATTACAGAAAGGTGAAAATGATCCCTCTCGCTATGAACTATGAGTGTCTCTTTCTGCTTATTTATTTATCTAATGTATTTGTATCGACATGCGTTGCAGGTTTAACTATTACAATGATTTTTAAGTCTGAAACAGCTAATAATTACACTGGGTGGTAGTTAAATATTTTCTCTTTCCTTTTTTGGAAATTCAAAAGGCACAATTACAAAGACTGATGTGCTGTTTCTTGAATTTGATCTGGTTTCTGTGAATAACAGCATATTTACTTGGATTTTTTTTGGAGAAAGTTAAACACTAACAGGCAAAATTTCAGCGCCAACATCACAAACTCCACCAGCTGTTTTGTTTATGAGCATATTCACACAAGTACATAAAAGAAAAAAAAAAGTTTCAGTCAAAGAATTGGACACAGTGCTGTGCGCCGTCAGGATTAAACTTTTAATACCAGGCAGCCCTGCCTCTTCCTCACAAAGCAGCCAGACTGAATGTTTCCATAAGCAAGACAAGTAAACAACCAAAGGGCAGTGATCAGATGTATCATGTGACAAACGGCTCCGTTAGACACATTTGGGCTACATCCATTTATCACTAACAGACTGCCAGGCAGCTTCAACAAAGCTTCAGTGAGTAAGAACAGCTTGTTAAGTTTCCAGCTGTTAAGAAGAGGGTCAAGGACAGGGGTACGCAAATCTTAACCCCAGTCTGTCACATATTCACAGAGCGCTCATTCCTATTCAGATGCATGGCACCACCGAACACCCACAAGTCAGAGAGGCTGCCTCATGTCGCTCCTCAACATTCACATTACACCTTTGCAGTGACCTTTGATCCCACCAGTGGCTGACTGAATAAACAGATGGGCTGCAGAAAGCATCTGGAGGGGCTCTCCAATGACCCCCAAATAGGAAATGTAATTACGCTGCACCCACTGGCAGAATGATATCATACTCTCTCAACCCCCCACCTCACTTCTTCTCCCCTGTCTCTGGTACCCCACAGCATTTATGTAATTAGCTGCTGATAGCTGTTGGCCTGTTGTTCCAGAGACTTCTGGAAGAAAGGTTTACCACCACAGCACACCACAGCACACCACAGATAATGTGCCACTGGTTTATGAGTGACGGGAAGCCACCTGCCAGGCCGAAGCGCTCTGCAGGGGATGTGCCAATCAGAGTTTTCATAGAGACGATGGAATGGCTAACAGCCTGTATTCACTGAGATAAATCAGCTTTTCTTGTCGGTGCACTCAAGTTCTGCAGGGTCACCGTGTGTTTCTGACAAAGACCAGTTCCAGAGGTCAACAGGCAGACACAAACAGAGGGCAGAGTAGCTATAGTTACTCATCTGCAACGTCATATGCACCCACATGGAGATAAACGACAAAAAGGTTCGAGCTGATAGTTGCTATGCAGCTTACTTACCATTGCTTGGATGCAAAGGGCCCCTAACTGTGACATTTCAACATCACCAAAGATTGGAACCAAGATTTGCCCGTTTGAAATATCTGCAAAATATATTAAATGACTCCATAGATTACAAACATTAGTTTTGCTTCCCAGGCTGCCAAAGCGTTTTATTATCGTGATATTTGTGCGTTCCCTCCTACGCATATTAAAGATGACCTAGTGAGCCCTTTTGCAAGCTCCTTAACATGCATGCAGATAAACACAGGGGGGGAAAAATCTCGGCTAGAGATTACAACTCTTGCAGCGGCAGCAACAACATGTCTTCTCTGTAACTGTGAAACGGGGATTGAGATTTGTTTAGAGTCACGCTTCAGTGCTCCCCTCAATATGACTTAATCAGTGTGACCGTCCCGTGCCTCTTTAACAAGAGAAGGGAGCTCCAGCAGCCGATCCTGAAAGTAAAATCGGGAGGGAGGAAGGCAGCAGAAAAATACAGTTCAGGGTCCACATCTAGTGAACACACTGACTTCTGATGACATTTGTTGACAGGTCAGCTCCCGTCCAGCTCTCGTCCCCCACCCCCATTTCCGTCCCTGCTGCACCACAGTTGCCCTTCTAATCCTCTCGTTCCTCTCTCATTATAGATGTATAGCTATTGTTTGTTAGCCGTTAGCCGAGGTTAAACGATGAAGTGCTTCATATGCACCGTGGTTTCTTTGCACAACCACTGAAGTGGATGATCTGTAAGGAATGAATGAATGCACACCAGGGGATGCACATCGCTTAATCTCTTCGTAAACTGACAGCGGCCTGAACTGGTTTCACTAAAGACGATCCCCGAAGTGAGTGAATGAGAGGGAAAATGATAATGGAGGATTTGTCATGCGCAATATTTAAAGGCTAAAAGGGTCTGCTGCTGCACTGCAGGCCTCAGTTTGTTTGTTTTTAAGTGCCCATGCAGGCCTGAGGTGCAGAGGGCATTTTGACGTATTTTCAGCTCAATGTGTACAGTGTAATCATGTGACAAATCACTCTACCCATGCTCAATATTTATGTTTCTTAACTGTTTACACATTACACATATGTGCACACAGCAGCCAAGAGAAGATGATGGATTGTTTAGTTAGTATCCTCATCAAGACAGCATGATCTTCAGAATAATATACAAACCCTTTACTGCAGAGCTGCTCCACTGCTAAAATAAAAATGGAAAAAGAACATGAAAGGAAACTTTGTGGAGAACAGATATAAGCCATGAACATGTTGCTCCAGTCGTCAACTAATCAAAACTGTCAAAAACAGGGAGGAACAAACACATGCATAACCCACAGAAGACAGAGGGCCATTGACTGTGTCCAAGCTGCAATTATAACGTAATGTGTGGTTGCAACACTTTTTTTTTTTTAAATAATAACTGCTTTCCCAATTAGTTTTTTGCCACTACAAATATCAACAAACTGCTGTGGACGGGCATTAAAAATCTTTTCATATACACGACGGATCACGTCATTGCGCAAACAGAGTCAGACCACTACAGCGACAATCCTGACCGTCCACATGCAGGGAAAGATCACTGCCGTCCAGTCCCAGCCCGCTTTGTGCCATCCAACAAGATGTTCTCTCCGGGAGTGCATGTTGACAGTCCCCTAGACTTTCAGTGTTTACCCACAAACAGTAGCTGCATCAAAGGTCGCTGTTTGATGTTTAACCCGGAGAGTGGACTGAGCAGAGTGACGGGGAAGGTTGGGTGTGCTGCCGAGGGTGAGGGACAAGGTGGGGGAGAAGGGAAGTCATGGCCTCCATGACCCTTTTAGGTTTCATACAGATTAACGTGGACTAGTTTACCGTTTTTGGAAGCTTGTGGACTGACGACCTTTCCTATATATCCGATATTTCCAGTCATACTCTGAGGTTCCTGTCAATTGAAAGGGTAAGCATGTGTTGAACAGGTTGAGTCAGGAGAGGAGAAGCATGGAGAAATGTCTGCTTGTTGAGTCCAGGGAGGGAGACTTGTGTGCCATGGCCTTAATCTCTGCCCATTATGCACATTACTCTACATCCCTTCCAAAGCACGCAGGATTGGTGTGTGTGGCGTGGCATTATGGGTGGTAAACACAGCCATGTGCTTTCCCTGCGTTGTTTTAGACAACTTCGGTCGTGACATCTCAGTATAAAGAAAGTAGAGAATGATAATCTTAAAAGTATCTTATTATGAGGGGATTTCAAGAAGGGGATTGAATACCAAAACATTAAATACCCTACATGCACCAAAAAAACTTTTAGTCTAAAGAATTCCAGGCTCGGCACTTGAGTGCTTAATAAAGGACTAATCGGAAGAATGGGTTTATTCAGTGATGTAATATAGCAATAAGCCAACAAAGTGAGAAAATGTCACTTCTGTCCAAACTGTGAATGGCCTGCCTAATCCACAAAACCAGCATTTTTCAGTGGATGGTAGAAAACTGTGTGATATCAGTGAATTCATTTAAATAAATTGGACAAAGTAAATTAAGCGAATCAGTAAAAGTTCTTTTTTTTTTTTTTTTAAATCCTGTGAGCACTGCAAACAAGCTTTGTATTTACCTCCACTTCACGGAAAAAGACAGAAGATATATATATGTTTCTAAATTTGGCTAAATAAAAGAGAAAATTTGCATTTGCAGTGTGCAAATGTGCAGACTGTTTGTATATATTCTTTCAGAGTCGGCGTGCACAAACAGGTGAGAATTGTCCAATACGACTACCTTACACCTTTCAGGCATGTGCAAATAGCTGCTGTTTTCTCCCAAGGAGTGCAATATTTCGTCTCTCACATCAACAACATTGAATAGGAGTCACACACACACACTTACTGTATCTCCAAACATGCATCTGCACCTATGTAAACAACCTTTCCGACGCACAGAACTGTCCATTAACGTTGACCTTCTAGACTGTGGAGGAGCTCGGGGCGACATAGTTATACACCATGTCTCCATAGTAACAAGTCCCCGGCAGTTCATTTGATTGTGGTGGTGGGGTTTTAAATGCCATCGGAAAGAACAGTAAGGAGTTACCGGTTGTGTAACAAGTTCCAAAGGGTGATATAGTGATTGCAACTCATTAGCAACTTGTGGGCAACAGCAATTGCTATGGGAGGGGAAGAGAATGAAATGAATGTCGTTAACCGTTAACCCTGCCCACCCACACGTCCCTGGAGAATCCCATCCGCCCTGAGTAGATGCTATCTGCTTTTAAACACGCGTAAACACATCCTCCCCTGAATGCTCCTTCTGTTTCCCATACCACCCTGTAGCGCGTTTGTCGCTTTGTTGCAACAATCAACATTTCCCCCCCCCCCCCCCCCCCCCCCGCATGCATGGCATCAACAGTAACCAAGGATTTATGTTTCTGTACTCATGAAACATCTCTGTTACATGTTTGAATGGATTGGTAGCACCAAGCTGACCAAGCAGAAGCTTCAGTGCACACAATGTAACACGTAAAGGTAAAGCTCAGGGCCAGGGAGGAAAGCCAGCCAGCAAGACTAAAAATAGGTGTTTGACCATAAGGTGACTGGGCAATGAGGTCCACCCCAGCACAGAAGGAAGTGAGAGAATCTCTTAAAAGATGAAGGAGTAGATCACATATGGTAGATTGATATCCTGTGGTTTCTTGGAAGAGGTGATAGCAATCAGGACGCAACGACGAGGTTATGAAAGAAAGACGAGGTTGTGGCGAGGAGGAGAGCAACTGTTTATGTGTAAATGTGAATGGAAGTCTTGCGAAGCGTTGCAAAACATTTTCATTTCGGGCGAATTTCCTTCGCGACAAAAATAATCTAGTTTTTAGTAGGAGGCAGGGAAAAAAACACTTTGTTCTGGGAGGGAAAAAAAGAAAAAAATGAAGGAAACATTTAAAAAAACAGCTCTGTCAACAACGTATCATTATGATCGGCTAAGGACAGGACAAAAAATGATCACAGCTTGCTATTGTTCTTTAAAAGACGCACTTTTATGCTGCGGAACAAGGACGGTCACCAAGGGAGCTGACCCTAGACAGGTGAACCCAGAATTCAGGTTTTACAGCTTTGTCTCTCAGTTTTCCTTCATATAGCACATCTTGCCACCCAGCCCATTTCTCATCAAGCTCTCAAGAGGAATGAGCCATTGGCCTCGATCTTCTGTGACACCAAACAGTTTCTACTTTGGCCCACTTATCCCTGATCTAAAATAAGAGCCACCAGCATTAGAGCCAAAAAGAAAGATCAGAGTTGTCCCGTCAGAAAATGAGCGTAACCCTTGCACAGAAAGATCTGCGCTGAGATGAGTCAGTCATAAGACACTTCTGCGGCAGAGCAGAACCGAAGGATTTTACTAATGAAAGCTCAGGCTATGGGTCAGAGAGAATGACAAACAGCCAAACACAAATAATTATTATCAGCAGTAGTATGCAACTACCTAAATGTCAAGGACTTCCTGCTGCACTGACAAAGAGCGACTGGCTTTAAATGCAACATAATAATTATTGTGACACATTCTTGAACAGGTTTAGATGAGATGAGACAGCAAGGCTCTAATCTTGTGAGGAAACAGAGAGAGGGAAATGTCATCATCATTTCTCAACAGTGTGGCAGACAGAGCTACCATGTTTGCCCATGTTGTCTGAGTGGAGAATCATGGTCAACAATGGTCATGCACTTCATAAACAATATAGCACATTTTCTTGAATGAATAACTTTGTGAAGGACAGATGTTTAACTGGAAACAGTTGAAATGTGAAACTCTTAAACTAGTCAGAGCTAAAGCAGAGCTCACCATCTCCACTTGCCGAGGGTCCAGGTTGGTGGGCGCCGAGGACGGCATGGCAAAGTGGATCTTCTTCCTCTCCTTGGGCTCATCCTCGACCTCAGTTGACACGGAGGGCTCCATGTCTCTGGATCCTGGGGGTCTGACTCCCAGCAGAGAGGAGAGGAAGCTGCCGGTAATCTCTATAAGCTCTTTGGAAGAACCTCCCACTGCTGGGTAGTCCCACTCCTGAACACTTGTCTTCTCTCCCCTGCCTCACTCCCTCACACCCTGACTCCTTCTCCTTCTCTCAGAAAACCTACAAACTGAAGAGTCTTCCTGTCCTCTTTTACCTCTCCCAGCTAATATTTTCCTCTCTGGCTTTCCCTTTCTCACTCTCTCTTTTTGCATTCCCTTAAAACCTGTGCAGCAGGAGTGAATGAGGCATGTCCTCAGATCTGGCTGTGAGGGAGAGAAGTGGGTGGGTAGAGGGTGGAGGGGAGGGGTCAGCGTCCGAGAGGAGGTGGAGACAGTGGGAGGGAGGAGTCAGAGCAAATGTGGGAGGAGAGAAGAGAGGATGTAACAGCAGCAGCTATGCTTTTTCTACATATCTAAGCTGAGGTTGATTTGTAATCAGAAAAAAAAAAAAAATATCATAATCTCATCAAATCAGCTGAGCCTCTTTTGGCCTCTATTTGTGAATGAGAGATTTGTGCTGGGGAGGGAGCAGGGAGCGGGGAGCGCAAGGGGAGATAAACAAGAAGAGAGTGATGCGTGGCATACGCAGGGGGGAAAAGTACATGTGGATCCAGCCCAGAAGCTAAGCCCCTGCTACTGACTTGTGAGGGGTGCTGTGACCAATGACTGACAGTAAATGCACCATTGCCAAGGCTTTGGTTGTCCATTTGTTAATAATAATAAAAAAAACATTTTTTAACTAAATCTAACCAGATATTTGAAAAGTTATCAAAAAAGATAAAGAAAATGAGGAACTAGTGAAACATCTTGATCTTTGGGTGAAGAAAAAGAGAAAGGAAGGAGTGAAGGAGGCAGATTGTTGACGACATAAAGGGAATAGAGAGTTTCAGAGCTATTTTCAGGGCCTCGCTGTTGTTTCACTCACATGGCAGAGGGATTTGGACAGTGGAGAGCTGTGGATTTGGCCTTGGGGCAAAGTTGAGCTTTGGCATCGGTTACAACGAAGTAGATAGCAGAGGAGAAGGAGGTGGAGGAGGAGGAGGAGGAAGAAGAGGATATGAGGCTAGAGGGGCAGAACAAAGAAGGTCAAGGTATAGGGTTCTGGCACTGCCATCTACAGAAAAACACAACAAAGAGTCTCCATAGTGCTTATCCTACAGGCTGAGCATGCCAGAATGTTAATTATTATCTGTTTTTATGCGGTGGCGGACAATGAGGGAGTGTGGTTGATTCTCTTCAAGTTAGCGTTTAACTCTTCTACAAAGCCACTCATAATTATCTGGATCTCTTCATAAAGCTTGAAAGATTGCGGTTTTGGTTTGTGGCGAGCTCGACATGCTTGACAAAACACAGACAAGTTGCTGCTCAGCGTTTCTAAAGAAATTAAACCTTTGCTATTGGATTTTGCTCCAGAGGGGTTGCATAACTGGTGGAGCGTTCGGCAGGAATTGCACAACTTTTCACGGGGAATGCGTAATAGGCTCTGTGTAAGAGCCCGGCTCACTCCAGGCTACAAAATTCCAGAGGCTGAGTCATTTTTTTTGGTCAGATGATGAGGAAACAATTAAAGAGAGTATGTTTTTTATTTGATGAGTCGGCCAATCAGGGAGAGAGGACTTTTTTCATCAATCAGGAAGACCTCCAAGAGTCTTGAAGGCACTATGTCTGAGTAAATGTAATAAACACAGGTGCACCACAGCGCCTTTGTGCTCATCATAACAAATAAGATACAGATTTGGGACCCAGCCTGGTCTCTGTACAAATATGCTGAACACGTGTTTGGTTAGAGGGCACGCCACAGAGAAAGGGACGATTAGCTGGTGTCAGATCCCTAATACCTGCAAGATGGAGGGCTGATTATCAGCCAGAAAAGCCCCCACCTCCCTTTTCACCCTGCTGAGAACCTTAAAGCAAAATACCTTTAAATGTTTACGCGCTTTCAGAAAAGGAGAGTCACAGCTGTTTTCACATTATATGCAACACATTTTAGCCTAAAAGCACTACAGGCTGGGTGCAACTGCAAATACAGAAAGGCTAAAATTAGAGCAAGAGATGACAAACCCATCCCTTGCATCCATTCCTCAGTGTCACCATATGTCCAGAATATATTTAAATCCTCTCTCAGTTTGAGACTTTCAGGGCTGTTGCACCTGTAGCCACACCTGTGACTAACATTGCTGCATCAGGGTTAAAATTGAAATATATTGGGTTACTTTTTAATGTGCCTGCAGAATTCCTTTTCCAAAAATGTTTTGATGATGAGCTGATGCACCACAACTATAGGGTTCATAAACCTTCCATGTGCAAAATCGCACGCAAACACAATATTTGGACTTGATAAGCTATATCTAAGCTAAGTGAGTTTTAAGATTCATAAATTACCCAGTTGCGACATAAATCCCTCGGGGCTTGTCCTCTTCCTCGTTGTTCCTCTTTGTTTGTTGCAGTTTCATATGACGGAACTGGTGCACAAACGAGTCCATGCTCTTGCTTACGCAGAGGACAGTCAGTTGAGCAGTCGGCCTTTCACGTGCCCGAGGACGCATTGTGCTCACACTGCTAAAAGAGTGTGGTCATCTGTACCACCGAATGTGGTCTCAAATTCCTCCTCACTGCATTTTGGGTGCTTTCACACGTCTACTAAAGAGCCGTGAACTTGTCATCAGATCACCCAAACACATGTCAACACCAAGTGTGAACAGGGCCTTAAGACGTGGATGCAAAATGTGTTAATTGTCAACCGGCCTCGGCTGACCCACAAGTTCTCTTCTTGTACTTCTCTCAGAAATATTTGATCTAATGTTTTTATTTAAGTGACCCACTCAGCACGGAAACTGGCTGCTTTAGAGAATGACTTCATAACATTTGCACCTCTGCCAAGACTCCTGATCTTGCTTCCGTGTCTTTAACCCCACTCCGTCATAGTCAGCGGATGAAGGAAATTCATGCACATTAAAGAGCTCCTCAAAGAAATCTTTCATTGTGAAGATTTTTTTTGTCATAGAATTTTGGATTTCCGCTTTGTGTATTTGTTTGCTTTCCTCATTATGTTGTTCAACTCTCAAAAAGAAGTAATTTCCTCATTTGGGCGGTTAAGTTTCTACCACCGATGGTAGTCTGTTTAGCTGAGTGTGAACGAAAGAATTGGTAGGGGAGTCTGTGCAGCTCCAATGAGCAAAGCTGTGAAGACAAGCCAAGATAAAAGTAGAGAGAACGGGAACCAAACACAGGCTGAACAAGCAAGTGGAGTGCTGGCAAGGCAAACATAAACAGGACGATCAGCTGTGATTTGAAACTTCATTACCAGAGGAGGCATTAAATCTTTAAAAATAATCACAGCTCTCTGGCAAAGTGAGAATGGATTTAGTGGGGAATGGAAGTGCAAATTCAAGATAAAAAAAAAAGGAATAAAAATAAAAATCTGTTAAAATGGGTCAGAAAAGAGGTTGCTGGTACATACACAGATGTTGCAAACTAGCAATAATAAGGCTAAGGCTACTGTAACTTTTCACATGTGGAAATTACAGAAAAAGCTAACATGTGGAATACTGTCACAGCGAGTGACTTTAAGCATATTTTATATTTCGCCAAAGGTTGGCTATGAACGGAGACATTATGCTGCATAATACACAGCGGCTGGATTAGAGCACCAGAAAATCAGATTTAGGGCACTGGCAAATCAGATATTCACATTCTGCTGTTTGGCAAATCCAACCTTTTTTTTTTTTTTTTTTTTTTTTTTAACTCCTGGAGGTTGCTGTGCCCCCTGTCAGCTCATCATCTTCAGTTCCACAAGAGCAGCTGGAGTTAAGATAGAGTAAAACAACTCAATGTCAACGCAGTGAAAATGTCTCAAATGTTGCACAAAAAAAAAAAAAAAATCTGATCATCCTGGCTGTATAGATTACTAGAGAGACAAATTGTCAGGTAAGCTTTCAAATCTATTACACAGATGTGTCAGAGCAGCCAGGCATTGTAAAATCCCCGGGCCGTCTGTCATATTAACAAAATTACTCCACATAGCTGACACACTGACAAGTAGAACAAATTGCTCTAATTGGAAACCAAATGGATATTCTTCTGCGTATGCACTCATTTGTGCATAAAGGGATTAACATAACCACTTATACGAGATCCTATAGTTTCTGCATGCACTACAGTTGGTCTTGATGTTTGTAATGGCCTTATTATGAGCCATTTTAATTCACTTGTCAATATTTGGCCTTGCACACTGTTATGTAACAAGAGCTAGTCTACCTGCCGTGTGTTTGTGTGCTTCAATACCCACGGGGGAGGCTGAATTTGTTTGTAGCCGCTAATTAAGTCAGATATGTCACTTGCTCTACTCGTGACGCGTGTATTTGCAGACACCGGGTAAACCCATCTATATGTAGACTCGCATGTGCCTGCCTCTATTTTTACCGCGCTCCGCTGTGTTTATCCATTTTGTTACAGGGATGTCATTAAATCACTGCTTTGGCACATCCAAAGGAAAAAAAACAAAACAAAAAAAACCCTCGTGGAGATAGATCACACTTGCAGCAGGAGAACGGCCAGCTTGATAATCGGTCCAGCAGCAAGCGGGGACATGCTGTACAAAATGTGTGCCATGTATAATGTAAAATCCCACGCACACACACACACACACACTTGGGCCTGCTCCAAAAACAGATTGGGAAAAGTGTGTAATTCTATCTAGTCCTAAACAGGGCATCTTGTACCATGTGACAGTCATTGGAGAAAGGGCCGACAAAAACCTCCCTGTTGTGAAAGTAATTCACAAGCACCCCAGACCCCCTACAGATGATACCCAACCTGCTATGAAGAGCAAAGGTATTCTGGGTATTCTGCATCAAGTAGTGTTTATAAAAAGAATAGCAGAACGGGGAGCCAGAGTTTGATGTCTGATCTAACATTATCTTCAGGGCTATAATTCTCTGTAGCTCTAGCTGTAATAAGCTGGTACACCGGCGGGATATTTCAGGGACAAACATTAGTTTTGATCACAGAGAGGCTTTGTGCCGTCGCAGCAGTTGATAATTCGGCGGAGGGGCACAGAGAGACACTGCCTGTCAGTCAACACCTCGTTTGACTCCTCACTCACCCCCCGTCCATCCAGTTACATAACATACCATCAGACAATAAACGGGATCTGTCAGCTGCAGTCAGATACACCTGGGAAAGCTGCTCTTCCCAGCAGTTTCAGCGCCAACACTAGTGCTCTTATTTGTTGGTGATTAAGGACACATGTGCACCATCTGCTGTCCGGCTGTTGTTATTACTGTTTTGTCTTGAAGGCATTTTGTAGACAGTTTATTGAGCTATGCATATAGTAATGGATATGCCATATGAATCAGTCATCTTTTAACGAACTTGGTGACCCAGTGTTTCACTTGCTAATTCAGCAGGATGAATGGTTGTCTTTGAGTCGAGTTGTCTGGTTGAATGATGTTATTTTAACCACAGGGCCTCCACTGTGTAAGTAATGGCCTAAAGCACTGTCCATCGTACGGACAAACAGACAGAAAGGGCATCAGCTCCTTCAGCTCATCCAGAAACTAACATCCATCTGGAATCTGACAATATAGCACATCATTATCTGAGAAAATAGAGAGAGAATCGCAGTATTGAGGCAAGACAAAATGTAAAACTGAGGCCCCAAACCCCATGATGAGATCCCAGTGCAGTCCAAAATACTCACAAATGGAATTTTAGAGAAGAAGCTTGGTCAGATTATGTACAAACACCCTAATATTATGAAGATCTCTGTTGGGCCTCCAAAGCAGTCCTGAACAAACATAGGGGCATGGACACAGCCCCCAGGACAATGATAGTGGGAGCCTTTCGAGTGTGATGCGTTGTGGGGCGTGTTCCAGCATCCCATAGATGCCCCATCAGTTTGGTATATGTGGGATTTGGAGGCCAGGTCAACAGCTTGGGTTATTTTTCATGTCTTCGGTCTGCTCTGGCAGGCCTCATTATCCTGGTGGGATTGGCTGCTGCCATCAGGGAGCTTCATTGCTACAGTGCAACAATATTTAAAGGGGAACTACCGTTTTTTACAACCTGGACCTTATTTCTGGCATAAAACACGATCGTTTACTCACCCATATAACTTTGGTGTCATTTGGAGTCGTTCGGATGATATTTAGATCCAGTGGAGGGCCGCGTATATCCATATAGTGGGAGTGACTGGGGCACCGAAACGCAGCCTCTAAATAACGCATTATCTGCTGCGAAACTCGTTAATTTCACCAATATTTTGTTATGATACACTAGTGCTATTCCCCGTTGACTCCGTAGTTACCTGTTATCATCATCTGGGGTCTATAGATTGACCTACCAACCTCTGACCTGGATGATGTCATCTCTGAGCGCCGCGGGCACCCGTGACGGTAGGCTTGCTTACCTGTAATTTGCTACTGCTAGTTTTTTGCAACATGGCTGAATATTTTTCCAAATCTGAGGTTGTGGACGACAACTTTGTTTATGATGGACGTCTTTACCGTTTTGAGCCAGAGTATACGGATGAGGAGCCCTGAAAGGAGGATGTGGAGGCAGAGAGAGGAACAGCTGGCCAAAGAACAACAAACCACTGCACAGGTAACTCCGGACTCAACGGGGAATAGCACTAGTGTATCATAACAAAATATTGGTGAAATGAACGAGTTTCGCAGCAGATAATGCGTTATTTAGAGGCTGCGTTTCGGTGCCCCAGTCACTCCCACTGGATATATGCGGCCCTCCACTGGATCTAAATATCATCCGAACGACTCCAAATGACACCAAAGTTATATGGGTGAGTAAATGATCGTGTTATATGCCAGAAATAAGGTCCAGGTTGTAAAAAACGGTAGTTCCCCTTTAAATATTGTTGCACTGTAGCAATGAAGCTCCCTGATGGCAGCAGCCAATCCCACCAGGATAATGAGGCCTGCCAGAGCAGACCGAAGACATGAAAAATAACCCAAGCTGTTGACCTGGCCTCCGCTGCGATCCACTGGATCTAAATATCGTCTGAACAACTCCAAATGACACCAAAGTTATATGGGTGAGTAAACGATCATTTTTTATGCAAGAAATAAGGTCCAGGTTGTAAAAAACGGTAATTCCCCTTTAAGTGGTTGGTTCGTGTCTAGATCCACATGAAAGCCCGGACCAAAGGTTTCCCAGCAAAACATTGCATTGTAATGTGGTGGTCACTGTTGTGCACTTCACCTGTCAGTGGTTTTAATGTTGTGGCTGATCGCTGAAGAGTTCTGGCCTCTTTGTCGGCGTTTAACATGGAAAGGGACCACTCATGTGTGATGCAAGCACCTCCTCACGGCTGAAATATTCCGCCTTTAATAAAATATTACATTCCCATCTGTCTTCCCCATTGCAAGCAAGAAAATAAAACGTTAAATTTCAAGACCTTCGTTTATGTGGTGTGCTTTCACTTCTTGCATCAGTTAAACAGAGTTTCTGTCTTTTTTTTTATAAGTGAAGTGAAAATACAGAGAAGCGCTTTAAAGTGAGGTGACGATTATGACAAAAGTCCAGTAGATGGCACCCTTCTGTTGCTATTGGCTCCTAAAAAGGCTCGTCCCATGTTGAGCAAGGAAAGGCTTCCCTAATGGGGGTTGAAATTGAAACTGAGGAGCTCATTTAGGATGAAAGCCTGTCACCACAGAGGGACATTGAATAGATGGATAAATCACTCTCACCCGAATGTGGCAACCTGCTGGAGGAAATATAATTGAACATAATTGAAATTGAGTGAACATTTTCTGAAACAAGACTCAGAGGGGTGAAGGAAAAGCTGAACTTATGTGAGATTCCTGAAACGGTGATCGGGTGAGTGGAAGATCCTTTTTAAACTTTCTCGCAGAGGTCTGGGAGAGTTCTAACTGCAGGGAAGATTACAACACAACCACGCGAGAGTAGCGATATATGTGTGGGTGGGTGTGAGGAGGAAAGAAGGGTGGGGTGTTGGAGATGTAGCAGGTGGAAGACATGGTGAAGGCAGAGACAGAGGAGGACATGGCAGTGGGGCAGTGATTTAATTAGCACCCTCTACCCCCTCCAGCCCTTCACTCATAGCATCAATAATGCATGGCCCCTTGTTTCCACTGCCATAATTAATCCTCTCTTACTATAATTAAAAGCCAAAAATCCCACAAGATGGTTCAGCTTGGCCAGGCACGGGCAGGGCTGGCACGGGAACTGATGAAAAACTCCAGAGCCTCACGCTCACTCCGTGGACAGACAGATCGACGGATAGACACGTTGACAGAGAGATCAATAGTTGAGGCAGCTCCATCACAGGCGGAGAGAATGAGGCATGAAGACAAGCTGAAGTACAGTGACATGCGGCAAATGAAGTGAGCGACTTTGACGGACTGGCAGAACCTTGAACATGGGCTTTTGTGCGCGGCATTTGTGAATGAGTGAGAAAGAGCAAGCCAATCGCAAGAAAGGAGGACGAACATACAAGTGCGCACACACACACACACACACACACATACTTTCAGAAGCATCCTGGTCCCAGATGAGGTTCATCTTCGCCGCAGCCAAGCCAGACAGAGAGAGAGAGGTGGAGCTTTCTGATGCTGCAATTAGGACCACACTGTCTGGGCGAGCAAACAAGAATGAATATTTCAGTCCGGAGATCTCCATGGGTACCTATGGTGGGGGCCTGGCACACCTACAGGCACACACATACAGACACCCACACCCACGCACACAGACAGACACACAGTTTACCATGGCTGCCAGAATTATTCACCTCCCAATCACAGATGCCACAATTATCACATCAGTATCACTGCGTAAACGATGCCAACTGTTATGCTCATTGAACTATTGTACAAGGTTTACAATGTGAGTATAAATATGCATCAGCAGGAGCAGCCACAGTACGATGCTTTCTCCTTTGTGAAAGTAGGTGCAGCGAGCATCCAGGCTTGGCCACATGCCAGGAAACGGCACAGTTGGTGGAGCAGAGGTCATCTCTCAACCTCAATTTCGTCTCCTCTCCCTCTCTCCCCTTCCCTCTACCTTTCTCACCTCCTCCTGCAGACAGAAAGTGCTCACCTCGCTCATCCATCCACCGCTTTTACGCTCTTCAGCATTTTTAAACGGTGCTCCACTTCAGAAGATCCCGGCGAGCACATCCTCTTCCCAGTGCAGGACTTGTACAGTAGGCGCGCTCCCTCTGGTGTGGGTTCATTGTCGATGCTCCGTGCAGCCCTCCTCCTGCCCCGCCGTCCTCGGCCCCATCTCCACTTGATTTATCGCCCTAAAATACCACTGCACTAATTAGTCAAGTAATTAATTAATAGGCATTTGCATTTGTGCATATGCAATTAGGAGGCTGGAGAGAGGAGAGTGCAGATGGGGTCCGGGAGTCTGGTGGGGGTGGGAGGGTCTGTGTGTGTGCGTGTGTGTGCATGCGTGTGTGTTTGTATGTGTGTTGTATTTCATATTTGTGCCAGCAGAAGTTTGCAGTTCTTCCAGAAAGACAAGTGAAGTGCAGGTCATCACCTCACATGTCTGACTCTGAGAAAAGGGGGGAAGGGAGGGGGGTGGGTGACAAAGGTACGGAGGTGTGGCTTGATGACTTTGAAGGGCTATTGGGTGTCATTTGTCCACGGAGCACTAGGAGTGATGGAGAATTTGATACCTTAAAAGGAAAGGACTTCTTCAGTTTTGCATTTTGATTACATGCATTTAGCCAATGAAAAAGCCCAGCAGGTGGTCCCTACTTAGGACTAATCCGCATACAAACTGGATTCAAAGTCATTCTAAAACACCATAATTCCAAACAAGCTCTCCTCTGGCGTTTCAATATCACATCAAAGTCTTCCTGATTGGAGCTGCCTTGAGCCCAGTGCTGGCTAAAGCCACACTGTTGACATTTAGCGTTTATTTTGGCAAGGTGACTTGAAGGTTGTTTGGGACTTGTTGAGAAGCACCGAGCGGCCCCCGTGACCACAGCAGGATGAAGCGGGATAGGGCACCAATTTGGCTGACGGTGAAGCTGAATGCGCCCCACACACACGCGCACACACACACACACACACATGCTGACACAATCACGCCACCGTGGTTTGGTATGGCGCCAGGTTATCAACCCCACATCCCATAAGGGATGAGACACATTAGTGAATGTGCAGCATCACGGCTCCCTAACCACAGCTGCCACACTACTGGTGACCCCAGGGATGACCCTCCAACCTCCCTCAGTGGTAGCTATGGAGGAGATGTAGGGGTGATCCATGCAGGCCCAAGGACATGATGAGCTACTATCAGCTATTTCTCAGCCTCCAGGTCCCTGTCCCCTCAGCCTGATAGGTCTCTTTGTGCCAAGTTGGAGTTGGTGGTCACTGAGCTCATTTCTCCCACATTAACTCCACTAATGCCTTCTAAATAGAGACATCTCTGAGTCGGGCTGGACACAATGCAGCAAATCAGACCCACTGGAGGGACGAGGATGCTGGTGGCAAGAATTCTTGCGTCTCCGCCACTCATGTGCCAACCTGCCTCCTCCTAAATCTCGGGCACCTCTGCCAGCTCTCACCAGCATCAATTCCCTGTCATCTACCGCTACACCCACCCCCTTCCTCCTCATTTTTCATACATCCCCAGTGAGCCCGCACACCTGGGTCTCACACTCTCTCTCACCCGTCCTCTCACTCTGTCTGTGTCTCCTTCCCTCTCTCTCTCTGATGCTCTCCCCCGCAGGCGCCCCTCACTCAGCACTGTATGCAGAAAACACAAGCAGCAGCGGCAGCAGCAGCACTGGCAAAGCTGACACATTCGGACACAGCTACCAGTAAACACTTGATCACCACACACACACCATGCACGCACGAGCCTACTGTATGTAACATTATACGTTTTAATCTGATTTCACTGGCGGATCTGGCAAGTGGGTCATGTGCACCCGGTGTTGGGCCCACAAGAGTCAGAACAAATCACAGTTGGTTTTGGTTGTCGTTCCTCTGAATACATGGAAGCATAATTTGATCCAATTAGGTAAATAAATAAACAATATGCCTTCTGTTCCATGGCCTTAATGCACTTATAATGCGTCCCCATCCCCCTTTCCTCACTCAGCTCCTGAACCAGAGATGTGGTGGAGGGTGAACTAAAACCGCTTTACCAACCTTTCATTTGCTGAAGAGTTAATTGGTGTAATTCTGTAATAGGCTTTATGTGGTATTATTGTATTATCTCCCTGGCTGATATGAGGATATTATTTTAAAGGGGATAATTGATTGATTCGCTTCACTGGGTGGGATTATATAGCTCGAGGTCATAGTTTATCTACTGTATTGTCTTTTAATGCAAATGGCAGTTTTACAGGCCACTTCACGGTTTCGTTTCTATTTGTAGTTGTCTGAGATGAATTCCCTGACCTCACACTAACTCTTCTAATAGCATGTTCCTTGTGGTGACTCCTTGGATATCTGTGCATCTCACCTCTCGATTGCAGTTTGACTGCTGAATAAGAGAATTCATGGGTTTGATTAAAAAAAAGAAGAAGAAAGAAAGAAAGAAAAAAACAGTAGCCTGCATGTCTTGAAGCAGCAGCACAGGTCAACAATGATGAGTTTTGTTGTTCCACCATTTTATTTTCTCCCTCTCTCTTCTGTTTTCCTCCTTTTTTTCTGGCTGTGTGAGCGCTAGCGTGGTGACAGATGGCGGAGCCCTCCTCCTCCTCCTCCTCCACCACCACCACCACCTCCACCTCCTCCTCCTCCTCCTTCTCTCTCTCTCTCTCTCTCTCTTTCTCTCTTTCTCTCTGTGTGTCTCTCTTCCCCCGGGAGGGCAAATCTCTCCGAATGCGGGCGCATGTCAATCACCGGGCTCTCATGTGATGGCTCTTGCCGGTGACGTGCCAGCCATATGGGCGCTGGCATCACAGCCTTAGCTGGTATGTAACCCCGTCCGCGGCAGCTCAGGGTTGCCATACGCGCACTCACGCACACATGCACATACACGCATGCATACATGCTCACTTAACTCGCTCACACGTATACACGCAGACTCGCCAAGACGCACGTTTCCTTCGCAGGCTCCGGTCGTTCGAGCGCGCGTAGTACTGGGAGAGAAGCAGCCACCGAGCAGCATCATCAGCACCAGCGGGGGGAAAAAAAGCTGCGCGACTCCTGCACCTATATACGCTGACAAGAGAGGGGTAGTTCGTCCCTGAAGATGGTCTGAAACTCAAGAGCGTGTTTTTTTCCCTTTTCTTTGCCTCTCATCCCCTGCGAAGAGCCTGAGCCGAGGTAAGTTGGAACACCGGCTAGAAAAATTAAAAATAAAAAAATCCTGGATGCTGAAGAGCCTGTCCAGTATGGAGGAGGGAAATTAATCAAATAGAACAAATGTGTTTTAATGCCAGGTGTTCGCATTGTTTTAGCACACTTTTATTATCTTATTGGGGTGAATTAAACGTACTGATTGGTCATGACTGGGGACTAAAAGCTAATCTACTGGCATTAATCCATATGGAAATCTAAGGTGTCGCCTTCCTTTACTCCGGCATGCTCGCATCGATCCAAAATATGCGTGCGCGTATTTTGGCGAAGGCGCACTTTGAAACCCATTCTCACAAAAATATATGGATCAACATGGCATATCCATGTTTGCCCGTTAATTGGATTTCAGTATGGGTGCCCTTGCATACATGGCTGCTCTCTCTCTCTCCCTCTCGCTCTCTCTGTGTGTGCGTGAGTGTGTGTGTCGCTGCTTGCCCTTCAACTTCTGACGTCCAAATCTACCTGGATTATAAAAGCTAAGTTTTAAAAAATAAAAAACACGCTCGAGTCAAAAGGCAGGGATCATTTACAGGAGAGCGGTCCTGAGGGTTGGATTGGAGTAGCCCCTGACAGCAGCGCAAGAGCTGTAAATAGATCACATCGGACACTGATTTGATTTAGAGATTCCTGCGTCTGGACCCGAGAATCCGAGAAACAAAAGACCGCGACAAAAAATAAAAAATCTGAGTTTCTGCGCATGAATTTCGCCCTCAGCTCCTCCGTGTCGAGAAAGGACGTCCGCGAGCTTGATGGGAGATTTATTGATGATTTTGTCGATGATCCGCACGTTCAGTCTCGGAGCAAATGAAAGGGTGGGACAGCGCCGTTGACTGTGACAGGCAGTCTGCAGCGTGATTTATCTCTGTTTGTCCAGTTTTATCTCCAACAATCCATCTCGCCACAACATTGTTTAAATCAGTTACAGTAGAGTAAAAAAAAAAAGAGGAGGGGGTGCTTTTGCAAGGCAGGACGTTTGCGTTCCGCGAGCTGTGTTTTTATATTTAACGAGGGCTAAAAGGATACAAGCGATTTCCATCTGCAATGGGTTATCGCCGACTAAAAAAAAAAAAAAAAGAAAAGTGCTTTGAAATGATGCACTCGTGCATACTGAATTATGTGTGAAATCTATTTCGTGTAAACTGCACGGTCTGTTAATTAAACGTTGCTGTGAGTTTTTTTTTTTTCCCTTCCTTTCTTTCTAATTGAGCAAACCTCCTGAGCCTGAGATTTAAAAACTAGATTTTGCCCCTGGCACACCCCCCGAGATAATTAACCAACCATCACAGCCTACCTTACCATTGGGCTGCAAGTCTATCCGCTGCTGCTGCTGCTGCTGCTGCTGCTGCACTATAATAATAGCTGGGAAGTGAAACGTGTCAGGGTGGAAGCCAGTGGAGGCTTATTGAATCTGTCAAAGATCACCTCGTCTCTCCGTACTCCTTTATTTTCTGTGATGGGACTGCATTTGCTGATCAAGTGGTAGGCTGGTCAATTTATTTTCGTTTTCCAGATGTTATGAATAAGATGTGTCCTTAATTATGAACTGTTTATTCGCAGTAGTAACCACAGACTGCAGTGTTTTAGTTTTTTGCGCATTTTTACCGGACATTATTACTATATTTTTTTAATCGTATTATTATTATAATGATAGATTAAATCATATTTTTAAATATTAGGTTTTTCGAGGTGTAAAGCATTGTCCTATTTATTTCAAAAATGTTGTAATAGTGAAATGGTTCTGAGTCATTTTTACTAGATGTGCATATGAGCCTTAATTCAATAATGAGCGTGACTTTTAAACGGATACAGCCTATCAATTAAACCCAATCCCGTTTGTCTGCTCGGAGGAGAGGTGCGTTGTGTGGATGAATAGTGCTGGAATGCAGCCAGAAGTGTATATGGGCGTCAGGAGGAGTGAAAGTGGGGGCCCCCATGGGACCTGTAATGTGGCCCCTGCCGCTGGGACCTGCTGCGAGAGGACGCGACAGGGCACACGGATGACAGCAGGGAATTAAATGGGTATCCGTCTGGCTGTAGCCCAGCGCGGAGCACTGACGGCGGATTTCTTTTATTTTTCCTCCACAATTTACGCTTTTTGTTGTTTTGGTGCAGAAGCAACGAATCATCTTCTACTGAATTTATATTCAAATGTATGTTTAAGTTCGCAATACTGAATTTAAGCTTTTCTTACTCTTTTATTTTTTTCCTTATGAAAAGAAAAAATCTCGTCTCTGCCTTGTTACATCCACATATAAAATATCCTGCCATGTGAGGCCTAATTTTTGATTTCCCCCCTCTCCTTCCAGAGCTACGATGTTGACGAGGCTTTTCAGTGACCCTTCGCTGCTTCCCGACGTAACAAAATACGCCGGCTGGGCGGACGACAGCGACAGCGAGGACCCCAATGTAAAAGATGACGATCAGGACACCCAGGACGACATGGATGACTCTGAGCTGAGGGGAGACAGCCGGACGCAGTCCGAACACGCCGGGGAAGACGATGAGGACGACGATGTGGAGGAAGAGGACGACGGAGAGGACACAGGCGGCGACCGGCCCAAGAAAAGGGGCCCCAAGAAGCGCAAAATGACCCAGGCCCGCATCGAGCGTTCCAAAATGCGGCGGATAAAGGCCAACGCTAGAGAGCGGACCCGCATGCACGACTTGAACTCTGCGCTCGACAATCTGCGTAAAGTGGTGCCCTGCTACTCCAAAACGCAAAAACTGTCCAAAATCGAGACGCTGCGGCTGGCCAAAAACTATATCTGGGCTCTGTCGGAGATATTGCGCTCTGGGAAAAGGCCGGACCTCGTGTCCTATGTCCAGACGCTGTGCAAAGGACTCTCCCAGCCCACGACCAACCTGGTGGCGGGGTGCCTGCAGCTGAATTCCCGCAACTTCCTTACCGAGCAGCAGTGTCAGGAGGGGGGCAGGTATGGGTCTGGCGCCTTCTCCATGCATTCCTACCCGTACCAGTGTTCGCGTCTCTCGAGCCCTCACTGCCAGCCGGGCACGAACTCGCACCCACTGAGGACGCACGGCTATTGCTCAACTTACGACTCAGTGTACGGTGGGAGCGGATCCCCGGAGTATAACAGCCCTGAGTATGAGGGGCCTGTCAGTCCACCCCTGTGCGTCAATGGCAACTTTTCCCTGAAACACCAAGGCTCCGCATCATCGGACAACGAGAAGGGGTACCACTATTCTATGCATTACTCCGGCCTGCCTGGCTCCAGGCCTTCCGGGGCCCACAACGTGGTGTTTGGCTCCTCGGGGTCACGGAGCGGCATTCACTCTGAAAACGTCCTGCCTTACCATGACATACACTTACACCACGAACGGGCCCCTGTGTATGATGAACTGAACGCGTTTTTTCACAATTAAACGAGAAGCCTATCGTGCGTCCCCTTGCAATCAACAATCTATCCAAGGCACACTTTTTAACAAGCTTAGCAGGATTTAGGCATTCTGGAGGAAATCTTTCACTCGTTGTCATTAGCGTTTTTCTTTTCAGTCTTCAGAATCAATCTATTTTGTGTTGCTATAGTCAGGGATGTAGTGGAGGGTTATCCACCTAACCCACAATCTTATTTTGCGCAATAGAATTTATCCAGCTTTTCAAGATGACAGAAACCTCTAAGAGAAAAAAATGATAAATCATATCAAGACCTGTGAGGACAAGGGAATATACAATTGTTAATACTTTCAATGTGTGATTTGTATATGTATTGGTGATTGTTTGCATTTTGATGGCTGGAAGTTCAGTTATTTATTTACCACTACATCACTGTCTACAGCTACACCTTGACACTGGAGGAGGTTTTCTAACACAGTTAGGAACACAGCTGAACCACATCATATATGCGATGTGGTTTTCGGAAATAATTAAATCTAAAGGAATGCAGAGGGGAAATGCTGAGCTCCGAAAAAAAAAAGTGCTAGTTGGGTTGTTTTAGCAGAATCTGTTCTCTGGCAAATCAATCGTTTCGCATCTATGCAAAACCCAACGAGACTACAGAGCGAGGCAACAAGGCCCCTGAAAGACACTGTATGTTTCAGCACTGTTGCTGCACGCACGGGCGCCACCAGACACGCGCGCGCACACGCGCGCACACACGCACACACAAACACTAAAATTAACATCCAAGGAATTTGACAAAACCATTGGACAATCCTACACAAAAAATGAACTGAAATTGGACATTTTCTTATTTTATGTTTATTCTTATTTATTTATGTTCTTCTTATTGTGCCATTGACTGTACTTTGATTTCACATTAAATTTAGTTGAATATGTTCTATTTGCAATGCTGAATCAGTTTATTAATTATTATTATTATTATTATTATTATTGCTGCTGCACGTATTTATTGTGTTTTTTTTTGTAATTAATGTTAATAGTCCATCGAAACGAAGGGAACCCTGTGTTGCAGAGCATTTTTTTTTTTGTTTGTTTTTTTCATAAAGTCTTTCAACTTTGTATTCAACCAACTGTGTGGTAAAATAAAATGACAATAAATGAGACTGTGCACCTTGAGTATTTTAAACATGCATCTTTCCCTACACTTCCCTACAGTTTATTTTATTTTTTATGTCGGATTGAAATGTCTCTCCTTTATAAAGAATAGTAAAAAAAAAAAAAAAAAAAAAAAAAAGCAGCCTGCTCCAGTCTTTGTATTTTTCGGATAACACGAGTCTGTCCAGGCCTTGTGCCACAACCTGCGGGAGTTCCTCTGAGCCTCGGGGCCTTTATCTTATAAAATAGGACAGTGGGGAGAGAGCAGTGTTGCCATCTTTCACTATGAAGTAAAAACGGTGCCAGTGCGTTATTTCTGCTTGGCAGACAGTTCTAATTAGAAACATTATGGAATGATTCGAGCTAGCCTCAAGACTCCAAACAGATGTGGACATTTGGATTTAGTGAGAACCTACTATCTGATTGGATTGTCGATTAGTTATGGCAAATGCGCATATACGAATTGAATCATGTGTAGAACAGCGTTCGAGGTCTGATTCATAGTCTATTGACAAGGAAGACAGGATGGGAGGAAGAAATCAGTTATCAGGACCACGGAGAGCGCTTGACCACTCCAGACTGTGTGTTTACTCCACAACATACCATCAGCATTTAGACGCAGGTTATTGCATCCTAGCCAGAAGATAGAAGATGCATCTTAGATAAGATGTGAAACTTATTTTTAGATCTTATCCCACCGAAAGAAAAAAATAAATTAATTGATGAATAAAAACATGTTCTGCAGGCCCTTTGGTTCCACGCCAAATCCACGAGCGATGCACCAGCACCGACAAGCCAAAGACAAAAACACTAAAAGACACACTATTGCTGAATTGTTATATTGAATCACTACATTTTTTTTTTTCGATTCCTCGTATGTTTCTGATATTGGCGATCATTTGCTCGCAGGCCTACTTGTTGAAAACGTCTGTGTTTGAGGCACTGACACAACGAATCACCTTTAAATTCAGTTCTTGTAAAATTAAACAGACTTCTCATAGCCAGCTTATGGAGTGCATTTAAAAAAACAGGTTTACACATGCAGCATGAATGTGTGGATTTATTTACAGGTGTAAATTGAATAAATAATAAAGCGTATTGCTCACACACACACACGTTTAATTATTATTCATCTTTCTTAAATATTGCAGTAAATATATTATTTTTAGTATCCACACACACACACACATGCACACACTCAGAGCAAGGGGCAGCCGTTGCCACCCTGGCTGGGTTTGGAGCGCTGCCCCGGGACCCATATGTTCCCTAAAATGTCCTGGGTGCTCTCTGCTGTAAGGACACACACAGGCTTTGGGTGGCGGGTGATGGCGAGCAATATTAATACTCACATCAGTGGCCCCGCTAGAACCAATGGAGTTAAATGCTCGTTTTTCAATTTATTTAAAATGTAAACTAAGGTTCAGCGTTGATTGTGAGACACTGCGATTAGAAATGCAGGAAAATTAAAAGGATAAAAGCAAGAAAAACTGATCCAACTATTTGCTAATAATATCCTTGTCAGACATCAGGACTTCCACCAGCTGTTACCAGGAATTTAATCTCTTTTTATAGCGTATAGATGACAGTATTCAGGGCTGAAAGCTTAATATATTTTTAAAGAATATAGCAAAATCTGCATTTCTATTTTTTTATATATATATATTTATGATTCGACAAAAAAAATCACATTCATAAAACCATCAAGGCTGGCTTTAACCAACAGGTCCCGCCGCTTTTTTTTTTTTTTTTTTTTTTTTCCTAAAATAAAACTAGAGCCCATAAAATGTTTTTGTAACGACAAATAGCGTTATTAATGCCACTTACTTTTATTTATTTTAATAAATAAATTGAGCTTGAAATGGAGAATGCTGCAACAGTTTTTCGTTCTGTGAAGGACATTAAGAAGAATATTAATAAAATATTTTGAGAGAGGCTTTTCATGTGACGCATAAATGAGGAAATATTTTAGAGTAGAAAGTAGAAAGAAATTAAGATTTATTATATGGTTGATTGTTTTTTCTAACAAAACTTAATTTCGGGTTGAGTATAAAAAGCACTATTTGGGGGACGCGTCCACCTGTAAGGGCAGCGAGACTCCCTGCTGAGAATCAGACCAGCTGCTTTCAAACCACCATGGAAACTCTGAGGCCCACTCTGCTTTATGTGGTACACTTTCTGGGTTAGTTTTAGGCCTCTATATTCTTTTTGGCTTCATCAGCAAAGAAAAAAAAAAGTAGCTGCATGATTTTCTGGAGGAGCCAATCCAAAAGTAAAGCCAGCCAGCAGTGGGAGAGGGCATCTATCAAAATACTCCCCGAACCCTCCACACCACCACCACCACCAGCATCTCCTCTTCCTCCACAGTCCGGTGAGAGAGAGTGTGTATGGGTGTGTGTGTGTGTGTGAGAGAGAGAGAGAAAGAGAGGCTGGCAGGCTGGCGGAGGAGAGCCGTGCCAAGTCCCTTAATGTTCCCCAGCAGCAGCACCAGGAGCTCCGGAGAGGACAACCCAGTGTGTGCGCCAGTGTGCCAGTTCACCGGGCCAAAGTGGCACTGCTGGGAGGAGTCGATGTTTCTTTCCTAATTTTTGCAGCATCTGTTCATTATCCAGGACGTTTAAAAACGAGAGCGCTCATCCCGAGTAACCCTTCGCCGCGCACACTCGCACACAAGCCCGGACACACAGCACTAAGGCATTTTTTTTTGTGAAGAGTTGGCCAATGAATATGCATGTTTCCCTCGAACGTTATGTTGTACATGGGGTCGTGCACTAGAAGAAGGCTGTGCCTGGATCCTTGGAGTTTAACTTTGGTTGTTAACAGCCCTTACATGCCGTTACCCTTGCAACAAATTAGGCACAAGCCAAAAATAATTTTTTTTTTATTATTATTTGGTGCTGAAGGAAAACAGCATGCTACTTCTTCTGTTTGCAAAATTTGTACATAGAAGGCTAAATTGCTTATACAGGCCTCTGCAAGGACGCTAAGCGTGTGTGTATGAGAGAGAGAGAGAGAGAGAGAGGTCGTGGCATGATATGACCTCATAAAAAGTGCCGAAACTGTAATTACAAATGTCACACTTTCTTCTATATAAAGAAAAACAGACATAATGGTTATACCGGGGATAATGCCAACACTGAATGAATTCATTGTTTTGTAAATTACATCCGTAACTGAAAGGTTAATGACTCGATTTTACGCATTTCATCATTTCTGGCTTTTCGTTTCCGTCTGGGATTTAATTCCCCAATTCTTAATTTCTCACAATTTTGCAAAACAAAAGTCAGAGTAACTTAAATTTACAGCAACTCTAAGCCTGTCTGACTTCAGGAAAAAAAAAAAAAAAAAAAAAAAACTTCCAGTGACACTCTGTGCTCCACTCGGGATGAAAAGTGAGTGAATGAATCTCGCTGTTTAAATTATCATGTTCATGCCCACTCGTTTTCTCACTCAACTTGGTAAGGGAAAAAAAATCAGGAGTGTTTGTCCGACATAACAGTCAATAGTGCGATTATCAAAATGTCACAAGTACTATGGTGTGAATTCCAATTAACGTCTAGCTAAAATAATAACCGAGTGTGTTTTTTTAATGCAGATGATTAATCACGATGATAATATATGTATACAAAATAGGAGGGAAATAACAGTATTTAGAATGCAGTGCAGAAGTGGGGGAAAGATAATGTGGTCAGGAGATCGTGGGCATTTGCAGTCTGTCAGTGATTTAAAAACAAAACGCGAGGCAGAAACGGACGCAGCTTTGGTTTGAAATAAAACACACTCTCATTCGCGCACAGATCACACATGCATTTGAATAATTTATGTCCGCGCAAAATGTGCAAGAGCGGGGCGCAAACACACAAGGGCGCATTGTTAACTTCACTGGCACCTGCGCGCACACACAGGCGGAGCCGCGCTGAAAAGTGAAATGCTCCACATGTGTACAGAGGAAACAATTGTGCAGACTTCGGCCAAGCTCGTTGCCAGACTCTGTGCCAGTGCGCCCCCCGCACTGCCAGACAAGGGAGCAGGCCTGTCATTGGCAGTTCATTCTGAGGAAATTCCACAACATCTGTTTGTTATCACACAATGGGGCGCGGTGGTGTGCGGGCAGTGGGGCAGAAGACGCGGCAGAAGCTAAACTGAGAGTGTGTTAACTGCTGGAGGTTCTGCCAAGGGAGAAACAAGGGCTTGGGGAGGAAGAGGAGGAGGAGGAAGTGTGGAGGAGGAGGGCAGGAGGTTGAGGGGTAAAGGGGGCGGGGAAGAACCGCTGGGAGGTGAAAAGACAGAGGTGGAGATCCGGGTGTGCGCCAGGTAGGTTTCGGGCCCTTGGCGGGTGGCCAGGTAGGTTTTGCCGGGGCTTTGCGTGGTGCCAGATGTTACATGCGAGACGAAAAGTGTTTGTTCGGATGGTACGAGTGCACTGCGTGAACAGACCTGTCCCGACAGTTCTCCGTCATCCTCACGGAGGCCCAGTTGCGGCATGCTCTGCAGGGTCCAGATACGGGGCGTGGCTGGCCCCTGTTTAGGAGGTTAAGTAGGAGCGTGCAAAGGGACGCAACTGGATCAGAGGGGGTTGGGGGTCGTTGCTGGTCTGCACAGATGGCATGTGTACGCGCGTGTGCGTGCGTGTGTGTTATGATAGGGTTGGATGATGCCCTGGTCACATGGGCAGCAGTAATTGGCTTCCATATTGACCAGTTTGCAGCGCTGGGGGGGCGGGCAGTCTCCCAGCTGGACCTGTCAGATGGCATCGCATCCACCTCACTGATCACCCCCCGGACGACCTCCGCACCTCTCCCCTTTTCCTTTCATCTCTCGCTTCTCCTTCATCCCTTCATCTCATCTTCTCTCCGTCACCTTTAATCTCCAGTCGCCCACCTCTTCCCCCGTCGCTTGCTCCGTCCGTCACCACCGTTATCTAACGTCCTCAGCTCCTCCAAACTTCAAACAAGAACTCAGTAGCCTACTTTTGCTGCTCTAGAAGAGACTCCACAAGATTTTTTTTTCTTTCCTGAAAAGATCTCTGTGGTGATCAGCGTTGAATTATTGGATGGAAGCTCTAAAATTCCAATGTTCAATGTTATATGGATGAATTAATTGACCCTTGACCTTGAAGTTAGTGAGTTGAAATCATTTGTTTCCTTTTATACTAGTGCAGGAACCCACAGTCATGAATATCCAGTCATGGATTTAGATTAATATAAATAAATAAAATAAATCTAAATGAAGGAACCTGAGATAGATTTGGCCGGGCAAACTCTCTTTGGACTCACTGGGACTGTAATAAATCAGGTAAACCCACAAACCGGCAAAGAATCAGTCAAAATAAGTTAAACAAAATGTCAGGGAAATTAAGATATAATATAATATATTGAATGGTTACTTCAGTTCCTTCTGACCATCTTGAAATGAGGCCAGAGTATCAATAAAATATTACTTAATTTCAAGAAATTCTGAGGTAAAACAGCTGCTTTGAATCACCCAACAGCTGCACTTATTTAAAGAAAAAACAGCTAATTCAAATGCTTAAAGGAAGATTTTATTTATTTATTTTTTTGCAGCGTGCAAAGCAGGCCTCCGTGTATCTGTCTGACTTTTAGCATGGTATCACCCTCCCACCCGGAGCAGTGATAGTGTGTGTTTTGCTGTGAGATGCCCGACTGTGAGGAGTTCGCACTATAGAAAGGATTTCATCCCAGGCTTGGCAGGGGAGGGTCTCTTGGTAGGTAGAGAACAATCGTCTCTCCTTCGCTCCTGTCAGCCAGCAAACACGGAGAGCTGGCACGCGCTCAGTGGGAAAAAAGAGCGGGAGTGACAAGGGGGATGGACACACACACACACACACACACACACACACTCTCACACACACTCAACGACTTGTGCCTGTCCCTTCCTCACAGCACCAAAATTGGTTCTGATGATGCCGCCGGGAATTGTGGGATGACAGGCTGGTTCTGAGAACTGGATGGGAGGACCTCATGAAAATAGTCTGCAAAATGACCACAGTGTTAGCCTGCTGTCAGACAACAGACAGACAGACAGACAGGGAGGGAGGGAGGGAGGGAGGGAGAAGAGAGAGCAAAATAGAGACAGAGAAAGCAAGGAAGAGACTGGCAGAGCAACACAATGTCTGCCATGCATGAACCTCTGCCAGGGAACGCTCACATGGGAATACATGTATAAGAGTTTTTGTGTACGTTCAATATGCACTCATGTTGACAAGTGTTTTCAGCTCCTTTGCTATTTCTCAACGCATGTGGATGCAGGCGTGTCACGCACATGCATGCTGTGTGTGCACGCATGCATGTGCGCCTTTTACGCGTGAGCAGCAACGACGAGCAGGAGGAGGAGAGGTGGGAGAGGAGGGCGAAGCGTGTTTGTGTGTGTGGAGGAGGAGGAGGAGGTGGTGGTGGTGGGTGGGTGGGGGGGGAGTGCACGTTTAAATTCTGTGACATCTGTTCATTACAACTAGAGTGTGTTTATTTTTATACAGCCAGCCACAAGCAGAGAGCTCGACTGGCACCGCTGGTTAATGTACCAGCCTGCTAAGACGGGAAAGCGAATGAAATATTAACCGGCAGACAGGAAAAAATGAGGAGAGGAGTGAAGACAAAGGAGGAGAAAGAGGAAAAATGATAAGATAATATGTGACAAAAGTGCACACACACACACACACCAGCACACTCACATTCATAGTCCTCTTTCTGATCTAATTAAGGGGAAAGACACAATCAACAACTCGCAGCCGAAAGGCCTGGAAAGCTGCACCGTGCGAGCACTGCAGAGGAGGAAAAAGGAACATAAAAATGGTTCTGAACAGGTGATTTATGGAAACAGGTTGCAGTGCATGAAAATGTGTCAGCGCTCATCTCTTTTCAAACTGAAATCACAGCATCCTGTGCAGAAAACGTGCTGCAGCGCCAACTGAATGCATGAAATATCTGTTCAAAACACTGAAAAGCAACAAATAGCACACAAAATTAAAAGCAGGAAAGTTCAAGTACGAAGGTTACTTCCTATTTGGTGTATTTAATAACTTAAAAGGCGCTGAGTGATTGGATTAAGGGGCCCAGATGCTCCACAGAATAAGGAGTTTTGAGGCAACAGCTGTGATACATGTGAGTAATATGCATTTATTTCTGACATCTTAATTTTGGGTTTGATATATATAAAAATGAGTTAATTGTCTTTGAACTTGTTGACCACCAGCCTCATGAGCCTTAGAATATATAATTATATACCAGCACTATGCGTGGCTTATTGTGGCCCATCTGCTTTTCCATCTATGGCTATAGTCCTGCTGCACATGTAGCCACAACACTTGACCGAGAGCCTGAACATTAGCTTCCTAAAACTCTTCCAATCATCCTTTTGCATTAACGAGCTCCCTGACATGCACCCCCGTCCCCTTACCCCCCGACCGCCGCCACACCCACCGCTGCCCGGCCCCACTCTCGCGCTCCCCTGGGACGGCCTGCTCTGGAATGCCGCTCATGGGGAAGAATCTCGCTGCAGGCACTCAATATGTCACATGTGTCTCTGAGAGAGAGAGAGAGAGGAGAGAGAGAGAGAGAGGGGCAGTCAGAGAGAGGTGTGACAGGTATGTGCTGCCACAAAGAAGTGCCAGTTTGTGTGTGTCGGTGCGCGGGTGTGTTTGTGTAAAAGATTCTCAGATTAAAGGCTTAAAGGGTTCAGATTAACAGGCTCGGGACAGAGTGCCTCGCGCTGAGCAAAAGGGGAATTAGGATGGCATTAACGTCTCCTCTGTACCAGCACATTAGCCATTCATTGCCGTGTGGTTGCACAATCAGTACCAGGCTGGCCCTCATTCCCCTCTGTGTTATTGCTTTCATGACAATGTTAACATGTTGGGATGCTTTGTTATTCATAGGCCATTAGCAGAGTATAATTCACCTAATCATCAGGCAACTGTCACTTGTCCTTTAAAGAAATGTGCAAAACTGTTGATATGTTACCATTTTTTGATTTACATGTGGCAGCTCTTTGTTATACAGTGGTGAGCTGAGATTATTATTATTATTTTTTTTTAAATCAGTTTCATGTCAATTTAACTGTCAGTGACAGAAAACAAACCCCCCAAACCCAAGATGGCAGAAGTCTGCAGGATTGCTTTGTGGCAACTGACATTTTGGGGGGATATAGTAGTTAACGGATCAGTTAGAAGAGACAGAAATAATGTGAATTGTGTATTTTTAGTGTATTTTTAGTGGCCAGAAATATAACTCTAGTGTTGCTTCATAATTACGAGATGTCTACATAAGATAATCATTTGTCAAAGTTAGCAACTTCACCCTTGCCTACAAATAAATAAAATAAAGCACTTAAAATGGGCTGTAACTATTATTATTTGTTTATTATTTATCACATGAAGGTATTAGAATAAATCTGGCAATGCCAAATTGCTCTTTAAAAAGAGCAATTTGGCATTGCCAAAAGTTTGGAGATGACATACATCAAAGAGAATTATCACGCCTCATTCATTAAAGCGCAGCGAAATTCTCAGCTGCAAACTTTTCCCAGCTTCGTCTGTGCCTCGGTGTGCCAAGAGAGATGTGAAGACACGGATTGACACACCATCTCTCCTCCAAAGCCTTCCTCCTCAGCATCGCCAGATTAAGGGATTAGCAGGCAAGGCGAGCACTAAAGCTGGCTAATTCTCACCCAAGCACAGAGAGCTAAGGCTACCCAGAGCCCCGCGGAGCCCCTCTCTCCTCGCAGCAGCTGTGCGGTGGAGGGAGGGACTGAGCCGCGTCCCTCCGAGGAACCTGAGGAAGAAGAGAGAGGAAATCAAAGCATCACACACGTGGCTTTCTCGCTGAGGAACTGATGACTTTTTGTTAATTAGTGCAGGCCACTAACAGCTCACACATTATCAACCTTTTGTAGACTCAATGTAAACCACAAACAAATATACAAATATAAAAGTTTCTCCTTAAATGTGTGAGAGTATTTGGACCACACTTCAAATAGCAATCTTCAAAGCTCTGCTGAGATAAAGTGGTCCAGACATATAGAACAGATGACATCTTTATATTAAACTGGGTAAATGAAAATGTGATTACCTCTTGAAATCAGAGACCATGATTGAGCTGATGTCGGTGGACATCGATGTCCCAGCAAAGCCACCTGTAAACACAACATGCAGAGATTTTCAGCTTTAATCGATACACGTGCAAGAGAGCCAAAAATAGAGGCCCCAACGCTTATTCCTGTATGGGTTGCGGGGTCTGCTGGAGCCTATCCCAGCTGTCATCGGGCGAGAGGCGGGGTACCCCCTGGACAGGTCGCCAGTCTATCGCAGGGCTTTATTCTAGTTTATTTTGGTAAATTATCTTTTCTGAGATCCAGGCTATCAACCATCAACACCAGGACATAATTTACTACTTCACTTTGGATGGTGGTCAGAAAGTTTGGGGGACACAAAGCCACATGAACAAGATTTCCCCAAAGTGGTCTGCCACAAACACACACCCATTCATCTAGGGCTTCGGTGTACTTTGGGGGCCGAAAGCAAGCAAACGACATCGATCTCAGTTCGCGTACGGTAAACAAGAGGAAAGGCAATGAAAGAGAAGAAGGAGAGAGAGAGAGAGAGAGAGAGAGAGAGAGAGAGAGAGAGAGAGAGAGAGAGAGAGAGAGAGAGAGAGAGAGAGAGAGAGAGAGAGAGAGAGAGAGAGAGAGAGAGAGATGAAGACAGAGAGTCCGTGGTTAGGGCGCGTGCTCTCCAGCGGGCAGAGGACAATGCAGAGCTGGCAGAGTCGCTGTCTCGTGCCAGAGGGAATAGAGTGCCACATGGTGCCCCTTATGAGCAGGGCCAGCCTGGAGGGGGATGTGGGCCACAATGCGTGCACGCATGTGTGTCTGGTTTTGTGCACGTGCACTTTAATGTGGGGCCATCCGTATGTGTGAAAAGGTGTAGAGACAAGTAAGATGCATCCTCAAGTTTTAGGTGTAATATATGTAGATTCATGTGTGTGCGAAGATTGTAAAACTGGTTGAGTGCATGTGTGTATGTGAAAAGGGGGGGGGGGGGGGGGGGGGGGGGGTGCAGCAAGGTGGGGCACAGGGTGGGTGTGTGTGTGTGTGTGCAGGGGGTGGGGTGGGGGGGAGTCCCAGTTCCCTTTTGCATCTTAAATTCCTCAACATCTGTTCAACCCTTCTCTGTGGTAGAAGCAGCGGTTGTGATTTCTCTGTGTGTGTGTGTGTGCGTGTTTGTGCGTGTGTGTTGTGTCTGTCTGCATATGTGCATGCTCTGCTGAAGGTGCTGGTTGTTACCCGCACCTTAATTAGAAGGAGACAGAGACTCATTTTCAACAATACTTGCAGGTAATGCGGAGCGTTCGCGGTGAATACAAAGAGAGATCCGTTCACCTCCAAAAGCAGCCGTACCTGCTCTGCTCCCAGGACCGTGACCCAAATTACATCTCAACTTCTTTGATCAAAAACACGTGCACGCATGTTGCAGGTTGCTACAAGGAAAATGAAGCATCCCTCCCCTTGATCAAGCATGACATGAAGAACAGTCCAAGAAGCAGGGCGACGTGTGAACCAAGTAGGTCAACCTGACTGACCCAGGAGTGTGTCCCAGCCAGCACTCAGTGCATTTAGCACACTTTTCTAGCACAGATTTGAAGCAGTCTGCAAGATGTGGGTTAGCATTAGAATGCCACGTGCACGTATGAATGCGAAATGACAAAGACTGAAATGAAATATTTAGATCCCGCATGCCATCTCCCGAGCGACAGCGACATGGGTTTCAAAGCGTAAACATAAACAGCTCTGAGGCCAGAAAGCAGCGGTGGCAAGAAAGTACACTTTCTTAGCACGTTTGCATCTTATATCTTACGCTTTCTGACTCTTCACACTACTGTTTTAGGGAAAAGAAACAACACAATGCAGCTATACATTAAACGGGAATTGCCATTTTTTACAACCTGGACCTTATTTGTGGCATAAAATACGATCATTTACTCACCCATATAACTTTGGTGTCATTTGGACTCGTTCGGATGATATTTATTTCTGCGTATATTCATATAGTGGGAGTGACTGGGGCACCGCAACGCAGCCTCTAAATAACACATCTGCTGCGAAACTTGTTCATTTCACAAATATTTTGTTGTGATACGCTAGTGCTGTTCCGTGAATAGATAACAGGTAACTCCAGACTCAACGGGGAATAGCACTAGCGTATCATAACAAAATATTGGTAAAATGAATGAGTTTCGTGGCAGATAATGCGTTATTTAGAGGCTGCGTTTCGGTGCCCCAGTCACTCCCACTATATGGATATACGCGGATCTAAATATCGTCCAAACGACTCCAAATGACACCAAACTTATATGGGTGAGTAAACGATCGTATTTTATGCCAGAAATAAGGTCCAGGTTGCAAAAAAATGGTAATTCCTCTTTAAGGCTTCTCAGTACATAAATTGAGTAAAATGATCTCCTATATCAGTAATAGCAAACATTTTTGGTAAACTTCACATACAGGAGTGTTGACTTTCAAACAGGATGTAAAAATTGTCTTTTACCATCGCCTGTCTGCATCAGAGGAAGACTCACAAAGCCCAGGAACTGAGCACATCCGTAACCTCTTTGACAGACACTATCCATTCGCACCCCTCGCTAACCCGGTGCCAGTCTTGTGCCACCTTGATGCCAAGCCTGCCAAACTTATGTCACATCAGAGCAGACCCTGTGTCAACTCCTCACACTGCATATGCCAACCCGATGCCCTCCACATGCCAACCTCATGCTACATCGGTGGCAATCCTCAGACAACAATATGCCACCGAAGGACCTCTCTTTGGCCCAGCGTGCTAATCCCCCGGTGGCGGGCACTGGGCGACACTGTATGGAAGTGGAATAGGTCAAAAGTCGCTAGCGAATTAGGGTTCAAAGACAAATCTGTCGCTTTGGTTCTTCTTCAGTGGATGCAATTAGCAATGAAATCCTGCTCCCAAGCCCTGCTTAAGCTCTAATCTCAGAGTCTGTGGGTTCCCTCCAGTCTGCCCGTCTACCAGCCTGTCTCCCACCAAAGCCCCTCACCTCTGTCTCTCTCTCTCTCACTCTCTCTCTCCTGATGCCTGCTGGCACTTTGGGAGCAGTGCCCCTCCAATCTCTGCCCCCCCCATCCCACCCCACCACCACACTCTACCCCCTTACTCTCCCTCCTACCCTCCCCTCCCCACCTCCCTCCTCCTCCTCTGGATGCCAGCCGACGGCCCTCACAGTGTGGCACGCCATCTGCTGCCGCCCGCCCCGGCAACCCATCCACCCCCTCCCCTCCGCACTAACTCCACCCCCCACCCACCCCTGCAGACAGCAGCTACCCACAATCCCCCTCTGCCTCAGCCGCGCGGTGCATAGAACAGGAGGCTTTCGCACAGATCACTTCACCCCCCGATGCCCCTGCCATAAAGGAGGAAGCTGGGGAAAGTGTGTTGGTGTGTGTGGGTGTGTGTGTGTGTGTGTGTGTGTGTGAGCGGTGGGAACAGTACGAGCCACACAGACAGGCTTTTAGTTCCACATATAAATAAAAACAACACACAGTCTGAACGTCCATGCACGCACTCCCACTATAAAACACGTGTACTTCCCATTTGTTTTTTTGCAGAACATTCATTTGCATTCAGAAGCTACTTGTTCACACACACTTCTGCGCACAACACACACACACACACACTGAGCCAAACGCACGTTTTAGTTTTGAACTTTACTTTTTTGGTTGACGCGTTCACACACAGACATGCATCTCTGTCTGTTTCTGATTCTCACACACACGTCATATCCAGCACTAGTGCTTGTCCTCCTACTTAAAGTGTCAGTATGTGTCTTTACCACTATGAGAAATGTATAAATAACGTTGATCATGTCGAATTTGGGAATGACAGTAGGTCCCTATCTTATAGGTTAAATTTAAATTTAGATCACAGTATAAACTAGCTTTACCAGGTACACACTTACTCACTATATTTTGTTGTATTTTTACAGAACACAATAAAAGACACCATGCCACAGGGGTAGCGAACATGAGGACGAATTATCAAACCTCTCTGTGGATACACATGCTGCTGCTGCTGCTGCTGTTGGGGATCTGATGGTGTCTTTGTGGCTGAGCTCTCTGATCACTGTTTAGCTTTGAAAAGGAGAACTAACCATGATGAGAGACATCTAACTATAGGAGGGAAGGAAGGGGAGAGAAAGAGAGAGACAGAAAAAGAGAGGGAGAGAGAGAGAGAGAGAGAGAGAGGGAGCAATGCTCCATCCATCTTGTGTGAGTATGGAGCCTCATTCCTGGCACTCTATCCATCAATGAGCGCAACATTAACTCTCTGGATCAGAACCAACATCCCCAGATCTCTCTCCATCTCTCTTCCCCTCCCCTCGCTCTGCTAAATACACACACCAACACACTCGTTCCGGCAGCATTAGTATTCCACCGCCATCCATGAAAAACCTCATCATCCACCTCTCTACCTTCGTCTCACCAACATCCTGTCTGTGCTCATCCCAAAATCTCCCGCCCTGCAGAAAATCAAAGAGATATTTTTTATATTTTGCATGATTGCTAAGTTCCTGTCTCCACTCATCTTTCCACGGGCCGCCGCCTAAACAGCCACCCTCCTCAGCACCTCTGATGTCTAGCTTGTCTCCATTCACCTCCTCTTTTCTCCTCTCCAGATCTCCTCTCCGCTGAGCCGCCTGATCCGCTCCTCTCTTTGTCTCTCTCCCAGTTGGTGTTAATAATTTAACTACTGAGCTGCTGCAGAGCTGGCTCCGGTCCAGGCCTCAGATTGGCACTGTCTGTCTATTTATGACACTGTGTGGCGGTGCACATGTGTGGGATGTGCAAGAGTGAGAGGAGGAGAGCGTATTCATGTGTGTGTGGGTGAAGACGTGCACGTGTTTTGTTATTAGACTCCAGCCAATAGCAAATTAGCCTCCAAAGCCAGAAGACTGTCACGTAAAGTGAAGTTAGAGGCAATGAGCGCGTTATGAAATCCGACTCAGTATAAGACTGGAGAGTTTAACTTACTATTAACACGGGACACTTCAACAGCCAATCATGATAAATGTTTTTGTGTTCATGGCTGAGTATCTACTGGGCTTTCAGGTTATGTTTAGTGTGATGTAATATTAGTGGGTGTGAAGTTATTTTTTACTCAGACTCTCTGGTAAGCTGTAAACAATAAGGCTGGGAAACATGTGATTATGTCCAAATCTAAATGTTCCTTTAAATCCATGTTTGGTTTTGGTGCAAATGTCACTAAAGTTGTCATCTTATCCAAACTCTACACCTCAGCCTGACAGATCACAAGGAATTCGGCGGAGGGCTTTGATTTAAAAGAGTAATTTCTGGTAAATGAATGAATAAAATAAAGATATCTAGATTAAAATGTGCACGGGAGAGTTGGCAGGTCATAAACAATGAAGGTTTAGAATGAGCGCAACATGGATGGAAGTGAAGTGTCAGAAGCCTGCAGAGCGCACAGTCCAATTTTTAGCTAAAAAGATTTGGAAGATCCCAAAATCCACACTCCAGAGACATGAAAAGGGAGAGAGGGAGTGGAGGAAGGTTTGCATCATACCTCATGGCGGGAAAAGAATCCCCTGAATTAAGAAAAAGAAGAGCGGAGAAGGAGTGATGACTTCCATGGACAAAAGTTTCTCTGTGACGTACACTCACTTGCTAGTTCATTTGGTACACAAATGAATACATTCCAGTATATAACAGTCCTGCTTTAAATCTCAGCTCAGTGAAGGGTATGGAATTAAGCATTTGTTTAAAATAACTTCGAGAGGTGTTAATTCAACTGTGTTTGGATTTTGGAGGCCGTGGTTTGTAGTACCATTGAATTATATTGTGTTGTATTGGCACGTGTTTCTATTATTTTGACAAGCCCATTTTAGTCAGTGAGCTAAGCTACATAAAGGAAAAACTTGAGTTGAATTACCACATTTCTGGTGCTGTTTTGACATAATCTCAACATTAGAACAGTCATGAAGGATGATTAAGTGCAGGACTGTGGGATAAATTAAAGGATTATTTTAAAGGATTATCTTAAAGGATCATCTTAAAGGATCATCTTAAAGGACAATCGTATGTTTAGCATGTGAGTACAGCCCTAATAGTCTTTAAGAAAAAAAAAAAGGATGAACACAATTAAAAAAAATAAATAATTAGTATTGGAAAACATTTGACTCATCTTCAAAATAAGATTTATTCAGTGACCTCATCCTGCTGTATCTATAAAGCAGAATAAAAATAACAAGGATGTAGACGCTCTGTTCTGCCATTAATTACACCGACAAACTCAACAACAAATGTCCCAAAGCTGCTCCCCCACGCTACCTGAAAACACTCCAAACTCCACGGATGTGGCTGATCTGTAAAAAGAGGTGACATTTCCGAGGCAAGTGTGTGACACGGTGTGAATCCCGATGCCACCTCCTACACCTCTCACCCTCCTACAATCCGGCCCACAAGGGATGTCTGCTGGGTAAAAAAATAAATAAATTAAAAATCAGTGCAGGAAGCTCACGACATTCATTTATTCATCCCTGGTATCATCCATCATGCTCTGAACCGGCAGTCATCACTACTAACATCGGTTATCATGTGTCGTAATGGAAAACTGAATGAATTTGTAAGTGAACTTCCTGCGTATTCTGCTTCATGGTGCCAAAATAATAGGAGTCACAGGCTTTTAAGTGCAATTCCTCCTGCCATTTTAGTTGCGCTCCAGTTCATTTACACCTTCACACTAACTTCTGGTGTCTTTTCTAAAGTGTAATTAAAAAAAAGGAGTTGTTTACGTTTGTTTTGTTTACCAATGTCAAATTCGTACAACTCCTCTTTCCTGTAAAGCTGATGTGTTAAACGAACGGCCTGTTGTAGGATTAAGGCCCTTGCTGGGATTCATAGTAAATAGACATATGCAAGGCCGCCCACCGCTCCACCTTATCTAAATTTGATATCTCATAAGGGCCTTTCACACTTGTCGCAAAACATAAACACACCACAAGCGGCTGCGTGCACACGGAACCTGCACTGTCATTAATTTCAGAGATGGAGGGAGGTCAGTGTACCAGACGGTGTTTGTGTGTCTGTATGCAAGCATGTGTGCAGGCTCGCGTGGCACTAGATGTGCGTTCACATGTATGCGAGCACGCATGACAAATGTATGTGTGTGTGTGTTGGGGGTGGGGGGTGGAAACGTGCACATGCACACACACGCGTATGCACGCCGGTGTTGACAGGTGGCTGTGGTAAAGAGGTGGTCCCTGAGCTGGGGTCTGCCTGTCTCTGGCTGAGAGAGAGAGGAATAAAAAGCTCCCAGCAGCTGTCGCCCTAATTCCTCTAACACGGTGCTTGTGCTCTGATTAGAAAACAGATCTGGCCTCTAATTTACTCCTGACACCAACTAATGCTCTATATCTCAATCGCTCTGTCCCCGCTCGCCACTGGCCTGCATAGCTGGACACACACGCCTGGTGACTCAGAAGGCCTGCAGGTATAAGAGCACGCACAGGTATGCAAAAGAAGCGGTCAAGTATCACCAGCAAGACACTGAATTCTCATCTGGTCTCACCTTGACGTATCAGACACACTGTATGGCTCCTCCCTTCAATCAGCAAAACAACTAACCGGGTCAAGGAGTCAAGTGTGTTGCTTCAAGGTGACCAGTGGTGGCAAATTCCTAAATATAAAGCAATCGGAAAACGCAAATGCAAAACCTAGTAGAAAAAAATGACACATGAAACTAACTGACCTCCTTTATAGGAGCCTGCCTTCTTTCTTGAGTCGCTCCTCAAAGGTTGCAGAAGATTGTTTTTATTGGATTGTTTTAGATGTCATCTTCAGAAGCCTTGGCATTTTAGTTTGACTCCTTCTTCTTAATTACAACTACAAACAAATATATAAATAATGATAAAAATAACGTTAAAAAAATAAGATTAATTTGAGGTTATCTTTTCTTTTTTGCTAGAGCATGTGTGGAACACAACTATATAAGTGGCTCCAGTTTATTTCAAGTTGTGATTTAGAAAAAAATAAAAGCTTACATGACCAATGCAGGTTTGTAGAAGATTTTTTTCCATTGTTGTTTCCATCAGAAGGTCAAGGTGCTCGCAGCATATATTGAGGTGCTGCAAAATAAAAGGTCAGATGAATGTGACGTCACCTCGCTTTTATGGCGATGCTCAGTGTGGCATCAGAATGCTGCCTTTAGATGCCTTTTTAAGTAAAATAAACCCTTATTTTTGGAAACTCTTGGTCATAACAATAATCAGAGACAAGGAAACAATCTGAGGCGTCAAAATGTAAAAAAAAAAAAAATGGTGTCTTGTGCTTTTTCTACTGAATAGTTTTAGATATTTGGATATCTAATGCATGCATCATTATGATACAATGCATAATATATTCACCCTAAAGTGGACATATTAAAACAAAACACTGTGTTATTGAATGTAAGTTTGTTAAAAGTATGGGCCTGTCCACTTCATGCGTGTGGGGTCACAAGCCAGAGGTATTCCAAACTCAAATCCAAACTGACTGATAGCTGCATATGGAGGAGCCTGACTGAATGCGTGACAGAATGTAAGGCGATGTTCAGTGCTGTCAGTGTTTTCTTTTTCTTTTTTTTTTTGTGTTGCGCCAGCGGAGGAGGACAGACCGGCCTGGTGTCTGGGTGCCATGACGGGCTCGGCCCAGCAGGGGGCAGAGGTGTGATGCAGGGAGTGGGAGGTGGCGGCTCTGGTGTCACACTGCACACAGGGTGTCACCTCACCAGGCTGGGACTGAGACAGAGACAGAGTGAGGGAGAGGGAGGAAGTGGACAGGGAGACAAAAAGGTGAGAGATCTGTCTCAATCTGTGTTGAGGACATCTTCATGGGGGTTGAGTGTTTCCTTTAGGCTTGTGATTACAGTTGCATTTGAGATGATTATGATGAAGACATGACTGCTATACTGAAGATAGGCATCTTTTTTTTTTTTTTATTACACCAAGCCACTCTAAAAAGAAAGCCTCTTTTAAATGTATGTGTTGCTTTGTGATGGCTACTAGCAGGGTAGTTTTCTTTGTGTGAGTGACTCCGTGTGTGAGTTAAATCCTTTTTATTTCCTCTTTCTTCTCTCTCTGTCCCCTATATCTGTCTCCAGGGACTCACTTGGCATCTTTCCCTACTTTTAATTCTTGCTCCACAAACTGCTGCTGTCTGAGCACAAGCTGGCAGCACGCACACACACGCACACACACACACACAATGTCTTGGTTTCACAAACCCACCGACCGGTGTAACCCCCCTCCTCAAATTTGGCAACGAAAGACACCCACGCAGTCGCCGCGCGCACCGGCTTCAGTGCTGCACGAACGTTCCTCTTTCACGTCACTGTCATCTGAAATATTGGAGAGGAGCTCGCAAACACATACAAGGGGCATCAGTGACACAGTACAAGTGGAATCCAAAGAGATAAACACAAATACACACACGGGGATGAAAGACTAAGACGCTGACAGCCTCCCAGGAAACACACACTCGCTCCCAGACACACATTTCATCACTGACAGTAGCTGACAGACTCAGAGGCAGCGTCCCTGCTACTCTACAATACAAATCTGGTTTGAAAGAAAACACACGCACGCACACGCAGCTCCGCAAGATGAGATCTTAAGATATGCACTGCGATCAAGGAAGTATAAAGGGACGCTGCACGTTTATTTGTTTATTACAATCCCTGCTAGACGCTCCTTTGGTTTCCACTGTCGGCAGTGCTCACGCAGCCACAAGCACGGATTCAAGTTCTCCAGAAAAAAAACAAAAACATACATACACTGACAGGCAGACAAGCCAAACTTCAAAAGCAAGAAATAAATAAATTAAAGACAAGTCTGATAGGGATGAATAAATAACAAGTGTGGAGAGAGCAAACAGGAAGGAGAGCTGCAGCAGCACGAGAGGAAGCAGAGAGAGAGAGAGAGAGACGCAGTGATGTTTGGAAGGAGGCTGGAGGTGCAGGCAGGGGGAGAGAGGGGGAGAGAGAGAGAGAGAGAGAGAGAGAGAGCGTGTCAAACACACTTCCAGTCTAAGTAGCTCGGCAGCAAAGTTGAAAAACACACTCCAGAGATGGATGTGTGTGTGCAACCGCGCGTGTTCTGCAGGTGGAAAGTGGCTGCAAGACGCAGCGTGAGGCAAAGTGACTTGCTCGTCTTCTGAGTTTACACTGCGTGGCTTTATTTTAATTATTTGGAGAAGGGTGCGAGTGCGAACGCAAATATGCAAATGAAACGGTTATTATTGCATTGCTCATCAAGCAGCGCGGAGCAGACATTAATAGGCTGATGAATATGCATGTGAATTTGTTAATTAAGTTAATTATTCTGCTGAAAATGCATTCGTCTTCCAAGGACATCTTCCCCAGGATTCCAACCTGCTCCACTCATTAGTCATGCGATATTTTACACTGGGCGCTGGGACAAGAGGTAGGGGAGGGAGGGGCAGCAGGGGCCACCGGGGTTGATATGTACACAATATAAGGGCAGCATGGGTTTCAAGTCCACTTACGAGCTGCAGCGAGAGCTTCAGATACAGATATAATGGGATCACAATGGCGCCTAATCATTCATCAGCTCTTCAAAAGTGAAGGGTCAGTGGAAGAGACAAAGCGCTGCAGCCAGCTACAGCGGGGCACGCACGGCTCCTGGTGGCCAGACGTTCGCTCCGTCTCTGCTTTTCTCTTTCCTCTCCAGTAATTCCCCCTCTTCGCTGCTTTTCCTCTAATTGCTTATTAAAACCCTCTTAAATGAACTTTTTGTGCCAACTTTCCAACACATTAATTAATTGTTGTAGCCAATTAAGTGTCGCTGCGCAAATGAGCTTCAGCACAAATGGTCCTGCAGGGCCCGTCCCCCCACTCTACACCCACCCTCCCGTACACTATCCCCCCTTCCTCCTCCTCCTCCTCCTCCTCTTCCACCACCCTCGCTGACTGCTTTCCCAGCAGTCCCTCTGCCCTTAAAGTGGCAGCATCAGCGCAGACAGACACACAGGGACAATAATGTTGCCTAGCTCAAGAAGCTCTTTGAATTGAAGAGACCTTGGGAAAAAATACTTTGGTTTGCAGAAGTGCAGAATCACGCAGAGAGGGCGCCTTGTCTTTGGAAAGAAAAAATGTCAAAGAATGATTCTTAAAAGTCATCCCTCCTTGAGTTTTAGTGTCTGTCATTCCAGATTCCAAATGACTTTATACAAAAACAACACTGTGTCACCATGTCCTATCCAATAGCCTCCTAAAAACTCTTCGCCTGGCCTCACTGCTGTTGAGCAATCGAGAAGTAATGCATGTGTGTGTGTGTGTGTGTGTGTGTGTGTGTCTGTGTGTGTGGAGGCAGTTTCCCACAAAACTATAAACTGAGAAGAAAGAGAGATGGTGTTATGGCACCAATAAAGCACGCTGTTGCAGCAGTAAAGCGTATATCACGGCCGGGATGAAGTCAATCAATTTTTGAAATATCACATAAATAAAGATGTAAGCCGTAAAGGAAATGGCTGACATTAAAATTTCGTTTGAGAGAAGACAAAAGGGAAGGATCTGATGAAGACAGCACAATTTGTTCACGACCCAAGTTGCATTCATAATTAAATGTCTCACTCAACGACATGCGTGGACGGGTGGAGATAGCCAGCACTTTTTCAAAAAGTGAGCGTTCTATAACTCTTTACAGAATAGTTCATGCTTTACGTTGGCTGTTTTTTTTTTTTGTGAATTAAATGAGTGTGTGTGTGTCTTAGATGTGGCTCTATGGGAGTCCCTGCCTCCCCTCATCGAGTTTGCACATAGTCACTGATCAAACAGCCTCAGTCATCAAACTCAACAGCAAGCATGGCTCAGAGAGACGACAGCGGCCCAGATTTAACACTGCACACGCATGCAAGAACCCACGCCTGCTCTGATGGGCCAAGAGGTAAAGCGACAGATGCGTAATGTTTACCGATGTACGCACTATTTTATATGTTCAAATGAATCTAGACATCTATCAGAGTAAAAATGAGCGACTGCTTCAGCATCTGTAGTTATATCCTGTCTGCAAAGGCCTGCATCAGTTGCATCTCCAAATCCAAAACCTTGAGTCCATCAATCTTCTCCCTCCCCAGCCCAATTTCTTCCTGCATCCTGAGTTTGCTGCCAAATGACTATGTGCCGTAAGTTGAGGCAGATTGACATGCTGGGCGTTTTACATAGCGCCTTACACAGTGGCCTGTGGAAATCTGAAAATGCCAGTGATACTTAACAGCGGCATCTCAGCTTTAGCCAAGACTCTCTACAAAAGGGAAAACTAAATACAGCTGTGAAGTGGCATTGTGGCATTTTGACTGGCATCTGCATTTGCCTTTAACATTCCTATATCATCTTTGTTGTTGTTTGGGGTCCATGCATGTTTCTTCCAGGTTGCCAGGTTTGTTGTCGTGTTCCAAATGTACTACTGAGATTATGGCACAGTATGCTGGATTCCATATTTGTGCACTAATAATCATCTAACATAGAGCCTGATAAAACTGAACCAAGCAGCAATAGAAAAAAAAAAATCCAATTTCATGAATACCACTTGGCGTAAATTGACTGAAACGGGCCCGTCAGTCAATTCACTCCTCGTCTGGACGTCCACCAAAATCACTGCAGCTGACAGTGAAGTGCAGGCATCCAAAATGGAGGCTCCATTTTGAACGCTGCCGTCGCCCGTCTCTGCCATGGCGAGTGCTCGCTTCAGACTGGCAACATGGCACATTTATGGGCATTCCCCATAAGGTGCCTTCCTGATTGATGGCACAGCCCTCGCCCACCTCCCTCTCGTCACTCCTCAGTCCTGATTTATTCGTCTAGTCTCTGTGACTTGGCACTGCCCACCACTTCTCCCGCGGAAACTCCCCGCGGGCACATTCACTATTATTTGGAGTCCCGACGGGCAAAAGCATCAGACAGAAACATGCACGTGTGCACGCCCTCACCCGCACGCACAGAGCACCGTCTCATCTCACTCACACTGGGCCTGTGCTAGAGGGCAGGTGAGCCTCCCACTGCCTACACTCTGAAAGGATCTCTCACCCAGAGGGCTCAGCTGCTTGGTGGGCCAGAGGGGTAAGCGGCTCTGTAAGCCTGCCAAGTGAGGAACTGGTCTGGGTATGCATGAAGCCAATCCAGCACACACACACACACAGAGAAGCACAAAAAAAGAAAAGGAAAAAAACACACAAACGTGCAAGGTTGTGCACACATGCAGCCAGTCTGCATGAACCTGCCAATCTACAGTTTGTGATCCTTGTCTGCCTGTCAGGATCGTCATGAAGAGATCAACCCAAGTGGTGAAGTAACCAACACACACTTTACGTTAGTTGGCTGCAAGAGGGAATATAGTATATCTTACAGCTCACTTGATCATTACCTCAAGCCATGATTGCAGACTGGTTACTGTGCATCTGTAAGTGAAGTAAATGTGAATTATTTACTTTGAGTAAATGATTTTTAAAAAACTGCACTTTAATAGTATTTGATTCTACTGTATAATGTGTTTTAATTCTGTCAACTTGTGTGATCAGTGACTATTAAAGTAGCCTGTTGAATGAAAACGAGCCATTATGAGATATCCGAGCATAAGATATAGAATAAATAAATATTGCAGTTCAGTTTTCATTTTCAATATGTGGAGTCTGGATTGTGTGGACTTCCTGCAGACCGAGCTGCAGCTGGAGTTAATGCCCACCATCTAGTGGCCGCTTGACACAGAGACAGTTCAGCTGGTCACATAACTTTAATAAACTGAACCAAGAAAACACATCTTACAAAAATCGTTCTTTTTACAGACACACGGAACCGTTGTCTCCCGCCTTTTCTTTTTCCAAAGCAAAAAAAAAAAAAAAAAAAAAAAAAGGGAAACAGAACAATTGACCATTATTATTATTATTATTATTTTAAGTGTATTATTTTCTTTGTCAAAAGAAAATAACCGCAGGAAGAAAAAGCTTTTGTTGCAAAAGTTGGCAGGGAGGCGGACGCATCAGACGAGGATTTCAGAGCCCACCAGAAAAAAGCTGGAAAGATCAGCGTGTTTGTAGCTTTATACTAGCAGAAGAGCATGTGCATTATTGTGTATTATGAAGCGGTCCATCACTATGTGGTGGTTTAATCTGTGTTTGAGACATGAGTACGATCACTGCAGGCGTAGGCTTGTTACCACACAAATGTTTGCTGCATGTAAAGGAGCGATACCTTCCGGTGGGCAAAGTCACAGTTCATTTGGGCTGAGGACAGATTATGATAGCCTAAACAGTCTTTGGGTAAAATAAAACTAAAACTAAAAAAAAAAAAGTCTTATGAATGTACACAAGGGCCACCCAAACTAGAATCTTAACCCACACTTCCCCACTAGGCCGAAGAGCATTCATTCAGGGTTGGCTGGGGTCGCATTGGAGGCACAAGGCTGAAAACAGGAGAGCTCGAATGCAACAGAAAAGTCTCCAGAACACAGGTAAACTTGTTAGGAGTGTGCACTGCAGCAGACATGACAATCACTTGCTTTCAAAGCTGAGCATCAGCTGCGTGGCACTCATATTGGAAGCTACACTTCATTCAAGTCCAGAGGGGAGGAGTCGCTAATTGGGTTGCTTCAAGTCAGACCAACTCCAAGACAAAAGAAACATGATGGTTTGTTCAGAGGGCAGAGATGGTCATGACCACACCTGAAAAGACCCTTTCATTCAGACATTCACTTTCAAAATCTTTAATTCAACTTTCACTACCTGCTCATGGTCCAGTAAGTCATACTCTGTAGGTGTCCCTCTGCATTCCCCCCTCAGGCCAGGACTGCTGGAGCTGTCCCATGATACCCAGGTTCACCCTACGAGGGGACTGAGAGTCAGCGGGCAGCTCCATGGGAAAAGCGAAGATCCTGGTCCTTGGGAAACTGTGCTGTCACAAGTCCTGCTGGGGCCTCCGCTGCTGCTGAAGGTTTAGGTGGCGAGTCTGAAAAACAGGGCGGAGGGGGCTCTCCGCGGGGTGGCGCATCCGCCGCCAGAGAAGGATCTTTGCTGCGGTGAGACGCCCCAGCGTCCGAGTCCTGCTGGGAGATGAGCTGGAGCAAGGCGGCTGCCACGGCAGGGCTGATGTCCTTGCTGGCCTGGGTTTCTGACCCGGCCTGCTGAGAGTTTCCCAGGAGAGGAGCAGACGGAGGAGGCCCGGGCGGAGAGGGTGGACGCTGCTCACTGGATGAAGGCACCTGTTTGGCCCCAAGTGGTTTGCTTTTTGACACTGCACCATCTGAAGGGGATAAACAGGACAGAATACATTAGACATCCAAGCATACTTAACAACCACATATCGATTAGCTAGACAACAATGCTTAATCTCGTTTAGAATCTTCTACACCCAACGTGCATTTGAAAAACGAGCCTGACAGTTTTACACAATGTTGATATTCCTACCTTCACCACAAGAGGGAGGAGAGGTACAAGTACATTTCAGTACAATATGGTTTTACAACATGTCAGTATTTTTGCAGTCAGCTGAATTAGTGAGACTACAATGGTAGTGTTGATATTATACAAAAAAAATACTTTTACGGTCTGTTACCATAATCTATGAGGAACTTCAACCATGCACCTTTTCAAGTCACATGCAAGTGATTGGTCACTATTGTTTAGATGTTTATTACATTTTTATCAGTGAAAACTAGCCCAAAATGCATGACTGTATGCACAACAGAGTCAACCCCCCTCTCCCAAAGAAGCACCTCAAATCAAGGGGGAAATACAGGGACCTGGGTGAAAACGTACAAAAGGGTCATATGAAACTGGGCAAAAAGAAAGTGTGACTTATTTAGGAGATTTTAAGTATTGTGAGGAGCAGGACAATATTACAGAATCAGGGTAGTCTGTTTTTCCCCCAACCGAATGCAGTGCACCAATACTGTAAGGTTCTGACAAGTGAAATAACCAGGACCGTTACCATTTCAGTGTCAGCAACATAGTCAACAGTTTTATTCAACGTGCTCATCACATCTTTAACTAATATCTGACCCAGAGTGAAGAGTTAACAAAAGAAAAGTGTGTGACAAACCAATGTTAAAAGAAACACATGCAGGTGAGAGCTAAAGATTCAAAACATTTATTTTCACTTGATAATTTATTAGACTTTCTTCATAAAAAGGCTGACATTACAGACTGTGTAAAGCAACATCGCTTCCTGTGAAGGATCCATGACACCTGCTTTGAAATGAAGATGAAGTGAGGAAGAAAAAACACATGTGGAAATGGGACAGAGAAAAACGAAACAAAAAAAAAATTGAGGAAGAAACAAGGAAGAGGGAGAAACGTGGGAACAATACAGTGTAACCTTTTGTACTCTGTGTAGAACACTACGCTTTCTTCTGGTTTATTGAGGACACCAGTGATGTCCATGTGAACCGGACCATTACCTGGTCACCGGAGGTCACATGACAGCCAACGCCCAACAGACATTCTTCTAGGGATTTCTTTTGCATTGTTCTATACTGGGTGCTAAAACAGGAAGGTGGTTTGTGTCACTGGCATGTTGGGAGGACAGGGTGTATGTTAGGTCTAATAGGCCAATTTATTTGGATAATTGATTTTGTAGATCAAATAGTCTAAGATGTATAGTATATAGGAATCTTGAGTAGTAAAACTCTGTCAGCTTCAGTTTGTTCCCTTCCCTGCTCTTTTAATTCCTGTGATTTTAAACTGACCCTGGTACCCCCTTTATTTCACCTTCTAAAGACTAAACCCAGACTTGCCCTTGCAATCAGTAGTAGAAGCGGACGAACCGCGCGATAGTGCTTCCTCTGATTGAACGCCATTGCTTTCATCGCCTTGCTCCTCGGTTTGTGGCTTCATGATGTGGCCCAAAATGAGAGCAAGCAGGCTGGCCTGGTCTTCCTGGCTGAGGGGCGGGTCTCCAGATGTCGGTGAAAGCTCCTGAGGTTCAGGAGGCGGCTCTGGGGGCTGGGACCTGGTAGCAGGCTGGGCTTGGTCCTCTGGAGCCCCCTGGTGGTCAGTGCCCTCACTGATGGCAGACAGCAACTGGCTGAGAGTCTCTGGATTAGAGAGGTTGAGGACCTGGGCCACCTGGGGTAGGCTGAGGTCCGTCTGTCCCTGGAGGAGGTTCAGCAGCACTGCCAACTCTGTCTGATTCAGCTGCTCTGCAGCCACTCCCAGACCTGAACACACACATTCACACAACCGGGAAAAAAAAAAAAAGAAAAAAAAAAGTGGTGATAAATGAAATGGTTATCATTCTCTCAGAATGAGAGAATTTCCCTACCTTGTACAGGCAAAGCACTGAAACATAAAATGCAAATATTATCTTATGTTACCTGACAACTCACTCTCTAAGCTGGCTGTGGAGGGTGGTTTTCCTGGGGGAGGTGGTGGGGCTCCAGCTGGGCTGCTTTGGGGTCGACTGTTCTCTCCACTGGAGGTCCCGGTCGGATCTTTACGGGGCACTTTGGGCACAGGCACATCCTCGGGCTGCCCGCTTTGACGTGCACGCCTTCTCTTCTTACTCCACAGCTCGTGGCAGTCCTGATGGTGAGGAAGACTGGACACAGAGGGGGCAGATATAACATTTGTAAAAAATGAATACATTTCTTTCATCAATGAAACTGAACTGCAGGAATAAGATTTGCGGAGATGTACATATTATTCTAATGTGCTACTCACTCTGGTGGTGTCATCCTGTTGGGCTCCACGTCACACAGGAAGTCACTGAAGAGAGCTTGTTCAGACGTGCAGCGGCGTGCAGGGTCAAGGGTCAGCATTCGGTCCAGCAAGTCCAGAGCAGGAGCGGGTAAACTATGTTGAAGGGAAGAGATATTTCACCAGCAGAACCAGACAAAAAGGTTGATCACAGCTGTTTTATGGAAGTGTAGTATAGGCCACATACACGGAAAACTCCTCCCTTAGTCGCCGTCTGTACTGCTTCTTGGGTTTCATGGTGTTGAATAGGGGTAGTTTAATGACATCAGGCCAAACTGCAGGGCAGGGACTCCCACACAGACGACTGAAACAAAGGCAAGGGTTAAGTACATCAATAGTGGAACTGATATAGTTATTTGATGCGCTTGGCAAGAGAGCCTACCTGATGAGTTCCAGCTGTAAAAGTTCCTGGTTAGCCTGGAAGATGGGCTTCTTGGTAAAGAGCTCTCCAAGAATACACCTGAGCCGAGACAAACAATAGTTACATTAAGTATTAAAAATGTACACTGCCAAGATCCATACAACAACACAGTAAGGTAAAGCTTAAACTCTCAGATTCTGACATAGTAATCATAGATGAACAGATAAATTCAAAAATGCAAAAAATTGTGTTGTTGCATAACATGCTGTAAGATAAATTTGGAAACACAGCAAAAAGGTAAGGAGGAAATCAACTTTCTCATTCCTGACTGAGCTGAAATTGCCTCTTAGTCCTCACAGTATCTCATGATTATAAAAGAAACAGACTTAGTGTGCTGTGAAGATCCTCTCAACATTTGCTTACACTGTGGAAAAAATACATTTGGTGCATTTGTTCTATATTTACACCATCGTGGGTTAGAAGCTTTCACATAACAGGAGGATACTGAAAGGGAAGACGAGCACTCTGACAGGGAGCCTACATGAGAACAATAATAATAATAAAAAGAGGGACTATGAATGGTTATATGTGCCACCACAACTCACCCACAACTCCAAACATCAATGGCTGGAGAATACCTCTCCTCTCCTAGCAGAAGTTCCGGGGGGCGGTACCATAGTGTGATTACTTTATTAGTGTATGGCCGACTGGAGAAAAGGTAAAAGAGAAAGAGAGTGAGAGTCAGTACACATTCATGCAGCATCTATCACCACCAAGTGCCCAATCACGAACGTTGCAGCTGTAAATAACTGAGACACAGCTCCATCTAGTGGAGAGCCATAGTAAAAAAAAAAAGTGAATTAAGATCCAATGATTAATTGAATTACTCATTCAGTTATAAACATGTTTAATCATACATTTAAATCAAATCTGGTATTCACTCTCCACTCTCAAGCTAGATATGTTCTGCAAATAGTGTGTATATTTACACAAGCACTCATCATACCTTTCCTCTGAATTGTAAAGACGAGCCAAACCAAAGTCAGCCAGTTTGATATGACCTCTGCACAAAGAAACACAGATGGACAACGGAGATTAGAAGCAAGTGTCGTCGACAAACGGAAAACACTGAGAACAGCAGTGTAAAATACAACAGGAGTGGCTCAAAAGATTATTTTAATCAACAAGTTAGCATTTCAAAATGTTTCTGTTGTGTTTCTTTAATGTTACAAAACAATGATACCACTACCACCTCACTAATACTGATACTGTCAAATGCACGCTGTAATTTAAGAAGATAACAGTTGAAAGAGATTGGTCAAACATGTTGCAATTTTAACAGCTAATGAGAGCTAGTTGTTCAGTAGCATGGCAGTAACCATGAGCAATGTAGCTCTAAACGCTCCATTACACAGAAAAACACACACTTTGCCCTTTTTTATTAGCTTCTTAGTCTTGGCAGATCATTGTACTAGGTTTTCTCAGGCTTCCTGTAATGGTTGCAGATTGGATGCACTACTGTACTGAATAACCATCTGTGAGACATCACTGTACTCCGTCATTGAAGTTGACGGAGTGACCGATTAAGTTAGCAGCAAAGTAATCTGCTTTCCTGCTGACACCTTGAAACAATCTGATCACTAAGAGCAGCGGTGAGTTGTTGACAGTATTTACAAAATGCAGCTGTATTTAAATGTTTTAAGGTGGATGTTAACTGACATGAAGTAAACAAACTATCAGTGATTCCCACAACACTAAACAGTTGTGACTAGTAAATTCCTCACTTCCAATTAGCTGCAGATCATAGAAGCTCCAAGGATTCAAGGACTGTGTCTTTGGTTTATTTACCTGTTGTTGAGCAGTATGTTGGAGCATTTGATGTCTCTGTGCAGGAAGTTGTTCTTGTGGCAGTAGTCCAGGCCCTCCATCAGCTGGCGCATGAAACTGCGAATGTGCTCATGGGAGAACTGGACCAGGCCCGACTCCAGCAGGCCCATCAGGTCATGGTCCATGTACTCAAACACCAGGTAAAAAGCACCTAAAAAGTGCAAATACACACACAAACCACAGGTCTGCTGGTTAGATAACAGGGGATGTGAGGAAAGGGTTAAGGTGTACTTTGACCAGCTCGGGAACTGTAACCTCAAATATGCTTCTCTGAGTACTGAAACTGTGAATGCCAGTCATGGCACAATGAAATTTGTAAGTGTTATAAGGAAGCCACTTAGAGCAGAAGACTTGCAGCAGTGCTCACTGTGGGATGAAACTTCAAAGAAGGACTGCTTAAGTGCACCGTTACTGTGACCACCTCATATGCTGTCGAACCACAACAAATATAGTCATTATTTCAATCCCTTCTTTTGTTTTATGGGCTGTGTATTATGAGTGAGGTGTAGAAGGAAAAAAAGATTCATATCTTTGTTTGGCTTTTTTATGCATATTGTTTGAGAACTGATTTAAAACATCCTGTTACAAATAATTTCTAATGTACTGAAACAGTTGTTTTTATTATATTTGTAAAAGATATTTGATGTGTTAGGAAGGACAACAACAATAGTAAATACTGGACAGTGATATTACGCTTGTTAAAAACACGGTGTTCTCTCAGGTTAGTATTTTATTATAATTTTAGGCATTAGTGGAAGGAAATAAAAATTCACACCATGGATGACCAGCTTTCAGACATGGCACCATTTTGACTATGGCCTTATCACTGCTGTCACAGCTGGTGTCTCAACACTGACAGCTGCTAGAAGATATTTCCACTGTGTCACTGACTGAACCACAAGTATGACACCTCTGACAGTTTCAGACAACCGGCACCAGAGCCGCGGCTTTCTGCTTTATAGGATTATCATTATTTCTAGCATTGAGAGAAGACTTCTGGATCTTACCTTTATCCTTTTTAAAGTCAAGCGCATCCTGCTTGTCTGTGACTATTTCCTTCATGTTGACAACGCTGCGGTGTTTGAGTTGCCGCAAAATCTTGATCTCTCTGATGGCTGTGATGGGGAAACCCTCCTTCTCGTTGTCCAAGCGCACTTTCTTCAAAGCCACCAGTTCACCTGGTATGGTTGGAGTAACACACATATTTAATTAAAAAAAAAAACAAAAAAAACACAGTCATAGTAATAATTTTTAAATTAGACAATATTCACTCACCAGTGTCTTTGTCCTTGGCCTTGTACACTTGGCCATAGGTGCCTTCCCCTATGATTCCAATTATATCGAATTTATCTACGCAACGTTTGCCCCAGTCACTCAGGTTATGTTTACGCTCACCATATCGCGGGCAGCAAATCCTGAAAACCAGCAAAATGAAAAGTTGCTTAGATTCACCGTGGAATCGACAGCATAATGAGTATGAAACTATGAGTAAACAAAGACACTGACTTTGGTCTCTTCTTAAGGGTCGTCTGGGGTAGCGGAGGAGGCTGGCGGATGGGGGACTGAGGGGGTGAGGAGTCTCCTCCAGCCAAGGTGGGAGGTAAAGGTAGGTCGATTAAGGAAGGCCGGCTGCGAACTTCTTTCTCCTTTCTTGATAGCCTGTGAGGAGGGGTGGACTTCTTTGGACTGAGAGCACAAAATACAAAGTTTTAGACAAAACTGAAATGGGCATTTAGTTTTATACGATATTCATACTGATAAGTACCAGTAGCAGAGTTGTACCAAGTGTGACCTTGTGTACCAAAGTCATAAAGAGAGGCAGGCTGAGTGTCCCCAACAAAACAATTTCACCATTTTTACTCTGCAGGTTGTGACTACAGAGCAAGTAAGTGTGTCACTTCTATCCAGATGTGTGCGCTTACTCAACACAAGGTTTCATATCTAAAGCAATGCCTTCATATTTCTAGACTAGACTGCTAAACAACAAAATGTGATGATTTTAGTGGTGGCGTGTGACAATCACGACATACAAGACATGAGCAAGCACTGGGTTTCCTCACCTGTCCTGAGCGTTTCCCAGTAGCATAGGTGGTAATGGCAGGGGTGGCAGAGTTGATGTCTTGTGGAGTGGGGTCTGGCGGACGGGGCTTCGAGTAGGCAACAAAGCTGGTGACTTGCCCTGGGATGTGGAGGAGATGGTAGGAGGCTGAATATTTGTTTCTGCTTGAGGTGGTGGCGGAGGTGGAGCCTGGGTGGCTGGACTGGGTGGCACAGGAGGAGAAGGCTGTGGAGGAGGTGGTGCAGGAGAGGCGGTGGAAGTAGAAAGCAGAGCTGCAGCAACCTGATCGTCAGCATTGGGAACATCCTGGGGTAACTGCGCGGCTGCTGGGGGCTGAGGTTCTGCTGCTGCCGAGTCTTTTTCTAGCTGAGAAGCCTCGGCTTTAGAAGGCCGTGAGGATGTAGAGCCTGCCACTTTGCGAACTGACGGAGGTGGGGACGCAGCACCACCACCACCACTGGCACGAGCAGCTGCCTCAGCAGCCTGGCGTTCCTTTTTCCTGCGGCTCAGCTCTGCTCCCAAGCTGGAGTTAAGAGGCAGACGGGAGGAGGGAGGAGATCGGCTAGCTGGTCGGCTACTATGAGAGCTGCCCCCTGGTCCACCAGAGGAAGTATGCCTCTTACTGCGGGAACGAGATGAGGAGCGACGAGAGGAAGAGTAGTGCGGAGGTGACCGACTCCTGGAGCGGCCTGAGCGCCTAGGTAAAACAAATACAGTTGAAGATTTAGAACAAGAAAACAGAATAAAACTGCTGACTCACAAAATAAAATGGCCCCTGATCACATGGAAGTAAATAAAACGTTTGGAAAGCAACAGAAGTTTATAGAGACAAGCCAACTGTGAAACAACAGATGCTCCCAAGACATGCAGTTCTGTTCCTTCAACCAAAAATGACAACCAGAAGTGATGACAGACTTTGTGTAGTGTGGGAAAAATATGATAACATTTAAGTCTAACTTTTCTTATTATTTATAAAATAATGTGAAACACAACCACCATTAATTGCCCACGTTTATTTTAAAGTTGCCTTATATCTCGTGTATAAAAAATGCAACAGTATCTGATGCCTTGACATCACGTCCGAATATTTTTATCACCCTTTTGCTTGTTGTTGGGAAAACTTCAACATGGAGATCACCTATAATCTTACTCCTGCTACCAGCTCCTTTTTGATAGTTGGAGTAGGAAGGGCTCTGTGAGGCCAACAGACCTACCTAACTTTGAATTTACACTAAGCAGTCATAAAACACCAAGATGTCTGTTTGGAATTTGCAATCAGATATGGCTTGATGGGTAAACTGATCTATGATATTCTGCACTTATGCTGCCAGCCAGCATTTGTGTGTAATTTGACTTCTGGAATATATTCACCAATAGGGTTTCAAAGATTTTTAGAAATCCCTGCTGCATATACTCACCGAGACACAGGGCTGGCGCTGGAGGACCTGCGGGTACCGTAGGGGCTGATGGAGCGTCTCCTGGAATAAGGGCTGCTGTCCCTCTCAAAGCTGGAGGACCTGTGTCTGCTGCCGTAGGGACTGTCTGATCTTTGACGGCTGCGGCGAGACATATCGCCATAGGGACTGGGGCTTTGCTGGGCCAACCTCCGCCGGGAGTAGCTGTCATCACCCTGTTGCCCATACCCACTACCCAGTGGACTCTCACTGCCAGCTCCTCTTCTGGGACTGGGTGACAAAGCAGAGCTGGTGCCCTTTCTGCGAGGGCTTCCCCTACTTGAAGACTTGCCCTTGGGGCTTGACTTGTGGCTCTTGGAGGACTTGTGGTGGCTCCTGTCTGCCCGGCTCCTCTGGGACGAGGTGTGGCTTCCCTCTCCCCGGCCTTCTCTTCGCTGTTGCCTCTCTTTGCGAGACTTCCCTGAGCGGCTGCTCTCCTTGCTGCGAGATGAAGATGTGGAGGAAGTGGTGCTACCTACACTGGCTGCAGGCTGTACCTGGGAGGAGGACAGAATCAGCTCCCCACGTTTAGAGTCTCCCTCTGCCTGAAGCTGGCGTTTGGATGAGGAGCCTGATGGGACAGCCTTCTCCTTAATCTTTCCAGAAATACCTTTCTCGCGGTCTTTGCTGCTCTTTTTCTTGTACCCATGTTCCCCATTCCCAGGGTCTCTAACTTTAGTAGGGTCCTTGGACTTTTTCCGGGAGTGTCTGTGCCCCCTGTTCTCTCTACTGCTAGCTTCTGTGACAATATCGTCTCTTTCGTAGTCTGGTGAGATATCCAGTCGGTCCCCGCCCCCCATCTCAGAAGGCCTGGAGGACGGTGGGTCCGAGAAAGTGTCCGAGTCGGAGCTGATATCATCGTACTCGACCAGAGGCTTCACCGTATTGACACCAGGAGGCGCCGTATCACCGAGGGTAGAATCTTCAGGTCCCAGTACAGCCGAGGTCTCACGATTATGTTTGGTAGATTTATGCCGTTTTCGCTTTGAAGAAGAGGACATTGAAGGTTTTAACTGCACCTTGCCGTCTTTGCTCGTCATGTCTCCTGTAGAGGTATGAGTCGGGCCCTGGATCTGGTGTGGCCTTCCGCTGATGCTAGATTCCGGCTTCCTCTTGGTCCCATGGTGTCGGTCCGACCCAGGCATCCCTCACGCCGGCGTCAGTACCTCTACTGCGACTGGGCCTCGGTGTTCAAGGCAATTCATTCACAGCACAGTAGCTACTCCAAAACAAGTGTTACTAAGCAGAAATAGGACAAGAATACACACAAAATAAACACAGCAGGCCGCTCACGTCCAGTCCTCCTCAGCGCCAATTCATTCCATTGAGATCGCCAGGACAGCTCGTCAAAGCAGAAAAATGCCAGGGTGGTTTTCCAGTGCTGCGAAGTTTGTACTTAGAATAAGTCAGTGAGTGAAAAGGATCCCGACAAAATATCGGAGCATTGTGGTATCGCCCCCGTCTCAATTTAGCTAGCAATGCTAGCTAATGCTCGGCAGCTAGCGAGCCGACTCGTAAAAAAAGAAAAAAGTCCCTTTGTGAAAGCTGTCCTTGTCCGGTGCCAAGTTAAGTAAAGGTGTTTTTATTCCACAGAATTACGGTCTTAGCATTCAGAAACAAGCAAATGTCTTCATTAAAAGACGCTCGTTTCTCGAACAAAATGAAAACTTGACCCGGTTGGTACTGTTTACATGTTCCCTTTAATGTAAGTTTTATCCCCTATAAATTCAATATTGATAAGAAATCATAGTATTTTCGTGTGCAGTAGATGTTCCAGTTTATTATCAATGGCTCTGGAAATCAACCAGGCCTATATTTAGGGCGATGCTAGTGGATTTAATATCATCCACAGCCCTATCTGAAGGAAACTACAAACGCCATTGTGGCTCCTGTGACTAGCAACTTCTGCGCACAGCGGAATGAACCGGAAGACGGACCGTTGTCAATCGGGGGCGTATCATAGCAACTTCCTATCACAGCAAAGAGCCCGCCTACTGCACTCGTGATGGCGCGACAGCGACGCAAAATGATGAGATAATAATACCAATGCGACGAAGTAAAGAATTTGGTTTAACAAGTTAAGTATCACGGGATATTTCGATGACACGTTTGAAACGAATAAAGTAACAAATAGTAGGTTCCGAGGTTTGGATATTACCGGATTTTAAAGTTTAATCACGCAAGAAACAGCAGAGACAGTCGAGACAAATCTGATTTTCGGCAGGAAAAGAACACTGACTTTTTTAAAATTTAATTTATTATTATCATTATTATTTTATAGAAATATGAGTTCTCTTAAACTACTTGTGGATTGACTGGCTGTCTGCATATGGGAACCTATGGTGCACAGCAGGTTAAGCCAGCTATACTACATTTTGGTATGACACAGACATTCATGGTATGTCACAAAAGACATGTGGAGTTAAGACTCAAATCTGAACTGGGAGTATTAGACTTCAAACCAATACGACAAATGTTGAGATATTAATTTTAAAACGAAATATAGATACAGCATTTTTTATCCCAAATGAGCACAAATTGTTGTCCTGTGTTTTTGGTTAATGTAGGGATAAGTCAGTTAAAATTAAGTTTAAATAGATCTCACATCATATCTTCTGTTACTTGATTTAAGCAGCTTCTGGTGAAACATATACTAAAAGGACAAAAGCACTATATGCCATATTTATGGCACATATGGCTTATGCACTGAAATTCTGTAAAGTCAAATAAATAGAGTGACCGCATGTAAATTAGTTTTAATCAAGTTGGATTACAATCCAGCATTTCCAGATAAAAACATAAAGCATGGTTATTTTTTTGTGATGGAACTGTGATATTTCAGTGATGATAGCACTGAGTATTGTTCAAACGCTACAATATCTTTAAAAAAGAGCATTTTTATTTTTGATGCAGCAGCAACTACACATTTATTTGTAGCCTAAGAGGTGAAATAATTAAAAACAGATGAGGAGTCTTACTGAATCACTTCTGTCTCTATTTCACACTTTTATCACACAGTATTTATTGCACATTATTAGCACAGATACATTTTAATGTGGCACTCCAGACGACATTGACCTGTTGTCAAGCATGTGCTTGCTAGTACGCTTGCGTAAAAACCTTCCTAAATGCTGATTGGGCCTACCGCTGAAGTTGGGCGTGGTCATAGAGAAATGAGGAAGTGGCGTTTCCTACTGCAATAACAAACTTGCAATGTATGTTTGAGAACAGTAAACATGAAAGAATAGAGCTGATAAGTAATTAAAAGGTTGCCGTGGCATAAAAGGCCAAACCCACGGCTGCTATATTCGTTCTTATTCACTATATGTACGCAGTGGCCCAGGTAGGGCCTCCACGTAAAACTACTAATATTAGACAGGAGATATTTATTATTTTAGATACATTATAATGGAAACGTGTGGACTATATATATACCTACAGGGCCTAAGATGCCTTGGGTGACATCAAACTTTTTTTAAATGTATAATTTATATGTAGCCATGCCGTCTCTCGCCAAGTATTCGTGCTACGTGTGCTGTCATAAGGTTGACACCCCACTTTGATACCTTCACTCCTGAGCTTGTATACTCTGTTCTCACCATTTAGCTGTGGTTGGCCAATCGTTCTGTGTTTGGCAAATACATGCCCCAGGGCAGTGCCATCATATTTATTTATTTATTTATTTTTAAAAAAAAGTGATGTAGGAGTACCAGCTCAGTTTTTGGCTGCCAGATCCCATTCCTGTCGGGCTTTTGTGTGGATGGATAGAGAGCTGTATAGGGGGAGGAGGAGGAGGTGAGGACGAACCGAGCAGATAAGAGAAGTGGCTTATTGGCTGGCTGCTGCCTGTAACCCATATTTTAACAGAAACAAGAGGTGCTGTCGTTTTCTTGTTACAGGCCGAAAAACAACGACATCGCAGCCCGGGAGCTACCGAGAAGACGGTAGCATGATAATCGTGGAGAGGGCCCGTATCTGCATTTTACTTCGCCTACACCGAATCCATTGAGTCGGTAACCAGAGTCCGACATGGGGAAGGAGGTAAACGGCGTTTCACGGAGCCGGTTTGAGGTGAGTTTTCCGTATTTATTGACTGACAGTCACTAACCCACGTTCCCCATAGCTATTAGAAATGTTAGGATACGGGCCTGCATGATGCCTGTCGCTGTAATTATTACAAAACTGCGCTTATGGTGAAGCTATTGATGCAGCTTCCGCAGTCGGTGTTTGGGATTAGGTCAAGCACACTGTTGTTTTGTTCCCACAACATATAGTCGAGGCCTGGCATGACATTTTATTGAGGGCACAAGTCGATATTTTCCAGTACACCAGACGAGGCGTTTTTAGCTAAACTGATGGTTCTTAGTGGTCATAAAATGTTGTCGCCGTTTCCCTATTCGCCGTCAAAACAAAGACAATGAGGCTACATAGAGCACGCCGAGGACAGCTCCGACTCACAATAACATTATTATCATCAGAAATAAAGAGAAATGATCAAGTTCACGTTTATAAGAGACTGTCGCTTTTTTAAATTATTGCCTTCATATGCAGGGGTTTCATTTTCGCACGGTCTTTGTTTGGCTGTTACGAGCCTGGTTGTTGTGTATATCCATGGCCGCTGCAGTGGAGGGGGGCCTCGGCTGGCGACTGCTACCTGCACCCGGTACTAGCACAAACATATCACTTACTAGTCCCGGGCTGTTACAATGTAAAACACACCCTGACCTGTACACATATGGACCACCTGTACACACGCACGCGGAAGCTACAGTGTTGTTCGCTTTTTACCATAAACTTTTGTGTCGCAACCACGCAAGCGTAGCTGCATATTTTTGGGGAAAACTTGTACACAAACGCTATGCATGCGGCCGGTGACATTGGCCTGTGTTGCCTGAGCGCTTGATGTTGTTTAATCCCTAGCTAGCGTGGGATTTGTGTGCGGTTTTATTTATTTTTAACGGTGCAACAGCTGACGACTCCAAAGACTCAGGCCGTTACCTTCTGGCCCGACAGCTGCGGTGGAGCCGCTGCGTCAAGGTAACGCGATTTGGGACAGGGCTAAATCGGAAATGGCACCACATTTCCTCCAAGATAAAAGCGTTTTGCACAGCGCCCGTGTCATAGCAATGCTTTAAGGCTTATAGGTATTGTAATGGCCAAGCTGTGTATTTTAACACTTCATATCGCCTTCTTTCCTTTCATAACGTAATTTATTAAACGCAGGGAAGTATATATAGTGTGTTCAATAGGTAGCTAAAATAAATAATTACATTAGTCACAACACGTTCACACAGTCGCTGAAATTGTATCCCTCTCTAAATGTATGACCAGCATGGTCAGCTTCTGTTCTTTTTTATTATGTATAGGTCTCTTTGCTGTCAGACATGTTGATTACATGTTATATATGTAACTTTTAGGTGCCTTTGTTATGTTTTTATTTGTATTTCCCAAAAGGCTAACTGAATTGAGCCTAAAATCAAAGTCTTAAGGTAGGTTATCAAACATAATGTCCACTAATGAGAGTTTTACTTTGAAAGGCATTGGCGGAAGTTGTGTTGCATTCACTTCTCTGCGGTGGTTGCTGATTTGTTGAATTCCAGATCCCAACAATAGACCACCACAGTGAAAGGTGGACAGACGTTAACGGCCCCAAATTAAAGAGAAATATGTAAATAACAACATCGTTATACTTTCATACAGCGATGAGCAGTAGTATTGACTTGTAGGTGTTACTGAAGTTATTGAAGCGCTTTAAATAGTTGGCTATAAACAATCACAACAGTTGCTGCGGATCAGTTGAAAGTGGTTTAATCAAAGTTGCCTGTTAAAATGATCTTGTTTTAAGGAAACTACAGAAATACATATTTATTTTTAACATATATACAGTATATATAATTACTTTTTGTCTTTATAGCTGCAAGTAGCTTACCCAGCTTTTTTAAAAATCCCATTAGGCCTGCATGGCTGGTTATAGCTGACCAGTGGAGAAAACATAATGCTCACATTCATGCAGCATCAGGTTCATTTTATGTTAGATTACAAAGAAGGACCGTGGATGCCTGTTGATCATGGGCATCTGCTTCTTTGGAAATGGTCCTGGATTATATGGCCAGAAAGAAGTGGCCTGGAAGGCGAGCTGTCGGAGTCGGTTTGCCCCAAATCCAAACGGCAAATGCCTGTCCCTTCTTACTCCCTCAAAATTTTACACGTCTCTGCTGGCAGGCAGCCCCGGTATAGACAGCTGTGTGTGTGTGTGTGCAGAGTTTGTATGTTTATCAGGGAGACACAGAAAGGCTTTGACCCAGAGCTGGCTGGTTTATTTAAAGGTCTTGTCATTAATTTCTACTGGCAGACATGTCAGTTTGTTTTTGTGAGCTGATGAATGGTTTTGTAAGTGTGTAAATCCCTCAAAATCCGAGCTATTGTGCGGTTTTAGTTTAAACACCCATCATCAAAATAACACTCTGCGGGGACCTATAAATTATTCCTTTTGTTTAAACACAATAAATAAATGATTCTTTTATTTCTGGATCATGGATGGCTGATATTTGTACCTGTCAAGAAGTGCAAATAAGGACATGCGAAAGCTTTGTTGATCTTGTCCCAGATGTTGGCCTCTTGTAAATAACACGTGCCTTCCTGCCCTTTTGATTTACACGCAAGAGCCCGTACCCCTAAATTACCCCTCCACTGGTTTAGATTTATCTTTCTAAATCCATGAAGAAAAATGGATTGAGCCAGATGTTGCTTCATTTGCATTGCAGATGCTCCAAACATCTTGCGTTTTACACCGAAGCAGAGTATGATTCCCCACATATTATGGGAACACGACAATCCTCTGTAAGTGGGTGTGTATCTGGATCTTAATTAATGCTAATTTATTGTCTCTTTCCGTACTGAGGCTTTATTTTATTTTCCTGTGGATTATAGTCTTGCGTTTGTGCTCACACAGCATGCAATCATTTGTGTGGAAATCCATTAGCCGTCTGTAGAAGCTGTAGCTATTGGTTTGTGAGTCACAAGAGATATATTGTAGCTAATGTCTCGGTACACGCTGATGTGGACAGTGGTGCAAACTCAACCGCGTAAACAACTCGAGAAGTGAGAAAGAATATGCACACATGAAAGATAGCATGAAAGCAAAGGCCATCACAGTTCTTTAGAGGACTGTGCAAAGTCTCATCCTGTTGATTTTGCTATTAAGACGCCAAATCCCATCTCCTGTGCTTTCTTATCTTCTGTCACTCTCTGTATTTTCCAAGAATTGACATTGAATCCATCTCAGCTGATAAGATTAGAATCATTTAGCCTCGGTTATGTCCTTGAGTGAGGTGAGTGGACGGAACAGACCCGAAACCCTTTTGAAGAAGACAGGCTGCCAGGACTGATGTTATCTACTGCTCTCTTTCAGATGTTCACAAATAGTGATGAGGCCGTCATCAATAAGAAGTTGCCTAAGGAGCTGTTGCTACGGTGAGGGGCATTTCCAAACACTTCACTCGGCTTCTTTGCAGGGATTTCTTTTCACACTAACCTCCATGACTTCAGTATGAATCACAGCAGCTAATCATACACAAGACTGCAACTGGCCTAGATCCCCCTCCTCCCTTTGTAACCCTAAAACACAGACACACACATAGTGCATCTCACAATCATGTAATGTATGTTCACTTGCCCTGTAATGAATATTCCAACCACCGGGATACCATTTCTCTTCATTCCCCACCCCTGGCTCTCCTCCCCCGATGCTGAAAGTCTAATTAAAAACAGATGCTTGTGGCTATAAAACATTTAGATTGATATCAGACAAAAAACTCAAGAGTCCCTGAGCAAACAGAAAATTAAGGCCATAACTCAAGCCTCGGCCTTGCCGGCCAAGCTGCCTGTGCAGCGACTGCTGACTCTGTGCTGCTTGACCAGGTGCAGCGGCGTGATTTGTGAGGCTGGCAGACTCACTGCTTCAACCCCAAGACAGTTTTTGCTGCATTGTAGGATCCAGTGATCAGTTTCCAGCCCTGTTCCGTAAAAACACATCATCCTCGCCAGGAGCCCACTTTGAGAAAACACCATCCATCCTGCGAACAGGGCAAACGTCTGTCCTGCCTGACGGTGGGAGACAATATTAGCTGATTTACTCACACTCCTGTGCTGGGAGTGGAAGCAGGCACATTGTTGAGTTGAGGGCAGTTTAAAGAGGAAGCTTCTGGCAGCGGGGGTCAGGGTCTCTAAACCGTCCCTGTCTGTCTTCCAGAATCTTCTCCTTTCTGGATGTGGTGACACTGTGTCGCTGTGCCCAGGTCTCACGGGTGAGTCTGTGTTCACAAGGTGTGTGTATGCATGTGTGCGTGACTGAGTTTGTGTTTGTCTGTGTTTTAATGTGTATTCTGTGGTGGTATGTTTTAGAGTAAACTTGATTAATTGTCCGTTCTTCCATCTTTGCTCTCAGTCGTGGAATGTTCTGGCCTTGGATGGCAGCAACTGGCAACGAATCGACCTCTTTGACTTTCAGAGGGACATTGAGGTGAGCAAATCTAATCTGGCCTCAATCTATTTCACCCTTACGTCACTTCAGTCTCATTGTGTCATTCCGTTAAAGCAAGGCGGAAAACCTAATACAGAAGGCTCGGGTGATTGATTTTATTGCAGGGCCGGGTGGTGGAGAACATTTCAAAGCGATGTGGGGGGTTCCTCCGGAAGCTGAGCCTGCGGGGGTGTCTGGGTGTGGGTGACAGCGCCCTGAGGTGAGTTTGGCGAGGACCGATGGCTGACAGAACTTCTTGTTCTAGTTCAAACCTTGAGGGCAGAGAGAGGGAGAGACAGGCAAATGCAGTTTGACTGCTGTCACGTAAATGTTTGTCTTTTCCTATAGGACTTTCTCACAGAACTGTAGAAACATTGAGCTGCTTAGTCTGAACGGCTGCACGAAGATCACTGACAGGTAAGTGCAGAACTCGTATAGCAGCGCTGCCAATGTATCGTAAAACACTTCCTTTCTCGTTCAACGTGTTCATTGCTTTTCTCTTGTGCAGCACGTGTAATAGCCTCAGTAAGTTCTGTCCAAAGCTGAAGCACCTGGACCTCGCCTCCTGTACCTCCATCACCAACCTATCCCTCAAAGCTCTCAGGTGTGTAGCATCAGCAGTGTAATGTACGTGCTCCATCGAGTTTACACCATGTTACAGACCTCCATTCAACACTCACAGAAAAATAAATTGTTATCCATTAGTTATTTTCTCTATTAAACCTAAAACAGCCACATATGAGGTGCAAGTAAAGCAAGACTGATGTTGAGACGTGTATCATTGTATGCTCTGTATGCATTCTCCTGCTCATCATAATGGCTGCCTTTATTTTCTTCCACTGCTCACCCTTCCTCCTCTTCCCAGCGAGGGCTGTCCTTTGCTGGAGCAGCTGAACATCTCCTGGTGTGATCAGGTCACCAAGGACGGCATCCAGGCGCTGGTGCGCTCCTGCCCTGGACTCAAAGGCCTCTTCCTCAAAGGCTGCACACAGGTACCGTTAAGTCTCCAAAATGAGCTGGAGATGCTAAAAGCAGTGACGATAATAATGATTAATAATTGATCATTTTGTTTTGTTTCCCCTGTGCACTTGTCAATACTGAGCTGAAACGGTGGCTCTGTTTTCTCACTTCTAACTAACTGCTAAGTTCCTCTTATTTTCATTCGGTAGAGAAGACAGTTGCCGCAACTGCTAAGATAAAATGCACAATTTCCTGTGCAACACAAGGTGATTTTGAGGAAAGAAATACCGGACACTGTTTACAGCAAATGTAAAACCTTCATATGGTGCCATCCTGTTATGGTAACAGTCAACATTACCATGTCAAAAGACAACCACGTCTTTCTGTGAAGTTGGGTAAAAGGAAAACATAACAAACCACAGAATCTGTCCCTGAGGTGTTAATTTAACCTTAACAGGTTGTAGTTTGTTGAAGTGTATTGTGTTATACCAAGGGGTGGATCAGATATTTAAGGTGATTTCAGAAATGTCAGATTCTCTTCCCCATGGCAATGTCTCCCACAGCTAGAAGACGAGGCTCTGAAGCATATTGGGGCTCACTGTCCAGAGCTGGTCACACTCAACTTGCAGACATGCTCAGTAAGTGCAATTAACAAGGCTAGACAATATGTCACGTTCACCAGCAAAACTGTCGCTCAACGTTTATTCTCCTTTGTCTTTTCATCTCCTTCTCATCTCACCTAAGGATCTCGTCGACTCACGTCATCTCAGTTGTTTCTCCTCTTTGTTATTTTCACTTGCCTGCCTCTTTCTGTTCTTCCTCTGTCTGATCTCTGTACAGATACTTAAAACAGAAAATAACAAGTGTCACAGCGGCACCTGTGTGTGTGTGTGTGTGTCAAGTAAAATACTTTCTCCTTCTTCTGAGCAGCAGATCACAGATGAGGGACTCATCACAATTTGCCGGGGCTGTCACCGCCTGCAGTCTCTGTGTGTGTCGGGTTGTGCCAACATCACAGACGCCATCTTGCATGCCCTGGGACAGAACTGCGCCCGCCTCAGGTGAATTTACACACCTACACACCGCGCATCATTCTGGAAACTAGTGGTGGATCCCAATTTTAAAAAACAAGATTGTTATTTAGTGTGAACTTTTAAACGCATAGACTAGGTTTCAGTTGAGACGTCTATTTAATTGACAGCCTTTATCTGGTCAGACTGATCAAGTATGATTTCCAGATTCTTATTTGAAGTTATGGAATGGAAATCATGAGCCCTTCCACAGTAAGGATATCTCCTACTGTAGATCTAGTTTCTTTAAAGTCCCATTCACCCTCTGTGTGCAAGAACCCAGGTAGCGGCAGACTGTAAGCGATGCTTCCGTTGTGTAACTCTCTGTTTCTCCTTTCAGAATATTAGAAGTAGCCCGCTGCTCTCAGCTTACAGATGTGGGCTTCACTACATTAGCAAGGGTAAGTGTGTCCTCTTGGCTCCATGGACATAAAGTACAGTACATAGCCACCAGACGTTTTGTCTTTGATCCTGGAGTCAGATCTTAAAATGTCCTAGAAAATGTCTTAAATTATTTATTCCCGAATGCAAACTATGAACAGATCGTTTAATCTCATCTGTGCAATGTCTGTCTGCAGAATTGTCATGAGCTTGAGAAGATGGATTTAGAAGAATGTGTGCAGGTAAAGAAAGAGCCTGTAGAGTAAGACCGTAGCACCCTTTTCTCTACTATGAAGTCCGCAGTTATGACAGTTATATATTCTTATTTTACTCATCAGATCACAGATGGAACTCTCATCCAGCTGTCTATCCACTGCCCTCGCTTGCAAGTCCTGGTGAGCGTGTGCTTAAACATATTTTGCTCCTGTGGCGGCTCCAAGCACGCTGTCACAGCATGTTTTAACAGACAGCTGAGTAACGGAGCTCCTCTGTCTGCGCCGCCGTGTTCCCGCAGAGTCTGTCTCACTGTGAGCTGATCACCGATGATGGCATCAGACATCTCGGCAGTGGGCCCTGCGCTCACGACCGTCTGGAGGTGATCGAGCTGGACAACTGCCCCCTGATCACAGACGCCTCGCTGGAGCACCTGAAGAGCTGCCATAGTCTGGATCGCATCGAGCTCTATGACTGCCAGCAGATCACACGCGCCGGCATCAAGAGACTAAGGGTGAGCTGTGTTGGCAAACGGTAGTGGGAAGCGCTGATTCATATGCAGAATGTGCTGGATGTTTGTTATGCTGAAGATACAAGCTCACCGCAGGGAAGGTGAACCAGTCGTTTTGAAACTGTGCCTCTCACTAAGGCAGTGAGGCGGTGATAAATATGTAGCTGAAGCCAGGTGCCAGTTAGGTTAGCATATAAACTTGACTCCATTAAACATAGCACATTAAGCACATTATGTTTTGTGTGTGTGATCTGTATGTAAAAAATAAAATAAAAGTAATAGCTCATCTGGTTGAGAGAGCCCCATGAACCAGGCTATAGTCCTCACTGCAGTGGAGCTGGTTCAGTTCTAGCCAGCGCCCTTTTCCTGCATGTCATCCCCTCTCCTGGTCTGACTCATTCACTTCCCATAACAAGTGAGCTTTTCAAGATGGTATGTGTATTTTGTTTACCTTTGGACAGAATTAAGCCAGCCTGGTGTAGCCAGGCTCAATTCTTATTACAATATGAGTCTGGTAACATTTCATTATGGGGCGTGTTTCAACCAAAAAGTGACCTCTGCACGCAATTAGACACTCCTACATCCAATCAGAGCCACCACGTTGTAGATGAATTCAACTCCACAGTGCTCGGGCGACACGGATGACTACATCACTGATTCTCTTCTCTCCATCATCGCAAAAAGACGCCCCAGGGACTTAATTGGCCCTTTGCTGGAACACAATCAGTTCCCAGTGGAGCATTTCAGACCAACTTTCTGCCACAAAAAATGTGTGGGCAGGAAAGTAAGCTAACGTGAAAGCTAAACTACATTAACTTACTGCTAACAGAGGATTTATATTTAGTATACAAGAGCAGAATAAGAGGTATCGACGTTCTTGTTGGAGTCTCGTATATGTAAAATATACTCCTCTGATAAATCCGGGTGATTCCATTTGTGCCTAACTTAAGATTCAAGATGGCAGATCATTTCCGCAACATTACACCAATGCTGCCACTAATGGCTAAAGTCAATACTACACCGCTGCTGATGTGCAGGCCTCGACTGGTGAGGCGCTGCAGCTTTTGGCCACCAGGGACACAACTGATCATAATACAGTATACTGAGGGGAACCAGATGACTTTGATTTATACAAATTGTCCAAATTTAACTCCTGTGCCTGAGTCATCACTCCACCCACAAGATGTGATGAATCAAAACTAAGCCGTGAAAAACAAACTGTCTCCTCGGCAGCAGTGAGGGAACTCTCTGTCCAGATCTCTCCGGACCCGTCATCACTCTGTGTCAGGCCTGTCTTTGATTTTGATAGAAGTCAGTAATCGCGGCGTGACTATGTCAGAAAACAGGAGTTCGTTGTCAGTAAATTGGATTCACTGACCTTTGATATGACTCATAGTATTAAAGTGTTGCAGCAAACCATAGCTACTGATGTGGACTGGTTATCAACATATTTGTATGAGCCATTAACACATTTCTGTGTTTGTTTTCTTTCTTTTTTCTCTTTTTTAACCACAGACCCATCTGCCTAACATCAAAGTGCATGCATACTTCGCTCCCGTCACCCCACCGCCCTCCGTCGGGGGCAGCCGTCAGAGGTTTTGCCGCTGCTGTGTCCTGCTATGATGTAAAGACAACAGCCCCCCCTCTACCTTTCTCCACGTCCCTCGTACGCGCTCCCCGCAGCCCGTCACTTGACCCCTGACCTGCTGTCCCCCTCCAGGCCCGCTGTCACGGACTACATGCTGGTCCCCCCCTTCCCCCCCCACACACACACACCCCTTTGGAGCTGCAGAGAGAGGGAGAGAGCCAAACAGCACTGCAGGGTCTTGGGTAACGTCCCCCAAAAGCATTTTCAAATCTCCCCACCACACACACACACACACACACACACACACACACACATACACACATGCATTACATACACAGATTAACTTTGAAGAATGTCAGCACATTCCTGGTCTGTGCTCACTGGGCTCATCAGTATTAAAACGAAGGTTATGTAAAAACCAAATGTGATCAGCACTGTTTAGGGAATTAACTCTTCATCAAATGAAGTACAAAAGAATTCTTCAGGCAAAACCACATTAGAAATCATTGTTCTGTATTTGAGACTTCTTCTCTTATCAAGCACTTTGAGACAGAATATTAAACAGACCGAAAGATCCCACTTCGAACACAGTTCCCTTGGTGTTGAAGGTCATTTAACAGCTACCTCTGGACAGGAAGTAAGACCAGGTTTTGATTGGTTCAGCAGCGATGTAGCCGGTTAACTGCCAACACCCCCAACTCACACACCCACACGCAGAAAGTGGAAGAAAGATTGTTTTGAGTTTCATTTTTTTTTTTTTTTTTAAGAATACTTGCAGCTATTTGCACTTACAGTAAAGCAATGATGAGACACTTTACAGAGGCGACCATCTCAGAATTGAAGACTACTAGCAACTAACCACACACACAAATAGAAATCCTCTCATAAATCATACGCTGCACTTGCAGTCACTATACCCTCACCTCTCTCTGTCTCTCTGTTACAATCAGAAGCTTCAATGTACTGAAAAAAAAAATATTTTTCTAAAAACGGACACCAATTAAGACTCGCAAGTGGGGACTCGAGAAGATGCCAAATGTTGCATGTAACACCTCTAGTTTTTTAAAATCTAATTGTAAATATGTGAGGACTGTGGGAGTCGGGAGAGTCAAAGCCAGCTAAGCAGCAACGATGTGAGATGTGGCAGAGATTACTTTGACGGGTCTCTCTGAGGGAACTATGACGAAGCTTCGAGCATGCTTGTTTACGTGCAGACGCGCGTGAGAATACGTGCTGGAGCTTTTTGGAGAGTTAAAAACTGAGGCCCGGCGCTCAGTCTGGAGTCGATGGAACTGATGCTGGCCTGTGAAACTCACCAACAGAAAATATATAAAAACACTCTTTTTTTTTTTTCTTTTTTTTTTTTTTCCTCTCTTTTTTTTTTTTTTGACTGAAGTTTAAAAAAAAAAAAAAAGTCAGACATCACTACATGAACTCATGCTGTCAGACCAGGACGGCGGAAAGAGCCAACTGAAAACAATCAACCCAATTTGAGTTTGATTTCATTGCGTTGCTCTTGTCTTCGCATCGTGGAGGATTCGGACGACGAGGAACTGGTGAACCCCGCGCAGTTGGTGAGGGGACGCGCTTGATATCGGAGTTGCGTCCGCGACTCTTCAACTCCTATGAGGCCTTGCAGGGGACGGAGTGACAGCATATTGCACCCTGCCACCTGTGGCCTCCCCTGTCTGTCTGGGACCAGTGACACTTCAGGAGGTTAAGACCGGATCAGACTGGTGGAGCCACAGCAAGAGGAAGTTGACTGAATCTTGAGCGCACAATTCTGGCCTGCTGACAGATATGACGGAATCGTTCTTGTCGCAACACAGAGGGCTATAATGGACTTCAGCCCACAGCCCTTGGAAGTATTGACGCCTTTTCTTTTGGATTATCTTGTCCTGCCCTTGCACATCCTGCTTTTTTTTCTGTCTCTTGTTCCCATTTCATTTTATAAATGTGTCTTTTACTACTTCCCTTTTCCTCGAAAACGATTTCTCCTGGATTTCTAACTTTCTTTCTTTGCGTTTCTGTTTTGCTGTGGTTTGGATTCTGCTTGCTTTGTGTTTGAAGTCATGAGTTCAGTGTCTCCACGTTGCGTTTGAGCCCTCTTTCAGTCCTCAGTTTTGATCTGATGCGGCCTGTTTTCATTAAGGGTTTGTTGTTGCTAAATGTCAGAGTGTAGCCTTTGTCCAGGGGAAATGTTGGCACCAGTGCAATTGTAATAAATGTTAAATTTGAGTTGGATTTTCACCATGACACATGTATGACACCTACTTATTGAATGTTTCCATCAAGGAGAAGGCTGCCAGGGCACTGAGTGCGGCCGTAGCGGGAAGATTTTTCTCCCATAAGCGTGCTTTCCCTTCTTTCATTTTTTATGCCCTGCTTTTCCAAATCCCATAATACACTTTTCCTAAGTGTATCAAACAATACAGAAAGCGGTAAACCCAGTGCAGAATGTTGATCACCCATAAATGTCTCTGTTGTGGTTTAGCAAGCAGCAGGCATGCATGGACAAAATGCTGAATGATGATTCTGTTCAGTGTGTGCGATCTGACAGCTACGACAAGTAGGATAATACAAACTGAGATGAATCCAGTGTAATCCAGTCTGATCTGTTTTGTTTGAGTGGGGGTTTATAGAGGATTAGGGAAGAACCAAGAGTCAAAATGGCGGAGAAATGTAATATACTCTTGTCACTGTGCTCCAGAGTTAAGAGAGTTAACTTGACGAGAAATGGGAGAGTCATAGGGTTTAGACTATGAGCCTGGATGTAACACCTGCTTGCCCTCATCATGCACCGTACAGTATGCAGCACGGGCTGAATCATCAGAGCAGCTAACTGTGTGCTTTCAAGGCAAACACTTTGAGTGGATTACAAGTAATTATACTCAGCCTGGATTGACACGTACAACAAAAAAAAAAAATCACCCGCCTTTTTTATGGTACAAATAGAACACACTACAGGCTCCACGCAGCGAAACGCCAAACTTATTTTTCCCCACAAACGACTCTGCCTTTGTGTCAGAGCCTCCGCCAGTTTACACCCAAATCGAGCCGAACCAATTTGTTTTACGCACGTCCCAAACACTGGAGTACTAGTCGAGGATCAGGACACAGGGCCGAGATCTGAATCCACGGTGTGTGTGTTTTCATGTTCGATCGACACCTGAGAAATTTCAAAAAACAATTTTGACAATGACTGTAGTTCATATGATTACTGTAAATCTTTTCCTTTTTTCTTTCTTTCTTTTTTTTTTTTTTTTACAATTAACCGATATAAATGAATATGTACGTATGAATAAATATATACCTATATTATTAAGCTTTGTCCAGTTTTCTCTGTGGCGTTGTAGTATTAACAGTGCACCAGTAGATGGCAGCAGTGAGCCAGCTGCATTGATTCCTCCATCTCTATCTGTTGGTCTTATTTCACTTCTCAGTTAGTTGTGGGATTCAGGATGGAATTGGCTATTCAGTGAGTGCAACTGATTTGCTTTAGATAGGACCAAAATTGCGTAAAGTTTCCAGTTTCCAGACTGGAATAAGCTGCTGTTTTTGAATTTTAATTTTTTTTTGTCACGTAAAAATACACTAACCAAAATCTGTGCCCATGGAAACATTTTCCTGTTTTATTTTCCTGATTAGAGTGTAATCCAAAGTTTCCTGTGAAGATTCTCTGTCATCCAGGTCATGCTATATCCAAAAAAAATATCTGAAACAAGGGCAACTGGACTTAAAGAGTTTCTTAAAGACGTTTCACCACTCATACAGTCAGCTTTTTCAGAACTGAGCTTGTTTTTTGGATTTATCTGGAGATAAAAAATAAAATGAGGTTGTGGTTGAAAGATTACAGCCTTGGAAAAACTGAGCATGTCCTTAAAACCCATGGGCATGTCGTAGTTTGACATAATTTACTCACAAACATAGCTAACCTCTTAGATACTGACCCATCTACCAGCGTTATCAGGTTGTTGCCTGTGACTAATTGGGGGTCCACTTTCCAAACCCACAGGAAACTCAGCAGGGTCAGGTTTCTATATTTGTGTGTGCGTGTACGCTCACATGTCTGAAGTGGAAGCACAGATGAACAATCAGCATCAATTTGTCCCAGTGGAAAGAGCAGCAGCCCCGGTCATGTAGCTGCACCATGGCGACCGCTGTCACGGCTGGGACCTGCCTTCCGTGGCATGGGACTCATTTAGTTCCTCTCATCCTCTCCGAGATCCGTGTGTTTCCACTGCTGTTATAATGTTCCTTTTTAGCTGCAGTGTTGTGGCACCTGGGGTATCGAGTGGAGGATGAAAGGTGGGTGGCTCAGAGGGAGAAAGTTATGCTTCCCTCATTTATGTCTCTCAGCTGCTCTGTGTTTTCTGAGTTTCAAAAGAGATGGATCGGTTCACGGCTCACAGCACACAACCACACCAGGATATTGTGCTCCTGTTTATTTTTACCAGAAGAGGCACAATACAACTTCTGCCTTTTTTGTTCTGCTCTTCAGTTTTATTTCTGCACAGTGTTCCTTTCAGAATCTCTGCCCTGGCACTGAGTGCAGAAATAATTAATGTGATGACAGAGGCTCTCTCTCCCTGTCTTAGTCTTTCTTCTGTCTTTTCTCCCCAACACACCCACGCCCTAAGACTTTCTGACAGCTTAGAGCAAACTTTGATGTCAGGCTGGGGTAAAACAATGCAATGCAAATCAAGTTTAGGACTCCTCCCTGAGTCTTATGAAACTCACTTGAAAATGTGCCGTTATTACTTCAACTCTGCCTGTATTTTATCTTTGTCACGTTAATTTGAAAATCACTAGATGTGTCCACAAACTTATTGCTCCTCTGTCTTTCATTAGAGGGGTATGCTTGTTTGTTTTTAGTGAGACAATCAATAGGAAACATCCCCAGGAGCTTTGTTAAACCATAAAGAGTGAGAGTTCATTTAAAGTCAGAGGTACCCGTACTCCGGCCTTTTTCCTTTTTAATGAAGCTCTGGCTCTTCAGACGGCTTCTATGGCAGCAGCAGCAGCAGCAGCAGCAGCAGCAGCTTCACTGCCTCAGAAGGAAAAGAGAAGGAAGGCTGATAACAGAATAAAAGTGTGCCTAAGCATGAGTCCTTTAAAACTCAGAGACCAAGTGAAAGTAGTCCATCTCAGCCTGGATCATTTTTCTGCTGTAGGAGAAGACTCACAGCTATAATAAAGACAAATCTCCTTCATTTCTCCTCTCTGTCCTTTCATTTTAGGCTATCTTATGCCTTTTGTCTTTTTCTAAACAGTCTCTGTCATGCGGAACTTTCAAACTATACACGTTTTGGTCTGTAGCTCCGAGTTTACAATAGATCACAAATTGTGCCAAAAAACTAGTTAGCTGTGTATGTACTACTCACGGTTACTGAATAGAACAGTTTGTAGTGGCACCAAGGATGACACATAGCTGAATTTAACAGTGCAGCTTTGACATAAAAAAAAAAGAAAGCAAGAGCCGAGTGAGATAATGAAGAGCTGTTCCTGCTTTTATTAACCTCTCGTCATCTAAAAGAGAACATCATCCATCCCTCTGTGTGCAGATTGTAAGCCATTCTACATTCAGGCTTAAAATAAGCTTCATTCCGTGCCCGCGAATCCCGATTTAGTCTAAATGAATCCTGGCAGAGTTGTAAAAATTGCCCCAATCATGCGCCTCAGACGCATGGAAAGGCGTGCCTCAGATTGCGCTTAAATTTAAGTCTGCAGCGGCGAAGGGCACAGTTCTCTCTGGATTTACACCAAGGCTGTGCCTCGAAGCACATGCGATCTATGTTCGGATTTTATTTTGTTAAACTCATATATATATATATATATATATAGGCCTACACACGTAAATATTTTTTTATTTTTTTTCTAATTTAACCTTTTACACCTGGCGGACGGGATTGTGCCACATTGGAGCTTTCCGGTGCGCGTCAATGGACGACGCAATATAGGCTACACATGCGGGGTTCAGCCTTTTTGTCCTGAATACTTGTCCTCACATGGCACTGGCGAGATATAAACACCTGGCGTGTGTGTGTAGCCTATTTTTCTTTGTTTAATCAAGAGCTTGCTTGTAGTCGGGAGCGTGGAGAGCTGTGGCCGTGAGCGTCCGCCTCGCAGAGCGCGCAAATCCCTCTGATGTGGATCACTTTGCCAGTCTTTTTTTTTTTTTTTTCATGGCTAAAGCTGGAGATTTCCTGCTGACTGGACACAGTTTGAGGAGTTAGGTTTTTCTTATTTTGTCTGTGTCTCCAACGAACCCTTCCATCACCAATGATGACTGAGAACAATGAGATGGAGAGCGACTCGCAGCTCCAGCGCTCTCCGAGCAGCATGTCCATCCAGCCGATGTCATCCAAGGCAAGTACCCGTGCACATTTTGGAGTTTTGTTCCGTAAAGTACTCACCACAAACGACCTGGCGCACAGATCATACACGCAATCTCCACTTGATATACAAAGATTTAGGCAATGAACTTTGCAGAGTAGTTTCCCCCACACTTAAAGCTACATGATTGAAAACTGAATAAGAAAATGACATTTTAATGTATTTATTCCAACAGGAATTTGTGTTTAAAAAAAAAAAAAAAAAAAAAAAATCTCCATCTGTATTATCCCATCGGTTTATGTAATGTTGATGATACTTCACAAATGCAGTTCATCACGACTGCGTCACTAGGTGTAACCTCACACGTAAGGTCTGATGTCATACTGTCTCCCCCTAGTCTCTCTCTCTCACTCTCTCTCTCTCTATCTCTCTGCAAATCCATTTGCTACACACACGCACACAAATAGGATTTATGTTTAGAAATCATTCATAATCTGCATTTTAATGGTTACTGGGCAAAAGTGATTTGCACAGAAATGCTTTGTGTGCATATTAGGACTTTTTTCATCCACATTGCAGCACTCACTTCTCCCCTGCTCAAAGTTTACATTGCAACATTTGGGTATACATGCGTTTCGTGCCTAACATTCAGAAACGGAGCCTTTATTTTTTTTACTGTCCAGTCTGCCTGCTCGAGCCTCAAGTGCCCTCACAGCGTGTCTTTATGAATCCATTTGATTTGTTGACTCAACTATATAAACATAGAACTCAAGGGCCGGCCTCCAAGAGCAGGACACTTTCCTGATGCCTGCTTTCTAATAGAAGGGCGCTTGACTCGGGAGGCCGTCCCACTTGGTGCAGCTTTCCCTGGAGCCAAGTCTTTGTCTCCTCCTCGTGCCTCTTCTCGCCGCCCACACGCAAACACATGCATGCTGCTGATGTGTTAGAGTGACACTCCTGCACGGCAAAGCGAGAGGTTTAACCAGACGACTGCCTCTGAGCTTCATATATGCGACTTTGTTGCGAGCTATTTTATCAGCGCTCACTCCAGCCTGGTCCACTCTGGTTCCCCTATTCCACGCCAGCTGCTACCAAAGTAAACCGGGTGTGATTTTGTTCCATGTGGGACTGATTGGTATTCACATGATTCACCGGCTTGCTCTGGCTTCACCACATCACAGCTTTTTATGCCACAAGCTCATCAGTCCGGTCATCTACCTCTGCTCTTCCAATCGACTGGGGCTACGGTGGTTGAATTCAACATCAACTGACAGCCTTCAGGTTCCTTGGAAATTCCTTTTGGTTTGTGATTGCTACTGAACGATCAGTGAGAATCTGCAACCACCTCAGAGTCTATTAAGGAACCTTGTTTATGATTTGCCCTGATCTCTCCAGGTGATCTCAGGAGACTGCAAATCAGTCACATAATCATTTCACCCACTGCTATTACTTGAGATGTTTCCTAACACGAAATACTCAGCCAAAGAGGGTTTTTTTTTAAGAAAAATAAATATATATATATATATATATAATCATTAGTCATGTGTCCATGATGTTTTTGGTTACATATTGAGGACATGGAGCAAGAGCCTGTTCTGATAACAGATGCTCCTTGAAAATTCCCCCATAGATGGATATCAGAAATCGAGAACAGTTGAAACGAGTGCCAGAGGATTAAGTGGAGAGGATGCATGGACTTTCTCTCCAGCTCCCAACAATGCTCTGTGGTTTACTGCCAAGCCTGGCAGAAACGAGAGTGGCGGCGCAGATGAGATGCCTGAGCACCAATCGTCAGCCAGTGGGGGTCGATTTTGTAGAGAGCTGTTTGATCTCTCTGTGCTCCTGATGCTTTGGGAGCTTCTTTTTTTTTCTGTCTCTTTCTCTCTCTCTGTGCGTCAGAAGTGCACAGGTGAAGCTCTTTCCCCACAAGCGGGACACAGACGTAAAATAACAGTTCACGGCTGGCTGGCCCATTTGTCAGTTGGTCCGCTGAGTGATGACGGCCGCACGGTTCACCCACGTGTCCACTTCGGATTCTTCATTTAATCTTCTTGACTCAATGCGAGCACTGAAGCATACACATAGCCCCGGTTAAGTGATGAAAGGTGACTGCCGTGGCCTAAAGTGTGAAACTTTCCGCAGCTCTGAAGCTAAATTAAAAGCAATCATAAAACATAGAATGTGCGGACAAATCTAGCTTTTTAATAAGGAGACCATTCCCACTAATATCTCATTCTAACTGCTCAACGCGTAAAATAGCTTTGCAATTAATATGTGATTTCTTTCTTTTTCTGTCCTTAACTGAAATGAGCCAGGTTTGTTGCAGTTATATAGTAGAGGATCTAATCCTAGTACACTATATTGCCAAAAGTATTTGCTCATCTGCCTTTACACGCATATGAACTTAAGTGACATCCCATTCTTAATCCATAGGGTTTAATATGACGTCGGCCCACCCTTTGCAGCTATAACAGCTTCAACTCTTCTTGGAAGGCTTTCCTCAAGGTTTAGGAGTGTGTTTATGGGAATGTTTGACCATTCTTCCAGAAGCACATTTGTGAAGTCAGATGTTGGACGAGAAGGTCTGGCTCGCAGTCTTTTCTCTAATTCATCCCAAAGGTCAAGGTTAGGACATCGGGTTGAGGTCAGGACTCTGTGCAGTCCAGTCAAATACTCTTCTTTATGGACCTTGCTTTGTTCACCGGTGCACAGTCATGTTGGAACATCAAGGGGCCATCCTCAAACTGTTCCCACAAAGTTGGGAGCATGGAATTGTCCAGAATCTCTTGTTATGATGAAGCATTCAGAGTTCCTTTCAGTGGAACTAAGGGGCCAAGCCCAGCTCCTGAAAAACAACCCCACACCATAATACCCCATCCACCAAACTTCACACTTGGCTCAATGCAGTCAGACAAGTACTGTTCTCCTGGCAACCACCAAACCCAGATTCGTCCATCAGATTGCCAGATGGAGAAGCGTGATCCGTCACTCAGGGAACGCGTCTCCACTGCTCTAGAGTCCAGTGGCGGCGTGCTTTACTCCACTGCATCCAACGCTTTGCATTGCACTTGGTGATGTGTGTCTTGGATGCAGCTGCTCGGCCATGGAAACCCATTCCATGAAGCTGTCTACACACTGTTCTTGAGCTAATCTGAAGGCCACATGAAGATTGGAGGTCTGTAGCGATTGACTCTGCAGAAAGTTGCCGACCTCTGTGGTCTATGCGCCTCAGCATCCGCTGACCCCGCTCTGTCATTTTACACGGCCTGCCACTTTGTGGCTGAGTTGCTGTCGTTCCCAATCACTTCCACTTTGTTATAATACCACTGACAGTTGACTGTGGAATATCTAGTAGCGAGGAAATTTCACGACTGGACTTGTTCTCAGAGCTATAGTGTAGCTCTGAGAAAAATTACAGCCGTTATGAAAGTCGCTCTTAATCAATTTCAAGATGAAGGAAAAGCTAACAAGAGCCCTATGACGGGATGAGACAGACCGATCATATGTAATAAAAGTGATCTGGTTCCATCATTCACCACTGTTCGCCCACAACAGTCTGCCGTCACTCATGATAGTGAAAGCTCAAGTGTTGCTAATGGTCTCCAAACAACCAGGAGCTCTTTGAAAGCACCGCTCACATTTTAAAGTTGACTTCACATTTCATTAACTATGATTTGGCTTTCTCTTCAGATGAAGGGGGTATGGCTGGCACAGATTTGAGTGGCGTGACCAGGGGACTAAGTCAAATAGGGAAAAATGAAGTAGGCCAAGGTCTTCATTAATTAATGTAACACCTTCACTGCTGTGATGTTTATTGATGTGGCACTTCAAGGCAAGGTGTGAGCGACTGGACACAGAAAAGACACTCTGCATGCATATTTCACAGAGTTTAAACTCAGCCAACAACCTCCGAGAGAAAGAAAGAAAGTGTTTGTGTACGCGCACGTGTGATGGGAGCAGAGCGGCGGTTTATGCTGTGATTAATCATTTCTTATCTCGTATTCAGATCGAGGATCTGCCAGGCTGCCGCGCTCATCTTTCTGTCTTTCGTATGAATTTTTCATTTGCTTCTTTTTGTTTTGGAATAGTCACCTCTCTTCTCATTTCAAACGCTCTCTCTGCGCCTTCAATTGTTTTCCACCTGTTTGATTGCCTGCAACACTGATACGTTTCAGCTCTCTCTAATTACCCTTCCTCCACTTAGTTTGTTTAGTGTGCACCCCTCTGTCAGGGGCTAGGCTTACACGGGCAATGTTTCTTCAGCCTGACTGAAATCTTTCTCATTTGAGATTCTTACCTACCCGAATGGAACTTTGCGCACATTGGTTCTTCCCCCCAGCTTGGGGACCAACATGCATAAAAACATGTATTTATTCCAGCCAGGCAGAAACAGTCGAACCATTCATTTACATGAGGTGCAAATGTTTTCCCACACCTCTCAATCTGACTAAAAAATTCCTTCAGATTGAGTCTGTGGTTACACAAGGCATTTTTGTTCTGATTGTGCTATTATTCTGGTTATTAGCGGAAAACTAGTGCCCATGTAGGCATAGCCAGTGCTGGTACATCTCTGTAGCTAGTGACAAGCGTTGTCTTTATTTTGACTCCCTGTTTCCTAAACCTTTCTGCAAATAAAGACTGAAGTTTTACCTTCAGTCTGTTTTTTAGTCGTGCTTTTGAGACCTTGTGCCTACTCATTCACCGGACTGTGCATAATAAAAAAATCATGCCCATGTAACATTCCTGAATTAATAAAGCATGATTTTTGATCTCTTTCCTGTCTGGTTTTACATGTCATCTGTTGTACCTCTTTCATTATGGCTGATCTGTGTTCATCCATAAGAAAATCGTACAACCTTGTTTGATTTACAACTGTTGAAAAACTATTGACGCCACATGTGAAGATGTGAAGTTCATAGTGCTGGTGTCTGTGAGTGACTGTTTCCTGTGAAAATATCTATTCTGCTGATGACCTAGAATTAGAGAGAGGCAGGAGACTGTGCCACAGTTACTCCAGAGTTACCCGTCTTAAGGTTGAAATATCCACTCTCAGAACAAGGTCGAACTCTGTGACGTCCATCACGGCTGAAAGAAAATAAATTGCACTTACTTTTATTGTAGAACAACTAGATGAGGGTGGTTAAAGTGGAAATTACAGGATACAGGAAGTGAAGTATGGAACTGTCAGGTCTCATATATGCACTCTGTTGAGAACTGGCTTTTGATGGCGTGTAGTGCACTGGATGGAGGTGTGGATCTGTTGCAGGGGTTTTTTTCCCCCCAAAATTTTGCAGCCCTTTTTTTTTTGGCTGACAGCACAGAAGAAAATTGGCACAGTTCAGAGAGTGAACCCAGCTAGATGGGGTGGAAAAAGTGAAATTTGGAAAAGAAAATTATCAAAAATCTGTCCATTTTAACACTTATCCACATCTCAGCAGCCTCTGCTTCAAGTACTGTTGGTTTTAGAAACATAAAAATGTATGATGCAGACCTCACCAGTAAGACCATTTTACCAATTTCCAGACTGTTGAACACTGAGAGAATATATAGTACATTTTGACTTATTAATGAAGGCACAGCTGGAATTACAAGATTCAGTTTTCCGTCTTCAATGCTGGGTGAATCATTTAAAACAGTCAACACTGAAGGATCTTATGGACACAAGCTGTATTTATCATGACCTTCCCAGCGGGAGCAAGTCTTTGTTTTTCAGTTTTGACCTCTGGACAGACTGGAACATCCCATAAATATCTCAGTCTGGCCCCATTAAATGTTAACAGAGGCACACAGCGCAACATATCTGAGTGAAATAAAAATCACTGAGTTATGACGGACCCCACTGTCCTCCTATGGGGCATTGATTCTGGACATTTATGTCGGCTGCCTGTGAGGGGTTCGTATAAGAATCGAAGACATGACAATTATGGGCCTTTGCAGGTCTGCTGAGACAGCTTGTCAAAATCTGCTCTGCAGCAGAGACGCTGGTGCTGCTTGAAGAATAGACTATGCAGGTGTGTGTAAATCTGGGTAATGTTATGCATTTTGCATTGCCTTATAAGTTATTTATCAATAAAAAAATTGCGAGAAAAGCTTTTGCATGTATTTGAAATCTTTTAAGCAATACTAGCTAGTATAGTATGTGAAGGCACAACGGAGGACTGCTCTTCACAGGCATTATGTCGAAATTGCCGCAAATCAATAATTTGTACAGGACTAGCTCATACATCACGAGTCTGTCATCTGCTGCAAAGCTCGCTTCACCCTGACTCATCTTCATCAATCTCTGCATCTCACCTGTCACAGAAATTCATGTGAAATGGTGCATGTGAGTGTGTCGGTGTTGCACAGGCTTTGACTCAGAGGGATGATGCTCCCAGCTAATGTTCAAATGGAGGCTAACGGGAATGCTTTTTAGGCCGGCACGCTGACAGATGATTTGATTAGCTGTAATTGAGACATGTGCCGTAACCCGAGCTGTTGCTCCGGCACTCTACTGCTCTGATAGAGAGAGAGCTCGAGTCGGGTCTGTGACACTGCACGTAAGACACAAAATTAAAACACCTTTGTTTCATTAGCAGAGTTGAAAATGCAACGCCTCTCTGGTTTTTATCTCCGAACCTTGATTGATGACTCATGAACAAGATCATTAAGGACTTTTACTACAAGTAATTACTTCTGATATGTGTTGTTCTTGTCATTGGAAATCTATATTTACTCTGGTAAAATCATTTTGCACATACATCAAGACGAGAACTGCAGACATGGAGAAAACACACAGAGCACACACACAAAGCCGCACTGCACAGTCACATCCAGTTCACTTATCTAGCAACCCAGACATACCGCACATCCCCTGCAGCCCTCTTATGCGTTAAGTAGCTTAGCTGCCATATAAATGCTTGCAGTGATTTAGCTTATACCGGAGAACCCAGAATGTTCAGAAGGTAAATTACCATATTTACTTTCACTATATATTTATTCTAATGTTCTAAAAAAAAATCTGGAGAATTACTCCATTGTGTGCAGACATAGAACAGCAGCATCGTGCATTGTATTAGTTCACAGCATAGCTTGTCTTCATCAGCGTAATCTGATGAAAGGAAATTTCACAAATGGAGATTTACAGGAAGTATACGGAGTGTGCTAGTGTGCACTCAGTTACACTTGTTCACATTCATTCCCCTTGTTCTACCTACACGAGACTCTTCCTCACACACACACACACACACACACACTCAAATAGACAAACTGTCTTCATATCTTATTCCCAGACACGCAGAGCTGTAAACAACATGTCCCTGTAACGTGATTATGTTTGGCGCTGAGCAGAACGAGCGCAGACAGGCAGACAGACAGAGCATGTGCACGCTGCGAGTCTGTGGCCTGCTGATTATCTGTCTGCTTGTCCGTCTGTGTCAATCCATTCTTCCCCCGCAACGCAGCCACGCCCTTACGCTGTTTTACCACTGCTGCTGCATGTCGGGGTAACAAATGGCCGTCGATCCTCCGGGAAACTAGCATAATCATCTGTACACAGGGCTGGAGGCAAATGTCAGGAAACATGCATTTATCTACCCAATCAATGCTTGGCGGCTGTAGCGTACAGATGTTCCCCCCTCACTGATGTGACATCTGTCATCATGTGATTGTTGGGCTTCTGTAATGCATCATTTATTTAAAGGCAGTTTGGACTATACAGCTTTTAAGATACACCACATTTGTCAATAAACAGCGGTGTGTGCAGTCCAACGCTGTTGCATGCTGTAGGCATGTGGACCTGTGTGCTCAGTACAAACATGGGCCACAATCAATCAGGGCAATGAGCAGGCTCCATCAGATTAAGAGCCCCAAGGAGAGGCTGCTGATAGATGATAAGGCCGTGTAAACTCTTTTACGTTTCATCACAATAGCCCCCCTCTCAGCACTACAGAAGAAATGCCATTTACACAGTACAGCGCTCAATGCATGGTAGTGGCTGCTGTTAAAAAGAAAAGGCTAATCTTATTTAACCATGGACTAAATGTACAGCTGTTAGAAAGCTGTGCTTGGTCACACTGGAGGAAATATGCAGGTAGCTTTCTATTAATGTCTTGTTACCTTATGAGGTGATATTGTATTTCATGAGTCACCCTGAGTCACCATGGTGTATGGACCCGAGCGGAGTGTTGTGTTTATGGATGCTGGGATTTGTGTTTGTACATTTGTTACAGCCTCTTGTGTTTATTCTTAGTGTAATTTATTTCCCCCTGTCTTCGTCAATGTGTGCAGCTCCAGAGACTAAAACGCTCCCTGTCCTTCAAGACGATGATGCGCAGTAAGAGCGTGGAGAACTTCTTCCAGAGGTCCTACAGCGACGCCCGCCTGCCTCCGGACTTCATCACCGACCCACCGCCTCCGTCTCCCCCTCTGCCGCCGGGCTCCCCTCTCGTCGGCGAGCGCTCGCCGTCCATTTCGCCCTCCCTCAGCCCCAACCCCTCCATCTCGTCCCACTCGCCCTCCCTCAGCCTGTCCCCTTCGTTGCCCGCCAAGCCTGCCAGGCCTCAGATTACTCACTGTTTCCAGGACCACATCTTTCGGAAGCCCACCAACTGTGAGCACTGCAAGCATATGATAGTGGGTAAGGTGCTCAACAGTCTCTTGGGAATCTTTTAGCAGCTTTCACGGGATTTGTTTGTTTGTTTTCATGGCTTCTCATCTAGTGCAAAGAGAACATCACCTCTTGTGGTAAAAAAAAAAAAAAAAAGCACAGAGGATAATAGCGTATGGCAAGAGTAGTATGAACTTAATGGAGCCATAAGAAGATTCATGATATTCTTCTCACGGAGTAGGCTGGACTGCATGTCTTTAGTGATTTGCCACCTCTGGGCTACTTGTAACCAGCATTTCTGCTAAATCTACTTCCTGTCATTATGATTGATTACAGACTCCAGCCTGTTTTTTTTTGCATGCATTGTGGGTAATTATGGAACGCATCGCCTCACTCTATTCCCCCTAAAGTCCCTAAACAACATCTAGCCTCTGGTTTCTTGTTAAGCTGATGAAGTAGAATCAATCCGCCCTCTCCAAAGTAAAAAACAGTGTTTTTATTGAGCCATCCAATTTGTTTGATTGCTGTTTACGCTGCGTGAACAGGTCTGTCGATGTATTCCAACAGATTCAGAAATCACTTGTCTTCGGCTGGTGGGATAAAAAGGGCTGGCTTAATCGCTGGAAACACAATGAATAGAGGATTTCTCGTTACATAAGAAATGAGGAGAAAACATCTTAATACTCAAGAGACTTTTATCAGTCAGCCACTTGAAGATGGAGACAAAAAAGCAGGATGACTCAATGCCAAATCGATTATGACTGAAATATCTCCAGCTGGTTTCCAATCTCTCCAGGTTGTTTGGGAAGAGGAGCTGTTGATTATGAAGCTGTTAGTGTCAGCACTGCTAGCAGTGTCGGCTTAATAAAATAGGGACAAGGCTTGATGGCGTTCTCTCCCTGAGCATATAGAAACCTCCTCATATGATCTATAGGCCACTTTGGATTGTTTATTACTTTCTGCCTGCTGCAGATCCTGCTGTGTTTCTTCCATGTCTGTGTCCTCCACTCTCATTCTATCATCTCTGTCTCCCTCTCTCTCTGCAGGAAACTCCAAACAAGCTCTGCGGTGTAAAACGTGCAAGTTGGCTGCACACCTGTGGTGCACCTCGGAACTATCGCAGCAGCCGTGTCATGGCAAGGTGCGAACACACGCACACACACAAACACGGAGGATCTGATGTTGCCCTCATCTATAACGACGCTTTTTCCTCTCCATAGACACTGAACAGTTTACTCAACTTTTCATCCGTGATCTGTGAATCGACTGTTTCTTTGATTTGGCAACGTCTTTAGTGCTAAGCGATCACTGCTGTGGTGTTTCTGCACTGCACTTCACTTCAGACAGCGTGGGCGATAATGCAAAGTTTTTCGACTAGATTTCCTGTTTGTGAAAAACATGTACGTGATTCTGTCGGCGTCTGTTACCGTTAGCCCGCAAGCATAAGTCGCTACGACTATCTATTTCTTCTTCTGTTCATTTCAAACAATCAAGAAACAGAAAAAAAAAATTTTGCTACCACGTCCCGGTGAGAAGAATCTTTCTGATATCAGTAACCATTTGAATAAAACAACATTCAGTGATCTCATAAAGGAGAACCAGTTCTAGTACCATAGCTAATGTGGTTTGGTGATTCATACCCTGCTTCTGCACCTATGCTGTAGACATTTGGGGAAACAATTAAAATAGATGCTGGGGCAACACGTGTGAGTTCTGCAGCTTTTAAAAATAATAATAATAATAATGTTGTAAGGATTATTTTTGTAGTAAACATAGAAATTAGCCTCCATTAGTTAGCCATTTTGCTAACTGTGTTATTATTCAGCCAGCAAGGATACTTGGTGTGTGAACTGTCCGCCTTACATATTCATTGGTGCATTGCACTTTGTTGAGGTGTGATAGCGTTCCATTTAATGTGTTGTTTGTGCTCTAGAAGTGACGCCAAATTAAGTTTGTGAATAGGAAGCAGGAATAGGATGTTTTAAGAGACATGGTGTGCATCTTTCTTAATACTACATTTAGTGAGACTTGAAAACAAGAATCCCTTGTTGGTTGTGTAACTCCTCCTTTACCTGTATCTCAACAATAGAGGTGGAGAATACAAGATTAGAGTCACAATGTCCACATATTCCCCAACAGGAATAAGCAAGCTTCAAATAAATCAGAATTATCATTTAATTCTTTAATTATTAATTAATATATTTATTTGGAATAAAGGGAACCAGTTCAACACCCAGCATGCAGTTAGCATAGCTTTGCTAGTCTGGCTAATCCATCAGAAACAGTCGATAGATAAAAATATGCTGTGTTAGGAACGTAGAGGTGCTTTTCAGTTTATTGATTTGCGTACATTGCAAACAAAGATTTAAGCAACTAAAATAATGGAAGCCACAACATATCTGAGGCATTTGGGGATTTTTCTTATTTTTTATTTATTTATTTTTTTGTGTGATGACAGGAAGGAAAATAGGCCAAAAAAATACTAGGATTTTTTTTCTCCTTCCTATTTGACCTCCTATTTCTTGTTTTCCCCAGACATTTTTAATGGCCACGTTACCAAACCAGTTGCAATCATGATTCGGAAACCTGAACAGAAACTCCATGGTAACCATGGTAACCGCACTTTAAACCAGGATTGGTTGGACTGAAAACTTTATCTGCCCTCATGAATACATTTTTTATTTTTTTTTGCATTTAGTGGAACGGCTTTGGGTACAGCGTTCACACGCTGTCATATGGTATCACTCAGCGCAACCATTTATCAGCTCACTCACGCACACTTGACCTGAAGGCAGATTCAGTCTTTGTCAGTGTTATCGCAGTGTGTGCAGCTCCAGATAAAATGCTGACAAAACACAGATGCATATGGCAAAGGGTAAAATACTGTATTGTACTGCAATATGTGCTGATGCTACTGAAACAGAGCAATTAATCACATCACCTCCCTTTGGGGCCAAAACCAACAGATTTGAAACCTAACTCGATGTACAGCTATGTCTAAAATCACCTTATAGTTAAGCCATTTCCGACAGAGGTGATTTTGCTCTCAAGATTTCACCTTGTGGAAAGTAATTTGGACAATGTGAGCATGCTATTTATTCAATAAACTGAACAGAGAATTTAGGACAGTTGTAGAAGGTGAGCACGGTGCACAGGGCACCAGATTGGAAGTGATTTTTAGACGGAGCTTTTGTGTTTATCCCCTGGTGCAGGGCAGAGGACATTAGCATGCAGCAAGAGCCGAGACCTTCTGAGAGCCACTTGGAAAATTTTAAGAGCACTGTGCTGACGAGAGCTCGGTGCAGTTTGACAACGGTGCGCAAACAGAGGGAGGGAGGTGTAGGGGAATGATGAGGGCAGAGGAAGGTAAAATATCCTCACTCCACAACCTGGGCATCTTAATACGGTTTCACTTTTTTGCCTCTGATCCAGCGTTTCTCTCCTCAACATAATATGACAAAGTGAGTGGTTCATTTGCAAGTCAAGGCAAAGACAAATGATATCTCAGCTGAAACACTTACCGTGCTTAATTCAGTGTGAAATTGCAGCCGTGCAGACACACACACACAGAATCACATGTCCACGCCTGTGCCTAAGCCATGTGCACACAAGTAATCGGTTGAGTGAATTCATTGTTCATATTAGCAGCAAAGAAAGCTAATACCTCCATTTGTGACTCGGTGTCAGAAAGGAGCTCTTTTTTTTTTTGGTCTGCAGCAGGTGCTCCACTCTTTGTTCACTCTCATGCACGTCACAGACACAAAAGCACAGAAACACACGTGTTTCTGATCCAGTCATTTTCATACGACTGCAATAACGTCCCAAAATCACCCCACAGAGCCACTTCCCTCTCAGCTGAGTCCATAAACAAAAAGTAATGGCACCTGAGGAAATCCTTCTCCTTTCTGCTCTCCTCCATTAGTCTGGGGCCTTCAAGCGAAACTTCAGCTCGCCGATGCTCGTCAACGACCAATTGGCAGTCGTCAAGGAAGTTCAGCCGAGCCAAGGTGAGCGCAGCCGTGAGCGTGTGTGTGCGCGTACGAGCGAGTGTGCTGCCGGTTTGTTTGCGTCCCTGTGCCTTTTGTTTTGTGCTGTCGCTCTTGTCTAGCCTTTTGGTTTATTTTTAGACTTTTGTGTGCTTGTGTGTGTACTGTAACGGAACCAGAACTGTCTCCATCTCACCTGACAACCGAGGAGCGTGAAGTGGAAAAAGATAAAGAGGAAACAACATATTCAGCTTCTCTTGGAGGCTGATGGACGGTCTGCACCCTGAAAGTATGTGAATAAATATTTATAAGTTCTAATGTTTATGATTTTATATCTGTGTTTATGGTGTGTGCTGTGTATCCCTGGGCCAGTGGAGGGTATTGTTAGGCACTACATTTTGCATGTTTAAAAGCTACATAAACATTGGAATGATGCTTACTTTGTGACTGGTATTCACCCTAATTAGCCCTCTGGATGCTAACATCCACAAAATTCACCAAATGAAATTTTGACCATATGTTAAATTTCAATATGCAGTTATGAAAATGGACAAATTCTCAATCACATTTTGGTCAAGTAAACCTGCTGAATGCAAAATCAGAACTATTTTTAGACTCCCTGGCCTGAAAGCATCTGTATTTGTTCCTTCTTTCATCATCGTCTCTTAATGAGAGTTTTCCATTGCCAAGCCTTCGGAAGAACACCTGTGCATGTGATACACGGCCCATCATCTCTCGTGACGTGCGCCTGCCAGAGCCGGGGATGGCGCCTCGTGCCGTCACTCCCCTGTGCGATTCATGAATCAGAGTACAATTAACCTACAGCTCCGGCATCACCTCCAGCTCCGCACCATGACGCCTGGGACTCTGCCAGAGTCAGCTGAGGCTGCAACCTGCCAAAGACACATTCACACATTGCAGAGTGTCCTCATAATTATGCTAACAAAAGAGTTGGAAAAACACAGAGCTCGTGTTTACGCACCTCGGTGGCACGCAGTCATTTTCGTGATGTATTTACTCACAGTCAGACCCTGTAGTTTCAATAACAGTATACCTCCAGGCAACACTTTATTGGCTCACATTAAACCACGTTTATGAGGATCCTGAGGAGAGTCTTATAGCTGCAAGAGAGAAGTACAGAACAGATAATTGTCTAAGTTGCAATCTTGCAATGACAATTAAAATCTGATTTCCTACCAGTTGAAGCAATGTGTAGTGGGATTTATTACCCTGTTTAGACAAGAACACTGTGCCTGCATGTGTGGTTAAGATTAAGGAGGGAAAAGGCTGCCTGAATAATGGCTACTGTTCTGAATGTGTAGCTGTTGCTACAAATATAACAAATCTTTAGTCATATCCCACAAAGAATTGGAAAGAGAAACTGAAGATCTTAGCTTAAAGAAGTCGTATGGAGCAGAGTAGTATAGAGTCTCTGAGCACAGCTTTCTATTTTTGACTCCTCAATTAACTGCTCATTGCAGAAATACCTCCTTCGGTGCAGTTCCCAGAGTGACTATAATCAGCTTTATCACCTTTAAATATTTGGACTACTAGCAGTGACTTTTCCTACAACAGCACGGAGGCAAACTGTAACTCATTACGACCTCATCCTGAACAGACACACACTTAGCGATGTGTGCTGCAGAAGAATTCCTCTGCTCTCCCCTCGCGCTGAGGGAAAGAGGAGCAGAAAATCTAATTCCTAGCTGCAGAAATATTATGATAGTGCCGAGCACTGCAGTCTACATGAAATGTAGCAGTGAAGACTTTCAGAGGATTTCCATATTTTAAATCTCATCTCCTATTCTCTTTCTACTCTGCTGTGGCTCCAGATGTATTACAGCTATTAAACTAAGACGCATCTCTTGCCAATAAGTAAATGTATAAATAAATCAAAGCGTGTAGTTTTATTGGAATGTCTTGATGTCTTCTTAATGTCTGGCTGCTGTCCTCTCTCAGATCTAAAGTGGGTCAGTTTGGTCCAGGACTGTCTGTGCTGCTACAGTTATATTTAACCCCCCTGGTTCCTCAAGATTGGCACAAGCACATTAGTCGTCATGTACAGTGTAATCTCAGCGTGGAGTCCTAATTGTGGTGTGTCTGGGGCTGAGTGAATACTTCACTTGTAAATAAGTCGAACACCAGCGCATGCGTGAGGGGGCGAGTGAGTCTTATGAATGTATGTGTGGTTTCAGAGGCTGCGAGGACGCGCGTTGACCCTGTGTACGCCGCCCTGCGCTACGGGACGTCCTTGGCACAGATGAGCCGCTCCAGTTTTGGCAGTTTGTCAGAATCACCGACGCGCAGCTTGGTATGACATCACTACCCTGTGGGTGAAGGGAGATGACAGTTGAATCGAGACATATACAAACTTTTCCCAACAGTAGACTATGGTCCAACCTATTTACATAAGCAATGAAAAAGCTGAAAGTTATTTATAGCGCTTCAGAATGTTCCCTAATTAGGTCATATTTGGTGAAAACACCGTCTGACAAAGCCCAGTTTGTAAAGGGTATTTCCTTTATTGATGGTTAAAGGGGAACTACTGTTTTTTACAACCTGGACCTTATTTCTGGCATAAAATACCGTCGTTTACTCAGCCATATAACTTTTGTCTAATTCGTATTCCTTTGGGAGATATTTAGATCAGGGTATATCCATATAGTGGGAGTGACTGGGGCACCGAAACGCGGCCTCTAAATAACGCATTATCAGGCGCGAAACTCGTTCATTTCACCAATATTTTGTTATCGTACGCTAGTGCTATTCCCCGTTGAGTCTGGAGTTAGCTGTTATCATCATCCTGCTAGTTTTTTGCAACATGGGTGAATATTTTTCCAACTCTGAGGTTGTGGATGAACCATAGCAGTCGCAAATTACAGGTAAACAAGCCGACAGTCGCGGGTGCGCGCAGTGCTCAGAGATGACATCATCCAGGTCAGAAGACATCATCTGGGGTCTGTAGGTCAATCTACAGACCCCGGATGATGATAACAGGTAACTCCGGACTCAACTCAGCGTACACTAACAAAATATTGGTGAAATGAACGAGTTTCGCAGCAGATAATGTGTTATGTGTTAACGTGTTGTAGGCTGCGTTTCGGTGCCCCAGTCACTCCCACTACATGGGTATACGCTGATCTAATTATCTCCTGAAGGAATACGAATTACACAAAAGTTATATGGGTATAAACGACTGTATTTTATGCCAGAAATAAAGTCCAGGTTGTAAAAAACAGTAGTTCCCCTTTAATAACTTCAGTTGTGAGCTATTAATAAGAACTATGCTTGTGTTGCCAGGTTAGGTCTTTAATTCATTAGGGACACTCCTCATGTGGATAGTTTGGATGTAAATCAGTGGTGACACCTAAAAGTGGAACATAGCAGTTCAAACATGGCAAACATTTCCCCAGATTGGCTGGATGAAATGAAAGCCAACAGGAAACAAATATATTGTTTTCTGGCGGAGGTAGATAATAACACTGATCTCTACACGTCTTCTGTATGTAATGTATAGAAAATGTGAAGGTAAGGTCTGTTAGTTTAGCTCAACTCTGCACAGAACAGCCAGTCTGACTCCAGCCACCTACCAGCTTCTTCAAAGTTCACCTGTGGCCATGATTTATCCACTGATATCGATATCAATTCATATAATTTCTGCACCGCAACATGAATAGGCATGGCAGCAGCGCAACACAAATCAAATGTTAATAAATTCATATCAGATTAGCTCAGGAAACATTGAGTTCTCAATCCACCATCAGTCCAGCAAAACATATTAATTTGAGGTCTGTGAATAATTCAGAGCAGAGAGAGATTTACTAGCGCTATCCAATGCATCCTCTTTGATAGCCCGGTGCTAACAATTTATTGTTTCCTTTTTATTTCCTTTTTTGAGGAGGAGGGAGGTGAGGAGAGGCAGCAGAGACAGAACAGCATGGAGGAAGAGATAACTCAGGAGACAGGGGGTAAAAACTGTTGTGTGTCTGTGCCTCTGTGTGTCTATGCATATGTTGTGTTCACCTGTGCCAGACTGTCTGTGTGAGAGCGAGGTTTACTGTGCTTGGTTCTAATGGCAAAAAAAATAAAAAATAAAAAAATAAAATCATGCCTCATTGTGCGTGTGAGGTGCAGCATGTGTGACACTTTCTAAGACCACTTCTCACCCCTTGCAGACACGCCTGCCCCCGAGGCGGAGATGGAGAAAGAGAAAGAGGAAGACGAGAGCAGCGAGCAAACCCAGACTCCTGCAGAGGAGAGCGGCGCGAAGGTAGCGCTCTGTTTATTCCACCTGTGCAGACTTCTGTCACCCCTTGCTGTTTTACTTCTCCAGCGTGTATTTGCTGTCTCACTGCCTCCCCTCCCCACGTCTCCCTGTGTCCAGGTGCCCAAGCGCATTGAAGTCCACTCCATCCACACCTATGTAGCGCTCTACAAATTTCTGCCTCAGGAACAAAACGACCTGGAACTACAGTGAGTAAAAGCAAAACAGGCCGGCTGTATCTAAGCATTTTCATAACCACGCGTGTAGGAGTGCTTACGTGTTTTTATTTTTTAAGTGTGTGCGTGTGCATGCATTTTGCTTTTGTCTGGGTTGTTTTGTCTCTCTCCGTGATTTGCCCCAGCCGTTGTTCCTGCAGGATGAAAATGTCCCCACCATCTGCAGAGGACAGTGCCGGGGCGCCTCAAAGGACGACTAATTATAAACCCAGAGCCCATCACTGTCCCCACGTAGAGCTAGTGACTGAGCTGTGTTCTCGGCAGGGGAGAGGATAAAGACGCTGAGCAACTGCGAGATGAAACGCAGGACAGACATGAGGGGAATGGCACAGAGAGAGAGAGAAGGGGGGGGGGGATCTGGAAAAGAAAAGTGCAAATATGGAAGTAAAAACTCGAAGATGAAGGACGGGGAAAGAAGGACAAAGCAGTAAAGAGAGGGCAGGAGGTGTGTGTGTGGAGTGTGTAGATAATTATGGGACAGCTTTCACAAAGGTGGATTCGTGGGATTCTCAGCAGCCATCTGTGATGTGGCTAATGAAAGCATCTCCTGCCAGAGTTTGATCGCTACACAGCAGAAGATAAACTCTATACATACTGTAAGTCATTAGTGTAGAGCACACAATACAGAGCTCGATTATTTTTTGTGTAATAGTTTTTTGATAGGTCTGGACACATGGATTGTAAAATGAAGAATGGAACAGAGGACTTGCAATTTGTCCACTGCCACACAGGTGCAAGCTGTCCCACCTTCTCAACACAGCCCACAGGAGAATGAGGGAGGTGTCAATCAAGCACCACAGCACTGTTGAGAGACCTAATCAGGCCAAATAAGTGGCTGGTTCCCCTGGCACAACTGGTGTGCATGCATAACTGACCCTTTTTTGGAATTAATTTATCCACTTTTCCGGCAGAACCTTAGTTGTGCTTCAGTTTGCAGTTTTAAAGGTAATGTAGGATGATTAGATTAGTTTAGTTTTGATTTTAGATTTCTATTGGACTAAGTAGCTGCTCCTCTCAAAATGAGGGATGCTGAGGACAACTGATCCCCAGAGGACGAAAAAAATGTATTTTCCTACCGTTGAGCAAAGCTGCCGTTCCCAAAGACATTAGTTAAAGTAGGCTAATCCCACTGTTCATTGCATACGTACCTCAAGATTGCATGCAGGAACCTAAAAAAGGGCACAGAGTTTGGCTGCGTTAGTGCAAGAACTTGAAAATAGATTTCCCAAAAAACCAGGCAGCACATTTAAGTTTTTAAGCGCACTCCTGGGAGGAACCGCAGAGTAACTGTGCCTTCCACATAAGAATTATGTGTCCCACCCATGTGTGCGTGCCGTGTACGTGTTTATGAGCCATGATCATATAGGACAGTAAGCGAGCGCAGACACCCAGGAGGCTCGATGTACAGGAGTGCAACTGGGACAGCGTTTTCTCTCTGTGTATCTAGGACAGTGGGTACACTTGTGAGCGTGTGTGTGTGTTGCAGAAAAGTCTCATCAAAAACTGGTAGCATCATTAGCATGCAGGCCGTGCTGGCTGTGGATCAAGTCCAGCTTCCACCGGTGCAGTAGACACCACAGAGTCGCGTTTCATGTAGACCCCGTGACTGGGGTGTCAGCTGCTCTGTCACCTCTGCTGAGGGACACAAAGACTCACCCACATTTTAACCTCCACGGCTTTGTAACTCAGGCTTTTACAGCGTCCTGTGGCAGTCTGATAATGTTATCTTTTGTGCTTGCACTCAACGCTCCTTTCTTTCTCTCCCACTCACTCCTCTCCTCCTTTCTCTCTCAATCAACTCCCTCTTCATGCATTCTTTTTTTCATCTTATCCTTTCTTATCTTCTTTAGTCCCGGCGATCGGGTGCAGGTCACCGACGACTCTAATGAGGAGTGGTGGAAGGTGGGTAATAAATCATTTGCAAACATCTGTGTGTGTGTGTGTGTGTGTTCATTTGTTTCTGCGTACCTGACTCTTGCGTGCACAGTGTGGATTTTTAGTGCGCAGACGCGTGTGTGCGTGCGTTAAATTCGGGTCTTTAAATCAAACCTTTAATGCGTAACACCTGCTCCATTTTTTGCCTGTCATAAACATGGAGGCAGCCACAGACAGAAATAGAACGTAATTTCCTCTGAAAATTACCAAAAGAGTTTAACATAATGAACTTGAGTAGTGTTGCACCCTCAAAGAGGTCTTTATTGAGTCTGTAATGAGCTTCACTTACTCCCAATGGAAATAAATGGCATCTGCGTGTGTATGTGTGTTTCCGTCCCAGAAAAAGGAGGATGCAACCAGGCTTAACTAAAGTGCAGGAGCGTATCTTCTATCAGCAGACCAGTGTTTACTAGTCTGCGTGGCCCAAACTGAAGCAGCAGTCACGGAACAACTTCAATCAACAAATCCATTCCAAGACACTCTAAATTATGTATAGTTTGTGAATCATCTGTTCATTACTAATGTATAGTTTGTGAGTCACTTCAGCAAACACATCGTCACCTGAGGCGGAGGGTGATAAACAGCGAAATATTGCTGCATACTAATACAGTGCATCATCAGTTTTCTTCGGAAAAATAAAGAGGCATAATCTGTTGTTGTTTTCGGACATATCTTGTTTGCAATCAAAATCAGTAATTACGTTAATTTGTGTAATTGGAGTGTTCTGCCTTCTTAAGTTTTCTCGACATCTGTCTGTGCAGCCACGTTGATTCCCTCCTGCATTAGACGGAGCTGTAATGAAAACCATTTTTTTTTTTTTGTCCCATTGCTATTCATGTTGGGGTGTCAACGAAAGTGCCTCCTTGATCCTACTACTAAATAACTAAACAGACGATAACAGCCCGCAAATGTTCGTCCTCCAGAGACTATATAAATCAGGCAGAAATGGAGTAATCACCAGCCCCTTACAACCAACAGCCAATGTTCCCTGAATAATAATCAAAACAAATATGAAGAAACTTACAAAGCACAATGTCCTCCACCCTCCTCCCTGAACGTGGCGTCGTTGCCGTCGAGCAACTGTGACCGTGACAGGCAGATGTAAATAGTGACTGAATTAGCTGCTGTTGTGTATTCTCCAGGGTAAAAGTGGCGATAGAGTCGGCTTTTTTCCCGCCAACTTTGTGCAGAGGGTCCGGCCAGGGGAGAGAGTGTGGCGAGTTGTCCAGAGTGCCCCCGGCAACCGAGAGAGGGGTCACATGGCTGTGAGGGAATCCCAGGTATAAGTCTTAAATTCTGCTTTTTCCATTTAATTGTATCCTTTTTCATATACTACTGTACAAAGTTCAATCCCTGGTACATGGACTACATGCTGAAATGTGTCCCAGTGCCTGGCACTGGTGTGGGAATGTGTCATTGTGACTGCTTTGAGTACCAAAAGCACTACATAAATACAAGGCCATTTACCATTTACTATACTCGGTTTGAGATGCTAAGATCATCCATTCAAGGAACTTGTTCTGTCTCATGGAGACTTGCAGTAGGCTGGAGTCAACCCAGCATGCCGTGAGTGAGAAGCGGCGTTCGTCCTGATCAGACACCGACCAAATGATTGGCGCTGAAATGCCAATTAAGCACCAAAATGAGATTTTACAGACTTTAAAGGGGAACCACTGTTTTTTACAACCTGGACCTTATTTCTAGCATAAAATACGGTCGTTTACTCACCCAAATAACTTTTGTGTCATTTGCACTCGTTTAGGAAATAATTAGATCAGCGTGTATCCATATAGCGGGAGTGACGGGGCACCGAGACGCAGTCTCTAAATAACACGTTGTCTGCCGCGAAACTCGTTCATTTCGCCAATATTTTGTTATTGTTGGCTTGTCTTCCTGTAATTTGCTACTGCTATGGTTCGTCCACAACCTCAGAATCAGCCATATATTCAGCCATGTTGCAAAAAACTGGCAGTAGCAAATTACAGGTAAACAAGCCGACCGCCGCGGGTGTGCGCGCCGCTCAGAGATGACATTGTCCAGGTCAGAAGACATCATCTGGGGTCTGTAGATTGACCTACATGATGATGATGATAACAGGTAACTACGGACTCAACAGGGATTAGCACTAGCATACGATAACAAAATATTGGTCAAATGAACACAGATAATGCGTTATTTAGAGGCTGCATCTCGGTGCCCTGTCACTCCTGCTATATGGATTTACGTTGATCTTTTTCCTAAACGAGTGCAAATGATACAAAAGTTTTATGGGTGAATAAACGACCGTATTTTATGCCAGAAATAAGGTCCGGGTTGTTAAAAACAGTAGTTCCCCTTTAAGCAAGAACAGCTCACCAGTTTTTTAACTCACCCCAAATTTAGTGATGCTGAACTGCAATGTGTGACTACAACACATAAAATGCTTGGTGTTTAAAGGTAACATCAGCCATAAGTGGTGGGAACTCTGCCAGGCAACAACACTGAGGATAACAATGTGGCAAGCTGAGGACCAGGTGAATTGAAATGGTCTTGTATTTCTATGGCACTTTTCTACCTGTTGGTACTCAAAGAGCTTCACAGTCACATCTACTCACCCACCAGTGCCAGGCAGTGGGACCAACTCAGGATTCAGTGTCTTGCACGAGGACACTTGGGCGTGGGGTGCATGTACCTGGGATCGAAGCGCTAACCCTCTCACAGACAGCCTGCTCCACCTACTGAGCCACAGTCATTTCTCCTTTCAAGTTGTGAACAGGTCATTCATACACTCTCTTCTTGTGAACACGGTAAACACAACCTATTTGAATTCACAATATGTCCCCACACACATAAACATCCAAGACGACACTACACAATGACACTGAGAGATTTCTTTCTAGCACCAGTCTGAAAACCTTTCATGGGTTTATCCTTTTCAAAGATATTCAAAAGAAATTCTGAGAAAATCATTTTCTTCTTATATTCACAGAATACAAAGCAGAAGCCAAGACATAATTAGTTCTAAGCAGGTTTTTGGCAATAAGTGCCACCCATTAACTGTTGGCAACGATAATTCACATACACATGTAAGAAGAAAGATTATGGCTCCCAGTCTCATTATTTTATGCGGAACTGAAATCAACAGTTTCTTTAGTACCATCCTGTGTTCTTCAGAATTTGCCAGCATGCCGTGTTTTAATTGTAAAAATAATTTCTGTCTGGGAAAACTGGACTGGATTGCACATTTTCTGTCTTCTTTAGATTTGCGTGGGGAAGAGAGAAGAGGGCGAGATGTTTTTGAAGCTGAGCAGTGGAAAGAAGAGAGGGCTGGTCCCAGCTGACTCCATAGAGGAGATTTGAACCTCGCCGCGCAGACCACCCTCCTTCCACCTCCCCAGGGACACACCCATCTTCAAACCATCATTGCCACCCCTCCCCACATGACCCCGCAGCAAAACACCAGCCCCAGCTTCTCCAACTGATCAGCACAGAGAAACTCAGAGATCTGGAACAACGACCCTGTATAAACACATGGTTTCCTGTTGGTTGACAGTAAGCCTTTATTAGAGTGTAGTCACGCAATCACCCTGCTCTTAGGAAGGACCTGGTTCCTGTAGGTTTATCAAACTCATTTAATCAATATTTTGTCAGACAAAGTGAGCACAAGTGAAAAATGCTTCAGATTGTTTGCTGGATGCCGGCTCAGATTGAGTTTCTCTAAAGCAAAAAGAAGTCCGCCGACGTGGGAGGAGGCTGAATCCTGTCATGGGAACACGATGCTTCTGTCAGCGTCCTTTTCTTGTTTCTTCCCACTCTGTGTGTCTCATCCCTCTATCTGCTCATTTCAGGGTCTCAGCCCTGGGGACTGTTATCAGCTCCATGTAGTCTGCTACACAACAAGAGGCACTTGCCAAGAACAACCACTGCCAGCCGTGGAAAGCTAAGGCCATGCAGACAGACAGCAGAATCAGATGAAAGGCGTATGCACTATCTGAAAATCCTCAGTAGTTTCTGGCTGCGTTATAGCTGCACTCCCCAGTTTGAGAGTGCCGAAAATGAGAAGATTTTTAAAGGAAAAGCTGAGGCTTTAAGGATCTTTTCACAGGAAACTCAAAACCTATTTTTCCCTAACTATTTTCAGTATAAAATAATGACTAAATTACGCCTCAAAAATGCTTCAGCGTCTTTTGATGTGTGGTATGAGTCACATGGCGGACCCCGTGATTCACACAGAGACAACTTTACCTTTTTGGGTAGCAACGACACAAGAAATTGATCTCCCAGGGATTGTTTGGCAAAATGTTCCTTTCAGTTAATATCCTAGCTGATTAAATGTTGGTGTATCGTGTCTGCTGGCTGATAATATGCAGCAGTGTTTTTGTTGTGTTATTGTTTCAGGAAGAGCAAATTTAAAGATTGTAGGGAGAGAACATATTGGTCATTGTTTGATTGTCGTGAGCACTGAACCAGAAATGTTAACATCTCCCAGTTATAGATGTTACAAGTTGCAGAAGCTGTTTTTTCTGTTTTGTTTTGTTTCTTTCACATCAAGGAGCTAGCTCTATGGGCATAAAAGGGTTTGCTTTCTGCAGAGAGCTGCTGAAGGGCCGCAGCGGGTGTTGCAAGTGTTGCCCAGCATTTTAACATGTTCACTAGAGCTCAAACAGTGGGAAATAAACTGCAGCCAGTCTGCCTGAAAAACAACAACACAATGGGGATCTTTCTGACCGCGACAAGGAGCCTAAGTTTCGCCGACAGCTTCGAGGACACGGGAAAACAGGACGAGGAGGCGGTGCAGCGAGAGGAATGACACGAGTGTTGAACCGTTATGAGTCAGTGTGCGTGCAGGTAGTGTTGTACCCACGGGTGCACGAGTCATCATTGATCAAATGTCAGCCTGTCATCTCCATCTTCCACTCCCCGTTTGGCCTCTCTTGTCCTCTTGTTATTGATGTGACTGGTCAGCTTCAAACATAAACTGAAGACATTTTTGCTTGCATGTCAGTGCACTTCGGGCGGTTTTAACTTCTACAGTTCCATTGATTCAGCGCTTCTCCAGTAAATCTGATGCATTTCTCTAAAAGAACGTCTTGTTCCAGAGAGGAAAATGTTGAAGCGAGACACAGAATGCATTACTACAATGATAAATTATGAAACAGTTTAGCTCATATTTCTGTTTCAGCGATCTAGCTAATATGATCCTTTTTAGTCTACATTTCATTTGTTAAAAAAAAGCTGTGACAAATAAGCTTCTCTTTGTGTAATAACAGGAACAGCACTTTATTTTGTGTCTTTTTTGAATAAGTTGTATTTTTGTTGAGGTATGTTCTTGCTAATAGCTAGTCGTATTCAACGATACTCGTCAGTCGAAGGACTTATTGTTTGTCTTCGTTCGTCAGCAGCGTAAACAGTACACAATCCTGGGAGAGATGCGGTGTCAGAGCAGAACTGGAGTTACCCATGCGAACACCGTCCAATCCTGCATCATGCCTAGTTTTATGTAGTGTCACGTTCACATGTTAAAGATTTCAAAATGTACAGTTATGTGTTTGGATGTTTCCTGAGTCCACATTCCTTGGTTGGCCACATACCTCAATAAAATATCTTTGCAAAATATTGTCTGCCCATTCCATGTTTGCAGTCGGTGACATGGTATTCGTCAGTTCGTATGGTAGAAGGCATGTCGCTTTTGGGGTTTTTCTCATAATCTGGAGAGTGGGGAGCTAGTAAATGAGGCCACTTTAATGGCAAATTTCAGTGGTGGCCGTGCATAATGCACGACCCTCCAGCCACAAACACATGCTGCTCTGCACAGAGGAATGCCAAAATGATGCAGCTGCAATATAAATAGCACTTAATAGCATTGCTGGAGGGACTGTAATACCAACCTCTTTACTTATTCCCATACAGCTGCATAAATCTGACATTTGAGCAAACAGACAAATCAAGAACTGCAGATTACCATACATTTAAAATCTTGTCATTATACAGTACATGCACTCACTCACCAGTGAAATTTGTCCTTCGAGACTCTAGCTAAGCTACATAAACCAGAAATCGAATTAGACAGAGGCCCATGTGAGTCTTTGACTGTCACCGGCAGGAGGCTAAACTATTAGCAGCGTTTAATATAGGTTTAAAGATGCGGATAATTGTGTGCCTGGCCGTTTTGAGTGACAGATGGGTGCCATTGCAGGTTGCTAGTTTTCTGTCATTCACCCACCACGGCTGAGCCACAGAGAAACTTCTGACTAGCCACTGAATAGCATTTTAGTGATGTAACAACACTGAAACTTAACCAGTGCACAAGTACAGTATAAGTGCTTATTATAGCGTAGGCCACCTGTGTATGCTAGGACACAGGATCTGTGTAGATCTATTGCTGGGGAATAAACCAAGCTTAAGATTCAGGCCCTGCCGGGATGACAACCACCAGAGCCACCCCGCTGAGCTTCAAAACCGGTGCTCTTTCCAGGTCTTTCCATCTTGACTTTGCCAGTATTGGCATGCTTTATAGCGTTCACTGTCAGTCTTTCTTTTTGCGGTTGCTTTGCAGTATTTGCCAGTACTGGAAAATCAACTTTTCCTCAACTCAGTCAGACTTGAAGCATAACTGATCACCACCAACTGAGATTGAAAACATTGAGGATGTGCAGAAGTTTCCACTGAGACTACTTGAATGTCAATATGCTGTAAGGGGTTATCATGGAATTTTTGCTCTGTGACGCCAAAAGGAGTTTTGCCCATGCCAGTTTTAAAGACTGCAGCTTATTCATGGCTGCTTGAATGTCATCCTCTCCAATGTAGATTTATTTTTACTGTATTTGATTTATGCTCAGAGGTGGTTTGCAGTTGGAGCAGAGCTGTCACTTTTTGCATCATGTGAACTTCTGCACGAGGTATTCTTACCATGTAAAGTCATATACTGAACCATGGGATGCAATCATAACAATCACATGGCTTTCAGAATACTTCGTTGGATTCAGGGATTGTTTTTTGGCCCTTTTTGGAGATTTAAAGCTCAGTCCACATTCCACTTGCTTACTTGTGTTGACGTTAGCGTAGATGAACATATTTTTACTTTTAAGGCTAAATCTGTGTTTGATTTTCAAGTGTAAATTTGGCTTTGGTACTAACACCTAAGCAAAAGAATATCTGTTGTCTTAACAGAGGCGATCTTTGGATGGCTGCGTTTTACCACCAATTGTGGCTGCTCCATACCTCCATTAGCACTTGAGAGTGCTGCCCATCTGCTGTGACTCACAGCACGGCAAGTCCTCTCGAGCTGATGAAACTTTGCCAGTGTGGGAGAGCGTTGTTGAACAGACCCATCTTTCTCTCCCTTCTCTAATCCTCTCATTTCGTTTTTTTTTTTTTTTTTTTGGCTTGATCAGTCTCTCTCTCTCTCTCTCTCTCTCTCTCTCTCTCTCTCAATCACTCCCTGCCTCGTTTCGTACTCTCACTTTACAGACGTTCACACAGACCTTCATATTCTCCCCTGCTTGTCACTGTCTCAGACTCCTGGCTCTTTCTGCGCCTCTCTCCCATCAGTTTCTGACACAGACTCTTTCTTTCTTGCATCAGTCTGGCTCTCAGTTACAGTGGAGATAAGCAAATAAAGGAATCACTATCCATTTCCTTTCTCCAGCTCCTGTTTTGACATTGCTTATGATTAAAGTCATTGTTCGGAGGCTCTATCCGCGCCTCACCTGATTGAATTATAAAGAAATATCTGAGGATGTGAGAAAGCTTCTGAGAGTGAAATTGTCTATTAATAATGCCTCATTTCACCTGGCAGCTCAGGCTGAGGTTGGCGATGAGGTTGACTTTCTAAGGCAGTAAAGAGACAGGAGGGGGATAATTAAGGCCGGGTGTAAATGTGGTTATTTCTGAAAGCTGGGCCGGCCTCATATCTAGCTGACCCTGCACAGACCCTGCAGGGGCTTGCTAGTGCCACTATATAATAAATGTCCACTATCATTATTCAGAAAGTCCCCCGTTGTTATTATTGCATTTCATGACCTTTGGAGGTGCCTCCAAGCAAGTGTTGGGACTAACAGCCTCTGTGCCTTGTGTCATGGTTCAGGTGAACAGAGGGTAGTAACATCAGCAGCGACAGACAAACACAGAGGGGCGAGAGAGGAGGACAGAGAGTTCAAACGGCTGTGCCGAACACCATGTTCCTTGTCTTTTGTCTCTCGTTTATGGAGATACAAAAAAAAATGACCAGCCTGAATGTAAACTGTTCTAATTAAGTGGAAAAGCAAGCGTTAAATAGATCATTTTACAAGCAATAATAGGGAAGTCATTTGCACAGTGGAGCTCAGCGGTGTATCACAGATATTTCAGACATTCAGAAATTACTAGAAAAGTTAGTAGTTCTAGTTCTAGTAGTTACTAGAAATATAAACATTTTTAGGATTAAACACATTATTCACTAAGATTTAGACCAGAACATAGACACCAATCTCACATACGTATGGTTAATATGAAGCTATCGCTAGCAGCTGGTTAGATTAGCATAGTACAAAGACTGGAAATAGAAGAAAACATTAGTTCAACTGTAACAAGATCGGCCCAGCTCGCATATTACCCAGCTAGTTAATCACTCTTGGTGTAAAATGCAAATAAGCCTATTTCCCAAAGGCTGAATATTTCTTTTGTGCAGTAGTGAGGTGATCTTTTTTGCAGAATTTAAGTGTAATACAGTTAAATATCCCTCTTGCCAGTTAGGCATTTGTCATCATACTTGCATATTGTCTATATATGGCAGACGAAATCTAACATTCAAAAGTGCTACAATAACATAAAACACAAACTTATATTTAAGATTAAGGCATGCCCTGCAGAAATACTCCCACTCCCAGTCATACTTGTTTAAAAATATATTTTTCCTTACGTTTCCTAATGCCATCTAATTTACAACATATGTTCGCAGCAGCCTTGATCTCCTCATAAAACATAAATAAGCCTACAATACATTTTTACTCGAGTGACTGCCAAAAATCAGAACCAGGCTATGATAAGATCTGTAATGACTGGTCTGAACTGGCGAATGTTAACAAAAGTTTCTCTCTTCTAATCCAAAGCAGAACAATTTCCAGTCCCTGTCAGCCACCGCGCCAAACCCACCAACACACACGTATACATACACACATAGGCTCTCCCCTCCTTTGTGGATCTTTTTTTTTAAGTATGCAATTTTCACACTTTCTGATTCTAGAGGGAGGAAGCGGGCGATTATCGAAAGCAAATAATGACAAAAGCAGCCATCAGGGGAATCCGACTGCAAAAAATAGAGCTCATCAAATGAATAGTCGTTCTAAGAATAGCGGGTAATCATAGGTTTCTAAACGTACACACACACAGGCCTGTCACCGATACTGGCTGACACAAGCATAAAGAATTATTTCTTCAGCTGCGAGTACAACATACCATTACCCTTCTTCATTCTGTCTCGCCCACACAGCAGTGAATGCAGTAAAATAATCTGTCTTTGACATCAAGCTACCACACAAACACAAATAAATGCACAATATCTGCAGAAAGACATAGACATTAAAAGTCATTAATAATGTGGCGCCATGTATGTATTTTAGCCCAGGGGCAGGGATGAACTAATCATACCATAGGGTATGGTATACCATATCATATCATTATTTCTTTCTTTTTTTAAATCCCCTCTATTTATTTTTATTTTTTTCCTGTGTTGCAAAGAACATAGTAAAAACGCTAAATGTCATAAAGGAGAGACAAATGTCAACACTGAAGCGTCTCGTTGTCCAAGACACACAAGATGACAAGCTTGAAGCTGAGATGCATCAAGTGCACAATCCAAAAAAGAAAAAAAAAAAAGAAAATGCAGAGTAAGCCGGCTCACCCTGAAACCACTGACCGTCTATTTATCTCTCACACAGCTTCAAAACAAACCTTGCAGAAGACGTGTTTCGCTCCAGCTATGCGGGCGAATGCATAAGGGATTAAGGAGGAGACAAAGCATCACAGAGCCATCAGGGGGATAAACTAAGTTTTGGAGAAGATTGGACCACTGCTCATTTTTGCTTTTAAGAGAGAAGAAGAACATAAACATCGTTGGTCATGTGTCCAGTCAGATGTTTGCTCTGGTGCTGACAATGCTTACAGTTGAGCATGAATCATGGTGAGCAACTGGAGATCTCAAAAATAAAAAATAAAAAAAATGAGGTTTGAAATTTAGGAGCTCTCAAGTTAAAGGCTAATAGCATGTCTCTGGTCTGTTCCTTTATTTGGAATAAACATTCGGCAAGATGCTTGCACACTGAACAGGTTCCTTGTACATTTTTCTGATGATCCTGCACCCAGTTCATCAGCCCACAATAATTAGTTATGTTAAACTGAGTGTTACATTTAGACAGATGTCTAAAGAAAGCATTTGGAAAAGAAAAGTTGACAATTAGCTGCTTTTTAGAAGATGGGTGATTGTAAATTGACAAAATAGTGCACCCATACATAATGTAAATGCTAAAATGTTCATAATTTATAAAAGAATTTACAAAAGACTAGCAAGCAAGCGGCATTAATGCTATGTCATGTCAGGTCATTCATTCACACACGCTTGTTCTCTTTGCAATATGCATGCTATTCTTAACATGGAGCACTATTCAGCCACAACTTCATTATGCATGATTCAGGTGTATTTATTTCTCAATAGGGACATTATTATTATCCTAGGAAGCTTATAAACTGAGCGTTTCTCAGCAGCAGGTGAAAGGCTGCAGATGTAAATCGCACTGGCTGGATCGTCAGGCAGACAGACAGGTGGCTGGGTGAGGTCAGTCACTCCATGACCAGACAGGAGATATGATGATTGGAAGTGACTGACAGAGGAGGAGGAGGGAGGCAGGCAGGAGGGCTGATGCCCCCACCGTTCCCTCTGCAGAAAATAATACCAGAGGACGTTGGTTTGACTGTGATTCAGCGCTCGGTAATGATGACTAATGCTTCTAACGGTCTCCTGACTCATCAGTCTTCTTCTGTGTCTTATGCCATTAGCAGGACTCCTCTCGCCCGGTGTGTTCTATTCAATTTCAATTCAATTTTATTTATATAGCGTCAATAACAATACAAATCGTCTCAAGACGCTTTACAAAAACGTCTGCCCCTGATCAGCGCTGATTAGAGGTAGAAAAGTATGGACGCCACGCTCCTGTGAATCGGTGATTGCCCTACATTTGTTTAACACATTCTCTCTCTAATTAAAGCGAACTGTGACCCTGCATCCCCTGCACACACACACACACACACACACACACACACACACACACACACACACACACACACTTCATGATATGCTGTATTAATGAAACATGAGCTTCGCCCGCCCCATTGAGCCCTATCTCACTTTCTTGTTGCTCTTCTCTGTCTCTCCAAGAGTTTGCTGCCAGAGGCGTTGCTCATGGTGAAGCACTGGTCTATGAGCTGAAAATGCTGCAGCACACACACAGACACACACACGCACACACACACACACACACACACACACACACACAAGGGTGTTATAGTGAACAACTCACGTCATCCTTCTCTCTACACAGATGACCTTTACTTTAGTCAGAAGAAAACTGATAAAATGAAACTGTGTTGGAAAAGAACACGAACCTCTTCTCAGTTTCTCACAGGTTGTACCTCAGTCTTTGCATCACACGCTTCAACTGCTGGTACAGCATTCACATTTAAACTAAAAGGTCCATCATTAACAACAGTTGACTCAGTGAAAGTTATCAGGTCAGTTCATCTCCAGACATTCTTGCTGCTCACTTGTCCATATTTAGTTGAGGAAGATGTGTGAATCCCTTATTTCTCAAAAGAAATGATTTAAACATTATCATAAGCTGTTTTAGCGTTCCTGTTCTGCACTTAACTTTGATTCCCATTTCGTTTGATCCCCGCTGAATTGCTTTCTCTACTACAATGAGATTCTTTCATGCAAAGCTGCAGATGAGACAGGCTCCTCTCAGATTGCTGGTTCGTGTCAGTCTAACCTTTTCCTCCTCTGAGGCTGCTGAGCTCATGTAAACTAATCCCTCAGAATTACATGGCTGTTAATTGAACACTGGCCCACCCGCTGCTCTAAGTGCATTTTCCCTTATAATGATTAAACAGCAGGTTAAAATTAATCAGTGTCTGACATAGATCCAAGACATGCGCAAACACAAAGACACAAAAATGTAAGCTGGAGAAAAATTAATAAAACCAGAATAGAGATGTGGAGCATGTCAAGGTTGGTTTAATCAAGTTTTCACTATTTGGCAGCTTGGATCAATCATTGTAATGGCCACATTTTTATTTATTTATTTTTTCATGTGAAGATGTCGTAAAACAAGACAACTGTCACATTACCCGACTTGATCGGTTGCAGCACTTTTAATTATTGGCGGAGCTTGGCTGCAGCACAAGGTTCTTATCGGAAGCTTTGATTGATGAAGCAGCAAACACAGTGGATATGAGGAAATAAGGACAACGCTGGATGTTGTAATGTGAATGTCAACAAAAGGAAGTGTAATCAAATCTAAATTGGCGCCTCTGGTAATCAAGTCTCATCTCAGGCAACACAAATCATTAGCTAAGAAAATTACAGCCTATCTGATCAAAATAACTGGGATAGTCTGCCTGGATAAATCATGTCAGTGTGCTGTTTTCAGATACCCTTTTTTAGATTTGTGACTGAATCATGCAGATCCTTGTCACACCGAAGGCACTGTATGGGTTTTCTCAACCTTCACCATTGATCCATCGTCAGCATGTGGACACGTGACTCACTGCAAATCAGCGTCACTTTATTTTGTGGCTGCAGAGCTGCCTGCAATATACTATACAACACAAGATACAGAGCAATTTGTTGTGCATAAAGGATGAATAACAATTGTCACTACCTCTGCCTGAGACATAGAAATATGCTACCTTTTGTATGCCCTCTTCATACATTCATCTCACAGAACAAATTTTTTCACAAGAATGGGAAGTGAAGCTGCAGGGATTTCAAATTGCAAAAGAATCGCTGGAAATTTTGCGAGCGAATATTTTGCCATGAAAATAATCTCATCCGAAGACAAAAAGAGATCATGAAAAGAAACAGCAGACAGAGCGTGACATGACATGAATTAATGATGGAGAAAATGTGATAAACAGCCCACTGCTGATGGTGAAGTCACCAAACAGTGCTTACAACAAAAGGATGACAGGGAAAAACAAGCTCTTTCTGTCATGCCAGTGGACCAAATGTGCAGGACAAATAGTCAATAATTCAGCGCTCCAGTTGAGAGAAAAGCCTCCAACACAAAGTGATAGTCTGAGAACAAACACTATCAATCTAGGCTTTTTTTTTTTTGGTGGCTTTCAGTGTCCTGGTCACTGCTGTGCCTGTGCCAGTTTCCTAGGAACGGGGGCATCCTGCTTGGATATCCGGATTGTGAACCAGATAAATTGGTGTATGCAAATATTTTTTACCAGCATAAATGAAGATACTCTGTCCCACTGTTTGTGTTTATTTCCCGTATCTCTGCTGCTTTTGCATCAGCAGCTACTCATGTAATAACCTTCTGTTACTGAAGGCAAGCAGGCGAAACTGGGAGAAGAAAGTGGGCCTTTCAGATTGATCAAACATTCATGAAGGAACATAACATCTCAAGTAAAACCTACGTGCGGTAAGAAGCAATAAAATAATTGCTACACTTTGTTGCCCAAAGGTCGGCGATGAAGGCTGTGGAATGGATAGGGTTAATTTGACGGACTATAAGGTCATGTTGGTCTCTTGGGTGCGTGGCATGGATTCATTTCACTGTTCAAATAAAACTTCACCTCAGGTGTCTCATTTGTTAGTCAGTAAAGCTTCAGAGATCACATGCTGGAATTTCATCTCTAAAACCAATCTTTTTTTTAGCCGTGCTGTCAGCACAGCTCTTGGGGGGGCATTGTCAGTGCGCCACTTTGGTCCTTCTTCAAATATTTGAGCAACCACAGCACAGACTGACGTGGAATTTTACTGGTCCACACAGGAAGAGTGAGTTTGGGGATCAATGACTTTTCTTTTGGTCATCATCATGCTTCTGATTGCCATGGCATTTGGTACGCAAACTCAAGTCTGCAAAATAAAGTGTAATAACTTTAGTGATTTATAACACAATTACTGTCTGCCAAGTACATAGCATGAGACAGTCAAGGGGAACGTTTGGAAGTTAAATCTGAAAGAGATGAAGTGGTTAACCACGGGACCATCCTGCTAGACCTCAGCCTTAAAGGTGAAGAATATTGGTTAACCAAGTCTGCAGCTGACTTTTGCAAGCTTACCCTGTGACTTTCTCCCATGCAGTATGAGACAATTAGCATGCTGACTTCAAGGCACTGCTTCAGGATAGCCTCACAGAATGTCTACAGACTTAAATTTTGCTTAAGGCAATGGTTGTTCGCTATTTTTTATATCCTGGGTCAAAAGATGTCTGTCAGAAAAGTTCAGATTAAATAGACTTTCCAGTGGTAGAGGTCTATTCTCAGTGTCTGGAAAAGATATTTGAAATATTTTCATACTGGTGTGTTTCATTGGCACTCATTGCGTGGAATAAATTGCCATGGAGCTGCTGTGCTGCATGCTCTGAGGCTGGCAGAGGCTGCTGAGCATTTTTGCACCTGTGCACAAGGCTCATCTTGTGGTTGTTTTGTTAATCCTTTCGGTTTAGCAAGCACGTAGTTGTGTTACGGCTTTGAAAAGCTCTCATCAAACAGGGCCATGGGAAAAGGGAGAAAAGGGAGGGTAGAAAAGGTTTTGGGTCAGCTATTCTGGAGGAAGCCAGCTAAATCAGGGCATGACGACTGTATGGTTAACCTACTTTGATTTATCTCCTTGTTTCGTGATTTTCTGAGGCTATGGTTTTTCTCTTGTATTTTCTGTGACTGAGACAGGTTATAAAATGAAAAAAGAAAACACCATTACTTCAAACTACTTTGCAGATGATACCAGAAATAACTTTAAAATGGTTTATTAAATGCTTTGTATAATTGTACAACTACTATGATAAATTACTATAATAAATCGGGTTATTATATCAACTTTCCTACCATTAGAGTAACCAGACATTTACCTTGAATGCTATTAGTTGTTGATACAGGACGTGTGTCCTTATTACTGACTGATTGTTGCTATAGAGGTTGAATGCAGTTATTGTTCCTTTGCACAAAAGTGTCCGGGCAAAAAATATACAGTTTTTTAGTAAGTGCTGTTACGAGACATCATTATCTCCCGGCAGGTTTGTAAAAGTATTGCAGAAAAAGAGCTCTTGTGTTACCATGTTATGTGTTGGTGGTAAAAACATACACATATACAAAAGATACAAGAGATATTAGCTGAATCATTTTTTTTGCCTATCAAGCCACTCATTCAGTTCAGGTCGCTGCAATTTCATCGAGAAGCTTTCGTCATCGGGATAAAAATGATTCACAACGGGACAAAGGTGACTGGGGTGGTTTATTGGTACATTTTTGCCTTTGAGTGGGCAAAAAACACTAGAGAAATGAACACCACCTGCAATTAAGGTAAGATTTATGTAAATAGACCATTTTTTATAGACTGAGTCACAGAGTGAGGGTTAAGTAGAGAAGAGTGTCTCACCTCTTTGGATTCACCTTGATTCTCAAATACATTTTTTACATTTACTGCTTTTTGGAGAGGATAACAGTTTTAGATGAATTCCAACATATGATCAGTGCTTGAGTGTTTTTACATTGTTTTAGAAACAGACGTTACATTCCTGTGTAAAGAGATTACAGAACCATTCATGTTGAATTGCAATGCAAACTGAAATTATTAGGACAGCCCACTAAATCTGAAACATACAACAATACAGTGGTAACATGCATGTGCAAGTTAAGATGAAGGAAGTGCAAGTTCATGCACAAGCATTAATGAAACAATTGAAAAATTAATTCATGAATTTTAAATGAGTGTCTCACACTTGAGACTGTTGAGACTTTCCTTCAGCAAGATGCAAAAAAATCAACCTCAGCACGTTACTGAAAAGGTCACTGTGTGGACAGTATTGACATGGCCTTTCCAGAGAGCCAGAGGGGGATGATGAGGGTATGGTTAAGAGTGTGTGATTCAGTTTGATAGTAACATAACATCAGGCAGCCTGATTGCTCTCGTAGGACTTTGTGGGAAACATCAACTCTGCAGTCAACAAGGAACTAACACTCGAATGTCCACACCTGCTGAACATCTGCAGGCACTGTCCTAGTTGTCCTAGACAGGAACCTTGTTTACTGTGTTGCATCACCAGAGAAACAAGGCCAGCATCTCAGATTCCTGCGTCTGTTGACTCTGAAAGCCATGCTACACATCCTCAGCAATATTACAGATCACAGCATGTGATTGATGCTATCTGCGCTTTGTAAATTACACTCTACAAAGGCATGGCTATACAATAACTACAGTCAAGATATTTGTGGATGGTACAGACACAGCATTTTTGCTGTGCACAAATGGTCTCGAATGCTTTTACAGAGCATGGTAATGGTAAATGGTAAATGGCCTTGCTTTTATATAGCGCTTTTCTACCTATTGGTACTCAAAGCGCTTTACAATCATAGACACATCTACCCATTCGCTCACACAAGCACACACACATTCACACACCAGTGCCACGCACTGGGAGCAACTGGGGGTTCAGTGTCTTGCTCAAGGACACTTCGGCATGTGGCACATTCCGGGGATCGAACCGCTAACCCTCTGGTTCGTGGACAACCCGCTCTACCTACTGAGCCACAGCCGCCCCCGCATGCAGTTCAGCTGTTGTAGGATAGGTTAATGTATAGGACCTAAAGAGGTAGGGCTGCAGATACGGAAAGAAGGTGGCTAGCCTGAGGCTGCAAAGAGGAGGACCTTTGGCATGTCAAAGAAAAATACAGCAGTAAAGATATCATTCGAACTCAGCTTAACAAGTTCCTTCTTAGGAACAAGAAATTAGTTGCTTAAAACACAGAAAAGAACCTTTTAAAATGTGAAACCCATTGATTTTAAAAGGGATATTTTATTTTCTGTAAGGTCATTCCTTACTTGATGGTAGAAAAACATTATTAGAGAACAACTGCCAGTGACCTCCATCAGTAGATGTTATTCACTTTGCGTTAATTCATATAACCTTGATAAGTGGCTGCAAACTAAGGATGCAACAAAAGAAATAAGAAGGTAACTTTTTAGACAGATTTTAAAGAGTGACGAGTTTCTCTTTGAGAAACAGGGGACATTTTCCATTTTTCTTCCCCCTCATTGACTTTGTTTTTTGTAGCCTTATTAGTAGTAGTCTTATTCAGATAGTCTAATCCATTTTTCACAGTTATTGTATACACACACATGCAGTCTAATGCAATCAAATTTAAATGCTTTAAAGTCTGCTTTTATGATGCCTACAATTTTCAGATTTTGCTGACGCTATCATTGTGTCGCATTAGCTACTAGAAAAGAGATTTTTCATTTTTATGTAGCCTATGTGTGTACGTATTTATTGTTCTTACCTTTTACATAGGCTACACGAGGCGGGAACAGACTATTATAAAAACATATGAATATACTGCAGTCTAGTACAAGACCTCAATAATTAAATAAACACATAACTGAAGGTAACATTTACTGATTGAACAGGTGTATCTAATTAAGTGTTCACAATAGGCTTGAAGCTCCGCCCCCATATTTTCTTCGGGTACAGTCCGACCGGGTCCGACTATGAATTCTCTTTCTGGATGTCCACCAAGCCGGAAATAGATGAAGGTGCGTATACAGTCAATGGGTGTGTATCTTTGCATTGTACCTCATTCGCTTGTAACAGTGTCTTTACTTGTAGTTTTTCTGCAGCGTTAAGGATACTTGGCCTTTTTGTCACCGCAAAAGCTCCTAGCTTACACTTTCTGTAAACTAAGCTAGCATTAGCGCCTGTCTTGCCTTCCATTTGTGTGGAGGCTGTTCTTGCTCCGTTTGTTGTCTGTGTACATGTCATGGGTGCTTTCTGGATAAGCTCCAAATCCATGGTAGATTTACTCAAATTACACGCATTAACTGCCTTTTCATGCAACCAAACCAAACGTTAGAGGCCCCACTGTGGAATAAAGGATTCTTATCTTATAACCCTCAGTTGTACAAATCACACAGCTGAGTCTCATCTACTTTGTGTTCAGAGTCCCATCCACCTCCAAAGTGACATGCTCTGTGACTCAGCTCTTACTCATGTGCAGCGCTTTGTTCATATTTAATGAGCTTCAACATGTTCAGCAAATGTCAACCAATGTGCCAAAGCAAGCACAAAAAGATGCAAGAGGACAGCAGCTGTTTCAGTGTGCCAACAATGAAGTGCTTTTTCCCCCCCATTGCAATTAAAGGACACTGAACAAATCTTTGTCCTGGAGATGATCCTCCAACAGCTGCTACTGATGGGGCAGACCTCCAGCAGAGCACCTATACACCCAGCTTTTAAAATACCACACTTAATGCAAAATACAACTTATTTTATTGGGTCAACAATGTCATTTTTTTTATCATAAGCATTTCAGTTCAGACTTGTCACTTTCTGAATTCCTCAAGCTTGACATATTCTGTCAAGTCACATTCAAATAATTACTTTGAAATTTAAATATATTAATGTATGTCAGCTACATTAAAAAACAAAAAAGACCCAATTTCTGACTTCTTCAACGTTAAAGAAAAACAGTCCAACTCAAGTCTAAAGACATAGCACTCAGCTTGATCTGATGCAGTTTCATTTAACCTTCTACTGGTGCAACTGCAGGCTTCTCCAAAGCCCGAGGTGGTTTGATACCAAACAGGTTGCGGAGGTTGACTTCTGGGTCAACGTAGTGAGGGATCTTGCGTTCACTGAAGAGCCCTGAGAGGTTGGTTTCCACTTTGGTACGTCTGGAGATTCTCATGCGCAGGGCAAAGAGGCGACCCAGGTTTTCCTCCACAAGGGGCAGATGATGTCCATTCAAACGCCTCTGCCAGGATTTCTTAGGTCGGCGACGTTGCTGTCAGGTTGAAAAAAAGATACATTTTTCAATCATTAAGTGACCAAAACCCCAGTTTTCTGTCACTTGTTCGGAAAGCCATAGTAGCTGGCTTTCAACAGGTTTACAGAGATCAGCAATGCCTGGCCACACTGACTGATGTGAGGACTTACTTTTAGAGTGGTGACGCATGGGTCATGGCGAAGCAGATGTCTGTTCATACTCTCCTGTGGAATAAAACCATCAATGTAATACACAAGTTAAATTAAATATAATTTACTCATGTTCTAAACAGCCATCAATTAGTGCCATTTTAACTTCAGATTTGACTTGATCTGTACAACCACTTTCAGGAAGTCACATTTTTATATACTCACCCGCATAGCAAACATGCGTGGGCAGTCAGGGAAAGAGCATTTGTATTTGAGAAGGTCAAGGTGCCCTTTGCGAATGTGATGCTGCAGGTTAAAGGTGGTAGAGAAGTAGGCCTGGCAGTCTTCTCTGGGACAGACCAGCACAGGCTTATGGGAAGCATGGATCCGTTTGTGCCTCCGCAGAGCATCCACTTTCTTAAACACCTTCTTGCATACTTGGCATGTAAATGTTGCTAAAACATCATTGGAAAAAGGCAGAATTATTAACCAGCTGTCCTTTGCCCCCAAGCAGTAAGTTTGAAAACAAACTTCCTCAAACATTTGGACAAGGGTTCAGCAGTTTTTGTACTATACAGTACACTATACAGTGACATATTCACCTGGATGTTTTGCCTTATGCTTCTGAAGTTTCCCCCAAGTGTATTCGTGTACCTGGCAGTTAGCAATAGGGCAGCGGTAACCTGCAGGGACCAAAGAACAGTGCATCAGGAAGTAAATATCAATCCTTTAAGGAAACATAGACCATGTTTATAATTCATCTTAAAAGGAGCATCCACAATGAAGGGCTACCTGCGAATGCAGTCACAACTTCCTTTCAATTAGGACATTTTCAAAGGGATGCAAGATGAAAGGACCCCTGTTAAGTTCCAAGTAGACCCACCTGCATGCTTTTTCTCATGGGCTTTGCGGGCGATGTGGGAGTCGAACGTGGCAGAGCATCCATCCTTGGAACACCTAAGTACCCCACCAGAGACAGGCAGAGGTAAAAATAAATTTAACCAAGTCACCAAGGCCACACCCACTCAGTCTGTCCCTAGTTTGTCTGCAGAAGATCTTGGGCATCAATTTACAAGACAAAGTTAAGTATTTCTATAGTAAGGCATCAAGTTTTCTGAGGCTAAACAAGATTGACATACTTGGTCTTAACAGGCACTTCATGCTCCTTTAAGTGCAGCTTAAACAGTCTGCGCTTTTTGAAAGTCAATGAGCATTTGGGCTGGTTACACTGTAGAGGAAAACATTCCAAGTGGTTAAAATGACCAAAAACTTGAAATGCAGGTAACTCATCCATATGAAGAGCAAGGGGCGCTGGTGGTTAATATGTGCCATTTTGGCGCCATCTGGTGGATACATTCATATTAGACAAACCTTGAAATACTTATTTTTGTCTTCATGAGCGTAGCGCACATGCCTCTTCAGTTTGCTTGTGTCGAAGAAAGCCATTGCGCAGCTGGCAAACTTGCATCTGCAGAAGTAAGAAGGTATAATGTGTGGAAGGTTGAGGACAGCAACAAAAGAGATAAGACATGTTACCTACTTGAACTGCTTCACTCCTCTGTGCTTGAGCATGTGGCGACTCAGGTGGGATTTTCTGGAGAAACGACTGCCACAGCCAGCAATTGTACACGGACACGGGCGCTGCGGACATTCTCACTTAGCAAAACTCCAAATATCGCTATATTTTTTAGTTTGTAGATTTGTGGTGCACCTTTGGATATGTAAATCTTTGCCTTACCTCCCCGGTGTGCACGGTCTCATGCTCTTTCAGCTTCCTCTGCTTGGTGAAAGTTGCTCCACACTCAGCGTATGTGCATTTTAACAGCGGCCGCACCGGTTTCCCACCGTGCACACTGTTCATTTTCCTCCAACAGCTTTCCGCAACGCTTCACCAAACTACACATGTAATGGGAAGGGCGCCGCTTTTGTCAGCCTTTCTTATAGCCTCCTGGAAGCGCTTAATTGTTAATTGGAAGCGTCGGGTCACAAGCGCTGAGTCAGACTTCAGTAAACTCAAAAAGCAAAGCTGAAAGTAATTACCTTAACTGCCCTGCAGAGCCCAGCTGCAGCCAAACGCACAAATCAGCACATGAAGCCTCTATAAGGGCAGACAGGTTCTGCCCGACGGTTCAGTGAAAGGAGAAAGAGGAAAACAATAGATATAGGCTATAAGTTAAATAAGTTAATGTAGCAGCACTATAAGAAGCTATAGACATTTACCTAAAAATAAACAATAAACGTAAAAGCCTGTACAACCTATTTCGAAAAGTTATCAGTTTTATTTACTTATTGACTTGATTTAAATGCATGTATCTAGCTGTAATAGTGCTCTGTGAACGCTAGAGGCCAGTGTGTCTCTATCGCACAAGGCTCTTCTGTTCTCAGCGTGTAAATATGAATTAAACGTGTTCAGTTTTTTACATTAGTTGTAAAGGATTACACCTCATTTGTGTCTTTCAGATTCAGCAGTAATTGTAGCCAGCTACACTGTCTCTGTTGAATTTTAAATGTGGGAGTCCTCGGTTGAGACTTCTTCATGGGTTCCCCAACTTTCCCTTCTGAAGAACCTCCAGGCAAAGATGGCACAGGCCTCAGATCTCCATAATCGAAGGGAGCACCTTTCTTTTTCAAGTTCTGCTGTGAGTATCACTTGGATATCTTCAAAAGTATTACTTGAGAAATTAAACTTTTATTACCAAGTGAAGCTCATCTCTGAAGACTGCTCATGGACTTCTTATACTTTTTATCGGTGAGCTGTACCACTGCTGCATCCCTAATTATCTGCATCCACGCGGTGTGATCATTGGCCAAACTGTTGCAAAGGACACTGGAGATTTTGAGGATGTTTTAATACAGATAACGGCAGAAAGGTCTTTTTGAACTCATGCCTATCTTGAGAACCGCAACATCCCAGCAGCCTTGGAGGAGGTGCATATTTGGCCCTTGATGCTGCTGCACTCCCCCTGATGTTCACCCCTCCATCCCTTTCCACATTCTCTCATTCCCTGTTAGTCTCAAAGGGGGGTGAATGAAATATTCAGAGGGGGCTGTCAGTGCACAATGTGCCTCCATTAGTGGGATGTGTTGCAGGACGGCTGCTAGGAGACTAACTGCATCAAGGAAGCCAAACCCTGCAGGTCAGAGGGCTGAGACTGCAACACATGGAGGACTGCAGGTCTCCAGTTTTTAACGTTCAATTGATCTCCAGTTAAGATTCCCAGTAGATTATAAGCTGGCTCAGTGGCCTGTTGACACATGCAATTAAAATCATACATCACACAGGTTTTCCTGTCACTAGAATATTGATATCACAGTTAGATATCTGCTTCAAAACCTCTGCACATGAAAAACTACACTGTTTCTACTGTTTAAACTACACTGTCGCATTTTGATTTTCTGCAACTCCGTGAAACCCATTTTTTTCAATATATTCCACTTATCACAAAAGTAATGTGGCAATATTGATCAGTCCGGCCACATCAGCCACAGTGCTCATATTTAACTCAAATGTCACTTCTTATTTGAGTCTGTGTGAAATTTGGTTTTATTTTTTATAAGTGTATCAGCAAAAAATAGTTGTTAATAGATACATGTGAATGACAAAAATATCCCAAACTGTTTGACTTGGTTACCACAGAAACTAACAAATAGGGTCTGTGCTGTATTTGTCAGGGTGGTTGTTGCGTTCAGCTGGAGTGTCTCTCATATATCGGGACACACCTTCATCCTCTGCAGACCTGTACTCTTCGTGTCACTGCATTCCGCCATTCTCGTCCATTCATACCCTTATACTCTCAGAAAATGAATGAACGTCCCTGACCGCCTTCATGGCTTTTCTTCGGCCGTGGACTTCAGCCGTCGTGCTGTCGCATCCTCTCCCAGCGCAGAGCTGCATGGCAACGGGAGGAGGAGGCTGATCGGGATGAGGGAGGGTACCACGGTCCCACGTGTCCTCCTCGCCGCAGACCCAACGCACTTCGCTTTGCTTCCCCATCCCTTCGTTTCCGCATACCGCATATACACACACGCATACAACCTCATCCATACACCCATACGGACCCGCGCAGCCTTGCGGAGCAATGCATCCGCGGCGCGCACTCTCCCGTTCCTCACTATTTCCTCAGTGATCAATCTCTAGGCCTGTATCGATCACCTCCGCTACAGGCCCGTGATTCATTTTTCATCATTGTGATATGCAAATCCAAATTCTCCGTAGCAGTGCTGGCCGGAGCTGAGAGGGGGAGAGATGAGAGGACGCGCATCATCAGATGTTTAGCAGATTGACTCTGGATCTTCGCCATCATTCCTGCGTTTTTTTGGTCTTTTTCCTCCTCTCCATCTGCCGGGTTCGCGACACTCTGCGGCTCTCGATGCTGTAATCCGGGGGAATATGTGAAGATCATGCTGGCGGTGTGGTGCTTCATGGTCTTTGCTGCAGTGGGCGAGAGGCTTGCAGTCTCAGGTAAGAGAGAGAGGAGCGAGCGAAAGAGAGAGAGGGAGAGGGGGTCTGGATCAAGAGCGGGAGCACCCTTTTCGTTTTCCTTTGCATCCACATTTTTTCCCCCTTGACCAGCACTTTTCGAACCTGGGTGTGGGCTGTGATTTTATTGTAGCTGGATCTCGGTGCCAACCAGCCCACTGGCCTGACAGCACAACCCCGGTAGATTTGCTGCATCAACACATTTCCACCGCAGCTCCACTGCCCGTATCAAACGTACCCATGAGCCTTTCAAACGGTGATTCATACAGTCAACACCTAAAAGTACCAGGCTATAATATACCTTCTTAATCAGAGGCACTTTATTTGCATCAAGACTAATGATTAATTCATGTATACAGACCATATGTGTATGCCTATAATGGTGTCAATACACACAGCCTGTAAGCAGTGACAAATATGTAGTTGATTTCACAAAAACACACAGAACATATCCAGTCATCTTCTTATAATAGTAACTGAATAAGCATCATTTACTGGTGTGTGTGTTAAATTAGGTCACAGACGACACTGATATGAATGCCCACAGTGTGTAAAATATATTGCCATTCTCTCTGCTTAACAAAACACTTTCAGGTCTAATTTCAACGGGATCAGCCGTGGCCCTAATTTGCCAAATCCACTGGCCTGTCCTGAGAGTTTCCCTGTTGTGTGCTACCCGCAGGTGTGAACAGGAGCCCGGTGCAGGATGGAGGCATGTGGGGCTGGTTTATCTCAAGGGGCCGGCCGGATAGTGGGGACATCGAGGTCACTTATCCAAAGCGGCTGGTGCAGCAAATCAAGTCAGAGGAGGAAATGGCTCATGGCTTCTTGGATACCAGGGTGAAGAATAGCACTGGGGACGCCTTGGTGAGTTATTACTGTGGACAGATTTTAATATGTTGCACTGATTAATGAATCTTACCACAAAATGCGATAAATGTCACTCTATGCTTTTTAAAAACGATGTATCCCAGATAGATAATATATTAACGTGTCTGTTTTAATCAGAAGATCAGTTATTGGTAAACATATTACAGGGAGAACAGTTGTCTGGATCATATGAATTCAGATGAAGGCTGAATGTGCAAATATAAATCACAGTACACAGTTTTGAGTGTATTGCTGTGCATGCAGCCTTTGCAGCATTTCTGTGTGGACATACATGGGTGTGACAGTGCCAGTGTTATTCTGTGGATGGGAACCTCATTTTGCCCGTGTCTGTAAAACAGGGCCGCGTTCAGTTATCTGCTGCGGCTAATGCTCCTCCTGCTACCCAGGGATGACAGCGCAGGGTGGTGTCTTACAGCAGCCTCCGCTCCTTGTGATTTTGACCCAGTTAGTCACTGAAAATCACTCCACAGTGAAGCAGTTTCAAGCCTTAACATCTGGCAACTAGTTTTGAAAGCGAAACCACCTGACCCGCTTTGTACACCGATGCAGGCAGTTAGTCAGGGAGCCCTTTAGATGTTTGCATGCTTCTTTGTTCAGCCATAACTTCCACATGACGAGCCTCAGACCGTCGTTAAATATTCAGTCGTCACGTCCGATCATCCGCTTGCTGTGCTGAGTCCCCGACTTCTTCATTATTCAGTGGTGTGTTGAAGTACGTCCCCATTAATTATGAAACAGGCCTGTGTAAGAAGTGCTGCATGGTCCAAGAGGCTTGAGCACTCCCCTCTCATTTTCTCTCTCTGATGTGATGTAGTTACTGTCATAGGCGAGCACATTAGGTTCTGTGCACCAGAGTCCCATGTTTGAAGATCATAGTTATGATGACAAAACAAGAATAATGATATATCAATGAAAATGTGATGCCAGTTATGACGCTGATTTCAGTAGGTTTCACAAGTCCCTGCTTCAGCTGCCTCGCTGTCTGGGCATGCTTTCATTTTTTTCAACTGGTAAGATGCTTGGAGTGAGGGACCAGATAAATTTAGAAGCAGCAGGGGATGAGATGAACTTTCTATTTTGTCACATCATGCTGTGTTGAAAATAGATGAAGCAGCATTTTGGAGAACTGATTTGCTGATTTAATTTTACCTGTCATGTTCATTTCACCTCCTCTTGACACTGATGTGCAAATTATGGGATTACTTAATCATGTTTTTTTAACTGAGACCGCATCACAGAAGCAAAGGTGTATATGTACCGATCAGTCATAACATTATGACCACCTAGGTCTCCCTTGTGCCTCCAAAACAGTTATAACTCATCAGAGAATGGACATGGGTCTTCTGAGGGTGTCCTGTGGTGTCTGGCAACAGAATGTTGTTAGTTAGTAGTCTTTATGGGTTGAGGGGAGGGGCCTCTGTGGATCATCCCATAGATACTTGATCAGTTTGGGATCTAGTGAATTTGGAGGCCAGGTCAACACCTTGTGCTGTTCTTCATGTTTTTTTGAGTTGTTCTTAAACCGTTTTTGTGTGTGTTGTTAGAGAATAATTTCTCTTCCCTATAGATAGTTTGTGTAGGTTATGTTAGATTACTGCTGGGGTCAGTTATCTGCCCTATTTTCTCTCTGAGGAATATGCCAAGGTCATGGTCCCTCTTTGGCGTCTTCATTCTCACTCTCTGGCTGTCTTTAGACACAGCTGTAGAGTTGGATGATAACGCCCTCCGTCACTGGAGGACACTTTGTATTTCCTAGCTGGTGTGAATGCTTATCTTCATGTTTATGTACTATAGCCAATTGGATGTTAACACATCTCCCGTTTGCTCCCTCGGCCCACCTTTCTAGTATAAGAATCTGAGTTTTACTGTTTGACCCTTAGAACTGAGGTGGACTCATGCACTTATGTTGTGATGATGAATCTTCTGTTCTCCTCGTACGAGCCTAAATAAACTCCTTCAGCATAAGACATACAGGACTCTGGTACTTCTTCTTCTTCATCGGCATCACCACAAATTCCTCCCTAACATTTGTGCCTGTGTCAGGCTGCATCCTGCTGGGGATGGCTGCTGCCATCAAGGAGTGTCACTGCTATGGGGTGGGGGTGCCTGGTCTGGTCTAGGTGGGTGGTAGATGTCTAAGTAACATCCACATGTATGCCAGATATGTCCAAAAGTTAACCAGCAGAATATTGGATTGTCACAATATGGTTAATGTTATTCACTTCTTCTGTCAGTGGTCATAATGTTGTGGCTGATCGGTGTACATTTCCACTACACTACTTTATCTGATATGGATGCTATTGGACTAAGTCAGAGCAGGAAATGGTCTCAGTTTCAAAAGTCAGAGAGATAAATGAGATATTGAGATAAGTTCATGTAGAAAAGTGAGACGATTTTCCATATTACGTTTCACGTTTGTCATTGCTATCTTTATGAGAACATATACACATGCTTGCCTACTCAACAGATGAATAAATACATTCTAATATAACAGCCTTGCACTAAATCCCCCTTCGTGACTGTTCAAATGTTCAGTTTATGTTGAACTGATGATCATTTTGGAGCATGTAGTTTGTGGTGCTCTTAAACTGGATTCAATTAAACCCTAAAGTGTTTCTGTTATTTAGACTAGCCCTCTGACAAATATGGGATTGCCAAAATAATAGAAACATGTGTCAACACAATACAATTCAATAGTCTTACAGACTACAGGCTCCAGAATGAAATCAATCACCGTTGAATCAGCAGCTCTCTCATTTATTTGAAACAAATGCTGACTAGCTCATGAAGAGAAGATTTAGTGCAGGGCTGTTATATTAGAATCTATTGATTTCCACTAGTGTACCCAATGAACTGGTACATAAGTCTACTGATCAGAAAGATCTGCTGCAGCTTGGAGCTGTCAGACAGCAGCTAATAAAAGAACATTGTGCTACAATTGTTTCGTCGAGAAGGAATTTTCAGCCTCAGCTTAGCAACCAGCAGTGATGACAAGTCTTTTGCTTGGTGCAAAAAATAATTTTGCCTTCAACTGTGGAAACTCCAGCTGCCAAGGACGACTGTGTGATAAGCGGACTTTGTGTTTAAATAGTTTTGTCAACCACCGTTAGAAGTAGATTCAGTGAATATAAAGCAGTGGAACAGTGTTACTGTACAGTGACGGAGATAGAGCGCCCATGAGCACCGCGCTCCAGCCTCTCCAAGACAGTAGTAAGAAATCTGTTGTCTGTGCTCACTGGAGCATGGATAGTGATGCATTTTATCGTAAAAGCCCGGTGATTCACTGCAGCCTGGTTCCTCCAGACTGAGATCAAAGCCACGCTGGCACAGTCAAAGCTGCTGAAGAGACACACTGTTTAGTCTGCAGTAAATCTCTCCCTCTCTCTCTCCTGGCCCTGCTGTCTCCTCACCTCCCCAGCTCTGGCAGCTGTCCATTAGGGACATTGGCACAGCATGTCCGAATATGGACGATACCAGCAAAGTTTTCTCCACCTCCTCCTCTCTTCCTTCTGTCATGCCCCTCGCTATCCATCCCTATCACAAAACTTCAGCTTAGCTCTTAAACAGCCGTAGCTCTCCGCAGTCTCGCCTCTCTGAATGCCGGCAGCCAACGTTGATCAATACGAACTGTATCAGTCATAATATTTCAGCTGCTGAGACGCTTTTAGGGCCAACACGCTATTGATTCTGCTGAATTATTCATGGGACTTTTTCAAAATTGCTCTGTGGCTATTACTGAGTGACACGCTCAGCCACAATTGTTCTCTTACACTTTAATTTATCACCTGTCCAATCTGTCTCTCTAACTGTTTTCTTTCCCAGCCTATCCACTTGGCCCAGAGCTGTTTCCAAGTGGAAGCCTTTGGACGCACATTCACTCTAGACCTGGAGCTAAACCAGTTAGTATTACCCTCCAAAACCTGTTGCCGTTTTTTTTTTCTTCTTCTTTTTTTTTTTTTATTTGTCCACGTTTGTATCAGTGGTGCTCTTAATTTACTGCAGCTGTTCAAATTAGCATTTCCCCACACTTAAGCAAATGCACTTAGCCCCTCTATTATGTTACATGACGAGATGGGGAATACAAATGTGGCGCACACACACAGACTCTGATTTTATTAACGCCTCATGTTAATGTGCTCAGTTATACTATGTGAAATACATGTTAGGGGACAGCAAGCGTTATAAAATATGCCTTTGTTTTGTTAAATACAGATGATGCTGGCACAGATATTTATTCTCCCTCCTCTCTCCTCAGTCACCTTCTGTCTTCAGAGTATGTGGAACGGCACTTTAACCAGGACGACGTACCCTTGGAGTCTGTGGTAAGACTTTTTGCGTGAGTTATAGGATGTGTATTGATTTAAGTGACTGAGTTTATCATCCGGACCATAGAAATCAGCATATTAATGGGCCGACCAGGGTGACAGACAGTATAGCATTCCGTTCTTTGGCTGTGGAAAGTGAGACTTTGTCATATTTTACACCGCTGCTGTTGCCAGTGAATTAGTGAATTTAGTTTTGCTTGTCAAATGCAATCCTCAACTGATCCAGAGCTCATAATGTGGCATGATTCATGTGTCATGCACATGTTTTAAGGTCCTCTGACACATATCTGTTTAATTAAAGTTTCATTTTAGAAACAAAACACATTTTTTGTTATTTTTTTTCTTTTACAGATAATTTGTGATTGTTGTGTTTTATTGATGGGAGTGAATACCTGCAGGGTCAGAGAATTGTCACGAGAACAGGGACATGGATAAAATCCTTGACATCTAATGTGATGTGTGCTTGTCAGAACAGACCAGAGGAATGTGACTGCATTCTGCTAGCCAGGAGGGACGGCTAATGTTTTTTTCCTGCACAAATGTGCCACTCACTGCCCCCTGAGCACCCACCCACCCAGCCAGCCAGCACTACATGTCCCCACCCACAATCGTTCCAAACTCTCCTTTAGTCGTCCTGACCAATCACAAGCCTGTTTCCATGGCAACCAGTTAGTTCCGCAGTGTCATTAAGTTCTTGGCAGCAAAGAGAATGAAAGAAGACCAAGAGGGAAGAGAAAGAGGAGGAGGGGAGATGAAGAGTAAAATGTCTCTTAATACAACAGTAAGATAAGCTTTGACATTGGGGGCGGGGATCATTTTTGGGGGCGTATGTGTGTTCAGAGGCCGTTAGTTTGTGCACAGAGGGGTGTGAAGGAGAGAAGGCTTGCAGAGTTGGGAATGGAGACCTGTAGTCAGGCCAGATTGTCACTCAGCTGGATGGAGGCCTCACGTGACGATGCTACCGCTGCTGGACATGGCAGACATGCATTCAGGGCAAGTGTCACCAAACCGATCTCTGGCATCAAAACGCTTTTTTATTTTCAGTCAGAGCGCAAAGGCGTTGTTTGCTGTAAGGCTGAGGCAGCCCGCTGGGCTCAGTTTGATCCAGGTGAACCAGTGTTTTCTCACTTTTTTCACCTTTCCTGTTGGCTCTTCTCCACAGCTATAACCTTCTAAAGCAGTGTGAGCGTGAGCTGTTGTGTTAGTCAAGGTTGTTGACAGGATAAAAAGAGTTATTTCCTTCAGTTGCAGTCCGCGTGCTGTAAAGTTATTCTATGGTCAAATTTTCCAAGTGTGCAGACAACATGAGTGTCAATTTATTGAAGAGATCCTTGAGCAGGGTGTACCTCTACTATTGTCAGCAGAGCGGAGTAAACCGTAGGACACAAGTAGGCCACAAACTGTGCCAGAGGGGGAGGAGAGTGGTGTGTGCAGCGGTTTTTCTTCAGTGCAGAGCTATCGCGATAGTTAATGAAGGATAAAAGCATGCCTGTAAAGCCTGGAGAGTATCAGTGGTGGTTATTTTATGAAACAGTGGTTTATTGTTCCCACAGGGAGGGGAGCACTGTTACTACCAGGGAAGGTTAAGAGGTCTGCCAGAGTCCTGGGCAGCGGTCTCCACCTGCCATGGCCTGTGGTGAGCCTGATAGTAAATCTTTTATGTACTGTAACATCAAATACCCGATACCTGTGCATTCTTTATACACAAAAACTTAATGTTTCTTCTGTCTCTTTTTCCTCTGTATCTCACTCCCTTTGTCTTTTTGTTGCTCCTCAGTGGCATGTTTTCTGATGGCTTCTTCTCTTATGGGATTGAGCCCGTTCACAATGCGAGCAATCAGGTAAACAATAGTTTGGTGAAGTCTGGATGCCAGTTTTGTTGTTATTTTCAGGTCCTGATGTCATCTGTTTTTTTGTTTCTTTTTTTATCTGCTTAAGGATGATGGTGCTCACTTAATCCACAGGATGCCTGATATCAGACTTTCTCCTGACTGTCCAGGTACATAAGCACATTTATATCCTGGTCTTGAGACATCAGAAAACCCTTCCTCCTAAATCTTGTTTTTTTATCTTTAAAACATTTAAATATATATATATATATATATAAACTCTAAATATAATTTATATGCATTTAGATAAATATGATCAGATATCCTTTGCAGTTTGGAGTCAAATTTAAAATAAACCTTCAACACACGATATGGCCTTCTCTCCTACTGGTAGAAGTGGGAATAAGAAGTACTATCTCTCTGGCTGTCTACAGCTCTGCTTCTCTGTGTGTCCAGACTGTACAGAGGACAGTGAGTGGGAAAGCAGAGGAGGTGGCGGCGATGACTTCAGACCGGACCAAACAAGGGAGCAGCAGGTGTCTGGGGGGCTGAGACGATCCAAGCGATTTGTGCGCAAGCCCTCTGTCCAAACTGAGACCAAATACATTGAGTTGATGGTGGTCAACGACAATGAGATGGTGAGTCAGAGGGATGCTAGATATCCCATTGGATTGGTATTTACCAAGTAATCGCAGTGTCTGTAGTTTGACTCATAGCCGGCCAGGATTTAGTTTCATGCCTATACTTTCTCCTGTCCATGGGGCCCGTGCATGGGGCTGGGAAAAAGCAGGTTTAAAGAATAAACCTTCCTTTATTGCCCCTAATAAAAAGTCAAATAATAATATCATCATAAATTCATTAAATTCGATTTTATTTAGATGTTAGGTGTACACAAACATAAAATCTTTTTTGCTGCAACCGACAGTTTAATTAAGACTTCATACAATGAAATATCTCTCCATGTTGTCGTTCATGTTGAGTGATTTAATATCTCATCTTACTGGGTAAGAGAGCCACAGGTCCTTGAGGTCCTCACATTCGGGTGTGGTTATAGGTATTCCTGACTGCACCCAATGGTCAAATAGTAAAACTTTCAATCCAAGAGCTCAGCGGAGTGCTGGTTACAGTCCTGTTGTTAAACTACTGTTTTAATACGCAGACAGTTTGACTATGGGGGAGAAATGTGATCTCAATTGTTCTGATGTCGTAAAGCTCAGTCTGATGCAGTTCAGACTTAAGCCAGTCGGGAAATGTGCCGTTAAAGTTAATGACTGTTTATCTCTTTATTCATATTAAACATCTGAGTGCTGTTGGTTGAGGTTTATGAGTCGTTTGTGACTTCTACACTAACCCAATAGAACTTTTACCCCATAAAATAAAAAGGCGGCTCAGTAGCTATTAGCAGTTTCTCTACCTGACTGTTATATGACAAGTGAATTGTCAGTTATTAGTTTATAGTAGCATAGTCAAATACATTATTGTAATTGTGTTTCCATTAAGTAGCCCCAGTGTAACTAAGCTGAAACACTGGCTAATGTCGTGGACAATGCTGATTCAAGAAATGTCTGTAGAAATAGGAATAAATTCAGTGAAACATTCTTTTAAATTTATCACTCTTGTCAGTAAATATAAATGCTTGTACTGATCAGAGAGTACCTATTTGTGTGTATTTGTATATGAAAAGAGCAAATGCAGTCCATCTCTTCACCCATCTGTGCATCTTTGCCTCTCTACAGTTTGTACAGCTGCACGGCTCTAGAAGCCAAACCAAGAACTTTGCCAAAGCTGTGGTCAACACAGCAGATACGGTGAGTGCTTTGTTTGTAGGAATACAGTCCTCCTGCTGCCAAGCACTGCAACACCACCTGTCAAATGTGCGTGTGTGTTTGTGTGTGTGTGATAGCAGTCAGTACCTCACATCACACCAACAAGGCAGTACACTGATGAGCATTTTGTGGTTCCCAGATCTATCAAGAACAGCTGAACACGAGGATCGTGCTGGTTGCCATGGAGACCTGGACCTCTAAAAATAAGATGCCAGTAGTGGAAGATCCATTGATAACACTGCAGAACTTCATGAAGTACAGGAAGGACACCATCAAGGAGCAGAGTGATGTCGTCCACCTGTTCTCGTAAGGAAAAAAAAAGAAAAGAAAAGAAAGTAGACAAAAGAACACAGTGAGAACAGATCATTTCTAATCGGGCTTTCCTGTGCACCCCAGAGGGCGTACATTTCATAGTAGCCGCAGTGGGACGGCCTACACGGGAGGAGTGTGCTCTCCAACAAAAGGAGGAGGAATTAATGAGGTGAGGACAATGGGAAAAGGTTACATTTGACGTTACGCCGACAGGGATTCATTTAAACTACAAATGATAAATGACTGACTCTTGATTAGTCAAACTGATCATTTAAACCAAAGTTGAGTTACATTTAGTTACAACTGTTATTTCAAGAAAATTTAATTTGTTAAATTTAGAGTTCAAAAGTCTTGATCAACAAGCTAACCTGGCTCGTCAAGAAGTAATGGCTAACAGCTAACCTGGCTCTTCCCTCTCCCGATCAAGAAGTAATCCATCAGATAATCCCTGTTGGAGTGTTTTACTTGATTCAGCTAATGAGATATCATTTATTTATTTTTGAGCTGTGGATATGCTGGTAGGCGGCTTTTCGTAAGAGCCTGGCTAACTGTTTCCCTTTGTTTTCAGTCTTGACAAAAGTGTGTGCTTGCTCCACCTACAGATTCAGATTCATACAGATGAAAATATATACAGATGCGGAGCAACTTACCCTGCCTGAAGGATTCTGTCAAACGACTGACCCTGTCTCACAGTAATGCATGGATCCATGTGAATTTCTTTCAGTATGGGAGTGCCGCTGCCATGGCCATCACTTTGTGCCAGAGCCTTGGCCAAAACATTGGAATGAGGTGGAACAATGCACGTAACTCTGCAGGTAAGACGGCAGGAAGGTTCCACAATGCACGGATGTATAAACCGAGGGCTGAATAAAATCGAAGCAGGAGAAAGGAAGATCAGTGTGGGCAGGATCAGTGCATGAGAACCTAGTGGTGGGGGTGGAGGTGTTAGTGGGGGAAGAGAGAGTATTGGGAGTTGATGTCCCTGTCCAGCAGCTCTCTTCTGTAATTAGACTTTTCCATTAGGTGATTAGTCACCTGCATCCAAGAAGGAAGGGGGCGGTGGTTAAAGGATCGCTGCCACAGAACAATGGGCCCTTTGATTAATGCCGAAGAACCATCAGGTCCATTATTCAATGCCAGGAGAAAAGATCAGTTAACACTCTCTCAGTAGGACCCACACATCAGTAAAGGTTTCTCATACTTTGCTGCAGAATCTGAATTGTCACAGATTTGGTTACATATGCTGATCACCACATCATTTCATCCCTGGTTTATGGATATCATCTTTACCCTTCTCATCTGTGCTCCTCTTCCGTCTGCTCTTCTTCACAGGAGACTGCAGGTGCCCAGATGCCTGGGTGGGCTGCATCATGGAAGACACTGGGTAAAATCCCTCTTAGCAGCAATTTTCTCCCGTTCATTTCACTCAGTTAAACAATTAAACACCTGTTACGGAGAGATGCTCTGACTTTGACTCGGTTCTCATTTAGCCAAGCGGGTGATAATCACAGCTTGCTCTTGATGCTTTGAGCAAATTTGTAGAAACACTAGCGTGCCGACCACCGTGTAAGTAATGCGAATGGCCAATTAAATGTATTTACTACATGAGTGATTTGGATTTTGCTCTCATTGCCAGATGGAACAATGCAGATTTCAGATATTTCTTTTGAGTAATATCTTACTACAGATGGTAACATTTCTGTCAGATTGCAAAGTGATGGCACAGACACCCACAGTGGATCTGGCGTTCTTTACTGGCAAAAAAAGAGTGGTGTTTTTTTTATTTGTCACATAATGTCTTGATCTTCATGTGTGTTCTTGCAGATTCTATCTGCCCAGAAAGTTTTCTCGCTGCAGTGTTGATGAGTACATCCAGTTTTTGCTCCAGGGGGGTGGAAGCTGCCTCTTCAACAAGCCCAATAAGGTGAGATGCATCATGGAGATGTGGCCATCATTACTTTTGCTTCATCAGAATACATATTTACTTAGGAGTAGTGTATTTAACACCTCTCTTCACATAACTCCTTACTTCAAAGCAAACATTTATAGTTACATGTCTTCTTGCTCTGTCTTTCTAAACGGTATGTGTTTATGCTGCTGCTTCTTGTTTCTCTCAGCTGTTGGACCCCCCAGAGTGTGGGAATGGCTTTGTGGAGGCAGGGGAAGAATGTGATTGTGGATCCCAGGTGGTGAGTAGCCAGCTGGACCTCGGCTCTTTAACTCGCTGCAGATGGGCGGCACCTCCACATTATGTCCACGTATGAGCCCCAGACGGTGTAGCATGGTTGAATATTTGTCTCCCTGCGTGTGGCTGCAGGAGTGCGCTCGTAGTGGAGGAGCCTGCTGTAAAAAGTGCACCCTTACCCATGATGCAATGTGCAGTAATGGACTCTGTTGCAGTGGCTGCAAGGTGAGCTGACCTACTGTATATTACAACAAACAACAACAGAGAAGTGAACTAAATAAACTTCAAACCCTCTTTATTTATAACAAAGATATGAAAGAAAATAATTTCTTCAATTCTAAAATCAATTGTTCCCCACTTATTCCACACTATATGTCATCAAACCTCCTCATATTTAAGATATGTTCAATAACATGCACTCATACAAGGACAAGAAAATGTTTTTGGCTTCTCGGCTGCTAATTTCCCGAATAACAACTGATTAACTTGTTCAATATGTGTTTCTCCGACGCCGTTTGCGTCCGTGTTGTAGTATGACCAGAGAGGCGTGGTGTGTCGAGAAGCTGTCAATGACTGTGATATCCCAGAAACCTGCACAGGGGACTCCAGCCAGGTAGCTCTTTCTGTATGTAATAGTGGGAAAAAACACTGTCTTACATTCATGTAAGTGTTCAGCACATTCTTCTTTTGCAGTGCCCTCATAATGTCCACAAGCTGGATGGCTACATGTGTGATAATACTCAGGTAAGGTCTGCTCTGTGCCATTTTTCCCAATCTGGAGCTCGCCCCGTGGCACACTTGATGAGTCCTGCTTCATCTTCTCAGGGCCGATGTTATGCTGGCCGGTGCAGGACTCGTGATGGACAGTGCAGGGGACTCTGGGGCTATAGTATGTATAAACTACATATACAGTATGACTATCTCTTCCATAAGTACTCCTGCTCGATTTAGAATATGTCTTCTTGCCCTCCCAGATTCAGCAGACAGGTTTTGTTATGAGAAGCTCAACGCTGAGGGGACTGAGAAGGGGAACTGTGGCCCAGGTCCTGAAGGCCAAGGGTGGCTGCAGTGCAACAAGCCGTAAGCTGCACATTGCTGATTCCTTTTACTGGTGTTCTTGTAAAGAATGTTCAATTTACTCTGCTTAAATTAGTAGAAGCACCACATCTAGGGTTTACTGTTGGGTTAAGAATTAAGATTAGGGCTGCCTATTTTACATTTCTCATCAATCAGATTTTACTATCATCCATGAATTATTAAAACACATAAAACAACTGTATCTTTGCATACCTGTTAGCTGTCGCATAGATGATTTTAAAGAAAAGAGGAACACAAAGTCTTATGTTTGCCTTTGCTGTGTCAAAAATCTTTTATTTAATACCTCACCAAAATATGGTCTGGGATGTGTACAGCTCAAAAATGCAAAAAAACAAGTCTGATATGCAGCGTTTTCTCCTGCTTGCTTGGGTCAGGGATGTTCTGTGTGGTTTCCTGTTCTGTGCCAATGTGACCTTGAAGCCAAAGTTTGGAGACCTGCAGGGTGAGGTGACCAGCTTCACCCTCTACCACCAGAACAAATACCTGGACTGCAGGTAAGCTCCGGCACATTTAAGAGGGCATCAAGGTTGTTGCCAGGGTTGTAACCGTAGCCCTCCTCTCCCGCCCGTCTGACGTGCCTGGATGCTCTGCTCAGAGGTGGCCATGCTCTGCTGGAGGACGGCTCAGACCTGGGCTACGTGGAGGATGGCACTCCCTGCGGTCCCAACATGATGTGTTTGGAGAGACGCTGCCTCCCTGTGGCGGCGTTCAACCTCAGCACGTGTCCAGGATCTAACTCTGGACGGATTTGTTCTGATCATGGGGTAAAAAAAAAAACTCAATTTACTCACAGAATGCAGATTTCAGGAGAAAAGACGGCATCTGGGTTAATATCAGGCTACACGGAGCCACAGTTTTGAATTCAAATCAGCAGATATTCTAGACTTTTTCCTCTTCCACTCTCTTTTACAGACCTGCAGTAATGAGGTGAAGTGTATCTGCGACAGGGACTACACAGGGAAGGACTGCAGCGTCTTTGATCCCATCCCCGAGCCTACAGTCCCGACAGGCCCAGAGAAGAAAGGTCCATAGCAGCTCTCGCACTGTCCACGTCTCTCTTTCTGTCTGCCCGTCATATCCCCCTCATAGTCTCCACCCATCGTCACTGTGTAGCTTCTTTATGTACTGACGCCAGTAGCGATGCCTTCTCCCCAAACACAATGACGGCTAGTTCACCTGAATCCCGCGAGAAAGTTTGTGTCGATATTCAGAGCACGCGGCGTTATCCTTCCTGCTGAGTCTTGGTTTAAATGTTGGAAGAGCGTGGGTGTGTGTTGAGACACATTAATCCATTCAAGCATATGTGTGTATACAGTGTGTTGGTGAGCGTGGTGGCTGTGTACAGTACGTGTTGCAGGCAGTGCCATTTTTCAAGTCTCTCCCTTACTTTCTTGCAGTCTGACAGGGACAAAGAGCAATTGAGCCATGTAGGGCCATAAAAGCCACCCTGAGCAAGAGGGTGACCAGCTGAAAGAGCAGGAGAGGGGGAATGAGAACAAAGTAATAAAACACTCTCTCCTTTGTTTTCTATGTAGCTGTTGTCTCCCCTGACCTCCCTCGCTCACCCGCCTGTTGTCCCATCTCCACCCCATGTGATGGTTTCCTCCTCTTTCCCCTTCATCTCTCTTTCTCTGTCTGCAGGTATCTTACCATCTACCCCCTCTCTCTCTCGTTCTCTCTTCCTCTCTCTCTCTAGTTGATGTTGTTGATGTACAGTGTTGATGCTGTCCTCTGACGTGTGTTTTTTAGTGGTGTTGTTTTATTTCTGCCCTTCCTCTTCCTCCTCCTCCTCCTTCCGCACCCTTCCTCCCCCCTCCTTCCTCTGCGCAGGTCCCAGTGGCACCAATATCATAATAGGGTCCATCGCAGGTGCTATTCTCCTGGCAGCTATAGTCCTAGGGGGAACAGGATGGGGATTTAAGTAAGAGTTCTGGCATGCCTTTGTGTACCTGTCTGCTTCTACCTAAAGGACCCCTCCCGCCCCTCCCACTCCCACCCCTCCGAAACAGACGCCCATTCGCAACTCATTGCCCAAACCCGGGGGAGGGGGGATGGAGAGTCTGAGACGTGCTGCTGTTGATCTGCTTTCAAATTCGTTGAAAACACCACACTCGTTTTCCTTTCAAACTTTAATCAGCTCCATCCTGCATCTTTTCTGCCCCTATCTCCCCTCACTAGCCCAGCAGTCTGTAGAAACGACAGGGCAGGACCAGGATATTTTTTCTGCCAGGAACCTCTTGCAGCACTACTCTCAAGTTAACTAGATCTGACCTGACTTACTTCACTGGTGCCACATCTTGGAAGTCCCCCCCTACTTGCAGTTTTCCCTGACCTATATATTCAGTCTCCCTGTAGAAATAAAAAACATCATTTTTTTTTTTTTTGTTACAGCGGGTTAACTTAAGCTCTCATTTTGCTCTATTTTTGTACCTTTGGTGCATCCCTTTATCTCGCGATAGGCAGCATCCTAACCCCTAACGCCCTCGCTTAAGTGCTTCCTCTGCACTGTTCCACCTTTGCATGCTCGCTATTGTTCACTCCTTATGGTCTGGCCTAAAAGGACTGCTCCTGCCTTATTCACAGTTACAATCCTGGAAGATTTCTGGCTGATGAAAAGCATATTTGAATGAACAAAACAATTTGGCACGCATTGAGTCCTTTTAGGGCCAGAGGTAAGTGTCTGTGCATGTGTGCATGAGCTGTAAGCAGAAAGGTTTTTGTTCCTAGACTGCAATCTTAGAGGTGATAGTTGTCGGAGCCCTGGCAAGACTCTAAGAGGCAGAGAGCGCCATGACTTCTGTAGACCTGCTGCATGTGACGCCATCACTGCAATCTGACAAGAACAAATGAGGAAAAGACTGGTAGATGAATAATGGATTGACTGACTGAGTCATGTGTTTATTTTGGTCCTGAAATATTGCACAGTTATGGCTGATTACGTATAGCCAGTCCAACATGAAAGAAACTGACTGAAATATTGAATCATGTCCACATTTCATATTAAACTGTGCTTCATCTAATATGAACTGTTGAATAGCGACACAGATTTAATTTACTTAATACACTTTATTTTGTGCAAGCTCAAAAACAAGATGATCTGATTATTTTTTTATTATTATTTTTTTTTTAAATGTTGTTGCTGTCTTTAATATGTGTTGATATTTTGTTTTCTCTCCTGGCATGCTTCATGGGATGCAGGAACATTCGAAGAGGAAGGTATAACCTTGCAGTGCCATGATCATATCTATCTACAGATCTCCCAAAAATACCTCAGAATCCCTTCATCCACCATCTTTAGATCATCCCTTATCTCTTCACCACAAAGCTCATGGAGTTTCTCACTCCTTCTTGCAACTCAACCCATTCCACCATCCAATCCAGTTTATCTCCTGTCACCTGCATAACCCCATGGATTTATCTTTCTGCAGCAGTTTTTCATCCTGTTAGTAATCACTCCATTTTGAATTCTCTTTCAGATCTGGTGGAGGATAAGATCTGTTTGTCTTTCCGTCTCTGTGTCCTGTCCACTTCTGTCTTCCTCCTCGCACTGTGTCGTTTCCACATTGAAGAAGAGGGGAACAAAAAAAAAAAAAGTCTTCCACTACAGTCCCAAAATCTCTCCAAACCTCTTCCGATTATCGTTTCCTCCACGCTCCCGTCTGCTCCTTTCGTCCGTCCTCCAGCAGGGCTCCGTCCACCTCAATCCTGTGGAGATCCCTCTCGCCATACCAGCCAAATCATACCCATGTGGCTGCTGCCAGCATGCCACAGAGGATTGTGTCCAGGCCACAGCTGCGGGAGGCGCCAGGGTCTTCCTCCAGTCCAGTGGCTCTATGAATGTGTGCTTCGGTGTCTGTGTCCCTCTTCTCGTGTCTCGGACAGTCTCATAAAGAACATATCAAAGGTGGTGGACCGATGTGCTGATATGTGACATGTCTTTCCAACTCCTGCCTGTCTGCACACAAACGAAAGTAGCCACCCCTCAAGTCCACCGGTAAATGCTGGACTAGCACACAGACTGAACCATCCAACAGACTGGAACAGGAACTCAACAGTTTCCTTTTTTCTTAAAGAAGAAGGATCTGAGGCACAGTTCCTCCAAGGCCAGGCCTTGATTGGTGCATCTCAAAGTGGACAGTAACCAGTTTTAATCTACATTTGGTAACTTTCAGACAGCTGGAACTGGAATTTTACATTGGGTTTTTGTCCACATGTTTTCCAAAGAGAGACTGAGGAAGAACTGATGATCGTAGAAGGTTGTTCTTAACTTAAGGCGTCTTACCTGCCCACCCCCACCCCCACCCCCACTCTCACAAGTTTTCAGGTATTAAAAAAAAAAAGGAAGTTAGGTGTTATGGTTTTGGGATCATTTTAAACACACTATGAAGCAGCAGAGACCGTAACTTAGTGTTTTCAGCGACCGACTGACCAACATACATTCCACAATATCTGTCTGTGCGTGCTCACCACTTTCAGGCCCCAAGTTTGTACGCTTAGGAGGTGTACTCTGTTGTGTGTCTGCTCCAGAGTGAATGTATGCGTGCAAGACATTTTTAAAGAAAGGAATTATGTTTGTGTGTTTACATGGATGTTAGGGGCAGTTGTGTCCATGTACACCTTAACACTCCTCCTATCACAGGTCGATAGGCGGGTTTTTACCTCTTAGAAGATCAGCTCTTTCTACAACCTGTCGTGCGCTGCAGCCATGGCACCATAAAAGCAGCACATTAATAAAGAACCGTTTTTATGTCATGTATCTTCAGAAAATGAGCACTAGCCAACTGTATGCACACCCGTTTGTAAATATGTGCAAGATATACTGAATGTGAAATGCAATGTATGAAGATTTATTTAAAGCTATGTTTAAATTCTATCTGTTGCCGCAAACGTACAGCTCTGTCTCCTGACACGACCTGCATCTGCCAATCTTCCCTCGTCCATGCACCCTCGATCGTGGCGAATCAGCTAAGCTAGCCAACCCGTCATCTCTTTTCACTGAAATGTCATGACTCTTTTTGTACATTTGTTGATAGCCCTGAGTGAAGGCCTCAGCCCGGGAACTTTGTAATGCCCCCTCCCTCTGTTGTAAATGAGATTAAAGAGATTTGGTTTGGGGTCCAGGAAGCAGCTTGTCTGATACCGTATGAGGTCAGTTCGAGCTTTGCACTACGGCAGATGCACTATTGTTATAACTACAATGTGTACTGAGTTGGTATCAAATACAATCGAGGGGAAAAAAAATAAGAAAATGAGATGCATCTTAACCCATATTTTTAGACACTATCTTTTGGAATTACTGACTCAAAGCTTGTAGATGGATTAAAATGAAGGGGAAATAAAATACTAAAATATGAAACCACACCTCCTACTCTCACATCTCGCTGCCTCTCTCCGTCTGTGGTGATTGTTACACCTCCTCCATATCTGAGACATTCATTCATTCATTCATTCATTTGTTCCTGTTAAGGGTCGCGGGGGTCTGCTGGAGCCTATCCCAGCTGTCATCGGGCGAGAGTCGGGGTGCACCCTTGACAGGTCACCAGTCTATCGCAGGACTAACACAGAGAGACAGACAACCATTCACACTCACACTCACATCTACGGCCAATTTAGAATCACCAATGAACCTAACGAGCATGTCTTTGGACAGTAGGAGGAAGCTGGAGTACCCAGGGAGAACCCATGCAGAGAACATGCAAACTCCACACAGAAAGGAACACGCCAGACCACCACGCCGCTGTGCCGCCCAAGACAATCAAAAAGTATATTAAAATAATATTTTAATTGTGAGCAACACATTATTTAGCACAAGAAAAGCTACATGTCACCTTCCTTATTCCAGATCACAGAGGCATTCTGCTTTCATTAAATAAAAACTGTAGAAAAATCATTAGCAGGCATTAACAGGTCAGGCCAATGACTGATTATAAAGTTTCTAAAGGCTGATGGCAGCCAAGACAGAATATGTCAATCTCTGATCTTGATCAACATGACGGATCCGTTTGTCCTTTTACTCCTCCGCTGGGTGAAAGAGAACAGAGGTGTATGAGTTGTGCTTTTTCTCTTTGATACTATCGGGAATGTCTTGTTTGTGGAGGGCTCAGCGTTCTTTGGTATGCTGTCGTGAGAGGTGGGACAGAGCTGGATGAGGTGGCTCGGGGGATGCTCAGTCTGCAACCTCTCCAGTGTCAAACTTAGTTTTGGGTTCCTGCCACCATTCGGCCAGGAAGGACTCCTCGTAGTCTCCCATACCTTCAAACTCAGCGTCGGGGTGCTCCGAGTCAGAGGTGGCCATTTCTTCTGGACTCACCACGTCCTAAAATTTAACACACACAGTTAACAGCGAGCAAGCGTTTCACTCTAACTTGTCAGGCAAAACTGATACGTTTCCTTTTGTTTGTCTATAAATCTGTCACTTGCGCACCCTGTAATTCAGCTCAAAGCTTTCACAGTCCTCCTCCTCCCCCCTCTCTGGGGTCCAGCCAGTGTTGAGCTGGGAGGGGCTGACCTGAGTTAAATGGATGTGGCACAGTCTCAGTGGCCGACACCTCCCAGCCACATACCACACGCTGCTGGCGGAAAACACAGCCCTCCACCCCTGCTCCCTCAGCCTTCACCCCCTCTTTCATCCTCCCAATTTTTCTTTTTGCTCTCCTGAAGTAAAGGTTTATACTCCAGGACATGTTTTAAAACCGTTAAGAGAATGAAACTGTAATTTGTACTTTGGGGTAGAAGAACTGAATCGTCCACTTCAGCTGCTGTTGCTGTGCCAAGTTAAAGTGTCATCTGAACTTGTCTAGTCATGAAGAGAGCTTGGGCTTTATCTGCTGAGGTTTCTGAGATGTCTGGCTCTGAAATCTCTGCTGCCACCCCTGCACGATGGAGGAATGTTGAATTTTGTATGTGCCGTTTAAAAAAAATCTCCCCGATGAGATGATATCGCAGAGAGCTTCATCTGATAAGTTTAGATTAGCGTAGCTAGCTGTTCCAACTTGGACTAAAAGGCAAACGTGTCTTTGGAAGAACCTGTTTTTCTGACAAGCAAATCGGACTGCTGTTTTTGTAAGGATATGTCTATGTGGAAATTAAATCAAAGTGATTCAGTGTCTCGCTGGATGTTTAAGGTGTTGAAATCCTCTAAGCTTTAATGAAAGAACAGATGCTTCATTCTTCCTCTATCTAATCGTAGTACTTTCTTAATACACTCAGCGGTCGTGCTCATTTATTTAGTCTGGTGTGAAAAGTTCACTGATCTTTCTCTGCTTGTGCTTTTGTTGCACCGTGTTTTAGCGTTTCAGATTATTCTGTTACTTCCAGCTGTAGCCACCGGTGCACTGTGCAGGATTTATTAGCAACTAGCGGTCAAGTCGTAGACTTCTATGGTGGCTATAAAAAACATAAAAGGCCCTCTCTAGAGCCAGTGTTTCAATTCTGGGCAACTGTACAAGTGTGGCCGCTCACCATTTCCCCCTAAATATCAAATACAGAGTCTTTAAGGTCTGGCAAATTGAAATTAACACCAAAAAGAATAAGTTTTAATTGAATTGTTCATATATTTAGTATGTCCATGCTGGGCTAGTGTAGAAACATGGCGGTGCAACATGATAAGATTCTGAAAGAGGAGCAGCTTTCTATTTTCAAAGCGTTGAAAAGCGATGAAAAGACACTGATTCATATTTTTAGGGGATCAGAGATCAGTGTTAGAACATGAAAGGTGCTCTCTAGTGAAAGTGTTGAGTTTGTCTGTAGAAACATGGCTGAGCATCACAGTCTCTCTCTCTAGACAAGAAAGTCTGACTTTTATTTTTTGCTACAGTATAGCAAACTGCTTTGCAAACTCTGAAACCAGAAGGAAGGAATTATATTGTGTTTTTTTTTTTGTCTTTGTTTCATAATGATCATTATATTTTTTGGCTGCTACTTCAACACTAATATATTCTAAGGACTGGGTTTGGTTTTGTCTCAGGGTAGAAACGTGGCGGTTCAACACTCTAAACTAACAAAACACAATTCCTCCTTTCACACACCTGATATACACCGATCAGCCACAACATTAAAACCACTGACAGGAGATGTAAATAAAATCGCACATCTTGTGACAGTTCAATGTTCTGCTGGGAGACTTTTGGACATGGCATTCATGTGGATGTTACTTAGACCAGACCAGGTACCCCCACCCTTATAGCAGTGACACTCCTTGATGGCAGCAGCCATCCCCAGCAGGATGCAGCCTGACACAGGCATACACACAAAAACGCCAAACGGATCAAGTATCTGTGGGATGATCCACAGAGGCCCCTCCCCTCAACCCCCTCTGATGAGTCACAACTGTTTTGGCGGCACAAGGGAGACCTACACAATATTAGGAAGGTGGTCATAATGTTATGACTGATCGGTGTATAATCATGAATCCTACTATTTCTGCTGCAAGTTCCCTCAAATGCTACACACTGGTCCTTTAGGCTCATGGTATCACCATGCAGCTCTGAAGCAATACTTCCTGTGTGCTGTTTGTCACCATCTCCATCTCCAACAGTAGAAACGTACCTCATCATCTGTTTGTAGGTAGTTTAGTGCAAACTCCAGCATCTCCTTCTGTTTGACTGTCTGGTTAAAATACCTCTGGGCCTCCTGTAAAATAAAAGAGACATCAGCTCAGTTGTTGACTCGGGCAGCAGGTGAGAACAAATCAGGAGCTTTAAGACAGCACAAAGCGGCACACTTTGGTCTGCTAGGTTTTTTGTTTACTGCTGTTTTCCCACTCTCAGTTTGGAAACCACAAAGTATTTACAGCAGTGGCAAAACGTATTTGAAACCGGGTTTATGAGTCAACCCAGCTCAAAACGGGCAAATTGCAGATGCTGCCAAATCTACACCATGCAGTACAGACGAGGGCAAAAATGTCTGCCTTCACACAACTATATGAGAGCCTAATTACCATCCTGGGATTGTGTTTATGTTCACACTGTGACCGCTCTGCTCTGCCGCCTTGCTGCTTTGCTTCAGAATAGCTGGTGTGAGCTTTGCAGACACTCTCTGCAGCCTCTAAACAACCCAAGCCACATCAGAGCAGAGAGGTTTTTTTTTTAACTCACGGCCCGAGGCTGGAAGTCTGGTTCCTGGAGTCCCCACTGCTCCCTGTAGAAGCGATAATAGGCCACGTTTTGCACCATCACCTGGTCTTTGGGGTCAAACAGCAGGTAACTGGCTGCACACGGGGCAGCGTTCTTCACGTCATTCACTGGAAAACAGGACAAAACAATCGTGTTAACAGCGGAGTGCACTGATTGCTGCAAAACACAGAAAAGCAGTCTAGGGTCTTACATTTATAATATGAAAACTGGAGGTAGTGATACATGGTGGCTACAAACTTCTCCACAAAGAAGCCTCCGACGCTGGGTGTCAGGTTCTTCTCACATTCCACTTTACACTTCAGCACATCAGTATAGAGATCTGAGGGAAGGAGGAAGGAGGAAGCATTAATTTATCTCAAACATACTAAACTAAAATGCTCCAGAGGTGCTTTAACTCACCAGCCAGGGTGGGAAAGAAGTCTTTGAACTCCAAGATCTCATATGAGCCCTCACAGCCTGCCAAGCAGATGCTGTACGCTTCGAAGTACTGCGTGATGGCCTGCTCCATGTTCCGGGCGCTGCTGCTGAAGTCCCCGCTGTTGTAGAGCATCACGCTCTTGAGGAAAACGCTCTGCAAAGACAGGTACCTTTAGAGGTCAGAACTCAAACGGCGTGGCTCTTACTGGCGCACTGAGGCAAAGCTGAGTCACCGACTTCAAACGGCTGCTCCTCGTGGTCGATGAGGTACTCCCCCACGTCAAACATCGTCTTGTAGTAGTTCATGTTCTTGGTCAGCGAGGGGTCGGTGGGGTTCTTCTTCAGGAAGGTGTGAGCCGCTGCCACCGCCTTCTCCAGGTTGTTAAGCTGAGGAAGAAGAGAAAATGGGTTCATTCTCTATCTCTATCGGATACAGATGTTGGAAAAATATTAAGTTTATGTAATAAACACATGTCTCTCCTCACAAATGACACTATTTGATTTTGATATAATGTCATTAAACAAATTAAATAAGTAATGCCAAATGTATGGAAGTCCTGTGTGTCAGATTCAAACCTTATTTGTTGATAAAGCATTATCTGATCTCTATCTGTGACCAAATCTGACTAAAAGATTTCACACAAATTATTCTAATGAGGAAGGATCACATCAGCCCAGAGTTAAAGGGTTCACGCATTTCATTGCACCAAATACGCAGAATAAAGTGGTGACAGTATGACCAAGCATGATTTTACGCACAAATTTAAACCAATCAAAATCACTGTTAGGAAAACTCCATCTCCATCTGGCAGAAGAAAATAACAGGGGGATTGTTTTCAGGGGAACACTGGAAGAGACGTGGCACAAGCTCAACTACCGCTCGGTCTGCAGGAGGTGCGCAACAAAGCGCCAAGGAAAACTCCACTCCTCATCCGCCTCGCTAGAAGTTTCCTCAACTCGAACGGACTCGAGGATCCCGCAACAGACGCTTTTGTTGAGGGATTGCGTCCGTTACGCACAGTTTTCTCACATTCACACTGGCTGCTGTATCCTCCTACGCGTTCGCTCACACTCCACTGACTTTATAACGGACAGCCGAACTTGTATTTACTTTATGTGACATTTCTTTAAGTGTGAAGTGAGTTTCGGAGCCGCCTTTACTGGGTTGGTTTTGTTTAAGTAGCCGCAACTTCAGATTTAAAGGCCCACACTTATTTTTGCCAGACTTGAGCTCAACATTTGGTGATTGTTTGTTCTCACCTGGTAGTAAGCATACTGTATGTACCGATACGGTATTCGTTTCTCGAAAGTTTCCAGTAGATCCCTCCGCGGGTACGTGAGCTTAAACACTGGGAAATCCGCCTTGCACTTTTTGAGGCACGCAGCCCTCAGCAGGATGTGGCGCACGACGCGGAGGCTGCTGTCCGCGAACAGGGTGTCGTTGTCCCGGCTGACGGAGCTGCAGTTGCGGCCGCAGAAAGCCTCGCTGTCCCGGAGCAGCCGGTGGAGCCGCAGGCTGAGCTCCAGGTACTTGATGCTCTCGCCCCAGTTCTGCGTCCCGTACTGCTCCAGCGCGTAGCTGTACGCGGACTCCAGCGGCATGATGTCCTTCTGGGGGAAACTTCTGAAGCTGTACTTCTCATACTGAGCCTCCACCAGAGCGAGAAAGGCCAGGCACAAGCTTGTGAGAAGCATCATGACCTCCGCCGGCTCCGACAGCTGTCTGCCCGTGTTTTGAATGGATCGGGACACTTCCTCTGTCTTCACCAGGGGCTGCTCATGTCTGCCTGCACGTAGGCTGTGGAAGTCCTGTAGAGCTACACGCTGAGAACAGCATCCTCTGGTGAAGACTTTCACAATAAAAGCTGTACTTTTGACCAGCAAGTATCCTGTAGATCTTTAGATTTTAGTGCGCGTTCTGCACAGTTTGAAACATCAGATCAGTGTGATCAGCACAAACACACACATGATTGGAACTCCTCTCAAACTGTTGGACCTGACATTGTTGCTTAGACATGTGGGACCCACCTAGGACCCACCTAGAGCAGACCAGGCACCCCCACCCCATAGCAATGACACTCCTTGATGTCAGCAGCCATCTCCAGCAGGAAGCAGCCTGACACACACACACACACACACACACCCACACACACACACTGATCAAGTATCTGTGGGATGATCCACAGAGGCCCCTCCCCTCAACCCATAGGACCCAAAGGCCCCCACTAACAACATTCTGTTGCCAGACACCACAGGACACCCTCAGCCCTATATGGCCTATATTATCCCCAGTAAAAAAATGAGTCGCCTAAACTCTTTAAACAACAATATAAAAGGTTGCAGGTTCAGGTTGACTTACTTTTCTTTAGTTTAATAGAGTTGTGAAGTTCATATTAATGGCAGCTTTTAGTATTTTTCATGTGTGAAAAAAATATGAGTGAATCAATGTGCAAGGCGAGTGCTATGTGCAGCTCAGATGCAACGCTTGACAATTACTGTGAAGTCAGAGCTCCTTACTTCCGGTATAAAGGCTGCTAATTCTGGATCATTTGACACAGACGTCACGGTGGGAGTTTGGATAGAAATACAGAGAGGGTCCAGTTTTTCAGTTTCCAGGGCCATAACTCACAACAAACCCGACAGCAAATAGTCATTTAATACTAACATAGATCTTATTGAATCCCTTAAATTATAGAGCATTATGAGAAATTCCTCAACTATGCTAAGTGTCTGAAGAGTTGTTTTCAGTCTGGTTTTAATTTCTACTGGCATTTTCAACAAACTGACAAGCTGAGACATGGACTGGAGAGCTTGAAAACCCACCTGCACAGCTGACACATCACTTCAGGGCATGTCTAAATCCAGAGTCTGAGGCATTTGAAGCCCCTTTCACAAAATTTACAAGGCCTTAAGGCTGTTTGAGTAACTGAGCGAGATGGTTAGAACCCAGAGGACCAATCTGAGGCTTCCTGTGAGGCACAGACACGTATTTACATGCAATTCAAGTTTAATATTTATCTAAAGTCTAGCTGCAGCATGAGCCTGCCACACTAGACAGTGACACCAAATGACAGCTTCAGATTAAAGGCTTAGAATTCAGGCCCCATCTCATACGTGAGTGGAATCACAGGGCCATTCCTCTTCTGGGCGAAGCTTTACACGTTTGCAGAATTCCATTAAAAAGTGGGAGGGGGCCCCGGGGCCGCTCCTCCTCCTGTGGCTCTCTGGAGTACACGACCCGAAAGGTGCGAAAAGCGAACCAGAAGGAGGCGGGACGAAGCCGGAAGTTAGATCGCTTCTCTATTCAAATTAAAAGTACAACTGAAAAGCAGCTACATTGATTGATTATTTAATGTCAAATTGTGTACTGTTGTTTTTTTCCTGCTGCTACTTTGGCTTTAGTTTTTTTTGTTTGTTTTTCAGCAAATTTCTTCACCATACTCCTGAAAATGAAAATATTTTGGTTGTATCAACATGCACTAAAGCTTTTTTTTGTCTTTAGTTAGCCTATTTATTGAAGCTTAATCGTTTCCTCGACTTAATTTATGCCTTATTTGAGTTTTTTTTTTTTTTTCCCTTCAGACTGAAATAGTATTTACACTTATGATAACTTTAAATGTACTCGTTAATACATCTATTCATGTTATGGCTCTGAAGAGAGTGATAACCCACGTTATAGACCATGATGTTGATATTTCATAATGTATATTTATGTCATATTAACTTTACTTTGCGATTGTGAGGATGCAAACGTATCCATCGCCTTATCTGGGCGTTTATTTTGAAATCAGCAACCGGAAGTAGCATATATTATTCCATCACGCTTCACGGCCCGACCATCTCAAACTTGTTGCGGTACCCCTTTCCACGTCTTGAACACATCACCCCGCTAGCAGAGCGCACCGTTGAATCCCGGTCTCCAAATGGATCTGTTCAAACCTTTTAAGCTCTGTCTCTTTCTTTTTCTTCACGCTGTTAACGTGCACTGCGACCCCGGACCGCTGGTAGATGTTGTTATCGATCGGTACGAGATACCGAAAGTTTGTCCTCGAGAAGTTCAGACGGATGACTTTATCCGTTATCACTTTAACGGCACCTTCTTTGAAGACGGGAAAAAGTTTGACTCCAGGTGAAGTAACGGCGAAACGCACCATGTAACGTCTGCTAATTTAGCTTTAAATTTACTAGCCGAGTCTCGTCTTTGCTCGGACGGGCTACAGTTAAGAGTATAATAATAACGTTTCCCCTGAGCTGCATGTAATAGGGGCGCTTAAAAGCGGTGCAGAAAACACGCTGCCGTCTCTACACAGTTATTACGGTAATGAAAGAACACATTTTCAGGCTCCAACACGTTTTACAGATGCTGACTCCAAGACTGCAGACGCGTCCATCGTATCCTCTCTATTCTCTAATCAGCTACATCACATTGTTATAAAGCTCTAGTTTTTCTATGTTTAAGCTAGTGCCCCTTTGTTGCAATGCCTCAACAACCCTTTTCAAATCTAAATGCATATAAATATTAATCATAGTAAAGTATAATTGTATTTTTCTCATATTAGAGTTAATCTCCATTGATTCTTTTCACTGCCTCTGCAGCCATGACCGGGGCAAAGCCTTCATCAGCCAGGTGGGCCTGGGCAGGCTCATCACAGGGATGGACCGGGGTCTCCAGGGCATGTGTGTCAACGAGCGCAGGAGGATCACAGTCCCCCCTCACCTGGCGTATGGAAGCATAGGAACAGGTGCAGCCGAGCGCCACGTGTACCTGCTTGTGAAATCGCCTGTTCTGGCTTGTTCCACTAAAGTGTTCTCTGCTCCCCTCTGACAAGGTGGCGTGATCCCTCCTGACGCCGTGCTGGTGTACGATGTCCTCCTGCTGGACATATGGAACACGGAGGACAAGGTCCAAATCCGGACGCTCAGCAGACCCCCGGGCTGCAAGCGCACCACTGCCGCGACAGACTTCGTCCGTTACCACTATAACGGCTCCCTGCTGTCTGGGGAGGCCTTTGACTCCAGGTGAGACTGTACCACTGAAGCAGCTGTGTAGGCCACGACTGTCTAGCTTGTGAGATTTAAACCACTCATTGTTTGTTCCTTGAACTGTCCAGCTACTCGAGGAATGCGACTTACGACACCTACTTGGGACAGGGCCACCTCATCAAAGGCATGGACGAGGGTCTCCTAGGAATGTGTGTGGGGGAGAGACGGATCATTATCGTCCCACCCTTCCTGGCATATGGAGAGACAGGATCCGGTACTGACCAATACTCTAAAGACAACTAGTAGTCTTTACATTTTTAGCTCACATTGCCTGTCAAAAATAATGAGCATTAAATAGTTCAATTTAGTCACTTTATTCACTCAATTAAATTATTTTATATTATGTTTTGAATGCTTCTATTTACTCAAATGTGCTTGCTAAATGCGCAATAGATTCTGTGGCAGTTTTTGAGACTTAAAAGCCTGTACACTGCATGTGCTGTGACTTTATTTTTAAGGAGTATTTTGCGTTTGTTGGGTGTTGATCATTCGCCCTGTCTGTTGTTCTTTTTCACAGCCTTGTTAAAGAACCACAGCGAGTCAGTTTTGCATGTTTCCAGCAGAATGACCTTTCATTAACATTCGCTGAACATGAAAACACGTCAGGACACTTGCGTGATAAATGCAAAAGAGACATTAGGTCAGCTTTTACTTCCTTGTACTCTTTCAGAGCGCAGACCGTTTTAAACATGCTTCTCTGAGGTTACGTTCAGACAGCTACTGAGTGAGTTTTCAGGAGGGCCAAGTTTTCTGAATTACTGTGCAACAATACTGTACAGAGAAAAAAAACCTGATGAAGTGATCTGGAGGCAAATGTCCCAGATGACACTGGTTTGGAGCTGTGATTATATAAAAAGTGTTGGCTCCATTGGTTTGGCATTTTGATTGTGAGCCTGTTTGCTTTGTTTCTGGGAGTCTGCTGCCAGGTTGGTCAGTTTGGTGTCTCTGCAGACATAGATCAGGCTGGTGTGGGATGCGGTTGACGGTCTGTAGTTTCTAACAGGTCATTCCAAAGTGAGTCTTTATACATTCTTGGCTGCTGGTGTGGAAAATAATAGCCTCAGGTACGCTCGCATTCTGAGGTCAAAGAGCCGAGTGCAGCCGCTGAGACTAAGCTAGCCGAGTGTTGGTCAGTAAAATCCCTTCAAATTGCAGGGCTGCCTGCTTGTTAAGTCTTGTTTTCCTTTTCTGTTTAAAAAAAGTTGTGATGTGAAAGTGAGAAGGAGTTGAAGAAGATTAAAGGCACCATTGACTGCGATGTGTAATCAGAAACACATTTTTGCTGATGAATCAGTAATATAGTTTTTCAGGGTGATCGGTTTCCACATAACTTACCCAAGTCTCCAACACTGTTGCTGTCCTCCCAACAGGAACTCGGATCCCTCCTCAGGCTACGCTGGTGTTCGAGGTGCTGATGATGGATGTATTTAACCCTAAAGATGATCTGAGGGTGGAAGTGAAGGAGGTCCCTGAAGGCTGCACCCGCAGGACGGTGACCGGAGACTACATCCGCTACCACTACAACGGCACCTTCCAGGATGGAAAAATCTTTGACTCCAGGTAAACCCGCAGTTTTTCCACTCTCAGAAAGTCAACAGAGCATCGCCACACGGACTCTTACCTTCACACTTCCTTTGACAGCTACAAGAGGAACGACACCTACAACACTTACATCGGCATGGGATATGTGATCCGGGGGATGGACAAAGCCCTGCAGGGGCTGTGCATAGGAGAGAAAAGGAGGATCACAATTCCTCCTCACATGGCGTATGGAGAAGAAGGAGTTGGTGAGGATGTGAAGTACATTTAGATGGAGCAACACTTAGCAAAGATTGTTTGTAACACTGACCTGTTTTTAATGTGCTCTGTAGGAGACCTCATTCCTGGCTCTGCGGTGCTGGTCTTTGACATTCATGTCATCGATTTCCACAACCCCAAAGACCCAGTTGTGATCAAAGTTACCCACAAGCCTAAGGAGTGTGATGCCACCAGTGAAGCTGATGACTGGATTCAGTATCGTTACAACTGCTCCTTGATGGACGGCACCCTGCTGTACTCCTCGTGAGCGCCCTCTGCTGTTCATTCTGCTACACTGCACCCTCCGCCTTCATGCGTGTAATCATCGCTGGCTCCTTCTCTGATAGATTTTAGTGGGCCTGGAATTCCAGATATCATTTATAGCACATTGACAGCAGCACGTATGCCACATGGGTTAAGGGCTTAATACAAGGAGGAGATTTATCTAGTAGGTGGAAGGTTTTCTTTTCTCTGTTTAAAGTGGTAATAGGTTATGTGTGATTTTTGCAGGGACCATTACAGCTCACCTTCAGTCACTACTCTGGGAGCAAATAAGGTGATCCTGGGTCTGGAGGACGGTTTGAAGGGCATGTGTGTGGGTGAGAGGAGGGAGGTCATCGTTCCTCCCCACATGGGCCATGGCGAAAATGGAGGTCAGTTACTGCATAATAACAGATAAACATTTTTTTTTTTTTTTTTATTTTGCTTTAAAATGATGTTTTGTCCTCTCTGTGTGGATGTCTGCAGCTGGAGCAGTTCCAAAGAGTGCAGTGCTCTTTTTCGAACTGGAGTTGGTGGAGCTGCAGAAGGGTGTGCCTGACGGCTACATGTTTGTGTGGCTTGGAGACAGCCCAGATCCCCTGTTCGCTGCCATGGACCTTAATGGGGACAAAGAGGTCCCTCTGGAGGAGGTAAGCCGACAAGCTAGGTCGACTCACTCTGTTGCTAAATTTGCATTTTAAAAAATACGTTTGCAAGCGGCAAGAATGATTTATAACATCTTCTGTTTCCGTCTCCTATTTCCACCAGTTTTCAACCTTCATCAGGCTCCAAGTTAAAGAGGGCAAAGGTCGACTCAGGCCAGGGGTCGATGCCGACAACGTCATTAAGGACATGTTTAATAACCAGGACCGGAATAAAGACATGAAGATTGTAGAAGATGAACTGAAACTGAAGGTGGATGAGGAGCAAGTGAGCCGGGACGAGTTGTAAAAGGGAGCATAGTTGTGTTATCATCTGGGCTAGGTGTTTTTTTTTTGTTTTTTTTTAACAGCAATGACATGTCAAAATGTCAGCTGTGAAAAGGCCTGATGAGGAATCATTCTCCTTCATTGTTTGGTCCACAGGAAGATGTTTCAGTGTGTAAAAGAAAAATGGCCTTCAGAGACAGTATCGTATATTGCTGTAACATTCCATCTATACGCAGGTCAAATGAGTTGCTGTGAAGTCCACATCCACCTCCGACCTTTCCCCGAGATATAGAAATGATTTAGAAACCACTGGTTGTACAGTATGTTTGGTCGAAACATTAAATTATGTATTACAGTGTGTTATTTGACAAGTGGTCAAATAAACTTTTCTAATAAAACTTTCCTTCCTTGAGATTTTAGTTTAATGAGACATGATCACCAGTAATGGGTGAAACCACATTTTATTTATTTCAAACCAACTGGAACACATGAAGAAATTAGTTCGGACAACGGTACAAAAAAAAAATAACAAACCCCGGCGCACTGTTCACAAAGGGATGGACAAGAAAAATGTGTTTAGAAAGTGACCTCTGCTACAGTGTACAAAGTGTTTCCGCCTCCTAAATATACAGTTAAAATGATTGAAAGTGAAATCCTATCTGAGCTCTTCTATGTTACACCTTCACGCTTCTGAGGTAGCAGTTAGTTCTTGTGAGTCATTCGGCCTCTTGGTCATCTATTTGTGATGGCGTATTTGTTTTCCTAAGCTCAAGAGCGGCCGTCATAGTTGTGTTACATAAAAGAGGCTAAAACAGACAGCTTTCAAGAGGCAGGGGATTCACTTTCAAAACAAATGCAAAGTCAAGTGCTTCCATTTACGTTGTGCGTTCTTCATTTCCCTTATTTGTCCTGCACGAGGACCTGAACCCGCTGACAAATTCAAACGGATAGAAAACACCCATAACCACATGCACACCTTAAACACGGCACAGCAGCTGGACTGCAAATCTGCACCAACAACTTACGATGTGACTAACGGATAAAAATATAAAGGGGTGATGAGGTGTGGGGAGACTGTCAGCTGGACAGTCAAAAGTCTAGCAGGGCAACTTGTAGCTAACACAGACTCAAGTGTGTAGATTTTAGTAAAATAAAAAAAGTCATCATTAAACATTAGCTTATTGTCAATAAGAATCCAGGTGGAACTTTCTCAGCTGATGGCCCTGGAGTGTCCAACGGCCTGTGGAGAACTTTTAGACTTCACTTATTGCCAGTGAGGTAGAGGAGAAGGGCGTTAGGGACTTCCAAGGTTTCATCCTTTACCAACACGATGTCATATGAATCCAAGTATGACTGCTTCCTCTCCTCCACCTGAACACAAGTGTGGAAAATCAACTCTGGTATAGTCTTCAGTCATTTGGATAAACATAGGAGTGCATTCTCTTTAGTTACCTTGTCATTGAGATAGCCAATCTTGAGGATGTTCTCCATGTCCTGCACTCCGTCAGCCATGGTCAGATCTCCCAGAGAGTCCCCCATGAGTACCACGTTGGGCCGCGTCCTCAGCTCCTGGAAATGGCCCGTGTTGAGCAGCGCACCTTCCCGCTTGTTGTAGATGTGAATCAGCTCTCCCTTGAAAGCCCTCAACACCCCCTGTCCCAACAGATCGGTCCAGATTATTATTTAAATCCCTTACAGCCGGGGTCAGTTTGTAGTTCGTAGTGAGGCTACTCACAGACTCGTCAAAGTCCATGTAGTTGGAGAAGACGTTGACGTTGGGGTGGAAGACCCCGGCTTGACGAATCACCTCTTCCAGGATGTCTCCTATTCCAGCAGAGAATATGAGCAGCGGGATGCTGTGCTCGTGCAGGTGGTCAAAGAACAGCTGGTAGCCTTCCCTGTGTAAACGCCCACAAAAGACTCAAATTCACGTGCCCACATTACAGAGTTTTTTTCGCACCTGAACAGATTTGTAGGCGTTTCTACCTCAGCATGGCATCAGATTCGTGCACCGCTGTAGCCAGCAGGTCTTTCCTGATGTGCTGCTCTACCAGGAGCTCATGAGCTTTGGTCCACCTGTCAGATACAGGAGCACAGTAGAAATCAGAAACACCTTCAACGTAAATACTCCAATACTCCATTAACATTGTATTAAACACAAATCTGATACTCACCACTCCACCATCAGGGGTAGCTTCTCCTCTACTGACCGTGAAGAGTCGATCTCTATGGGGTAGTATGTGTTAAGAAGCTCCTTTAGCTGAGGAAGACAGGACAGAGCTCTCTGTTACTGGCCTGTAAAGATCTAGATAAGCAGTGGTGGTTTACACCAATAAGCCTTAGAGATGTGTCCTTCAGTAGACTTTATGTTCAGACACAAGACGTTTTGATATGGATTTGTCAGTATTTTTATACTGACAATGGTGTGAAAAAGATCTATTGAGGAAATATTTTACACACTGTAGATTTAATTTCTGATCTGTATGGTTCCATTCCCTCTACAATCCACTAGATGGCAGATATGCGCTAAAACTCAATGAATGAATGGAATGAATGAAAAACCCTAACTGACCAACAAAGTTGATGATCTCTCAGGTAGAAAAAATGTCCATATCTTACCTAAGAAATGGCTTACTAATCTCAAATCTGGTTAGTTTTCAGAGAGAGCATGCACATTTATACCTCTCTGTTATTTAGAATAAAGCATGTCCCACTGCAGTGTACAAGAGGATACATGTACATTCTATAAGCTATGCGAGTTATGCATTCCCACCACTAAGACAAATTCATTGTATGTGTGAGCTTACAGACGTTGCTCCATGTTACGACAGTGTGTGTCACTGTGGGGTGCAGAATCTGCTGCAAGCGAGCAGTTTAGTCAGTGGGATCACCAGCAGCAGATTTCCTACGGCCGAGAACATTTACGGCAGCAGATGCGGGAAAAAGACTGCCAGTACTGTGAAGACTCTTTCCACTCGTGGGATGCTTACACCCCTACGCCCTGGACAAAGGCTGCACAGCATGATGTCCACAACAACCAGACTGTGGAACAGCTCTTTTTGGAAGGTGTTAGACTAACTAACTCTGCCACACACTAATTGTTTTCATGGGAATTGCTCTACTTAATACTCATACACACATTTATTTTTACACTGTGGTTTTATCCTCGCTTGCTTTTTACATGTTTTATTGTTCTCTGTTTGTTACATATTCTCTTGTTTAGGTCTACTATTTACTGTACTGTGACTGGATCTCAATACTTAGTTTTGTTAGTTATCATACATGTTGGATCCTGATTATGCACTGAAGTCTCTTTCCTACCTTTTCTTTGCAGTCATTGGAGATGAGTTTGCTGTTGTCAAGAATATCTGCAAAGAAGTCAAATATCAAAACACAGAAACGTTTAGCTGAAACTAACCAACAGCTCAACCTGCATCTTACTCCTCAGTCTACTTACTGTGACAGGTAGGGCATCTTTTTCCATTGTGTGCAAATCTTGTCAGGGTCATGTCAAAGTCTGAGATCACCTGGATTTAAAACAACAACAAAAAATAATCCAAACATGTAAACCTATAACACAGTGCTACGCCGGACTGACTGTGTTCATAGATTATTACAGGAGCTGTCAGAGACCAGGATACCTGCAGGGTGTTGGAGCCAGCTTTCTTCATGGACTGTAGAATCTCTTGCACCCTCTGAGGGTCCCTCATACACACTGATGAGTTGGACAACTCTTGAATCTGTAAAGCATGTTTGAATTAGTTTAGCAGAATGTATTGACTGTGAGGAAGCAAAGTAAACAGGACTCCAGCAGGATATATATCCCAGTTAGCTTGCTAGTCAGGTGCTAGCACCAAACTGAATAACACACAATATCTATCAAAGTCACTCATTCCCTGCACATTAAACAGCATAAAAGCTGTTTACACAAAGACACAGCAGCCACAATGATAGTCAGTGTGTTGTTCTGTAGTGTAGGGAGAATAAGCAAACAAAGACAAGCGTTAGCTAGCAGTACTATAGTAATAAACTAGCTTCAGGTAGGCACGCTCTTGCTAGCTAGTACACAAGTTGACACGGTGCATCCTATTGGTGTCCAGCCTTACTCTAAACACGTGCAGAATATTATTACCATTTTTCCTTAAAGGTTTTGCTGATCCCTAAATGCTATCTTGACAAACTGCGTGTCATCAGCTGACTATCTCCGTTGAAATTTAACGTTGCTACGAGGACGACAGAATCATCTGTGCTAACTAGAGCAGCTGCTGCCTTCCGGTACTGTTGCAAGGGTCGGAACGTAGCACTTCACTAACACAAGGAATTGGTTAACAGTGCTACTTTTTCTTTCGGGATTATTTTGTTGTCGTGTGTGGCAGTCAGTTTTGACGCAAATGGGCGCACTTACAGTGCTTAACGATGTTCAAGCGGCTAGACTTTTAGGTTTTCTAGCTATAACATATGAAACAAGTCTAAATAAATTGTGGTTTTCATAATTACGGCACTATGTTGAACACGTGAAGGCAGCAGTACTACTTGGTTGTATAACCTGATGTGCCTTATAATTAAACAGAAATATGTTTGTATCATCACAGTCAATTTCACCAGTTAAACTGCAGAGGAGTTGTAGATGTTGGTGTTTTATTTGGTAACTTCTCTATGGTTTTAAGGAAAAATTAGGAATATTAAAAAAGTATTTATAAGTTTATATATGCAACTTTACGACTGGTGTGCATTAAATTCCAATGAAGCAATAATACACAGTGTGTACAACCATCTGTCTTACAAAACAACTTTAATTGCAAGTGATGACATTAGCATTTCTTACATCCAATATAAGGACACAAAATCGGACTATCACATGCAAAGCATATTACATAGCTTATTTCAGTTAATATTTGCAGTGCTATTTATGTTGGTCATAAAGTGGAAATGAATATCATTTCTGCGTTCTCTAACCTTTTTGCTGTAATAAGCACTGTATGGACAGTGGGAATTTCTGAATGTCAGTCACAACACATTCATATAACAATCCCTTCTGTTTTGCCTAGAAGCCTGATTCCTCCTCATCCCATTTCTACATCTCTTTGGTGGGTAAAAGAAGATCGGAGAACAACATAGAGCATCAGATCTCCAATATACACCCAGGTGCAAATGAGGTACAATACAAGATTTTACAGGGCATTCAATATTAGAAACGAATCTGTCAATAATGACAATATGTTTTTTTTTTAAAGATCAAATCTTACTGGCTGGAAGCTGGCTGACACAAAGCATTTCCCAAATACAATCACCTTGTCTGATATGAACCAGATAAAACAAGCAAAGTGCAGTGGCAACTGAAATTTCTACGCTTTTTTTTTTTAAGACTTTACAAACAATTTGATTTTACAAAGTGCAGTTTAAGAGAAGCTTTTGCTATTCTTTGCAGAACCAAACCCAGAACACAATTCAAAACTCTCGCACTCATACATATGCACATTAACCAAGTATCTTCCTGGAATGGCTTGGAATACACTGAGCAACAGTGCAAAAGAAAAGGAATGATTCAGCAGTTGCCAGTGATTGGTGCTTAATGCAGAGGGAGAGGAGAATGTGTAACACAAAGGAATGATTTATTACACCCGTCACATGTCTTGGGATATTACAGGTATCTATCTCGAGGTACCTCTCGAGAGACCTGGAGCAACATTGCTAACGTTAAATGACCAAAGTAAAAATGACAGAAATATATTACTGTACAACTGTTGGAGACAAACGGTAATCTAAAAGCAACCTATTCTACGGGATTTTATGATTAGCAGCCTCTAAATCAAGTCATATTTAATTGGTGGGACCGTACAGTGATAAACAGAGCCATTCTACAGCAGTTATGATCTACGAATTAGTTGGTTGGACTGATGTTACACTTGCATGAGGAGATTGTCACAGTGTTACAATGGAAGGAGACTTCATTAAGAATGTAGGAATGCAGTTAGTACTTTTGTCACATTTCCCAGTACAGGCATACAATGAAGGAATGTAAAATATCCATATAAATGTTTACATATACAGCTTTATGCTATTTATATACAAACAGATAAACAGTATCTCTACCAACATAAATTACTAAAGAATATTCAATGTTGGCTGCTATATAACACTCTTATTCACATGTTTACATTCGTCATAATCCCTCCTCACAGACCACCAGCTGGTTAGTGCACGCCTGCCCACACATTTCATGGCTTTCCACGATTCAGCCATTAACACAACACAGCATGATAGCTGATGGCACATAGTTCAGATGAATGGAATCCAGAATGAGAGCAACACCAGACTCGTTCCAGTGTGTTATGTACGAATGGGGTTCATTGACGATTGGAGTGGAATGGTGGTTTGAAGTAAATCTTCGGACTGAGCTGCATGAATGGAGGAGACTTCAACTTGTTCAACACTCTATCTGCGACTGGAGCTGCCGACGCAGGGTGAGGGTGCGCCGGTGAAGCTGCTGCATCTGCTGCATGCGATCCCGCTGGCGGGCCAGGTTCTGGGGCATGGGGTACCGCTGGCAGCCATACAGAAAGCGGTACGGGATGCGGACGTGGCATGCTGTAGCTCGACAGCGAGGCTGAGGCATGGGCGGCAGCAGCATCCAGCGCTTCCTCTCAGCACAGTAACGGTAGGCCTCCTTGCGGTACTGCTTATCCACGTCGTCGCTGTTCTTCCAGCCTCCGATGATGAAGACGTCTTCATCAAAGTGGCAGATAGCGGCGCCCTCGATGCTGGTTACCTCTGGTGGCAGGCTCTCCAGGATCTCATCAGAAATGCGCACACTAATCTTCTGCCTGGCTACCTCATCCCTGACTGTGTAGCTCTTGGGGCAGCAGGAGGCTGTGTGGTAGAAATTAGTGGAAGCCACGGCCATCTGGAAGATGCAGTAGTTGTCAATAAGGGGCAGGGAGTCCACATCTTGCCACTGGCGGCTATCTGTGTCATAGCGAGTGGTCACCGTCTTCAGTCCGTCATCATTATCTGTATCGACAGGTGTGCGTGCCGTGACATACACATAGCGGTCCTCCACGCTCACTGCCTTCACATCTCGCAGAATCTTGGGGGCAGATTCCAGATTGTGCCACTTGTCCTGTTCAGGCTCGTACACACTCACATCTTTGAAACCTGGACTGAAGTTGCCATGGCCACCGATGCTGTACAAGATATCCTTAATGCAGGTTAGGCCGAAGGAATGCTTGCGTGTGGTCAAGTTGCTCACCTGCTCCCAGGTGTTGCGATTAGGATTGTAACGTTCCACCGTCTTAGCAAAGCCCGGTTCCATGGAGCCAGCCACATAGACGTGGGACTCCGTTGCAGCGATGGCGTGGCCGTCCAGGTGGTTGTGGATGTGTGGCAGGTTGACCCAGCGGTCCTCATAAATGAAGTAGCCCACACACTCACTCAGGTAGTCTCCTCCCTCCGACACCCCACCCACTACCATGATAACGTCCATATTCTGGCCAAAGCGAGGCTGAAAGGAGGCCATATGGGAAGACCAGAGCTCCATATCAGTTGACTTGAGGTTTTCAAAGCGAATAGCGTGGCCTTCTACCGCCTCTGACACCAGCCGGAGACAGGTGTCATTAGCCGCCACCAGTTGTTCATTTTTCACCACCCTGGTCAGGTAGGTGGGCTTGATCTGGGGCAACCTTAGGAGTCGAAACAGCTCCTCAAAGTAGCGGCTTCGCTCCTCTGGGTTCTTCTGCACCCACTTCACCACAGCCTCAAAAAGCACCTCCTCCGAATCCACTGTGATCTCTGCATCCGACAGCCAGTCGCGGACCAGGTGAAAGGGCAGCGTGTAGAACTCCTCATCCTGAATAACCTTGTGGAAGTTGCGGCGGATCATGTCTGCTGCCCGTAGGGCCAGCTGGTCCAGGGTGTACATGTGGGCCAGACTGTGCACCGCCACACAGTTGGTCAGGCTCAGCTTCTTCTTCAGGAACTCACCACAGAAATCTTTCAGCTGCAGCAGGAGGAACCTAACACACAGTAAACAGAGAAAATGCAGGATAGGAGGTCAGAGAAAGGATGATCTGGACCTAATGGTTAGGTAATACCACTGAATTTTGACTAGATATTTTCTGAGTGAAGTACACAAAGACACTTTAAGGCATCACTGCAGCTACAGAGGGCCTCATGCTATGACAACTCTCTCTTCCAAAACACAAACAGGGATGTGACTGCAAACAGATCGTACCTATCAGCCAGCTCCAGGACCTCATGAACATTGCAGGTGCTAACACGTATTTCTCCAGTGTACATATACTGGATGACACTCTCCACCGTCTCCGGGTCGGGCCCCAGCTCCGAGCTCCACTCCTTCATCTCTACACGCCCGGACAAGGACTCGGAGAACTGTCCTCCCAGCAGTGGGGTAAAATAGTCGGTGGCCGCGGCCAAGACAGACCTGTGGGCTGAAAACTCGCAGCTCTGGACGCTCCCTGTAGCCGCCCCGCTACTAAAGGCCAGCGTCACGTCGCAGAACAAGCCCTGCTTCCTCTGCTCGTTCTGCCGCCGAGACAGCTCCGAGCAGTGGGAGGAGGAGGTGAAGTCCTCGGCCTCTTCCGCGTCCCCGTCTCCGGCAAGCGCGCTGGGTGTGCCGGTGCCGCCGCTCCCGCTGCTCCTGGAGGAGTCCTCCGGGTTGGGGGCCGCCGCTGCCATTCTGCTGCCAGCGCTGGAGGTGAGCAGTGTTGGGAAATGAAGTAAACTAGCGAAGGAAAGGAGGCGACATACGCAGCCACACATACATGGAGTCCAGGCAGATGAACGACAGTGAAGCGCGTTTCGTATTCGTCGCGTCAGGTCAGCGACTTAAAGGGGACTATAAAATAAACCATCTCAGTTTACACATGAATCTGTATAAAACTCAGATTTAGTGATAAAACTTAAGTTTTGAACTAAAAGAATATGCAAAATTGTATGTAAAATTAACGTAAGAGTTACGTGAGATATAACAAACAACATAAATTATAGTAAAACACACGAACACATGCTATTTATAACAGCATAATATTATACACAATGGCCAATAGAATATTTTAAATGTGCTACAATATTTAATGAAGTCAAGCTGAACACATAACCGCCGTTTCTGACAAATAATGATTGAAGCGGTTGGTAACAACCAAAACGAAGCGAACTTCAGCTTGGTAAACACAGACAGGATCACTGACATGCGCAGTGGGTAGGCGTGAACGCGTCGTTGAGGTCGGCGGCCTTCCTACTGCTTCTAACCGACCTGTCTGCACATAGAGAGAACAACTTGCATTGACATGACATGAGAGTTCATTCCATAGACTCTATATATTTTTTTTTCTGGATCTGAGCCAACAACGGTACCTACACATTAAATGTGTTTTAATCTCTTTGCTTGAACATTGAAGTCTCACCATTTCACTTTATTTTGAATGCCTTACAGGTGATGGCAGACTTGTAATAGCAGCATTACTGACACAAGATTCCACAGATTTAAGTCTTCCTTAAATATGTTCATCATGAAGGATCAGTGTGTATTTCCTGAAAATCTTTGCTGAATTAGTTAAACAAATTAAAGATGTGAGAATTGTAAATCTCAAGAATTTTTAGATAATTTAAGGTGAAAGTAGGCCAGCTCAAATCCTACACATGCATTCAGTTTCCAAATAAGCTATATATAACATTTTGAGATCTTTTGATTTATGCTGCAAACTGCTTCCTAAATTAAATATTTTTCTCCGCTGTTCAGTTTTATATCAATGTATGCTGAAGTTTTGGGGGAACTGTCAGTAGCATAATTAAGAAATATCAATTTGTTTCACATTATAAACAAACATTTGGTCAAAAATGATCCTTAGTTGCAGCCCTGTTTGAAAGTTAACTCCTCAGACACAAACTGGCACAACAGTCAAACCCACAAGACAATTACACTGCATTAATACATAGCGTTATATTTTATTTTACTCAATTATACAGCTGTCAACATAGAACAAATCAGTACAGAGGCACATTCAGTTCACACTGGAACAAAAGACACTGGCATCACAGGTGAGGTTTTTGAGATTTTCCACAGAATCCTTACATGTTTTTGTTACGTTAACATAAAAGATGACACCGGAGATGCCTGCCATACACCTTATATTCTTTGGAAAGTAAAAGCTCTGGCCTGCACTGTAAGTTTAATTATTTTAAGCAGATTATCCACATGGCGCTTCTCTCCACTAGATAGACTTGTACATTGTGTGTTGAATAAAAGTAATAGATAAAGCAACTTGCTCAACATCCGGTATGAAGTTACCCCTTATAGTGCTGACATCAAAAAATATTCTATGTATAAGTCAGCTTATTGTAATTAGGATAAAATTGAAGCTCATTTCTCAAATGCGCCTAATCCGCTTAAATAACTGGAGAAAGGAAAAAAAAAAAAAAATACAACGAAATGGCATTTTATTATTATTATTATTATTTTTTTTTTTTTTTAGACAATACTTGACTTCCATTTAAACACTTTCAGAAAATACTCCCACATGTTGCACCAGCTGAGAGAGAACATTTCATGTGGACAGCAAATGGCAGCGAGTGCCAGGAATGACTCATAAAATGGTCCCGGTACCCACAGTGAGCAGACTACCAATGTCAGTTTTCAGCCACCGTGTCAAAAATATCACAAGAAAATCATAATATTCGTGTACCTTTGTTTTCCCTCTATTAATACATCTATATAGAAATAAAGCTCTGTTCTACAGTACATTATGTTATAGGCATTATTGCACTACACGTTCACTTCTTGTAAGAAGCTCTTGGCACAATGAAGGACGCAGCACAGAGACACAGACACACATGCTAGGTTAATACAGTGATGTACTATTTAAGAGTATAGAATAGTACTTCATTAGTCATGAGTGACAGTTGTTGACAACAATCGACCAATCCAACACATTGTAGTACCCTGAAGCTTCATAGTTTAGCAGGTTTTACTTTTATCATTCACAGAACTGCAGCACTGACAGGTTTCCAAAACTAAAAACACACTCTTAAAATTCTTTTCAGTATCGGCCATTTACAGCTATATTAATCGTAACATCGGAACTGCTTTGAGGTGACAGATCACAGTATGGTTCGGGCGGGGGATAGCTAGGTTAAGGGACTGGGAGCTGGCACTATAAGGTTTAACCCCTATGATTACATAGACATGTGCTCTGGGAGCACATAGGAGATGTCATCCCAGGGGTGGCGGTACAGACCCTGCTTCAGCCTCTTCTGGTCCAGGTAGTGTCCTGAGGAGACACGAAAATCAAGGATTTGTCGTAGATGGTAGAAGCGTTTGCCACGTTGCAGACGTTACCACGGCAACGCGCCTGTACACAGAAGCTACTCACCAATGAATCCCATGCTGCGTCCCAGGACAAAGATGCCATTCAGAGCACCGATTTCCACAAATTCATCAGCTTCGTCCCTGCGATGGCACAATGGAAGTAGTGTAAGCATCTTCCCACATAATTATATTCATCAATGTATAAATAAAACCTAAACCTACAATTTGTGTCTCTCTTAACTCTAGTAAAAGTGTAACCTGGTATAACTTGACTACGACATTAGCTCACCGTGTAAATCCACCACAAGTCCTGAGCAAGTCCACAAAGGCCACGCCAATGAAGCCATCCACATTCAAGATCAGGTTGGGTTTCTAGTCGACACGCAAGAGAACAGAATAACATTTAATAATAAAAACTGAAGAATGTGGTCATTTTGTAAAAGCTGTTGAAGAGAGAAATCTTACTTTAGAGGTGGTGATCTTCTCGACATCTAGTGCGTAGTCCAGCAGCTGGGTGGAAGAGAAGTGCTGCTTCACAAAGTCCTTCAAGATCTGGACTCGCATGTCGGGATTGTTAATCTGGGGAAGCACAAAAAAAAATCAAAATGTCTTTGAACTTATAATATTTCTGAACTCGAAGCAAGAGCCAAAAAGGAGCAGAGCTCAGTTTCCTGCTAAACCGTTGCTGTCCTCACACGCTATGAAGAGTTGTCACTCACCGACTTGACTCTGTGTCCAATGCCCATGATGAGCTTGCCGTCCTTCTTCATCTTGTTGACGAACTCCATGGGCAGCATGCCGCTATCAAATGCCTTGCTGAACTGCTTTGCTGCAGCATCCAGAGCGCCTCCAAAGCGGTCACCCTAAAAAAAGAAAATAACAGAAAGGAGAAAGAAAAAAATTTTGGCTTGTGCTACAGTTTTAAAGTAAACAAAGTAAATGAATACATCGCAGGTTTAAAATTTTTTACAATGGTGAGGAGTCCGGAGGTGAGGCTCGAGATGAGATCTTTGCCAGCTCGGGCGCAGACGATAGTGTTGTGAGCACCAGACACAGCAGGGCCGTGATCTGCAGTCACCATCAGGCACATCTCAATGAACTGACAGGCATACCTCGGCAACCTGCACGGAAATTGAGCAAACAACAGTATTTAAAAAAAAAAAGGATTTCTCAAGATTGGCTTAATCACAACTATTGAGTTAACAGGCTGACCTCCTCTGGAACCAAAGCAGTCCGAGAGTTCCCCCCAGACCTATTTCTGACTTGAAGACCTCAGTGATGGGCATTCCAGCGTAGATGAGCTCCTGACCTCTCTCGTCACAGATGCTGGTCATGAAAGATGCTGGCTTACGGATCAGACCCAGCTCCTGCACAGCAAAGAAACAAGATCTATGTTATTATCAAACAACAGGATTTGGTTCGTTGTGATTTGTGTCCAAAACATTAACGGATATCCTATGGTGTGCTACTCACTCGAGCCCAGGAGTAATCCATTGGTACAGTGGGAGGAGGCACCTCTTCAGCTGGCTGAATAACCCCTTTGGCAACAAGGTCGTCATACACAGATCTGGGTGAAGGGAAATGATACAAAATTAGATTAAGATTCATCACAAAAGATTACTAAAACACTTATTTGAAAAGGGCGCCCTGATGAATATTTAAACTAATTTAAATAAATGTGACTGTGCACTGACTTGATGACCTCTCCCAGTTCATCAAAGCTCTTGGGGACGAAAGCACCGGCCTCCTTCAGAGCTTTGTTCTTAGCTACAGCCGTCTCAGAGGCCTGGTTGGCACAAGCTCCTGCATGACCAAATTGAACCTGGAGGGGAAAATAGGGCAATAGAAGTCAGACAAAGGTTATAATAACAGTAATTAATTCCTTAAATAGGTGCCAGACTCTACATTTGCTCTCTTACCTCTGACGTGAACATTGTGGCACAGGTGCCAATACACCAGCACACCACCGGCTTTGTGATCCTGCCCTCTTTGATAGCCTGGCAGATCTTGTATTCCTCTGTGCCGCCGATCTGTTAGAAGGCAGAGGCAGGTAAAGGATGAATCAATCTATAACCCTTTAAATCTGAATGCACTCACATGTGCAAGTTTGTTCCTCACCTCTCCCAGTACGACAATCATCTTTATTCCATCAGTGTCTTGGTAGCGCAGCACATGGTCAGTAAACACAGAGCCTGGGTATCTGCATGAATAGTCCAGAGTTACGACAGCAGTTCAAACCTACAGTTCAAGGTTTATGGCAAATAAAAACTGTCACGCACCTGTCTCCTCCAATGGCCACGCCTTCAAATACACCATCAGTGGTGCGAGAGATTATATTGTTAAGTTCATTGGACATGCCGCCTGAGCGGGAGACGTAGGCAACGCTGCCTGGACGATAGAGCTTGGAGGCAAGGATGTTATCCAACATCCCTCCTGTGTTTCCGATCTTGAAACAGCCGGGCTTGATTCCTCCAACCTAGATTAAAAAACAAACAAAAAAAAAAAAACACACAGCTGTTTTTCTTTCCTGATAATAAACAAAAAAAAAAAGGAGGGAAATCTTATGAGAGCTGAAGCGAGACTAACAGTTGCTGGTCCAATGATTGTGACACCCTTCTCATCTGCTGCCTTGATGATCTTCCTGGTATGGGCTTCAGGGATTCCCTCAGCAATAATGGCAATGGTGCGAATCTAAAAACAATTAGAGAGAAATACATTAGTAACATATAGAAAAGTGTCGTAGCTCGCAGATGCTGCAGGAGAGTTTTTACCTGTGGGTACTGCATGGTCTCCATGGTGCTATCAAAGGCCGAACGCAAGGAAGCAAAGCTGATGAGAACGTCCACATCTGGATGCTTCTTCATGGCATCACTCATGTTCTTATACACAGGGATGAGGATCTCTTTATGTCCCCAGTAGAACTTCTGTTTGTGGTCTCCACTGGACAGCAGCCGAGCAGAGAAGGATTTATGGCACAATGAAAAAAAGAATACAGTTTACACAGATGTTCCTTTCAATTACGCTAAATGTACAATAAAGAGCCATCATACTGACAGGAGACCAAAGTCAACAAACTAAAGAGGAAGGGCAGGGAACACTTACGTGAATGGGTAGACCATAGCTGCGACGGATGGCTCAACTCTGGAGCAGACATAGTCAAAGTCCATCATGCCCTGCACTGCTCGTGTCTGCATACCCCACACTAGAGACTTGGTGTGTTTGCTGAACATGGTAGTTGCCTTGGCTAAGGGGGAAAAAAAAAGCTTTTAGAGACAGGAGGAGAAACAATGTGATTTGCTCCGTAGGGCTGAGACACTGAGAGAGGCATTTCTGCCTTCAGCGAATTTAAAAACAGAAAACTACAAATCCCAGGATGTTTCAGGTGAGTGTAAACCTCATTCAATCTCCAAATAAACACATTTTCTAAGACTGTATGGTCACCATTTCGTCAAGTTTGGATTGCAGAGTCTTCTTTCTGTCTAAAGAGGGTGCTATCATACCTGCGCTCAAGAATGCATGATCACAAAGCTACTATCTCCCACTACGTGCAGAAACGAATCAAAGCTTCAGCACTCATTGCGCAGAGATGGTGCGTCTGTGCTTTCTCACCAGCAGGAGCTCCTGTTTTGGTCTTCTTGGCTGGTGAGCTGTCAACTTTGGCTCGGTTTTCAGAGAAAGAAGCGGTTCTGCTGGATGCTGGGGTCTGGATGTGACAAAAACAAAAAGATTCATCAGCGTTTGATTCTGCTACGCAGGTTTGAAAAAGCCTGAGGAACTGATCTGCTTAATGTTAAAAACTGGCAAAACAGTTGCCCTTTCTTTTTAATAAGCTTCAGAAAGTAGCACAAAAACCTTCAGGTTATTTTATGAGACATCACCTACACGCAATATACAGAGCAAGTTTTGTTGTTCCTGACTTTTCATGACATTGGCTACACAAGTAAGCCTTTGTGAAGGATGACTAAGATTGTATTGCCTTGAGCTTTCATCTAATTCAAACTAAAAACCTATAAGTTTCATAATAAAAGATGATGACTTTTATTTTGAATTATTTTTCTTTGTCTGTGCTATATTCTATGATTCTGCTAAATATAATACATATTCCATCATCACTTCCTGTTATTTTGTTGTGGTTTTTATAGCTATATTTGAGGCAAACTGAAAATACATGCACATGTAAAAACACTGACATTCACTTTGCTGAATTCACTGCACAATCTTAATGGATGCCTCAGGGTGCAGCTGCACTGCACGACTAACTGTGGACTCTGTGGACGACTATTTGAGTGAGAGCAGTCCGCAATGTCCTACAATGCTCTTACACAAAAGAGCTATTGGGCTTCTAATAATATGGTACACGAAAAGGACAAGAGAGTAAAAACTGAAACGCAGGCTGTGGCATGTACGTCTTCTGCTTGCTCCGCAGTGATACCAGGAAAATGAAGCAGCTGAAGATGTAAATACACAGTGAAATGCCACGACATTGCACGAGCCTATTTGTCTCCATGGATCCAGTGTGCATCGTACCGATGAGCTGTTGCTGGTGTTGAGGAGGAAGTTGGCAGTGTGGGCAGCAACAGGAGGCTGGTTGGGGATTGGCCTATGACCCAGAGCCATGCCAACAATGGCAGTCATGTGAGTTTCTGTGCCAAAGACATGAATCGGGATCCCAGTCGTCTTTCCTAAGGGGGAAAGATTTGAGAATCAAACCGATTATGTCAATCAGACAAAATACACTTTGAAGACATACTTGAATTTGCAACATATCACAAACATACCAACTTCTCCCATCACTCTGAGACCCTCCTGGTAGTTGGGTCCTCCACGGCGCACAAAAATGGTGACCTCATGTTCCTTAAGTGGCACCTGATAGTCTCTAATAGCTCGAACAATCCCCTAAAAGGACCAAGGATATGCATTATATTAAATCCATCAATTCACTATTTATCGCCACTGATGAAATTATATGAAGTCTTTACATATACACATGTTTGTATATCTGGATCTAAAATGAGATCTGACCACTTATTCCCATACTGCATTAAAACTGCGATCTCCCAGATTGCCTCTTTAAAGGACCAGTGTGTCGGAAATAGTGGCATCTAGTGGTGAGGTTTCAGACTGCAACCTACCGAATACCGCCCCCTTTCTGTGCATGTATTCTGAGTTAATGAAAATACAACAATTCATACCTACAGGTGATTATATACTCGTTAAAAAACATGATTAAGTATAATGAGCTATTTTCCATTTCTAATGGAACATATCTCCCTAAATCCAACACAGTGGTCCTTTAAGACTAATATGTAAACAAAATGCATGTACCTTAAATGTTGCAGCAACATTTGTGAAGTTTGCAATGCTTCCTCCAATGATCAAAACCTTTCCTGGAACATATCACAGAAAGATTTGTTTTTGTTTGAAGTTAACATTCAGCACGGAGAGAAAGTTTTGACATTTTCTCACCATCAGGGTGCTTCTCTCTAGTCATCAGAGACAGGATGGTCTTGGCGTAGTCGTAGGTCTGCTGTTCGCTCGGTGCTCCAGAATACTCCCCATAATTGGCCAGCTCGTCGACCCCGCCCAGGTCACAGATTGTGTCACTAGGAGGATAATTTACCATTGGTCACACAAAAGGGAAAAGAAACATAAATACCCATAGCTGTCTATCTCTGATCTGAAACAGTTTTTACCTATAAATACAACATTTCCAGAGTGTCTCTTATAAACTCCTTTCCTTCCATTTTCAAATAATACTGCACTGTAAACAGACACAACAACTAAACAGTGCACAGTGGGAATAATTAGTCACGGCTCCACGTCACGCTTCATACGGCAGACAGAGGACAGAGCGAGTGAGACATCGCTCATTCCTCTAGACTCTCACTAAAACAGTAACATCTTGGAATCTAATTTAGCAAGCAGCTGAATGGGCAGAGCCCGAGCTGCTGCACCACCACTGCTGCATCACTGACATAAACTGCTAATGCTAAACCTAATTATGGAATCAGTATAATGAAGATAAAGTCTAGAAATCATTTAGGCAACCTAAACACCCAGTAGAATTATTTCCAAAACATGGATTTATTAAATTTGCTTTGGCACTGTGATACCTGTAAACCACTGAAGCACCTCCTCCTGCAACCATGGTCCAGATTCTGCCTCGAGGGTTGAGCAGAGTCAGTTTGAGGCTTGCACCACTCTTGGCATCAAGGTCAGCAATGTAGGCCTCCTGCAAAGGAAAAGGAGAAGGTCAATGGATACATAAGAGAAATTATTACATCCTTAATCACAGCAGGATCTACACAAGCACCTCTTCATGTGGCTGTAATTCTTCGTTTTGTTTTGTTTTTTTGCTTGCACTGATTTTTAAGAGCCATTCATTTTAACCAGTGTATCGATACTGCCAGTGACAGTGGATGTGGTGCACATCAGTGGTTGTTTGTGACAGTCAGGGACACAGCTGGTGGCTGAGAGTAAAAAAGCTCCCAATCAAAGGCACCCGCTGTCCCCCGTCTCCACTCTCGACTCACAGCGGCCCAATTAGACCGGGACGTCTGCTGCACAGAGAGTCTGTCACAAACGAGCTCCCAGACGCATCAGCTCTGTATGCACGCAGACACTTTACAGAATCATTTCTTTATTTTAACACAAAATATTTGCAGACGATGAGCATAATGGAGTTCAATAATTAATGTATATTTATCTTCCAAATGCTCAAAGGACAGGTCTTTGATAAAATATATATCTATTATCTAAAATAAATAAATGATTACATGACTGCATACATCTGCAATAAACTGTACGAGGAGAAATGAATACTCTTTGCCTTCCAGCATGCAGTATTTATACACAGGTATCTACTCCAGAATGAGTCATAAAGGCTGATTTAGTTTAGTTGAGGTGTGTTGATATTATGCTTTCAAATTAATTCCAAAGAATTAAATTTTCACATCATGTAAGAATATCCACCTCATTGTAAATATTGTGTACGGGCACAAGAGTCTAGGCCACGGTTAATCCTCTTTATTTAAACAATACCATCATTGGAATTAATATTTTATTTGAATGGTGCACATTTTTTGCAATTTTTTTTTTTTTAAATAAAGTCTAATAATACCTGATGAGAAACAGTTAAAGTCCTAAATTGCTCCTTTACCTCCTACTCTACATCCTCCGTAAGCTTTTTTCCTCATCACCACCACAAGGGACTAACTGCTGACAAACTGAAATGTGATCCGTCGCTAGCTCTGTCTCCCCCAGCCCTCCCTCACCTCAGGATAGGCCTCTCTGCCGAAGGGTGGAGGGAACTCCACGTCACCCCACTTGGCCTTGCAGATGTAGTCAGCAGTCGCGTCGATCTTAGCTGCCATATCCAGCACGTAAACTCCATCTTTTGTGACCACTGAGGAGGGTGGAGGGGGGGGGAAACATGTTAAGCTCTAACACCAGTCTGCTGAGATTCACTATCAGGAGGCGTGAGCTTTAGACAGGTATTGTGAAAAGAAAAGGGGTCCACGCTCCGGCACAGGTGACCCACAACCTCCATGCTGTCCTTGTATTAGGGTGAAAAGGGAAGGAAGACAGGAAGGAAGTGGTTGGACATCAAAGCAGCAGCACAGCCACATCAACAAGAACAGCTGCCATAGGGCATGTACTGGAGCCCAATTACTTCATTACAAACACAGCGCTGCCTTCATCAAACAGCAAGTGAATGAATTATTTAATGGTTTCTTCCCTCTGTCTTAAAAAATATGGCAAATTCTGTTTCTCTTGGTCTCAGGGTAGTGTTTTATTATGCATTGATGTTTTCCTCCCTCATCTCCTTTTGATGTCCTAATTTTATAATCCGATTACAAATTAATGAAGCGGTGCCGGAGCAAAGTGTAGACGCGAACACAGAGGTTTGTTTAGAAATGGCGCGCCATGTTATTGGGGATTTGAGAAAATGAAGACCTACCCAGAGGGTTGATCTCCAGGTACGTGAAGAACAGGTCCTCGTACAGGTTGAAGAGGCCGACGATGAAGCTGGCGAGGACCCTGCGGAGAGAGATGACATCTGACATGTGAAGAAGCCCTGATGTTTGGATTTGTTAGAGGGTGGCAGATTTTCAACATTTCTCGAACGCAAGCGGTAAAAAAGTGTTGTAAGAAACTGATTGCTGGTTGCAGCCAAAGATTACATTATTAGCGTGGCAACTGCAAGAAGAATGGAAACTCAATCAACCTGGCAACTAAAAACACAAAAATAATCATTAACAAAACACGCCTTGAAGTTTATTTGCAGGTTTTTAAGCTGCATACATCTCAACATTTTAAAAATATATCAGTGTACATGGCAGGACATGTGAATTATAGTTTTTATCTGTGTGTATGCAACACAATTTCCACATTAAAGCTGTAATTTGAACTGTGACAAACAACAGGTGGCGTAATTACATTAGAGGATTGTTAAGGCTGAGCTGGACAGGAAACAACCCACCTGTAAATTATGTTCTGTAAGAGAAGGGATAAATTTAATTTGCTTCCTCCGTCACACGTCAAACGAGATGTGAGGAGTTGCTGCAGGGAGGGAGTATTATTTTGCTCCTGTCTGTCACTTGAACAGGCAGCTCCGAGCCTTTGTGACCACATCGGCTCTTGTCAGGGTCCCGACTGGCCCGCGGGGGGAAAACTGTGACCGAAAAGCCCCCTGAGTGACTCAGCTTCTGATGGGAAGGCAGGAAAACAAGCCAAACGGCGCTCTTGTTTTCTGTCGCGAGTGGGAAGAAAGGAGTGGATGGGGTGAGGCGGCGAGCTGGGGGGTTGGCAGAGTGATTTCTGGGGTTGCTTCTTCAATGTCAGCCAAGACAGCGAGTCCGGCCAGAATCTGCTGTCACAAGAGCACTACCGGGGAGATGGATAGGATGGGCTGGCAGAGGGTGAGCCACTGTATCCTTCCCATCAGAATATACAGACGTGCTCCGAATGTGGATGCGGTCAAAAAAAAAAAAAAAAAAAAAGCTGGGGTGGAGGTTGATCGAATAAAGGCAAAGCCAAAGAGGGAGCTTGTCATTTGACTAATGGAAACCCTCCGCCCATCTACTGCCCCCCCCCCCCCCCCCCCCCCATGTTTACTGCCAATATGAAAGTGTTCTCTCCTACGTCATTTGTGTAGCCCAGAAATGTAATTAGATACTGGTACGTGGCCACTTTTTAGTCTGTTTTCAGGAATTTAGGGATGAATAAGCCAGCATTTTTGTGCAATAAAATGTAATATTGAATAGAAGATGCTGTCTTTTTAGGACACATATTGTAGTGAGTTGCTGTATTTCAAAATATAATAATTGGGTTGCGAGTCCTTATAGAGCATCAGCAACAATGAACTTAAAGCTTGAAGACTCACGCTTTCTTTTCGTTGGAGACTTTGGTCAGCAGCTCTTTCTTCACCAGGTCTTCGCTGATCTTTTCATCCACCCCGATGAGCAGCTTCTGCGCCTTGGCATCCACGTCTCCTACATCCACCCCGCCCTCGTGGTGAAACAGAACGTAGTCCCCTTCGCGGGCGGCGTAGACGCACACGTAGAACTCCTCTTCCTGAACAACAGACCGGGAACAATGTCCATTTGCAAATGTCTCGCATATCTAATTCCCTTCTGCTGCTGTTACCCATTAATAGCAGGAATCTGTAATAATAAGGAACTGAACAACAAGAGGTGAAGACTGGTTTACCTGCTTATGAGGGACAAACGGTTCAATGAGGAAGTTCTTGAGGACACCTTTGGCTTTTCCTACCTGCAAAACAAAAATAGTTTTTTTTTTTAGAAATAAAAAATGCAATTAAGAGTAAAATGACATACTGGGTGGGTTAAATAAAAAATCTTTCTGGTTAAAAAGGTGCATCAACTAAATACTAATAATGCCGGAAACTGACAAAAAAAAAAGAAAAAAAAAGGAAATGTTGCCATGCCCAGGCGAAGCCGAGCTAACCCAGCCACAGCTCATTTGCAAGAAGCTGTCACTGTTCCTCTGTTAAAGGCCAACAGGCGCAAAGTAACCAGGGACCAGGCGAGAGCAGCCAGCCGGAGAGAAAAGAAAAGAATAAGAAGAATAATAAAAGGGCGAGATGGAGCTGCCATTTTGTAGAGTAAAAAAAAAGAAAAGACCGTCTGATTGAAAAACCCACAAGGGGCTGAGGCCTATTCAGATAAATGAAGTGACACTTCTAGTAATGCCTCACCGAGGAAAACACAGGCAGCCATTCGTGCTACCAATGGCATTTTTACGTGAATGCTTCAATTCAACCCCTTACTAAACATTTAATAAAGTGAAGCACTGTGGACAGCGTTCAGCTGCAATAAGCCACATGTGAAAAACACAACCAAGTGTTGCTTCAGTTATTCTGGTAGGTGACTTGTTCCTCTTATCGGTGCCACTCTGATCATGTTTCTAAGATAAACCCCAGAGCTAGCTGATGAAACACAAACAGGAAATAGAAGTTATCAGTCAGACGTGATAAAACACAGCATTCTTGCCTATTATTCAGAAGATTGTTGCACTAAACAACATATTTAATCTGCTTTAATGCATCATATACGTTTTAGGGAGTTAGAAAGGTATGTGCATCTTAGTTGATGATTCATCGTGTGTGGATCGTGTAATATCTGCACCAAATTTTCAATGCATTCAGCAGTTGTCAAGTCTTGCCACAAATGAACCACCATCTAGGTTTTTTATCTAGACAGCGGTTAAAGATAACACAACACAAGCTGAAACCCTGCACCGACTGCATTTACTCTTGTTTACTGCCTGTAGTAGCTGCTGTCAGTTCCTTCAAATCTATGAGGAGATATATCTAAACAATATCGGCGCAGACGCTCTTATTCAGTGCTTTATGAACCAGCCCGGTCTCTCTGTAACTCTCTTCTTGAGTTATGAGGCAAAGCGGCGTCTCAGTGTTACATTGATGGATCTGTTTCTTCACTAGCTGCTCTCGCCTCAGCTGACTGGGCTGATTTACAGCGACGTCAACAGCGATCTGGGCAGCTGTTTAGGCAAACAAACCAAATCTATCAGCGCAAAAACATGGGAGGAGGGGGAAGGAAAAGGCACGAGGAGGAGGAGGAGGAGGAGGGGGGGGGGTTTTAATAAAGCACAGGGATAATATTGATTGGAGGAGAGTTCAGCAAAGTGCACACTCTAATTGCCGGAGTGACGGGGGAGCGGGGGGATGACGTACTGTCGTCTCCTTCATGAGGCGGGGCTTGAGCCACTGTCTGACGCCATTCAGGTCCAGGTTGACGCCGACCAGGCCCAGCTTCCCTCGCCTCTTGATCAGCTGGTCCGGCTTCACCACCAGTCTCTGCAGGAGGATGACAAAACATAAAAATATTTGTTAAATCATTCTTAATGCCATTCCCAGTGGTTTCAGGTGCAACTTTTCAAAGTAATGTTGTTTTCTATTGTAGTACACTGAATATTTTGGGGATATTGACACAGGATTTTGTTTGCCACGACTGACAGACAATTTACAGAACTCATCAGCTCATCCCTGAAAGATGAGGCGCAAAAATCTCTCATCTACCAACCGTCCCACATGACGCAAATGCAAAACTACATCCTCCCCCCACCGCCGGTGCAGCCCGACTCCTCTCACTTGCACGTCGGATAAAGAGAATGACTTATGACAGTGCAGCCATTACGATCTGGGTGCTCGCCAGTGAGCAAAGGAAGAGGGTGAAAGATAATGTAATTTCCTGATCAATTCCACAGCAGCACACATCTCTGTGGATCTGCCCTCTGCATCCTCAAAGCACCTGCCAGATAAAAACCTTCAGCCGAGAGGGAGAGACGGGGAGAAAGACATTTTTATCTTCCAAGATGAGTAACTCAATTAGCTTCTATTAAGGCCTATCTATCTGCAACTGCTCCACTATGAGCAGCTAGAGGAGGGAAAGGTAAACCGTGTATATATATTGCGCAGAAATTCCAACCGTAGCTGAACTTTTCCAGTGGGCAGGATGAATGAGAAATTCTCTCCATTTTCTAGTTGTGTCCTTGTCTGCTTTTACTTGGCTTTTTACTTGGCTTCCTCGCCGTAATCAAAACTGATGGATCACTCCTCTGTCTGTGATGTCTGCTAACAAGCGCAGAGAGGCCACTCTGCTGCCAGCCTAAGTAATTGTCTCCATAAAGAGGAGATCATTTTCCACAAGCTTAAGAGAGGCTCCACTTTAGAGATTGAGGCGCTCTAAATTAGTGATATAACAAAGTGGCTGCTTAGTCAGCTAAAAAGACAATGAATTTTTTTTTCTCCCACAACTGCTTCTCCTGTCTCACCTCCGTGAGCAGCCATGGGTGCTCCTGCGGGAGTCGGTCAAAGTCGGTCTCGGCGGTCACGTTGGCGTAGCGGAACCTGTTCTGGACTGTTGCCGACGTGGAGATGTACTTGTAGAGGAACTCCTTACCCGTCTGCTCGGAGATGGCTTTGGCCGACATGACTGACCTAAGAGGAGGGAGAGACTGAGAGAGACAGACGGGGAGATATTCAGATGAGCAGTGAGGTGAATCATCACAGAGAGCGTCGGAAGAGCAGACAGATGGTGGATACAGATGAGAAATGAGCTTGAAGAGCACCTCAGTTTTTGGGGTTTTGGAATTTTAAACGAGATTCCCAACGAAGAATGAGCGCGTTTGATCTCCACTGCTGTCAGAGCTGTCAAGAAATGGTCCGGTAACAAGGCAACGGACTGACAGCACAGTTAATATGGACGGCATTAAACAAAAACATCTGCAATTGGATTGGTAGAAAATTAAACCATTACAGTAACTGCAGGCTTTCTATTCTTGTGCACAGTCCCATTTCCTGGTTGTCACATGCTTGGACACAAATCTAAAGTGATTAACCCATGTTAGTTGATTTGCACAGTAATGAGGTGACAGGCACTTATTTGCTGCTTAAACAAACAGATCCTAACTGAAGCTCCGGGCAGAGTGAGAGTGCAGCAGATTTGGTGCATTAACTGAAGAACTAAAGGAAGAAATTCAATATCCTGCATTTGTGTCATTATATTACACTGCTATGAGGTGAAGCTGTGGACTTTACACTTTGACCATAAACCACAACGTCGGTGTTTGATAATACCGTAAACACTTACATTACTTCTCTCTATGACGGATCACGACAGGCAATATTATATTAGACCACAGCCGAGCCAAGGCAAATTCCACCAACAAAAACGCAATTCAGGAATCCAAATGTGTTTTCTGTCTAACTGCTTCCTAAAGGAGGAGCATTAGACATGACATGGAATCATTTTTCTTCAACAATTAATCAGAAAAAAAAAAAGGAAATTAACTGCTACCTGACTCACTCCAATCACTAATATTTGCTGATCCCTTTTAACCACCACATTAAACTCCACACTGAAATCCAGCATTGTGTTGCTGCCTTGTCAGGAAGATATACGTATAGCGCATCCTGCAGAAGCACAGCTTTTGAACTGATCCCTGGATCCAAATCCCATCTCAGATTCAACTTTAACTAACCGCAAATCTAACATTTATAACTGTTTCCCTATTTATTATGTCTTCTGATTTACTGGCAAGATGAAAGTAGGCATGAGCATGAGATTAGTCCCTTGTATCCATTAGACATAGTCTGATATTAAGCTATTGATCTGAAAGTGTTATCAATTGGTAGAGAAAGAGAAAGAGGAGAGAATCTAGATTTTGACATATTCAATTCAGGCAAAAAATGTCAAATATTACCAGGCTCTGGCTTTTTAGTTTTGTTTGTGTTTATCTCGTGATATTCATTCATTAGATAAATGCACATTTTTGTCCACTGTGAGCTTATAAGACACTGTAATGAAAGAAGTCCTGATTTTCTTAATTCTTTTTGATGCACTGTTAAACACCTTGAACCAACCCCCAGTCCGACCAGAGGGACTGCTTGTTCGGACCCTCCACCAGCATGTCGGTCAACACTCATTATACTGATCCGCCTCTGGATTCCCAAAGTGCTTAGAGGCAAATGTCATCACTGCTTTTACCTCTAATCAAACAGACAACCTTGTTGAGAGCCGCGGCTCATTCGGACTTCAATATACGAAGGCCTTCAACAATTACATCTCTTAAATCTTGACACGCTGTGCGTCATGTAACCTTTCAAGGATGGAGAATCTGCTCTGTCCGTTTCTTCTATGGGCTTCATTAGTGTGAAAGCCTTGATGTTGGCTCCAACGGTCCTCCTTGTTCTACACTACTGCCCTGGAAGTCATTTCTTAAAGGGATTAATAGGACTGTCATGGATCCCTCTCATTATTGATCACTGCTGTGCCTTAGTCACCAAAGAGCTGCTTCCAAGGCAGGCAAACATGGTTCCTCCAGAGCTCACTGGGCTCCATTCATCATCCAATTTCTCCGTGCACCTGACCTGTCATTGGGACTAAATATGACTGGTCCACATGTGCACACATTTAAAAACAGGAGGTGATGGATGGCTGGAGGAGGCAAAAACACACACACACAGATCTAAAATACGTGCACACTAAATCCAATCAAACACACAGCAAATGTTTAACTAACTGATACAGTCTGACTTTGCTAAAGAATTGAGTCACATATCCTCGAGAAGAAGGATTCCAGGTTGCTTCATTCATTTACAAACCGGTCTGACAACACTGTCACCATTCAGTTAAGACTCATTACCTTATCCACATCGTTCAGTTGAGACTCATTACCTTACTCAAACGTCCCGATGAGCTCGTTGTACAAAGAGGACATAACTGGACCCTAGTGGACTGAGCCGTCCAACTTGTTTTGCGTGTCCGAGGGACAGACAAGGAGAGTTAAAGGAAGTTTTTTTTTCTTTTTAAAGAAAAAAAAAGCAAGTGCTTATTCAGAGTACTAAGTTACCTCGCTGCTTTCCTTTGTTCTTTTCTTTTTCTTTTTCTGTGGAGGTTATGTTGCGGTTGGATGGGTGAAGTTCCTCGGCAGTGGTGCACCTCTCTCTCCGTCTGTGGGGACCAGCGGTGGCGGAGGAACGGGCTTCCTGTCAGTTTTGTCTTCGCCGTCCATCTGCCGATAGGCTTGGCTGATGTTTCCTGGCCGCTGATTGGCTGCGACCACACCATGCTCTATTGCTGCTTTCATGAACTGTGGGAGATATCGGAACGCCGACAATAGGGAAAAGTCACGATTTTTTTTTTCAGATCAGATTAAACCGTTTAAGGTTTAGATAAGATAATAAACATAGATAATGTCTAAATCTCTTGTATTATTTTGAATCTTCATCATAACTTCAAATATAAATATGTAATGGAATATGTAATATATCTATTACATTTTAAAGTGCCCTACCTGAAACATATCTGCAGTAGCCTATCTGCAGAAGATAAACACATTTATCTAAATTATGTTTATGCAGAAAGCAAATCTGAAATGCTGGGGAAATATTGCACTCTTTAGGCCTACTTACATTACATTTATTTAACACAACCTATTAGGCTACCGAATAAAATTATGATGGACAGATTAAAAAGTATTTTTAAACAAGATCAGCTACAATACCTAAATACTGCCATTACAGAAAAGCATTTGTAACAATGCAGTGACTATCCTAATACACGTTATTAAATGGAGAATATTTTGAATTTACTGTCATTTATTTATGCTACTCTGAAACATTTAACGTGCCTGACTCCGTGTACATATTCTGAACCAAAAAATTGCAAGAGTACCTGAAGGGTTCCTCCCAAACGCACATCCACCGCGGATGTTGATTGGCTATCTTAGTTCTTTATCTACCCGGCAGCCAATCAGGACATCACTTGATCCTGCTCATCCAACCAGCACACCGCGTCTTGCACCGACCGCTCTGAACTGTGAGGTGATCAGTTGGTCATATAGAGCACCAGGTCATGTTTTCTTACCTGTCATTGCCCTAAAATAGAACCAGCTATTTTTAGTTTGAAAGATGCAATGGAGAGTAAACACACTTATCATGTCAGACAAGATTAAAGTATGCAGAATGTCTGCATACATCACCTCTGATTATGTGGCTGCTCGTCCTGCTGAGATGTCAAACTGCAGTATATTAGAATGTTATGCATATTTGAGGTGCTTCTTCTGAGATCAGATGGGTCAACTGTAGTGGATATGAGCACTTGCTCCATCGGAAGCAACACTGCGTAGTTGTCAAATTTACCAGTAACTCAGTCTATGATCAAATCTGCAACATTTATACTGTGCAAGATACTTATGCAAGCCCAAGCTGAAGAGATATCAGACAGATGTTGCAATCCAGTGTTTGAAAATACAGTATTTGGAGAGGAAAGAAGGGCATTATGCGTGTGCACATAGAGTCAGTTCTGAAACAGCAGGAAGTCATTTGAGGTCAGTTGAAAGAAATCGTACGAGAAACCCTTCAAGTGGGTTTTTTTTTTTCCAGCATAGATCAACTGACTGGTGCCTTCTGCTGGTTTACTCTGTCAACTGCAAGTGAATGATGTGAGCTAGAGGCCTGATGCATGTACTGCACATTCTCCAAAATGCATGAACGGCACTGAACAGACAGCAAATAACTGGAGCAAAGCACATTCTTTTTTATTAAGTGTACAAAACAAGTGCAAAAATAGTGATTTGCACAAAGTAGGACTTGCCCTTCAAAAATTACAGTCACAAATGATACAAATTGAAATGTGAAGTGCTTTTCAAAGAGAATAAAAGGGATCATGGCAGCCTTGCGCAGTAGAAAAGATTGCAAAACGTGGACTTGGATTCACAGCATCTGATAAGTACTAAGTGCAAGCTGCTGAAACAAATGCCAAAATCATCAGCATTCTCCCTTTCAAACTATGCACAGTGCAAAGGTTTAACAAGGAAGCATCTCTATAAATGACATTCAGTCTAATACACTTAATCAAAATGATAACTTTGGCCCATATGCTGTTGTCACAATTACTTCCTAGGCTGAGCAAACACACACACAAGTGACAGCTATTTTTTTGTTTTATAACATACAACTACCAGAGAAAATCTGTCAGAGTGGCAGAACTACGTTTAGCAGGTGAGTAATGATGTAATATGTGTTAACCAGGGATGCATGCAATGAAAGTACCTATTTTATCCCGTCTGAATATTGAGAAACACTGAAGTATAGATGAAGAAATCTGAAGCTGTGGGAGGAGGCTATACTATGAAAAACTGCAGCTAACAAGACCTCAATTACCAGGATGGTTCTGCAACTCTGGCACTGACACGTGAAAGAAAATACTGAACCGTGTTGACAACAAGAAGCCTAACTCTACTGAAGGCATCTTAGGTTGTGGTGCAAATCAAGAGTAAAGGCACACAGCTTGTGGATTTAGGGTGGCTATAACTGAAACCCTAAACACTGCACAAACACACAAACCTTGCACAAAGTTAGCCTAAGTTTTGATCCAGCAGTCATCCTAGACCACGCATATCTCCCCCGTGTTTGCCGTTTACAGTATGGAGCACTTGGACTTCTTTTTCTTCTCAGGTTCTTTTTTGGCCGGCTCGAGCTCCTTGCGCCCGTAGAAGCTGGAAAAGCAGGCCGGGGCGCAAATGGGCTCTCTGAGGCTGAGCAGCCACCTTCCTTCGCCGAAATAGGACAGCGAGCCCAGCTCCATCTCCTCGACCGGCTCCCCCTGCTGGCCCTCCTGCTGCAGGGCCAGGATTTCGAGCAGATCTAGACCTGTTTGAACTGGCTCTACACCCTCTGCACAGCCCAGAGTAACATGGGCGCGGCTACCCAGAGGCAGGGAGGCAGCTGCAGGGACAACAGACTCTGCCTGCTTTTCGGCATCAGCTGGCCACAGCAGGAGCTGCTCCTCCGAGAGGGACACTCGGGCACCAACAGTGCGAGGAGTGACAAAGAGGGCGCTCAGTGACAGCTCAAATGCAGAGCCATAGAAATCTTTAACAGCCTAGAGGGGGGGAGAGAGAGAGAGAGAGAGATAGGACACATCACAACATTAACAATTTAAGATAGAAATCAAACATTACAATGATGTTGGTGCTCGCAAAAACATAACAATGAAGTGGTTTCTTACTGGAATCTGTGCATACTCTTTGGCGCCCTCTGCTTTTCCATAGTTACAGAATTTGGTTGTGCAATGGAGGGTCCCTTTGGCTTCAAAGTACTGCTCCAGGTCCACCTCCTTCTCAGCTTTTCCCGTGACTGCGAATACAAAGCAAAATCAGTTGAATGTTGGTCATACCAAAGATTTTAATCTGGTGAAAGACAAAATAGCTGCATTCACCTGCAATATATTAAAAAAAGTTTTAAACACACTCACAGTCAGTCAGGTGTTTCTTGAAGACCTCCAAGGTGTCCAGTGTTTTCAGGAAGTCCATTGATGTGCACCTAACCTTCTCCTGAACAGAGGAGAGAAGAAACCAACCAAAGAACAGAGGGAGGGACATTTCCTCAAGTGGGGCTTTCATTGCTTCCAGTTGGGCCTCCTGCAGGCCACGCTTCGTCTTCTTGCTCAGCAGTGCTACATCTCTGTTCCATTCGGTTTGTGGCTCCAAGAAAACAGCCACAAGGTGGTGCTGCTCTGCGAGCTCCCCTAGGCGGGCCAGCCGATCCTGAGTGTGGTTGGTGTCATCCACCACTATCAGCAGAGATGAACTTGTTCCCTCACTGCAGCGCGCTACCACAGCCTCATCCAGAGCTTTGTAGCCATCTGCAGAGGATTCTGGATTCTCTGGCTTTACACCGTGGTCATCAGCACAGATGACAGAGCAGTTGTCTTTGTAGGCGTCAGCGATGGCACGCGCCAAGAAGCTTTTACCGCTTCCTGGAAGTCCTCTGAGGACAACAAGGGTGCGAGAGATTCGCAGAGCATCTTTGGTCTGCTCCCGTTCTAAAATGGTGAAAGACAGGGAGCCAGACGCAGGAGCTACGTCTTCTTCCTTTTGAAGCTCAGCATCATTCGGCTCAGATTGACCACCTTCGCCCTCTGCTGCTGCTGCTTGAGCTCCCTTTGGAGTATCGGGCTCAACAGGTTTAACTTCCTTCTCATCCTCTGCAGGTTTCACATTTCCACTTTCAACTGATGCAGCTTCTGGGGAAACTTCCGTCACCAACACAGTCTCGGCCGCTTTCTCTGTAACTGCGGGTATATCCTCCTTAGTCTTGGCATCACCTTCTGCCTCTTTGGAAACTTCTGCCCCAGAACTCATTGCAGTCTCCACTTTTACCGACACTTTCTCCTCTTGTGTGGTGGTCTGTGGATCTGCTGGCTGCTGCATCACGGCGGGTTCTGGTAATGTTTGCTGCTGTGGTTCAGCTTCTGGAACCAATTCTGCCAATTTCTCTGGCTCTGGCTCAGGAGCGCTCTCTGCCAGGGGCGTTTGCAAAAGCAAAGGTTCTGGGTCCTTCTCTGGCACAGGCTGCTGTTCAGCGTGCAAAGCCACAACTGGGTCAGAGATCGTTTCAGATGACTCATGTGGTTCTGGTGGTGGCACTGCACCAGGCCCAGACTCCACGTCAGACTTTTCTGCCAACAAATTTTTCTCTTCCTTCACTTCTGTTTTTTCTTCCAACGGTGTCACAATCGACTCTTCTGTTGCTTTTAGATTTACGACTTCTATATCGTGACCATTGACTGCCAGCTGCTCTGCCTCTTCCTCAACAGCTGGTGGCTTCTCAGGCTCCGTGGACTCCTCTGGTGGCTCCAGTTTTGACACAACCTCTTTTTCCATTACTGTCTCCACTTGCTGTGGAGTCTCTGACGCATCTAAAACCTCACCAATCTGTTCAGTATCCATGTCTGGGTTCAAGTCCAACTTTACACACCACCATGTACCTAAAATACACAATTAGGAAAAAGAAAAAGTTCAATTAGACCACAGATGACTGAAATGGAATTAAAGCAGTTACACATCAAAGATAAAGAATGTTATTTAAGACAGCATTAATGAAATCAGACTGAAATCAATTCTGAAGAACATGGTTACCATTTGGGTTGCCAAAGCAACCCAACAGGGATTCTATCTGTGTAAATAGTAACCTTAATGTTCAATTGACTGTTTTTCTATTTTTATTTTTAAAATGTGCCTAACTGTGCATAAATACCACTTCTGACAGCATTTTTAAGACCATATCCTCTTCTAGTGTCCAAAATCAGACTGTTTTGTGAGGACTGCGGTCAGTGTCTCAAACAGGATGTTGCCCAATATCTAAAATTGAAGATAAAGTGGAATAATAATTTTTTTTTTCATATAGATATTTTTGCAAAGATAAGGATCAAATAAAAGCTAAACGCAATCGTTCTGCAACTACAACTACCCACCATCCTTTCGGGGCTAGTAGTGGTGCATTTGGGGTGGCATCTCGGTGCATATAAGGGTGGGGGCAAAATATTCTCCTCATTCTTTTTCAACGATTTTCAACCGTTACGATCAGAAATATATTAGGCCGATGGCGTAAAGACGCACGAGAATAATTGCGAACCGTGCACTGAAATATTAGGTGCGCCAGCAAACACAGACAAAGGGCAGTTAAAGAAAATGGGGCATCGCGGAGAAGTGCCATGACTTCACTGTACAGCGACCCCACACTGTGTGGCACGCTATTTCGCCAAATTCGCCCGTTTATTGTTACCAAATGCTGGATTTACCAGAGATGAGTAACTGCATCGTGTCATGGGGCAGAAGGGGAAGTGTTCGCAAAACAGCTCAGTCGAGCGTATCAACAAAAACAAACTGGTAATCCCAGTGTTTTCCAGCTAAAGACTTCACAGTAATCGAAACCAAAGGTAACGTGAACACCTGGGGATGTATTAATAGGCGTCTTTATTTACATTTAACACAGTGGCAGTGACGTGCTAACACGTTTCCTTCATCAACCAAGCTCTAATTAAATTTGCATTAACTTAAATACAAGTGTTACCTCTTAGAAGTGTCGAAGGCCGCGTCCAAGTAAGGTGAAATGTTGTTTTACACAAAGAAAATCGATTCGGCTTGATGATTACATTTGACTAAGTGCACACAGTGGCAGGCGGGGAGTGGCGTGCACTCACCGTTAGCACGCCAAACAAAAAACTGCTCGTCCTAGCAGCCAGTAAACGATGGAAATGTGAATCTCACCATCACCAGCTGCAGCAGCAGCAGCAGCGCCACGTCTAAACAAGTTCAACAAACGAGGTGTAAACAAGCAGCGGCGTGATACAGGAAACACTTACCTCAGGTAGTTCGTGTAAAAGAAAAACAAATAGTTGCAGCACAGTATTGTCTGTGTGGCTTCGGTTTGCCAAAATGCCAGCTTACCAGTTGTGCTGCAGTGAAGCTAGTGGTACCGCTGACCACGCGTTTCTCTCTGGGTACAATGACAAGGCAGTCCTAGCTGGACACGCACACGCTCTTCTCTTCAAGAAGGGGGGGCAAAAAGAAAATCCCCGGGAACGCGCAAATGGGCGTGGCCACAGACACGCCCCTGAGAACCGGAAGGACGCCACTAAAGCGTTTTTTTTACTTTTTCTTTGTTCTGCACGTTTTAGATATTCATTCATAGAAGCATATTTACATTGATTCTTTAAAAAAATAATATTAGAATGCATTTATATGTTGGGTCGAGTTTTGTTTAGAGTTAGTCTTCCCATTACATATAAATAATAATGATAATAATAATGATGCAAATACCAAAAATGTCAGTTTCTTTTAAAGTATATATTATTTAAAGCTACAAATAGTTGTTTCCTTAATATTTTGAAAAAAAAAAAATGTTCTAGATTTAGTAGATATTAGCAGATATTTTCCACTAAAGACAATTTGACTTTTCACATTAGTATTGTTATGAGTTTCAAATACTTTATATATATATATAAGTATGACACTTTCGATGTGTATATATATATATATATATATATATATATACATATATATGTATATATATATGCATATGCCAGTGTACATCATCTAGTCATACTACTTGCACAAAAAAATAATCAAGTGAATAATGCTGTATCACCATAGATCCCACAGTAGGCCTCGCTGACTCACTCTCACATGACTAGTTTGCATGCACACAAGGAAATGTAATAGAGGCCTTTTGTCAAGTCTCAAAATATGACAAACATAAGCAAATTTTAACTGAAAGCCGTGTTTACTTTATTAAAATAAAAATGATAATTTTAGATAAAGGTGTTGTTAGAATGATGAACAAGGCCCTAAACTGTAGATCGCATCTTTGCTCTATCCGCAAACTTACATCATTCCACAAACTATTTAACTTCATGTAAACCAGATGTGACAGAGGTACGGCATGAGGAAGTTCCATCATTTAAGATATCCCATGTAAGGGGAATTTTCAAATTGTCAAGGGGAAGTTACCAAATGCCCAAGGGACTTGATGGTTGGAAAGGTGCAGTATTTTACACCAAAACATGTGATAAAGTCCCCCATAGATTTTAGTTTGTGTTTGAAGTGACACCATTTTAGATAAAAGCATTTTAGTTTGTCACAAAACAATAACACAGCCTCATAAATAGACTGTATATGAAAAGATTAACAATAATAAAAATACTGTTTCCTCCAGAAACAATTCTATACAATCAATCAGCTTTAGTAAATATGACCTTACATGAAATAGAGCTTTTAAGCACTTCCCTGAACAGTTTTATTCCTCACACAACATTACAACTTTTCACATTTAACTGTTGTCTATAATATTGTGAGACCGTTTCTCAAGCTGCACTCCAACTGAAACCATCGTCATTGTAGCAGGTATTGCTTTGCTTCATCAAGAGCCTGAAAGCAAAATAATGAATGTCAATGTGCAAAATGTATTTAAATTGATATAAGAAATAGAGCCAAGGGAAGTATATGACAACAGGGAGCGAACCTTCTGAATGGCATTCATGGCAGAGTCATCTTCTTGAAGTTTGGCATGGGTCAAAGCTTTCTCAAAGTGGAAGACACAGGACTCAAAGTTTCCAAGTTTCACTGATATAAAAGAGCAGAGGGACATTAAAATTTGTACAATAACAACAAGAGTTACAGCTAAATAGTGGAAAAAGTTAAGTATCCAGCCCAAGTTTCTAAGTTTAAGTCTAATATTAAGTAAAAAACAAGATAATCGGTTACATTCTGATTGTGCAACCAGAACATTGGCATTGATCTGCCACTTGTCATCAGCAATTTCATCAGCTGCAGCAACTGAATGGATGCCATAGTCCCGGGCCTCTCTGTGGCGATTAAGCTCCAGGTAACACCAGCCAATCTCATGAAACAACCATGTCTTTTCCAGACCACCACAGACTGAGGGAATCTTTTGTTCCCAGCTGAATACAGAGAGAAAAACTGATGAATACAATGTAAAACAAGAATCCTTTCTAAAAAGGGTTTACAAAAGTCAAAAGATGGATATGTTGTATATTTGTAAAATAAGTGCAAATTTATTTACTTACAACTCAATGGCACGTTCAAATTGCCCAATTCGAGCATAGACTCGGCCAATGTTGTCCAGAGCCCTGGACATCGCTTCTGGGAGTTTGCTGATGATAAGAAAGGTTACTGAGCATTTAATCTTATTATGATATGCATTTTTTCATACTGTTTTTGACAAATTAGCAATTTATTTCAAACTCTCACCACTGTTTAGCCAATTCGAGGTCTTTTTGATGATGCTCTAATGCTTGGTCCATGTCTCCCAGGTCAACCAAAGCATTCCCTATGCAGCAGTGCAGGCTGCCCAAAACCTCTTTTTTGTTAGGGACCTCTTGCTCCGACCACTTCTGCACTATCATCATGACTTCTTCAGCCCTCTTGAGACTACCTTCTGCATTTCCCAATGTCAGTTCTAAGATGACAAACATACAGTGAGCAGTTTCAAACTGAAAAGAAAGTTACACGTTCATCTGGATGCCTGCCTCACCTGCATCTATATCATCCAGGCTCTTCAGCAGAAACTCTGCAGGTTCAGAAGGTGCCCTGTGAGGAGGCTTGCTACATCTTTGTTGCATAAGCTTACGGTTTCTGTCTTGTGTACAAACGGAGTTCTCCTGGTTCCAGAACTCGGTGCAAGTGTCGAGGTATGTGAGGCAGCTCTGAACGACGTCCTGCAGTTGTTCCCCGCGCTTCGTCCTACCTTTTACCAACACTGCAGATCATGACGTAACAATTTGGAAATATTAGTCTGTAAACTTCTAATCACAGCAGAGAAAATAAATAATTGCTGCTGTGTCTTAAATAAACAGCAGTAACAAGAAGAGAATGGACTACAGTTAATGTCAGAAGCCACAGTGTTCTGACTCCCCCAAATAAACAATGTGTAGAGACAAAATTAGATCAGAAAGAAAGTCATATATATGAAAAATAGTACCTTGATCTTTCATCACATCTTCTAGATATTTCTTGTCACTGTAAAACTCTCCCAGCAGTTGTTTGGTTGTCTTCTCATCCTTAGGTTTCTGCCATTTCTTTTCTGTCAAATTCTGAATTGCAGCAATTGGCTGTGCCCTCTTTACCAGATAGACATTAAGAAACACAATATGAAAGGATGGCTAAAGGAAGGTTAAACAAATTGCACAGAAAACAAAATAAAAAAGTGACAGTAATATATCAATTAGAGCGGTGAATCTCTACTGAAGAAATATGTTTACACATTGATAAGACCAGAAATGGAAGACCTGTTACACTGTATACAAAACTGAAACAAGGGGACAGAGTTGAACATCCAGGAAAACTTATTAAACACCGGGTAAAGGAGCAGCCAAAAAGACTCTTTACCTCATCTTTTTTGAAAAATGATAGATCTCCCTTTATCTCCAGTTTGACAGAGGAAGGGGCTGTAAAACGGACGAAGAAGTAGTTCAGAAGTCAGATTATAAAAATTTAGATTAATAAAGTGAGGATTACAAAAGTGACACTATTATGGATCACTCACTACCAAGAGAGTTTTCAATAGCCTCCTGTGCTTTCTGGATACCCAGCCTGAACTCTTTGATTTGTGGACGTAGCTTTTGTCCTCTGTGGTAAAACACCAGCGCAAATTCAAATTCTGCCATGTAGTATAAAACCTCTGCCTTCTGGTACAATCCCTAAACAGACACAATGAAATAAATGCCCATTAGGCGTATTCACAATAGGCACTGACTGAGGGCACCAACCTAAACACGTATACCTTGAAGAATGTCTTGTCCATTTTAAGGGAAGTTTCGGCATCTTGTAGAGCGTTTTCAGTTCTCCCCATCTTCAGGTAACATTTGGACCGACCAACGAAACAGTTCTTGTCATCAGGCTTTAAAGCCAGTGCCTAAAAAAGACCGGAAGAAAGTTATTTCTACAAATATGACCGCGAGCCGTGCCTGCTGTCCTATCTTACCTCTGTGAAGCTCTCTACAGCCTTAGTGTACTCTCCTTTAAGGTACAGCCATTCTCCATTGGCCACCAAAGTTGGAAATACGCCCTTTGACTTCTGACCGTCAACGTTTCCATCTGTATTTGACATGCTTAATATTTTAAAGCTTTTATTTTCAAAACAAACGTCGGCGTCAACTTAGCCTACAAGTTGATCCAAGCACTTAAAAACACCTCCCGTTAAGTGGTATCCTAGCAACCACACCAACAAAGTAGAGGCTGGGAAACAGCGCCCTCTCCCGTCTTTTTATTACAGCCCACAAACCCCACCTCTAAAACCTTTAATACGAAGTATTATTGATATCACAAAACTTATGAATGAAAACATTACTCCACTAAAATAAAAGATAGACAAGTTAGGGGAAAGACCAGAGGAGGCCAACTTTATTGACGCAGCTGGTACTTTTCAAAGGTAAAGAGAGGATGGTTTCACCACAAAGGGCAAAAACAATGAAAGCCAAGATGAAGACGCTCTTCTTTCCTTCTTGCAAAGGACCAACACATTCATCAGGAAGCAACTAAACATACCAGGTTCCAATTATAGCACGGTGCCAGATTTTCTTGGACAATAGCAAGTACTTATCACTTATTATATTAAGAGATATTATTTCATCTGTTGCACTGAGTAAAAGTAGGCTGCTTGCTGCAGGATAATTAATTTTAGAACAATCCAGCAAAATAAGTATCTTCCTGAGACCTAGTCATAATGGCTGGCTCGAACATTACAGAAGAGCGTCTTCAACTTACACTGATGGTTCCATCAGACAGCAAATTTACAATAAATATACATATCAAAATAAAAAAATGGAAAAAATAATCAACTATTATCACAAATCAACACTTTACATTCCAGTAAAATGTACGATGCGGCAATCTGTGAATGGCAACATCAAACATAAAACCTGTGACACAAAGAGGAAGGGGGGACTTTGCTGGCAACAAAGCCAGCACAGCTGTCTCCACTGCCATCTTTCTCATGTGCTTTGGCTGTACTGTATGTGTAAGTCTGGGCTCCAGCTGTCGTTAATTTAAAAAATGGTTGAGTTCTCCCATAGGCTTAGGATAAGGAGGCAGTTTTCAGTGCGAATTCATAGCAGCCAACGGTCTGTCTGACAGATTCTTCAAAAGGGGGGGGGGTGCCGCTTGCTCAGTGACTTTCTTCAGAAATCACTGAGCAAGTTATACATTTTCATGCAGAGAACATTCCCTCAGCAGTAAGTTGAGATGAGCAGGATAACAGCTTGTTCAATGCGCAGCTGCATCTCGAGAGTTTCCCCAAGGTATCGCTTCCTGCATGGATCCCTAAAAGCTCTGATGCATTAGCTGCACAATTTCTTCTACCTCAAAAATCCCGTAAATATCTGGACCAGTGTTGGTAGTCATTACTGACCTTCAAGTTTGTTTCATTCTGGAAGGAAGAAAACTAAATCCAAAAGCAGTAACACTATCAACTCGGACTGAGCCATCTTGGTGTCCTTGCTATACAGGTGGTATTTGCTGCGTGTGGTCATTGGGTTGCATTCATTCAGTCAATGGCATAGACAAGAATCTGACTGCAAACAGTCAGTCATTAAATACGGATGGTGGGTCGAGGGGTTGACATTGTTGAAAAGTCCTGATGTTGTAACTGTTTAGGTAGATGAATCCTCCAATTAACCAAATTGGAAGAAGAAATTTCCTGGTCCAGATGCTGCAAAATAACAAACGGTTAATTAAAATACATTTACTGCATACTCAATATTGTGAGTGTCGGCCGGACATAGATTACCTTCAAAACTAAAACCGCCTGGACCTCCAAAGAATGCCTTGAAAATGTTGTTGGCATCAAAATCTATAAGAGACAAAAAGAAAGCTCTTTAAGAATCAACTTCAACACAGAGAGAGAACTTTGCAGCCACATTTGAATCCGTTCGCCCTCGGAACCTCCCACACCGACACTTGCCCCGGTGCTGACCTCCCATGTTCATGCCGTCATCCTCTAGGTCCTGTCCGCTGTCGTAGCGAGACTTCTTCTTTGGGTCTGAAAGCACGCTGAAAGCCTCGCCCACTTCCTTAAATTTCTTCTCCTCTTCCTTCTGCAGCTCAGCGCTAGCGCCGCTGTGACGGTCTAAAACGGGATGAAAACCACAAGTCATTTGGGCTGAGGGCCAACGGCACAGAAATGTAAATTAGATCCTTTTCACACAGAACATTACAAAGACTGATAAATCAATAGTGAGCACCTGGGTGATGTAAAAGTGCCCGTTTGCGGTAAGCTTTCTTGATCTCATCTTCCGTGGCGTTTTTATCCACCCCGAGAACTTTGTAGTAATCTTTCCGCTTGCTTTTCTTCAACTCCAGCTGGGCATTTTTCAGGAGGTGCTTGTGTTCTGTTGGATGAAGACAGAAACAACTATATGTGACAAATTCTATATGCAAAGTGGTAATATAAGCAGGAGCGGTGTAAGGTGGAAATGTCTGTACTGAAAGCAGTGCCAGTCTGGTTCTCACCTTTTGTCTTCTCCGTCTGATAAACTTTCTCATAGTCCCGCACTGCCTCTTCATACTGCTCTGTGTCCATGTAGCTGCGGCACAGCATGCAAAAAATCTGTCATCGTTTCTTCAACCACTTACATCAGAATAAAATACATGTTTAAAAAGGAAGTATGCCTCCAGACTTGGGGCACAGTTCAGACCTCGCATTTAACATCCAATCTGGGCAATTTAATCACAAGTGGCCAGCGTTAAGTACACACTTGGCTTTAAAATGCATCTTTACATGCGTCCCCAGCCAGCACTCGAGATCTGATCTCAGTTTACTGCTCGGTATGCAAATAAACACCGACATCACTTGCAGAGCAAAAGACTAGTGTAACAGCTGTGGTCTCTAATGATTCACTACCGCTCTATCAGAACCACAGACAGTCTGATGTTTGTGCATTATTTTATTTTTTTATGACCTACACAGAGCTCCAACTTTAACTAAAACCATGGAAACTTCATACACACTGCACGTTTTGAAGCCGTGACAGAAAAATCTCAAGTAATAAAGGTAAAGAAGGCTCTAATGACGTCTAACATCTCTATAATGAGGTTTATAATAGAGGCTGTGTGTGTTTTTTTTTCTGAATGAATGAGGCAAGACACAGCTCACACAAGAGCTGCCCCGATGAGTAGGTGGTCTTTTAATGCGACCCAGGATGCGTTGTGAGTCTGAGTTTGGATCGGTCCAATGAAACGTCAATGGGTGTGTGCTTCTCTACTTCAAGCCGGTCACTTGTGAACTTACTGCCCAGGACGGATGGAAGCGCAAGGTGTGAATGGGTTTCGCTACTAACAGCCAAGTTAGAAATCTCAGACCTACCACTGTGCTCTCCTTAAATAGGCCTTGATGTAGGTCTCGTCCAGTTTGATGGCCTTCGTGCAGTCTTCAATGGCCTGTTCTAGTTTCTTCAGCTTTCAAAGAAAAAGAAACAGTGTGACCATGTGAGGCAGAGAGAGAGAGAGAGAGAGAGAGAAAGACAAGCAGCAACCCAATTTCTGCTGATACTGTAAGAGAGACAGAGGAGAGCTCTGTACTTCTGCTGCTAACCTGTGAATTTGTGCGTATGCGTACGATATATAGAACTACAGCTTGCAGTGACACTGCATGTCTGTAAAATTCATTCAACTACTTAGTCAAAGTTTGGAGTTTGGTTTGTTTGTTCTCTCCTTGCTTTCAGCCAATAGCCAGAAAAAGCAAGGACATTTGACATTCAAGACTTTGCAGCGTCTAGAGATATAGCCTGACAGTGACATAAAAATCAATCCAAAATTAAAAAAAAGTGCATATTACATTTTTGAGTGTCAGGATACATGGGGTGACCTAAAATCTAAAACCTTAGGATGCAGCAGTTTACACCTCTCATGAAAAACAACTTGTAAAAGGTTGATCCAACAAATGCCATCTCTCTCATGCATGCCGCTCACCTTAGATCCAACAGTGGCTCTGTTACAGTACAGCTTGGCATTCGTCTTGATGTTATTAGGGTCTATTGTTAGTGCTTCAGAGTACAGCTCATAGGCAGCCTCAAAGTTTCCCTCCTTGAACGCCTTGTTCCCTTCCTCCTTCTTGGCTTTTAGTGCTTTGGCATTCTGAAAAGACAATACATACAAAAAGCCTTAAAGGCTACTCTGAGCTTCAGTGCTTCTGTGTCAATATCCACACCAAAAAGCAATTCACCACAAACCATTTAATTGATTTCCAACTCTCTTATGTGCCAAGTTACTCACTCTGCATGCAAGTCGAGCCTTGTCATGGTCAGGAGCCATACGCAGGGCTTGGACAAAGAACTGGACGGCCTTGTCTATGCAGTCCTCATAGTAAAGACAAAGACCGCGAACGTACAGAGCGTCCGCGTTAGTTGGGTCCATTCGCAGAATATCACTGAAAAGAAACAGATGATTGACGTCAATTTTAAAAAACACATAAAAAAAGATGTAATCATGTTGTGTCATTATCTCTAAAGGTTTAGGTCCCATCTGAGAACTATAATAAACTATAGAATATATGCTTCCCCATAGTAACCGTAGTATTGTCCCCATTCAGGATGAGCTCATTGTGACAAATTCCAATAACGTCAAATAAATAAGTGAATCTCTTTTCAAATGTGCATTCATACCTGGCAACAGACTGAGCCTCTGGGTATCGTCCCAGCAGGGCTAAGCACTCTGCCTTCAGTATCTTGAACCTGTGACAGGCTGGGGCAGACTCCAAGGCACGGTCCATGCAAAAGACGACCTAAAGACACACAATCATTCAATTACTGGTGATATATTGTACCACATGAATGACAGTAACAGCAAAATCTTTACAACTGAGTATCTTACCATCCTGAAGTCTCTCTTCTCAAACCCAATCTCTGCCATTCTCTCGAATTCGAGGATGGATTCTGCATTCTTCAGCTGCCAAAAGAATTTCCGGTATTCAGTGACTCTGTTCATTGCTTTACATCCACTATCTGGCCTCTCTTCTGTGCCATGTTTGGTGCTTAAAAAACCAGGTCAATGTAAGCTGCAGTACTTCTGGGAATAAATTAAAACTTCCCTCTGGGCTTTCAAAGATCAGATGATCCCTTATTTATCCCACAGTGTGGAAAGTAGATTTCCCCTTGAACCTCTCAGTGGCTAACATTTACACTTTATCTGCATCAGCTTGGCCAAAGCTTATTTGATAGCGGATAATCATGTTGTCAGATCACACTCTCTCAAACTGAGGCCAACTCACCTCCTGCTGGGCTTGGCTGTTGTCTGGCTCCAGCTCCAGAACCCTCTGGAAACAGCGGCTCGCAGCCATAGCATTGCCAAGGGAGAGGTGGCACTTGCCCTCTCGCAGATGGCCCTGCGTGTCAAAGATTTACAGTTTACAGCCTAAAGTGTTAATATCTTGCAGTCCTCACCCTTGTTATATATTTATCATGACTCCCAATGAACTTGTGTGGATTGTAAAGCATGTGCTGATGTTTACGTATCGAGGCTTATAAGAGTGTTGACAAAAATGTATACTAAATTGGTGACAATCAAAATTCTGTCTTAAATCCAAGTTTTAGGATAAAATGTATAGCAATGAAAGACAACAAAAGAAGAAAGTTTTGCCCTTATAATATAATGAAATTGCTTGTTTTTTTTTTTACACTCACCTTCATGAAGTTGCTGTCTAGTCGTACTGCTTGCTGGGAATCCTCTAAAGCCTCCCTGTACCGGCACAACATCATAAGCGTGGCCGCCCGGTTCCCATAGTAACTCGCATTCTTAGGACACATGTCTATGTAAGAAAAAGGTTATTAATATCCTATTAAGAACATACAGAACTCAAATGTTTACTTCTCATCCAAACAGAAAACCAGCCCAGTGGCGAGTGCTGACAGAAAACATTACCAAACGCATTTTGGAATAATTACCAATGGCCTTGGTGTAATAATTGAAAGCTTCCGCATAGTCCTTCTTGACATAAAAGGAATTGCCTTGCTCCTTGAAGCCCTCCGCTTCCCTGTGTGAAAGAGGACAAAAGGACAGAAAAAGGAGCAAATGTAAAGTTAGCAGGCGACAATGTGACAAGTGAGAGGAGCCGGAGTGGAGGCATGGCATGTGGTGATCTACTATCAGCGCAGGTGGGTTATTATGACCTTCATGTCTTTTCCATTACATTAACCATAACTCTATTAAGTCACTCGCAATAATGACATAATTTGGGCTATAGAAAGAGTGTTAATGAGTGTGAATGACACTATCCATCAGAGTTTACTAGGCTGGGCTAGTTATACATAGAAAGACACTAGCAGGCAGATGTGTCTATTCCAAGCCAACACGGAGCTATTTTGTGAAGCAGGCAGGACGAGCAGAGCCAGGAACATATGACACCATGCCGTGGGCTAGTGCCATTACTTTCTTTGGAGGCCTTTCAGGTTTTACATCACGACCACACATTGACTGAATGGTGTCATTAACTTGTTAGCCAGCTGCCATTCTGGAAATATCGCAGTAACGTGAAAGCAAAAATCACGACCTCACAGACTTTTAGACTCCAAAGGTAACTACTGGTTTGCAGATATTACAGTGTCACTGACTGCAACCCAGAAATCCAGCAAAAGGGCTAGATAAGTCGAGGGCAACCGAGCTAGACGCTGTGGCCAAATTTAGCAGTTGTCGGTAGCGCGCTAGTTAGCTTCCAGAGTGCGACAAGAAAATCAACATGACAGTGCCTTCTGATTACACATATTAGTAAGACGATTTGATATAAATGCAGTTCTGCCGCTGACAACAAAGGTTTCGTTTCTCGCACCTCTCTAGTTCTTCGTCACTGAGCAGTTCCATGTCAGGGTCCATGTTCACAGCATCACAGTTCTCCGTCGCCATTTTGCCGTGAATGGGGAGGGGCGTGGCCACATACTGCAGTCGTTACGTTCACTGTAAACAGGAAGTAGCCCGTTAGGTAAGGAGAGCTGTCTACCGTTTGCATGTAAAAAAACATTCCAACAGCGAATACAGGTTGACAAAATCATTGTCATTAACAACGTATGTATTTTTGAGAACACGTTTCAGTCGAAATGTCAGTTTCAAAAAAGATTAGCGACTTTATACGTGCTATCGAGGCTCTGGATCTTCCAAAAGCTAAAGCTAAGCTAGTTCTTAGTGTCACAAACCGTTTGAAGTTAGCCTACTCGTCTAGCCAAAGTTTCGTCTTGAAATAGCTAAACATGACTAATGTAGATTAATATATGCAGGTGCTAGTGAGCTATTTATTACTTCTGAGCTATGTAATGCATAGAACTTCATAATGTATCCTATCGCAAATAAAGTGCACTGCAGTGTTATGCGTTGCACTCGCTGTAGGTTAAAATGTATTTGCGTTAACTGTTCGATCTGTGCATCTCGATCAATAATAGATTTTGTGAGCGGAGAGGGAGAAATCAGGATGGGCAAAAGCTGTAAAGTGGTGGTGTGTGGCCAGGCTGCAGTTGGAAAAACAGCTGTATTGGAACAATTGCTGTATGCCAATCATGTTGCAGGTATGTCATCTCATAATACTCTGTTGTTTTAAGAAGACACGCCTGTTGTCTAGAGTGTTGATGTTACAGTGGGTATTCTCTGTAATTACTGGCATTACATATTTAAGTATTAATTGTTAGACTGGAATATGCTGGTTTATTAAGACATTTGTAATCTCTCAATAATAAAATACCAAATTTAACACAGGGATAAATAATCTATCTATTTATCCATCGATCTGTCTGATAAACTTCTTTCTGGTTTCTTGTTTCGAACTTAGAACCAAATGTTTACCAAATTTAATGTAATTTAACTATTAATTGCATAATTTCTGGCATATTGGATTCAGTTTTCCAAAAATGACAGCAATTTGTAACATCTACCTCATGGGTCATTTTCCGCAGGCTTAATGCATATCTACAAATACTGAATAGCGTATCACACAATATATGCCTGTGTTTGTTTACCCACTGTTAGGCTCTGAGCCCATGGAGACCCTGGAGGACATTTATATCGGATCCATAGAAACTGACCGCGGCACACGAGAGCAGGTGCGCTTCTATGACACCCGTGGACTCCGGGACGGGATGGAGTTTCCCCGGCACTACTACACGTTTGCTGACGGCTTTGTGCTCGTCTACAGCGTTGACAGCAAAGAGTCCTTCAAGCGAATGGAGGCCCTCAAGAAAGACATTGATCGTCACAGAGATAAGAAAGAGGTGAGGAGCAAAGAGCTATACCAGGCTTTTATAAATTCATGAGACAGCACCTTTTAGACCTTTTTTGACCTGCGCCATGTCTCTTGTGCTCAAAGAGAGCAAGTCATGTCTACAAAAATTCATAAATCATCTCTTGAATGTTATTTCCTCCTAATTTTAGTTAATTCCCACCTGACCACCTTCAGTGAAGCACACATAATATGTGCTGGAGATTTCACTGATGTGGTACTAACCTGATAATCATTATCTACAGGTGACCATTGTTGTGTTGGGCAACAAGCTGGACAAGCAGGACGAAAGGAAAATTGACTCTAACATGGCCCAGAACTGGGCGAAGAATGAGAAGGTGCGTCTGTGGGAAGTGTCGGTGGTGGACCGACGTACACTCATTGAACCCTTTGTCTATCTGGCCAGCAAAATGACCCAGCCCCAGAGCAAGTCCACTTTCCCTCTCAGCCGCAACAAGAATAAGGGCAGTGGTTCAACAGACAGCTAAAAGGCCTGACACAGCTGTCTTGTTTAAGGGGGAGGAAGGTTTAATGGGACCTTATTTTACTTAAATTAAAAATTGATGTCACAAGGGATTCAGGCCACAAGAGTTTTGAGGATTTGAGAACATGGAAAAGATGAGAGAAAAGGCCAGATGATTGTATGGATATTTCTATCCAGTGTGCACTGTTGGCATTAATATTGCTTTTGTATCCATATCAGTTAAGAAATGGAAGTGTCCATTACGTTTATGTCATCCACATTTATTTGGATAAAATGATGGTCAAACTATTTCACTTGTAACATTAGCAGTCATGTCCGGACAATTGATTGTGTTATTTGGGCTTACTGTACACCTTGTACCTCTTAAATTACTGACAATCAACATTTTGATTTTGAGACTCATGGCGCTCACTGAATAGATAAATCGGGACCGTGCACATATTTGCACTGGCTGGCATTATATGTACATGTACACTAGGTGTGTACGCAGTCAAAGTCCCCTACAACCTGCATCACATGAATGCTGAATTCCACATAAAGTAACAGGAAAGATGGCATAGGAATGTTACTGATGATGTACAGTAGCTGTCTTGTTCATTGATCTGGAGATTTGTTACACCCTTGTTGCTGAGATTCACTTCTTAATGTAGAGTGAATGACTGACATTCCTTACCACATATGGTTTCAATACTCTGAGTACAAGATGTTCAAACTATATTAACAAACTGTCCGATGTAATCAGTTACTGTTGGTTTGTTTCTACTGAGGTGCAAAATAAACCATAGACATGAGCCAAACACTGTTTATTCCGAGTGTGATGAGAGGTCAGACATGAGCAGCTTTTCATTTATTTTTTTCCACTGGAAATGCATTGACACTGTCTTGAAAATTCTGTCAGAGTCTGTCAACACTCCGTATCATACATGCAACATTATTTGTGAATATCAAGCTTTTATGTGTAAGCGTCCTCAAGATTTGCTCACTCGATATTTGCTTGCGTGCTTTGTTAACAAATTAAAGCATTGTTTGTACCAAACCAGAATTTGTGATCGTGCTAAAATTGTGCAGTTCAATTCTTTAATATTGTCTCTGCGACGTGCAAACTCAGACGTAAAGGTTAAAGAGTTCAGTGGCAGGAAAAGGCATTCCAGTTTGGAAAGGTTCAGTAAATTAAATTTGTGCGTGTCTCTGGTTATTGAGTTTAACAACACTGTGTTCTTTGTTGTAAAACTGTTCCCAAGTGTAATTTGACTCTGGGCTGTAACTAATCTGTGGTTACAACAGCCTTTTAATGAAGTGAAAAGACAATGTTCCACCTAATGCGAGTAATAAGCAAAGCAATAGTTGTCCTCTCACCGCTTGAAATTGGTTGTTTATGTAGTCTGATGGTGTGTAAAGGCAAATTATTCACACCAGAAAACTCATCTTTAACACTGTTACAAAAAACAGACCAATAATGAGCACCACAAATGAATATTAATGATTTATTAATGTTTTCACTGCCTGTGATGATGGATTAAATTGAATGTTTTTATGATCATGGGTGTCCACTGCCCCCCAGTGGTCACAGGGAGGAACATGTTGTAGTCAGATTAAAACCACACTTCAAGCAAATCCTTCACAACAAAAGCAATAGTGATGGTTATAGCATAGTCTATAATAATATATTATATATTACAGCATACAACCAAGTACCAAACATGTGAACAGAGATCGACAAACATTGCTAGAAAGTCAGTATTTACTGTGTAGCTGTGTTCTGTAACTCATCACATGATGCAGGGAAGTTTATAAATGTAGACTGGTGCTAATCTGGCAACCTAACACATTGCCATTACTGCTTAATGACAACATGAATATATTTTATAGCCTTTAACATAGCCTAACACTGAGCACGCTCTTAAGTCTTCAGGAGGGCTACCATTTTTGAAGACCAATAGTGTTAATATAGAAGTCGAATGCACTTTTAATTTGCTAGGAAGCACACAAAATGAAATATTCAATACCAGGAATTATCCCCCATGCATTAGTGATTCCCTGATAATTGGATATGCTGGGGAGCTGCCTGTGCCGTCTCCTGATTGGATTTGTTTTTAAGCTCTACACTGACACCAAAGCCGTCAGTGCAATCCCTGTCTGTTCATGATGATTATCCGTGGGCCGCTGTTGTACGGACTTTGCTGAGAATTAGCTGAACAATAATCAGTTTGCCGTTACTTATCCATCTGTGCGTCGGTTTAGTGGTGGTTGGGGAAACTGTTCCAGCCAGACAAGGTCAGAGATGCTCCTGCAAAGGAAATGATCTGCTATTTCCACGGAGGCAAGTTGACTGTAGAGGTTAAAGCAAGATAATGAGAAAACCTCAAGTGGAACATTTATGAAATGATATTACACTCACCTTAGTTTCCCCGGAGGGTGCTATCATGTACCATCTCATTTCAATCATGTTCTTTTTAATGACTAGAACTGTGCCCGTGCAGCGACGCTACCGCACTCAAACAGGTCCAGTGATTGTATCATACATATGGAAGATGACAGTCCATAGTGGTGCTAATTTTACGTCCTTCAGTTCAAATGGCAAGGAAGTATTGACCCAGGAGAAAAAAAAATGAAAAAAGAATCACAAAATGTCAAATAAACACCCGGGAAGGGATGGATTTGTCAGTGCATGATTAATGAACATTTTTCCACCAAAAGAGAAATGTCTATTTGATGGTCAAAGTCAGAAGGCAACCAGCAATTACCAGTAACTCTTTTACTGTTGCATGACAGTGTGTCTCAGAACTGCAGTTGAGCATCCAGCCGGTGCTCCCTGGAAACCATAAAAAAAGATAGTGTTTTATAAGCCTTTGTTTCTTACTTTCTTTTTTTTTTTTCAAAGAGAAAATAGACTTCAACCCTCAAAGCTGCTGCACTGACCCGCTTTTCACAGCCGCCGTAATGAAGAATCAGATTAACAGAACAATTCCACACAGCAGTGAACACATCCAGCTTGAAATGGCAGTGCCACCTTTGTTCTCTGTGTTATCGGGCTTTTTATTTTTCCTAGCTGGAAATATCAGCTGCCCTTAAGCCATCAGTTATGTCAAATGTTAGCTGTTACGCTGGGTGCCCACGAACATCAGAGACAGCACATTTGTCCCGAGCTCACAGGGTGATTTAATCGGAATAAGTCAAGCTTAGGGCACTGGGAACAGTGCAGAAACAGGATCTTTATTTCTTCTGTTTTGTGCCACACCACTCCTTGTGTGCGCGCAGTCTGTTGAAAGGGTCTGTCGACAAAATGTCTCCCAGCAGTCAATAGAAAGACCATTTAAGTTCGATAACGGCCTAAATAAAGACACAGTGGAAGCTAGAGAACAAAATGATTTATTCCACTGCTCAGATGAGTCTAGCCTCCATCTCTCATCTTTCTGTGCACTTTATAAAGAGAAAATTTGCAGCATCAATGCAGCATCAATACAGCAATACTGAAGTCTCTGTGTTCTACAATAGTCGTCCAGTGTTATCTGTGACAGTTATTTTGTAGATAATGATTTGCAATTATTATTTATACAAACAGGGAATACTTATCCGCATGCAATGCAGATAGAATACATTTAAACAAGCAGTCCAAACTAATTAGTGACTATGCTGAATGATATAATAGGCTTAATGATGACCTAATTACAAAATAACTGCATAGTAAGTATGGGTTACACATAAATGTAAATGGAGTCATACAGCAAAACATACAGATGGAGTCATAAAGAATTACCTTCAGGAGCACAGCGAACAAGGAGTCCTGCAGCAGATGGCATGGCTCCCCCAGAACCTCCATCTGAAAATTATTAAATTAAATATGAGACACGCTGAGACAGTCTGAGAATTGTAGTAAGCTCTCCAAGATGCTTGGAACAACCAACCAGTGGGAAAACTGCAGACGCATACTAAGGAGAGCTGGTGTCGCTTTAAAGGTTTAAAAGGTTCTCACGCCTAATTGAATTAGGTACTGGCTACTGCGCTTTGCACGAAGTTAACTGGAAAAGTTAAAGATAGGTCAGTGCGTTATTTCTAAAATCATATTCGTTTTGCTTTTAGTTCCTGAGCCTTTTGCACAGTAGTACTGTACACACTGGAGCTGGTTTAATGGTAGTGGTTTAGGCCGATTGTAGGTTGTGAAATGACAGGTCTACAACTGAATGCACCGGTACAGACATAGCCTTACATCCAGGGTGTAAGGCCAATATAGATTAATGTTGTTCCAAGCACAAAATAGCAACAGCAAGTCACGATTTTTCACTGATATACAAAATATTATATATAACTAGTTAGTGCTAGCCATAGTACTTTGCTATATAATTGTAACTCTACATACTATAAATACCTGGTTATTCCTGTTCAACTTAAGTTCATGATATTAAAGACAAATGCTTGCTATTATTTTGGTATTTAAATTATGTGTTTTTACAAAAGTTTACATTTCTTTTATAGAAGCTGTTAAAGTGCCATTACAGGAAGTGATTTTTATGTGAAGATTTTTATGTGAAGAGTATATTTGTTGGGCTGACTCTCGACTGAAGTAGTGACCCCAGCGGGGGGAAAATGGTGTCACACCCTCCTTGGCGAGCAGTCAGATAAGAAAATGGATCAATACGGCGGATAGGCCAGTGTCACAGCTTAGTAAGGTCATCGCGTCCTTTAGCCGTATCACCGGCTTCGGTAAGTGCTGAGGATCCGATGGCTTCCCTTTGATTGGCACCACAGGAGGTGATGGACTTGATGTCGTGCTTATCTGCTGTTTCCACGGAGGATGAGCTGGCATGTTGGTCAGAGGCGGAAAGGACAACATGAAAACAGAATTCAAGGGCTCTGCTTCAAATAAAGAGGGAAACAGGAAGATTAACACATAGCCGACTGGGATAAATGCACGGTTATTAAGTGCATATTATCACATGCTCAGTTTCAGTGTGTCAAAGTTGCTTTGGAGGATCCAGGAGGATTCATTGTTTTGCATCAAATCATTCTGCAGCCTCTGATGCATTGTGTCAACCATCTGTGGAGACTCATCTGACCATAAAGAAGATTAGCTGGGCTCTTAACCACACCCGCCACTCAGGTATACTGTTCCATCAATCATCTGTGAGCTACAAATGCAACAGAGCTCAGAAATGGTAGCGCTAGCCGGCTTCCATTTGCTTTCGCCGCCGTACCTTGGCTAAACCCCAAACCAGCTGTCTGGAATTGTTCCCGAAACAGCTGGAAAATTAGGGGCTGTGACTTGCCCTGTGAACAAATGATAAGAAGGACTGCATGCTTTCTGTCAGGCCTGCAGACCTTCACCTGCAAAAACTGATATGCGAGTAGCTTTGTCTAAATAATGATTTGTATTTTTAAATAGATTTGCTTTCTTTTTTTCCTAACATCTAAGTGGGTTTCAGCTGTACTAAAAATAATTTTGATCTTCATAAATCTTCACATTGTCGCTCATCATTCATTAGTGATCCTCTGCTTGAGTTTTTCTCACACACCCACACGCGTATTGTTATTTCTCAGACATCAATCTGAAGAAAGCGCTGCCTTCTGGGATGTTGCCGTCTTTCAATTTTACCCATAACACACACACACAAAAAAATATACAACATAACCATTAAAAACAGTTTTTTACAAGTTCTAAAAGCTTTATTTTCCAAAATCCATCCCATTTCCTCTCTAATGTACAGCACTGTAAGTGTTTTTTTTTGTTTTGTTATGTTTTTTTCCTGTCATTCCATCCATGCGTACAGTGTTTCCTGCTCTCTAGAGCTATGGAGGGATACCCTGAATGGATGGTCATGTTAGCATTTGCTCAACCTGTCACCCCTGAGAAGGCCTGGCTAATGTGACTGTAGGATATCGTCTAAAAAGGCCTTGAATTTCATTATTAATTCAGTCATTGTCAAACAAGGAGGAAAAAAAAAAAAAAAAAGCTCACTCAAAATTTAAATATTTTCCGTTGTACTTAAAAAAAACAACATGTAAATAAAGAAACAAAAGAAGAAAGCAAAGCATTTTTCCTTTCCCTGTATGCCGTACAGAGCCTACAATAACATATTCTACTCTCTTCTATGATAGCAGTTTTATGATACAGATAACGATAGCAACTCTGTTAAAATCTCTATAGTTACTCTATGATTTCTACATATAATTGCCTTCTCTAGATTCTTTATTTTAAGAAAAGTTTCAGTACTTTAGGTCAGAGTTCCCACTGACCGATGGAAACAAACAAACAGTGACGTTTAAAGGCTGGCTGGTTCACTGAGTAGTGCGACCGGGAGGAGGGGAGATCATATTAGTATGACGGTGGTTTTTGCCTACCCAGAAAGGCTTGGGGGTCCTTAAACAGAAATGTACATCGGGTCAAAGGTGTTGTAGAAGCACTAGTACTGGATGGCAGTTACAGGGCTTTCACGACAGATGGCACTGCTGCGTCACACACAACTACACATATTGCACTATGAGAAATGCATAGGATTTGCTCCATTACTGTAATTTAAGAGGGCATGATTCAAGCGTCGAAGGAAGGAGGATGAGCGCGCTCCAGGTCCCTTTGAGATCGCGCCAGGAGTTTGTTTTGGCGCGAGGAAGGGTGAGTGTCAGCAGATATCCTGGTTGGGGGAAGGGGGGGAGACGAGCATAAACGGCAATATGACAGTCGATGTTGCACTTGTGACACTTCATCCCAACAATGTTTTGCTCAGTGGATGTCAAACAAAGGTTCTCTGGCTCCGCTAAAAAGTTAAACAGCAATGTCATGTGGTGTTGAAGCACCCTCTCTGCGGCACAAGAGAAGCTATAAATGGAACAACATGTGGAGACTGACCATGAGTGTCAAGCATCAAGGGCAGCACTGGGACAACCCATTATTTCGAATGACTCTTCGCTGACAAATCAGAGTTGGCCCTTGGCTGTTGGAGTACATAATACATTGTTACAGGAGTGTACAGTATAGAATAGATAAAGCCACTGAAACACTGGAAACACATCATAAACATAAACATACTGAATGTATTGCTTCATATGTGAGACTTGTCTTGGTCATGGAAAATCCATAATCAGATCATTCTCAACTGATTGTTTTTTTGTTTTTTTTTTCCAAAGCAAAATTTGCACTGAAATTGACGTGGGGTAGTAAAACATACACTTACAGCAAAGAAAAAAAAAACAAGAAGAACTGAACATCAACACAATTTCCATTGCTTTTATAGGTAAATCAGTTTTAAGGTGCTTTTAATGTGGTTGCCATGGCACTGTGCTTTGTTCCCTCCCACGCTGTGCGCAGACACTGCAACAGAATGTCAATCAAATACTGGCTGAGCAGCCTCCCCACCCACTGTCATCCAAACTTTTTTTTTTTTTTCAGCTCTGAAATCCCATCAAGTCTTCAAGTTATCCATTGTGTTTTCATTATGTGTGCGATTGCGAGCACTGGGAGCGAACTCTCGCTCGCTCCTCATCATCTCATGCTGAGATAACGCTGGAGAAAATCAAGGGCAACAGCGAGGTGACGGCGGCGGGGTGAAGGAAAGGATGCACAGTCGTCGTTGAGGGGAAAGAAATCGTGGTAGTTTGCAACGTAAGACATCCATAGCTGCAGAAATGTTTGAATGTTGAATGCTGAAGTTGCGGTGCGTGAATGATGCACTGGAGCAAAAATAATGATAAAAAAATAAAAAATCATCTGAAGACAGATTTGCTAAGTGAAACAAAGTCAAGTTGACAAGCTGACCTTTTCTGGACCTTAATGACTGCTTAATCCTGAGGACATAGGAAAGGAAAAAATCTTGAGGGCTATGACTGTGGCTGTGACTAAAAAAGAAAGACATAAGAGCTCAGGGAACATTATTTGGCAGAGGAGTGGAGGTGCAAAACGGTGCTAATGGGGTTTTACCACATAGACATACACTATGTAGCTATAGATCCATATATCACACACAATGAAGAGTTGTTCTTAAGGAGTTAAGAAGGGATAAGTGTCCATATCCAAGACGCCATGTCACAGCACTTGACTTTCAGATGATCCTTCACACTTGTTAGCTGAAAACACTGATTGACAAGACTGCCTTGTGCAGCCGTACAGCTATGGCTCCGGTTCAGCTGCTTTAATGACCTATAATGACCTTTCTTCGTACCTTCAAACCAATAAATAAAAATTGTTTTAAAAGAGCATCAAGTAAAGGGACCTTATTTTGTGGCAACCACACTAAACATACATCTAGACTTGTCTATATTTGTTCTCTAATAAATTACACATTAATATCCATAATCCAAACCATGATGACCCATGAAATGGCTATAAAAGCGGCCTCAGAGCACCAGTCACTGTCTGGAGGCCTGTCCTGCTCCTTAGGTCATTTTAAGAGGAGCAGAAAGAAGGCATGATGGGGGATCTTGGCCTTTATGATAAGCTGAACAGCTCTCAGACCTGATGGCCTAGCGAGCGTCAGGAATCTTCCCATTTTAAGTCAGGTGGGCTGCATAGTTTGCGTGTGGCCTTAGTTGTGTGGGTCACACTAAAGGAGGGCCTTGGATTTGGTAAAGGGACAGGGGTGGAGCTCAAATGGGAAGTGGGTCAAGTCTTTAGTAGGGGGAGAAGATGATGGGTGTGTGTGTGGCCCGCAGTGGGCCCGGGGCGGGCCGGAACAGTGCGGGGCCCAGGAATGGGGTTTGGATGAAGGTGGTGGTGCCCACCGGGTGACGCAGAGCCAGTGGGTTAGTTGCCACTGTGCACAGAGTTGGCGGGGTGAGGGGGCTGGGCAGGAAGCCAGTTGTCAAACTCTTGGTCAGCTGCTTCTGCAAGGCCAGTTTGGTCTGGAGAAGACAGGAGGGGGAACAGCGAAGTGAGAGAAGAACACAGTGACTGCATGTTTACTAGGCAAACATGTTTCCCAAACCCATGGCCCGTTCTTGCACACAGAGCTGCAGCAGAGGAATACATGTTCATACCAAAACCAGAAAGAACTGGATTCCTGATGGCTTGTTGCACAAACTCTCACCACACAGATTCAGTTGTGTGCAAAAGCATCCCTGGGCAAATTACATCTCTTGTTTTTTATGAAGTGACAAGGCATAAATTCAACCCATGCAACAAACGGAGCAAAAAAAAAAACACATTTCAAAAGGTGATGCACATTTTATTTCTCTGGACAACGGTAATTGTGGCACGTGCAAAAGTGTGGTCACCTTACTGTTAACTCAAAATACGCTGACATTTGGAGGACTGACTGACACAACCTTAAGCTTGTTTCCGAACCGACCCTGGCTTATCCAGGTGATGCTTTGCTTCAGACAGTGACATTTGCGATGAGGTTGCAGGTAGGGGTTTTAGCTTTGCTTGTCTGCCAAACACACAAGAAGATTCCTCTAAAAAGTTTCCCTTATCTTTCTGCTCTTCTCTCAACATCCACCCGTCCCTCTCAACTGACATTTCTCACTGACATTTCAGACTATGTATAGCGTAAGCTGACTTGTTTTTCTAACCGTTTTCTACTTTCATTTTAAATCCTCAAACTTTTGCATATGCCACAATTCACGTTCAGATTTTATCTTTCTTAAAGTTGCTGCATTAAAAGGTAACAGTGCATTAACATTTGAACAAATGCTCATTTTAATGTCTGTTTGCTTCAGGGGTTGTATTTGCTTTTAATTTCACTCAAGTCTACAAAATATGAATTTGCCCAAACTTGCGCGCAACTGACATTTTCATCAAGACAAAGGTTAAACTGCAGGGTATACAACTATGAAGCTCTCCAATTTTAAAAGGATAGTTCAGACTTTTGTAAGCCATAGATGGAATACTGTACTCATTGGTCCCTGTTTGGATGACATGAGTTTAGATGAGAAATTGTTTATGCATTTTAAAACATAATGCAGCTTCTACCCTTCCCAGACTGCTGTTTTTGCTTTTCTTTTCTTTTCCTTTTTGTCTGTTTCACGTAAGACCAGGTGGCAGGATCTAAATAAATGACACAGCGCATTTTCTAACACTACATTTGATTAAACGATGAGCTTCATGCCCACGAAAGCCATTTAAGTAGTACATATGGAGGCAGAGAGAGCTCAGCGCACTGCAGCTTTAGGAGAACACGTGCGAATAGACAAAACACAAACAAGTTAAGGCGTCCTCATCAGTTTGAGAAGGTGTGCATCGGAAATACTCACGACACGAGCAGATGCGGAAACGTGCTGCAAACGCTCACAGCAAAAATGAATACAGAAACACAATGCAAGTAGCGCAAATGACACAAGACATGTTTAGACGGGAGCCCCAGAAGATGATTATCAAATGCACAATTCTTTTGCATTTCAGTGATGTTTAAACATTCAGGGACCCCTTGCAAACACTTCCGTTTGTGCATTTCTGTATTTCTATATTGGTGCTGTGAATATTTGCAGGTGTTGAGAGCTTTGGGACTTCTCTATTCAGTGGTGTTGTGCATATTTACAGCGAGCATGTCGTCAAGTTGAAGAAGACATTTTCTTAATTTGCTAGTGTTTCATCTGTTGCCATGTGCTTTGAGCTCACTCAGCCACCACAACTACAGCCATGTGTCCCATTATGACCCATGGGTTACAATATGAAAATGAGTAAATGACAAATGACAAAAACAAACTATAAAAAAATCTGAACCATCCCTTTAAAGTAAACATCTTTTTCTTTATTATTATTATTGTTATTTGCTCAGTCCCCTGCCCATGGCCAGGCCTAAAGTTCAGCCAGATGAAGCTCTCGCCCTCCAATCCAACCCCATTCCCCGCCTCTCCTGCCACTGACCTGCGAGGAGAGGGAAGAGAGGGAGGTGAGGTTGTACTGGCTGAACGCTTTCTTCATGGCAGACACAGCCACGCCTGCATAGCCACTCCATCTCACGTTCTGTAGGACGGAGGAGGAGGAAGAGGAGGAGGAAGAGGAGGAGAGATGGGGAGGTGTGTAAATGACAGGAGCAGAGAAGTGATTAATCTGGAGTGCTGATTCAGGCTGCTGTTGTCAGAGCTGGTCAGTGAGGAGAGCGGGACTATTTTAGACCTGTCTCAGGGGTAGGGGACTCAATGAGTACAAAAGTGTGCTTAACCTCTGTGACAGTACAGTAATGTGATCTGTGTGTGTGTGTGTGTGTGTGTGTGTGTGTGTTTTAACGTTTGTCGGGGCCTGGGTCAAACGAGTTAACTGCAACAGAGATAAATTCAAACGGCTGTTTACAAGGCGTTACAAGCTACACTGAATTTATTCCAGCTTGTGCAAATGTGTGTAGCATGTTTAAGCGTATCTGCTGTAAGAAAAAGGCAATTATGGCTTGTTTGTCTTCCCCGAGTGTGTGTGTGCATGCGTGCATATTTGCGTGACATTGTTTTGTTTGTCCGCGTCTTTGTTGCTCAGACTTACCGCTAAGCTGGAGCTTGGCTGGCTCTTGCTGTGGGGGGTGAATTTGGGTTTGGGTGGTTTTCCGGCCAGCCTATCCTTGTGCCTTCTGCTGTTCATGTGCTACCGAGACCAGGAGAAGTACCATTAGCAACTCTAACAGGCATCTGTTGTACCACAGCGGAACAACTTTGAAAGTTATATGCTGAATTAATAATGGCTACACACTGAATATGACTGAGGTGCACAGGAATTACATCACATTACTTTCTACTGCTGCTGACCCCCTTGTCTGGCTGCAGTACTTAGAAGCTCACGTCCTCCCGGGATAGTGGATGTTTATGTAATACCGGTGGAATGCATTTAAAGCTAAGGCAGTCTGAATGTGCACGGCTCACACGTGCCAGCATATCCTGTATCTTTTCCACATTCCACTCCAATACAGACGATTCCATGACACAGATGTGGTATTTGATGAACATTGCATGCAGAAAAATTACTTTCCCAACCTGGTTTGGGGTCAATATAATATATAATATAGTAGAAACAGGAGCCATTAGTGGGGTTCACTAATGAGTAGTAAATATATCACTGCTGGCACTGACAAGAGTTTGTTAAAGCTCCGCGCTCACTTCCTGACTTGAATGGCTTCATTCATGTGGCTGTAAATGTAAAAAATACATGTAAATGTAAAATTGTCCTTTAGATTGAATAAGGGTTTTAAGATCCCACACCCATATCTATCACTGTGATACGCCTCCTTTTTGTTTTGTAATTTTACAGTACAGGTCAGTGTGGTCTAAGTTACAATATATAAGGTAATTGCTAACCACGTGAAGGCAGTTCTGTTTTCTGATTAATTCTAAGGTCATATCATCCGTCTGCGGAGGCGAGGTAATTATATGCAACAATTTTCTCCACTCCTTGTCATGATTTGGCTAGAGTGCTTTTCCCCGCGGAGTCAACAGCACTTCTGTGCCCTTTTGAACAAAATCCTATCGCGTTAGCAGCACTCTCACTTAGTATGCCTTGACAAATCTGCAGGACTTCCCTGAGCCCCTGTTTTCTCCGCTCATCTATCATTTCATACACAACCAGAAGGACAGAGAGGTCCTCGAGTGTTCTCTCTTGTGTCCTCTAAAGTCCTACTTTGCAGCAGAAACTTCTCTGGTCTTTTGTGTGCCTCATGGTCCAGTAAGGCTGATGTGAACTGTATGTCTGTGAAGGTTCTCGGTCATCCGGGTCATAGTGTATCCAGAAGTGTTAAAGAAAGGCAAATGGACTGGGAGTGTTTGTTGAAGGCGTTTCATCCAAGTAGAAACTTCAATTCCATGGAACCCATGGGGAGTTGGAGCTTTAAATAGGCACACTGGTGGCTGATACAATCAGAAACTCGCGTGACTTGTGTCGCTTACAGTAATGAACTAATATAATATCTGATGTGTTGCCACTATGTCTTTTTTTACATTCCTGATAATTTGTGTAGGCACCACCTCAACACAATTCCCAGTGTAAATAATATGCTACGCAGTCGATTAGTCGTACACTATATGCAATATCATCTCAATATTTGTTTCACCTGGCTCAGTTGGGTCTCAGAGTTCACAAAGATCTCGCACACTTCACACTGGAAGTTCTTGCTGGGCACCCCGACGCTGCCTTTGCTTCCCAGCCGCTTGCTCTTGCAGGTGGCGCGAGCTGCCACCACTTTACCCCTGCGTCGCGGCAGAACGCTGTGACCCTCCAGCATCAGTTTGTGCTTTGTACCTGGTAGAGAGAGCAGGGAGTTTACAGGCTTGTAATATCGCGCTAAAATGAACGTTACGGACCTTTCTCCAAAATAACCTTAAGAGAAAAGTATAAGCTTTAAGAGAGTCACATGTTGTTCTTACCGCTGTTATGTGCTTCCAGTTGTGAGACGGAGTTGACTGTGACTTTACAAACAGGACAGTGGAGGTGAGCCTTGCTCTTCTTGGGGTCTTTGTCGTCATCCGCGTGTGGCTCCCCGCTCGTGCTGGATGTGTCCGCACGGCTGCCTGACTCATTGGTCGGATCCTCGGCCTCCGCGACCTCTGCAGCCTCTGGGGCTTCGGGGGCACTGGTGTCTGATGCCGTCTCAGAGACCTGTGGGGAAGGCGAAATCTGCGGAGGGGAAAGGGTGACCAGCTCCACGGAGGAAACCTCAGACACCGGTGTCAGCATAACTGAGCTCCTGGGACTCTCTGCGAGCTTCATCTCCAGGTTGGCTGGTTCTAAATCAGACTGAAGATCTGCATAAAAATAAGGGGAAAAAATATATTTTAATATCAGCAAACTGTGATTTATTCAGCACCGCCATTTATAGACAGCATTGTAAAGTAACTGTTATTACTGGCAGCTTCTTTAAATGTTACATGTTCTCGGCTGGCTTAATAAAACCAAGGCAACATTTAGAAATCAGACAATTTTATTCCAAGTGGGCGTACGAAGCCGAAACACAGCTTCAAAGTGACAAAGACATTTCTGGAGGGGTCTTGGGCTAACATTAAGAGACAAGAGCCTGGCTGCTTGGTAAGACTTTTACAAGACTTCACTCAAAAATCTATTATAATGTTTGGTGTTAATGGTATGTATCTGCAAGTATGCCAAAGCTGACGCCACTCTAGGATTATTAAATCTAACTGAACAATTCTGTGAAAAAAATCTGACAAACAAATATTCAAAGCTGAGTTTTTTAATATGTTATCAGTCTTTAATTACTAAAGTCTTGAACAATTCTAATGTAACCTTCCTATACCAAGTAATAACTAATTTCATGATTTTCATTTATGTATGTTGCACATACAGGTTTTTAGTGACAGTTAATAGAAACCCAACAGGGCATGGTGCCTAAAAACAAATAAAAAAGTAAAATCTCCTTACATGCCTAACCAGAAACACTCTCCTTAAATTGACTTAAACAACTGGACATCAATATAAGGTAGATGGCAATTTATCTCTCAAGTTCCAACCTGGTACCATGCTCTGATAAAATGCCAGTCTTCGTTTTCAACCGTGTACAACCAGATTTGAGTTTGTTCAAGCAAGCAAATGCCATCAGCCTCCTCCCTTGCTCCTTCTCCCCCGTCCTTCTGTCCCTCACTATTCAAATATCAAGTGGACCTGGAGCCTCAGTCAATATAAACAAACCCATCGACTGCCGGACCCGGCCGATAAGTCACTGGAGCTCCATTACACATCTCCCCTTCACCCCACTGCCCTCCTGAGGGAGTCGCACACTTCACCCCAGAGCACTGTGCGCTACGCTCACTGAATATCTCCATTTCATTTAGTGCCCCCCACCCCAAAACACACACACACACCACCTCAGAGCGACTGTGCTCCATTGATTTTTCCTCTGCTTTTCAGAGTAAATTCATCATTGGAGATAAGGATCTTCCTCTCCCATTCTGGCTAAAGTAAAAGGAACTATATAGGAGCAAGATTAGACGGTCCCCTAGCTGTAATGAGAGTGACCCTTGAGGGATTTGAGCTCCTCTCTGGGGGGGGGGCCGGGGTAGGTATGATCCTGAGCGTATGTGAAAGACAGGGCCACCTGAGAAGTCTCTAGAGGGGAGTGATACTGATCAGTGGAGTTAGCAGGAACCTCGCAGAGAAGACATGGAGGTTGGTGGGAATCAAAGCCTTCTTAAATCCAAGGATTTAGATAACCGTTCAGCAGGGAATCGTTTCAAAAGTCCCCGCTGAGTCTCAGGTACTCTCATCTTAAGAGAGACATTACATTAAAAAAAAATACATTACCATTACATTACCTTTAAAGTAATGCTGAAATGATTATTCAGTTAATTAAATAGTTAATCGACAGACATTTTAGTCATTTATCAAGCTGTCAGGTCAAACAGGGCACACCAAACTGGTTTAGACTAGGTTCTTTTTTCTCTTTGAATTGTTTGACACCTGCCATGACTATCCCACTCATCTCTAAAATATGCCTCCTGTCTCTCCTCGGCAGATGTCCGACTTACCCTCACATTAATTATACAACAATGCCACCAAAATGGGCAAAACTGTCGAAGCAAACGCTTCCATGCCGGCCTCCCACGACAACAAACAATCAGCATCTAGATCAATGTTGTGCAGGCAATCATCAGCTTTATTTAATCTGAAAAGGATTTAATCTGTGCTTCTAAGAGTCCGACAGGCTTTTAGAGTGTAAACACATCTCAAGGGGGCTCTGTTCAGCAAATCGATCGGCTCAGCATATTAACCACAGCCAAACGGCGGAATGAGAATATGAATATTGGGCTCTACGTGCGCACGCTGATACCAGGCGCTTGATTTAGAGGGCGAGATCCGAGGCAGAACATAAACAACTTCCCGGGGGAAAATCCCTGCTTTAAATCATCATTACTGTGGTGACAGGCAGAGTCCCCGCAAAGATATCTTCAACGGCGGAGTCAATCAAAGCCGAGGGTGATTGATGCTTGTCATGATTGATGCCGGCTCTCTGTCTCTTGGCGCCAGATCGGTGCTCACTCACTTGCCCGCTCATTGTCCTTTGTTGGTCTGCGACATGGTTTATAAGCATTGATTAGTCTCTTTGTGCCACTGGAAATGTCCTCTCTGCTCTTCCCTGTCTCTTTCCTATATATACGAACTGCTGTGATACCGCACATGACAGAACATCTATAAAAAAGGAAGATATGTTGGAAAGTTTTTCTGTAAAGGAAAAACATTAGTCAATATGGCAATATGGGATACTTGCTGGTACTTTAAAATAACTATTACATGCAAAATACAGTGCCATTTCCCTTCTAAATGCATGTGTAATCTCATTCTACTATTACACCATCATCTCAGTGCCTATTGAATCAGTCAAGGGCATAAAAACTGTTACACTTTTTCCTCCTTTCCCCCCTGATGGACACAAGTCATAATTTCTAATGTTCCTAGAAGGGCTGGACACTTGACATAAACAAATGCTGTTTTGGGGGAAGTTTGGAATGATTCATACTCTTGTTTCACTAGAAGTCTCTTGCGCTGACACATTAAGAATCAGCATTTTTTGTCTCACCTGGCATATTTCTATTAAATTCACCTGTTTTTATATTCTTGCTACTCTTAATTATGCTGCGACAAGGCCTTAACTACAATTGCCTGCCCATTCCACAGTGGCAAAGATACTTGGAAAACAGTTGAACTCCATCCAGCCCCGCACATTTATAAGATAGCGTATGAGCAGTAGCTGCCTCCAGCGTCTAAATAGGCATTAGCAGGTATTCCAGTGGAGCTGGAGAGCTTGACTTTGCGGATCCAGAGGAAGTCTGTTTATTCTGAGCAAGGACTGGCGGCGTGCTTAGAGGAACAGGCGACAGGTGGGTTATTGGTTCCTGATGGCAGACAATGTGGGCAATACTCTCAGACAGCTCCCCACCAGCATTTAGTGTCATGGCAGACATAACTCATTTCATAGAGTGTTAATTTGGAGCACTATTCCATTACAGTTTGGCATTGTGGTGCATGCCAGCACTGGCGCGCACTGCTGCATTTCAATTTCACATTAGGCCAATCACACAATTGGGCTTATTAAAGAGTGTTCCTCCTCACAAAATTGCCTCGGAGCTGTAAAATTATTCACAGCACAAAAACTAGCTATGACTTATCTGCTTTCTCTCTCTCCACCGACCCTCTCTTCTCTCTTCCTCCTTCCCTCAGCCTCCTTCATTCATTTCATCTTATCTTTCATTTTCCACTCATCGCCTCGTTTCGTCTCCGCTGCTGCTTTCCTCTTTCAGAGCTCTCCTTTGCAACAGCAGAATATTAAAATGAGATTTGATGAGAAGCGTTATCAGGCTCCCAGTCCTTTGTCCACTTTCTCCTTTCTGAAGGAGACTGTTAGGGCTCAAGGCAAAAAAAAAAGTGTGCATGTGTGTGCATCTATGAGCACACGAGCATGTCTGTCAGGGGGGATAAAGTATAAAGTTTCCTCCTCCTCTCCTTGCACCTTCATATCTCTTCTCTGATATTCCGTCGACCATCCAAGTGAATTTTTGAAATTCTGCTCAGATAGGGATCTCCTTCAGGGCAGGGAAGTTGTGAAGTGGCAGAAGAAAAGGGGGAAAACTACTCAACCCCCTTTTTCCATTTCCACCACCTTGGATGGAGAAATGAAAAGTGTGGACCCAGAGAAGAGCAACATGAGATGGTAATGGGCTCACTCTGCAGTCAAAATGCCATCAGAGCAATTCATGCTCTCTGAGCTAAGTTGCGGCTGTGTGGTGTGGAAAAGTCAACATTCAATTTCTGCTGAAAGGAAACCAGCGCACTCCTCTCCTTTTATCAGGAGTTGAGATGTCTATATTTACACCACCATATGTGAAATTCTTTGAGCTTTTTTAAAAGAAGATGAGTGCCTTTGATTTCTTTCAACTTTATTTTCTATGTGATGGCAATTTAATGAAAGCCCTCACCACTATTTTTCTCCTTTTCGACCATGTGCCGTTCTTTTCGTGCTGCACAAATACACCAATTCTGCCTCTGCAGCTACCCGCTCCATCTAACTGAGATAGACAGGAGAGAGCAGGAGGGAGAGAAGGGGAGTCAAACTGTGGAAATTAAGAGGCAAAGGGGGTAAAAACCACCCCAGTGAGACTCCAATCGATCTCAGCGTGCCCCTTTATTTACACAATATCTTTTGCTCCCAGACTTCCCCCAATCCCACAGCTCTGGAGCCTTCCATCTATCACAAGGCAAAGGGACAGACGGCGAGGTCAGCGAAGTTCCGAGGGTGGGGAGGGGGCAATGTCAGTGGAAATTGCAGAGCTTTGACTGCACAGAAACACGGAGGGGATAGGAGGCCGAAAAGGTGAGGGATAAGGTGTACAGAAGATGTAATCTCAAAGTGTAACACAATGGAGCAGAAGGACAGAGATAAGGGCGGCAAAGATATGGAGGAGGAGGGTGAAGCTGTCAATAATGTGAGGAGCAGACTGGCTGATGCGATTTGGAAAGATGCAATGGAGCAGAAGGGGGATTTAAAGGAAGTAAAGCGCAACAGAGTGATCACCAAGAAGGTGGAGACATTCGGATCGGTTACAAATAGCACACTCTTGCTTCAACGCTATACCTACTTGTTCCCTCCACTAAGCTTGTGTCCATAAGCGCAGGAAGAGTTGCCTCAGAGGTGGATGTCTTGCCTCTGTCACGCTCTCGCTCCCGGTCTCTGTCTCGGTCTCTCTCCCTCCCCGCGGATGAGGCCTCCCCAGCTCGCCGCTGCCTGTTCTTCTGGGCCTCCATGGCTTTGAGTTTCCTGGCGTGCTTGTGGCCTTTATAATGGGCCTCGGCTTGGTTCTGTGGGAAAATGGGAGAAAACCAGGTTAGGGGTAAAAGCAGAGAGGACCTGATGCATTATCTGCTGGAAAGACTGGAGTCCACGTGCGACACATTTTAAAATGCATGCTTGAATATTCGCTCTGTCGCAGGCATACACAAGCTGCAAGGAGGAGAGTCTGCTTCCACCTGATAACAGCGCTGGCACATTGGGAGGCCAGAGGTATAATTGCATGTGTAACAAGAGAGAGGATTCCATCTCTACAACTACCCTATTAATGTGCGCTGTGACAGCCAGCTTCGCATGTGGCAGTACATATTAACTCATACACACATTTAAGCACTCATGAGCACACAAACTCATAAAACAGAATTCAGACACATCCTGACTGACTGCACTGCAGCAATAAACACGAAAATTTCCCTTCGGGTGGGTCACGATTTACCTTCACATTCTCATCCCTCGCACGACCCTGCTCAATTCAAGAACAAAGCCCATGTTGTCAGAACAGCGTGGATACATAGGGATAGCAGAGAAATCAATGCAGAGATCACTCATTAAAACTACAACAGCCTGAGGGGAACAACTCTCATCAGCTCCTGGTCTGGATACAACACAGAGAAGAGCCCAGACATTATGGAGAAAAAATGTAAAATCACTGATTGAATATAAAAGACACAACCCTTATTAAATGAGCGCGGTTTGAAATTGTAGCACAGAAAAAAATAAATCATACTCTCAGTGTTTAAGAGATAGATGGATTAAGGATGGAGGATTAGGTTTAAAATTGTTGTTTGTTTCTTTTTGTATTCTTCAACATGCAAAGCAAGGTATGATGCAGCTGTTCTTTAAAGCCTTCTTCCAAAGCTGTCTTCCTGGAGAAATAAAACATGCAAATCTTCTGGCACTGAACAACTTGAGCGAAGAGATTGGACATTTCTTTCAAGGACTCCTAAGTGAGGAATAAATCCACGCAGAAACGAGATTTGAGGAAGTCTAAGAGGCGTGTTCATTAAGAGCAAAATTCATTTTTTTCTGATAAACTGAGAATATAAAATACATTAAGTCTGATGAGCAATAAAAGCAGATAGCTGCGTATGTGGTGTTAAAGCAAAGATACAAGGTTGGAGGCTAACACACATGCCATGCCTGATGGTTTAATGTAAATACCAGTGTTCTGAGTATGAAGTGTTAAACATCTACGCACTTAGCAAACCTAATTGTGTGATATAGTGGAGAGCACTAAATAATGTAGCTGGAAAGGCACCTGTAAAAACAGATCAAATACATCCGGGCGCTGCGTGACTGATCTGCCGTGAAAAGGCTTCAGTGAGTGGCCCGATGTGACGAATTCAGCCTCTAACTTCTCCACCAACTCTCAGTGTCAGTGGAGGCAAATGGACAAGGTGTGAAATGAGCTTTGGTTTTCACCATGCCATCTCCCAGTGATCAAGAAATCTCTGGAATAAAATCAAACATGCAAGTATATCCAATGCAGAGATTGCATGTTAAAGGGCTATGAAACACGCCCCCTCCAACAGATCTGGAATGAACCCTCCCCTCTCAATAATGATGTCCTTGTAGAAATTAAATGGAACAGAAATAAAGTTGTTATGGCAGTTAGTTTGTTTAATTCAACAATCACTGAGCTGCCTCGTTTGATTGAGAAGGGCAATGAATAAAACAGTTCAGTTCCCCCTCAAGTCACTAGCTATATTGGGTGGATTTTTTTTCCGATAGCAATTGCCAGTCACAGTTGTCTGTTTTGCTGCACTGCGCTATAAATACATGCAGCCCAATTATGTTCTAGTATGAGAATGTGTTATAGAGTGAACAAGAAGAATACATACATTCTTATTATAGCTATTTTACAGTATTTATGTCCAACTGTTCTTGGATTATAGGCACCCAAAATACTCCAGTAATATGAAACTGTTTATTCAAGACCACAGCAAAAGAGACAATGTTTTACACAGGAACTGATTAAACCCCTCTCATATTGATCGGTAATTAAAGTAAATAACAAAGTAAGAAATAGAAACGCCTGATGATCAGGCACGTCATAACATTATGACCACCTTCCTAATATTGTGTAGGTCTCCCTTGTGCCTCCAAAACAGTTGTGAATCATCAGAGAATGGACATGGGCTTTCTGAGGATGTCCTGTGGTGTCTGGCAACAGAATGTTGCTGGTGGTGGCCTAACATCCACATGAATGCCAGGTTCAAAAGTTTCCCAGCAGAGCATTAAACTGCCACAAGATGGTCAATGTTATTCACTCAACCCGTCAGGGGTCATAATGTTGTGGCTAACCTTCAAAATATATATGAAAAGTTTATTTTAGGATCCTATCAGAAAAGGCAAAGCGCAGGCATGCTCACTGGAGGAAACTTGCTGGTGTGACATTAAACAACACAATTAGACATTTTGGGAAATCCACTTATTTGCTTTCTTGCCGAGATTTAGATGACAAGATTGACTCTACTCTCATGTTTTGTACAAATACTTTGCACAAATGCTGGAAACGTGCACAAGAAGTTGCATCAAGAAATGTTCCGGAACTTAATCCCTTGTAAAGCCACAGTGTGATTTGTTTTCTGATTAAAGCCAACAAAAAAATCTGCATAATGGCCTGTCGAGAACACATTAAAGAAAAAAAAACATATACTGCCAGTTGAAAGGAAAGTTGGGACTAACAGTCAAATGAGAAACAGAGAGTTGAGCTTTTTGTTCTTCAAACGGACAACTGAACCGAATTAAATGCAGAGGCAGCCGTAGTTGTGTTCGTACATTTTGTTAACCCATCCATCCACCCCAACCTCTTCCCTCTGCACACTTCGTTGCTCTATTGTAATATCACCTGACTTCCTCCTTTGCTCCAGGCACAAAATTCCTACAGTAGAGTTTCATGATGTGTAACATATGTTAATTTGGAGCAGTTAACTAAAGTTTACAGTCTTGAAGAAGCATCTGTCTGAATAGTCAATGTAAACCCCACAGATGTGTCGTATTACGTAATACTGTGCATACGTACATGTGAACATAAGTGGGTTCTTTTGCACCTGTCTCATAAGGGTGTATCAAGTGCAGTGATGTACTCCAACGGTTAGGAGTACATTACTGCATCTGATTGAAAAACTCCACCACTGGAAGTCAGCAAAAGCAACAATGTCATTTGGTATTAAATTGCTCTTTAAGGTCAGCCTGTGCTATACTGAGCAGCAGTGTAAGCTTGCTTTTCAGCTTTATGCATAGGGATAACTTGGTTTAATATCTGAGCAAACTCTGCGGAGCGTACATGGAAGCGTTAAGAAAGTATTCAAGCTCTCTGAGAGACAGATAAAGCAACAGTCAGACGTGACACTCCTCTTTAAGTCGGTGCGAGGAGGCAGGCGATGGGATTTGCTTTCGTGTGTGAAGAGCACGTCTGCATCTCCTCTCTCCCCTCAGCTCCTTGTCTCCTGTGCCTCAGACCTTCTTTGAAGATGGAGTCCAAATAAAAGTGTGTGACTGTGACTGTGCACAGTTTTCTGTGCCCAGACATAAGATGTCTGAAGCCTTTCTGGACTTCATTATGAATATGTATAAAATATCGTGGGATATTTGCCTGTGTGTGCAGGTTTGCCTCTGTACAGCAAGTGTGTGTACGTGCATGCGTGTGTGTGCGTGTGTCTGTGCGGTGGTGAGGATGGAAAAAAAAATGGAATGGGGAGCCGAGAATGCTGCTTCCTGCTGTGGCTGCTGATTGTTTCTGTTCTTTGCTGATAAATGACTGCTCTCCCTGCTGTCTAATCCCTCATACCAAAACAACTCCCAGTCACACACATCACACACATACAGATTTTACTGAAAGGCAAAGTGGAGAAACTTTTACACGCACATAGCTGGCAAAAAAAAAATAAACTGCCAACTTTTCTCTTAAAGCACATACATTTAAGACACACACATTTGCTACCACACACGTACAGCATATTTTCCACATTTCCAAAGCAAATTTAGTGAATCAGAAGGAATGCTAAGAGCCGAGAAAAAAAAATGTGGAACAACAATAAGAAAAAACAGCAACTACAGAAGGTAGCAGAAGGCCAAATCAATGTTCTTCTTTGAGGCCCAACGTACTTTCTGTTATGGACATCGTGTATATTATGAATGTTCTACAATTTCTCATAAACACCCCAGCATAAAGCCAAGAGGCATTTCTTCATTTCTTACCGTTGAGTTAAAGCGCAGGTGGCAAATGTTGCAGGAGATGATCTGTTTCTTCTTGAGGGGCTGAGGGACACCAAATGTGTGGTTGATCACTGCCTTCTGGACAGGGTCCATCTGAGAGACACAAACAAACGATGAGCACAAACTACATTAGTTCGAAATGATTTGGCAACTTTGCCTCAGAGGAGGAGGAGGAGAGTACATCAGCAGACAGCATGGCATCATATCTAAATACCTTCAGCAGATTTTAAAGAGATAATAATAATACCAGTGCACCAATGTTGCATTATTGCAGAGTCTCTTACATGAGAGTAGAGCAGTTTAGCATGAAAATAACATATCCATTCCTCCCCGCAATGCCATCACACTACAACACTTTGCGCTTCAAGCAGGTTTTTCTTATCCTCGATAGCCTTTACACAAAGCAACGTGATGAGCGACTGTATTGTGATTGTTAAGTGCTCATTAGGAGTCACAGCCAAACTTCTTCTGACGCAAAGGAGGGCGCACTTGAGATTGAAGAGATAAGGTGGCAAGGCACCACCTCCGGGGAGAGTCCCACTTTATCATGCGTGCTAGCTAATTATTGTGCTGCTGTTATGAACTGACAGAATGAAGAAGCACAGCTATAACGAGAGCAAAAGTACATAAATTCAAGCTAATTGTTAGGCTTTCTAACTGCAGTTCAACGGAGCAAGGACAGAGAGCAAATAAATGCTTCTGAAATTGTAAAGCAGGTGATTTGTCGCATCCCAATAATCTGCCGTTTTGTGCCGTTTAAGTTTACCTGCGCACAAAATACAATGCAAAGCCGTATGCACCGCCTATTTTGTGTGCGATCACACAGCTAATAAAGTATCCACACAGCTTTGTCACCGTAAGTAGAGAGGTGAAAACTGCATCCCCGATATATACAGTACATAACTCAGGGAATAAACAGAGCTAAAAATAAGAAGGGTATTCTACATACTGCCAAGATTATCTAAGATCTATTATCTATTTGTGTGGTAACCCAAGAAGGTCTTGCTTGACACAGCTAATATAATTCCTTCTTCTTAGCTCCTTCTTGATATTTAGTTACACAATCCAAGAACATATGGTTTAAAAAATCTTTTTTTTTTCCCCCTCTTAATGATCCAAGGTACCACTATTAGGGAAACTTTAGCTACCCGAGGATCCAAGCCATTTCACTCATTTTCTTCTTTATATGTATTCTCGAGGCATGCAGAAAATGTGCTCGACTCGACTGGAATCTTTTGAGACAGAAAACGTGTTTAAAATGATATATTGAGCGAGGTGAACTCACATAAATCACACATATCTCCACTCTACAAGCCAACGTTGCAGTCTCAGCAGCGGGTTAACTAAAAACACCTGTTTTCATTGTTGTATTGTAATTGTTGGACTTTTGTATTAATTCCTCCCATTTTCTTCCTTTTTTCCAATGCATCTGGTTGGCATAATTAATTAACTCAGAGTCAAGTAAGTCATGTATGAGGATTAGTATTGTTCAATATAAGCATATACACAAATCAGGCATAACATTATGACCATCTTCCTAATATTGTGTTGGGCTCACTTTTGCTGCCAAAACAGCCCTGATCCAGCGAGGCATGGACCCCACTAGAGTCCTGAAGGTGTACTGTGGTAACTGACACGTTGCAAAGTGGGGCCTCCATCATGGCAGGGTGCATTATCCCGCTGAAAGAGGCCACAGCCATCAGGGAATACCGTTGCCATGATGTATATGTATACCATGGCGTATATGGTCTGCAACAATGCTTAGGTCGGTGGTACGTGTCAACGCAACATCTACATGGATGGCAGGACCAAGGTTTCCCAGCAGAACATAACCCAAAGCATCGCACTGCCCCCGTCAGCTTGCCTTCTTCCTATAGTGCATCCTGGCACCATTGTTGGCAGCTCATCTCTTGGACCAGACCACATGGGCCAGCCTTCACTTCTCACGTGCATCAGTTAACCTTGGCCACCCATGACCCTGTCGTGACCCTTGGATTACTTTTGATGGATACTGACCACTGCAGACCCCGCAAGAGCTGCAGTTTTGGAGATGCTCTGACCCAGTTGTCTAGTCATCACAATTTGGCTATTGTTAAACTCCCTCGAATCCTTACACTTGCCCATTTTCCTGCTTCTAAAACATCAACTTTGAGGACAAAATGTTCACTTACTGCCTATTATATCCCACCCACTAACAGACGGCACCTGTTAGTGGGTGGGATATAATAGGCAGTAAAGATGAAGAGATAATCAGTGTTATTCACTTTAGCTGTCAGTGGTCATAATTTTAAGCCTGATTGGTGTATATCGTTATAAGCACAGTGTATGCAGTTCTACTAGTTGTAAATGAACCAATGGTTCACTGATTGCACCTGTGGTGAATTTAAGTGACCTGAAACAGTAAGCACTGACAAACGGATGAGGGGCTGAAATGTTGCCTGTTGGCTTAAACTTCACATTTTTGTGCACCTGAGTAGTTTTGTATTATGCAGTAAAGATGAAGGGAAAAATATTTTGATCTCAGCTGCAATTACTTTTTTTGGTGAGACTTTGTGTTGGAAACTTTCAGGGTTCAAAACTGTTTTTTGCTTAAGCAGTAACAGCAGACGACACTGGATCTGCTGCTAGCATCTGATTTCCGATTTAAATAATCGGCCACTGAGTTTACACAAAATTTATGAGTGTGTCAGATTCATACTTGATGCAGTGTAAGCTAAACTATCAGGAATGTCTGCTCTCACATGAACAAGAGCCCTAAGTTGTATTGATAGGTGGGACATAATGCCCTGGGATCGGACAATTGTCTTCTCAGATACATGACTGTCTAATTACGAGTCAGTTTCTAGAGAACGTTTTATACAGAATAATGCAGTTTTAACTGTCAGTGGGTAAACTGTGTCCCAGGACGGCATACTATAAACAGCCGAGGGAAAGCAGAGACTTCATTATAAAGATCTGCATTCCACAATGACAGCTGATTCCATTGCGATGCCCTTCAGCATGGTATCAAATACAACAATCACCTTGGATCTTACCCCAGTCTGGCATAGTGTCTGGCCCAGTCCATTCCTCTGCTTGTATAAGGAATGGTCTCAAAAATGAATTGGACCGCCACACTCACTGGTGGCACTGCTGACAACCTCAGCTGCCCAGAGATCAAGGAGTGTTTGTGTGTCGATGGCAGCTAGAATGGCACACTGCCTTGGTTTCCTACTGTTACACAAGCCTGGACAACATGAGATCCTTCTATACCACACAAAGCTTCACCGTGTCCAAGACAGCTGCCTCCTCTGCTAGAGTGGAGTCTATTTACTACAGATTCCTAAAGGCCAGGTGTGAGAGGGAATATAAACACACCTGACAATGAAACTTCCATGCTGGATGTATATCTCTCCCTCAGGGCTATCTCTCCCTTTGTTGCTTTATTTTGGCCTCTACATGACTCAAGGCTACCTTTGGGAGCAACTGACTTTTCCCTTCACCAGCTGTAGCCAGACCATGGAAACCTAGCTTTCCCAGTCCTGCTGCCCTCTGTCCACCTTAGTCGGGCAGGCTGCACACAGCTATTTGTTTTAGGAACTGAAGAATGTGTCCATTGTCTGTCCGCAGCCATCCTGAACCGACTGCCATAAATGCGTCTTTTGTCCCAGCCCTCCGTTCACCCCCTCCATCCTAGTGCAGACAGAACTTATCCTGCGCCGGGCGGCTGAGTTTGTGATGGGGTTTCAGTGCAGGTTGAGAGAGAAAAGGAGAAAGAGAAACACCAGGGATGAGGTGGGGAGGGGGAGGATGTAGGAAGGGACACCAGGGGAACCAAGGGATATTTAGTTTGAAGACAGGTGCATTCATCTTGCCCCCCTGCACACGCCTGGGACAACGTGTGCCTTATCAGGGCTAAGAGAACGTGGGGCTCCCTGTTGAATGGACTTTGTGATTAATGCCACAGCTGTGCTGTCAGACTGTGTGTTATGGAGGCTAATCATCTTCTCCCGGGACTGAAGCGACACTGATTTGATGTTATTTCCGTGCTTATCATAATTTCTGCATTCTGGTTGTCATAGATTCCAAGTCCTTCTGCAGGTTGTATGCAATTTAACAATGGCTGATTGAATATCATTGCAAGTCTGTAAATGTGGTTCAATCTATTCCCCTTATTGTCTAGGCTTTCAGTAAATATGGAAGTACAATGTGCAAAAATAAATTATGTAATGTGTATTCTATGAGGGTGGTCAGAATTTATTTTTAACAGAGCTACGAGGCACGGACATTGGTTTGAGAATAAAAAACAATAATCCTCCTACTGAAACACAAGTAAGATACAGACAAAACACCGACCCACTGCCTCCACCACTAATATAAATACATGAGGGTGCTAGAGGAGTGAGGGTTCACCATGTTGCCTTTGCTGGTAGCATGCTCAATCCCCGACAGGGCAGTAGGCAACCCCATGACCCAAAGCGGTGGGCGGTAGAACAAATGAATAAACTGCACATTTTACATGGCAGGTTGGCAACCCCATACCTACACATCATACGGCAAGTGTTTATGTCTCATCCATTCCCACACACGTCCTCCACTGTAAAGACACAGCCAGCCATATGTAGGTATGCTCCATCCCCCCTGTTTCTCTCTCCTTTGTCTAACCTTTTTTTGCTCAGTTTCAAAAGGTGTTAAGTGTATACTGGAGCCGAAGCTCTGGCTTATGTTTCATTTACAGACCACAGAACTGGAGATAGTTTCACAGTGCAGTGAGAGGAGTGAACACACACCTTACACACGCACACACACACTCGCTCAAAAACTAGGATCAAAGAAATCAGAAGTGCCTGCACACATACACGCACGAAACGACAATGGGCACCAGAGCTGGTAAGTAAAGGATCAAAGACACGAGCTCTTAATTCCAGGCACTGAGACAAGGTAAGCATCAGAGCTGAAGCTCTTGAAAACTGAACTGTTTGTTGCTGACGCTTGAAACAAAGTAATGATGGTCTCATCTGTAGAGACGCTGATGCTGAGGTGACAACGGAGATGATGAGAGGTGAAACACTGCTTGAATAAAGATTGTAACCTAAACTCAAGGTAAGGTCTCTGCATAGTTCTGGAAGCTGCAGGCTGACAGGGAAGACAGTGATTTAGTGAACAGCAGTGCAGCTAGCATTAAGGACACGGTTTTATAGGCCTGTATTTCTTTATGCCGCACACTGACATAAACCCAGAGAGCATGAGGTGGAACACTTGCACAAAAATTATGAATTATATAGATTATATACCTGACCCTTACCACAGAGGTGTGACACCTGCTGCCCATGAGCACAAAATAAATGCTAATATGTCCGTTGGGGTTTGTTTTCGTTGACAGTCATATTTTTGCCAGGTGCTTCAATTTTTCATTCCTATTCTGCCTAGCACTTTCAAAGACAGTGCAAGACGCAGAAAGTCAACTATATACCTGATATTCTGCAGGATCTAATGAGGTACTATATTATACAGGCATCAAAGTGCTATGTTTAGATTGGACTCACCGTATTAAAGTTAGGGAAGAGGCTAAGGGGAGAGGATCCATTGAGTCTGAAGGGCAGGAGGTGTTTGAGGTCGAGCTGAGGCTGCAGAGGCCGTCCTGGGACAGGGAGGGAAGCCAAAAGAGGGCTGCCCTGGGCTGATGTACCTGGACAACACAATGAGATAGATGTTAGACGTTTAAAAAACATTAGGAAATGCTAACACGTGGGACTTTTCTGTCTCAGTGTGACTGTAGGAGCAGCACTTCAAGTGCAGCGCTAAGGGGAGGCCCGACTTTGATTTATTTGGTACCAGATGTACCGTTACACCTCCAGCTGATGCCCAGAATCACATTGCACAACTCGCATGCGTGTGAGTGTGTGTGTGTGAATAAGCACATGCTTATATCTGGGACAATACAGTCTGTTTAAAGAGGTGTTTCTTTTTTTATGCGAACAAAATGGTCTGTACTGGAGACCTAATTACCCCCATCACCCCAGTTGCCCAGGCTTATCCCCCAAGGACACGCACCTGCCCCTCATGTACATGCACACACATACACATAAACACATCATTTAATTACTGATTTATCGGCTAAGGAAAGGTGCCTGCACGAGGGGAAGATGGGAGATATCGGATTTCAAATGGACCAGGGATGAAGCGATTTCTAATTTTCCGCCTGGCTGCCTTTCAGTGGACCGGTGCGCTTGGTGGTGCGCAGGCACTTATCCCAGCACCAGGATCAATCATCGGTGTCAGCTGCGGGTCACCGTGGCCGCCACATAGTACGCCGATGATATGAGTCCTTGTCCACATAAGCTGCGAGGCAGTTGAACTGTTGTGTGTGAGGAAACGCAATCACTGGCATTACAAAAACAGCAGCTTTTTAGAAATACAAAAGAAAGAGGAATCTTTTCAATACGGAGTCTTGTTCGCGTACATGTTCCCGTGTGCTTGAAATCAATAAAGACAAAAGACAAGAAACAAAAAAAAAACTGCGCTATGCACCACAAGAGTGTTTGCTGAACCGTGGGTTATGTTCCACGACTGACAGCGTTTTTCTTTTTTTTTTCTTTAAGTGAATGAGCACAGGCTTGCCTTTTTCATCAATTATTAGCTTAAAAAACAACCGAACAGCAATGCAGACAAATGAGGGTAAACAGCAGCTTGTCTTCAGCATGTAGACTGAAGACGAGGACCCAAACCTTCACTATTTTTTGCCTGGTTACAAAAAGTCGATCTTCCCTGCTCTGGTTTTAAACAGAAACTTAGCTACAAAGCCATCACACTCAACAAAATACCAGGACCCGTCAAAATAAAGCTCACCAGTTGCTCTGCAGAACGTTCTCACAGTTTTTTCTTGTTTGCTGTAGCACCTTTTACTTTTCTCACATGATGCAGTATGGGCTATATGCAGGCGCAGAGCAGAGTGATAGATGGGGACCCTGTCAGTAGTCTGGCCCGTGGCTTTCTGCGGCTTGGCAGGATTGGAAGCCATGACGCAGGGTGTGTGTGTGTGTGTGGTTAGTGGGTGGGGGTCTGAAACACTGAAGCTCTGAGCATATGCTCCTCAGCGCCGGGCACAGGCTTGCCTTCGCCGTGCGTGCGCTCTCCTCTGCTGTCTGTCTGACACCCAGAGCGAGGCAGCATAGGACGGACGCGGCCTGCAGACACGTGGGCAGCAGCCGGCAGGGGGTCGCTCCCACACACAGCATGCACATTCACACAAAAAACAAGGAGAGGCTGAGTTTTCGCTTGGCAGGGCTATCAAAGAAAAGAGCTGGGATTGCAGGGAGGACAGTTATCAGCTGATAGTGCTTTCCCACCTCTCTGTTACTCCCTAGGCAGCTTATTAAATCAGGGGCTGGCTGTTTTCCTCTTTGGATGATAACACTGCCATGGAGGCACCACCTGAATGCGGGCAAGAACGACAGCAAGCGAGGGCGTGTGTGCGGCTCGCATGTACTAGATGAGTATCACACGCACAGCCACACTTAAACTCATACAAACAAACCTGCCTACGCACCTCTGAAAACAAATAGCTCCCAAGGCGAGAGGGAAGTCAATATATACACAGTCACACAACATCCACACAAAATCAAACAAGGTATAATTTTGCACTTGCCGCGTATTGTGTATGATTCAAGCAGGAGTGCAATTTAAATCAAATTCAAGTCGGTTCCAGTGTTTTTGTGAGTGCTATTTGCAAGAAGGATGTTTTTTAAAATGTTATTTCAGGCAGGACTTTCTGGTAATCTCCATTTCTCACTCATTTTCTATTAAATGTTTATTTTGTTCCGGCCTACACATGTACGTGGATGCGTTCATAATGTGGCCATACGCACATATGCTCTCTCTCTCTCTCTCTGTCCAGAGTTAAGTCTGCATCGAGGCTTAGATTTATTTATGCATCACTCGCGGTCCTGAGTCCAGACAACCACTGGCAGTTGAGGCAAGGCCTGAAACCAAACGTCCAGCCTCTTCCGCTCTCTCCCAGATGACTTTGCTAACGGATCTGACTGTCTCTGCCCGTCCTTCCCCAGGCAGCCCTCCTCCTCCAACCATCACAACAACGCATTCCTCCTTCTCATGACTCATTGGGCTTGGTTACACAACAGCCGCCGTCACATTGCATCTAGTCGGATCCGTGTATGTTTGTGCGGTGCATCCGAGCCGTGGAATTCAAACATCGATTTTTCAATTATTTTCTACATGCCCCTATGAGAAAATAATGGATTCCTACGTACACGGGCAAACATACCGAGCCGTTCCTGCTCATTCCTTTTCCGCTATCACAGAATTAGCCGTTCAACCCTTAAGTCCTTTCTCTATTGTAATTCTCTTGTCATCACTCGAGTGCTCCCTTAGGTTTCTGACAAATTACCTTTTCTCACATCTAAATACTCCCACCCCGCCCCCGTGCTGTGCATATTCTTGCAGCTGAACGACACAGGAAGGAGAAAAGGAGGGGAGTAGAGAAAAACTGCCTTTCTATTTGTGGCCCACTTTAATTATGTGGGATAGTTGCTGGCACGGCAGGGTCCTGAGTTGGGTGACTGGATCTCCACCTTCTTTCCCTCCTGTCTGTTGCTGTCTAGCGTCTCGAAGACAGCCTACAATTTCAGTCGGGATAAATTTGCTTAAAAACAGGTGCTTCAGGTACGCCGAACACTACATGATTGACAAACCACTCCCCAAGCGGATTGGATGAATGCACCATTTATCTGCTGTCAAATGCAAATCGTGCAAAGATGAGCTGGCAACATTTATTCTGGCTATGCAAGGTTTGTTGTCCTTAGCGGCAAAACCGTCTTGGTTCCCATTCACAACCCACAGAGGCTGAAAACACAACGGCAGACCCCCGAGGACCCTCATGACTTTGGCTGTGGTGTTTGTATAAAAAGACAAAACACTGCTAGGGGGGAGTAGAAAAAAGTACAAGACCACTCCTGCTGCTAAATCCTTTAACAATCACAACAGAGAGGTGAGATGAAGCAAAAGAATGACTTTTATTACACGGTTTCCTATAGAGCCTGACAGAAAAGGAAACATGATGAAATCTTTTGTGTAAGAACATTTTAAAAGAATACACCAGAGATGCGCTCGCCTTCATCTCCAGTCTTGTGTTTTTTTTTCTTTTTAGAGATTGTGGGATCTTACGTGAGCAAGAGCTACTTCTTTCTATGATTTTGGCAGAATTTAGGAGCATTATGCATCACATCTCTGATGCTCAGCTGTGACTGCCTGCTGAGTAACAGTCGGACTGTCAGTTAGATCTTCATCAGCCCGGCCTCTGATCTGATTATCCAGCTGCGATAATGAATACCTACACATCGAAACTTAAATATACGGGAAATTGCTGACCGGTGAAATCACGAGCGCTAAGTGCAGGCACAACATGAGCATAATTGCTCTGCACCATGCCGATGACTCTTTTTGTTTGTAGGCCGACGCACGCAATTACGTCTCTTTTGATATGCCAGTCAGCGATCGCAGCCGTCACGTACTGAACATGTACACAGTCGTGCCCTGACATGCACACTCAGAGTCATAACACGAGGTTGCTCATTGTGCATCTGCCGCACTGTTGCCACACTGTTTCACCATCCCCCAGCCGCCCTGCAAACCTCCCAGCGCCTGCTGCCCTGCCTCAGACCACGGGCTGATGGGACTGGATCTGACAGCACATGAGGAGCCAGGAACTGCAACTCTCCACATAAATACAGAACTGGAGCTTTTTAGTTACGATAACCGCGCGAACAGAGCACCTCTTTGACTGAGGTATGAAATAACCCAAGATGTGCTATGCATACAAATAGCTTTTTCAGATTTCAGCACTGTGTCTGGAAATTGTAAACCGGCCTCATGGTGTATTAGAAGCACACGGCCGTTTGAGGCCTGCTGAATGTCCAAATGTAGCTCACTGAGAGAAAGAGAGAGAAAAAGGAGGAAGAGAACAGTGACGCTTAGCTGCCAATTAGCTTCCACTTGATCAGAAGGTGGTGTAAGAGTCACCGTGGGAACTAAAGTAACATTGGCAGAGAACATTCAACCACAATCAGTTTTAATTAAAGTCTGACACGTGTGATGCGTCTCCATCCACAGCCCCTCACTTCTATCCCCTATTCCTTCTTCGAGGATGATGACAATCTTCAAACCTGTCTTTTTTTTTTATTCTTCAAGACAGCGCGTGACTAGACTGACTACACGAAAGAGTGTGGAGAAAGGAACTTTAATTAGCCTTCCGTTTAGCAAATTTGATTAGATCGGCTGCATGAAATAGACAAAAATATAGGTCTCTCTGCCTCAGCATCGCATCACAATGCATATGGCGTCATTCCAAATGTGAGCTGCAGACCTGGAAAGAGGCCGGATAAATGTATAGTTGTAGATGTTTTTTTGTTTTTTTTGTCTGCAAGCCACTTTTCTTTTTCAGGTGAGTGGCCTGCAATTTCAGTATTTTCACATTTTAGCCTCCCTGCTTCCTGTCTCGTTTCTTCCCCTTCCCCTAGAGCCTTTTAAAGTCGTTTATTTGAATTACATTTCTGCTCTTTTATTTCTGGGTCACCCAGCATGCTGCGCTGGCTGCACTGTGCATGTACATTGTGTACTGGAGTGTGTAAGTTGATAACTGTGTATACTGCACATGAGTTTGTGTTTCAATGTGTGCACAGCAGGCAGATGCAGTTTATGCCGTAAATATGTGCAAGGAATATTTGAGCAGACAAGAGCTCCATTTCTACCCTGTTTGATGTTAGAACGGTCAGGTGTCTGCTTGTCCTCCGTGCACACAATTCAGTTTCTTTACTTGTGCGTGCGTCCACGTGAAGGGAGAGGACTTGAAAGAGATCGAAAAATCTCCATCTACAGAGACAGTTTTAGCAGGGACACTTGAGTCGATTTCTAATAAGGTTGTGAAGGATTTTCATAAGGATTAAATTTAATCTTTGCATGCTTCTTTTTTGTGATACTATTTTAAGCTAATCTGCTTCTTTTTTCTTTTTTCTTTTTTTTTAAATTCTCTCATATGTAGTTTTGCCCTATTTTCTCTTTCTTTTCCCTGGATTGCAGAAGGTGGCAGACTGCTCCATGTGGCCCGATTATACGCAAGGCTAAGCACAGTTTGACCCGAGACTGAAAATAGAGCGCTCTCAGGAACGGAGATGACTTCATAACTTTTCTTTCACGTATAATTTTAGAGGAATTATACGAAGTCAGAGACCGAATCGCTTAACCCCTCCCTCAGCCCCGAAAGCTGCACCTGCACTCGATCGGTCTTACTGTCTTGCACAGAGTTACATCAATGCCACTGCTTTGGTGCTTCATTAATTACAGAGCACAACATGAAGGGATGTACGATGTGAGATTAGCATGCAGGGGATTTATAAGGAGATGCAGACCCCAGGCGGCTCCATCGCATTTTGGATAAAGCTATGTGGAGGCTAAGTTACAGTCGATAAACAAAATATGACCCGACATTAAGGTCTAAATTAGATCAATATACATCCTCCAGCTTCAGCAGCAGCATTGCCTCATCAGAGGAAGATACAAACTGTAGCCTGTGTTACTGGCTTTAATAGACAACTAGGTTAGGACTTTTTCAATTTAATTATTAAGTACAATAAAAGAAGCCTGACGTGACCCTGAAATGAATAATTTCTCTCTTTTCTTACTATCAAAGTGTTGCATCATAACATTAATAGTTTTTTGACATGATAAAATATTTGAAGCATGCTGGTGGTAGCAGGTTTGAACCAATAATTCATACATTTTACATTTTACCTCAAACAACAGAAAGCATTTCAGAAGTATGTTTAGGTCTACGGTATTTGGCTCAGTCATGGGGGTCCGGTAACAGGACCCCGTGGAGATGCTTCTTCACCCCGGGTGTGTCTATAATGAGTTCTATCAGGCAAGCAGTGAGCGGCGCGTTGCTACCAAACCAAACCTGAGCAGAGGCAAAGCCCATCTGTCAAGCAGAGACGATAAGCCCTGAGCCATCCAGAAACAAATTGCTCAGCTTTCCCACTGTGAAGGCCTACGAGGCAGCCGACTACAGGCGGCCAACAGAGATGCTACTGATTCCTGATGCTACACAGGAAAAAGGAGGCGGAGAAGGGAAATATCAAACACATTAATCTATGCAGATGGTGCCGATGGCCAGTCATTGCTCTGCTGCAGCAGCAGCTGTACACAGAACTTCAATGTGACGACAAACTGCAAAAACACGGGGAAACATTTAGAAAAGAAACTACTTTAGCTCCTTTGCTTTGAAGCCTCAGGGTGAGTCGCTTTAATAAGTCACCCACACTTTTCCTAATCTCCTCCCTTTGGTTTACAAAGATAACGACAGCTGTTGGACATTTCCCTCCAGGTGAAAACCAAATGAACCTTCAAAACGCAGACAGTGTTGGAAAGCCGCAAAGTGATCTAAGCTAAAATATGACAAACAATATAAGCATCCATTTGAGAGTCACCGTTAGCCCTCCTGTCCATCATCATTAACACGACTAGCATTACCATCCTGCGGTGTCATGTCAAAAAACAAATAACAAAGTCATGCCAAGTTGCACCCTGCACCCTCATATGCAAAAAGCTGAGTGTAGAAATGCTGCAGGATTGACACGAACTCAGATGAGGTTCATTTCAGCAGCAAATTGAGTCATTTGCGGAAGTGGCATTAAGTGCAACATCGGTTTTTACATGAATAAATATCAGGCCGGTCAACCAAGCGTCACACAGCCGTCATGCCAACTGTGACGACTCATTATAAATTGATTAGATATGGTAGGTGAGCCGGGCTGCTTGGATCTTGGAGGAAGGAGGACGGGGCGTGCAGGAGAAAAAAAAAAAAAAAAAAGCGTTTTGCTTTCTAATTTTAACTCTGCCGCTGATGAGATGAGATGAGCAAGCGAGCAAAACATTTACTCAGACACTGAGATACAGACATAAAGGTGGTTATGAAGCTGTGATTAATGTGGAATGACAATGAGGCTGTAGATAAACACAGTGGAGCTTTCCTCACCTGAATCACTTCACAAAAATGTGCTTTACAATTAATGATTCATTTACAGTTGCAAATGATGTGTGATTTGTAAACACTACAGGAAAGAACATTTGCTTTATTTGCATCAACAACAACAGAAAAGTAGGAGAATTGTTCTGTACATTACAATCACATTCATTGTTATGCAAAAGCGTTTGCAGAGACTCAGTAAATTGCCTTCTTGCCATCAAATGGTCTGCAGATCCAAATCCTTTCCACCTGAATTAGTTTTTCGCAAAATGTCTCTTTTCCTCACTCATTCGCTCTTCCCAAATTCTTCGTTCTAGACTTTTTTCATGGCACACTTAATTTGAATTCTGCTTTCAGGCGTGTGTCTACGGCCAATTAAAACTCTTAATGGAAATGTGTACTGGCTATAAAAAGGCAAAGCTTTCTTGTTCTTTTTAAGTCCGAGCTGCAAGGCAAAAGATTTCTATTCTACTTCCCTTTAACACATTCACGGAGCAGGGAAGCGGGAGACAGCTCTTATATTATTTGAGAAACAGAAATGCATTTACATGGGAGTTACAGCATAGGAATGAATGTGATAATAAACGTCCTCCTCCAGCTGCGGGGGTTAGCACAGCGGCAATGCATATATTAGCTTAATATCTATAATACATATAGATACACTAACACGAGAAAACACAGTAGCAGTTCACAAATAATTAAAATTTGACACATTGTCTTACAATACCTTGACAAATATCTTTGCTGACTGAAAGCAGACTCAATTTACTGAATGAATTTAACCCTGAAGTGTCCACTGGCTGAAAGACAGGCTGGTGTTAAAAACCAATTACCCCCAGCTGCTTTTTTAAAATGCCCTCACTCTCAATCAGCAGCCTCCCTGGGAATTGAACTAGCTAATTTTGCCCAACCTGGGCTGTAATTGTTTCAAATCAGCCTCACGCCTCAACCTCACTGCCAGAATAATTGCTCATGAGCAGGAAGATTAATCTACAGAAGCACATCTGTGGGACTTAATTTACGGGTCGCAGTGCCATGCCTTGTGCATCCATTAGACTCATTGTACAACATATGCAGCTAAACAAAGGTGAAACAATGGCGGGGAAATGGCAGGAAATGAGCAAACATAAGGCACAAACCGCTGAATATTTGTACACTGTCACAATCCCACAGTTTCCAAGCCTTGTGCAGACGCATGCACAGACAGTTTACAGTAGAGGCAGGGACATTAATGTTCATGAACAGTAGGTGATGTGGATGTGAGGATAGCTTTGATCTCATCTGATAGCTGGTGCACCTGTGCAAAGCTGTGAAATCCTCTCCTCTACAAATGATTTGTCTCTTATCACGTCCACGTCTATAGACCTGCTAATGGAGGTGAACACTCAGGCACAGACACAGTCAACAAATTCTTACAAAGGAAGAAAAGTATCATCGTGTGCCAAACGTCAGTGCCCATCCAGCCGTGGCTGAGAAATCTCTGATTGGATTGTGAACCGCTTTTCAGCTGGGAGAGGACAGGCCGTTCGACAGTCTCTCTGAAGAGAAACAGCTGCAAGCTGCAAATTGGAAACCTTTTGTGAGAAGCTGCTCTGTCCTTTGTTGTCTCCTTCCTCCTCTCCTCAAAGTGCTGGCATGCAGATGTTTCCTCTCATTCCTCAAACGTAATTATAAAGATGGGAGAACGCCATAAAGGGATGATTCTTCATGTGAGGTATTGTACTGAGAGAGGCACAACCAAGCCTGGCAGCTGGCATGTTTTTAAATAGGAAAACTTCACAACTGCAAAGGATTTAACACCCCGCCCCTGTGCCTCAGCCACCTACTTACTTCCAAACCCTCTTTAACGTGACACACCAGACAGAATAATGTGTTTGAAAAACAATCAATGTGACCACCAGTGGTGGTGTTATATACCCTCCACTCCAGCTCTAGGGCCCTCCTGCTCTGCCTGAGTGTAAAGAGGGGGACATGGGACTGAGCAGATAAGGATTCTTATCAGAGCCTGTGCAGGTGTTTGGAGGAGTGAGGCCATAACAGGATTCCTAAGTTACTATTGGCCAGCAGGATTTCACTCAATGAAAGGGATAGCAAAAGAAGTACAGGGTGATGGATGGTTGGAGGTAAAGGTGGGGGTTGTATGTGTGGTAGTGATGGCTGAACCGGTGGCTAGGGGTGTTATAATTGTGAATTGCCCCCTGAGTGCCACAGTACAGCTCATCTTAGACACCTGCTGGTGCAGTGATAAGGACCAAAAACCAATCATTCTAGCAACCCGGTGGACCCAACTGGCATCTTGCTGCCTCTCAACCAGCTACCTGGGTATTTCACTCAAATATAACTGGCTTTCTGATATAGGTCAGTTTCTATGGGCTGACACGGAGAGGAGAGGAGAGAAGAGGAGAAGAGGAGAAGAGAGAAGCTAACAGTCTTTTTTGTTTACAGTTAACCCAGTTAAAAGTAAAGCTGGCCTTACTGTAAAAATGCAAAGCAGAGTGAGGCAGAAGTTTCTCGTGCCGCTACAGACTGCCATTTCAAACTAACTTTATCACCCACAGAGGTCAAGGACATGCGGTCCGGCTCCGAGAGAGTCCTCAGACTCTCTGGAGAGCGTTTCTCATTAGTGTGATTCCAGCTGAGGATTATAACTCGAATCCCTTGGATAAATCTTTGCTCGTCACGGAGAGACCATCAGCTGTTGCAGTCAACCAGGGCCGACTCCTGAATTATTCATTTCCTGTTTACAGCAGGCGACAGGTGCATGACCTCTGTGATGAGTGCCCAGGGTGTCTGAGAGAAGAGGTGACAAGAGATTGGGAGGAGGGGGGGAGAAACCTCAAAGGGACAGCGCTGTAGACAAGAAGGAGGAGGAGGAGGAGGAGGAGATTCAGGGGAAACTACCAATTAATCAGACTCAGGTGTATGGTGAGGAGTGGAGTTAGTTTTGCTTTTCTTGCATTTAATTTTAATTATGTGGCAAGGAATAAAGCCTTTAGCGGACTTTTATGTGAAGCTGCATTGGAGGTTTAGGATGAAGAGGAGCTGGCGTTATCAATTTTGGGGGTGTAAAAGAAAAAAGCAATTAACTTGAAATTACAGTTTCCCTGAATGTTGGGGAGAAACTCGGGGTGGCATAAGGGTTATAGGGAAATCCGCCCTGAGCTGCACTTCAGCTGAGTGGCATTTACTGTAACCTTTCCTTTGGCTTTTAATAACTGGCACAGAAACAGCAGAAACGTGGATCACTGCGTTCCACTGGGGAGCACCGGGAATTGCATAAGGATATCCCAGCGCTCTCAGCCACACAGAGCCCATAAACACCCAGGGCGGAGCGTAAAGTTAAACACCAACTTTGTTTCAGCTCCAGTGAGGGTCAGGTATAAGAAAACTTACAAACTACATATTAGGGTGATCACACAGATGACATGTTACAGAGCTCCAACAGCAAAGTAAGAAGAGAATCACTGCAAAACGCTAATGGAGCCTGACGGAAGAGACATATAATAGAGAGACTAGAGGCTGTTGTCAGTCAAAAATAAATAAAACTCCAGCAACCATTATTTACTTTAACACCAGTGAAATACCTAACTGAATCACAGGAATTCAATCTGGTGCACTCAGCCCGAACAACAGCCTGTGACATCTGATGGCTTAAGAATAAGCCTCCCGCTTTATGAACACCTATTGATGTGGACATCTGCATGAACACACACACTTGCAAGAATGCACACAAAAACAAACACGCTCTCTGGAAAATGATGAATGGCTTTCACCTTCAGGCAACAGGGGAAAGAGACAGGCATTTCTTCCCTTCGGCCAACTCGGGCTTCAGACGAAATAACAAACCGCTGAATGATATAGTGAGCTGTCCCCGCTGGTTGCAAAGTGGGAATGGGACCGCGTCTCAAAGACAGCAGCTACAAATGGCCCGTCCCTATAACCACACTCCTCTTTCTCTCTCTTGTTCTCTCGGCTGCGCATCCACGGAGACCTTGACAGATCTCAAAGACAGATTAATCCGGATTGAAAGTTGCTGGAGTGTCCTCAAGCGGCAAAGCGTTGCTACTTATCGGAGGAGAGCGCGGTGGAGACCGTCCAATGAAAAGACACGAAACAAGTTCTGAGGTCATTTGGGATGGACGACCACCCACAAAGCGGCCGACGCTGTAAAGTGCACCCCACTGGATTAAGCCCTCGTCATGTGAAATATTTTACTCCTTCACAGTCTGACAGTGGCACGTCTTGAAGTGCTGCTGTTAGAACAGAATGAATCGGACGCTGCCGCCACTTGCGTCGACACGAGTAGCACAGTTCTGTTGAAAGAAACTCCTCTCACACGGGCTTAAATGATCTGGAACATGATTTTAATGTGGTGCTGTAACATTATCAGTTCCCTGTCAACACTCTTCACACTCTCCATTTGTCAAGGGTCAAAGGAAGGTAGCAGACAGGAACACTCTCTTCATTCGCCCCTACATGCACAACACAAAACCAATAGTAACTGTTGACACAACAAATGAACTCACACAAAAGTTTAAACGAAATGACACCGATTTAAATATTCTTGTATTTTTAACAGCCGGGCAACTTTGCTTTATATAGTCTTTCTCTCTAACATTACACATTCATAACCAATAGCGGCAGCACTTGAATCAGTCTTTTAAGAAATGTATTCTTTTACCTAGCATGCTAGCTAGCAAGTCGCCGTCTTGCGTTGTTCGTTGGATCCTTCAGACTATCTCAGTGAAACTATTTATTTTTTGCTATCTCTGTCTTCTCTCTTTTACCGTCTACCGCTATTGGAATCGCCACGAGGTATAGTACGGCAAGATGGCAGCCCCCTTGCTAAACAAGGATAAGCGGCCATATTATTTTAGTTGATAAGAGCGGAACTCCATTTATCAAATGCTGTTTATTTGATTGAGTGCTTCATTTCCTCTTTAAGATATACGCATTAAACTTTCACTGGCATTGAAGTTGTCAAACCATGGCATAAACCTCAGACAACATTCCCTCGTGTTGTTTAGATGGTACAGGCAAACTATACTGACACATTTGGATTACACTACTGGCCTTTCAGTTAAAATGTCAATTAAAGTAGACATATTTGCGCTAGCTAATGTTTATTCAGAGTAAAATATTTTAAAACGTAATTTGATCTGCTCCATCAAGACTGTGTGGGTGTGCTTTGATCAGGTTCAATTGACTGTGACACCCCAGATATCCAGTGCTCCTAAATCCTGATGTTTATGACATTAGATTTTGTATTTACTCTTCCTTCTTCATATCCAGTTATCTCTCATGTAAAATAACCAAACTGTTCTACAAATGTTTAATTATTTTTTTTTTTAAATCTAGCAAAATCCCAGAACAATAAAATTCTTTTTTTTCATTTTTTTTTTTTACATTAGCATTGATAGTAATGCTATGAATATTACTGATAACTGTGATCTCTATTATTATGGACTACTCACAAAATAAATCCATATTAATGTTTCCAATTAAATTTAAGAGTGGAGGTGCAGTAAATAAAACAGCCTGCACATCTGGTTTTGCTGTTATTTTTAGAGCATTACTTTATTTACTGCATATTTGGCATGTTGTGTTTGTAATTATTAATTAGTGAACTGTAGTGAATTCTATTTGTATTTAGGTTCTATTATCAGTACAGGAAAAATTCAATTATAAAAAGCAAGTATTGTATTAGTACTGCAATTATTTTTTTTTTTTAAGTAAGCAGCTTAGATCTATACTTGTTCAACAGAATCTCTGACCTGACCTGCCCATCCATCTCCAGCCCATCATATTTTTAACTCCAGGATCTGTGGTGCTCTTTTGAATAACCATTGAATGTATATAGGAAATAACTCAACTGTATGTGTGGATCAGCTGCTTCTGCGGTGCTTATCTTTCAGCTGCACCAGTCATGCTGTTTGTCGTAAATCAGCTGACAGCTGTCGTAAAGCATTTTTCTTTTTTTCCTGAATGAGGGTGAACGTCGTTATTTCCCTCCAGATTGAGCGAAACTCACATCTACGCTCACAGTTGAAAAAATGATGTGTTCAGTTCACAAAAATATGAACGCGTTCAATGAACGCTGTTCAGTGAATGAGTCCATGCACAATACTGATCTTACCAAAGTGTTACATCAGTCCAGACATCATGGGATCAGTCCAATTTTAAAAATGCAACATGCACAGATGTCTTCCTCTCTATACAGCTAATGCACATGATATAACGCTGGTGTAAGTCCTGTTTAGCTTAGACTAACATACGTTAACCTCGACTGAGTGCGCAGGCCTTAGCTAACCCACTGCGGTCTGTCTGCTGCTGTCTGCCGAGACAAAGAGGATTTACCGTTAATCTGGCCTTAACAGCAGGAGAGCCTACTCTCCACAACAACACTCCAGAGAATAGGGCTAATCAAGACATCATGAACATCAAACAGGGGTCAATTACCTCTAATAAAATCAATTGTCTTGATTGACTGAGGAAAAGAGAGGTTACACAGTTATCTGATTGGACTTGATTGCACTCAAGTGTTTTTGTGTAGGATCATGCAAAGGAAAGAAAATCACCTCAACAAATGATTTAAACTGGCTTGAAGGTGAAAAATCTAAACATGGTATAAGCTATATATATGTATAAGCAGTCCTTTTTGCATATGAACATACAGTTTCATTCATATTCTGCTTCAAGAAAATGTTTCTTCTAGAAATTCCTCAAATAAACTGTCAAAAATTTCACCCCAACTCCTGCCTCCTGACATACCAACGCATTAACACCAGACAATACCTCACCACTCCGTTAGCTGCCACTCTTCCTGACACAAGCCAACAAAAACCAGCGCATATGAAGTGGGCCTGAGCATCAAAAATGGCACAAAGGTGCCTGATGAGGTGACAAAAATGGGGTTGATTATAATAGAGAACAAATGTTGCAGTAATGAGCAAATGGTTTTAACAGGTGGAAGCGTAGCTGGGGAAGTGTACAATTCGCAAGCCCTCCTCATTAGTAAGCAAATGAATTCAATCACCTCTCTTTGGTAAGCGGCTTGATAATTCCCTGCAAAGTGGTGCCTGGCTTCAACCAAAGCAAGCAGCTTTAATAGGTGCAGAGCTGCTAATGCATCATTCTCAATGACTCTGTGCACACCATTCCTCTAAGATCTGTCGGAACAGAATCGATGGCCTCAAGCAAACAAACCCAAGTCAACGTGGGAGCAGTGACGAGTATTATTTTCTTGCACTTGCTCTGGCAGCTTTACAAATTTATCCATATGTCCCTAGAGAGGATGAGCTGCAGAGTGCGTGTGCTCAAAGGGAGGATGGAAGCCCCCAACCTGGCAGGGCAATGTCAGGAAATGCAAATCCAAGGAGGCAAGCTGTGTCCTCCACTGAGGGTAAAAAAAGAATCATTTCAGCTCCTCTGGCTCCAAACATCTACCAGATGAGAGATTTTTACCCAGATCAGAGAACACTATTGTAACACCATTGCTACCACCTGCTGCACCACTCTGCTACTGTAACACAGTCCAAGACAGCAAAAGAGTTTTAAACAAAAACAATTTGTAGGCGTTATGGGTCAGATGTAGCCCTTATAGTTCAAAACTGACACAGTCCAGAGCATGTCCCGCACACACTTCTGTAAGAGTTTCATTCTAAACACTCTAAAAATGTCTTCAGTGAGGCTTTGACATTTGCAGCATCAAAGGCCAATCAATGCATTTGTTGTGATAGAGCGGGGACAGAAGTGCAGCATTTGGCAACAGCTTAGACTCAGCCAAACACAGACAAAAGTAATCTCTCCGTGCCTGGCAACAAATCCACTCTGTAGCTCTAATCAATTCGTTAGACAGCCTCTTCATGAACACACATGTGTATATACACATACACAGACATACACAGACACACACACACACACAGACACACCACATACACACACACACACACACACACACACACGTGAGTACGGCACTGTGATGATTAGCTTGTCCCACTTAATCACTTCCTATTAGAGACACCTGCAAGGTTGCAACAGTCCTGTGATTATGTGTAATCATAGAAATGTCACATTTGAATGATGAGCAGTATGAGAAGATGGCTCGAAACCTGATGTGCTGCATATTTATACCATAGAATTTTTAGCTACTCTCATACATTAAAAAAACGATTCATGTCTCACAAATATAGGGAAAAAGAAAAAAAAAAACATCCACACAAGCCTCACAAATGTAATCTCTCACACATAATTTTGCATATGTTGTGCAGGCGTACAAATACACACACACATGCACCCACGCCGGGCTGAGGGAGGGGAGGGAGGGGGGGTTAGGCCTATCTGCTGTGGATAAAAGACATCCCTTATCAGCTTCCTCATAGAGGAGCTGGGAATGAAGGCATTTACTCAAATGAAAGAGGCAGCTTTTGGAGATAAGCTGAGAGAGACGAAGCCCAACTAAGCTTTCAGATTGGACTGGGCCTACACAGGGAACAGAGGAGGATGGTGAAAAACAGAGAGGGGGAGAGATGGTCGGACGCAGGGACGGACAGATGATAGATGGGTGGATTGTTGATGAAGTGATGGGAGGATGGTGCAGGATTTTTTTTTTCTTTTTTGGTGTGAAGCAGATGCGTGCATACAGAGGAGGAGTGTGTGGCTTTTGTCTGGGATGGAAGTGCTTACATAAAGAGTATTTAGAGGATGTGGGTGTGAAAGCTATTGTGCTGACCCCAGTATTTAGTCTGTGCAGGCGTGCATGTGCACTTCCATACCTTCCGTCTATCCCCGTGCTCAGAGCTGGCCCTGTCTGCACAGTGAGCTGGCACATCTTCTCTGCTGCGCTGGGCTGTGAGCCGCGCTAGAATAACCCACTTCAAAGAGACCCATTGTCACACACTAATGTGGCGAACGACAGCCAGCGCCACAGAAATCAGCACACACTGCGACTGGATATTCCCTCAGAGTTTCTCTGAGATGGGGGAGTGAGGGTGGCGGGGGAGGGGTGGGGAGAGAGAGAGAGAGAGAGAGAGAGAGAGAGAGAGAGAGAGAGAGAGAGAGAGAGAGAGAGAGAGAGAGAGAGAGAGAGAGAGAGAGAGAGAAAGAGGTTCACAAACACACTGCTGTGCCAACATTAATCATGTAGACTCTCATAAAATCATTAGAGCTGATCATTCCCAGTCAGGCTCTCTCCACAATGGCTCACTGCTGACGAACAGAAGCAAGAATGCCAATTTCTGTTAGGAACGCGAGCCAACACACACACTGACACACACACACGCGGACACCTTTGTAGTGGGAAATATAAACACAGAGAAGTGAGACAGCTGAACTAAACAGCAGGCTTTAGATGACTAGATTATGCGTAGAGCTTGTCCATATTCTACATCATTTAGATATAATTATCTTTGCGCCTCCACAGACACCCACGGCACGGCTACGCCCGCATTGCATCCTTATTCTCCCATTGTGAATTCATATACTGTTTGTGTGTGCTCATCACAGTCTGATTACACAACAATTTTTAGTTTATTATTTCACCGCTGATTGTATGTGCAATGGAAATGACAATTTATGTGTTTGTGGCTTTTTTTTAAATTTATGTGTGTCATAAAACGCCAATATATTTGTGCATGTGCACGTGTGTGTGTGTTTAACAGAAAATGCTTAGTACATATATCGGTGAATGGGTCACGGGAGCGTTCACAGAAAATGCAAACCATATCTTTTGATAATTGCACTTTGTCAATTGATTTATGTATATTCATTTGTTGTTTAGCACAGCAGTTCAGGGTTGAGTATATATATATATATATATATGTGTGTGTGTGTGTGTGTGTGTGTACAAATAGCCTAAAATCCCTATTTCTTTCAGCCACATACATTTGTTCTCACATACATAATTACACATAATTATACATTTTTGTGTTTTTGAAGTATTATTGATGTAAAAAAATGTTTAACCTTAGACAATATTCGTCTTGGTTAGTTATTATTCTGTGTATTATAAGAGTTCTTAATCAATGTGCGGGTGATCATTGTTTTGTTGTTTTTTTTATACTATTTCCGTTGCTGAAAAAAATCATCATTTATGTGCAGCTCTTTGGTCTCTTGTGTCTGCAAACAGTCTTTCATGCACCTACTATTTTCATTTAATTTGTGGCAGTGTGTATGTGCATCCAGGACATTGATTGGATATTAATTCCCGGCCACAGTAATTAATCTGGAGCGCGTTGGGCTGTTAAATGCTGGTGAGACGGCGGCCAGTACAGGTGGAGGTCAGCGTCTCGACGGCTAACAAAGAGCCGGAGCAAAGACTGCCATTAGAGTTGGATCACTGCATCTTCTGTTTACACTTACCACCATTTACACACTAGCTGCACTCTATTATATGCATTGAACCCTGGAGTATTGCAGATTGGTGGTCAGGGCGCCAGGTTCTGATGGCTGGAGTTGACTGTAAAATCGATGGCATTTGTTACTTTCACAGCCGCTGATCCTTGTGCTTGGAGAGCTAGTGCAGGTACAGACAGTCTGGTTTCACGTCCTAGACATACGCTTGAGACAGCAAAAGAACTGAGAACCACATCGTCCCATGTTTCTATCCTCTCTCTCTCTTTACACCTCAGTTTCTACTTTGTTTCCTCTTTCTTGCTGCTCTCTTTGTTCTTTGTGTGTTCTTTTTCTTCTCATCCTCCAGTCTGATGCTCTTCAAGGCGTTTAGCTCTTCTCTCGCTCACTTAAGTCAAGGTCAGAGCATCAAGTAGACCCGTTGCCCACTTCAGTTGACTGCAGCTGAAGGATTCACAAGTGCAGAGACACACACAACAACAAATACACATGCAGCACCGGGAGGTGACACGTTGCTGTTTCTCTCTTCAAGTCCTCTGTCTTTAGCCTTAGCACCCAGGGAACGAGAGGCTAAGTGGTGAGGTTTTGGCGCAGAGAGCAGCGTGGGACCATTTCTCATATTGTCAGAGCTCCTGCTGGGGCTCACATATGCCTACAGCTCTCAGCATCCAGAAGCCATCACTTCAGCAGGCGGCCCAATCAAACCCACACTGTCACTTCAGCGAAATGACTTGAACTGTCACTCACACACAGGCATTTTCCCCACGGGGAGCCTAAGGCCAGAAAGGGGCGACATAAAAACCCTGTATTCAAACGCTGTATGCGCAAAAGCAGACACATGTAGCTTCTGTCACAATACAAATTGCACTTTTCCATATTAATAGTCTCTACTGCAAACAGCATACAAATGTGTGTATAAACCACATCTTCATACATAGATGGGGGTCAGGGGACAGCTGCCACTGAGAGGTAAATTCATTGACTTGTGATCTCTGCTCTTTGCTGACCTCTAACCTGTCTGAAAGGCGCCTGCAGCCCCATGTAGACAGGTCTAATTATTTTTACTGCCACAGTCCACCCACTCAGCCTGTTCACCAACCCATCTAAACATCATTCACGCACAAAAAAGTCCCCTCCATTTACATGCAAATATGGAATTTTCACTTTGATTTATGATGTGCTGTGTTCCTTCATATATCCGGTTACATGTACATTTTCTCCCGGCGACGGTGGATTTTAGAGGAGCTAAATCAAGTCTGGGAATGTCCCTGTCTTCAGATCAAGAATTTTGTTGCATTCTAAAATGAAAAAAAAGAAGAAAAAAAAAAGAAGCTACCAAGTTAGCATTGCAGTCCTGTCATAATCCCAGGAGATGAAAGGAAATGGTAAAAATAATGAAGAAGCAGAACCAGAGACATTAGGTAGAGCGAGCTGCCCACTAACACTAACAAGGGGGTTGGTAGTTCAATCCCCGGAACTTGTCACATGCCGCAGTGTCCTTGAGCAAGACACTGCCTGGCAATGGTATGTGAATGTGTGCATTTTTTATTTGCTTTAATCTCAGTTTCAAATTCTTCATCTTCATTTAATACTGAGTCAATTACTGATTTACACACTTCCCTCTGTGGCCACAAAATGCTTTATACAACTTTTGTCTCCATATGCAGCACTGAACATAAGACAGTAATACAAAAAGAAATCCATCAGAGTCCAGTGTTTTTATTTTTAACCAGCCACCCTAAAAGACCGTGACACACACATTATGAGTGGAAGGTGTGACTCACACTCGAATATCAGCAATTCATGACAAAATGACTCCTGGAAAGCGCTGAGCTTGAGAGACTGGCGACATGAAACGCGGCGAGAGCTTCCGTGAATAGAATCAGCCTTTAAACTCACACCTCACGGACTGATCTCTACTGGGAGAGATGAAAAACGAGATCCAGATTAGTGACTACAGCGAGACGAAAAAAGCACGGAGAGAAAGAGTTTTGGAGTAATAACACATCCCCTTGTTCCTGTTACCTGACACATTAAAGTGAAAAAGTGCCACACGCAGACATCAACAACCGCATGAAAGTGGGATAGAACTTTCCTCCAGCGGGCCAACGTATAAAACGCGCTAAGATGAGAAACAATATATGTGTGGTAGCTGCAGACATTTCTTTCATCTCCACATGACTTTTTATGTAGGTGACACACATTAGCAGAGGCTGAGGTAAGGATAAATAATTAAAAGTCAGTTTAAGTACACAGTTGTCATTTGAGATGAGGACTGTTTGTCTTTCCTGTGTGCGTGTGTGTGAGAGAGAGAGAGAAGTGAGAGGGTAGGCTAAACAGGAGCTGGAGAGCAGCCACCTTCGTCCCTCTGAGGGATGAATGAAAAGACAGGAGGCTCAGGAGATCCATCCATCATAACGTCTCACCGCTTTGCTTTGACACACACGCTCACACACAACCAAGCACACACACTCAGTCCGTCCAGACGGAAGACAGCTGCTTTAACCAGAAATACACAGACATTTAGCAAAACACACACTCGAGAAAGAGCTTCCATTCAAGAGGGCGGTGAATGGATGATGGTGCAGATGTGCAGTTGGTGGAGAGCGGACCAAAGCCCTCTGTCCAACAGTGCTGCCTTTTCATTAACCTCCTCATTTACACCTCCTCCACCCGTGCGGCCACTTCAAACACACGGTCTATTGCTCCTTGCTGCTTGGGAACCCCTCCAGCCTCTGCACATTAAAACTGGACACAGTGTAAATGGACATCTCAAGGTCAAGGACTACAAGTGAGACTAAACGTTTGGGCTTCAAAGCTGAAAATACACTGTCGGTATGCTTGCCGTGCTATTAGTACGCTAGCCTGCTTTCCGTAGTCATTTAATTTATTTTCTATTAATCTCTCAGAGCTCTGCTGTCTTTCAGGGTGTGGCCAGCCCTCACTGAGTGGTCACAGACTGTAATCCTAGCCCCATGTAATTACCCCTGATCAAGCTTGGGACCCTGTTTAGTGCAGATTAGCCCTACTTCCCATGCATTCCCACCCCCCTCCCCCAAACTCAGATCCTGCAGATAAAAAAGCTGTGGGAGGGGAAGAATGGCACCCACTCCCAAAGGAGCAGGCCTATAATCAGCCCTGCACAGCCCCGCAACCTGTCCCCTGCCTGGGTGGACAGAACTGGCCTTTTGCTCTTCAGCTCCTGAATAGAAACACATCTCTGTAAAAAATATGATGATTATAATGGCCATCATCCACTAAAGGCTGTTAGCTGGAACTGAAGAAGCTAGAGCAGCCACAGAGGTCCCCTGTCACCCCCCCACCATCCCCCCAACTGGCTTTAAAGACGACATAATGGCAGAGGTGAAATCAGAACAAGACAAAGGGCCGAGTAGTTTAGGGGTCCATTTGACAGAGCAGCCGTTCTTTATGAGACGACTAAAAGGGCAAGAGGGAAGGAACACTGACGTAAGAGGGGAGAAGACCGCATTTCAGCCAAACACCTCAACAGTGGTGGCTTTGGTACCTCATATGAATCAGTCTTTACTAGCCGTGTTTGGGAGAAGGTGGAAGTCAATATCTAGAGAAATGCTAATGTGGCATCCATTTGCATGAGTCATTTGCCCATGCACCGAAGCCATTTTAAGAGCACCGAGATCACAAAGCACCACGTAATCTGACTTTGGCGAGATCCGTCACATCCAGAGGTTTGGTATATCTGTTTGAGTACATGACCTCTACTCCCAAGTCTGGAAACAAGACTATTGACGCACTCCCTTTGGGTCATTGTAAACTGTATATTTTTCACTTCCAAATACTCTCACGTTTTCTACTTCTTCGTCTCTGAGATGGAAGGAAGGACTAAAAGCTTTATACACTCGGGGAAACTGCTTATTTGGTAGGAGAAAAAACAAGAGGAATGAGCCCTGGACGTGAATCAGTGTTTCAGGTCAAGCACAGGGGCCCAGCTGGGCACAGGTCCATTAGTTATTCCTCAGCTCAGCCCACACAAAAGAAAAGTACACCTTAATTCTCTCAGATAATCATAGCTAAGATTATGGAAGTGAGGAAATTTCAGGTTGTGGATCTAGTCGGCCAGTTTTTAAACTGGTTCTCTGGTGCATAAAATTCTAAAATATATCAAATGGTCTATGTTTTATTTAATTTTTTGCTTTAAGTAATTCCTTTAAAACCTCAGATATTTCCTATGTTAAGGGAAACTGAATTTAATTCATAATGGCATAGTAACAAATAGTTGTCTGAAAATAAAGAAACGATATTAATGTTTATCTGACTCTTTATATATTTATATTTATAAAAAATAATTGTAGTGGGTCTTATGAATATAAAGAATTTTTAAGATACATTCACTGATTTGGCTGCTTTGCGTCTGATCTTTAAGAAAACAGCTAATATTTTGGTATGTCATGATTTTCCGAGACATTCCATTTTTCTAATCAAATAATAATAATAATAATAATAATAATAATAATAATAATAATAATGATCAGTGATTATCCCGTGGCAGTGCACTTTATTTCTGACGGATAAAAGAACCAACTTCCAGCTATGGATCGAGAGGAATGAGGAGGCTGAGATGTGGGTGACTCCGCACCAGTCAGGACGCACACGTTTGGTTTTCAAGGAGATGTGTTAAGAGCTTCATAACTTGATTGATGCAGCGACCATTACCCAGGCTGGCGAAGGATTATATTTAAAGTGCGCGTATTTATAAATGAAATCACATAAAAGTCACTTTGAATGTTCGGATGTTCGGCAAATCTCCGGCATTTTCAATATTCCTGACTTGGAGTGCGCCTGTTCCGCTCAGAAACGTATTCTGGGGTGAGCGTACCCAGAGATAATTTAACATGTAACTATTATCCACATGACGGCAAATGGTGATCCTGGTTTATTTCATAAATTTGTGTCAGCATCGCTTACTGAGCTCAGACACGTTACCACTGGTAAAGAGTGGAAGTAGTACTGAAGGTGTTTAACACTCACCGATCAGCATCGTTCTTCCAGGACCGTATCCGCGTGTCTCCAGCTCGGCGTGTCACCTTGCGTAAAAACGGTCAAAAAAAATTTACGCACTTTTATCCCCAGAGACAGAGAGGACGCGCACGACGCGCAGGTGCAACTGGATGAGTCCTCTACTTGTGCGGAGCTTTGAAATCGACAGGAGTCCAATCTAGGGGATTTCTGCCTCTCTTTATTTGAAACGACAACTCTTTCTCTGAGATACTGTATCCTGTTCTCCTTAGCGTTTGGTGACCAATCCCCGAGAAATCTCAGATCCTGTTGGCGCGCGTTAAAATCCTATGGCTCGTGCTGCCGCTTCTCTTGGCTTGAAGGAGGCGAGGAATGGGGCTGTTGGAGAGGAGCTGGATGTAATTGCCTGTTTCTTCTCTCTCTCTCTCTCTCTCTCTCTCCCTCTCGCTCTCTCTCCCTCTCGCTCTTTGCGCTGCTCTAGCTCTCTGCGAGTCCCCTCTCCTTGTCATCCTTTCCTTCTTCTCTCTCCCCCTCTCAGTGAGTTCATTTAACTTGACAGGACTACTGCGCAGACACGGAGAAATTAGCTGATATTTTCTTAAGAGTCCCCATACCTGTGCAGCAACACATTGCCCCTCTTGTCAAACTTTTTTGCTTTGCAGGTCAGTAAGTTTTAATCATATACTCTATATGCCCTGCCATGCTGGCAAAGAAGAAGAAAGGAATAAAACAGCAGGTGCTGCAGGAAGCACTGAGCAGGACTGGGTGGCAGAAGCATGACATGAGTACTGTAAACATAAGGGAACAGAAAAGAATATTTTCTGCGACAGGTTCCTATTCGCACTCTCATAAAGGATGATTTGTGTGCACTTGTCAAGGCAGCTACCTTGTGTGCACGACAGTGTGTGAGTGAGAGCGACTGCGAGTGATGGTTTCTCGCAGCCATCTCTCTTGCCAGTCTGCTCCTCCTTTGTGTCTCTTCTTGTCGATGCATCATTTGGTGAAGCTGACACATATTCTGGGATTTAGAATTGGCTTGAGAGCACAGAGAGCCTGCTGGTATTACATTTCTGTTTGTTCAAATCACGCGTGTGTGTGCGTGTGGAAGTAGGTTGTGTGTTGAAGAGCCTTGGTGCAATGCTAAGCTGTCCTGGAGCTACGCCAAAGCACATCTCCCAGGGTGCTATCAGGAACTTAATTACAGCATTAAATTGCTCCCTCTCTGCCTCTCCTGCTCTCTCAGTTCACTTCCCCTTCTCCTCCCCCCTTCCTCCCCTTTCCTGCTTTCACTCTCTCTTTCTGCCTTTTTTTCCCCCCATTTTCTTACATTTGCTGGTTTGGCACAAATGCCTGCTGGGGCTGCTGTGTTGATGACAGCATTGTGGGAGAAAGCCTTCAAATGTGTTTCAATTGTTCCTGACACATGCTGCGCAACTGGAAAATAATAGAAGGTCTCTTAGATCTATTGTCCTCTGAAACTGTCTAATTTCACGCTTGCATATAATCAATATATGATCTCTTTATCAGTCAGTTTGTTATGATGTACATCGATCAGCCACAACATTAAAACCACTGACCGGAGAAGTGAGTAACGCTGACCATCTTGTGACAATCCAATGTTCTGCTGGGAAACTATGGGACCTGGCATTCATGTGAAAGTTACTTAGACATGTATCATCCACCTAGACCAGACCAGGCACCACCCTAGCAATGATACTCCTTGATGGCATCAGCCATCCCCAGCAGGATGCAGCCTGACACAGACACACACACAAAAACACTTTAGGAACAACTCAAAAAACATGAAGAACAGCACAAGGTGTTGACCTGGCCTCCAAGTTCACTAGATCCCAAAATGATCAAGTATCTGTGGGACGATCCACAGGGGCCCCTCCCCTCAACCCACAGGACCCAAAGGCTCCCCCACTAACAACATTCTGTTGCCAGACACCACAGGACACCCTCAGAAGGCCCATGTCCATTCTCTGATGAGTCACAACTGTTTTGGAGAAAAAGGGAGACCTACACAGTATTAGGTCATAATGTTATGCTTGATTGATGTATTTTAAGATCCGTTCCACAAAGTAATACTACAAGCGTGAAAGCGGAGCATGGCAGCAGGCAGGAGTTGTACTGATCAGACTGCTGATGGAGACTTCCTTTTTCAACTTAAAATATTGCCTCTCTTGTTTTGTGGGGTGTGAGCCACCCTTCTCTTCCGATTCACGTTTCTGTTCCTTCCAATTCACAGAGGCGGCAGCGGATCCACAAACTCTCCCTTGGGGCAAAATGAAGGACACGGGGGCAGCTGGGCTGTCCTGCCGCCTCATGCCAACCATCGGCCAGCGGGCTGGCATGCCAGAGCTGGGGCTAATTAGAAACTCTGGAATGGCTCCAAGCTAACATCAGTCAGCCTCAGCCAAGATGAGTTGTTCTAGCCTATTTGTTCTGTACGTTCAAAGACGGAAAAGGAACACAGAGTCACACCTGTCAGCCTGACCATCAAAGGTCCATATTCATACTCATACAACATTGTTCCATTTTGTACTACTTGTTATGAGCAAATCAAAAAGCTGGCTGGATCACATGTTTAAGTAACACCATCCCCATAATGTTTTTGTAATTGTGCATTAGTGAAGTGCCTAGATTGTTCTTCTTTAAGATGGTTTAATAACTGAAGCCCCAAGTCAAATCCTTTACTTCTGATCATTATGAACCACTCATCAAATGAATGCCATTTTAGTTCATTAAAAGAATAATAATTTATTAAAATGTACGTTCTGCATTTTCAGATATTGATTTGAATAAATTGAACGGATAAAAGTTTTTATCTTGCTCATTTCAAGGTTCAGTGCCCTGGGTTCTATAATGGGCAGATAAAATCATTTCTAATATGACTGTTTCTTTTTGTATGTGGAGGACACTGATTATGCTGTTAACACTGGTGGACTTCGTTAATACCCACGATATTTACGGAGTTGCTTAGGGCTAAGTATCTATGGTGATGAGTGACGGACCCTGGAGAGAAGAGAAGGTCAGGCTGTCACACTTGGGCTTAATGAAATTGTGTTTCCACGAATGTGTACTTTCTGCTCTGTTTAAAGCTACAGATGGCTGGTAATCAGCCCATGTTCTGGGCAATCTGAATGTGCCAAGCAGGAAGGAGCACGCTGGTGTGTTGGTTTCCATATCATGCAACATTTAAACTGGTGAGTTTTACATTGTGTGTGCTATTTTGTGGAGGAATGTCGGAACTACAGAAGAGGTGAGTGGCTCGTAATCATCATGCAGTGGGTGTGAGCGCTGTAGCGTGCTGGCACTGTCACCGCGTGTTGGTTCGGGGTGGGTGAAGGTTGGAGATGGGTGGGAGAGAGTGGCGGTGGGAGATGGGTGATCAAGACCTGAGGAGGGGGTTAAGCTGAAGCGTGAAATATGGAGATGGCTGCTGTCACCTAAGAGGATGACAGCGGTACAGCACGCCATGCAAGCCTAATACCATGTGACATCTGTTTAGTGGTGGCATCTGGGCATTTCTACAACATCCTCCCCTCCATCTTCACATTTACCACACATATCTGGACGTGCATCAGTCATTAACAGCTGGCAACACAACCCCAGAAAGCCTCTCTCTCTCATGCAGATGTGAAGTTCCACGGCGGTTCATCTAGCTGTCTCTCAGGAACAGCCTGATCAATACCTGTCAACACATGAAAGCCTAGTAATGTCCACATGTTTGTTTTCCAATATGTGGCAGGGATGCAAGGATGGTGTGAGAGTGACACAGCTGTTTTTGATGAGACGGTGTGTGTGTGTGGTTGTATGAATGAGTTTGGGAGTGCAGGTTCTCTTTAATTCACAATATTGTAAGGACACGGCGATCAGCATGAATACAACAACAAAAAAATAAAAAATTAACAGCGCATTCACGGCCAGCCTCTGCTTTCTTGTACAAGAACTTGACGTGACAAATGCAAATGTGTTTGGAAATGGCGTTTTCTGATCCCAGCCACATGTCGGGAAGTAATGAGTGACAGGCTAATTTATGTAGAGGCAGAGAGGAAAGCTAGGCCCGCCTCTCTCTCTGCTGTTCCGAGCTACCGGCCTCCTCAATTAGAGCTCACTCTGCCAACCTGATGCTGGATGCTGAGGCCCAAATAGGTAATGAGTGGCAGCAGCATTGGAGGAAAACAGCCATCTATCGTTCTCCCTTACTCTCTCTCTCTCTAAACTAACATTTTTTTTTCTTTCTTGCTCTCAGTCCCCCACCTAAACTAACAGTTTTCACTCTTCCCCCATTCTCACTAAGCCATCAGCGCTCTCTCTCTATTTAAAATAACATCTCTCTCTAAAGTAAACTCTGGACATTCTCTTCCTGTACGTCTCTCACACTCTCTCTTCCCTTTGAAAGCCTGACACTAAGCCCTCACTCTCTAAATTGACATCTTCCAATATCACTTTCTCAGTCCCGCTGTCAATTTGCTTACTTCAGTGGCATATATTTTCCACTCTACTATTTCTCACTAGACCAAAATCTCTCTCACCCTCTTTATCTGACAAACAAACAAATGAACTGAAGAGCATTGGAAGGGAACACTCTCTGAGCGAAACGGCCTGGCTGACTACCAGACTGACTGACTGACAGAGAGACTAACTAACGAGGTGACAGAAAGACTGACAGGAGGCTGGAGGAAGACTGAGAGGGTTGACTGTGAGGAGCTAAAGTAATTTAAAAAAGGGTGGACAAGGAAGACAGATGCTGATGGATGAAGGCATAAGATGCCCAGTCCTATAACAGCACCTGAAGGTAACTCCAACACTATGTATTAAAAGCAATAACTCAGGTTTTTTGGTCCGTTTACCCATGAAACTATTCAGACTGTGGCCCTGACAGGTGGCTCACTTTTTTTTGCAATATTGATGCAAATGTCTAAGTAACTTGTAAAAACTTGTATGAACCGAGGACTGTATATATGGACAATGCGGTCTACTTCCTTGCACTTCCGACCAAACTGACACTATTTTACAGGGGGATACGGGCGGCACCACCTTGCGAATTGGGAGCCAGAGTCTGCGCAGCATGATCCGAGAGTGCAGCCATGCGGAGCTGCGTTATCGATGGCCTGCCCACACTTCGGCCAGACACACGCGCTTTCGTTTAATTCATACTGCACTCTGCTCTACCTCCACACTGTACACTGTACTTATTTATTTGTTTGGACCACTTCATGGAGCGGTTGGCATGGCAACTGGTAGTCATCATGAGGTCACATCCTGTTCCTATAGCGTCAAATAACTAACTAAAATGAAACTTATCAGAAAATGGAAACTATATGCAACAGTATTATATTAAAATGAAAAAGATGTATTTGATGTGTACCTTAGTGTTTTAGTTTGGCCCAAGTCCCATCCACATGGAGGGGATGGAACTTATGGCCTATACTGCAGCCAGCCACCAGGGGGAGCTCTACTTGCTTTGGCTTCACTTTTGAGGAGTTGCTCCATCTTCCATTTTATACAGTCTATGGTATAAACCTTGAAAACTTCTATGTTCTGTTCTAAATGCAAGAAAAAGCTAGTTAGAATTAGGGATGCACCGATCCGACTTTTTCAGTCCCGATACCGATACCGATGCCTGGGCTTTGTATATCTGTCGATACCCGATACCGATCCGACACCATTGAATTAATATAATAAACTGCATACCTTCCACCTTATACCTTCCTTCCACCATGTAGAAGAAACTAAAGGCACCAGACTTTCCTAACTAAGACAAAATAACATAGATGTAATGTATTGAATACTTATTTATTTGTTATTTGCACAATTGTGCATCCAAATTGAAAATAAAATGTAATCAAACTTCTTAAAATAAATTTAAATAAATAAAATGTAGTAGTAGAAACAAAACAGTAATCAAAACAAGTTACCAAACACTGTAAACATGTAAAACATATATTAAGTGCAAAGTACTGCAGGAATTCAAAATACAAAAGCAGCTGAACCTGAGAATATAACCCGTGAAATGCCTCCACACACCCGACTCTTTCGCTCGCTCCATGTTAAACGCTCCAGCTCGTTCTTCTTCTTCTTCTTCTGTTTAATGGCGGATCATATCTTTACGACATACCGCCACCTACTGGACTACTACAGGATCTCCAACTCGTTCCACCATGCTGCTAACGAATGACGAAGGATTTGCTGCGACGGAGGAAAAAAAGAAAAGAAAAGAAAAGAAAACTGGATCGGCCCGTGGATCGGTTAATTTTACCGATACCCGATCCAGCTATTTTTTCCAATATCGGGGCCGATACCCGATACCAATATCGGATCGGTGCATCCCTAGTTAGAATGTCTTAAGACTGCTTGTCTTTCTCAGAATCACTGTTTTGATGTTTCAAATTATTTATTAATGTGTTAAATCCATTTTTGTTTGTTTGTCTGAAGTTGGGTTGCGGTGGCAACAGGCTAGGCAGAGCATTTCAGATGTCCCTCTCCCTAGCTAGTTCCTCATGAGGCATCCTAAGGCGTTGCCAAGACCAATGAGATATGTAATCTCTCTAGCGAATTCTGCAGGGTCTCCTCCCAGCTGGCAGGACATCCTGTATGCCAGATGCCCAAACCACTTCAACTGGCAGCTTTCAATGCAAAGGAGACACAGCTCTACTCCAAGCTCCCTCTGGATGTCTGAGCTCACCAAGATTAAATCCAGTTAACCAATGAAGGAAATTAATTTTAGCCCCAGTGGTCAAGTAGGCCAACTGCCTTACTCTTGACACTGCGCCAATCCATCTCTGTCCATTCTGAACTCCTTCACTTGGGGTAGCATCTCCCCCGAAAAGTTGGAGAAAGCATTCCACCATGTTCTGGACGAGCATCATGGCCTCGGACTTGGATCATCTGATTTTTATCCCTGATACATGGCTGTAAACCGTTCCACTGCGTACTGAAGGTCACAGGCAGAGAAGCCAACAGGAGCACATCATCTGCAAACAGCAGAGCAACAATTCTGAGGTCCCCTTACTGGACACCCACATCACCCTGGCTGCTGTCTAGGTCAACAATAGGCCAATACTAGGATTTTTTTTTTAACGCGTATTTTTAAATGTTTTGTAGATGAGTAGCAATTTATTTGTGATAACATTTGGATGGCCAGTGTTACAGAAAGCCCTTTTGGCTTGTGTACATCCTCCAGCACAATGTGCTCTGTTTTTTTATCCGGCTCATTAATTCATCATTTAATTCACCATTACTTACCTTCTGTAAGAGAACTGCTGAGCATCAGACCAAAGCACATTCATGAATAACTTATTGCTACAATATTCATAACATGGTCCTCCTTTGCGACTTTAAATGGCACAATCCATGAAATCTGGACATGTAAATGCTGCAAAAAGACATTGTAGATGAATGTGCCTTACTTTGACACTCTGCAGCTCTTCTACAGCACACAAGGCGAGTGGTCATACTGAAGAATTAGATAATTACATAAAATAATAAATAGCAGGTATGTCGTCAGTTATTCTTATGAGCAAGATATTGCATAATAAAAAGCTCTGCTTTACCTTTCAATTGTTTGTGGGCATATCTCATAATTTAAATTGTTAAACTGTTTGTTCTCTATGTAAAGAACTTGTGTCAGACAATGTACCACCCAACGTACTGGCTGCTGAGATGAGTTTCTTTATAAAAGTTGAGCAAATGGTGTCAAATGCCTAGATCATATGAGTTAACCCATGACTTAATCGCAGCATGACACTGCAGAGGAAGTGTGTGTGTGTTTGTGTGTGTGTGTGGAGCTTGTAAGCTCTGCCACCTGCACATTCCATCTCATCACAACAGGAGAGAGGACGCCTCATTTAGCATCACTGTCACATACAGTTTCACAGACAGACATACCCCAGAAGAGACGGAGGGAAAGGGTGTGGGTGTGGGAGTGTGTATGCGAGAAAGAAACAGAGTTGTAAGCGAGGAAGATGGGTTCCCTAACATAAATAAATCATCAGCGTGTTTCGTCGCCTTGGCTGGGTTCACAAGTGGAAGATGAAGGAGAGGAGCGGGAGGAGGAGGAGGTGAGACGGATCATGTAGAGAGGGGAAACGCTGGCTGGGGGGGAACAAAAGGCAGGTGGGAATCCTGGTGTCTGCTTCATGCCTCAGGTGGAATAGAAAACACAAGAGCACGCTGTCAATCTGACGTAACAGCTGCCAAAAATAAGTGGATGCTTTAGTCAAATGGAAGATCCGTGTGAAAAACCACATGCACACAATTAGACGTAAACATTTCTGCTCGCATTTCCTCTAAACACCTCTGAAATGCTTAGAAGAAAACACTTCTTGACATCATTAAAGTCATCTGCTATTGTCATTCTTGAAGTTGTAGCTGTATGATACCATATTCTCATATTATAGTAGTCTTATATGTTTAAGGTAGTTTGAATGATCACTGTTTCTGCCCTATAGCATTGACGCACTCAGGGTCTCAAATGAATCATGCATTTGGATTTTATTGAAGTTGTGGCCTTTCTTATTCAAAGATAAATGCTTTCCTCAATAATAATCACTGTATTGCTGAAATATTTATTAAATATTCTCTGGATTCCAAAGTTAATCTATATTTTTGAAGGAGGCACGTGTCAGCTACAACACATTTACAGAAGCACAAACACCTTGATGCATGAGTGCAAATCAATATCAGATGGATATTTACGCCCACGTTTTTTATTTTTTATTATAGTTTCCTTTTTAATGTGTTACTCAGTGTGCCAGACTGTAAGTCTTCTATCTATCACTCTCCCACCTCCTTGGCTGATGAGAGTGACTATGTGATGAATGAACAATGCTGGATTGTACTTTTATTTCTTAATTGCCGCCTTGGCACGCCAAAGTGTAATTAATGGGGGTGATACATTTTAATAATCTTTTCAGAGTGAGCTCAGCTGTGTTGCCACCACATAGGAAAGAATATGAATTGGAACAGTGTTAAATGTTAGCATGAGTATTCTTTGAAGGCAGAAATTAAATAGATTTGCTCTGTATTATCAGGTTGATGTAAAGCTCCTACAGTACATAAGTCATTTGGAAAAGAAAAAAAAATGAAAAGATTAGAGCAACAACAGTCACGCTGACTGAGACTGAATGAAGGTTCGTCTTCTGCTTCAGTGCTTTACTACAACACACAAACACTCCACGAGGTCAGAAATCAATCTCTTATTCATTATCAGTAGAATAGCTTCTGGCCGTACATTGCCATGTATTAGACGCTTGTTCTTTTGCTTTTCTTCTTATTCACACATTCTGTGAATACCCTAGCCAGCACTGTATTAAAAAGAAAAAGAATATTAAACCATTTCACTAAATTTTTATTTCCCCCGATTATAGACTTTGGTTGCCTGAGAGTGCATGCATATAAAAATGTAAATAGTGTGAAAAGTAGCTATATTTGGGGACAGCACTCAAACAAGTATTTGTGCACTTTTTCCGTATTCACCTTGAAAGAGTGTGCGTCTTTGGGTTCAATAAATAATACAAGGAGACAGCCCGTGAATGCGTGTGTGCTTGTTGAGTCAGATAAAGAGAAGGAGAGTCACTGCAGTGGCAGGATGCTGCTTTGTACACCGAAGATAAGGCTATTCAGAGTTGAAAGCAAGGGCTTTCACATAATAAATGTGGCTAGTGGCCATTCTCACACTGAGCAAGGTCAACTTAGCATTTATCTAAAGGACCATATGACTTCAGCTGAACTTCTATTACCATTTTCATTTGTTTATAGGTAGGATGGAAATGAAACCACTATGTGCTCAACAAAGTTGGGTTTTAGAGAGCAAATATTTTACACTCAATTCCCTAGTAGAGAGACATTATGGCGATGTGTGGCCACTGTAGTGTGGTTACACGTCAAAACTGGTGAGTAAAAACAGAGTACTAATAGGCAAAAGAGCACTGTGTCATTTCATCACATTTACACAATGTGACAGTATGGCAGCAGACCATCATATGAAGGATGGAAAGAGAAGCACAGCGAAGAGAGGCAGCCTTGGGATGCGGTTTAATGTTAAGGGATGTGAGGATAATGAAGGTGAGAGGGGAAAGTAATCCATTGTGAGGTATGCAATGAGCCACCAATGACCCAGTGGAAACACTGGGCTATTGCTCTCTTCTGAAAATATGACAGCGTTTGACGCACCTGATGGTGGGTCTGGAAAATCTTTAAAAAAAAAGGGAGGCCCATAAAAGTACTATAGGATTTGGACGTTGGAAAAACCCTGTGTACGCATGGTTCATCTCTCTGTCCTCTCTTTCCACACCAGGGCCTAGTTACAGCTCCACCCGACCCATAACCTCACTCTGCCTCGTCTATGAAGGCCTGCTGGGAGGAATTACTCTGCATGGAGAGAACCTGCATGACATAAACAAAGAAAATGTTTTGCTCAATATGAAACACTTCAATGTCAATACTTTCTTTTTAGATCTGATTTCACTTAATTAGTCATGAGGACACAATGACTCAGACAAGAAAAACAAACTGATTATCAGTTCAAAGTTTGTAATATGTTCATTATCTCATAATTAATATAATATATAAGTAACCATTAGCATGTTTTTCATTAAATGGTTAAAATAACATGTGCTTAACTTGGTTTCTACATCTATGAGCTGCTTTAAGTTTATAAATGACTTAATACACTGTGCATTTGCACTGTCTTCTTTAATTGTAGGTTTCTTTCTGTGTCAATGATATAACATGTTTGGACCCAACATATGAGTTTTGTGTGTTCGTCTCCGTGTTTTTATGCTTTTGTGTTTGTCAGAGCAGCTCAGACATGGGGAATGAAAGACAATGGCACAATCCTAAAGGTCTGGAGCCAGGCATGCTGAGATACATTTCACTGCCATTCAGCCGGATTAAATATCACAGCAGTCGTGGCCTGCGCCCAATGTCACTATGTGAGTGCGTATCTATTTGTCTATGAAATCTGGATGCACGCGTGTGTGTGTGTGTGTGAGTGCATGCCAAGGTGTTGTGCGTCAGGTCTGTGTCGTGCCAGGCAGGGCTATGGCTTCTGCCCCCACTATTGTGAGGATACATTGCCTCGTTTTCCTCCCGTTTCTTCATCCCCGCCTCCCCCTGTACGCCAGGTCACATGGGTGCTGTGGGCGGATTCACGTCCCATCGTTTCCTGTGGCTGACTGTCAGGGCAGATCAGGGCGCCACGCGAGTCTAATGCTGATGAGCTCAGACAGCTCCACTCTGACTGGGAGGGGTCTAGTGGACCAAGCACAATCTGCAACCACCACCCCCTCCTCCACACACACACACACACACACACGAGTAAACAAACATACACACATACTGTAGGAAACAAACCACATAGCAACAATGTGAGCACCACTGTGCAATTCCAGTGTGTATGCATGCGTAACTGTGTCACTACAGCACAAGTATGAGTCATACCACAAAGCATAATGGTGGATGTATTTTTGTGGTAGCAGTTATGAATTATAACTGTTAAAACACAATCATATAATAATTGCAGGATTACAATCTGACATAAAAGCAGTCAGAGTGCAATATTTCCTTTTTAGTGTTTGGACTGTGCAAACTAGTTGCCTTGATACGAGTTAAAAAAAATAATAAAAACATGACTGACGATGACCAGAGAGGATACAAGGCCCACTGGCAAATAAACACAAATCAAGTATATCCAAGGAAGGGCGAGGAAAAAACTATCGAAGCACAAAGGCATGAACAGAGAGAGGCTACCAGAGAGAATTAACTGTGTCACTGGAATCTAGCCTGGGCTGTTTCATATTGTGAGGTGGACTGGAGGATGCAATATCTGGACTATGTCATATCTACACCTGCACACCATCTGGGCGTGTAACTGCGAGCATGTTCATGTGCTGACGTGGACCTGCGTGCATGTGCTTGCGCTTGAACGCGTGGACTCATCATCAAAAAGACCCGGAGCAGACACGAGCCCGGGGTGCGTGCACGCGCAGAGACAGATGTGGTAATATACGATAAAACGCCTGTTAAAAGGAGACAGAGCAAGCGTCTGGACGAAGAGCGGGGGCCAGTGAGAAGAAACGGAACGAAAAACTGTTTGACAGAAACAGGGTAACAGCGTGGAGAAGAAGAGAGCACTGGAGAGACTGACAGACAGAGGAGTTCAAATAATAGATAGAGGCAGTGACAGGGAGTCGATGTGGTGGTGAGACAATAGACTGATTGACGGCTTCTGTCGGGAGAGAGAGACGGAGGGAGAGGAGAGAGCAGAGTCTGAAGTGGTGCCCTTACAACACCGCCCTTTTTACAACGCAGAGAGAAAGAGACAGCAAGAGAAAGAGCTCACTTCAGTTTACAAATCCTCTCCCACCCTCTCTTCTAAAGGCTCAATAAGTCCCCTTCATTGATTACTGATTAATTAGCTCGAAGACAAGGCAGCAACTGATTGATACTGAAGTGTTTGCATTGATTCATTTTCACTCTTTCACTGGCTTCAGAGCGTTTCCTGCCTTGGGTTTAGCCTCTAAGGCTGTGGACAATAAACATCCTCAGTTGCTTCCCTACCACCACCTTAACTCTCTGGCCTTCCATTCTGTACACTGCTAATACAGTTTATTCATTAATGTATGTATGCACAACATAACACAGCCTAAGACAGCATTTGATGCACTTCTCTAGATACAATATTACATGCACCTGAGCTTTCATGACGACATGACTGATTCCTCTTTTAAAAAAACACTATTACTGAGTTCAAAATGATCTGTTATGAATTCTGTGAAGAAAAGTTCCACATCTTCCTAAAAGAGAAAGATTTTCTTAAAGGGTACCTTGAGTTATTGAACCAGAATCACTGAGAGGTGTTCACCAAGTCACAGGCATTCATGGACGGGTCGTACATCAGCAAATTCAATAAAGTGACCAGTACAGGGTTGCAGAGGACTGCAGTCTCTTCTATCACACAATGGGAAAGACCAGAGGCACAAAATGCACACAGCAGAAGTGTTATAGTGGATTATATTCAATAACAATGTCTTGCTAAGATTTTCCCAACATATTAGACTCCATAGTCTTGGCAACTAAACCATCAGTTACGGTAAGCAACTGATGGTTTGTGTCCAGCCAGGAACATTTGTTGCATGTCATCAGCCAGCTCCCTGTCCTAATCTGCTCTCATCTTTCTAATGTCAAACCTAAAATGCACCCAGTATTAATAATAAAAAGGGTTAGGGAAAATATGTTTGTGATTACAGTTAAATAAAACAGATCAAAGACAGGTCACATACCGTGAGCAGCTGCATGAAAGCTGAGTATACTACACATCTATTCACCGAACTGACCTCCACATTCTTCTACTCTGTACGGATCATATGATACAATACTTTGGGTAGTTGACCAATAAGTTAATCTAGACCAGGGCTGTCCAATATGTCGAATGAGAACGACCGGTAGATTGTAAAGGTGGTGTGGGTAGTTTTAGATGTTAGTCCATCATCTATCTGCATGTGCACCCTAACAAATCTTCTACATTTGTGCATAAAAATGGCTCAAAACATCACAAACTTTATGTAGAGAATTTGGAGGGGCCCAAATACTTTTAATGTAGGTAGATCATTTTGACTTGGTCATTGTAAAAGTAGTTTGCAAGCCAAAAAAGCGTGGGCACCCCTGATCTAGACCTAAACACTTATTAAAGGTTCTCAGTGAGGGAAGTACATTTCATGCAATTAAACCTGACAGGGTCATCGAAGGTGATATGTTTTCTTCCTCTTATATTTCGTCTGTTTACACCGACATTTTCTCAGATAGTGGTCCATCAGACAGAATCTTAGCAATGATCCAACAATGAACATGTATTTATTTGAAGGGCTCTGAGACAGAAAGAAATGTTTGTGAACTCAGAGAGTACACACACATGCATCTTTTATAAAACAAAGTATTGATGTTTTATGCCGTGTATTGTGCAAGCTGCGAACACCGCTACTGTGTGCACATTGTCGAGAGCGACCGGGTGGCTTGAGATTGAGAAACCAGGAGAGATTAAAACTGCATCCCTCCACGAGCTTCCAAGTCCGTTCCTCAGCCCCGCTTCTGTTAGAAGGCGTGAGATTAAGGCACGGTGACCAGCCGCCTCTTCTGAAGAGTGTCGGAATAAACCGACTGGATGAAAATGAATGGTGCAGCCTGAGACGGCGAGTCACGGTGACCCGCTGCACACGCCAACAATCGCCACGCTGCATCTGCCAGCTATTTTAAATGCAGCCCTTGACAAGCCGCGATGGAAGAGGAAATGGGAAAGCTGCTTTTCTGTGAAATGTCTCAAATCATTTGCATGTCAACGCGCACGTCAGTTTGAGTCGTGGAAAACGGTAGCTGGACAGCTCATAAACCGTAGGGCTGGAAGTGTGTCATGACATACAGCTGCACAATGGCTTCATCCGCTAAGAAACTAACTGGAAGTCCGTTCTCTGATTACAGCTCTGAGAGTGGAGTGAGATGGAGATTAGAGAGACGGTACAGAGAAGAGAAGCTGGAGAGTGGTACATGACTGACAACTAGTTTATTTACTTTTCTCCACAGCTTCTCTTTCACAGACACTACTGTGCTCGCAGCCTCTGAGGGTTTCGTTCTGTTTTTTTCATCCTGTCTGTCTGTTTGACACAGAAACACATAGGGTTGGGAAAAACAAACACAATAAACCTGGTTTCACATGCACTTGAGAAGGTTTCTTTTAATCTAAAATACTGCCAAATTCCTGGGTCAAGTGGAACTGAATGGATCAGGCGGATCAGGGCTCGGCAGGAATGTCACAGGAGCATGACCACTTTAGCAGGTATATTCTCAGTGGGGAAAAACATGGGGAGAGGAAAGAGGGGATTAGTGTATTCCAGGGGGAAATGGAGGAGTCTCTGGAATTTTTTTTTGCCAGGCTGAAGTGACATTGCATGATGGGATCATGCCCTTCCTGTGTGCCCCTCACATCCCCATCCTGTGCTAAGGCCATTACCAATCTGTGCAAACTTCAAGAGCTACTGTTTGTTTTGCTTTTCCGATGCGACTTAACAGACTGGGAAGTGACACAGCAAACAAGACAATAGTTTAAAAAAAGATTTTCAGCACACTGGCTTTCTTTTTATGGGATTCTAATTGAGGTATTCATCTGTAGGCCTGCTCAAGTGACCCGAAAACCATTCATTACCTGGAAAACCAGGACAGCGTGTAATGAAGTTGGAGAGACACGTGTAATATTCATGAGCGATGCAGCGACCTTACCGGACCTTGACTTGACCTTGAATCTATTGGTCAGGATAATCGCGGACAATTTACGTCGCATTTCATGTGCCATTCGTAAAACAAATGTCCCATGAACCCGCATGTTCTGGGTGCTATAAGCCATGTGGGAAATAAAGAGCTCGTAGCAAATAAAACCAGGGTTTATCTTTTGGACAACAGGGAGGATGAGAGTCTGTTTCTGACCACTTTCTGTAGCGTAGGTTCTTCGTCAGGAAAGAAGGGATTGTCTCTCAAAAATACAACCTCATACACACATCCAAACACAGACTCTCGCATGTACGAAACGATAGGCATTGCTGGCTAATCCAGGCTCGCTTCAGCAGGCCTATAGGGGTCCGGTCTAATCCTGTTATCGGGCCCAACAGATGCTGTTGACAGAACAATAAGCAGGGGGCCAATATGGCAGCGCACCCCAAGGAGGTCATGAGCCAAACTCATCACAGCAGCAGCAGCAGGATCGCTGGCCGGCTCGAGCGAGCTGGACTCAGCCTTGGTCACACACACTGGATCTCACAGGATGAACTCCTCACTGCGACAGCCGTTCACAGCTATTTGCTTCCTGGTATGCGAAACCCTTTTTGCTTTGTCTGCGGTGTCAGAGAGCCTAGAGGGCGGCACGTCCAGAGGGTCTGAGGCGTGTGGAATCAGGGACATCTTTTAAATAATGTCTCTAAGGTTGTTTGTTGAACTTGGACTTTGGATTATTTCACTCTGAATGGTCTGAAAAGTGAATACATTAGACAGAACAATGAGACCACCATTAGAGGTCTGCATTTATTCACAGCATGATTTATTTGAGTGCTACTCTACAAAAATCAAGATTTGCCAGTGAACCATTTGCAGTCCTCACTTAAACTTCATACTGTGAAGAACAAAGGCATAAACAAAAGAAGATTAATAGAGAGAATGGATGGATGCAAGTTAGTGAGCAGTGCCAGCCTGGAAGCCAGCCAGACTTTCCCCACCAATAACATTTATGCGGCGGAAAATTGGTCTGGAATCGCTCTGTTGGAAGCCAATTATGCCCCAGCACAGATCTGTCAGGCCAGTCAAATAGTCTGGGTGGGTCTTTACGCAGTGATGGACAGCGACATAGTCATACACGTCATCTGAGGGCTGCAGAGTTCAATATGTTCTGATTATAGATCTATCCAGTTGTGTGCAAAGATATTTTTTTTCTATCTTTAACAGTTGAAACATGCTTCATGATTAAATCCAAATGGTGTGTTACCAGACTCATATTGAGATAAGAAGTGAGTCAAGCCGGGGTAGAACAGTGTAGGATTGTTTGTTTCTGCAGTGAAAGCTGCATTAAACTAATGTGACAACAACTACACACAATCAGACTCCAATAACAACTGAAAACAGGAACAGACAGGAAAATATATGAAACCTAACATGACATTGTTTGGTCTTCTTTTCCCCCAGCTCTTAACTACAACTCTCCCAAAACATAGACTCATATTCTGCATAGTGCAATAAGTCATGACGTCTATCTGCCTGAAAATAACTCCCATCACTTCCATTTTTGGTATATCAAGAAATCTGCTCTGCATGCAAAGCTTTGTCGCTATGTACGTTTTATGCTAGTTTTAGGTCTCTTGGTGCTTTTAAAAAAAGCACTGATGCTCCATCTTGCTGTGTCTATGTGTGTCTTGCAGATCACAGAATAAAAAGACCGCCTTGGGGTATTCGCTTTATGTCTCAACTTCTGGCAAAGGATTCTTCTTCTTCTGCACACCGACTGTGAACCGCACACAGCAGAATACCTCGACGGAAGATAGATACAGCATAGTCAGAAAAACAAGCTCTCGCAGAAACACACACACACACACGCGCACGCACCCACAGTCTTGCTCCATGTCACCTTGCATTTCTCCAGCAGCAGCTCTTGTCACACACACAAAATGTAGAACTAAATCAGTACACACTTGGCTGTTAGACACCGAACCTGAACCAGCCACCCGGCCTGTCACCCATAAACACACTTACTCAGTCAATGAGCTGACTGAACATGCAGGATTCACAGTCACTCTTTGTTCAGGGTAAACCCGAGGCAGTGATTGAAGGGGGTGGGGAGGCAAAGTTACTGAGATGATTGGAAAATTAAAGGAGGAAAAAAAGGAAAACCAAACCAGGACATGAAAATGTTACATCAAGAGGTCTGTGACTGACATTTCCCATGGCCACGAGAAAAAGAGAGGTGACACACACATTCATTAAATAATCAAGCCAGTCATCCATGAGAGCGGGAACAACAATGACGTTGGCGGCGAGGATGAGGAAGTCTTCCCTCCCCATCTCCCTGACTTTCTGGTTTGTGTCCCAGTTTAACTAAATCCCATTAAAAAGGCTTTCATCTCACTGCACTTCATTACTGGCATAAATGCTGCGGCTCACCCCAGAGAGAGGCAGGGATTAGATGAGACGAGCTCATCTAAAATGTTACGCTCTCGAACCCCAGCAGCTTTTTTAATAAAGACACTCACTTTAAATTCTCCATATTGGATTATCCAAATAGACCCTCCAGCGCACACGGTGTCATTAAGGTCAGCCTTGTTCAGTTATGTATAGGCTTGTGTGTTTGTGTGTGTCCTTATGCCCTTGTGCGGCTGCAAAGAGGTTGCTGTACATTTCCTGTAAAAAATTACAATGAGTAGACCGACAACCCTGGAAAATCTGAAACAAATTCAGGGAAGAGTCAGGAAGAGAGGGGGAAAATAAAGAGAAGCTTTGAAGGCGTAAGCAGGGAAAGTGAAAAAAAAGAGAGAGAACTGCAGGGAGGGAGCTTGGTATTGTGTGTGTATGATTGGATGCGATGGGTCAGAGGCTTTCACACGCATTTATGAATGCTTATTTTAAGCAAAGCCCAAGCTGGGCTAATCTTTACTGCTCGCCTGAATGAGGGTGCTGATTAAAAGCTAATTATACGCTACAGATTTGGCCTCTGGTGAAGACTCTCCTGATTTGACACGGCTTGGACTACGGCCTGGGTGCATGCCTGAGGGCTTCAGCTCCAGATAGCCATGCGTGTATGTCTAGAAATCAGAGGGGACTAAGATGGATGCTGTGAAGTCTGTTTTTACAGTGGCCAAACGTAACTAAGCCATTTTACCAATACTCATGATCAAGTTGTAGATACTATGTTTGATTATTTCCTTTTTCTGCTGTACAATCCCCTCCATAACTTCAATGTTGTACTTTTTAGTCCATAATTATTTAATTTTTAAGACTTGAAAATGCTGTTTTAACACCTCTGCACGTTCACTTGAGTATTAAACTGTTAGGCCCTCTTTGTATTACTGCAATCATACGTGCAGCAATGCAGGACACAGTTCTGCAAGCGACCGTAAACCTAACCGTAGATACAAACAATGCATATAATACAAGTTAAACATTTGGCACATTTGTTTTTGCATTGCAATTTTTTTTTTACTAGTTTCACAACCTGTTTGTTTGATATGTAGTTGTATTCATGGTACACCTGCAGAGTTTTATCACCATCATCATATCATGAAATCTGCTCCTCTTTGTGTTTTTTTTTTTTTTAGTTCTTTTTTTTTTTAGTTCACCACTCTAAAACTGTTCATTTCGCATGTTTAATAATTTATTTTGTTTACTTTTCCCTGTTTCCGGCCTCTTTGGAAGTTTGTTAGTTGCAGCTTTTTGCTTTCTCACTCATTCAGTTTATCCTTCACTGCTGACAATGCTGCTAATTAGCTTTCAGCCTATTAACACTCTTCTTGGTTACTGTGAGCGCACAGTTTAAAAATGACATTTGTTTAATAAAGTTAATGTTTAGTAGTGCATATTCCATAAACTCTATCCTCAAAATGAAAATGCATTAAATATACCGTGGCCATTGTTTATGTGCTGATTATTTTACTAGATCATGGTTTATAAAATTTTTATGCCTCCATGTTGATGCAGTGACAGCATGCATCCCAAGTTTCTTTTCATCTCCTCTTTTTGATGTTTTTTTTTTTTTTTTCTCCTTCCATTTTAACGCTAAACAGCTCAACATCTGAGATGTGTTGCTGTGTCACTGGCATTCACTTTCATCCATCTCTGCAGGAACTCTCCCAGGGCCTCCCTCTGCCCTTCCTCTCCCCTAGCTGCCATTCCACCCCTCATTCACACAGACAGGGGGAGGTTAATATCTCTTATAAATGCAGCGGCCAAGAGAAGATAGAGTCACTCCTTCGCTGCCGGTTAGCATCTCGTCCTTGACATCATTACTCCTCTGGCATGTCAGTGTTCCACGCCTATGACCCTCCCGCAGGAACTAACCCCAGCACAACGCCACAATAACACATGCAGAAAACAACATGTCTCACAGCCAATTGTCCACAGGGTATTTCTTTGGCTATTTGTGTCTTGGGAAGTGTCAAACTCAGTTTGTATAACTGCTTCTTTTCTTACCAGGACGGCATAACTCATAGTGAGAATTTCAGTAAAGAGGGGCATAAAAATGCATTAGCTTTTTATCAGCTGTATAAAATGGATATTTGTTTTCTTTATGAGCTGACGAATAAATGCAGTCACGGAGGAGGGTCAGAAAGGAGCTGGCTGTAGCCTTTTCTGCCTCACTGCTGAAAATCAGCGGGTGTTGACATTTTAAGGTATCCCTTGGGTAGCAGGTTAAAAAAAAGGATCTAATAACATTAAAAAAAAATATGTGCCTTTTATGTGTGCTTCTGCTGCTGATCTGAAGGCAGAGGAGCAACAGCATGCAGCTGCTCAGGTGGGTTGTCAACAATACAGTGAGGACAACTCTTACATGCTCACCTTCGTGTCAAGGGCAAGATCATTCACAGCTACATCACACCTGGTCACTGCAGGTATATGTGTGCGAGTGTATGTGTGTGTGTGTGCAGAAGAGGGCGTGTGGAGGATTAGATGCTGCTGTATGACTGGAGGCATCTTGACAACTCCTACCTTCCTTCTCTCTAACTCTCAATTCTTTGTCCTCTTTCTCTCCAATCTCATCCCTCCCTTCCCTCCTCCTTTCCTCCTCCACCTCTCTTGCCTGTCTTTATTATTAGTGGCAGCTAGAGGCACTGGACCGGAAAATTCCCATCGAGAAACAAACCCACATCTGCATATTACAGCCCTGTTTCACGTCTGCCATGAGCGAATAAATTAATACATGAATAACAATGAAAATCAGCCATGAGTTGCCTCCCTCGCTCTCTAAATGGCATTGTGTACGTGCATGTGTGTGTACATGTGCGCGTGTTTGCATGTTTGTGCGTCAGAAGGAGTTGTTCTTGTCTCTTTTGGACATGCTTGTGAGGCAACTGGGATTATTTGCATAAAACCTCTAAGAAGTAGCGAACAGTACCGCAGGTAAGATCAGGTAGTAATAAATGTGGGGAGACAAACGGAATGAGCTTGTAAAACATCATCATGCTCTGAAAACAAAAAGTTTTTAACAAAAGTATTTCAAATGTAGGTTAACTCATTATGACACGTCCTTCTTTTCATTTCACTTTATACTTTTAGTCCATTTAGAGGATGTGTCTTGGAAAACAAATTATAAGAAGTAACTTGGGGCAAATATAAATAAAATAAAATTCTTTTGATTTTTCTTTTTCTTAAAAAAAAATCAAACATAATAAATGTTTTCTGTGTGAAATAGAGTAACAAGTCTACTGTGAAGCTACTGTCATCTAACCCAGCAAGATGTCAATTTGTGCGTTTGTTAGTGCACCCTACGTACCCTCCTCCCACCCCTTCGCTCTCCTCTCATTCCGCCTAGTTTACATCTGTTTCCAAAAGCTTGTCTACTTCAGTTTCGTGTACGACACAGCCAGGGTCTCTGGAGGTCCCCTACACGACGGCGCACTAACAAACGCGCCAACACTGTCAGATTACTTTGCTGCTGCTTCCGCTCATTCGATGTGATTCAAGGACTCTCATGAGATTAGATCAAGACCCAAAAAAAAAATGATGCCCTAATATACCAGCGCTGGCAAACAAAAACTTGGTGACCCTGCCTCTGGTATCCTATAGTGAATTGCTAGTGCTGGCGAGGCGAGGCCGTGGATGTGAATGATGAGAGGTACTGTACTTGTGAACTTTGGGAACTGTGGAGGCAGAGCAAACTTTCAGGGGCCATACATCATGTGTCCATTAGCAGACAGCTCTGCCTCGCTCTGTAAATGACAGTGTTTGTCTACGTCTGCTTCTCACCGTCTCTCTCACACACCAGACACTCTCTCTGTTCAAGCCAGCCTCTCCGTCTCTTTCCTAATCTTAAACCCTTTCCTCTATCTCAGCCTTGCTGATGTGATTCTTCCCCTCTCAGAAACTCCATCTGCCCTGTTCCTCTCCCTCACCCACTTTATCCCCTTCCATCTTCCTTTTATTCCTGCCTACCTTTTCCCTCTCTAACCTCCATTCCTCCCCTTAGATACGGCTCGTAATATGTCACTCTGCTGTAATTTAGCCCTTCCAAAAGCCTGTAATGATGGGGATCAGTGGATGGCTAAGGTGGAGGGAGGTTAAAGGGAATCTTCTCTGCCCAGAGAGAAAGCTTTCATGAGCCTTTTTTGCAATGAGCCACCGGGGGAGGAGGGCATGGTGAAAGAGAAAGACAGAGGCCCATCAGGTCACACTGTACATTTGCTGTTTCTATATCAAATATACTGAGCAGAAAAAAAGGATCTCTCCATGATGTGCACGTACACACTTATGCAACGCTTGTGTGGAAATAAAAAAAAATTATAATTTAAACTCTTTTTGGAGGGTAAAAAGATAGATACACTGCGTCAGAAAGAGAGACAGAAAGAGAAAAGAAAGGTCATGCTGGATGACCAAATTGACAAAATACTGTGGAAACTGCCTGATATTTTCTGACATTTAGCAAACTGGCAAACAGTTCAGCTCATCTAGCAGATATGTCTGCGGCAGCTGTGGCAATATACGTATTGTGTATGAGACAGGCCAGATAAGGGCTGATAGTGAGATTTGCTTGGCCTTCTACACAGACAGAGCCGGTCGACCTGTCAGAATCCGGGTAAACACAGACACTGGGGCTTTTTTTGAGAGACGTGCCCCCTTTTTCTGTGGCCTTACAGTATATGCACCACGGCTCATGTTTCCTGCTCCACTGGGCCTCTCGTGATGGCCTGGTATGCCCCTCAACCTTTTCCCACAGAGTGAACTGCTGTCACACAGAGGGGCTGTACCCTGGGGCAAAGTGGAGAACGGGGAGAGAGAAGGACAGCGAGTAGGGGATTGAAGGTGAAGACTTGGGAACAAAGTGCAAGACTCCACAGCCACATCACATTTCACACACCAGGTAAAGACAGCACAGGGAAGAAAGCACAATTAGAAAGAATATAAAGTAACTGAATGCAACCTCAAACACACCCTCACTGGCCTCTGAGTGATTTGCATTTCACATTTGATGTCTAATTTATTTAAATAAATGCTTCCTGGAATTAGACACAACAACCAACCAGCAGCAACAGTCACCATTTACAAGAATCAGAACAGACAGTAAGGTCACCGGAGAAACACCGCACACAGACAGCAGCTGCACATGTACGTATGTCCAAAGGCATAGAGAGAGAAGTCATTTCACTCTGCTGGGGAAGAGAAATAGGAAAAGGCAGCACAAAAATAAAAATGCAGATGTGCAAATGCATTCATGCAGGAAAATCCTTGCCTTTAATCCAATTATTCACGCTTTATTAAAACAGAGCCAGAGAGATAGAGTCAGACAGAGACCACGACGAGGAGTCAGAGACATTACAAAGACATACACTCACACATACATCCTGCACAAATATGTACAAATCAAAAGAAAGAGAGACAAGAAGGACCAGAGGGGGGAAAAAATAATAATGCAAGTTGATGAGCACGTCCGCACATTTATGCCTCCTAACAAAGCTAAGGGAGATCAACACAACAGACAACACAAACAAGGATAACATGACCAAACAGTGCGTTGTCAGACCGCTGGGTCATTTCAGGCAAGGCTTGCAGTTCACTCTACCATTCCCTAATCTCCCCTCTCTCTCTCTCTCTCTCTCTCTCTCTCTTTCTCACCCTTCCATCATCATTTGATGATCTCCTCTGAAAGAGAAGGTGATTTATGGCATCACACAATGCAGCACATGTGTGTCAGTGAGAGAGGATTTGAGCAAAGTGCGCGAGCGCACATGCACGAGGCTTTTCTGTTAGGGCCAGTTTTAATGTTTAAGTGGGCGTACTTGGCCAAAATTAATAACAATGCTAATTATAAAGGATTAAGGTCCGTCTCATACCAGAGACCGGACTCTCTGATGGTAGGTCAGCAGAAGGCCTTTCACCTCATCTACAGAACAGGCAGGGGAAACGGAGCAGGCAGGGTTTCATGCTCATACTATATGTGCCCAACAGCTACAAGCACACCCAAAATAAAACAGTTGAAAACAAGAGTGTATGGATAGCACAGTAAATTCAAGACATGTCAGATTCTGAATGTTCAGTTAATAGACTTTTGCATTGAAATAACTTGACATCAGCAACAAAAATATAATTATGATGCTCTAAACATAACTTTGAGTCTAGTACTTTCAGGTCTCTGAAACATTTCCAATTGAATAAACAAGACTTTATTTAGAATTTCTCTTCCTAATAAGACACGGGACTTGACTTACTTAGATCAATTTGAGACTTAACTTGGACTATGTGATTGTCATCTCTTATGGACCATTTTTACAAAGAAAGATAATAATTAAAGGTTTCATTGAGAATCTTAATCTTCTGTCTTCACAATGCTTGAAATGTTTTTTTTCAAAAACACATCTGTTAAATATACAATGACATATCTGTAAAACATCTATGGGCTCTATGAGTTTTTGCAAAGAAAATTTTGACGTGGCAGTGAAATATTGTTGTTTTTTTAAAGGACAGCATGAAATATAGCCAGGATTAGGAGTCATAAGAACCATGAGAACCAGTGAAATATTAAAAAGCTGTTTTACAAATTTGCTTTCTTACATCTTTAGGAAACCAATTTCCAATTTCAGCTAAAAAAAAAAATAGGTCAGCTAGTATTCACTATGATTTTTTTTTTTTAAATAATGTTATGAAACATTATTATAAAAATGGCCACTTAATTGCATAGATTAGCACTTGATCTCACACTGTCACACAAACATCAAACTCCTTCTCTCCATCCAGATCCGTCAACCAGCCTCTTTACATATTATCCTCTGTGATAGCAGAGTGAAATCTCTTAATCGCAGACACATTCACATTGTGGTAGGACTGGCTGCTCCACATGTCCAGCATCGATGCCAGGAGGAGGGAGAGAAGAAGAAGGAGAAGAGAGAGGTAGGAGGGGAGACAAGAGAAAAAAAAGAGCCTGGACCCACTGTCAGCTCAGTGGAGCAGAGAGGGAGGGAAACACACATGGACAAGGAGATGACTCACTGGGAGAAACACACACATATGCAAACACACAGAGAGTTAAATTGTTTTATTTATTCTTATTCACAGCACCCATAAACCTATAATCATCCATACCATGCACAGATGTCTCACTGTACATACGTGGGCTGACATAAACACAGATGCACCGAAGCATGTATTTATGTTTCGCCAGCACGAGTTACAGACTCCGTAGCATTTAAGAATCCTAAAAATATCTGAACTAGGCAAGCCGGATGCGCACACACATGCACAGACACACAAACACGGCAGAGGATCTGTGGTGGAGCTGAGGACACAGCAGGGCTGGCTGCCTGGGGGAGGCAGCAGAAGGTGAGCAGAGATAAGGCCGTGTGATTGTGACTGCATGTCAGAGAGAATCTGCACACCACAACAGTTCAGCATGCCCCACTCCTCACACACACAAACACTACTCAAGACGACACAAACGCACACCCACAAACTTTTATATATGCAGTCTGCACCTCACCTGCAGCAATGTACCTAAACTGGGAATTTAGACTGCACAACACATGACCTGCGTGCATGATTTTGGGGCATTTGGTACTGTAGAATGTAGGACGCTTGATCCATGCTCCGTTGCGTCCAAATACCCTGACACTCCAGCCTCAATGAAACTAGAGACAACAAGATCCAAATCATCAAAAACTTTGTAAAACGGCATATCCTCCCTGCACAGAAACATGTGTGTATTCAGACAACTGATCAGTCTATACTGATCAAAATTGAGGAGACACACCTGAAGGACGCAAACTGCAAATTTATCAAGCATATGTGTGATTTAAAAAAACATTGCATTGTTTTTAAGTGAGAAAATGTGAAGTTAAGAAAAAGAGAATCCCTCCATGAGATTGTGAACGTTCTGCTTTAAATGGTACCACTCTATGTCCACGTGATGTCGTATTTCAGAAAAAGCATAGCAAAATAGTGATCAGTCATGACTATGGTTTACATTCATGCTATATGGAAACACTGAATTAAATAAACATTTGCTTCAAATATTTTTTTTTTTTAAAAAATACCAATGAAATGTTTTGGCAAATCTGTAATAAAATATCAGTAATTTTATCTCCACAGTCAGACACTGGGATATCTGCAGTGGCTTGTAGGAAGATGCAATATGATTCTGAACATGCGTCACAATTCACATAGTTTACAAGGTTCTTGCTTAATTCCTTAGGGAGAAAAGACAAAAAAACACCTTGACTTAAGTGATCCCTGGAGGACAATACGTGATCACCGACTTACAGTTAATGTAATTCAGTATTTCCAACACAATGGAGGCATGTGAGCCATTCACTACTAAAGACTTCTACATAAGGACTCAAGGCCACCGAGAGAGAATCATCTGTCCTAGTTTCATACTAGCCAGTGTCATAAAATATTTTCTTAATTGTAACCGCCTCAAGCCTTCACTTTTACATTTTCCTGTATCACATGTCCAAATATGTCCAAAAACAGTCTTTATCCAGTAACTAAAATAGTGACACGTTCTAAATGCTATTTTAATGTGACGAAAAGGCCCAAATGCCCTCAGCAATCAGGTCCTGGGTGAGGTCCAGGCTGGCCAGCTTTCCTGCACTACCTAATTATGGCAAAAAGTCACACACAAAAAAAAAGAAACTGCATCATCCTCTGTTGATTATGGGATTAAAACTAGATTTAAACTCACAAAAAATTATCATCTCCTTTCATTTCTTCAAGACAAATAATGTAATATTTGTCTTCAGGACAAATGTTCCAGCAGCACGGACGGTAACACGGTACTGTTCTACTGTCTAACGTGTGTTGATGGAACAGTGTGCTGCTCAGGAATATCTTCACAAGTCCCTGAGCTATCATGGAAATTTAACAGTTTTTAATTATTGGGAATAAACAAGCCTGTACCTCCTCAAGCATCAGTGCATCGCTGCCAAAGTAATATCTTTTCACGGCATGATAACTGACCTCAGAGATTTACCAGTGAGTGGGAGCAACGCAGGAGCCAATCCAAACAAAGGACAGACCACTCCTATTCGACCATTGTATGTATTTCTAGAGGGCAGACACTGTGTAGGAGCAAAAACCTGCAGTGACCACAATTACCATGACAAGAACAAAATGAGCAACCTTTTAAAAGTGTGACCTGTCTGTCTTAATAGACAGATCAACTTGTCGATGTGTTTAAACTTGTCCAACTTCAGTTTATGTCTAATCATTTAAATCTATATACAGTATGTATTTTCTTTTTTTGCAGTGGTATGTGAGCTTACCGTCCGCCTGCATGCTTTGCTTGTGCTGTTTTAATTGTTTCATGCGAGTACTGAGCATGTGCATTACTTTATCAAAGCTGAAGAAAGAGCAAAAGAGAGTGCGGGAGTGTGAACGAGGCAAACTTAACCGGAGGACTGATTCCCCTGCAGCAGGCTCCTAAACAAGTCTGTGACTGGAATGACAAAATGTCCAACTTTACTCCAGCCGCTTCACTCCCAGAAACACAGCCATCAAACACAACCAGCACTTAATTAGCTTCTCACTTGGTGACTTCACTCAGTTCTGCTTCACTTGCGTGCGTGCATGTGTGTGTTTGTGTCCTCAGCCCAAGGCTCTGTCTGAACACATTTCAGCAAATAGAATCCAATTTGTTTAACTTCTATTGAATACAAGCACAGGAGATTGGCACGAAGAGGCTGGTGACAGTGTACTGAGAACATGGTGTGGCATTCTGTTAATCTGATCCTATTGTGCCAGACAGTATTACGAAGTCCAATAGCAGAGTACTTTATCCAACTTTTGTTCCTTATTTACACCTTAAATTGCAATGTAAACCAAACAAATGGTCGGTCGAGCAGCACTTCAGGCCTACCTGTGTCGTTTGGCATCTTGCCATTGCTGATCTGCTTGAGTCTCTTCTGGTGGGATTTGCCATTGTAGTGGATCTGGGCCTGTGCAGCTGAGTTGAGTTGGATGTTGCAGACCTCACACAATGTGTAACTCCGCTGCTTCCTCTCCCTTTTAGGTCTGTGAAGTGCAGAATGCAGGGCGCCCCCTGGTGATTCCTCATCCGGTACTGCGCCCTCATCCTGGATGTCGCAGCAAGTCTCGCTGTCCATTTGCACTCCCAGCCCAGCGCCGAGCCCCCTCCTATCCAGCTCAGGGTTTAGCAATGACGGGCTGAAAGGACGTTTCATACCTGTGATAAAAGAAAAGGGCAGGAGGGAGATAAATATAAAAGGAAGAACAACATTGCACCTCGGATATGCCCAGGTTAGCATCTCGACTACAGCATGCCTTATTGTTCCTTCACTTTCTGAAGAAGCCCACTGTTTACATGTGCAACACAGCATGGAAGAGAGTGAGGCGGTTAAGTGCTGTATCCTGTGCATGGAGGTATCATTTTTCCCAGCCTGGCTTGACCTGGTTCACGCAGCATACAAAGGCACCCTGTTAAAGCCTGATAGCTGCCGTGGACGTAGAGGCAAAAATACCCCTCATTTCCAAAGCTTTGTGGAGGAGCGTGTGGAATCTGACCTCACACGCCATGCAGGGCGTAGCCATGCTTGTCGGCACCCTCCGAGCACTGACACCTGCTCTATATGCACACATTCATGAAGACATTAGGAAACTGAAAAGAACGTCTGGGCACAAATTCACACAAACTCAAACCGCGAAGACCCAAAGTCCAAGTGGCGGTGGTCCCGGGGAGCAACGAGGCACCACTTGGGGGAGACAGAGTGCTGCAGTGTGGCTCTCTGAAGCCCCTCTGTCAAGCTGTTTCACTTGTGATGACTGCGAGCCTGCTTGCTGTCTGCGCACCCCTGCGAGCCAAAATGCTACAGCAGTAGCCTCTGTGGAGGATCTCAGCCAAGCAGTGCCTGGATCAGACAGGCAAGCCGGAAACAACTGGGAGTCCAGGACTTATGAAACCTGTCTGACCATGTCTGCTGACAATACAGCTCAAATTAGAAAAGCAACTGCGTCAAATACACGAGTATATGGAATGCAAACACTTTTTCCCACATGAGCTATCACGGTACCAAAGCTGTCCGCTGTATGTGGGGGACGTGGGTCAAAACAGTAGAGCAGGAAGGTGATATTTAAAGCACCTAGTGAGATTTCCTTTTCATGCAGAGCACAATGGTCAAAAAAGACAGAGCCATCCCAGGATATACTATCGAAGAGAAGAGCTGTTTGTTTTATATGCAGCTACTGTCTCTATAAATAAATGAAAAGGTAGGTCTACAGTAGCTCTGCGAAGGATTGAGACATCATTGGAAAAAGTCCCTGAAATACACCCAGCTGTGCATTTACGCTGCTGGCTTTTTGCCTTCGCCTGGAGTTATTTACGAAAACACCAAAACCGCTCCAACACACACACACACACACCCACACACACACATACAGATACACCAAAGTAAAGTTGGGTCTGTGATGCATACATACCTACATGGATGAAAAAAGTCTGAGATACACACACACACACACACACACAAAAACACACACACAGCGCTCAAAAACACATTAGAGCGAGCAGCCTCCATGAAAGCTGCTATTCACATTGCCAATCTGGGAGCACTCAAGAGGCTCCATCAGATGTTTTCTCAAAAGCTTTGAGCAATGCTGCTCCCTGGCACTGAATGAAAAAAACCCTCTGTAGTCCTCAACCACGCAACATCCTCACACTGCTGCCAAACAATTTAGCTAGCCACCCCAAATTATCATGGTTGTAAAAACAAAAAGTCGTATGGAGTAGCTATATAAAATAACATACAGAGCATATCACATCCCTCCGACCTCTATCACAACCTTACATCAAGAGACAGTTTTGTATTCGGCATAAAACAAGACAGATAATAGGTAGATGATATTTTATTAATCCCAAACTGGGAAATTTCAGCGTTGCAGCAGCAATGTACAGACACTCAGCACACCATACATAATCTATAAAGGTAGAGAAATCTATATATACACCAAATCCTAAAGTTCCAGTATAACAGGGTTTTAGAAGATCCATTATTCTTAAAGAAAATAGTGGATATTGACCTCATGCTTGCCATTATATAGAGACCAGTCTGGCACAGATTGAAAAAAAAAAAGGTACATTTGGACGGCAGCTGTGATAATTCTGCAATTTAATTCAGATTAAATAAAGCTAATATACAGCTGTGTAGTTCCAATTTAATGGTCATTTTAAAGTCTATGTGTATGTTATACATGTGGGGATTTGTGTCGACTTCATTTTCATGTAACACAGCTTTTATAAAGTTTGTTGTGCTCTGTTCAAATGGAATGCTTACTCTCATACTCCTCTGCTGTTTTTTTTTTTTCACTTCATCTATAATTGATAAGTTGGGCTGCAGGATGTTGTTGGATGTTGTTAACTAGAAACACGATCACATACCACGTCTGAGGGCATCTCTCAGGGTGTCTGTAATGTCATTAATGTTCTGGTACAGGAGAGTGGGCAGGAAAACAAATTCTGTGTATATTAGCTGAGAATCCTCCTGCTGGATGATGGAGGCTCACCAACACCAAAAGGTTTATGTAACCTTCACCTGTGAGTATGTGAGTGTGTTTGCACTAAATGACCTGCAGAGACTTAAAAGATTCTTTCAGCTCAAGGTAAAAGCTGCGTGAGATAAGAGCCCATGCTGTGTCCACACACAGAGATGTGTAGGCTGAGACAGGACAGGAGATTGTCAGGGGTAACCCTGAAAGAGGAGACTCTGCCAGCCTTGCCATGCCTGCTGTTCCGCTGTCTGATGCACACCCTCCTCCCTTGTCACATGGGAACCATCAGTCACTGCTGCGATCTTGCTGAAAGACCCAGGCTCACCCAGCACAGCAGCCCAGCAATAAAAACTCTATTTATGATCTTACGTCCGCTGCTCTCTGATCCTGAAATACGATCGCACTTTCCCCAACTTAAACTAGCTCCAACCATCGGCCCACCTCAGAGAGCACCCCCACCCATACACTGTGACCACAGCTAGCATTGGGGATTTTGGCTCGTCCGGCTTCAGACAGAAACTGGCCTCCAGATGGACCAGTGCAAACACTGCAGGCATGTTAGCAGGTCCTCTGAGGGGGAGACACCAACAACAAGCGCAAGCCAACTGGAGGCACACAGATCACATGACCGCATCCGGCACAAACTGTCAAAGACGCGAGTGCATGTGTACGCTATTCACATACACATGCATGTGTACACTGTCACAACAGCAAACATAAGCTGCCCTTGGATTCTGTCAACAAGGAGTCAGCAATTCACCAAACAAGCACAATTTGTAAATACACCAGACATTAATTAAATACCTTCTCTACTGACCAGAAAACATGGACCAAGCTCAACAATAAAAAGAAAACTAAATCCTATGAAGCTACAAGTATTGCAGTAGCCAGAACACAGACACTGCATAAACTAATTAAGGCAAGTAAAACAAATGTCCATGCACAAAAAAAGAAAAGGAAGTATAATGAACAGACTCCTGACCAAACACTCAAATGTGAAATATCAATAGTTAGCATTCCTTACCACTGAACAACCCTTACAGCGAAGACTGTAAGCTGTATGACTGCGGGCTAGGATTATCTGTTTTCCTGGCTGACATGTATCAGACGAATAAGGTTCAAAATGCTCCTGCCAATCAACCAGGGCTCAGGACATTTACTACATCAGGTCAGTCATGGCAGAGGGGCAGAAAGAGACACATGGAAAGAGAGAGAAGGAGCGCCTGATGAAGGGAGAATAAAGGCTCTTGTATAATTGGCATCATCAAAGTATCATTACTGTCATCACGACTGTATTGTCATTACTGAGCAGGCCTGATGTCTTTGAAACTCCACGTCTTTGTGCCTAGTGCATCAACGTTGATTACGTAAAGTCCAGGCTACAGTCCTCTAATGAGTCTAATTATACAGGAATCAGTGCCGAGCTCATTGAAGAAGAAGCTTCAACTGTAGCATGGCTGGTTAAGGAGTCGAAAGCTAGGACAGAGTGTTTGCAGTCCCTATCACCCCAAGCCCAAGCCCGAGAGTAAATAAAAAGCAGTGGCACATAAATTGATGTGTTTTCTCTAATCTTTGTTTGCAGCAGTTCTTTGGCAGCGCACAAGGAGGGCATTTGTTCACTGCGTGAGTGTGTGCTTGTTTGCTTGAGCATGTGCACGCCTTTGTGTCCTGGCAAAATGAAATTGCTTCACTGGGGGAATTCATACATGGCCACACTGATCCCATCGACGGTTTCATTTGTGCGAGAATGTGTGTGTTTACTCCTGTGCAGGTGGGCATCCACATTAATAATGTTAGATAGACATGATAAACAGGTGACTTTTGATGAAACACAGTGGCTCATAAAGGCACATCTGGGATCAACACACACGCACTGACAAATTGCAAAGGTTAACAATATTAAAGACATCCATATTGTAAATTTCTCTGTAGGAGCTTATGGTATATGGAGATGATGTGTCAACGTGTGGTACTTAATAGCAGTGGTTTTCACTTATTGAGCACCAGTTCTTTGAATTTGTTCAGTTGAGTTGATGAGGCTAACTATACTGAAGAGATGGACCTTTTCAACTACTTACTTTTAGCTATTTGGTTTCAGTTTGTGCTTTAGAAAAATGGTGTTCAGGGATTATAAGTGATGCGGGTATGTGTCTTGTCCAAGGAGCTACCAAATCTAGTTGTTTATTGCGACAACAGAAAGATGACTTTCCTTGTATTCTTGGATAGCTGCAGAATTACCTGTTGGAGTATAATACCGCTTTGGGAATTACTGCTTGAAAGCATAGAGACATGCTTCACTAAAATTTCAATGAACAGCACACGTTTGGGGGATGTCATATGTCTTGAATATTACTTGGAATATTGTCTCGTTTATTACAACTTATTTTGAATATATTAAGAACAGAAACTACACAATAAACTGATGCATAGTCAATTGCTTCTAAGGTATCTCATATTGGCAACCCATCAAATAGTTGGCAACAAAAACACAAATGATTAAATGACTGGCATCCCCATTCCCAGAAATGCTGTCAGGCTATAGCTGAGATTTAAACTGTATATGACACTTTAGTTAGGATGGAGTTATTATTTGCTGCTTATCCCACAGCAATGTTGATACCCAGGTGAAGCCAAGCAATTTGCGGGACTGTTGGAGTTTACTTTGAAATGTCTTGGGCTATTTTTGCTTTCCATGCTGGAGGAATCAATCTCTCTTCTTCATCGCTCTCTCCTTTGCATATTCTGAGATGGATATATTTTCACATCTTCATAGGCGACCACCACATACTAATGTGTGCCGAACGGTCTCAGATTGTACGAAAGGCAGACTTTCTGTCTTGTTCACTGCATGTGATTGTATGAAAGGGTATGATTCTAATTGATATGTATCTGTTTGCATGTAAATCGATTCTTGTAACAGTGTTTCTAAAGATTAAAGAAAACACATTTGTTGAATTTACATATTCTGGTATGGACCGTGGGCATTCATGACAACACAATAGACTACAATAAACAAATGCACCATTCTATATGAATGGCAATCATTACTTACCTTCTTTTGATGTAAGAAATTATTCAGAACAGAGGCACTGAACATAAACAAGATATCCCACAGAGCGAAATGGATTAAAGAAAGATGGAAAGGGAATACTTCAGCTTTTCTTCCTACAGCTGCATTTCTCAAGTGATGTTTAATTCTTTTAGATTTGAATGAAATTTTTACTACTTTAAAATACTGGAATAAATGGAGGTGTTAAGAAGAGCATGCCTTATTTAGCAGTACATCTTTCAAAGGAAGAGAAGAAGAAAGAAGAAACATCTGCTCATCAGTTTTATTGTACTCTATCTTGAACATACATAGCTTGAGCACTCTTTATTAAACCTTAATAAATAATCTTAACATTGTATTTAAAGCTAGTTCTATGCCAGACTTTTTTTTAACTGTTTATTATTAAATGATATATTCCTCTTCCTTTGTTGGTGCCATGTGCCCAATCAAACCAAGGACAATCTGATGCCAAACACCAGGTTTTACAATTTCCCAAAAGCATACAACCACTGCAGTGAAAAGGCTGACTCCATCTACTGTGGTCCTATTCATTTCTCAACCACAAAAAAACAGAGCAGTCCAGTTTTTGCACTCCTATTCAAACATCCGTCTGTCTCAAGTGTTCTAAAGTTAGCCGAAGCAAGAAAACAGGCCCGTATTCCCCTTGTTCACATTTCACCACAAACTCAACTGGGGAACTGCCCAACACGAGTAACCACAGACGCTGGGAGAGGTTCCATACAACACTAGATATACTTAGACACGGACAAACCCACGCTCAGCCACAGTCACAATACACACACACACACACACACTGCACAGTCAACCATCTGCGCACACTCCCAAACGAGGAGACACAATCTTTATTTCCCTGGAGGGCAAACATTTTGGATGGCAATTTGTCCAAAGACCTAAGAGGTGTTTATTTTACAACCTGCTTTGGCCAGAGCCTTCAGCCTCTTGTCAGTTTTTCAGCAAACATCTGACACCATCTGTAACAGCTAAATAACACGAGAGTTGCAGCATTGTGGAAGCAACAGCAATATTTGGAGCGTGTGCTGCTTAAGTTCTCCCAAGCCAGGAATAAAACGAATGAATTGGTAGTCTTCATCCCGTGAGGCATCTGTTGACTAAGGTGTGACACAAAAAAGCTGGCAGTTTGAGTGCCATGCCAGCTTTGTTTGACAGAGGTACTCCAGAATCAGAAATAGCATCAAGGACATTTGCCACCGCTGGCTTAAACATCCACGGTTGAGAGAATTATTCGACTTGCGTTGGCTTCCCCTTCGCTCACTTGTACTACAAATCACGCCAGAAAAAGCAGCCCATCAGCACCAAGGACGACCTCGAATGTAGTTTTTCCATTCATTTTAACCATAAAGGTCATAAATTTACAGTCAGATTATCAGCCTCAAGGTGCAGACAGTGATGTGTGCTCTGTCAGAAGTCTGGAGAAAAGGATTAGTTCAGAGCTGACTAGACATAGATTTTGCCAGGCAAGTATATGGATTTTTGCTCTAAGATAAGAAACTAATCCTGCATATATTTAAAAATGATGAGTAAGAATGACACACACAAACACCAATGCAATTTAATATGCTCCAATAGTTAGCTGTACAGCCTGCACCAGCTCCTATACTCCTGCAGCATGTAATCTCCCACATAGCTTGTGTGACAAACATCGCGTGCACACTCTGGACAGGGAAGAGGCAGTTCTCGCCTGGATGGCATGACTGATGGAGATGGGAGGAAACAGATTGCCTACAGCAGAAAGAAGAGGATTAAGGAGGATGGAATTTGGACACAGGTGCAGTGTGTTGCCGTTTTGCATACTACTGAGATTAAGCTCTTAAATGCCTCTTAAGAAACTTCCTCCGCTGTGCGCGCCTTCTCGCACGCACGAAAACAAATACTCCAACACGTGCTCCTCCGTCCGTGTAAACATGTTATTCCACTAATGTATTTTTCAAGTGGGCAGGTGATTTTAAGTCCTTAAATAAAAAGTACGCCACAGTGAATCAGCAGGCATCTGTGGCAGGAATAACTCCTGGTCTGCTTCGCTTCAAGGGAGAGAGAAAATATGTGGGGCAGACATTCTCTCATACAGCTTCTTATAAAACATGAATAACTGAGGAATCCATGGTGTTTTGACCACAGGTTATTTAGACAACGGTGACCAAAACACTCCTCGGCTGGCAGAGAAATATGGAGACAGTTATGGGTTCCCGCTGGCATAACATTAATACAATCTTGACGGTCTTTTGAATCTGTCACTGCAGGTGCTTTTATAGTGGCCATCTTTACCTTACAGGATTAAGATGTTACAACCTAAGAAACGAACGTGTCACCTGAGTTGACTTATGCTGGTTGAGTCTTGAATTTGGCTAAAGTTTTGCTCACAGGTTGTGTTTAATGCGATTATTTTATTCTACAGTTCCTTTTCAGAGGACACTACTGTGGAATGTGTGCATGTGCGGGATAAAGATCAAGCCAAAGCTATTCTGCAAACTGAATGATGTAGGACATACATTCATTTTAGAATCCTTTTTATTGTGTTATAAAACAGTAGCCATTTCAGTGCCATAAAAAATCGATTAAGATGGCACAAAGCAGAGGGACAAAGACCTGACACCAGTTTAAATCCATATATTCTCTTTAAAGGAAACACTTTACTTAGATGTCTGTAGCAACATTACAGAAGGTGACTCTGCACTGGGGCTTTATGCCTAGCTTGCAAATGATATCATGAGACAATGACTATTTCCGTAATGCTGTATTAATTCCCCTTTTACACTGAATTTGTGTTGTTTCAAACGATCATCAAGAGAAACTGAACAGTATCACTGTAGGACATTGGCATTTTGATGTCTTTAACTTAAATGCATTCCTGCACTTATATTTTCGACACTTTCATTTTACTCTTTTATACATCATGACAAGGACCTTAGTGTTTCCCTAAGCAGTCCCACCATGTAACAGACATCATGCATCAATCCTGACAACCAGCTGCAGCCCCACTTGCCCTGCCCTCCCCTTTTCTCCTTGTTATGCTGCAAACATTGACATACTTTTAAAATTGCAAAAAAATGTCGCGCAGTGATTGACGGACACTCTATTTCTCGCCTCTGGCAGTAAAAACTTTCTAAACTGCCAGATTCAAGCTGTCTCACTTTCCTCAGCATTTCCTATCACTGGCTCTTCGAGAGGGGAGGCTCCTTTGATGACTCCAGTGCTGTATGGCTTACAAGCTTTGTTAATGAGCTGCTTCTTTTCATCGGTGTGGTGTGTTTGGGCCCAGTTGGGGAGAGTTGTAATTACTGTGAGGATTTGATTGCATTAGCTTCATCCCTACCTGCCGTTAATGACATTAGTTCTGTAGGAGGAAATTCATTAGACACAGAGAGCTGAGTCGGTCTCCCTCACATACTGTTAGACACACTGACAAATTGCCTGCTGCGCTGTAAACAAATGCAATTTGGTGAGACTGCCGTTTCTGTAACAAGCACACAAACATCCAGGCAACTTTACGTTACTGCAAGTGGCATCAAAAGTTGAAGAGCTATATATCTTCTCTGCCTTAACATGGAGGTTATGTGTTCAAATGAGCTACACTACATAAAACCAAACGCATACACATTCGCACAGATGAATGGACACACACTCACCATCAGCGCGACAGGAAGTGGTCTCTTAGGAACAACCAAAGGCAGAGCTGTCCCAATAAAGGGAGATAAAGAGCACTAAGGCTTCTGGTGAAATGCTGTTTCAGCATGTGGGTAAGCGAGTGTGATTCAGCTGCACATGTCTATCTGTGCGTGTGTGTGCTGTGGTATCTAAGAGTGAGTATCCAACTGTATTATCCAGGGATCAGTTATGAGGTTGATGCTGGCATGCAAGCTGTCCTTGCCAATAAGCTGGATCCATCAGTCCATGTCACACTTCCAGTGCCAGCTCTGATAAGAGAAAGGATTACCTACCCAGAACTGAGAATAGTTTTTATTTATGTTGCCATGCTACTCAAGGGACACGCACACAGAGCAGACTCACTCTAGACATTTACATTTTTACCCATCATGCAGTACCACACGGGAGACCTATGAAGAAATATTATTCTCCCACTCAACTGGTAGATGATATGCAAATGCTTTTTTTCCCCACATTCATTGACATGATTTCTGACTGACTTTTGAATATTCACCAGCTGGCTATCAATGTGCCGTTATGGGCAGGGCACATGTGAAGTGGATTAATCAGAGCTTTTTTCTCAGAGAATTACTGTGTTGTCACTGTAGACAATGAGAACAGAGATGCAGGACAAAAAACAAACAAACAAAAAAAAATAAAACTCAACAATGAGAGCTTCGGATGAAATAAAAGACTTCCTAGAGCTGATTGTGGAGCTGGCCGATGATGCTCAGTGGGTGTGTGTCTATGAGCAGTGGATTTCACATTATAGCATCATTTGACCATTTTTATTTAACGTTGAGCAGTGTGGCTTCGAAGAAATGTCTTTAAATCAGCATAATACTTCAACTTCCAACTTCAAAACACAGTGACATTTAAAAACAATTTAAACGATAATTCTACTTACACTTGATGGTAAGTTTCATTAAGCAGTTTCATTAAGCAGCAAAGATGTCTGACCACTTAAAATAGGCTTTGCCTACAACATCCCAGAAAATCTTACCTAGACATACATGTAGTCCGCCACTTTAACCACTTCAGCAGAGAGAAAAGTGTAGTATTACAGCCTTGAGTACCCTCTGAAACAAGTTTGACAGTCTAATCAAAGCACTGCTTTCAATGATTGACCTTTAATTCTTAAATAAATACAGCCCAATAAACTGAAACTAAACATTAGGAGTTAAGTATTTTCTCTGAGCAGTGTGAGAGACAAATAGGTGAGGGGTGAACAATGTTGTAAAACGCCTGGATAAAACGTAGTGACGCACACAGTCCCCTTTGAGTTCAGTTCAGAAGAACCTTTAAACACATTAACACTAGCCACTGCCAAAGAGCTCCCACAGAGCACACATCACCATTCATCTTACTTACCACAAAGACACACATGGCTCTCATACCATAATCATCTCATCTAATTCTCATCTAGGTTTAACTAATCCATGTCAATGGCTATATTAGAGTAAACAAAGGAACTGCTGGCAGCTGCAGAGATTGCATATTTAAACTTTTTTTTTCTCAACAAAGAATTAGCAGGGTTACCTTAAATTATTTCATTTTAGAAGAACAACAAAGTCAATTTAAAACACATCTGATCCTATTTTGATTTATGTTGCCATTTTATGCACTGACTGTCCATTTATTAACACTACAGTTCATTTTAAGGAGTAGATGTCACTCTTTCTGGAACTCCTTTTGCTGCCCTGTGTGTATGATTCATAGGTATGGCAGGAATTCTAATGAGTACTATGCATCTAACATTTGTGAGAAAGTGATTGAGCCTGTGCTGTGTAGTAATGTGGCATTCTTAGTGTGATCGACAAAGTCAGAGAAATCAGAGTGAGGTTAACGTCGAACTAGTGAGACCTTTGAACTCCGTGGGCCCGTTAATTTGCCCCTTAACATTCCTCCACACGCCGTGACTAGGTCTGTTTCTGAACAGCTGAACATCACCTCCAGCTCCCTTGGCTTGCCACAGCATACACCGTTTCTGCCTGTGAGTGGGTTGCCAATTTCCTGTCTGAAGTGAGAAGGTCAAGGCACCTGCTAAGACTAGGGTCAGAGTAGACTCATGAGGAAAAACTTTGCAGCATGAAATGATGAAGTGCTAAAAGTGCCAGCTGTATTTCTACATAACACTGTTCACCAGCAAACACACCCTCCCTCCTCCCTTTTTGCAGTTGCTGGCACATCTTTCCCTTTTCTACAAGCACGTAAGAGACCCCGAGGAACCTATTAACACTGTTAAAGTAGGCTAATTATGTAGCAGACATTTTCAACGCACAAGTGTGTGTGTGTGTGTGTGTGTGTGTGCGTGAAACCAGCTTGTGTGAGGAAGCATGATTGCCTGATTGTGTATGATGTGTAATAATGTGTGTGCCTCGTCAATTGCTCTCACAGGAAGTGAAGTGAATCAATCAGGTTGTCACTCATAATTATGGGGCTATTAATAACAAAATACTCCACCGTTGCCAGGCATAACTGACGGAATGACTCCACCAGGAAAATAGTTTTATCGCCGTATCAATTATTCAGCACTTGGCAGGAAGCAGAATTTGCATGCGCTTTACGGGTGTAAAGACAATTCACTGCTGGATATGTATCTGTTTCCTAATGTATTTCTGGATAACGGCTAGGATCAAGGGCCCCCTCCATCACTGTCTGACAGAGCCAACTGGTGCTCATCGATCACACGCTAAAGCGCTGCAGAGGAATAAACGTACAAACAGCTATTTAGAAAGAGGATCAAGTAGCTGAGAAATGCCTGGGAGGTGTTGATGAGCAAGTATAAGATGAGGGCATAGATATAGAGTGACTACTATTAATGACACGGTTTAGATGGAGAGAGCAGGCTCTTTATGGGTAATGACTGAACGTCTATATATTCAAAATATGGAATTATAGCAAGATTAAAGTTAAAGGTATTTGGATTGCAGATAAAGTAAAGAAAAAAGCCTCTGAAGTGGCAGGTGGTCTGTCTTTAAAAGCATAAAATCTGGTACAGAAAATGATTCAGTCAATAAATATGCGAAAAGTGATGTTTTTCTTCTTTTGATTGAGTAAACATAGAAATAAACTGCCTGCATCAAGTATTCTGCCTGCGTAGGGCTACCTACTTCAAGGGCAATTTACCTGATCACCAAACTCAAGCTGTCTTTTTGTTCGGAATAATAACAAACATTCATCGCTTACCACTTCTTATTCCATTCTATCAAAGGTAAACACAGACATTATGAACAATGTGTCATAAAGGCTGCACCAAATTTATCTTTGAGTTCAAGAAAATGCAGATTTTAGCTTTTTACAATACTCAAAGTCCTTCTGCAACATTAACATCACAGCTTCCAGGAGAAATATATTCCAGGAAAAAGATAGGCAACAATAAAAACCGAAACAATGAACTGCCAATGTTATATATGGTGCTACAACTGAATACACAACGTTTTACATCATTTAAGTAATCCTTTTGACTGCTATATTTGATCCTAACTACACCTGTGGCAGTATAATAATATGAAAGTCACAATGAGTTTTAATGTCATGTATCTCGACAGTAATCTGCTACCACGAGTAGCAGAAGCACATCAGTGGGTCAGTGTGACACAATGACGGGCTGCTGTTGTTGTTCCACGCAGGCCAACATACAGGATACGCTCTTAGAATAGTGTGATGGATCAGCTGATGGGGTGGCGACAGGTGAGAATGTCACTGGGTGTTACAACAGTACTATACTTAGGGACTATGTGATATATGGCTATACTGCATAGTCACTCTAAAAGTTGTCGTTGGCGCAGCACTCCTGCTCCAATCACCAGTGAGTATGACATCAAAATCAGCTGCCACCAGTCAAACTTGGATTCACTTCTGGTTTTGTTCTGCTGTCCAGATTATATTGGTAGACTTTTGGATTTTGCGAGAAAAGAAATTGAATTGTTTGATCTAATTCTATCTGCACATGCTTGATGTCTCGGTGGCTGTCATTAAACATCATACTAGAAATGGATTCAGCTTTGCCTTGTTGTCAAGAGCCCAAACTTTCTCTGTGACAACAAAAAACCATAGAGTTTAAACCCTTCAAGTCACATGGCATGGGTGGAATATCAACTAGTAAGACTGATATAGTTTATTGTTTATTTAATAGTAAAGACTGGTGTGCTGGCTTTGTCATGTGCTGGAGAAACGTAGAAATGTGCAGTTAAGTTCATACCCCACAGATAAATCGGAAGACCTGCAGAGCTGTCTGTCTCCTTCCTTACATGTTGGGATTAGTTAGTCATAATGCCGACATCATTCACCCCGCAAGATTTCTGTCAAGAGAAATATGACAGCATCTTATCAGCTAGCATGTGTGGGTTGACAGTTTTGAAAGCTGGTGGGAAAAAAAAAGTCAACAAAATGAAGTCTGGCCCGCGCCTTTTGGCCCTCCAGATGTTTGTACAGGAAATTCAGCAGGAGAATGACAGCCGCCTCCAACCCTCTTTAGCCCAGATTAAAAGGGAAATAACAATTTATCCACCTGCTGTAAAGATTTCTTTTTAATGAGCTCCTCCGTCGACTTCATCGGCAAAGACGTTTGTGCTAAGAAGGCCATTCAATACCATGGGTGGATTCTTTTTAGCCACAGCTCATTTCCATATCTGGGGCAGACACAGTAGGCACAACTCAAAAATGTAAAGAAAGAGGCCCCTCGGGATCACTTTGTGTGGCTGGCTTCTTCTCATAGGCTGCGACAAATTTAACTTTAAACAACTCTCAGAAAATTCAAGAAAAACACAGTTTATGCTTGGCATCGACGGGGGCATACCTTCTTCTTCTACTAATCCATTGTAGTTGTGGCAGCTTCGTTCTTAGACGGGCGATTTTGTTTTGGTAATTTCTATTGAAGACGCATGAGATCCTTAAAATAATCTGCTCATGTGCTCGTAAAGCTCAGGTTTTCCACAAAATATGAGTAACACACACGTATGAGCTTCCAGCTAAACAGGTAGGCCTGAGCTGCTCATACCTTTTACTCCATGCATCATTTATACCATTCATTCAGCCTTAACAATAGGACGGAATCACAGACAGAGGAAAGAGAAAGGCAGTGGTGTCTTCGAGAACAACTACCACAGTGATTATGATGACTGTGGCTGTCAAAGTAATCACTAAAATGATAATGATGATAGATGGGAGCACAGGGAAAAGGATAGTCTGCAGCCAAATGGAAGTGAAAAGACTTGAACATGTTCACCATAACTACCTGGCTCACAAACGATCTCTCCACAGACAGGGAGCACACATTAATTCTTCACCCAATTATGCCATTATCACCCCATTACTCATGAACTCATTCAATTATCATCCCCCAGGTAGGAGCATGCCAGTGTGCGGCCATTATAACCTATTTTGCACTACAAATGATAACAGCAGCGGAGGTCATTGAACGAGACGAGAGAAATGAAATCACTTTTCCACCGCCAAATGGACTGCCAGCTAAAACCCGGAGTGACTTTGATTGTGTCTCTCCGTCTGGAGACAAAAAGGTGGTGGTGAGAGAGGACAGGAGAAATGGAAGAGAGAGCCACCTAAAGAGGGAGAGAAAAGGGAACAACTCTCAGTCGGCCCAGCCTCAAACAGAAACGAGATGCCACGATGCGGTGCTGGAGTAGTCCACGACTGATGAGCTGCTCTGACTGGCTGCAGCAGATGCCGAACACACACAGACAGGAGGAGAAGAGGGAGGCTAATGATGCGTGGAAGAGAATTACTCCTCTCCTCCACAAAGGACAGTCACTCTGCTCGTCGCATGGACAACACTTATTTCAAATGACCCTACTATCTACTGATGAGGCATGTGTGTGTGTGTGTGTGTGTGTGTGTGTGTGTGCTCATATCTGCCTCGGTGCATCTCCTGAGTGAATAGCAAATGGAAGTCTCCACATGTACAGCTACACACACACACGTGTTCTGGTAACAGTGCAGTGAGATCTGTATCTCACTACAGGCTGGTGAAAAGACATCTTTCAGATGCTTATTTAACCAAGAAAAGTCAACTGTGTTGCTCTTTTGCAAAACCCCTCTTACAAACACCAAGTGATATGTTTACAAAAAAAAAACACATGCCTCTAATTTTGGGCCTATATGCAGAAATCCAATCATTCTTTTCAGAGAGCCTGCCACCCCACCTCTTTTACAACAGATGCAAGCAGATGCTGTGGGGATACGGTAAAACAGGTATTTATGCAGGTTTCTGTTATCATTATCCTCCTTTGCACACAATCATTCTCTATATAGCATCTCCAATTCTCTATCTCGTACTGTATAATATTCTCCACATATGTGGCTCATCCTCACTTTGCTTCAGTCAGATGATTGTTAACAACTAACTTGTTTTGGATCAGGCTGTAATGCTGCGAAATCTTCTCAGTTTTCATCCGCTGATTTCAGGATCTGAAGCTTAGCTGTGTGGAAGCACAAACATAGTCTTCAGCTTTTAGACACAGCTTCATTTGAGCAGCTTTGGTTTCTGTGCTTAGCTCGAGGGTGCCTTAGTGCCAGTTGATAAGGTAGGAAACAGCACAACTGATTCACGTTCTTTATTCATACTTTGAGTGCAAAGCCAGATTTCATTCTTTTTTTCCCTCATTGCTGAGGGTATTTGAGTCCTCTTTATGCGGATTATATACCATCTGTTAATCTTGATGATAATGTACCCTCGACCACCTGGCGTAGAGGTAATAAACAACTAGGGTCAGTGGGATTTTTAAATTGCGCTGTATTAGAAAGGGTTAAGAGGTGGTATGAGAACTGAGTGACAGGAAGAGGGTAAAAAAAACACCGTCCCCAAGCCAGTGCTCTATTTACCCTGTGATGGGTGTGGGGGTAAACTGTCCTTGAGATACTGATCTATTGCTTTTCTGGCAAGACTATCTTCATCCAGCCCATCTGTGGCTCACGGGGACAGAAATGTTGATTAGACATCGCTCAGAAAAGAGCACAAGAATGACTCGAGTCTGTCAGATCACCCCTGCCTCCATCTTTTTTCTTTTTTCCTCCCTCCATCCACACATAATTGTCAACTAATATGTTTGGTCAGGAGAGCCCGGATGAGCAGATGAAGTCATCGTGAAACTTCGATGGCGCTGGATTTGTTTGTGAAGGACTGCAAGCAATTAGGATTTCCTTAATGAGCAAAGAGGCTGTGGGGTTCACGCCGAGGCACATGTTTGCGGTGGTAGAGAACCCACACACACTTCACCCTGTGGATGACACTTTCAAGTGAAGGGCAATGGATTATAGGCCAGTAAAGGCTTAGCATGTAATTCAAACCATTTTTCCATCGCATTTGTACTCACTTGAGGTCTAATCCCAGCTGATTAACATGCCAGTCAATGGGGAGGGCACCTGCCGTATCAGCGTGGAGTGATGTTGATCAGAGACAAATAATGACACATATACACAGACACACACACAGGTGTAAATCAAAGTGGATTCCTCTACGTCGTAAGTTTTACTGCACAGATAAATGTTTTCTAACAAATGTACATAAAGAGCTGCATCTTATATTGCAGAACCAGTTTTTATGTGCTGACTAATTCATCTATAATCACACACCTATAGAACATAAAGTACTGAGTGCTTATTTAAGAGACCGATCCAGCCTACATCTCCAAATCATCTGTGCCTCATGGACGCTCAGCTCCTCCACACTGTTAATACGCACCCCTGAAGCGAAGCATTTTTACGGTGGATTATTTTGATTCCAGTTTAAACGCACACACAGACACACAATGTCACACGCAAGGGATTAAAGAAGTGGTGCGTCACTCCAATCACTTTCATAGTTATTACTGTCTGGGAATGTGGGAGAATCAGATCAAATTGAAGTACAACGTCAAACTCCGTGAGCCTGACGATTCCCGGATGAATCTGACTGTATTTTAGGACACTGGTTTCATTAACTCTGTATATACTGTACATACATAGTTGAGACAGTGATTATCTTTCATACAAGATAGGAAAGATTGTCAGCGAAATTGCTCACAGTCTCTCAGGCAGATGATGGGTTCAGCTATCTTTTCATCCCCTGTGTGACGTCTCAGGGCTTCAGCTGGGTCTGCATGACCCCAGCCAGCTAATGGGACTTTCACATCATGAAAGATGGCAGCAATAAAAAGGTCAAAAGACAATTGGTTGCATGATGGCAGGGATCAGGAGTGCCACAAGCTGTAACAGCATGAAAAGCATTCAGACAATAAATGGGTATGAAATATGGAAACTAGAGAACTTCAAGGATGCTGAGGATTTTATTCAAAAACAGCATCAGGGCCCATCCGCTGTTCAATAATAAAGAAATGTGTGATTCATTAAGGTTATAATAGTTAAGATTGCAGCTGCATGTACTTAATTCGTTTTTTTTCCAAAGCTAAGTGGTTGCTTCATCTTTCAAATGCACGTCATTAGGTACACATCGCAGCTCAAGGTAGTTCAGTATGTACAGCAGCAATTGAACACATTCTAAATCAAGCCTTGTATTCAGCAGTACCTCTTTTATATACAGTCACTGGGCACAACACTCACTCTGTTGCTAATACATGGTGTTCAGTAGTGTAAGAATACTAGACCATGCAGGCATTGCACATAAGGTTAATAGCTCAGGGGCCTATTGTTAATTTCTGTGGTTTTCATTTCACGCTGTGTATCACAATCAATCTCTCCATGGGTAATCGGTTCATTTTGAAGACTGCTTGTTAAAGCTTTGTTTGTACGGGTACTCTCTGTGTATTTCTTTTTAATTTTTTTAAGTTACAATTAATGCAAATTATTTCTACCCCTATTTTATTTCATTTCTCCATACGGGCAGGCAATGTCTCTGCCACTGATAAAATATCTGAGTCACAAACGTGTCAGATTCACAGCCTTATTGTGGACAGTCTGCCAGCACATTCAGTGCTCTCACACATTACATTTTCCTAAAGAGCTGATGTGAGGGAGGATTTGCCTCGTTCAGAAAAGGCAGGAAATAATAATAATAAAAAAAAAGAAGAGTGGCAGTGGGCGGAGTGTTTGACATTTCTCGTCCTTGAGTAAGTAAATAATAGGGATGTCACATCCGAACGCATCAGTCTAATTTTCTGAGTGCTGAAGAATGAAGGGGTCACCGGGTTGTAAAGTTGGAGGGAACAGTGGGACGGGATGAAAGAGCTAATGAACGAGAAAATAATAGTTTCCGTCTTTGTTTGTTTGCACGCATTTAGATACACTAGCAACATTTATTAAATTTCAGACTGATTTAGGTAACACAGTGATGCCCGGCCTGGAGCAAGTAGGTGGGTTTATACCTGGCTGAGGGGTTACCTCAGAGTGCTACAGTTTCTCCCTCTAGTTCAATTACATGCTTATTGGGTCTCGATCTGCCCCACATAATAGGAATTAATCCAATGTGTAGTAATTACTAAAAATTTGCTATAGTAGCTAGTAGTTGTAGCAATGCAAGAAGCAAACCTTAGAAAAACTCAAGAACAGACTCCTCCTACACTAATCTGTCTAATTTAAAAATAAATAAATAAAAAATCAGCTTAGAAGGAGTCGCTCTTGCTTAGAACTGATGCTACTCAAGTGTTGGACAAAATAATAAATGGCCTTATTTACTTCATTTATTTAAAGAGTAGCAGTGATAAAATGCTGTTTAATGTTTAATAAGATCTCTTAATGTATGTTTCTGTGAAGACAACTCATTTAACAAATTTATAGGAGTTCAAAAAAAGTGGATTTAATGATTTTCAGCCTTTTTTTGTATGAATGCTGAAACTACAAATTTTAAGTTCGAGTCTTGAATGCACTCCTATAACATATGTTTTCGATTTCTGTAAAATAGATATAATACACTTGCACACATGGAAGCAAGGTATTGTTTGACTCAATATTGCGTCTTGTCTTCTAAAGTTAGTGAAGTTTGATTGTTTAAATTATTCTCAGAAAATACCAACACAGTGTTTATTAGTCCTCATTTTGAGAGAAAAGTGTTCAAATCATGAGCTAAAATTACTTTTAGATGTAGCTAATGGATTTTCAAATATACTTTAATTAACTCACTGTTAACTGAATGGCTTTTCCTGGTATTAAAACAAATGAACCGTGTTTAGAGCTTGCAAGCAGGGAGAAAATAAATACACGGCGTAATAGGATCAATGGAAAAATATCTAGCATCAGCAAACCAATCCACCGCTTACATCAAATAAAACAACTACATCCTCTGAGCCTGTAGCTCCAAGATAAAATGTCAAAGAAAACGGTCTTCTTTCAACACACAGAGACTACATCAAGTGTGAAGCATCAACAGCAATCAGCGACTGAGGGAAGACAAAACTAGGCTCCTACATTTGTCAGTATTCAAACCCAATCTAACCAAACAAAAACGACTTCCCCCCTGCATGAATGCAGACTTTTGAAGTACCATTAACTTCTGACTTCATCAGCCCTAATGAACTGACTAGATCAGCACCACATCGACATCATGTTAAATTACCCTTACAGCTCTCTTAAAAAATGTTGGTGTTAGATCAGGCCACTCTGTGAATGGACATACCATAAGGGAAAGCAAAGAGCAGCCCCTCCCTGTTGTGTTTGTTTTTTTGCTGGAGGTGGAGGGGAAAGGGCTCTGACAGTCAGCCATGCATGCAAGGCCGGTCTGTTGTAATTTAAAGGCTCACTTGTTTAATAAGCTAGGTCTTAATTTGTTCACACTGGCTGTACTCAAAAAGACTGAGGAGAAGGGGGAACATTCATGGATAAAAAGAAAGGAAAAAATCTCAAAGCACGAGGCAGAGAGGATTTTAACAAGGAGACTTAAAAATGGGCAGATTGGTTTCAAGATCCATATTGCATATTCAATATGAGGTAGTGAGAGAATAAAGACATCACACATAAAGACTGACAGTGCCATCCAATTAGTCCTTATGCACCTCTGGCCATGTACCTGGACACTCTATACACGTTATTCCTGTCTACCCAGAGACAGAGAATATTAGTCTGCATTTGCGTTCAGTGAAACACCACTTTCCACAAATCTCTCTGGGTCCATCTAGGAACAATTTCCTGTGACTTGTGACCAACTTGCTTAAATACAATATCAGCAGAAACAATCTGGCACTTTCTGAGCAAACATTTCTATGTGCCGGGGCACAAATAGATCAAACAACTAATCCAACAGAATGCGGAGTGAAAATAAAAGTCTTGACATGTGGTATTTTAGTTGTAAGAGTGGGTTCTGGGTGGGAGTCCAGAGGGTGTGGACCCTGTTACTGTGATAGAAACTCTCTGCTCACTTCCTTCCTATTTAACCAGAAATCACTAGCCTAATTAGAGTTTTAGTAGCACTCAACACAGCAATTAGACCAAATTAATATCAGAGATGCTATACAGAGAAAGAGGGAACGAGAATTCACACAAAGCAACAAAGCTGAAGCTAACGCTCGAGATGAAATGTATTGCACACACAAATGACCGCGCGCACACACACAGGTCAAGCTCCCATGAGGCACTGTAGTGAAAAGTGTTTTTCATTCAGGCTCTTGTCTAGATGATGTATATTCCCTTTGAGGACCCAAACATGACCCCCATTGTTCATGCTGTTTATATATATATATATCAACACAGGAGGAGTTCAGCCAGGTAGATGCCTCAGCTGGCCACATATGTAGGTAATCATTACACCTATTAGGATTCCACTGTGATCTCCTGAAACCAATGGACATTACGTGCAATTAAAGCGAAACTGTCATGCTGGAGGCCTTGCTTGGTGGGCAAGCCACCCAGCCGGGACAAGTGTCTTCACATGGCAGTAGATTGTCTTTTTATTGACGGAATACAGACAAGAACTATTGTTTGATTTATGTGGATTAATAATTTGTTGTCAACGTGCACCACAAGGAGGTCAGAGTGTTCACTTATTTCCCTTCAGCTGTGCGTTGCATTTATTTCCAATAAGCAAGTTCTTAGCATGCCCACAGAGAAGAACACGGAAAACATCCTACCTTCTAAACACCAGGTGTTGTCACTACAAGAATGTTAGAATACTTAAGTTACCACAACTATACCAAGCTATATACCTGAACAGCTGGCATGGCTGTTCAGGTATATTTGAGGATCATTTCTTTTGCTGAAGTAGCTTTATTTGGTTTTGTAATTATCATTTAAGTGGCTGAAATGTTTTAGCACTGCATCTGCATCCAGATAAAACCCTGGGAGCCAACCTAAAATACAGCTGCAACTTACGTTTTAAGTGTGTTCAAGTTCAATGGAGTGCACACATTTATTTGGGGCAACTGAAAGCTCATAGTGATCTTTACAGTTACTATTCTGGATGTGTCCATGACACAGCAATGTTCTTCCTCATTTCCATAATCCTGCAGATAGGGAGAGCGACAGGTAACATCCCTGAGCTGAATATTTAAGTTTCCTTACTAAATACTGTAGCACTAGCAGCTTCTGGTAATCACACAGCGAGTGTGCTGAATGGAGTTTCACCTACAGCTGGTGGGCTGACAGCACTTTACTAAGAACGTGGAGGCTGCCAGCTTTGTGGCAATTATAACATCAAATACATTTCTACATTTTTTTTTAAATGCAATCTCTTGATTAATTCATTACACTCTATCATCCTGATCGCCTCCAACACATCCGCTAAACAGTAACAGCCGTAACAGTGCAATAATCTCAGTTCGCTTCTCTTCAGACCCTCTCTCGACATGAAAGCACACAGCAATCGAACAAAGCAAGATAGTAATGAACAGATAACTTTGCTTTCAACACACAGGCTTGCGTTGCTGAGCACTTTACAATATAATCTAGAAAACAATCAAGTGAGCAAGAGATAGACAAGGCGGGATGCAGAAAAAAAGGATGAGCCCTCAGAACTGCTGAAATAGCACAGCAGCCTGAATGATAGGACAGCGAATGCACAAAAAAAAGAGAAGAGAAGGAAAGTAGTTCTGTAGTTTATGCACTTTTTGTTGTTCTATTTTCCTGAAGAAAGCTTCCTGCAAAATAATAAACTGCCTTCACAGAGTGGTACCCTTTTACCCCATTTCGTTCACTGTGTACCCACCAGCTGTACGTTTAGAGCACGCCTCTTTTTCTGTCTAATTGCTGTGGCCCTCCACCTCTTACTCCCTTCCTTTCCTCAGCTCTTGCTCGCTCCATCCTTGTGTCTGTGTCTGGGTGATGAGTCAGGGAGCAGCGAGGGGTCCAAGATATTTGCATCAGTACCTCGCCTCATTTCCTTTCATAATGGGAGCGTGGCAGCAGACAGAATTGCAGACTGTGGGACAGGAGAGAAATAATAGATAGGTGGGTGGAGGGGTGCAGAGTGGGGTGGAGGGCTGGAGGAGGTGGGTGAGGAGGCAAGAGAGAGACAGATAGATAGATAGATAGATAGATAGATAGATAGATAGATAGATAGATGCTATAAAAAGAAAGACTAAATGATGGACTGTGCTCAAGTAGGCTGGTGGGCACTGGAGAACACATTAGCATTAACATAGCAAACAGCCACTAATGCAAATGATGTGCGTTTCCATGAGTGAGTCATTTGTAGCCTAAGTGTGTTGATTAAAACCGAGGTAGCACTGATTCATTGTTACGTGCACTATGTGACTAGATCAACCGAGACAACCCCCTCTCCACCTCCTCCTCTTCTTTGAGATGCTCAAGAGCTCACTGATTCATCCACTCTGCTAGTATGCAATGTTAGTCCTTATGCATGTGTACCTGTGTGTGCAAGCACGTATGTGTGTGTGTGTGTGTCAATGTTTTTTGTACTTTTTGGTGGTGGGCAGTCAAGCACTGTTCACTGCTTGACTCCGGTACAGGAGGAGAGGCCCACACATCATCCGTATGACAACACTAAACTGGCCTGCCAACATGAGCACCTCCACCTATCTAAGTCATCAGGCAGGCAGCCATCGATGCATTACCCACTATCAGATGACGCATAACAAGCACCTAGACCTTTAGAAAAAAAAATGCACCATTAACAACAAAGCAGTCCAGACCATCTGAAACAAAACTCAATTTAGACTGCATAAAGACCTACATGGTAGCTAATGGGAGAGCTAAAACAAAACACAAAAGCAAAAGCAGTGGGTCCCAATCCCTGCCTGATTCCACTCCCCAAGGCTCCCCACTGTGGGACTCTATCATCCAGCTGCAGGAGGTGATTTGGACCTGGAAGCATCCCTGCTTGCCATCCATCTGGTACTGCACTGCTGGGAATGGATTCAGCGTGTGTGCACCTCTGTTTGCAGCAGTGGGCAAATGAGTGCCAGACCCCTGGGCTGGCACCACTCTGTGCACAACCTAATGCTAGCATTATTGCTCCCCAGGGGAAATGGAGGTTTGTGTCCCGGCACAGCTGAGCAGGGTACAAGCTACAGGGGGAGGGGTAACCCTGGAGGGTTTGACGGGGGGCGGGGGGCTGCCAACCATGACCACTTTCACTCGGGCTAAGGCCTAGCTTGACAGTTGGAGGAATGAACGAGGGAACTGCACACTTGGGAACAAACATTCATCACGGGCTTCTGCTTTGTCACTGCACAGGACAAATACAAATATCTCCTTTCCAACGTCCAGTGCAGTACCCTGTAGGGCTGAAAACTGCCACCGTGTACTTCTTTTAAGATGGGGTCATTAGACTGATATTGATTTGATTAATCTGATCTTGGCTGGTTTTATTGAAAATTATGCAGCCAAGACTGGAATGCTCCCAATACTCAAAATGTTGGGCTCCGACGGTTCCAATGAAGTAACAACCTAGGAGGGTCTCTTTACACAGGATCTTCAAGTGGTTCTCTGGTGGAGAGAACATTTAAGTGTCCTTTTAAAACAGACTCCTACATTCCCAACCACCTTCTGCTCTGATTGACCATTTGAATTTCTCTCTCGAGTTCTTGCATTTCAAAAACCTGTTAATAACTGAAGTTGCACCCTAGCTCCCTTCTTCTTTGCTGATGACAACTGTAGCTGCAGCACCATGCTAGTTCCCAGTTAAAACTATTATCTCGTCAGTCCTTATTTAATTGGGATTGACATTTAAATGAAGTAGTTAATGTGTGCCAAGGACAGAGTGTGTCGGGTTAACAATTAAAATGCTGCTTAATGGGGCATGCCAGAGCTATTTTGAGTGCATGTTGCGGGAGAAAGAATAGGCCATACTCTATTATTCAGAAACCAGAGCGAACCTGTGAAGTAGGCCAAGGTCAGACACTCCTTCATTTCTAAGCTAGCTGCTCATCATCCTGGCACTTCAAAAACACCCTGACTAAAATCATTAACATAAACATCAACCTGGGAGAAGGCTTTTAGCATACAAAAAGTGGCAATCCACAGTGTTCTGTCATTTATGTAACACCTCTCTTGGCATGTTGAAAAGCCTAGGGCTAGCAGGTTTACATGCAAGCGGAGTGCATGTAAAGTGGCCTCAGGGCCCATTATTCTTCTCTTTTAAATAAAGACTTTCTCTCAGTTTTCACTCATTCCCTTTCTTGTATCAAGTTTTATTTCCATGATGTTGGAAAGCTGTTGGGCTCATGGCACCAAGCAAATTAGATCAATGTTGCAAGAGCTTCTTGGGATTAAAAGATAGCAGAGTGGTCAAGAAAAACAAGCAAAAGCAAAAAAACAGGAGGTACAGCAGCAAAATGAGACGCTGCCTCGGGGATACCTATCTCAAAGGGGTATGTGTGGACGGGAGGGAAATAAGACGGAGCAGAGAGAGGGTCGTGCCAGAGGGAGGTGGAGGAGGAAGTTAAATACAGACATACAGAGCTCCAATGTGTGTCCTTCTCAACGATCCCGTCCTTCGGCCTTCATCCCTCTGAAGGTTCCAGTGTACCTCTCTGTCCTGGGCCAGTGGGGGAACAAGGCTGTTCTCTGTTTTTCTGGTAGCTTGTGAGGGGGTCAGTTTTCTGCCTGCAGCTTTTCAGGGTTTGTGTTTGGGAAGTCAAAGTCCGAGGAGGGTTGTGTGTTCATGTGCCACAGAAAAGTTTACCATGAAGGAGGAGTGCCTTGATAAATGCTGTGAAGTGGGCAGGCCGCTGAGATCCAGCAGAGGCAATGACTGAACACAGTGTTGAGAACCTTTAACAAATTCCATGCACTCACTCATGTTTCCATGCTGCTCTTCAGAGGATGTTAAGCAAACTTATAAGAAAACATAGCCTTTAAAAACGACACATATGAAAAATATAAAAGTACTGGTAGCATTTGTAAGATTGGAGGTAACAGAGTAAGATGCCATTTGTGTGTATTTTGGATGAATATTGTGTGTGTGCATCAGCTGGAGTTGTGCAAATGTTCACAAGAGGATGTAACAAGGTTATATAATTAACCAAGCACCTGTAACTCTGCTACAACCTCAGATTCCATTTACTTTATTTGGTTTGTGCAAATAAATGTCGCTGTTTTCCATAAACACACACACACAGACCATAGTGTTTTTTTCTACCACCATGAAGCTAGACTGGAATGGCACTAAAAAAGCGTTCTCGATGTTAATGCACAATATAACCAAAACTAAATCCCTCTACCAGCATATCTAAAGGCCACTATCTGACAGGTTATATCCACCAAAGTGAAAGCAGTAAGTGGCAGTTTTTAAGGAAAGTTATGCGCTGAACTAAGCTTCACTGGGTTCTGCTGCCAAGCGGCTAATTTGGAGGGATAGGTTAGGTTTAGCATGGTAGGTGGTTCCCCCAGTTTGCTGTGTTCAGCTAATGTAACTGGCTTCTGGCTGTAGCCTTACACCTAATGGAAAGAAATGAGAGTTATGTGCTTTGCTCACTTAATGCTCCATCAGTCGATGCTCCATCTTTTGTATCTGTTTGTAATAAATTAATGAACAGGTTAACACTGAACGCACTGATAGGGGTTTATTGGATCAGTCCCATCTGTGTGTAATCTGCTCCGATTACTTGTCAGAGATCTGTCTTCTAATAGACCAGGGCTCTCTCAAAACCCCAAAAAAGCATTAATGAAGCCCTGCAGACATTACCAGCTGCACATGGGAAATGTACCTACCGAGACTGACATGGCCGTTTTCACCACCTCATCGGAGGTGAACATTTTTTTCCTTTATATAAGAGTTTGAAGCGGTCCATAGATAAAAACTCAACTACGGCTCCTGTAACAGGTCTGTGTGTCTGTAAGTTGTACATTTACTATGTGAGGGTTAAAGAGAGCGTGAGAGAGCCAGAGATGCAAGCCGAAGCCCTCGGGTTCACTTGTTAAGATGCAGTCTCCTGTGTTTTCTCCCTCCAAGTTTTCCATCAGAAAATATTATCAGAGTCCACTGTATTCTCTCTTACTGCAGCAAGAGTATCTAGCTATTGATTTCCTTCAGACAATTTGGCTTTGAAAAAGGAGAGTACCTTGTTTTGATTCTTGCCTTGCTTCTTAGAAGAAAGTTACTGAGGCGTTACTGGGCTCTTGATTCATGCCACCCTGTTCACTCCTCTGAAGGAATCAGGGTCCTCCGATACCTCTGAGCCTTCTGCAGCACTGTGTGTGTCAGCTGCTGTCAGCAATAATATCCAGAAAAGGAACCCCATGCACCATGAGTGCAGTGAAGTAGATGAAGTCTTCATAAAATAATAATAATTGTGGAATTTATACATATGTTGCATTAGGCACATAACGTATAATTCTGCAAAAACATCTCCAGTGCACTCATTTTCGTTCAAAGTCAGACAAGTCTTGCCACATATTGAGTAGTTATATTAAGAAGAAGAAGAAGAAGAAGTGGGCACTTTGAGGGTATTTTCCAATACGATTTTGTTGTTTCAGGGAGCATTTTAGAGTGAATATCTGCATTTCCTTCTCTTCTCTAGCGTTGGCTGAACTAAGTTGGCTCTGTGTGGCTCTTCCAGAGAGCAGGTGCATCCATCCCTCCACTCTCTTTATCTTTTGCTGTGCCCACTCTCTGACAGCAGTGTCGTTACGATTGTTAACCCAACCCCAGCAGCCCCTGTTTTGTCAGCAGAAAAGCTCCCAGGAGCAGAGCACTGAAAGATGCCCCTTCTTCTCTTTAGGGAGAGGAAAAAATATATGGTTCAATTATAGGATCTGTCTGGCCAGCATGAGTCTGTGATGGCCTGAACTGAGCTGTGGGGGAGACCGAGTCAAGCTGTAACTAATGTGGCGCAAATGGATGGAGCTCTTTGTGCTTTTGAGATGCACAAAGAGCTTGATTTGCTCAACAAAGCTCTGTTTAAAACACAGACTAGAAAACATTAGTACAAGAAACAAAGTTCACATTTGACTGTGAAATATGTGCAGTGAATCACTGATAAGTCTTTTTTTTAACTTCACCAGTCAAATCAGGATATGCCGGATGTACTGTTGAAGCAGCGTTTCGCCAAAGAGGTAAGAAATGGAGACAGACACGGTGAATCAATGCAGTTAACAGAAGTGATTTAGTGGATCAGTGAGTCGATGTGCGCGTCAGCCGTGTGAGCTAAGAGCTGGTGTCTCGGCTGCTGCTGCTGCTGCTGCTGCTCTCTGGGCTAAGAGGGATTTTAAACTGGAGGAAGTGGAGTTAATGTGGGATCTTGAAGCGTACAGAGCTGGCCTTGCTTTCTTCATCCGCTCTCAGCCCACCAGTTTGACACACATGATAAGAGGCCTCAAGCAGAGTGCAAACGCACATCACCCACACACACTTGTGAAACACCTCAGCGACAAATGAGAAGATAGAAAAAGATACAGCGGGAAAAAGGTACACACACGGATGATGCAAACTGAACAGTGTGAAAGCACACTGGCACAGCAGGAAGAATAAATATTCTGTGTCCTAGAGCTGCTTAGCCCACATATGGTAAGAGGGTGTTAATCTGACGTTTAATTGAAGACTAAGCCATCAGATCGGTTTGCTATACACCCTGGTTCATTGTGAGGTGATGGTAGAAGTGGATGAAAGAGGGCAGATGAATTATACAAGCCATTCTGAGTCAGCTGCTACGTCAATAGTGGCATCACAGGCCTGTCTTCAGCATCACCAGCTTTATCAGGCTATCTGGGGTGACCTGCGCCACACCCATCAATATCCAGCCTCCTCCCGTCACAGCCGGCACGGTTCAATAAGAAACAGAGTAAAACAAGAGCGTGCGCCTCAGATCCAGCCCTCCAGACGGTGGAGGTTACTGTGATCAGCATGGATTAGATGTCTTTCCCGCCTGATCAATGGGAGATGGAGGTTGGGGGTTGGTGGCTTGGTGGGGTGGAAGAAGCTTTGGTGCCACCTCCTGCGGGCTGTAATGACTCTGATAGCTGATATCTATAGCTGTTGGAGGCAGGAGGGGAGCTGTTTGCCGTGCAGGAGATAAAACAGAGGCTGTTCTCGAAGGACAGGCCCATGAATGTGAGATGAAAACCACGGAAAGTCAATCCACAGAAACGCAGACGTGCTGTCTCATTCACAAACAATGCCAATGTACAGTATAAAGGGAAAAGAGTGAAAACACACAAAAAAATATTAAGCTGCAAGTTAAAACGAATATTTATGATAATAATCAGTGCTGTGTGCAAAATGCATCTGATTTGTGAGGCGCCATCTTAAGCTTGTTGTGTTTAAAAAGGACCTGGGTCAAGCGCAAAATCATACATACACTTCAAGACACAGGTCTGAAGCAATTCTGCAGAACAAAAATTTTAACTTCTTATGCAAGTACTCCCAAAGCAAATACTTGCAAGTTATTTCCCACTGTATTTTTCCTTCAACATTTGCTTTTTTTTTTTACAAGCAATTCGCACTGGAAGCAAAACGGATACTATGATGGAACCAAAAGTCTCACAGGTACAGACAGCCACATGTTCACCCCAAGCCCCTGACAGCTGAATGTTGAACAGACGACACATAACTGATCCAAATATCTGTGGGGTGCCAGTCTTACCTGATGACTGCTAGTGTTACATATTCATCATTTGCTGCCACTTCACATTTGGGTAACAACCGCGGCAGCAAAATGTCTTCAGCCTGCTGTTCTGACACAGGTCTAGGTATTTTCTCCAAAACTCCTTACACTGTTCAAACATGTTCAACATAATAAACCCAGTAAGGATTTGGATCATAATTAACCTCTTCTCTTCACTAAAAAAAGATAACATGTAGGCCAGAGTTTAAGGATCAAATTGTGGTATGAATCAGAATATTACTCAAAAGCTTTTAGAGAGTTGGATGATAACAAAATTTAGCCTCAAAATAATCCCTTGCAGCTGAATATTTTTACTTTAACTAATGCATTTTATTCACTCAGAGCAACCAAACTAAAATAGGTTGTACACTGACTGAGATTCCACAGTAAACTCTCAAAGCTTAGCACATAAAATGCCTACATGAATGTTGCTGTCATAATCCTGAGAGCGGAACGCCAGGAAAGGGATGAGGACTCAACACAAACTATCCAGACTGAGAAACTAGTCATCTTCGTTATAAATAATCTTGACACAGAGAAAGCAAATGAGTAACACTCTCACTTCTGTCAATATTGATGACCGTTATGCCTTGAGAAAGGCTGTGAACCCGTGACAATTCCAACCGAGCTCCACTGAAAGGCTGTGGTTGTGCTGGAGCGGTACCAGGTGTGAGTGTGCATGAATGACTGTATGTGAAGCAGGGTGTCGGTAAAAAAAAAAAAATTAAAAAAAAGCCAGGCATGAACCCACACCTACATAAATAAATGTAAAAACACACAGTCAATACCAGATACCACATACCATATCTACGTATTCATGAAAGCTGTCTATAACGGCATGATCAAATGATTTCGCCACTGCCCTTCCTGAGGAGTTCAGTTGGACCCAAACAAGCAGCCTATTTAGTGTTTGTTGTTGTTGTGTGGAGTGGTTGAGGAGGTGTACCTGGCTGAAAACACTGAGCCAGTGTTCCACCCCGCAGCACTGTCATCCGCCAGCAGCTCAGCTCCATAAATGCACCACTGTGTATGCGCATGTGTTTGTGTAAGCGAATGCGGTGCTCCAACACTGGAGCCACTGTGAGTGTGAGTCATTGCACGCATGTCTGTGTGCGTGTGCGGGCATCTATGGTTTATGGATGTGAGACGGAGCTGTTTGTTAATGAGGATAATGATTTCATAACAAATCAAAATTAGACGAAATGATTCCGAACACAGATGCTAAATGTACCACTGAAGAGGATCTGCTCTCTGATGTTACTGGAAGTGAAAAACCTGACTCTTCCTCCCACCTGCCATTCCCTTTCTCCTCTACTCTAACTTGTGACTGCCAGATCCGTTCCGGTTTGGGCACAGGGCTTAGAATGGGGGTTGAGATGTCACAAGAGGACAGTAGGGGGAGATTATACAAAAACACAGAGAGACAGAAAGTGAAACCAGGTCTCCCCAGTGTCAGCAGTGTCACCTCTCCAGATCCCCACTGAGAAGTAGGCAGCCTCTGCTGAGTGTATCCTCAGGCTGAGCACCTCTGGTCAGACATGCCACTCAACCAGGCGGGGGCCTGAGGGAGAGAGGAAAGCAGCCCACAAGAGGAAAAGGACCGCCTGCCTGCCCCGAGAGAGGCTTCATGCAGCTGTTAGAATCCCTGACCCCTAGTAAGTCCACCCCCACTCTGTCTCTGCCACCTCTAACCTCCCACAGTGCAGCAACTGAGGCCAGCCAAAGGCTCAGGAGTGGAAGGATATCACCGATCCCTGGTTCCATCAGGGACAGAACGACAGCATGCCTTTTCATGCCTTTTAATATAGACGTTGTCTTTCCATTGCACCTGTCAGACAAAGCCCTGCACAGCTTGTTAGCTACCCTATCATCCTACACCCAATCCCTGGAGTGTGACAAGGAAATTCATAATTTATCAAGCTTGCTTGTTAAAGCATTTGTAATACAACATCTGAATAAATGTGAACTGCGGGCATTTATCTGGCACTTTTAATCCATCCCAAGCCTGCCCCAAAGGACACATTTAACTAAATGAATTAGCTGCAGCTTTCAGTGAAATATATAGCGCAATATTCAAGCGATCATGAAACTTCATTTTCAGAAGACGCGTTTGACATACAAATGTTTGATGCATGAAAGCCACAACAAATGAAATCTGTGTTTGCTTCACATTAGTAACCATCAACCATGACACTGTTGAATGTGACACTGCTGCTCTGCTTCACCATGACGGAACAGTGATGTCCTCCAGTGCCAAGCTACCCCAGGCTAATTGAGAATTAGCTGTGTGTTTGTTCTGGCAAATGGAAAAGCCAGCAAGTATGTCGCAATTTTAGCACAAAACTTTTCAGAGAATCCAACTGAAGGGCACTTTGCCACTCTGATTGGTTTCAGAGCAGGACTAAACCAAGGGTAGCAATCACACAGAGACAGAACCAGAGAGGTCAACAGACATTCAAAAGTGTATAAATTCAGTCTTGGGCCGTGCAGGCTCCAGCTGTGTGTGCTGCTCAATGCGAGCAGGCTAGTCACTGTTTCTCAGCGGGTGATCATACCATAGATAACAGCAGCAAGGAGGAGGATCAAAAGAAGGTCAAAGAAAAATAGCCAGAGGCCAGATGAACAACGCTTGAGCAAAATCAAAGAGAAAAATTACAAGGTGAGAAGGAGAAATTTAAGTGGATAACAGAAAAGATGCAAACTTCTAAAAACAGGAGATAGGATTCATCAGACATGCATAGCGGTTAAATGTATTTGCATGAGACGCCTTTCACATTCATATATTAAACAAGAAACAAACAGTGGCTGCAACAGTAGACCTGCAGCACACTTAGAGCTGAGATACATATTCATGTCTGTGGATACACAGTGTTATGTGTGTGAGCCATAGGCCAGCCTGGTGTCTAAGCGAAGAAGACAACTCAGGGCCCAGGGCCAGGGGGTTATGTATATTAGGACACTCACACTCAGCCTGTCAGAAGCAATTTACTCTAACCTCCATCAAAATATGTCAGACATGAGTTCACACACACACACTCACTTTGTGTGTTTACATATCTTTCTACACTATTTTCCCTTCATTTGTCACTTTTTCACTAAATTATGTTTAAAGTTTCGCCAGACGTCTTCAGTAAACTGGTTAAGTAAGGAGAAAACAATCACTTTTCCTCTTTCACGGTGCACCTACCATCTTCTCCACAAATTAACACCAACAATCTCATGCAACCATGTCCAAAAGAGAGAGAAGAAAATGAGAATCTTTACACCTCTTTAAGCGGCCAGAATGTGTGCAGCCACAGAGTGACCCCTCTTCGTATCTACTATTAATGCTTCTCCAACGACCATCTAAAAAGAGGGTAATGGTTAGTTTACCGTAAAGGGAAGAGAGGAAAAGATCAAATATCTTTCCATCTATTTTGAAAAGCTCTGACTTCTAACAATTGGCTTTTGGGACATAATTGCTGAAGCTTGGATGTTTCTCTGCTGTGCACGTGGTTGCATCTAGAACCACGCAGGGCGATGCACAGTAGGTGTGGGTGGTTTATCATGTAGTAATAGACCAAACACAGAGCTGTAGGTGAGATGAGGAAAGAAAACACGGCTGTCGTGGTGTTGAACTGAACGCGGTTAACAGCTACCTTGGCAGCTATAAGTTAGAAACACTTGTTAAATATTTCTCTGTACTGTGGGCTATATTATTATTTCCTTTCACCTACCCATCATAGTACTGTGAAAAATGCCAAAATGTTTGTCATTCCTTCTGTTATCCACAAGTCAAGTGAAACAATAAATTAAATAATTTAACGTCTGATATTTGATATTGATCTGATATTTAAACTTTGACATGTGATAAGTAACAGAAGGAAATACTATGCACACAGTACCTCAGGAGTTATCCAACAGAACATGATTGAGGTAACATCCCAGCGAGAGTCACACACTTCATGCTCTAAAGGAGAATGTAAAATCCTCCTTTCATCTCTACTATCCTGTTTACTGGGAGATCATAACACTAAATAGGTTAAGGAAATGATGGGGTACGTTTTTCATCTTCTAATTTGTGTTTACCATAAAGATGTAGTTGGCTTGACCCATCTACTCTAGTTTATGTTACGCATGTCGAAAATGACTGTAATTACTGAACTGTATTCCTGAACCCAAACTACTCCACTAAATGGCTTGTGGAAAACATGTGTATCATTACACACCATCTCCCGTCGCTGTCTCGTCTCGGTGAAAACAATGCCAAATTCTCGCTTGCAAAACGAGAAACTTATTGGATGCTTTATCATAACAACGGTATAGATTGAGGCATTCGTCGGGCAGGGCCGTTCAGCAGGAGAAGCCAACTCTAAAAAGTCCCGTCCATAAATAAAACATGTAGAAAGCAGCTGCACTGTGCCGATGTCTCTAAATCAACCTGGTGATATTTCACAAGATTTATCAGACCTCTCATTTGTTACAACAACTACTGAGTACCCAGGCAGCAGCAAGAGATTGTTGTGTCTGACGTAAGTGTCCGGGGACAGTTTCTCATGCTCCACAAAGACACTGCTTGCTTTAGGATGCCGATTTCAGCACTTCCAACATACCATTCTCCTTTTGCGCTGCTGTGATTAGTAGTTGTTTTTTTCTTTTTAATCAAAACACTGTCAACACTGTTAAAAATGACATGAATTCAAACTTCAAGAACTCAACAACCCTTGAAATCCAGTAGATTGGAAGATATAGCTTCATGACTGGGACCAGGACACCTGGAGAAGCTGAACAATTTACCACAACTACCGATGCAAGCCTGCTGTAAGAATGAACTTCTCTTAAAATAACAAGAGATAAGTTTGATACTTTGATTTTAGTTTAAAAAATGTTTTAGTTTAAAATAATTCACATCTCTATGAGAACTATTAAAGTCTGTGTGAATAATTAATTTGCTATAATTTCACCAAATGTAATTGAAATAAGCAGGGCAGAGCCAAAGGTGTACAGGGAGAACTTATTGACATTTTCAGAGGAAAATACTATTAAGTTATATCACAAGCCGGCATGATGGATGAGACAGAGTACATGAATGAAGGAAATATTGTATCGACCCACGGCTGAATGTATAGCGGCAACTTGGTCCATGTATATTTGTTTCTTTGGTCAGAATTTTAAAACCATATCTAAACAACAACAACACCAAAGCCCTATCATCATCACTGTAAGACTTCTCACTTCGTTTTCTATCATTTAATAAGCCTATCCAATTATTTTTGCCTTATTATGTTTTATAACTCACAAAACATAAAAAAAAAAATAAATAAAAAAGAGACATGTCAAGTGAGGAGAAAGATGACCGGTGCTACTGATGCGCAATTACGTATAAACGGTCTTTCTCCAAACCACCGAGACAGTTAATCCAGCAACTAGCGGGAATATAAAACTTTAAAACACCGCATATTTAATTTATCCAGGTCTGCCAGAAACCAGCAATATCTCGCCTCGAAATGTCAAGAATCAGTTCAGCCAAATCAAACTTTTTGTAGAGACACCGCGCTCCCTCTCGTGTACGAACAGCCGTCACCCGGACGCCAAAACGCTTTCCCTTACCGGTCCCGTTCCGTTTCCGACTTTCGGACTTTCCCGGTGCTCGTCCGTGCCCAGCAACAGTGGAAACAGATTTGTAAGGACTGGCTGCCAACGCAAAAAAGCAAACCTGTCCAGAGCAGCGGTCTTGTCAAGTACAGCGTACTGGAATGAGCCGATAGGAAGCGTCTTTTCAGAATAATGGCACACAACATGCACGGGTGGAGAAGGAGCTGTCATACAGTGCCATAATCTAGGATTATAGTGGACTTGTCAGACTAAAAAAGGGCTACAAAACGCATTGTTTCTAATGCTAACATTAGCTTGTAAGAGCCTAAACAATATACAATTTAGGGCAAAAAATACTGGACTGGTGGGCTTTTATATGGTAAGATATTTTAACACGCTAAAAGAAAATACAAAACTAGCTTTTTATTTTACTGTAGGGACTCACTATAGCCGTACAGGTGCAAACTCAAAAGGAGTTTTATTTTGAAATCTAGATGTCTTCCTGCGTGTTACTGATAGTTCACACAGACCCGATGGACTGATTCCAGCAGCGCATCAACACATCATCGAATCAAACTGTTCCTCAAACTTGGGACAGCAATTAAGGATGACATTCTTACTTGTCTACGTTTTAAATTATTTTACAACTTCTGATGGGGATTCAAGCTTTTCTTTTAATATGTCATACTGCTCACTTTAATTAAATACCGCTTCAGTAATGCTTGTCACCAAAAATAAATGGCTCACAGTCAGTATTAAGTGAATTAGTTTTCATATAAGAATAGAGACCCATCAGTAGATAAAAAGGCTCCTTAATAAACATTAATGCGGTGGCACCACACATAATTATTGGCAGCATAACTTTTGAAATGGTATGCTGTATAGTGGCATGCTGATGTGCCATGAAACGGAATATTATTGCTAATATTAAATGTGACAGACAGCGTATAGTGTACTCAGTGAGGTGTTTATGCTGGCAGATTTGAATGGTTTCCCAGTGATCCAAAATAGTTACTGCAGGAACAATAAACATCCAACAATGCCAGCACTGTTCTCTTCATCCAAGAAAAACATTTCCAGTATGCTGAGTTTGCTGATCATACAACTTAAATACCAGTTGCAGGGCAATTTTGTAGTTCATTTATTTTAAATGCTACTTCCCTGTTGGCTCGCATACTGACTTTAATCATACGTGACTAACAGGAGGGCAACTGCTGTGATTAGCCTGCGTGCCCTTTCACAGTAGCATGTATCTAACTGACGGAAATGCACAGAACAAGCTGTTACCACTGAGGTGATGGACACTCTTGGCTCTTCTATTTATGAGCACTAAATGTGTCCTTCTTCATGTAAATGTTTTGGCACAAGCAGTGACCATAAAAATAACCCACAGTCAAGAACACAAGGACCACAGAGAATGAAACACAACCCCCCCCAACTCTGCCTACGAACAACAGCCATCACCACCTCTGACTAATGTCGGAAAAACTTCCAAAAAAAATAAATAGGTACACTGCAGATTAATTTAGCAAATTTGGTATTTCCCACTCTTGACCTAGTGCTAGTTCTTTTTGCCTGCAGGCCAGGATGTAAACCAAAGCCAGAGACTTCACTGGTCACCATCCAAACCTTGCACCCCATTAAAGCAGCATGCACCTGCCTCACATAAGGTTTCAGACTACAGTTCATACAACTTGCTCTTTCGGTGCCGACACTGCTGATTATAGACAGCTTATAGTGGTACATAAAGAGCTGGGGGAAGAGCGTGAACTTTGTCAAGGGGTCCTCATAAAGCAATGACCTCGAATTTAAAGAGAACGTATAATGTGGGGAGCAATTACTTAGGCCAGTTTTCTCTTAAAGGACACATTGAATATCAGTTTCTTTTGCATTTGGTTACATTAAAAGATCAATGCCACGGCCCTTCAGCATTAAACAAATGATCTTGTTTGTTTAATTCATGCAAAAACTGAAGCATAGAAATTGCAACTCCTGGTCAGGTGATGTACCAAACGTTTTTTTTGTTGTTGTTGTTGTTTGTTTTATTTTTTTTTTTGCCAGAACCATCTGCAAGGCACCCAGTGGAGACTCTGGGAATCATTTGGAACATTGCATAATGTTTTTTTCCCCCACTTTTTTTACATATAAAACAATTAAAATATAATGTGTTAATTATTAAACTTTATGATCTTTGGCATTTATTTAACATTAAATATTTTTTTTCCTTTATGCTTCATATCAGAAAAATGTAGGTAAATGTAGGTATGTATATCAAAAACAGAAAAGCGCTTTCATCTTGTTAAATGCCTTTGGTCTGGACTCTGTTCCTTTTTGTGGTTTCTGTATCTGCATGCAAAGATACCGTTTCCCCTCCCGGTGAAGAAATTGCCACAAGGTCTGTGCAACTGTGGAGCATAATCCATAAATCTTGACAGGCCTCTATAGCCTCTTAAACTCCCACTCACACTGTTCTCAACAATCTGTCCATGCGTCAACCTGGTTTCCACAGCAACCAAAGTGGCAAGCTGTGTCCATCCAACATGAACTTTAAAACCCATCTTAAAATGGATCCTCTGATGGACCAGAGTTAGCGGAGTCGGAAACGGGCAAAACAGAACGAGGGCGGGGGAAGGAGCGGTGCCACTTCAGGCAGCTGATTAACTTAAGCAGAGTCCAGCTAAAGTGGCACGTATAAAGAAGACAAAAGGAAAAGAGGAATGGCGCTCGAGAAGAGAGGGTTGGAGACTCTTGAGTAGCCCATTAGATCACACACTTTTATGTTCACCGCCTATAACACAATCTCTCTGGCTGTAAAAGGCTATGTGACCACAGAGTGTGCACATTCACACTGCAGCTTATGTAAAAATAGTAAAAATATAAAAAATAAATCATAAAAAAAATGTCCTGTTCAAAATGACATGTTCTTGGTGTCACACATTCATTCAATGAAGCATTTCATAGTAGTGATATTTCATGAAGCCACTTTAATGTTGTACACTAGACTAAGTCACACAGTCAATGTGCCTCAATAAATGTGGCCACTCAAAATCCCATAACCAACCGTAATATGAATTATGGTCTACCTTTGTGCACACCACTGCCCCACTCATGGTCCTTTTGGGGCTGGTTTTAATTGAAGAGGATTACCACAGAGATAATTATGCTAGCTGGCCATTGAGGCACTATTAGCAAAAAGGGTTGGCACAAATTTGAGGGCAGGAGATGAAATACTGAAGGAAAAGGCATGTGACAGAGACAAGTTCCAGTGGAGGAGACTTTGCGTTACCGTTACCTCAGACATTTATTGACTTCTTAGAAGAGAAATTGCTTAATAATCTACACCACATACGCTGTCAGTCAGACTTTGGCTGTCCATCTAGGCTCGATCAATTTTCTAGATGCCTGCAGTGGGACAGATTCATATGTGACTGACAGCAAATGAAGCATCACTGGTAGAGAAGGCGAAGTGGCATGGGAAGGGGGAAGCTGTTGGTTTGATATGAGAGAAGTGTAGGCTAATACAAATGGACAACTCTATGTAACGCAAATAATGATCTAATGCATATTAGATCAGTGTCTGAATTTGTTGTTATTTTTATTTTCTAACATTGACAATGGAGCAAGTTTCCATTGCAGAAACCTGAGATGCCCATAGTCTCTCTTCCCCATCCTGCCATTTGGCAAACACTGTACCAGACTCCCAACATTGGACCTTGCAGGTGGTAGGCCCACATGGCCCCTCAACATTACCATTTCAAACAGAGCTCCATCACGTTTTGTGAGCAAGCTAACTCTAGGCTTGGCTCCACAAATACAGTACTTAGGTCAAGGTTTCGGTCAGGGTAAATGTTGTTTTCAGTCACTTATTCATAGAGGGCTTCTGGATTGTGTTTGTCTACATCTTGACCCTAAAGCTGTTTGCCTTGGGACACCCTGCCAGGGTCATTTAGCTACAGAAAACATAGCCCTGAGGATCACTAGACCACACATGTCCCTCTGCTACAACAAGTATTTATCCCAGAAGGAGATTCTGGAAAAGGATCTCCCAGATGTTAAATGTTAAATGTTTGGGGTCTTGTTCACAAGTGAGAGAACAGGGATCATTAGATGGATGTGGCTTCTGCAGTGATGCTATACATTACTATGGCGGTGGAAAATCAGTTGAGCCATAAGGCAAAGCTATGTCCCTAGCCTCATCTACGGTCATTATTTGGGCAATGACTGAAAAGACAAGACAGCAAATAAACATCAACAACAACAAAGGAAAGGCAGGAAAAAATGTTTTTCAGTGGGGTGGCTTACTCTGGAAGGGTAAGAAGTTCTGGAAGTGGGGAGCAGACCTGTTATCCCTCCACTTTGAGAGCAGCCAGTTGAGATGGATTGGACATCTGATAGGGATGCCCCCTGGGTCTAGCATACATGGCCAGCTGGGCCGAGGCCCTGGGGCCAACCCTGGATTTGCTGGAGGGATTATATCTCACAGGCAATGGTTGGGCACCGCGCAGCAAGAGCAAGTTGCTAGAGACAGCGAGGCCTGGATGTCTCTGCTTATTTTGTCGCTACCGCAACCCTGAAAGACTAATCGGTTTGGAGAATGAATTAATGTACATAATGTATTTTATGCAGGTATAAGGACAAGTGCTTATATTATTAAATAAGTGTCAATATTTGTCTTCAAGTATAACCTCTGCAATGTCGGCTTTGAGATTATTCTTATATCACCATTTATTCTTATCAGAATAATGCATTATGTGTTGGTGTACCGAAGAGAATTTAGAGTTAATGACAAATTCACTGAAACATGTTTTTTTTTTTACTTCGCAAGTGTTGATACACTGCTTCTGAATGTTAAGAGATCTCTCTCAAATGTTTGCTTACATTTGGCTAATTCAGTATTCTAAATTGAATGTTCAGCTAACACAAATTCAAGCCACCGCTTCTCTGACATTGCATGGATATTGTTGGGTAAAAGGCTTGTGAAGAACAGCTTACCTTAAAGTAACATGATGAACAACATTCCCCTCATCATAAGACAGTCTGTCAGGTACTGTTTTCCCAAGCTAGTTGTCTAGAAGAATGAAAAGTTCTTAACTATCACTTGATTAAATTAATGTAGATTAATCAGAATGTACACTATTGCTGGTTTTTTTACACATCACAAAGCTTCTTATTGTGAGTGCAAGTACACATTAAAGTGTTTCTCACAATCCGAGTGTTGACAGTGTTTTGTTCAAACAGATATTAATATTGTTGTATTAATTGACCTACTGCTGCACAGTCTATTGCCATACACTATACCTGCAGCCAACAGCACCCATAACCCAGCTGTCGTGAGTGATTTATACCCGAGCAATTAACCTCTCAGAGATGCTGGTGACATATATGGAATTTTTCCCAGTGAGGGAGACGCAGCACCAACTGAGGAAGAAAGCCTCCCAGCGCTCGTGCCACCACTGCACACTATCAGCTTTTTATTCCTCTGGGAGGAAGGAGAGGAAAGCACCATACATATTAATAAGTATAAATGCTTATTCCCACACCTTTTACACAGAGGAGTCTGCCACTGAGTTGTAGCAAAAAGCTCACCCTCTGGCATGCATACTGTATGTGTGATCTCTAAATATAGTTTACTGTCCAAAGTTTTAGGGAGAATAACAATTTTAGTGCAGTACTGAATCCCCCACACTCTGGTCTCAGCCTGAAAATCCAGAAAAGCACTTCGTCATACAGAAACTGATTATTTTCTTACACTTGAACCTTCATTACAGATGATTGACAATTCATTCTGTTGAGGCGCAGCAGCCAGAGGAGCCATCTTCACACCTCTTCAGAGCATTCTGAAGCACTGCACAGTGCAGTGTACCATTAAATGCTGTTCTTTTCATTCCACCATTATGTTTCTCATAAAATAACTATGGTATCTTACAACAAGACAGTTGCTTTAACTTAACAGAAATAAAAAGTAAATTCTTGATCATATTACTCTAAACCTGTGACTAGGACTTTAAATAAACCAGACTTTGGCCTCAAAAGAATCAAATGAATCATCACTTATTACCATGTAAAAATGTTTTTAATCCCTGCCGAGCATGCTGAATGAAAAGTATACAGCCATCGGTGGAATAAAACTAATAAAGACTCAGAAATTGGTGGACATATTGATATTTCATTCTCATCCACATCAGCACATCTCGTCTTCTTCAAAAATAATGAAATGGTCGTAACTCATGAACCTCTGCACCTTCGCTTAATTACAGAGATAGATTAATAGGAAAGAAAACACAGATAAGTTGAACGCGTTTGTGTCTTTAACCAGTTTCTCATTATAATGACATTGTTATTCTATGTTAGACAGACAGCGCATTAAAGAATAGTAATGTATTCTAGCACTCCTCCTGGCTGTGCAAAGGAGTCATTTGTAGGAAATGAGGGTGCTCGTTATCAGCGTCTATTAGATACATCTACTGATACAATCAGTCCTTCTATGAGTACGGAGCCACATGGAAATCATTTCTCCAACAGTTTCTGCCAAGTCTTCTAGGATTTTTTTTTTTGAATCGTTCTCTCCGTTTGCTTCTTTATTTTCATTTTCACTCAAGTGCCTGTCAACATTGTGTATATTTGTTTGTCAGTTGTCTAACTGTAATCCTAACATAACTTTATATTTTAGCTCAATGAATGGTTTCTGCCAAGTCTTCTAGGACTTTTTTTCTGAGGCCTTGCATCTTTCTCTCCGTTTGCTTCTTTATTGTCATTTTCACTGAAGTGCCAATCAACATTGTGTATATTTGTTTGTCAGTTGTCTTTTTTTAGCTCTGTGAATGGCAATGCCAAATAGCAGGTATTTTCTTCTGCCACCATAACTTTTGGTTCAAAATCAATAAATTGTGGCTGCCACATACAGATGAATAGCACCATCTTCAGGTCTACTTTTTAATTAATATTTTATTTTAGGAACAAATTCTTGCAAAAACAGCCTCAGCTGTATTCTGTTCCAGTCACGCAAACGTTATCTTACTAAAATGCTAAATAATATCATGGCAAATATACCAGCTGAATATCCACATTTGGCATTCTCATGTTCAGCTTTCATTTGTCTAGTTATGTTTCTATATCAAAGAATGAGATTTGCCCATCCCAAAATCCCATTCAATATAACCTACTCTTCCAAGTTGATTGATATGATTCTGTTTTATAGCTACAGTGTGAGACTTAAACAAATAAATAAATGAAGATGAGTTCCATCCAAGCCCCCGCCAAAGGAGCTCATACAATGCTGACTGGGGTAACAGTTTAAGCTCTCTGTAATTCAGATTATATATTGGAATTTCAAACACGAATGAGGGACACAAATGTTCAGCACTGTAGCTTTAAAACCACAACTAAAAATGTGACTTTTCCCCCCATTTTTAGCTTGTGCCGCGGAAATATGCAAACACTGACTGACCTGTGTTTATGCCTGGTTGAACTCAGTTGCTCACTCACACAGGACAACAACAGGGAAGAGGGCTCTTTATTATATAGTCAGGTTTATTGAAGACTTGAGTATTAACTTGATCTGCTGTGCGTGGCTAATATGATTCATATACGCGTAATTTCACTGCCATCATGTCACATGAACAGAGACATTTCTAGATTTGATTTGCGTGATAGCAGCACTTAGAAGGTGCAGCAAGGTGTAAAGCTGAAAAAGCAGAGATATTCTAGCAGATGAGGTGTATTATGTTAACCTTGTCTAGCATTTCCCTCCATTATTCCCTTATTTGTTTTTATTTTCTACCCGTCAATCCATATTCTCCTCTCACACCTTTCCCTGACCTCCAAATACTTTTTGTCTATTTCTATCCATATTTATGCCCCTTTCTCAAAATCCTTCTTCCAAACTCGGTCTCCAATCATTTTAACTCTCGATTTCTGCCACACCTCTAGCTATGCCTCTCCCTTTCCGTCTCCCCCTCCCGTCCCTTTAATCGTTCCGTTTTTCTGCTGAAGGTTACTCTCGCCTGCAGGGCTATGAAAATGTCAGAAAGGCCCACTCCATTTTCAGCTACGTAAATAGCCATTTCCCGCCAGAGCAAACCCACTTTCCCAGGTCTGACCTGCCACGCTGCACATCACACTTCCCACCTCCTTCTCTAATACCTGTGCACAACAGTGTGGGGGGAAAAAATGAACAGTGCTCCTTCATTGCTTGAGTGTGATTCTGAAATAAGAGAGCTGCCATTGTCTCCTGTATTCATTTCCCTCATATTCCACATTTGAACAACCATGGCACACAAGGGAAATGCTCAGTGGCATAAATTCTACTGAAATTGCTCCTATTCCTGTATTGATTAGCTTGATCAATACAAATGCCTACATGGTGTATGTCGTGATGAAATGCTTTTTGTCAGAAGCAGGGTAATGTTTGAACAGGATCAAAATTTAATTTAAAAATAGACAAATCAAATATATCACCCGTAACATCTTGTAACACTGCGTGGTGATTTTGGCATTTGGAGCTTCTAATGGGCAAATAAACCTGATTAAAAGGTTGAAATGGGACTGAGATATTCTGATACAATCAAGAGATGTGCAAAGGCAGAACTGAAATAAAATGCTAATTCAACTTTCCAGGGCTCACAGCAGAAAGTGACTTTTTAACCTTGCCTACAACCACTTTGTACTCCCCAACCTGAACAATCTGTGCCTGCTGTCATTTTAATTTATCAGCACGAGAAGAAATATGGCAAAGTGCGTGCCCATTGACAGAAAGCACTTACAGTGTTGAAGAGAATGACAGTCAAAGAAAAGAAGCCTCTCTTTCACTTCTTCAAGTCACAGAGAATTGTAAATCACATTTCGGTTCCATTAAATTTCTACTCTTAACGCTCAAGGGACAAATGCTCTTTTAAGGCTGAGTGAGTGTGTTTTGTGTAATTCTCCAAAGGTTTAGTGTTTTCTCTGAATTAGAATAGAGCTTTGGATGAACTGGTGAAAGGACGAGTGGGCTTGAAATGGATGTTGCCGAAATATTAAATCTGCATTTGTGCCCCGAGTCTTTCTAGTGAAGAAATAAAATCATTTATTTGAGCTCTGGTGTATTCTGAAACAAATGTTCTTACTTCTCTGCCCTGTACATCCTCACACTTTGAGGGCAAGCTCCCGCAGGTCACACAAGGCTAGTTCATTTCCGTGTGCCGTGTCCCAGAAAACCCTGACGGGCTGCACGTCACTCCCATCCTCCACCTCTTCTCCCCTCCGCTAACACTCTCCTGATCTTCCCTTTCAATTTCCTGCAGCTCTGCAAGACAATGGAGAGCGGCATCAAAGGCCTGCATGAGGGGTTTGATAGCTCACATCAGCAAAAAAAAAGAAAGAAATTATTCCCACACAATCACAATTTCCATTGAACAGTATTTGGACAGCTCATCATCTCTGAATGCACTTGCGATAGACTTTCCATTTTCCCAGAGATTTCCTTTTGAGAAAGTCAAGGAGAGGTGTTTAGACAGCATGTTGGCTGCCTGAAGACTAAAGAGTGGAAAGCATTTCCAGGACGCTTCATCCATTTCTACTGACAGCAAAATGTAATGTGTGGTGTGACATGTGACAACAGACAGCTTGCCCTCTACACAGATTGCATCAGTGTCGAGGCCACGCTGCAGACAGAAAACATGTGCCTGCAAAGGTGCACGCCCATGTGTACACACATATCGTATGACAGAGGATATATAACAGGGAAATAATGCACATGAAAACATTATTTAACAGTCCAGATATGAAATTACGTCCAGATCCATTTGGGCAAATTTACCTTGGTTTACTCAGCACTGCTCTTCTCTTAACAATGGATATATTGAGTCAGCACCGTCAGTCTGGCACTGCCCTCCCGCTGCGGCTGAAAATGACTTTCAACAGCTTGATCAAATTAATTGGCTTGACTGTTGGGCAGAGGAGGATAGATAGACCATTAGCTATTGAAAGGGAAAAGATTGACAAGTGCGTTGTTTCTCAGGAATAATTGAGAGGGAGGACAGCGGCTGGAGGGAGAGTGAAGGGTACACAAAGAAAGCAGGCCTCAGATGAGGACAAAAGAATAGACTTTGCAAAAAAAAATAAAAAAATAAAAAAAAGAGCGTGCTTTGTTTCCTCTCCCGAACAGGAGTCAGATGTTTTGCTGTGCTCCATCTTGTGAAGCATGACTCCCTTTTCTCCTTAGAAACAAAACCTATCATTTGGACATTTGTGGACAGACGAGTGAAAAGCAGTTTCACCAAAGACGGGAATAGACATTTTGAGGGATGTGGAAAAAATGGGTGTGTGGCGAAGGCATGAAAAGTATTCAGCATGAAAACATGCATTTTATAGTAATATGTGAACACTGTATGATTATTTTGATGAGAACAGTCAAAGCGAAGAAAGAAACTAAAGAAACAACAGTGAGTGCTCGGTTGATGTTGCCAATCAGTGTTTCCCACAAGATTTTGCGAGACCCTGGTGCTGTATTGGGGGGGTTAATAGAGTTAGAGTTAATAAAAAAACTCAAATTATGATACTATCCCCTGTCTGCACGTAGAATAACAGCATGCGTTTTTTTATCACTCCGTCATTAAATTATCGTATATTACCGTATATTACCGTAATGATGCGAATATTAGATCTAGCAACACCTGGCAGCAGTCTGTGCAGTATATATATATATATATATATATATATATGAATATGAAAACATAATTAGCAACTAAACATAACATTAGCAAATTTTATTGTACTAGCTAGCGCTTATAAAGTTAAGCTTGTTCACGTTACGTCTGAAGTCGTTTTGACGGTGACGTCCAAAACAAATAGCTTCCCATGCTACGTGACTTGTCCATGCCCTTGTACCGTCAGGTTGAATTTAATACAGAGTGGTGATGTGTCATGCTCAAAAGAATCGGCTCTAAGAGCAGATGCTTGGTAGTGAATCAGAAGAGCCGATTCCCCACAATTTTTCCTTTTGGCTGTGAAGACTTAGGATCATACAATTATGTGAAAGCAGGGAGGGGGACAAACAAAAGTAAGAATGTTTTTGTGATGGAATAACTGCACAAAATGAGACAATTATTAGGCTTCTCTTAAAAACATTGAATGCAAAGGGGCTTATCAACACACAAACCATATGTATTTGCTGTATTGGGCTGAAATATTAGTATATAAATGATACTAAAGAGCCATTCAGGAGCTGAAAGAGACGGCTCTTCTTTGGGAGCTGTGGCAAAAGAGCTGGCTCTCAGAAAAGAGTCGAACTTCCCATCACTAGTATAGACCGGAGTGTGTAGTGAGGGGTTTCGGGGGAGGGAGGGAGTGATGCTTAAAACACAACACCACAACGTTGTTTGAGACGTGCAAAAATATTTCCGATTCATTATGAGACCATGGCGGAGTAAATTAGACCCTGGTGGGCCCCCATAGTATTAACATTGTATGGGAGACCCTGAATCAGTATTGCCTTTATTAATGCACTTCCCTGTGATAACCCAACCAAAGAAGCACCAGTACCGCGGATGCCATGCCACCATATTGCTGCTTTTGTGAGGGTTGCTTTGAGGGTCAGGCAGCGGCGGAGGTATGGAGCTCACTGTAATTGGATCTGTCAAAACTTGCCACCACTTAATATAGTGCCTCTATTAGGCAAAGCTGGAGCCCATGACCTGCAGCTCTTCAAGCGTGATCAATGGCTCTATTTCTTATTTTACTGTTGTTGCTGTGGTTGTTTTCTGATGTGATAGCGATGATGCTTTTAATTATGATAGGTAGATTTCTTTTTACATCTATGATCTCATCTAAGGTTGCTCTCATGTACATCGTGCCCCTAACATTTGGTAATAGTGCTACACAGCAGAGCTGGTTGAAAGTACTGTCCCTGGCCAGTTTTTAAATACACATTTGTTGGATTTGTACCTTGAAAAGTTAGCATTCTCACCAGCTGACTTGCAGCGTGAGGTGCATGAAAACAAAGAAGTAGCGTACTTCCTATCAATCCTAAGGATTAACTGGTTTAAAAACTCCACCAAAAATGGCTGAAAATTATAATTAACAGACACAAATCAGTCCACATATGTCCCAGTAATTAAGATTATTTAACGTACATACCTTGCTCCAGACATTTTCCTACAATTTCTCTACAACACTGTTGACAAAGCCGTCGCCGTTGCTCTTTCTAAGCAGCCATTCTAACAATATCTCATTCTCCAGTTGCAGTAAGTCACTCTGGAACGAGAAAAACCTATCCTCAACATAAAATGTAAGTAAACCATTGTGAGGTTTCGCTGTAGCATCCTCCCTCCTTTGACTGTCTCAGATGGGGGGAAAGGGATCAATACCTCGCTGTGCCAGAGCCTCATAAATCTGCAGAAATCTTTTTTTATGCTACATGAGCCCCCTGTTTATCTCTCGCTGCGGTGGTACACAGAAACAAGGCTTTTTCTAGGTCTGACTGGGTTTCTTGGGGAACGGAACACTGTTTATCAACCGGCCCTTTGAGAGTGCTATGTTGTTGTTGTCTCGTTCTGTTCACATCAGATTTCTAAGAGTCTGTCCTACGCCCTGGCAAGGTTACAGATGATGAATGACTTCACTTTCGTATAGCAGGTTTCCTCCTCCAGGACATATGCTGCCGTTTGTCCTCTCTAATTCAACCTCTCACTTTTCTGCACTCTATAAAGGTATCTTTCTCTTCCCTCAGGCTTATTCTCCTTTCAGACAGAGTGGTTTTGCACCCACATGTAAATTTGATAATTCTCCTCTTTCTGTTACATGCATAATCTTCTGAAACACCGTTCCTATATTTGCGTTTTCTTTTCCCACTTTTTGAAGATGGTAATCGAGCTTGGATATGTGAGCTCGGACAGTTTCATAGAAAACTAAATCTTTCATAATCAATACCCTCAGCACTAACCTCAGGGATAGCCTGTTCTGACAAGATGCTTTTCATTTTTGCATGCATGTGTGTTGTTTTTTCTGTTTCATCCATGGCTTTGCGTTGATAAAAATTACTAATTTCTCTCATCTCCGATTAAAGATAAAGCAAGTAATTAAACTAAAACTCTTGTTTGCTACTAAGCATTTACAGAGGCAATATTTCCATCTGACCACTAAAAACACTAAAACCCCAGTAGATTTCTATAATGATAACAATGTCAAATTGCTCGTTGTGAAATTCAAAGATATTTAATCTTTAATGACATAAAAACAGGGAAAATAATGAAAAACTTATTTAAGAAGCAGGGGTGCTGGCTAATTTTCTAGATAAATGTATGCTGTCAATTTTAATAAATAAAAAAAATAAATAACTACTACTATATATTATATTACTATAAATAATTAGCAATAATTTCTGATTAATTTCCTGTCTGTTGAATGATGATCTCATTGTTTCAGCACTCTATTAAACTTTTTTGTCCTCTATTTTGTCCATTATTCCCACTATAGTCTTGCAACTCCTGACTTGGTCAAAGTAAAAGACAGTGAACTGAATTAATTCACTCCCATCCATCCCACATCCTCCCAAAATACACACATCCTTTTGTGCTGTCAAACACACTCAATCATCCCCCAGTGATCAGCAGAGAGAGGGGTAAATAAAAAACAGTGGGCAGTCGTACTAGTCCCCAATAATCCTCGTCAGCCTGAATGAGTCAAAGCGACTCAACATGGATTAATAACAGGGATTAGTGCGACACAAACTGCAGTCAATGGCAAAGACAAGAGAAGGAGGACAGAACGACACATTTCGGTTGGTACTGCACATTAAAATAATAGATGGCACACACCACAATTATATAAAAAAAAAAGAGTGTTTGATGAACCCAAACACTCTAACATGAGTGCTTACATCTGGGCTGCTAAAATGGCATGGTGTTTTAGACTAAAAGACACCTGCACTAGGGTTGTATAAAACACAATTCAATATTTCACCTTTGCCAGTAAGGCAGCTGAATTATTTGAAGGTGGAGCGCCAGAAACCCTGACCAAGAACTTATTAGCAGTTCATCCCTGAGTTTCTAATAATAAAGCAGACAGTTCCATCTCCAGGAAAGAAGAAGAAAGGAACAAGACAGCAAGGAGCAGACAAAAGCTCAGGCACAAAGTGGCAGACACAACGACAAGCGCCGCTTTTATCTGCTCTATAATAAAGCATGAAATAGGCTGGTTAACTCTTGACTCTGCCACCGACTCCAGACTTCTAGTCCACTTCAGAGAGCTACATCCTCAATCAAGGCAGACGTGCAACAACAAAGATGTACCCTCTGCGTACTGTAATTGCTTTCATGTTGCCCTTAAACTGCACACAAGCATTTCAAGCATCTGGGCGTGAAAAGGAACATACCACAAAATGAACATGTAGAGAAGATGGTGCTGTAAAAAATTAAAAATAATCGGAAGCTTTTTGATCACAGCCAAGACACGACTGACCCAGAAATTGCAGACAGAGATGTCAAATACACCCACGCTCATTTCAAACCACAGCACTCCAAGCATTGTTGACTTGCAGTGCCTGGCATTCACACAGGCTGGGCGGCAGCTTGACAACCACTTTGAACCAAGACTTGGACAATATACATAACAGCACACAGAGGGAGAATACAAACGTTGTTGCTTAGGTCAGTGAAGGTAACTGAATCCTCTGCTGTTGTCATGAGAAACAACAAAGCAAGCGAAGCTTTCAGACAGCACAAGTAGACTGGTCCCAGAGGAAAACCCATCCTGGTGACCGATTCACTGTACTGTAGCAGATATCCGTGTCAGTGAGTGTCCTGTGTGAGCCCTACAGTGAGTATGTGACAACTACAGAAACAAAAAAACAAGGGTGTGGTAAAAAAAACAAACGTGTATGTGGGAGCAGTATGACATCAGTGTATCAGGTGTATCTTCTGTCGTCAGGAAGATAACTGACCAAGTGAAGGGCTTTACAGTCTGCTGTAAGTGTTATTGTAGTACAGTTTTATGCACACGATTAGGAAGCAAAGGAAGTAAGGAAATCTGTGTAAGACACTATTACAGAACATATACACCAATGAACTACAAGATTTAAACCACTGACAGATGAAGTGAATATCATTGACCATCTTGTGTCGATTCAATGTTACTTAGACAAGCGGCACCCCCACCCCACAGCAATGACACTCCTTGATGGCAGCAGCCATCCCCAGCAGGATGCAGCCTGACACAGACACACACACAAAAACAGTTTAGGAACAACTCAAAAAACACGAAGAACAGCACAAGGTGTTGACCTGGCCTCCAAATTCTCTAGATCCCAAACTGATCAAGTATCTGTGGGATGATCCACAGAGGCCCCTCCCCTCAACCCATAGGACCCAAAGGCCCCCACTAACATCATTCTGTTGCCAGGCACCATGGGACACCCTCAGAAGGCCCATGTCCATTCTCTGATGAGTCACAGCTGTTTTGGAGGCACAAGGGAGACCTACACAATATTAGGAATGTGGTCATAATGTTACGTCTGATCGGTGTATATCTGCATTACAGCAGTGTTCTACTGTGTATGGATGATGGTGGAAGGCAGAACTTATTCTCTCAATATGCAAAACAGCTGACTGAATGTTGAGTGGAGTGGAGTAAAGCGCAATGAATAAAAAAGTGCAGAATATAATAAGACGTCTTGGCTGGATTGTCGTTAAAGTCTGAACACAACTTAACACACACCTCTCTTGTTCCTTATTTCTAATTTTGTTGTCGTTTCAGAAATACTGAATATTTCCACCATTGTGGATGTGTAAATATCATTTAAATTAAACTAACTGAGAACACTTGACGGGCAAATCACCAGGAGGGGTCACAGATGATGATTTGCAATTAAATTAGGAATACAAATGAATTCAAGGCTCCACACATGGCTGAGGTTCCTCTTGCACTGTAACAAGAGAACCACATGGCACACAGAGAATAACATACAAGTGAAGCTATGGACTTCATGTATCAGTCAGATGTGTCTTGTGAACTCTACTTGGCCAAGTTTGAGCTCCCCTGGAAGTGTCAGTACACCTGTGAGCGTGCGTCACGGATACTATTCATCACAGTAAAACACGGGTTCTCTCTAATGAAGTGTGTATGTGAGGAAAGAAGGGGAAGAGAACACGTTGACTTCGCTATGCCAAGCTGTTCAACCTTAAACGTCTACACACAGAGCTATAAAAGTGAAATATGTGGTGGCAACAAACAAGCTGCCTGTTTACAATTCATTTAGAAACGCTTACCGGGCGCGCAGCTCCGCCAAATGCCAGCAACGGAGCATCTTGCGGTGAATCTTGTTTACTAGTTCACTTTGTTTGGAGTAGCTGAGACGCACGCAGAAAATGAATACGGTCTGTCGTTTCTGATTAGTGACTGGGAAAACTCCAGGCTTTAGGTCGGTATTTAAAAGTTCCTTCCTCGACATGCAGAGGTCGCCAGGTCACCAAGTCTCCGTTTCTAGCAGCTAATTAGGCAAATAACCTGTCAATCACCCTGAAGGACACGCCCACTGTAGAGCGAGGAGCTATGTTTGGACCTTTGCTGACAGTGATGTAAAAACGTGTACTTAAAACAGCAGCCGATTCACAGTAAGGCTGCAACTTATTATTGTCATCACCAAATGAATACTAATGATTTTCAACATTCATCATTAATGTATCAAAATGTATAAATGAAAGAAGACAAAATAGACTTTCAGACTGCCATGTACATGTACAGACCATCCATTACACTGTAAAAAAAAAGATTAGTTGACTCAACTTAACTAAGTCAAGTCATCTTGTTGCTTTGACTGAGTTAATTTGAGTCAGCTTATAGTGTCAGGTTTATTACACTTGAAAACACGAGTTGATGCAACATGCAGTCTGTTGACTCAACTTCCTGTTTCAAGTAAGTTGGACTTGCAAATATTATTTGAAATAACTTTAAGAGATGTTGGTTGAACTTATTTTATCAAGTCAGGGCAACAATATTATTTTTTCTCATGCTGTATTGCCAAGTTAGTTGAGTTTACAGAAATTGCTAGATTTCAAAAATTTAAGCAAACTAATATCTACAAAGAATATACATGAGAATTAGCCAGTCAAACTTAAATATTAACACTTTTTTTTTTACAAACCCATTTAACACCCATGAGATTTCATATCTCTAATGTGATTTAAACGAAGGGGATCCCTTATTCTTGCTAAATCCTGTCTTGGCATACAGATGTATATTCTCAGTATTCAATGACAAGTCTATTTTGTGAGTAACATCTCCCATGCAAACACAGAAACACATATACCGTACATACACACGGTCAGACTACAGTATGTTATCATCCATTGCTCAACCACTCCAAGCTGCTTTAATTTCAGAAGATGGCTAATTGCAATTAAGATACATGGGGTGTTGAGGTGGGAAGTAAAAGGAAGTAATCAGTGCTGATTATAGAGTCTGAGCCTGATCAGGGAAAATCGTATGCCGACTGTACGGCACCTCTCCGCCTGCCTGAATCTGACTCAGGAACAGCACAGCTCTACTGACTCCAGCTCTCTGCCAGATTTGAAAAGATCACGGCACATGCGACACCGTGAAGTTGACCTAATCACGTCTGGCCCGGAGAAATGCACAAAAACGCTTCACGGGTCAAAAATTAACCTACCCAATAGGGCTGCCAGCCTAAAACTCACGGACTTCTCGTCGGCTGCTTAAGTTTGATAATCTGGGTTTGGAAACTGCTCCTTAAATATGAAACTGTGCTTCTGTGTGTTAAGCTTGAGTCGTGTATGTACACACAGCAGACGAATGAAACTGTAAAATGAGCTGTGTAAATCTGATTGCCAACATTGGAAGGGTTCAATGTAGCCATGTCAAGCTGAAATAAAAATGTGTGTTGAATTTGTGATGCAGAAGCACCATGTGAGCTGTAGTAGTCAAAATAATGCACAAACAAATATTCAGTACATATTTCAAAAACTACAGAGGTCTCTTGGTGTTTTCAGGGAACTTTTCATGTAGACTACATATTTTTTACCTAAACATACACTATATTACCAAAAGTATTCGCTCACCCATTCAAATGATCAGAATCAGGTGTTCTAATCACTTGGCCTGGCCCCAGGTGTATAAATTCAAGCACTCAGGCATGCAGACTGTGAAACAAGACATTTGTGAAAGAATGGGCCGCTCTCAGGAGCTCAGTGAATTCCAGCGTGGAACTGTCATAGGATGCCACTTGTGCAACAAATCCAGTCGTGAAATTTCCTCGCTCCTAAATATTCCACAGTCAACTGTCAGCTCTATTATAACAAAATGGAAGCGTTTGGGAAAAACAGCAACTCAGCCACGAAGTGGTAGGCCACGTAAAGTGACGGAGAGGGGTCAGCGGATGCTGAAGCGCATAGTGCAAAGAGGTCGCCGACTTTCTGCACAGTCAATTGCTACAGAGCTACAAACTTCATGTGACCTTCAGATTAGCCCAAGTACAGTACGCAGAGAGCTTCATGGAATGGGTTTCCATGGCCGAGCAGCTGCAGCCAAGCCACACATCACCAAGTGCAATGCAAGGCGTCGGATGCAATGGTGTAAAGCACGCCGCCACTGGCCTCTAGAGCAGTGGAGACGCGTTCTCTGGAGTGATGAATCACGCTTTACCATCTGGCAATCTGATGGACGAGTCTGGGTTTGGAGGTTGCCAGGAGAACGGTACATTTCAGATTGCATTGTGCCAACTTTGAAATTTGGTGGAGGAGGAATTATGGTATGGGGTTGTTTTTCAGGAGCTGGGCTTGGCCCCTTAGTTCCAGTGAAAGGAACATTGAATGCTTCAGGATACCAAAACATTTTGGACAATTCCATGCTCCCAACCTTGTGGGAACAGTTTGGAGCGGGCCCCTTCCTCTTCCAACATGACTGTGCACCAGTGCACAAAGCAAGGTCCATAAAGACGTGGATGACAGAGTCTGGTGTGGATGAACTTGACTGGCCTGCACAGAGTCCTGACCTGAACCCGATAGAACACCTTTGGGATGAATTAGAGCGGAGACTGAGAGCCAGGCCTTCTCGACCAACATCAGTGTGTGACCTCACCAATGCGCTTTTGGAAGAATGGTCAAAAATTCCTATAAACACTCTCCTCAACCTTGTGGACAGTCTTCCCAGAAGAGTTGAAGCTGTAATAGCTGCAAAAGGTGGACCGACATCATATTGAATTCTATGAGTTAGGAATGGGATGGCACTTCAGTTCATAGAATGAGTAAAGGCAGGTGAGCGAATACTTTTGGTAATATAGTGTATATAGAAAACCACATATATTTCCTTTTTTTTTTTATTAATGTTACATACAGATCAGGATGTCCCACAAATCTGAATAAACATCTTGCTGTCGTGGCTAATGAAACACTTCACAAAAGTAGAGATTGAGTGGCTTGCTCAAGGGTCCATTAGCAAAGCCTGGTGACTGTGAAAGGCACACATTCATCCTTCCTCATTCTCTTCTTACAGTATATTTGGGCATTCAGACTCATCTATCATCACTATTACCTCAGAGCCACTAGGCACCAATGGCCTACTGCTTTCCATCTGACAACCAAGAGAGGAAACGTTGGAAGTGACAAAGGCTGAGGAGAAACACAGCGTCCACCATTGGCTAACCAATACTGTCACCAAGTGGCTAAAAAAAGCATAACAACTGCTCATCATTTCAAGAAGAATATTTCAATCCCATTTGATGCTTTTTAAAATGGTATACATCAACGGAAAAGAGTTAAAAGGGGATTTTCATCATTTGAATTTAGAATATTTACATGATTATCAGCTCATTCACAATATCTTCATATTACAGCCCATACAAACGTTTATACTATTGCTCCCAATTAAAAGCATTTTAAAATGGTTAAAAAAATACTTCATGAGAAATGATTTTTTCTTGACATGTTATACATTCATGATGGTTAAGGTTTATGTTACAGCAGAGTCCATTTCATGTCTTGCCTCTGTGCTTGTCTTGAGAGGAAGCTGAGGAAATATGTACGACAACATACAAAGAGGCTAGGTCCTTGGGCATAAACAAAGCTGTCATGCTAATTTCAAGCATGATCAATGCGTAATGGGTTTTAGCTGCTCTGCTACCTCACTGGCCCGGCAGCACAAATAAGACTGAGCATGTGTGGAGTGTTTTTTTTTTTTTTAAGCCTACCTTTTCTAAATTAGTTTAGGCTTGAAGTGGAGATACCCTCCACACAGAACTATTGGTGTTTTAATCGAACAAGTCAGAGAAGTCAGAGAGGTTTTTGCAGTATTCTTCGAAGCTGAAGTTCTCAACAGTGAAAGTAACATCCTTCCACTTCTTCACAGTCACCCTGCCGTCAGGGGTTTCCAGGGCAAAGTGTTTGATGGCTATATTGGGCAGTAAGGCGATCTTCTTGTACTTCATCTCGAATCCCCATTCCTGTGAATTGACATAAATGACATTGAGAATCCAAAAGGAGCACCAGCCTCAGCTCAGCTGGCAGATGTTTATCACAGGGCCCACTGTACCTTGTTGCAGTTTCCGTTATTACAGCCGATTGTACACCCAGGCTCCCAGTCCTCAAAACTCCTCTCAAGCCTCACCTGTCCACCAACTTTGTAGTGTTTTCTGAGAACAAAGACAAGTCATAATTAGAGTAGTAAATGTATTTTAATTTGGTCTCAGTATACTTCTGCATGGATTCTTATAGGTAACTCAATTCTCAAGTCAACTCACTTAAAGTCAGGATTGATGTTGACGTAGTGCGCATTGTCAACTAGCTTGATGTCATTGCCAGAGGCCACAGCCTTAAAACAGTTGCGACACAAGAGCTTGATACTGGACGCAGGGTGGCGACTCCTCTTCTCCGTCTTCCTCTTCTCTTCAATTTTACTGGAAATGACTGCCTGTGTTTGAAGGTCAGTTAACTGCAGACGAAGAAGAATAAATATTGATGTCAGAGGGACAGAGCAGTGAGAGCAAGGGGTTAGGATGAGCAGCGCACCCTCACCTTGACGCTAAAGTCTCGGAAACTCAGATTTTGAACCCGAGCAATGGCTTGTCCTGTGAGGTCCTCCAGATATTCATTGATAAGCTCTCTGCGAACTTCCCGTCCCCCTGCCTGGGCGACCACTGAATACTGGCTGTCTCTTGCTCGGGCACGCCCACTGGCCTGCTGCTGAGCAATCTCATTTGTAAGCAGCCCATAGCGTACCACAAGGTTGCATTCAGGAATGTCAAGGCCTTCTTCAGCCACACTGGTGGAGATCAGGAGGTTGAGAGAACCCTCGCGAAATTTGCGGATCGTGTCTGCCTGCTCGTTCTACAAGAAATACACGTAAATAAAAGCCTGTAAAGACTAAGAATAGGAACAAATATCCATAGGTATGGACTTAGATCTTTTGGTTGAATAGTTTGTCAGCACACCTGTGTCATGTAAGTGATGCCATTGCCGGCACCAGTGAGGATGGCTGCCTTAATCCCAGCTGCCTGCAATGCAGTATTACTTAGGACCCAGTCGTTTAGGCAGTGAGTGCTTTTACGGGTTTTAGAGAAGAGGATTCCCCTTGATTGAACACCTGAACCAAACTGTCCCAGCAGAGTGCTCTCAAGTTGGGCCATCTTTGGATTCTCAAAGTCAGAGTTTGAAGCAATATTCTTCAACTCTATCTGATTCTCTGTGTAACAAAGACAGAGATGGTTATGTTTTCTCATGTCATAATAAAGCAAAACATGTAAAGCCATGTAACAAAGATTTCAGAATACCCACCATGGAAAAGCCCCACCAAGAAGAAGTCGGTTCCATCGATGGCTGTGGTAAGCTTTGTGGTGTAGAATTGATCTAGGGAGCGATACGCATCCATCATTCGCAAGGTGTCATTGATGAGCAGGGCGTCGTTGTACTGTCTGAGGTGGAGTGCACATTGTGCTAGCAGCCTGTTGTTCTCTCTTACTCCTGGTCCAAGAGACAGACAGATGATGTCAACAGAACATGAACATTTGATTACCTCAATTCTTACCCAGTCACAAAGGCAAATGTGTTCACCCTGGCAGACGGTGTTCACACGATTTATAAAATAAAACTATGTTCTCACCTCGCTGCTCTAGAGTCACCACATCTGCCTCATATTCCTGTGTGCCACACTCTCTAAGTCTAAAGTCTAGAGGAAGGTCCATGTACTCATGGATCAGCTTCATCATCCACTTCAGCTGATCACCAAATGGATCCTAAAAGAAAAAAAAGAAAGAAAAAACTATATGAGCAAATTTTAGGTATACTACCAACATGGTTGCGGGGACAACTAATGGATACTAATAAGATTTTGTGCAACATTCTCATCTCAGCAATTGCTGTCCTGCTGAAACGCATTACTAAGATGGTGAACACCATGTAAGCACTGGAGGCATGTTATCATGCAAGTGAGCATTTAGCTCAGAGTGTTGCAGGCCTAAGTAAAGACTAACATGGCAGTAAACTATTGTTCTTGTGTAATTATGACTTTCAGATGAGTTTATTTATGAAATAACTCAGATCAAAATTAGTGCATAGTATTTTGCAATTCACTCACCTTAGATCTTTTCTCCACAATGTCAAATCTCTTGACGGGTCTGGGCACCTTCTGCTTCAGTTCGGGGGCATAGTTTTTAGTTGAAACGATGGCCGAGTCCAAGTTGGCACAAATCTGAAAGAGAGAGAAACACAATGATGACGAAGAGTCCAAGAGTTGTGGGAGTAAATATCAGTGACGTGTTATTTAAAAGGTGAACCCTGACCTGTAGTACATGCTCCACAGCCTTTTCCAGTGTCTTTGTTCCACCTGTCCCAGGTGACGCAGTGAGACCCAGGATCTGTGGCAGCGGTCGTTCTCCTTTCAACTTTTTCTCCACATAAACTCTCATTATTTTGTTGTAGACAGACTCCTTGTGGGTGTGGTGACACTCATCGATTATCAGTAGAGTAATGTCTGTAAGGAACAATGAATACGTCGAGGGTCAATTCACCTCGCCGTCACAACATAATTAGGAATGTTTCAGCTCACTCTTACTGACCTGAGAGGTCAACGTGTTTTGATTCCTCCATGTTCGTCAGAGCATTGTACAGGATCTGCGCTGTGCAGATGACCACATTTGAGGTCTTCATCACTAACCCAAAGAAATCCTTCTCGTCACTTTCTCCACTGACTGGTGTAACACTGTAGTGATGACCCAGGTGAGGCTCAAACTCTTTTTTGTAATGCTGGTCAACAAGGTGAACCTGCAGTATAGAATGCATCAAAAACACTGTATTTAATCACTTTGAGCCACACTGCTGTTAAAATGAAAAATTGTAGTTTTAACTGCTGTAAAGTTCATTCTCTACTTTACATCCAGTCTGCTTTGTGCCTCGTAGCTGTAGCTCACCTTGTTTACAAGTACAACCACCTTAGCATTTGTCTTAGTCTCCAGGTGTTTTCTGGCAACATACACAGCAGCTCGGGTCTTTCCACCTCCTGTCGGCAGCCAAATAATTATGTTCTCTCCTTTGAGAGCCCTTTCAACCACTTCTTCCTGGTATGAGTACAGTTGACAATCCGCCATCCTGGTATTTACTCCTGTTCAATAATACATCAGCGTTACAATACAGAATACCCATACTGTGTAGAAATGAACATCAGATTATATATTGCAACTGTATTGAGGATTAAGACCAAAAAGACTAGCTAGATCAGTCTCAAAAACAAATAAGATAAACAAGACACTTAGCGTCATTTGATTATAAGAAAATCAACCTTCAACTCACCAGTGTGTGGTGTGTTCAACTTCTTCCTCTCACGAAGACTGGCTGGTGCAGGCTGCTTTTAAAACCTGTTGTGATCAGCTGTGTGACGTGAAAACTGGAAAATGAAACTACAAGCTGTTTGACTCACGATGGTGGCCCTAGTGTAGGAGTCTCTGGAGGAACAACCGCTACACTTCCTTATGCAACGACAGATGAAACCTGAGCTACAGTGACATAATAGAGGTCTTTTACAATCCTTTTTTTGAAATGAAGACATACCCATACATGTATGGGTATGTCTTACATGTATGTATCTTATGGTTGTCTTTTTTACTCCATTGGTGACTTGCAGCTAAAACGTTCTGAGTTTCTGCATGTGCTCTAACACGGCCCCACCTCTCCCTCATTACATCAGGAAAGCAAAACTAAGCAGCCCGTTTCTGCCTTCTAGTTACTCAGCATGTTATGGTCTCTGTTAAAAGTAAGTGTTTTGCAAGGCATTCTGACAGGAAATAATGCTAAACAGTCTTTAAAGTAATCAAAAATAACATCTAGTACTTTTGCAGCTTCCATCTACAATAATCAAATAAGAAAAAAAAAAGAAAAGAAAAAAGATACCAACGGCATGAATATACATACACCAGTCAGGTATAACATTATGACCACCTACAGGTATAAGGGTCTCCCTTGTGCCTCCAAAACAGTTGTTACTCTCTGGTATCCTGTGTTGTCTGGCAACAGAATGTTGATAGTGGGGGCCTTTGGGTCCTATGAGTTGAGGGGAGGGGCCTCAGTGGATCACCCCACAGATACTTGATCAGTTGGATCTAGTGAATTTGGAGGCCAGGTCAACACATTGTGCTGTTCTTCATGTTTTCTTAGTTGTTCCTAAACTGTTTTTGTGCATGTCTGTGTCAGGCTGCATCCTGCTGGGGATGGCTGCTTATTTACTTTGCACTGTATACACTGCAAAGTAAATACGTAGCTACAATAGCTATGTTCTATGTTTAACCTGTATTTACTGTACACAGTGTGAATCACAGTATCTGTGGAAAATAATTATAGACAAATACTAACCTGTTCAAATGGGACTCAGTCGTGTGGTTTTAGGTGGGGTTTTAAACCCCATTAGGAGCAGCTGTGTGATACAGAGAAACGAAAGTAAAAGATCTGTGCCAGCAGGAAGGGCCCTACTGAGGGAGGCTCTGGATGGACAACAGCAAATCTCCTCACTGTGTAATGGCAGACAATTCTGAATGTAACCAACAGCAAATAGGTGTCATGAACCATATGGAACCTAGCGATGGTTCATGGTATATATGTACGTCTGAAACTATGTTCTTTACAGTTGTAACTGAACAGGGAGAAGCCTTAGAAACTGTGTCAGGTTTTGCATAACCACACCTTAAACCAGGCCTGCTTGTTTTTCTTTGGCACATCAGGAAATCAACGTTTATTGCCTCACACACACATACACATCTGTACAGCTATCTTTGTGAGGACTTTTTTTTAAAACAATACATTCCCGAGCCCCTTAACCTCACCGCCGCTTACCAACGGTAAGTACCTTACCCCGAAACCAAGCCTTAACCCCACAACAGGCCTGCGGTTTCAATGTGGTCCTCAGACGGACGGCTGTACAGAAGCACACACACACACAAAATCACAAAAAACAACAGCTACAGCAGAAGTACTTTTGGGAACTAAAAGGAACACAAAAATATTCACACACAAGCTGATCCACTTTTAAAGGTACAAACATTCCTGATAGTTCTTAGTAAACTAATAGTATAAGATGCAATCATGTACTAACTGGCCTTAAATAAAGGCCATTATGACAGCCCGCTAGATTCAGTACTTCACATAATGGGGGTACAACATAATATCAGCACCAACATTTTTCAGGGAACATTTTTGAGTATAGTCACAGGAATTGATGTGTGCTGAAGACATTTTTCACAACCCGTATCACAGGGCGTATAACAACACAAACAAACTTAACTTTAACAACTTAGACGATAAGAAGTCAGTGATTTGAAGATTGAGTGTTTTAACGTTTTATTATTCTGCTGCTGCTCATAACATATGACATCAAACTCACAAGGTTATCTGGAAAGTCCCCTTTTACGTTGCCAAGTGTGCAATTCCCCACAGTTATAACTCATTTGTGATGGGGGTTAAAATTAAGTGATTCAAGTTCATACCTGTCCGGTCTAACTCACTTTTAATTAGTGTTTCACAAATGCTTTCAGTTACCTGCTTGGAAATCACCAAATTTAAAAACAGTTTATAAAAAAAAACACTTTATTGTCATGAACAGTATTACAGTTACAGTAGATGGTATTTATACCATAACGCGACAGCAACCATCCTCAAACACGCTGGAAGGTTCACTCAGACTGACCTCTTAAGAAAATCTGAAATGCAGCATAGGTAGATAAACGGTGAACCACATAATTGACAACCCTGAATAATGCAAGACGGAAATCACTTCACCAATTCAAAGTTTGTCGTGATTCAAGTACAAAATAAACAGATATTCACACACGCACACATAAACATAAAATGTCAATGAAGCATTCAACAACCAGGCTCAACCAGCATTCGACAGTTACTTCCCAGAAAAAAGTGGATGCATCTCAGGAAGCACTTTGTTTGACACCGACTGTTGAACAAATAAAATGTTCAATGAAATATTCTTTTACAATGTTTATAACATTGTAAAAAATAAACCTGCAAAAACAGTGACTGGAGGTTGGATGTTTTTGTTTTTTTTATGCAAACTGTCTGCCATGCATCAACCCCCACAGCTTGTGTGCGGTGCGCTAAATAAACCAAAGTCATCTCTTCAGGGGCAGCTGGCTGTCTTCTCCCCACTAATGTTTGTCTTCTATCCAGTAAACATGGAGTCGCCCCAAAATGTGGCAGTACACAAAACATTAGACTACTTAGCATATGCGTGGAAGTGACTACATCTACAATGACACCTGACAGCATGGTAAAAGCTATACTACGCGTGACCTTATAGTAGAATAAAACCGTGCCAGTGGAATGGTGTATGAACAGTATGTGTTAAGCTTCATGTATAAATAAGTAGCCATTATGCTGTTGTTAACTCAAAAACATTGTTCTCTTGAAGATAATGTTTGGGCAAATTATTTTGTTTGCTGGAGAGATTTGCTGCACAATCCATCACTGATAACAACAATTACTTTTAGTGTTGATCTATCTGTAATGTTGTTTTCATAATCAGTTTGGGTTAAAGAATGTGGAATATGAACCCAAATAATAATGATTGCCTTTTCTTTCCCTGACCAACACTTAAAAGATATTCAAAGATGATCCGTATACGCAGTTAAAACCAACAAGAGGTGAGAGCCTGCAAACATTTTCACCTCTTAGGCCTGTCACAAGTGTATGCATTTGTCACTACTGAGAAAATTACTGCTCGTCTTTCCTCATCAAATGTTCTTTTACCTCTCAAGAACATTTACCGTCATACCCATGAAAATGGCTGTGATGTTCAAGTGTCTGTCAGTAACGGAAGGCAACGTGGCTTTAGGTCCCGAGGTCCATTTTCTGATCTAAGCTCGACAAAACTGGAATGAACAACTGTCATTAAATGTGACAAACCCAGGTCAATCGGACTAGAAATAACGGTTGAAAGAATAGCATTGTTATAACTTCAGAGCTGTAACTTTGGTACACTTAATTAAACGTGTATATGCAGATTATTCACACACTGCGAGTACTTGAAAGAGAGTATGTCAGAGGATAACTAAGCAGATGCTAATTTGACTTGATATTTCCAAACCCCACTCTTTCATGTGTTTTAGTCCCAGTTATGTCTTGTAAAATTTGCCTTGTACATACCCTTTTATTAACTAAGATATGACAACTGCTAGCAATATTTCCTTGTGATCTGCTTTATCTTGGCGTTTGGCAGCAGTGTGGGCTGCTCCTTGTCAGATCTGTGAATATTTCTGCTTTCAGGTTCATTTTTCAATCAGGCCTCCGTCTTTTAATTTGAAGTAGAAGAACTTCTCCAAGGTGTTGGCACATTTGCAGTACTCGCTGTCTGGAGGGTTGTACTCACGACAGTTGGTGATGATTCGCTGAAGGTCAGCAATAAAAAGCTTCTTGGTTACATAGTATCGGTTCTTGAGTCTCTCTGTCATGGTCTTCAGGTCTTTGGGTTCAAAAATGAGAAAAGAACAACAATCAACTTATATAAAATATTTAAGGAATGGTTTGCATGATATAAACAGTCACCAAAATACTAAGGAAGTTAATGTTTTATCAAGGAGATGCTCGCTCACCGATGGGAAAGCGGATGATTTCGTAGTAATCTGGCGCTTCAGATTTCTTCACTGGCTCCATGAAGGGCCAGGCATCAGGATGAGTCTGTTAAAGAGACAGAATAGTCCTAGTTAGTCTAAGCTCTCATTCCTCTTTAGTAATCAGTATTTCTGTGTGTTTGCACCAGTCTGGTGTCAACAGGTAACCCTCACCTTTATCTGGGCCAGGAGGTTCTTCAGCATGTTGTATAGCACATCAGGGTCCTTCACCTCTTTCCTACAAAACAGAAAAATGACAAATAAGTTACACGCTGACTACACCAACAGTTCATGAATTGTAGAATAAAAATAATTGGTCGTTGTCACTGTAACAGTACTACTACATAACAACACTACAACTACAAACAGTGAGTAGTAATGTTAGTTGATGTAGTGGAAGCTGTTCTTCCCAGTGTGATAGTACTAAAAACAACAACCCCACAACTATCACTACTACTAGAAGGTAAACAACAACAACAACTGCTATTACTAGTACTATAATAACAATTAGTCCAACAAGTTCAACCAAGTAAATTAGTAGTTTATGTTGGAGCAACAGTAGCTGTAGTGTTAGTAAGAGTGTTAGCAGTTGTAGTGTTGACTTTTACTACTACAATAATGAATACTAGAACTATTCCTAATACTATTACTAGAAATGATTTTAGTTAACTGCTTCTGTTTAACTCGGCTATGCAGATGAAAAAGTATGATTAACTTCTACAGTCATGGCTTCACCGTACAGGATTAGACAGATTAGAGAGAGTAATCGTTTCAGACTTTAAACACATTCACACATCAATCTACAAGAAAAGAATGTCATTGAAAAAATAATAATAAAAGCTTTACCCTTTGTCTTTACTACTGGGTTTCCAGCCCGTCTCTCCTAGGAGGAATAAAAGACTTTTAAGTAATAAGATAATGATTTTCGTTCATTTTTCTTAAAGTACATAAACCAAACACTCACTTATGCCTGGTATGCTCTCCACTGGAATCTGTCGCACTCCCTCTTTGAAGCATGTGAGACCTGGGTAAACCCTCCTGATCTGGCTCTGTTTCCTCTCAATCAGCTTCTTAATGATCTGTTATGACATTTTCACATTGATGTCAAATGAAAAAACAAATCAACAACTGCCTTCATGAGAGCACATCACAGCCTAACGCACCTCCTTCTGCCTTTTGATGATATGAGAAAGCTCGGTGTAAGGGATTCTAGGGTTCAGCTCGCACTCCATGAGGGTTGCTCCCTCGTAGTCTTTGATGTATCCCAGGTATCGACTCTTCGGCACTTTTATGTCTTTGGAAAAGCCCTGCCAGGAAAGAAAATGAGTTACTGAAAGGACAAAGAGGAGGGAGAGGTCAGATGCAGGGTAAAGGCACAGGTCAGGTCTGCAGTACCTGTTTCTTGAAGTAGCCAATGGCATACTCGTCAGCGTAAGTGAGGAAATAGAGGATGTTGTGTTTGATGTGGTACTCCTTGAGGTGGTTCATCAGATGGGTTCCATAGCCCTAACATTAAAAAGGGAAAGGGGGCAAAAAGAAGTAAATCCAAATTATAGCAAAAGAAATCACACTGAAAATCAGAACTGGGTAGTCATAACTGTTTCAAAGATATGTATGATGTGATGTTGTTAATATTTTTTAACAGTCTATTTAAGTTAATTGCTCAGATAACTCTAACAGAGTATTAAGTATTTACCTTAACTTGCTCATTGGATGTGACGGCACAAAAGACAATCTCAGTGAAGCCCTGAGTAGGAAACATCCTAAAACAGATGCCTCCGATGACACGGCCGTCTTTGATGAGGGCTAGGGTTTTGTGCTTCCTGTGAATAACTGGAGATGTCAGAACAGCAGGCAGGAATCCGACGGCAGAACATGTGGTGTGAGGGCATCTACTTACGGGTCAAACACTAGTCGTGTGATGTACTCTTTGGGCATTCGAGGTAACTGATGAGAAAAGACGTTCTGCAGGCCGACCAGCCACATCAGGATCTTTTTGTTGGACTTCTGGGAAAGTGAGTTTCCGATGACGTGGAACTCTATGATGCCTCGTCTCTCCTCCAGCCTGGCAGTCTCATCGCGGGCAGCATTTGGCGTCAGCAGGTTAGTCTAGCAATATGAACCAACTCTCAGAACTTTAAAAAAAACCCAATACAAACCCCTATAGCCTTACAAAGTAACCCGAGATTAAAGCCAGTTCCACACATGAAACATGTAACATTGCTATATTCATCAAACTGCCAAGTGCACTATAGCAAAAGCAACAATATATAATGAATGTTTGGCAAATAAGATATAAGACTAGAAAGTATAATGACTGAAACCCAGCTGATGAGCTGAGCAGCAATCAGTTTCTACTAATTTCTATAAGCTTTCTAGTAACCCAAATAAATCATTCCCTATTTTCAAGGTCACAGCTTTATCACTTAGACGTTTTCCATTTTTAAACCAACATGAAAGTGTTACTGGGTGTGGCTTAATAGGATTTACATAAGGAGTTTTAGAGAAACAGACATGAGACTGATACTTAAACATAAGTCATATTAAAGGGAAAGGGTGCATGTCTGAATGGGGCTTTGTTAACTGACCTCTGGTCCCAGCATAGCAGCAGGGTCAGTGATTGTCATCATGACTTCATTGACCAGCTCCATAGGTATGTCTCCCATCACGCGGATCCTCTTGGCATCCTCCAGTGTCAGTGCCTCAGGAAGTTTACGCTTTTCCCCTGAACAAACAAGCCTTTCTTAGATCCAGGCAATAAAAGGTTATACAGTAGTGGGCAACCACCATTCTCTGATTAATCATTTCCACATCACATCTATATTTAAGAAACAAGTGCTTTACAAATGAGTTCAGTGTAACACATTAACGTATTAAATCACTTGAGAGTATAAGACTATAAAGGTGATGGGGAATTAAAGCAGAAGGGGAGCGCTAACAGACCTGTGACGACCTCCACACCTCCAGGGTCCATGCTGCCCAGAGAGGAGCTGCTGCTCAGACACTTGGACAGAGCAGGGGAGCCAGACACTGAAGCAGGACTGAGCACTGCAATGACAGACATCAGTTTACATTTCCTTACACACCATGCAACAACAACTGTGACAACATCAAATATAATTTTTTTTCTTTATAAATATTTTACAGTCCAGTGTTTATATCACTACGTTTATCTATATAGGCATATATACTTCTCAGTGTTTCTTAAGGAATAATACCACCTCAATTCGGCATTCATTCATTCAAAATTATTATTTTGCCAATACATGTTTTCACAAAACACTAAACAGGTATACAAACAACATTTTCTTTCATTTTTTCTTTGTTATCTCTACTTATTTGTTTCCTACCCAACAGCTTTCTTTGTATTCAAAAAAAAGAAAAAATGTAAGCTTTATTTCACATTCTTCACCGTCTAGTTGGTCATTACTGCGATGTTTAAATTCATAGTCAATTCCTGCTTAAGAACATAATGTATGTTCGTTGTGATGTTGTACTGTCTGGTCACATCGCATTAAAGCAATAGTATCACAGCCTGTACACCTGCCTCACCTGTCGGATGCCCTAGCTGTGTGCCATCGGAGGCAGGCATGGTGAAGTCAGCTTCCCATATGGGTGAATTGTCACCATAGATCTCCTCCTCTAGCATAGACAAGAACCTAATGACAAAAATGTAAAGACAACAGGATCACAAAGAGATCACCAAGACGAATACAGGAACTTCCATAGTACAAGAGCAGTGCCCAAAACTGGTTGATGTTTGTCCATGACAATCTGCCCTTACTTGGGGAAGTGTGTGAGAATAAGTGTGCGTTTCTCTGGTAACAGTTTATCCTTCTCCACTCTGAACTTCTCCAGAAGCTGCCGACGGGTAACGGTGAAGATGGATTTGAGCAAGTTACGCCCAAACACATGTGTGGTTTCATAGCGTGGTAAGCTGTCGTTACTCTGTGGAACATGGCAGTAGCACAACCACCTGGCAGTCATAAAGAAAAACATGGTTACCATGCAGACAGATTTCAGCATTCATCACAAAAATCTAGAAACTAAACACATACACCTGCTTTCTTTAATAGTATATGCACACACCTGGTGTAGTCCACTTTGTATGCGGTCCCATCATCTTTCTGGGTACGCTGGCGATACTGCGTTGGTGTCTCAAGCTTCCAGTAATTTAGACACAAAAGGAACATCTTTGACAGTTCAAACATGGTCTGCCTTTCCTTTGGTGCAAGGTGGCTGAATTTATACTGAACAAAGTTCAAAACCCCCTTTGGAATAAAAACAAAGACAAGATAGGTGAAGAATTCCAAGCGTGCTTCCCACAAATGGGGTATAGTGCTAAAGCCTGAGGATGTTCAGGAGGTTTCTAGTTTTATGTTCACCTGCTCAATGTTGGGCTTTTCAAAAGGTGGACTTCCAAGGGATCCTTCTACGACTGGCTGGCTCATCTGTAGGATGCATTTCCTCAGTAGCTAAGGGAAGGCAAGGAGAAAAGAAGAACAATATTTATTTTTTCCCAAGAAAATAGTATAATTGAGATAAACAATGTTATGCATAGTTACTATGGAGACTCCTTAGTAGCAGTTTATCTATTATGCCTGTTACACTGTAAGACACATGTAAGATACGTGTTGGCCTACCTTGAAAAGATAGAAGTAGACCTGTTTGGTATCAGTGTCCTCCTCTTTGTGGACAGACATGAACAGATTCTCCACATCAACCACCATACCCAACAGCCTGTTAATCTCATCCTCTGACACGTTCTCCAGATGGGACACATGATCAGCTGTAAACAAGGCACAAATTTTACAAAAATACATATGGTATTGGCCTTTGGAAACAGTAGTATATGTAGGAGGTGGTTAGTTTGTACCCAGAGCATGTCCACAGCTGCGGCAGGGCTCGGTCAGGCTGGCTGCTTGCTGTTGCAGATCCATACGTGTGGCTGATGGAGGATTTGGGTTTTTCCATCCATTGCACTTGCATGTGTCACTAGCCTGAGAATGAACAAAATAAAGCTTACAATGAGACTTAAACAATAACTCAACCAGTGTTTTTGTACGTCAATGAACGACTAATGAGTTAAGCTAGCTGACAACAAATGCATCTTCACAGATTTAATGTTACTTACACGACTGTTCGTGAGACTATCATGCTAGCTAGCTACAAAAGTTAACAATTACGTTTGGTTACGACGCTACGTGTGTGTGTTTTTGTTCATACAATAATGATAACACTACCCCGAAGAGTGCTTTGTTGTGAACTTTGGCTAGCTATGCTAGCTACCTTGCATGCGGAGAATACGCCAAGTTTCTCAAGCTTTTTCGCCCGTGGGAAAGCCCGGACTTGGGCTTTCTTCTGGCTTGCACGTTGTTGCTGGCTAAGTCCTGGTCTGGCTGGGTCACTATTTCCCGACCCTGAGCCTGTCCCAGCAGAACTGGACCCCGCTGACCCAGCGGACTGGGCTTGGAGAAGCCGGGGTTGTAAGGCCTGCGCCGCCGGGTCCGACATATCCACGCTGCTAAAGTCTTCCTCCACTCCCGTTTAGCTCATATGCTGCCTTCAAGTGCCGTAAGCAAAATTGGATTTTAGACTATCGTAGTAAAGTTCGAGGTGGACATTTTCTAATTAACAAATTAAACACATGCATTTTCAACAGTCAGAAAACACACTCAAAAATCGAAGCAGACTGTTTGACAGCATACACCAATATGTAACTATCGATTATCGATTGCTACGACAGAAGTCAAAATTACGAGGCCACAGTGAAAGGGACGTAGTTACATTGGTTTTGAGCACAATCATCCATACATAGCAATTAATTGTAGGGGCAGTAAATACATCCATGTCACTGGTATTATTTCTGCCTCAATGCTAGTATAGTTGTGTTCGATATACAGACTATGGACGTCCCCCAGTGGTCATGTTACACATCAGACTATTTTGAAAGTATTCACCGGAAATTCACACATTTGGTATGACTACATGAGAGGGTTAGTGGTCGCCATGACAACAGTTATTATAGTGAGGACTGTCTGTAATGGCGAGGTTGTAAAGACTCTAAGTTGAATGTTTTAACCGGAAATATATGAAAGAGGAGGACCATGTTGAAATACAGGTTGTTGTTAAAGTGCATGCATTTGGAAACATGCGTGCGTTTTACCCTCTGCTGGCCACAGAGGGCCACTGCAATACATTATTGACAATAAGTTTCACCGTGAACCACTGATATACTCGTAGCAAAGACTGTACGAAAGCACTTCCTGTTAGTACTTTCAAACTAAAGTATCAATTTAAAGGTGTCAGGCAGCTATAGATGTGGTTTCACTGAGAGATAATTACGTTAGAGGCATTTATTTTCAGTCTCGATAATGTTGATAATGTATTAATATTAAATTTTTCTTCAGACCAAATGAAACCTCTTGCTATGGATTCCAAATGGCCCAACAGTGACTTTTATTACAAAATTAAATTCATACATTTATATAGTTGATGTTTCATTATTGTCTCTCTCTTAATATCCAGTCGTGAAATGTCCTTGCTACTAAATATTCCACAGTCAACTGTCAGTGGTATAATAACAAAGTGGAAGCGGCTGGAAACGACAGCGACTCAGCCACGAAGCGCCAACGTTCTGCTGAGTCAATCACTACGGACCTCCAATCTTCATGTGACCTTCAGATTAGCTCAAAAACAGGGCATAGAGAGCTTCATGGAATGGGTTTCCATGGCCGAGCAGCTGCATCCAGGCCATACATCTGGGTTTGGCGGGTGCCAGGAGAACGGTACTTGTCTGACTGCACTGAGCCAAGTGTAAAGTTTGGTGCAGGGGGTATTATGGTGTAGGGTTGTTTTTCAGGTGTATACACACGCACACACGCACACACACACACACACACAGTCAGTGGTTAGTACTATCACATCATTTCTTTTTATAAAAACCACTACATGGCTCCAGTACATTTAAAAGGAGAAGAGGTACTAAAGATGTCAATAACATTACACCTGCGTTCACACTTATTTCAACAATTTCCTGTCCACTTCAGTCATCTGTAAAGGTTGGAGTTGCTGGGGAATTCCAAAATATGGCTTTCCAATAAAATTAGCCAGTAGAATACTGGAATGCTTAATTGGTCTGCACTGAAGTCCAATTCTCAGAAGACTTCAGGCCAGCTAGTCAGGATCTAATAATAATAAAAAATAAAAAAAACAGGTGAAATATCAGGGACTAATTGAAGGAAAGGGTAAAGCCAGCTTTTGATAGGCTACATAGAGTCAGTACCTTTCAGATTGTCAGGCAGTGAGACTGAAACTGACTCAGAATTTCAATGGTTACTCAGACACAAAGGTTTAACTTGTAGCTGTCAAAACACGTAGTTAATTTGTAGTTATTGTGGAATGATTAAACAGGCACACAAAAAAATACCATCCCCTTGTTTATTCGTAAAATTACATGTTCCTTCTTCCTCTTACTTCCATGACTCCCCCCTCCCCCCCTCCCTCCCCCCAACAGCAGTGCCTGCTGTAAATGCTTTGTTGTGCTAGTTGTTGACGCCATTAACAGGATGACGACACTGTTGAAATCAATCCCTCCCACATGAGCAGTAAAAATAAAGACAGAACAGAAAAAGAAAGATGAGGACAGCATCTCAATCCACAAAGATGATGAGACAGAACCAGTGCATTTAATACCATACATCTCCAGAGAAGAAAAAAAAAAAATTAAGACATAAAAAAACATCACAACATAATTAAGGTTGACAAAACATCATGTAGAGATTGGGAAGATATCGTTTTGACAATAACTACTGATTGATTATAAACTTGAAAAGTCTGTTACAAATACAGCAATATGTTTTCAATACACAGTTGTGATTTTGGTCAAGAAAACAAATCTTGCTTCATGTATTTGCCAATTTACACTGATGATTCAAAAACATTACATTAATGCTAAAATTACGTATGGGTGACAATGTTAATAAAGTACTATTTACCATATATCGTTGGATAACATAGATGGATGATTGTAAAACCTTAAAGTCGAGGCTTTAAAATCATACTGACCAGCATATGTCAAAAGAAGCTGAAATAATGATAGTGATAATAAAGTGATAATTCAATCTACACAGCTCTATCAAGAAGGAAATGTCTGTCCATCCCTGATCTCCTGGTAGAAACCTTCTCTCCATCTTTTCCAGGAAGCAGACCAGGAACAAGACAGAAAAGTGAAGGATGTTGCATGCACCTGGATTTGAGTTTTAACAGTGTCGTAAGACCATGATGGAAATACCTCAGACATTTGCGGTGCATGGGAAAGCGAGGGGTAAAAGAGAAAGAACAGGGCCAATCAGCCTATCACATTCCTTCTTGCTGCAGTAATCATTTTTTTCTCTACACAAACACAGAAACAAAAGTGAGCAAGATGGCCCTGTTTAGTGCCATTGGTAATGACAGAATTTATTTCCTTCTTCCATGAATGGGACTTTTTTTTTTTTCCCCTAAGGTGACGTCAAGTGTCCATCATCAATAGAGAGGTCATGGATTGGCAAGTCCTGGGGTTAAAACACGATTCTGTAAATAAGCCTGTCGGTTGATTTGTTGGTCGGTTCATCAGCTGGAACCATCAGTGGGGTCTGGCAGTTTACTGGCCAGTGGACTCGTTTGCCAAACAGTTAATTGGTGCTGTGTTGCTCGTAGGGTAGTTGGTCCGACCATGGTTTGGTTCGACCAAAGAGGGACATTGTTTGACAGCTGGATAATATCTGGTCTGGTTGATCGAAGCTGTAGATTGGTTGGATCAGCTGACTCATTGCGTTAATTAGTTCCCTGCCCCACAGCACTGGCCAGTTCTGCCCTGCGGTGCAGTTTCCTGCAGGTCCACGCCGGGTCTGGGTCGTCCACCAGTGCCTGCTCCACCCTGCGGCTCGTTCTTCGGAAGCTTCTTGGCTGTTCAGGGGTATGAATACAGTGAATTTGTTTTTGAATGGTAATGTCGTTACTTCTTAATCTGTAGATTATTTTATTAATTCACAGTGTTGTCATGATCTAATACAACATTAAAATGTCAGTCACTCTTACTGAGAAATGACTAGAACCGAAATGATTAGTTGATTCATCTTTGAAATGATTAACAGACAATATTTCAAATGTAAATGATTTGACGGTTTTCAGCAAAAAGGGCAAATATTCTCTGATTCTACAGGGTCTCCCATACAATGTTAATACTACAGCGGCCTGCCAGGGTCGAATTTACTCTGCCATGGTCTCGTAACAAATTGGAAGTATTTTTGCACGTCTCAAACAACATTTTGCCGGCGTTGTGTTTTTCCTATTCCTCCCGGAAGCATCTCTCCCTCCCTCCCCAAAGCCTCCTCCGGAGCATAATAAAAACGGACGTTACTGCCACCGCAACACAGCAATTTGTTTAATATATACACACATATATATATATATATATATATATATATATATACCGTAAATCCTCTAATACAGGCCCTGGCCTTTATTTACTCAAGCGCATCGTGGCCCAGGCCTTTATTGGAAGGAGGCCAGAATTAGAGGCAGGCCTCAATTTCTATTTGAGCAAAATGAACTACCAGTAGAATGAGTAAAAACAAGATTTTGTATCTATTTGAACCTATAAAATATGATAGAGGGCGCAGTGAGCACTGATTCCACGACCCCAGGGAAGCGGCGAGGTGAGATGCGGGGGGTCGCTGTAAAGCTCGCGGCCGGAACCGGCGAGCCACCTTCGCCCCGAGCACTTCCAGGCCGACCAAGAGCCGGTCGCGGCGCACCGCCATGGAGGAAATGCGCCCGGCAGGGGCCGGCTGACGCCGGGGAGAGGTCCCGCACACCGTGCCACCGAAACCCTGACCCGCCGAGATGGTTCTAATAATAGCCCCGGCCACTATTAGAGACCCGGCAACTATTACCTCCGCTGACAGCGAGACCGGCCAATGTTGGAGACCCGGCCGGTAATGGAATACAGGCCAATATTAGAGGATTTACGGTATATATATATATATATACACACACACACACACGAACACCCATATACACATATATATATATATACACACACACATACATATACACACTGCTGCCGATTGTCGCTAAATCCAATATTAGCGTCATTACGGTAATTTAATTACTTATTCTACATGCAGACATGGCATAGTGTCCCCGCCCCCCGCAAACTCTTGTGGGAAACACTGTTCTAGGTTCAGAAATGTAAGGATTTATAGCCTCTCTTTGTCACATATGACAGTAAAGAGGTTGTTTCATTAGAGGTGCTTTTTAATTGCCACCTTAAGCTCTAGGCCACAGGTGTCAAACTGATCCGTGAAAGGGCCGCTGTGGCTGCAGGTTTTCATTCCAACCATGCAGCAGCACACCTGACTTGGCTCAATCAATCAACTGAACTGCCTTCACACAGTCATTTCAGGTGTCCTCTTGCTTGATTGGAACAAAAACTTGCCAGCCACACCCACTGCATGGGTGCTGCATGGTTGGAATGAAAACCTGCAGCCACAGCGGGCCTTTCACGGATCAGTTTGACACCCCTGCTCTAGGCAATTCTACAGGGCGTGTTTCATTATTCCATGACCTTTTACAAAACAAAATGAATTAAACATTAATCACCAAAATTGTTGCTCATTTATTTTCTGTTGATTAATAATCAACAGAAACAATCAAATTATTTAAATTATTTTACGTTAATTGATTATTCAACTGAAGGCTGCAGATCTCTTTGATAGCAAAATGAGTGTGTGTCATTTCTGAGGAACACTTACCTATAGCCATAAAGATCTCATTGACATTCATAGCGGTCTTGGCTGAGGTTTCCATGAAGAGCAAACTGTTGTCATCTGCATATGCTTGTGCTTCCTAAAGAATGATATAGAAATAAAAGATATATAGGGTTTCTTTGAGAAACGTAAGCTTCAGCAAAAGCCAGTAAAAGTTTCTCTTTACCTGGAAGTCTACAGCTCTCTTGTTGGCCAGGTCTGCTTTGTTCCCTGCCAGAGCAATTACAATATTTGGGCTGGCTTGTCGCTGGAGCTCCTTCACCCAGTTCTTTGCACGTGTGAATGTGTCCTTTCGGGGGGAAAAAAAGAAAAACAAAAGTGCAATGTGCGCAATTAAAAGACACAATGCTTTAAAATCTGTGATGCAAGTTTTAAATGGAACATTTGACTGTAAAAATGAAAGTGCAAAGGTCTGCAGCTGTTTCTTGGACTTAGTAATCATCAACCCAGGCAGAAAGTCAAAGATCAGACAACAAATGACATAAGACTTTTGGCTGCCTTGGATGAAGCTTGGCCACGCTTCATGAAACTCACTGTATTGGTGATATCATAGACCACAATGGCAGCCTGGGCTCCTCTGTAGTACATGGGTGCCAAGCTGTGATATCTCTCCTGTCCTGCAGTGTCCCAGATCTCAAACTTTACTGTTGTATCATCCAAACATACCGTCTGTGTGAGGAAGGCAGCTGAAAAAAACAAAACATAAATTATATATGATAACCCAAGAAGTGGTATAAAGAAAGAAGAAAATCATCGACTTATTTTCTGCTGGGTTGGAGAAAAGTATTAAGTTCAGGTTGTTACTTACTTCACTTACTAAAACATCACAGTCAAGAAAGTTAGTTAAATACAAGTCATAATGATACACAAAAAGACAACTATCAGGTGTACATTGAGCAAATGCTGCAGAACAAAGGAACAAATGCAAGTGCCTCACATAATCAGCTGTCACATGACAGAAGAAACGGAGCATTCACTTGCACAGCACATACTTTAAAGCTTTGTAATCTTTGACCGGGCATGCAGCTGACCACAAGCTCAGTAGAATATAAAAAGTGCTGACTCGATTTAAGTCTTTGGCGAGTGTAAGCACTGCACATCCTGTCCCTGCATCCTTAAAGTTATATTACTCATAAGCAGCCAGATAAAGGAAACTTTTAGTTCAAGACAAAGACACACTGTAATATTAGTGATTTAGTGTACTAGTTTCAGAGGGAATGGTCATTTTTGTATTTCTTTTACACCAGTTTTTTTTTTTTTTTTTTTTAAATGATGTCATTTTTTCTGCTGTGTATAACAAACAATGTTCTTTTACTGGAGTGTATTTTTGTGGCTGAGGGCATCTTTGTAGCATAACAATCACTCATTTATAATGTATGTTGTGACACATTTTACTTTTATCAAAAAGTTGCAGCTTTTGTCACATTTCCCTTGGCCATACTGCCAATATTGTGCCAACTCTCATCATTTTTGGCTAGTCTTATTTTCAGTTAATTTCAGTTTTTTCATTATTATCGTTTAATTCCTCATTAGCTTCTTGATAGTTCTTCGTTTACTTACAAATCTGTGCTAAACTCAAGATGTAGACAGAGGGAGCACATTGCCTTATATAGCAATGAAAGACCAGATTAACAGTGTTGAGGAAATAGGATGCCAATGGGAAAAATTTGAATTAGTTGCCTTGTCTGAAGTCAGCAGTTCCAGAGGAAACCTGATGTTTTCTCAGCTGGTTTGAGCATTTAACGCTTAACATTTTACCTCTGCTCAGAATGAACACGTGAAGAAACCAGAAAATGTTGCCTCTCCACTTTGAAAATCTATCATATTCCTGCTTGAAAACCAAACAAAGCTCTTTGGATCTGCTTGACTGATCAAGAGGAGGTTCAGGAAATCCCCATTGTTGTGACAATTCCGCCTTGCTAATCTCACAACTTCACTGCCCAGAAATTGGTATTTACATGAGACAACATAAAATAAAGCCATTTTATGTTCATTTTCAGTTTGAAAATATCAAGAAATGTCATCTGATTTAGAAAAACAAATATGTATGCCTGCCATGTGTGAGGAGATTGCTCATGTGGGTCAGGTGATCAGCTGCAGGGAACTCGTTATAGGACTTCATTCTCTGCATAGGCTCCGAGGACAAAACCCATTAAGACCTGCAAGTAAATAGTTCCTATGTACAGGCAAAGGCAAGTTTTTCTGCTCTAGCGCTCCCACTGAAAAGTTTTAGAAAGAGTACAACACAAGTAGAAAATAGGTGACCTATGCAACACCATGCTAGATTTAGGATTTAAGGAAAGTACCTTAACAAATAGGATGACTAGATTCTTATTGTGCAGTTTGAAAGTACTCAAAGTCTTACCAGTGACTAAGGTAAACTGCCTCAAGACATATGTAGCTATACTGACGTTCATGTAAAACACAGAACAGAGAACATACTGGAAATGAAAGAAGAAACTCTCACCTCCGATGGTGCTCTCTTGGTATTCGTGGAACTGGCCTTTGACAAAGCGCAGCACCAGGCTGGACTTCCCCACTGCTGATTCTCCCAGCAGCACTAGTTTAAACTGACAGATTTTATTGCTTGCCGCAGTGCCGTTGGTCCGTGCTGGTCCACCTCGCCCTGCCATTTTGCAGTGTTGAAAATTGGGAAGCAGAAAGAGGTGCTGGGGAAAGAGGGTGTATGTCTGACTTTAGGCTTGGGCTTAGTGAAAAGGGCTGATGAATCTGGGCTAGAACGAGGTGTGTTCAGGTCAGGCAGGTAGTAGTGCCAAAGGAAGAAGAGGCCTCACCAGTGGGAGCTGGAAAACACAACATATTCAGTTATACTCTACTCCAAACAGAAAACAGGCATTTTATTTTAACAACCACAACGTCTCTGCATCCTGTCAATAAAAACCAAGCAAGGTGTTTAATAATAAATTCCCCAAAAGGAGAAATTAATTCTTTGTTCCAGCAGGCCATTGCCAACAGAAATGATGAATCAAGTCAAATAACATGTAAATGTAAAAGTATCAGCACACAAATTACCACACAATTCAAGTTTTGAACTTGACCAAAACTAGCATTACATTGATCCCTGAGATAAAGAGTTTATGATTTAACCTTGTTTAGTATAAACAATCTCTGGTGAGGGACACTTAGTGTCTTATTTGAAACTCTTTGCTCTGACTTGCTCTCAGAGGTTGCCTTAACTGTGCGTCTACAAGTTATGCAGCAAAAAACACCTTATCATAATTACTTAAATATAGCAGCACATGCACATTTTCTCTCTCTCATCTTGTAACAGATATCAAGCCACAGTTTGAAGCTAATGAAATGAGTGTTAAAATCCGTGGTTGTTTCCATGTAGCAACACTAAAAATAGATAATAAACTCAATATTAGACATTAACCACCAAGTGAAAAATTAAATATTTCGACACCAGTCAATTCCAGAGTTAATGCCATTAATAAAATGTGAACCTTTTTTGAATGACTATGCGTTTTTTCTGGTGACATTATGTACTAAGAGCAACCTGAAGCACAGTGTTAATACCATAACAACCATTTGCAGTATTCACTTTGCTCTGCTATGAGTATCTGAAATCTTGCCTTATGTTTTTTTTTTAACTTGGGTGATACACATGAGGTCAGGCAGCTTCTGCTTGGTCAAAGGACAGGAAACACAACTCAGCTCAAAGCAGGAAGTGAAGATTGCAGAAGACATTTTAGTGCTGAGCACATTAAAACCAGGGATAGACTCAGCTTTGTTAAAGGGACAACTTGATGCAGAAACACAACGAATACTTAAGACAAGCAGGAACTTAAACTATTACTATGAGAGAAGAGGAATGAGAACTGGAGCTAAGACATCGGTGCAGATACTTGGTTTTACTTGGCTTCTTCTCCTCTTGTTGCTGAGGTGTGCTTAATCTTTAACATGTGACCAGAGACCATGGCTGGTCAGGGCTGACATGTTTTATTTGACAGTGTACCAGCCATGCCACATACATTCATTATATTAACTAATTTTTAGTGCACATTTCTGTTTAACATTGTGTTTTGTTATTCTAACAGTGGAACTGGATGTGTTATAATTAAAGACTTACATACTTTCCAACTGCAGGCTGCTACCACATCGGTTTTGCCTTGATACAGTTTTTTTTAATTGCATGGAAGCACACCTTTATCCATCTACAGCAGACAACGTTGGCAGTGCACTTAAGGTCATATTGGACTATCTAACTAGCAGACAAGCACTCTCCTAAGGCCTATAAGAGAAGAGGAAATCCTTAACAGCCCAGCAAATTTGGAGCCAGAATAAAGGCACTCTTTTCACTTGATCAAACAGTCTATCTCATTTGATCGCCCGCAGTAGAGCTGGGCTCACACCTGTTAACTTAGAGGAATCAAACTGACTCAGGAAACTGGAAAGTTTGGAAAAAAATAACACAGACCTGTACCAATTACAGACGTTTGGGAAAGGTTTTGTTATGCAGCACAGTTATTTTACATTGCATACAACTTTCTATTTTGGTGAGCAATAAAATACTGTGCTATAGTCATTCACACTGACAAGTTTCTTTTTTAGCCTTTAGAAGCATCATGCGTTACATTATGGCACCTTGTTTGTTAATGTATATTTTTATCTTCACACTCTGTGTCTATTAATGCAGACCTTCCTAATGCACAATATGTACAGTAAATATATTTTTTGTTTATTGTACTAACCACCACAGTAAATTCCTCGTATGTGCGAATGAGCATCCATGGCAATAAACAGAATTCTGATTCTGAAACTTTAGGTGTGTTCTCTGCTGTAGGCCAAATTCTATACACAACCACCGACTGACGATGTCCTAACAAGTGAGTGCCACAACAGGAACACAAAAGTGCAAATGTAAAAGGTCGAAACAACCAACTGGCTTGCTATGAAAGAGTCTTTCTTTCACTGAGACAGACCTTCACACATCTTAAGCAACCAGCGACTGATGCTTTGATGGCATCCCCAATGGGCACTGAAACCTCCACAGGGAAGTGGGTCAGAGCGAGAGAGACAGCAGGACATGGGTCAGAGAAAGGGGAGGAGAAAAGGCAGGAAGAGGGAGCAGGCGAGAGGGAGAGCCTGTGAAATATTCATTGTGGCCTCCTGTATACTCTGCTGCCAGCATGACATCCAAGCACTCGGCAGGGATTGCACCGCATTGAACACATACAGTTTGTTCTAGTTTCTTCTTATTCTTTTATAGGACAATTTCTTAACACTACTGAAATACACACTTGGTGGCATACTAACAACATGTCAGTGCATCGACATCTACTGACGATGCATTTTCCAAAAACCTGAACTCAGTCACACATTCCATTGAAGTAGTGGTCGAACAACGTGGCGTCACTATTCCAGTTTCAAGAAAGCAAGCAGGGACTTGTGCTATTCAATTCGTTTAAAGGGTGGGGTCCTGGAAGAACTGGTGGTATCTGATATGAAGAGCTGTATCATCATTCAACCTTCTCATGTTGATGTAGCAAATTTCAACATACACAGAAACCACACACTACTGACATGTTGCCTACAGACAACACAGATGCAAAAGCAGAACAATCCCTGAGATCTCAAATGAAACAGGAAATGCTCTTTGTCCAAGGTAGGTGGTGTTTCTACAGCTTAAGCTTCTAATCAAAGAATGTCTTTGGCATTTTAGATGGGAAAGTGGTGACATAACACAGGAAAAGCAAACAGGATACTCATCACTAGCAAATTGCAAGGCCAATAGGAAATCACAGGCACTTCCTTTTCTCGTGACTGTGTGTGTGTGAAAAGCTCAGTGAACAAACCAAGAATCATAGTTAGCCAGAAGACCAACCACAACCGTGTCAAATTGTAGTCAAAATTTCACAACTAACCATTAGCTTTAACATTGACAAATTAAAATATAAGTGCACAGAAGATGTCCACTGGATACCAAGTCACATATCTATATAATATAATACCTGTTTTGGTATAAACTGTTAAATGGGCAGGTTCTCCTGTGTCAAGAACAAAATAAACATGTTCTTTTACAAATTCTTACTTTTTAATTAATATCTAACATTGCTTCCCACATTTAAATTTAGCTATAATGAAAATGAAGTAACCACACATTACAAACTCAGAGAGTTCCTTGTGTTTTTAAGCAGATTTGGGTGAATTATTAACCAATGACTTTGGATATTTGCTCCTTTCTCTAAATATAAAACATGTAGGTTGGTGAGTAGTCAGTTGAGCATATGTGTTTATGCCATTGGTGTTTAGCTGCAGACAAAAATACGCCTTAGAAATGTAAAATGCACTACTTGACCTAGTTGTCAGTTCCATTGTTGCTACTTACAAACCCAGAAAATGGTGAAATGTAGCCTGAGTAAGACAAATCATATGTACACAAACATTATGTATACTGGTGAGGGATAAACCTGTAGCCTTTGTTTCATCTGGGCCGGTATGTCAAAATTGGTTGCACCTTAGAAGCCACTAGAGGAACAAGGTCCAAAGACCATAAACATAACAAGAGATCAAGAAATTAACCATAAACCCATTTCTGTCTCAAAGGTCCAAGCTCATTAAGCCATAAACAGGAGCTATGAAGATACACACACGTGAACACACTGGCTGTTTAAAGTAAGGAGGCACACGTGCAGACGCACAACAACCCCAACAGTTTTATGTGCAGAAAACACAAATGCTGTCAGCAGAGTTGACATTTTTATGATGAGATGGCATTGCTAAAAGTACAAGTGCATTGGCATTTACTAGCCTGTGAGTAAGAAACTGTAAAGCACATTCACTACCACACAGAAATGCCACTATTGCAGACTTAAAACAAATGTGTGGATACATTTATAAATATGTAACTGACATTAAGGTTATAACAACATTTAAGATAGATACAAGTTGTCAGACGTCCTGCCAAGTTTTCACTAATATCTACCTCAGAGAAAACAAACCTCTTATAAATCTGTGACAGTATTATATAAATATACAACTGATTGTTCAATACTTAACAGGCACTAATGTAGGGTTCCAAAATAACCATAGTATGTATCACTACAGTTAAAGTACTGTTAAGCTACGACTAATAAGTTCGTAAAAAGTTATGTGTGCTTAGCTTTAGTTGAATGCTGGGCTAACTCCACTGATGATCCCAACAGTGGACAGTTGTTGATACTCTTTAAAAAAGAATGGATAAAATACCTAGCTACTAGCCGTGCACGTACATTGGCTTAAGGGGTAGGTTAATGTTAGCTTTGCCAACCAGCCGTTATCACTGGCGACAAAACCCTGTCCTGTTTAAGCTAACAAAATGAACACCGACAGATAAATGTCCAAATGCAGACTATTAACTTTATCGTTTACCGAGCATCAACACTAGCTTGCTAGTGTAAACTGACAACAAAAACCAATGCACAGTCTCGAAAGGGAAACTTGACTTCTGATAGCATTAGCTATGTTAGCAGCTATAGCCAAGAGTCGCAAACGTCATTAGACAACTTTCCTTTTCTCGGCCCCTTGGCGTCAGCTGTTTGACATTTTAGAAACTCGGGGACTTATTACTGCCTGCTTCTGTCATTGAAAGATGCCACATGATTCTCAGCATTATCTGTACCCCGGCTTTGTGGACATTTAATAAATATGTGGTCTCCCGGGGCTAGAAGCTCGTAGCCTCTCTCGCTTCTGTCTGATGGACATTCAGTCTGGCTGAGTCCGGACTTGTCTGAACGGTTGAGCAACATTCGACAGAGGAGCTCAAACCAGGCTAAACAGCTTGTCCTCAAAAAGTCCAATATGCGCCCAGTGTTATCCTTAACCCACACATTTCATAATTTCGAGTTGTCCGACTTACATTACTTTTTCTTCTTTCGCTGCTCTCATCGGCGGCGGCTGTCTTCTTCTTCTTGGGCTCTGGCCTTCCCTTCCGGTTAGCGATTTTTCCGGGAACCTCCCACTTTTTTTGTCAGTGGCTGTCTGACCAATGACAAGAGCAGCCTACACAACACACCACTTTCTCCAGCTCAGAACGTTATTCAAGGCGTTATATTAATTGTCTTCAGTTCAGATTCACAAATATTAGAGTCAGACCTGTAATATATTAGCTTTAATTAGCTTTAATAGCATGTCCCAGTCACTGACCTCACTCCTAATTAGGATATATTTGAAATTACAAATCATACCTGTACACCTCAAGCGGCTCGAATATTTCCTCTTTTGAAAATGACATATCTTTAATATAAATGTGACTGAATCTTCTTTCCACACCCAATCTTTACACAGGTCTATATATTTAAATATTTTTCAGTTTTTAGTTCTCAGTTTTTTATGTCTTCCAGTTTCTTCACTTTAGAAGCCATTTCTCAGTGCATGCAGAGTTGCAGCTTGTGTTTGTTTGACTCACTTAGTTGCTGCTGGGATTCAATTCCACATTTACATGGTCTTTACATGGCTGTTCTTTGCTGTCACACCACAAGGCTGATAAACACACATACACACATCCAACGAAAGAAGAGGAAATAAAGGATGAATCTATAACTCACAACAGTGAATCTAATACAGCGTAAGTAGACATATTAACTATGTTTTGTGCGCAGTAGCCGTGCAAAAATAACACAGTTTCTAGTCTTGTGGAATAGATCGGCGAGAGCTAATTAGTAGAGATTGTGGAATCCGCAAATCCTGTTTAAATGTTGGATTAGATTTGTCTCTTACTTCTCTCAAAGTTCAACCAAGAAACTGTAATATCTGTAAAAAAAATATATTAACAGTGACAACATGGCCCTTTTGTCTGTTCTTACAAATGATATACAACTACTACTGAGTTCACAAGAATTACAACTAACATGTCCCTCAATACACCATTCAGTTTAGAATGCCATTAAGTACAAATGGGTTATTTATAGCAGGCCTCTATGCAATGTATTAACTGTTAAGAGCACATGTTCTTGTCATCAAAGACTGTTTATAATGTCTTGAGCCATTCAAAATGTCAGTAGGTTTTCTTTCCAGACGATTAATAAGATGAATAACATATGGAGGTTGGTGTCGTGGTACTCATTGTAATATCAGCCAGGCATTTTCCTGCTGTAACCACATGTTACCACTGAGTGGCGTTGCATACCTGCAGCTCGTTGCTTGTACGTCAGCCCTGTACATTGTAACTGCTGTGAATGTCATGAAGATGTTATTATCCCACAGAAGCATTCAACTGTTGCAAAATTTTTTTTATTGAGATGTGGCAGTATGGTTTTTGGGTAAAGCGTTTCGATAAATTCAATTCTTTAAGGAACAATAACCTCATCATTATCATACAGTAAAACAACAACACACCAATGTCATTAGTGCAGTATTTCGTCCGTGTCCAGAATACTGCCACTCGTACCATAAGATTCAGTATTCTCTGTTCTCTCATGATTCAGTGCAGATGCACAGTCTCTGTTCACCTGCTCCAGCAGAGAACACGCTGTGGCTTGTGTGTGGTGAACAGGACTAGATCCTACTGGGTCATTCTGTCTGGGACCATTGATAGAACCCTGGTGGCCTTGGTTGCACTCCGTGCATAGTGATGTATGGACTCTTGAGGAGGTCAGAGAGCTGAAGGTAGTGTGATACTGTGGAAGGCCACTGGGAGTGATGGAGGAATGGATGGGTGTCTGGGGCTTGGTTGGATTATATGAGGGATCAGTGTTGGTTTGAACACTGAGGGATGGATAGGAGTAGCTGGAATTTACTGTAGAACATAAGGGGTGAGAGCCACTTACTGTGGAAATAGGCTCATTGTAGATCAGTGGTGTGGCCTGACAAATCACTGGAAAGCTACTGAAAGCAGAACTAATGCCCAGGAGGGATGGCCCTCCCTGTGCATGAGAGTGGGTCATGTAAGGGGAGCTTGGAGTTGTTCTGGGTTTTTGAAAGGGACCACATGGACTTTGTAACCGGTGAGCTGTGGCCCCTTCTCTGTCAGAGCAGCAGAGATGTAAACAGGATGACATAGGGCTTGAAGAATGTATCAACGTAGAACTCCTATCCTGGGAGGAGATTCCACTGCAGCCCCATGCATTTCTAGTGGGGTGGCTAATTGCTTCATGATGGAGGTGCAGCCCTGTGGATATATTTAAAGGGACATGAGGCTGCCAGTTGCTGGAAGTTGTCACACTAGGACTGGGGACCATCTGTAAACCATAAGAATATGAGGAAACTGGAGATGTATAGTGGAGCATGGTCATATGAGACTGCAGGAAAAGCATTATGTCATGGAGCTCCTTGGCCATGTTTGATATCTCTTGGTTCAAATTGTTCACCTGTGGAAAAACAACAACAAAAAAAAAATCATATCATATACTATTTTATCATATGACAACTGATTGAAAAAATAAATATAATGATATACTTCAGGTTTAGCTATGTCTAATATTGGACCACACCTCTTTGTTCAGTTTGCTGATGTTTTGTCTTACTTCATCTGTTTCCAGAAGCAGGTTACCACTGACCTGTAACCGGTCTGAAAGGATGGAAGCATGAAATGATCTGACATTACTATATATGGCATATCATCCCAAATGAAGAGGATTATAGGAGCTGGTGGAACATCAACGGACGTCAGGTTTATTCGATCTTATATAATTTATAATTAAGCAAATGTTTTATTCAAATCCAAATCCAAAAACGTTCATTTTCATTCATTGAGTGTGCAAACAAATTAGCTGTACCTGTATTAGTCCTTGTTTCACTCTGCTCTACATTAAATAGAAATGTGTGCCCATTGTCCTCAATTCCATCCACGACCCTGGCAGGGAAATAAAATGGAGTGTTATATAATTTTAAACAGATTCATACAGATTACAGGCATTTGAATAAAGAAGACTGTCTAAGTTACCTGGGGCTCAGGTTCAGAGGACTGACACAAGGTAAGGATGGCATGAGTAATTTGGAAGGCCGATGGTTCAAGCCCGGGTCACTGGCAAGACTAGGCAAAGGAGAAGGAGAGAGCTCCTCATTGATGAAAGGCTGAGGCGAAGGGCTGCGACCTCTACCTCCTTGAGCAGGTGATCGACAGAGGTGGAGTGCATTGATGTGTCGAAGCTCCTCTCCTAACAAGGTGCTGAGGCAGGGCTGATGGACAGGGCTGCCCATACCTTGTAGTAGAGGCATTCTTTTCTGCCGGACGTATTTGACGTTGTCTGTATGGTCTTCATCATCTGCCTTAATGATATAAGGTAGTTTATGGTCCATAGAAACTCCCTAAGGAAGAGACATTTGGAGAAACTTGGTGAAACTAGTTGCAAGTTCTGTGTGTGTTTAGTTTCTTTGTGAGTAATATACTCATTATATTACAAACTGCACAGACAGTACGCAGTCAGATGAATATAAAGCGTATAGTAGTATGTAGTGAATAAAAGTGAGTGAGATCTAACAGTTTATGTTCAACAGGTCAGAAGAGAAAGAGTGAACCGCACCAGTCTTGAATTAACATGCAAGCTAGCATGGCAGGCTATGTATCTGAAATTTGTGCCTGCTATCTTTATGACTTGTACATAACAAAGTGGGCACAAAATGCAACATCTTGTCAATCTTTATCTCAGTGGTTTGTATGAAGTCAGCCAATGTTTTATTTTACACAGGTACTACTTCTGTTGTCAGTGTCTGAAAGTAAAAGCAGACACACGCCTTATGATGTAAACACGGGTTTACCTGATTACCAGATGTTTAAAGCTCATCAAGGCTAATTACAATAGTGAGGAAAGTTAGAAGGAATTACTTATTGCATGTGTACATATGCGTATGTAGGGTATATATACAATTCTTGGTAATCTATGCGTCTGATATATATATATATACATATACATATATATATATATATATATATATATATATATATATATATATGTATATGTTTCTGTTAAATTAAACAGTCATATACTGTATGTGTTTCTCTTTGCATTGTTTTCCACTCCCTGAAAGCGAAATGTCTTACATCAGTTTCACTGCCCTCTCTTAAGTTGTAGGTGAGGTTGTGGTGGATGTCAGAGCTGAACCGACTGCCGTACTCTGGATACAGCCCAAGGACGTCCCTCAAAGCCCTAATGCTGATGTACTGCAAGTCACAGTAGGTCAGTGCCTTCACATCTGCATTGGTCTTGATCACTTGGTCCTGCTCTGGGAGGTCAGCCCCTATAAGGTCGCCTTTGCCTATTGGGATTGTCAGAAAAACAGAGGAGTTACAATGATGTGTTACACAGCTTAAACGTTCAGAAAGGAGAATCAGAGGAATTGTTTTGCACTTGGTGCGCACTGACCCAGGATGGCCAAGACCATGCCATCTTTCAGAACTTCCAGGGAACCCGAGCAGACAAAATAATTAGCTTGCAGGGCATCTCCATGGCGAATGAGGTATTCCCCTGGTGCACAGAAGGATGTCTTGATGTGCAGGGAGAGGGAGCGCAGACACCCTCTGCTGGCTCGCTCAAATACAGGAAGCTGCAAGATATCTTTGTTCAGATGCATGGCGATGTCAGCTCGTAGTTCATCTGGGAAGTCGTGCAACAGCTAAGAGGGAGCATATGTCAAATAAATCAGACTTTAAGCACCAATTGATGGTCAAATAAATGTGTATGTTACTGTGCTCCAGGGGATACAAACTACACCCATTGCTCTAAGTGACATCAGTGCCTCAATTTATTGATGAGAATAAATAAATGTAAAGAGCTTTTCAGCACTGCCCACTGACTAGATGCTTTTTAAAATTTTAATTATTTTCAGCTCATTGTATTGATAATTCAGTCAACCCATTGTTGTTACTTTCAGCTAACAGAAGTGGTTCTGAAGTCAAAAATCCCCCACACCCTTCAAAACATTTAACAAATACATTTATTTGGAAATATTTAACTCTGAGATACTCCTACCGTAAGTAACCTAAAGAATTTAAACACGTCTTTGACCACAGCTAAATGTACAGATTGTGGTTTCAAAGGGTGATGCACTCACATGATGTGCCAAGCTGCTCAGCCAAAACAGACTCAACGTGTTAAAATCGACATGTTCTCAGAAACAAGTGGCTGTGTCTGTTACCTTCAGCAGTGAATTAATTATCTACAGATGGTGATGGTGAGGGTGTTAATGAGTATTCTCTCTATTTCAGCTCCTACCCTTGTAATTACAGGGAGCTTCTCCTAGATAGACTTTGGCATTGTTACCGAAATTCTATTTGCAACAAAGTACCACCTACTTAAGGAAATGGAATAAGGCTCCAGAGAATCTGAAGTGCCCCACATTTTAAGTATGACATTTCTGAATCTAGAATCCAACGCCCACATGGTATGTACTTTTTCTCTTCCTGAAGACTGCAGCCCACACAGTTCACGTAATGTTAAGTTGCATATTTAAGTGGCAAACTTTAACAGAACAACATCTTATTAGGGCTAAAAGATTCATATATATGTGAAAATATATCATAAGCAAACAGGCAAATGTGTAAACCACAAGTACATTGCTAATTTGGGATCTTTCACCTACCTCATTGGCGTTGATACCATTGTTGACTGACCAAGTTGCTTGAAAGTACTCCAACATCCTCTGCTTCAGCTGCTGAGGTAGCCTATGCACACGGATGAAGTCCTTGAGATCCTTCATGCGGGTGTGGTAGAGCGAGCGGCGTGAGTACATGCGCTGGATGATGGCTGTCACATTGCCAAAGACCACTGCATGCATCAGGGCTGGAGGTGGCAGAGGAAGAGCTATTGTCATTATCTCAGAACACTTTTCACAATTCTGGAAATTTTCTGTCACCAAGTTTATACTCACCTCCCATGAGCATAATACAGATAGAGAAGATTTTCTCTGCATTTGTATTGGCGCACACATTTCCAAAACCCACGCTGGTAAGACTACTAAGAGTGAAGTAGAGAGAGGCAATATAGGCGCTAGGCATGGGGGGACCACCCAGGGTGCTGTTGATGTAAGGTGTCTCCAAGCGCTTCCCCAACTCTTGAAGCCAGCCTGGTGAAAGAGGCCAGAAGATGGTTGGATAAGACAAATGTGGGGGGGCTTTTAGGTGACTAAACTGTAGGACATCAATGATTTTGCTTTTGTCTGAGTCAGCTTCAGTGGCTGACACTTTCTGCTTTGGTAAGTAACAATGGGTGATATAATATAGAATGACATAATGTATCACTGGTGATATAATGGAACTATTCTGTGACCTACACTTCCTCTGGACTGAGGAGATAAGCCACAGTGTAAAATGAAGCAGAGCACTGACGCATTCTAGCATGACTAGAGGCGAGCAGTGCAGCAAAGCCAGTAAGCAGGGAGGGACATTACACTCTTGATTAACTGGTGTGGGAGCTGCCAGACACAAGCACAACATACTCACCTATGTCCCAGGTAATGGGGTCACTGCTCTGTATCTGCATGCGCCCAATGACATACCAGACACAAGCCATCCAGTGAGCCAGCAGAGCGAAAACAGACATGAGTAGAGTCAGGACCACAGCGCTGTATTGGGAATAACGATCCAGTTTCTGTAAAAGACGCAGCAAACGCAGCAGGCGAACTGTCTTCAAGAGATGCACTAGAGAGGTCTGATGAAAAAATGAGAAAACACAACGTACATGTTGTTAACAAAACAAAGTTGAAGTTAAAGTTAGAGATGTCTTTGTGCATCAGCTGATGTCCTTGGCAGAGTAACACCAAGCCATTAGAAGTACAAGTGCTGAAGCAAACAGGCAAACAAGAATGCTCAGTGGAGTGTGTTCATGTAGAGAAATAATCATCTTCCCCCGCTCGGGGGGATAACTCTAAAACTTTAGTCACTAGTCCTAAAGGAAGTGCAGTGGAAAGTATAAAACAAAGGGGACATATCAGACTTCCAAATATATAAAAATGACAATCTTACCACTGTGATGTTAAAAGCATAGAGGAGGTCAAAGGGCAATGCAGCAATCAGATCCACGAAGAACCAGGTAGTACAGTAATGGAGGCAGATGGATCGGGCGTCGTACACTACCTGACCTGACTGACTCACATAGGTGGTACGGAAATTCAGGATGATATCTGAAAAAAATAAAATCATGAAGCAGAAATAGACATAATAAAAAGATGATTTGATAGATGTAGATTTTAAATGGGTTTAAATTGACAAATATCACAGCAGTATTTCCGTGTAACATGCGACCCAATTATTGCTTTAAATCCTTGGCAGTATACTGAACTCACATTTCTTTTCTACACCGAAAAGTAAAGTTCTCCTTTAGTGTCGGCAAGACTGAATGGAGGATACATATAAATGAAACTGGTACAGCAACAACAGTTGTACATTTAGATCTTTGCTCTAAGTTGACATGAAAAATATTTTAATTTACAAGGAATAGTATGTGATACCACGTAAGCTAAATCTGCTCACTGAGTGTCCCCAGACAAACCTGTTGAGAGAGAGGGAGACAGAGAGACTTGTGACAGATGTGCTATCACACTTTCTTTGGAGAAAATTGGGACAAAGTGAGAAATCTAATTATGATTCATAACCTTGGGGCAACAGAGACAGTCTGAGTGGGCGAGAATAGGTAGGAGGCAGTCATGTGTTAACCATCGCCAGGGAAACCACTGCTGTTGCACTGAGCAATAAGTCATTCTTAATTTAAATCTAACGTTGTTGTCTCTTTGTAAGGCTTTGTCACTTCATGAGATGCTGCAACATAAAGATACGCTGGCGTGCAACATGCAATCAGTGTAGAGAAATGTTACTTTAAATTATTGTGGTACAAGCTACCAATTATCTTAGTCAGATTACACCCTCCAAATGTCTGGAGCAGTGGTGGGCCGTCACGGCCAGCAAAGCCTTCTCTGCAAGCCTAAACTTTATCAAAATCACTGACTTACATTTTAATATTTTCCCATTAATCTTATTAAATAATCCCCTATAGCCTATTCTTTTCATTTTATGTCTTGTCTGTCTCTCAGCTGCAGTCTTTCTGGCAGTGTAACTTTGCATTAAAGCTTTTATCCAATCATATTTCAGCCATCATGTGTTGCCGGAGTCAAAGAAATCTGCCTTCACAGTTAAAACTGCAGGCGACCGAAGCTTGAAATACATTGTAATGACGCTGTTCCTTTAACCAATCACATTTCAAGTTGATATTCTTAGGCCTTCTCTATGGCCTACGGTAACATCTGCGTTTTCACATCCTCTGATTGGAGGGTCAGAGAGTGGCTCCGTTTAAGCCAAGCTAATGGTTCATGTTCATCTGTTGCTAGCTGCGCAAGCAAATCTTCCCCAAAACATTTTGATAGCAATTTTTTGAACCCATGATGGTGGAAGGAGGAGAGGCTATCGCCTTGGTTGCAGATCTTATTAGAAAGCCATTTTCACGGTGGACTTTGAAGGAAAAACTGGATATTGTGAGGAAAGGGCGCCCAACCCTGGAGCTAGCTGGCCTGACCCAGCCAGGGAAAGGGTGTGTCCGCCACTTTCAGGTCGGCAACTATGAGTGCTACCCTTGGCTAATAGACTCTGAGGAGAACTCTCAACTGTTTCTTAAGTTCTGGTGAGTAAAATGAATTATATTTACATCTGTTATGTATATTTTTGCCATTTTATTGGGTCGAAATTGATGCTTCTGTTGGATTTGATGAATGTGGTGCTGGTGTGCAGCTGCAGCGCAGTGAGCTTCTTGCTTTAGTAATGGCATTCATCTCGCTATATAAGATACCCATCTACAATGCAACTTCCTGTTTTGTTGCATATCCGTATGTTGTTGATGGCTTTTATAGCAGTGGCGTCATTACGATTGTATTAAGAGGTGCTTTGAATGAAGTTGGAGGTCACTGAAGGCCTAGGTGAAAAATTCATGGCCCGCCACTGGTCTGGAGTAAGTTGTTTGTTTGCCGAAGATGTTCCGATCTAGCTTAAATATTGTACAGAATTCAGTAAAAAACACACCACAATTAAAACACATAAATATATCATACCAAGTATGAAGAGCATCTCCACTGCTATGTCACTGCCTATTGTGCAACGGCTGATAAGTGACTGTTGGTCACTGCCCTCATCATGGCTAACAAAGCAGACGTTGTAAGGCACAGTGACAGCTACGTAGAAGGTGGCCAGGAGAATAAGCCAGTCCCACAAGGCCTTGGAGATGCTGTAGTGCAGCAGGATAAAACGGGACTTTTTCACAGCAGCCACCTTGTATTCAGGTAGGGATGGTTTCTGGAACACGCTCTGAAAACACAACAAGACACTGAACTTTAAACTATAAATACTCTCTGTGACATGGTGTTGCAGAAGAAGGCTCGACACAGTTAGAGAGCGTGAGCTAATTTTGATAAACGTACAGATCTGAAGTGTTTTTTATTTTTTTATTTAGAGCACTATGGAGACTTTCACTCTATGAAATCATTCTTATATCGAGGCACTTTGCTATACTGTTTTTTGGCATGACTATTGGCAGAGATTGGAAAAAATACAGAGATAGCAATATGAGATTTACACTGAGTATTAATATAAACATGGCTCAGCTTCTACCTACTGCCTCTTATTAATTTCCAAAGACTACAGACTGATATACTCAACTCTAAGGTCATGAGGCTTTGACAACGCTTCATGATTACTCTAACTTGAATGAGCTTTGCTTAAAATGTCATCTGTATTAAGCAAATAGCACAAAAGTTCAGTTATTAAGAAGGCTTTGTGATCTTAAGACAGGGGTTTGCACTCACATTGGTCAGCTTCCTCTTTCCCCTCTTGGTGAAAAGGTTGTTCAGGTGGTGCAGAATAGTTCTCCCCCTCTCCCGAGCTTGGGAAAAGTGTGTTTGGTTGCTTTTTCTGCTTTGGTGAGCCGCCTCTGACGTGCCTGTGAGAAAAATAATCGTTTCATGTAAACTGCATTGTATAACATTGACGTTTAAATTACATAAATGAACATGACAGCATGACATGGTTCAAATTAGGGTAGGAGCTTTTAACAGCTAAGGCAATGTGTGCAGACAGGTCTCACCATCTCCTTGAGCGTAGTGAAAGCTTTTCCCATGTGATTCACTGACGTCTTTGAAGGATAACAGGAACAGCACCACCTCACCTTTCTCATTTTTAATTGGCACAATATCCAGCAGGCACCAAAATGGATTTCCTGAGGGTATTAAAATGTTATTTTAGAGAGATTATCCGATATTACTGCCAGACAATTGTTTTCGCCAAAATGACAATTGGATTTCTTTTAATACTCGAGCATGATAAATGTTCCAACAGTGACAGATTGAGGCAACAAAATTGTATAAATAGAGAAATTATCTTCTAGATCATGTTTAATACAACAGGTTTACATTCAAAATGTGTGTGTTTCAAAAGGCACAACCAATTAAACTCTGGGTGACTATGATTGTGATCCTCACCATTTTTCTTATAAAAGCAGACCTCTCCTTGGTACTCTTGCTGGCCTTCCAGAGCTTTGTCCACCTGTTGGACAACATTTTCAGTGGTCTCCACTCCATGAAGGAAGTTGCAGGTGCAGGTTTTCTGCATCACCTCAGTCCGAACAAAACCGGTCAGCTCACAAAATCCATCAGAGCAGTAGACGATGGGGTAGCCATGACGACCCTGAGCATTTCCCAGTAGGAAGTTACTGTCTGTGAGGAAAAAATAGGAAGAACCAAGATTGAGCTAAAGCTGTGGACACTGAATGACAGTACAACATTAACTATTTAGTGAGACAGCTGCAGCTCTGAAAGGAAACATTCAGACATGGCAACGTCCTTCTCCTGTTCCTATCTCCACTACAACTGTGATTCAGTTGCTCAAGGACAAACAGAAAATAACTTTTTTCCTCTTAACTTACTCCTCCTTTCAGCTCAGATCTCTGCACATAATACTGATTTTTCTTGTTGCATTTAATGACCACTGTAATAGTACTTCTTCTTATACACTACACACGCTTAGATACGTTGAATGCACTCCTTTCATAAAGGTTACAGCAGGAAATTGTTTTAAAGAGAGAGTTCAGTGCACTGCAGTTTTGGAAAATTCATGTGAAAAGGCTAAATCCAGAGTCCAAAATGCAATACATTTAAGAAAACATGTTCAAGTTGAGCATTTAGAAACTAAAGCACGTTCCAAATGCTGAAATGTGCTGCAAATACAGAAAACACAAGAAAATACAAAAACGATGCATGTGGTACAGATTACAATGGAAATGAGTTTCAAATGTAAAACTGTTTTCATCCAGCCGTAAGTCTCAGCCTGGTTTGAAAAAAAAGAAAAAAGAAAGAAACCCACTGAACTCGCCACCCGTTGAAACACCGTAGAGTAGTGGCAGGAAATGTAGGTGACTGAGCAGAAGACAATAGTGATGTAACACTACATTTACTCAAACCAGTAAAATCAGCCTGCAACATCCTGTTGTAAGCAGGAAAACGAGGAACAGTGGAAAGAGTTTACCTCAGAAATGAACAGGTCAGTCATGAATCCACACGTATAAAAATTTGATCAAACGTCAGATTCACTTTCACATTTCTGGTTTGCTGAAAGTATGACAGCTTTTATCTGCAAGAGCTGGGAAATAGATGACACCGCCTACTTTATCTAGCTGCTTATAAGCTGCAGTGTGATTTGAAAGAATACCTGATGAGTGGTCATGCTCTGTATTGTAAAGAGGAACAACAGCCATCTCCATAGTTCCCTGACTAATGCTAATCCTCCAGTATTGAGACAAACAGACCATGTCCACTGAAGTGTCTTCATTCATTCATTCATTCATTCATTCATTCATTCAGTCGCTGTTTGAGTATGAGCAAAAAATGCCAAAGAAGTTATTTGAATGTGTGAAAAACACTGTAATGTTCAGCTACAAGGACACCACTGAGCAGCTGTTCTGCAGTCTGCTGTAATGTAAGGTTTCGTATTGTCACTCAAGTAAACACAGACATTAATGCCACAGTTTATTCAATATTTAAATGACTTTTCTATGAAAAATAAATAATAATAATAAATAAATAACTTGAACACCACCAAACTGTTATTAACTAAGTGTTTGTTCCAGAGGAAAAGGCACTCAATTAGTGAGGTGTGGGTATTTGCTACCTGATGTGTGTGTAGATAATCTCACAAGAAGCTAAATTAAGATCTTTCCACACTTGTGTTGCCATGGCAATTTGTGCAGGAAAAGTAAAAAAAACATATGGCAAAGCTGCAGTTCACATCTATGGGGTTACCAAGACAGCGTGCCTTCTGAAACACAGATGTAGTTTATAAAGGATGCACAACATTAGCATCATTCTGATGCATACTCAGCCTATTCTAATAATTGGAATGATTCTGATGCTCCACTGAGGTTTTAAGTGAACCTTCAAAATCATATAACACCGAAGCTCTTTTGGGTCCATTGTGCAGACTGTCATTTCCTTGATCATCTACAGTAATAAATGCTTTCATGACTTACACAAATCAGTCCTGTCTCAGCTAACAAACGTAATATGGATGAATCCTACGACTCTCTCTCCCTCAGCCTGTTTCTATGGAGTCATTTTATTCAGACAAGACACAACAACAACAACACATAAACTGGTTCACTCTGACAGACAGAGACGAGCCAAAGAATTATATATGAAACACAAATTGCTCTATTGTGTATATTGCAGTTCCAAAGGACATTCAGCTAATGCATTTACTTCCTATTTGTTAGTTTTCAGCCACTAAGATACAATTATTAACACTCACTATTAATGAATTGAGTGATCACGTTTGAGGAGGAAAAAGATTCAATTCAAGGAGGAAAAGGAGCCTTGATGTTTGAGATCCATGCCCCTACAGCTCACAAAGCAAAAACACTGTGTCATATAACATAAATGTTACTCTATTCCATCAGTTTACCATCAGGTTCATGTCGTTACCGTCTTTAGATGGCATTTATTACCTGTGTGTTGAAGTCATGGGTGAGTAGATGAATAATTGAAGCTGTTGTTGTAAGACCTTGGTTGCTATTTGATTAGCTCTGGGCCTCTATATTATTTATTTTAATTAATCTCACTGCTCTCATATCAGAACCACATGGAATCCACCTCAGACCCCCTTCACAGTTCGTCTTCAAAGGGCGTCTTCACATGGAAAGGCTTTCAATCCATTCAGGAGCTATTCAACACCATTCTGAGACTGAATGGCGCTCTGCACTGAAGACATCTCTTGTCATTTGGCCCCTTCTCCTCCCACACACCTACTTGGTCAATCCACCCACTAGCACATCCTATACGGGAGGTATTGTGGCAGATAAGACGGAGAAAAAGGCTGCTGCTCTGATGTGTGCAGAAACACTTCTATACGCAGCGAATACACAGCGATCGTGTCATCACAATGAATTTGTGAATTTGCTAAGCTTTAAAGGACCTGCACAGTCAGACCCATACCCTCTCTGTCACACCTTTCTTCATGTTCTGGACAGAGTTGTCTAACGCCTGAGTGTTGTCGTTCTGCTCTTCATTGAATCTGAGACACGTTGCAGATGAGCAGACTAGAACCAGTGAATCAGTAACAAAACATAAAGAAGGAAGAATTGAAATAGAAGAAGGAAGCGTGACCATCATCCGTGTCAAATTGCAAAAATAAACACCTGCTGTCTAACTGCGTTATAATGCAAAGATCACTTTTATATGCAAGGTTGTGATGGTGCATCCAAGTGCATCAGCTATATTGAATATACTGCAGTGCAGGGTTTTATACTAAAAGATTGTGTTCTAATTAATATTATATTGCAAATAGCAAATTGTACAAATGGTGTTTTTTTTTAACTTAAACATAAATTTGAGAAGACATTGAAAGTCTCATTATTTACGTTTTGGATGCAACTCTTAATTTTGAACTTAATCATCGTATAAATTGTGTTTGATTACAAGGGTTTTGTTTTGCTGTTTGTTTTAATGGCTATTTAGCTAAATAGGCATAATTCTGTAACAGCTACACAGCAGCAACAATCCTATTGTCTTCAGAACAGTGTCCTTTTGAACATCCATTTAATTGCACCTCTCATGTCATGCCGTGTGCCCTGTGCTTGCCTCAGAAACATCAGAACGATGAGCAAAGCAAAGGTCAGGAAGATATTGTTTGAAGCCTCATAATAACAAGAAGATGTTAGAAACACGTTAAACAGAAAAGAGAAAAATGTGTGGAAGTTTAATTTATACACTTAACATATACAGAATTCATACTGCTGCTGAAGGATTTGATTTAGCATTCATTCTTTTGTTTTTGATAACGACCTTAAAAGAAAATGCATTAATGTTCGCCGTGAAACATTCCTACAAGTAAGACAATGGCTCAGAAGGTTTTTCATTTCCAATGTATATTGTAGTTTTATAACTGGACCTCAGTACTGTTACACACATTTGTGGACAGCAGTGTTTTTCAGTGTCACTCACTATTCCAAAGTGGGTTACAGAAATGCCAAAGGCTGAAATCCCAAAAGCTAGCTTGGTATAGAGATGCATTCTTAAACCCGAGACGAAACTATCTACAGGAATCAGCATTCAAAATATTTTAAAAAAGTTTAAAAAACACATTACTGGAAGTGAAGTGATAAACGACCAAATCAGTATACAGTAAGATACATTCCCATTCCTTGTTACAAAAATACTTACGAGTGCCATCAAAGTGGTTTGCAATGGAGTCCAAGAAGGTGTTTTGTGGAGCAAGGAGACCCTTCATCACAGGCATCTTGCACTATATTAACAAAATGCTGCAGAATCTCAGTTTCCAGAAGTTTATCACCGCTCCCTAAGGATGACCTAAAAGAGAACCACGGTGCCTCTCGTTGAGCTTGCTTGTAACTCTTCTCCTCTAGTGGAGTGTAAGTTGTTTCTATTTGATATCGTGAAGACGAAACTACACACTTGCATCACAGAGAAATCCAGTTTCTTCTTTGGAAAAGAAAACTCGCAGGCTTTTAGCTCTCTAAAGCTCCTCTCTCAGTACCGAATCTGGAGATTTCAGGTTCGGCTGCGCATCCTCTTGCACTGTTCCAGTATTACAGCAAAGTCTCACTTGCTCCCCAGTCAGTCTAACTCACCATGGTTCTTGTCATCTCCTAGTCTCCTGCCTCTCTCTCTCTCTCTCTCTCTCTCTCTCCCTTCCCCTCGCTCTCATACAACAGCCTGAACCATCCCCCTTTCTACACACTGTGAATTTATTAGATATCTCTGCCTTCTCTCTTTCTTTCTCACAAAAAACACTTTGTCCTCCTACTTCTCACTCCCAAGAGAAGTTATTAAAAATCTGTTTCACGTCCTATACCTCTGTATCTTTTATAAAACTCCTCACTGCGAGCTAAATGCTTTTCTGTTGCTCGGGCTGCAAGCTTGAAATTACTAATTGCTTTTCTGTTGTAGAGCAGGATTCTTTTAATGTTGTAAAACACACAAAGAGAGCTTTAGCGCATGCTGGTTGCTGTGGACAGTCTGCAAGACAAGGGAACAGGGCGATAGAGAAACTTGTTTGGTATTTCTATAGAGAACGTACCTTTTCATCAGCCCTTCTACGGGCACATAGAGGTCAGAGGTCAAGGTGATCAAAGCACAGAACTAGATGAATAACTTTCTGACGAATCCAGCAGCCTGTTAAGTATCTCACATTTTCTTTACTATCTGGCTACATTTTCTATGCCTCAACAAGCATCCCTGCACACACAGTTGCTTTAACACACACAGTATACACACAAACACACTGAATTCCAAACCACAGTCACCGTTTTTGCATGAGATCCTTTCCACCAGGTTACATATGTTAATGTAAAGCCTCCACTGAGACTAGACATTTCAATAAGGCATTATTAAAATCTATATTTTTCCGTGAAAATGTCAATGCTAAAGTTAAAGCTTTCATTAGTTATTCTAGCTGGACGCTGATTTTGGCTGTATATTTATCTAGGGAAGAGTAATTTTTTGGATTTTCAACCTTTGCAGCATACATAAGCATTAATCGAATAGCTGAGACAAAATGGCAGATCAAGTCAGGCGTCTGAACTGTGTTGCTGAGCAGCAGTTTGTTTTCGCTGCATTATTAAAGGTGTGTAGTTCTACTCAATGTGGCAAATTGGTGGAGAGTTTTAACGAACTTCAGAACTGAATTCCCTGTCAGACAGATGTTCAGAAACAAAACTGGTTCACCTTCATTTGTGTTCTCTGTAACTGCAAGCAAAATGGTTTAAAAACAAATGTTTTCCAGTATCATTATAATAATCCAAGCTATTCATCAAATCCTGAAAGAAGGTGAAATAAAATGGCTTTACCTTAAAATGGGACATGCAAGTTATGTAGTTGTATCCTGGATAAAACATGACTGATTTTGAGCATATTAAAGAAGATTACAGTACAAATGACTAAAGACATGTTTAAAGCTTTAAGGTTTTATTTTTAAGGCCTTTTAAAATATACAGTATTACACATTTCCCAAAATCCTCTGGTATCACATCCAAAAAGTAAAGTGTTACATGAACAAATATATACATTTTGTGCACTCTACGAGTAAGTGTGATTTTTCTACCTACATTTTAACAGAGTCCCAGTGTACTTCAAACACGCATGGGTGTCTTCATGGTAATCCCTGACTGAGCCATCCAGTCAAAGTACTGCTCCCCAGGCCTCTCTTCGGTCCTCTTCCCCATAGTCAGGATCCCTGCCGCTTGGTTCCTGGAGCCGTGGAGGAGCTGGTGGAGTCTGCTCTGTAAGCGATGCTCGTCCTCTTTCCGTTTACCTAGAGTGAGGATCCCAGCGGCGGCATCTCCTGTGAGGGCTCCCCCCAAGCCTCTGCTGCTGGAGCGGCACAGCAACACATGGAGGCGACATGAGCGAGATGGTTGTCTGCAGCACTCGGGCGTACTGTTAGCGTCGCAAGCCAGTTGAGACAGGAGCAACATCAAGGCCAGCACCAGGACCTTCTGGTCGTTGAACAAGACTAGTTTAGAACATGATATATAAGCCTAAAAAACTACAAACACAACTTCTTTGTCTGCAAAGTTGTATGTTCAAATGTAATATATCAATGCAAAGAACTGAACTCAAGACAAATATGCATAAGAAACATGAATTACTGAATTTCCAACACTATACTGAGACATATGTTCTATGTAAAAAGAGCGAAACCCTAAACACAAGTCAAAACTAGTAGTTAGTTAGCATCACCATGCCAATTTGCAAACATAATGGTAATAAGTGGTTACTTAACCATGCATGAATAACATAAATTGTTGAATCACAGCAAGAAGGTTCTGGATTCAATTCCATCTGGGGCCTTTCTGTGTAGAGTTTGCATGTTCTCCCTGTGTCTGCGGGGGGTTGTCTCCGGGTACTCCGGCTTCCTCCCACCATCCAAAGACATGCTGGTTAGGTTAATTGGCGATTCTAAATTAGCCTTAGGTGTGAGTGTGAGCGTGAGTGTGAATGGTTGTCTGTCTCTCTGTGTTAGCCCTGCAATAGACTGGAGACCCGTCCAGGGTGTACCCTGCCTCTCGCCCAGTGATACCTGGGATAGGCTCTAGCCCCCCGCAACCCTCCAGAGCAGCGCTTTTGGATCTGATGTGATGAAACAATGGTAGATGTAAAATACCCAGTGGTAAATATTCATATTAAGTGCATCAAATGCTATTGTTCTCCCACATACTTTAGAATTTAAGAACTACCAAACTAATGCACAAACATTGTGAGTGAAAAAGCTGGAATAAATGTAAAACCATTTCAGTTTTAAACGAAAATCTAACTTGAGATGTCTTACCCTGTTAAACGAGACCATCCCAGTAGCCGTCTGGAAGTTGAAGGGGAAGCTGGTCATCTTCTGGCGTGTGTGAAGGAGAGGCATCTGATCTTCTTATCTCCCCGGGAAAAGAACAAGTGTCTTTTATATTGTTGTGCGTTTGCATCGTCAGTCCTCAGGACGTCACTCAGGACAGCCACAAACATGACACAAAACCACAAATTCTCCTGTTTGCTCATTTGAAGTTTTGCTGTGAGCCATTCATTAGCCTTGTGTTGCAAATCATCTCCAAGGCACCTGTGTGGACGTCGAATGAAGTAGAGGTATTTCTTTGTGGTCGCCTGCCTAGGGTTTATTAAGACATACCTTCACAATGAGTGTTGAGGGACAGAAGTCAATTAGCTAATGTGTCCAGTGAGTTCTAAGATATCTATAAATAATATATAAAAAACACTGCTGCCCTTTCTCAGTTCTAATGAGAAGGCTTATTCAAAGGCCATGCTAATGAGCTTCTATGAGCTTTATTCTCTCATACCAAAGGTGCCATACTGACACATCAAGAAAGGGTTCTGTAGGGTATTTGTTAATGTTTTGTGTGCACACAGCTGAAAAAGACCGACTTTAAGTACAATTATTAAGGTGAAAAAATTGAGGCCCTTGGCAAACTTGAACGAGGCCAGAAACTCTGAGCTACACCTCTGCACCCACAAGATCAGCTTTAAAAATCGTAGAAAACTTTGCATTCAGCTTTGCAAACATACAGTATAAGGATAGGAAAACACATCAACTACTGACTTCATCCTCACAGGCATTTACTTAATGACTGTTGCCATCTTATGGACAACAGGATGTACTGCTTTAAACAGTACATTACTGTTATGACAATAAACGGCATAAATCTAATTTATTTTTTTTATTTCATTTTTCTTTTTAGATTAAAGGAATCACTTTAGTTTCAATTGGGACACTGCTTTTATCTAAATATAATGTAGGTCAGTTTGAAAAAGGTCACTGCTCACAACCACTGTGTGAACTCTGCGCTGTTAAAACTATGAGTGATTATGAGTATATGCCCTTGTGAAATTCAAACCTAATTGCCAAGACCAGACACATTTAAGGGGGAACTACTGTTTTTTACAACCTGGACCTTATTTGGCATAAAATGGTCGTTTACTCACCCATATTAAAAATGGGTGAAATTTCGCGGCAGATAATGCATTGTTTAGAGGCTGCGTTTCGGTGCCCCAGTCACTCCCACTACATGGATATACGCTGATCTAATTATCTCCTGAAGGAATACGAATTACACAAAAGTTATATGGGTGAGTAAATGGCCGTATTTTATGCCAGAAATAAGGTCCAGGTTGTAAAAAATAATAGTTCCCCTTAAACATCTCTGTATATTTGCATATAACAATAAGCAATTGAAAGTTATTAATGAGCAATGAACAAGAGGAGGCAGGATAAACAATAAAGCCAGTTTTAATGGGCCACTTAAAGAGCTCTTACAGAATCCACACTCACTTTAATGTGTAACACATGTCAGGTTATTGTTTGACCCTTGTGTTGTGGCGCTAACCCGTAATCCCTCGTTCCAGTCCCACATGCACTGGTTGTTCCTGATCTGCACCACAGAACAACAGGTGTCAAATCACTGTATATGTGGAAGTAATGTTAAAAAAAGAATCAGAATATCAATAAAACTAACAACAATTATCATAATATCAATCATTAATGTCTGAGAATTATTATAGCAATATATGTTCCCTTCATACATTTTACATATAGTTTACATCAATAATGACTCTGTGTTTTACTGACAGCAGTACAATGGTTCATGTTGACCTTTGACCTCTAACAGACAGGGGTCATATATTCCAGTTGTGATTGGCTGGATTGGCTTGCTCAACCCTGGGGACCAAAACACCAACTCACATAACATCATAAACACAGTCCCTGGGAAGGAGACAAGGAGATCTTGTGGGGAAGTGTCCAGAAATGCAGAAGAATTTAAATCCTAAAGAATGACACAACACGTGGAAGATGACATCAGCAAGGTATACATCAGTAGGGTTGAACACATTAACAGCTGCGGTTTGATTTTCTATTTTAGCTCTATTGCTCCCCGGTTTGTGCTGAAATGGTAATTTGTGACTCCTACAGTGCTCAGCCCAGTAGAGCTGCTCTACTTAGTGCACTTAAAATTAAAATGGCATGTGCGTCATTGAAAGGAGAGTGGTTTTGCACTTAGCCTCATGTCTAAGATGAAGGAGGAAGAAGGTATGAAGAAATAAAAACTCAAAGACATGCCGTCTCTAAAAATAAAAAGGCAAATTTGTGGCATTAAATGCCAATGTGAGGTAAAGCCTGTGCCCACAAAGCTAGAGTACATTGTGGAGCAGCATGTAACTAGCACTGCCCAGAGAGAGACAGGAATATCTAGCTCACCAATACAACTACTGAATGCATTCCTTCCGTTACCAGCTGTTATCCTTTTTAGTTTTCACAAGAGAGAACAGAAAAATGTTAGTTAACTTTCTGGCTCAGAAGATTACCTTCCAAATCCAGAGAAAACCAAACATTATATTTCCAGTTTTCTATTCTGATCAAAAATGTGCGACTCAAGTGTGAGGTCTTCAGCTTTCATGTCAGACTTGTGTCTCGCTTCTAACACGACGAGTCTTCCTTGTCATCATCATCTCTTTGACTTTCTCTGCAACTTCCTGGATGTCCTTTTCCTTATCAGCCTCTTGCTTTACTTCTACATCCTTCTGCTTCTCTACATTACTCTCTCTGTCTCCCTTTGGGTAGGATTCTCTGTGGACACAGGCTGCGGGTCAGCAGGATCCTGGAGGATTGTCAATGACCATCTCTTTTTCTTTCTCATGGATGGTATTGAGAGGTCCTGCTGCCCTCTGCTGGCTCTGGAACTGAAGCTGAAGCTGCTGGGGAAGGGGTGGGGGTTGAGGATAGGCCGGTGGTCTTGACACTGTTTGGATCAGACTGAAAGGTGGTGGCTGGGGAGGCAGTTGGGGATATTGCTGGATATGGGGATGGAGATAAGCCTGAGGTGTGGTCTGGGATTGGACCTGGGTTTGGGACTGGTACAGTAATGGAGGCTGTGGGTGGGGCTTGGCCTGAGGCTGTTGCTGTATCTGTTGTGGCTGGTGGTGTGGATGGTGCTGAAGCTGTGGGGAAGCTGCACCATTTTTACTGAGGCCACAGGACTGAGCTGCACAGTGGATCTGACGCAGAGTGTCCAGTGCCTCGCTCTTAGCATGCTTCAGAAGATCTGCCTGGCCCTGAGAGTGAGACAAAGAAAATTACAAAAAGAACAGAGAGGAAGAAAGAGGATTTTGTTAATACTACAAACTATTTTTTTTTTTTTTACCAGGTTGAATGCAATAAAAATACCTTCATTATGTTTCACTCAAAGCTGTTTTAACTTTGAGGGAAATAGTTTCTATCTGGCTCAGGGGCATAGCACCAAATTCAGGGTCCTGTACACTCTTAATGTCAGTGGGCCCCTATCCATGCCAGTGCAAGAAGTGTGCGATGAAAAAAAATTGGGGCATTTATTTATAAATACATGCATAAATAGGGTTTTAAAGTAAAATCAGATCAGATTATATTGATGACTGGTTCTTTCATTCACCACCTGAATTGATGCATTTGGCCTACTTGTGCTCAAACACCTATAAACATTAGGCTACATCTGGTTCTTTTTGATCCATGACACATTTTGATTTAAAAACATTTATTCTTGAACAGGAGCCAACAACTGTACACAGAGAATAAAATCAAATAAACTATCTAATTTTTCAATAAAATAGTTCTTCAGCTTTCAGAAAAAGAAATAAAGCCTTGCTAAAGCCTTACACGAGATGTAAGGATGTAATTTACATCCCAGTAACTGCCCACTGACTCTACAACAACGTTAACGTTAACTGGATGCAGTTACACAACAAGTTAACTCGGTTCCCCTTTTGGAAAGAAAGCAGTTAACAGTTGCTTCCCCTCATTCTGCCTTATTTCTTTTTCTTTCCGCTCTTTCTTTTTCTGGTACCCCAATTTGTGTTTTTTGGGCGGCATGATGACAGATAGCCTCCAGGTCATTCAATCTGGGCTCACTGACGTACTAGTCAATGCGTACTTTTCGCCGGTCGCTGTCTATGGGCGGACTAAACCATTGTGCGTCTCCAAGAGGGTGCCCCCAGAATGTACAATAAGTTGAGAGGGCTGTGACACAAAGTTCATTCTCTCAGCTGATGTTATCAATATATTTGAAATACATTTTGACATTTTGACACCAATTAATTGGAGGGCCCAATTCATTCATTCAAAATAAATAAATAAATAAATAAATAAAAAATCTGGATTTTCATGGGCCCTCTCCCTACTCGGGCCCCCACTACCACGCCCATGATCTGACTTAAAAAAGACACAACAATGGATGAAATCCAGTTGTTTATCATTGATGCATTGACTACTAAGATACAGAAGGGGGCAGTATTGAGCCACTAAACAAAGACCCTTGGTTTCTTGCCAGCCCTTCATGATACTTCTCTCAGCTGGTGAACAATGCTTTCATATAGTGATAATGCTATATTCCATTTCTGCTCTTTAATTGAGCACCCCAGAGAAGAATCCTTGCCATATGTGGAGGAAGTGGCCAGGGCAGGCCCCCTGAGTTACAGCACTGTCAAGTCAATCTGGGCCACTGCCATGGCTGTCAGCCTCCCTAAGCTAGCTGTCTCATTTCTCCACTGGCAGTCATGTCTTTGTGTAAGAGGTGCTTACAATATTAGTACTGTTGAAAGAAAAAATGAAAAAGAAATACTTGCCCACAAGCTTTTACAAACTCACTCCACTTCTGCAGTCTCTAAATGCTTCACTCATTCCCACCAGGGCTCTTAGCACTGCCACAACCCCCCCTCCAATGTGTCCACTCCAACATCTGCTCACAAGAAAGTTGAAAGCAGTGGCCTGCATATTTTACCTCCCTCCCACTGAACTTTATTCAATCCTAACATCCCTGTGAAGAGGGACAGGCTGACCTGATATGCTCCATCCAGAGTGAAGTGTAAAAGGTGAAAGGGATAAAGTTTATTGTGCCACAAGGCAGGCCCTACGGTCTGACATACTCAGGGAGGAGTGAAGGTGCTGCCCTGCACACGATGGACATTGTTTTACTCTCACTAATGTTAATACGCTGCAAGTGGCCTTTTACCTGAGCGAATCCAGCACCCAAGTGAGGAGAATGAATAAGTCATATGTTTGAAAAAAAAAAAAAAAGAAATTATGTAAGTCATGACTCACCGAGCATAAAATAAGACAGCAAAAAGCTAGTGCTGTGCTTCCAGAGCCAAATCACGACGGCACTTGTTTTTGGATGCATTCACCCCTACAGCTGGCCTCAAGATATCCACAGGGGGCTAAGCCCAAACAAGGGCAGCCACCAAATCCCATCACAATACTCGTAAATTCTAGTCAAGCGCATGCTTCTTGTTTGTCAGAATTGGTCCATTTCTTTGAAAGAAATTGGGTAGTCAATAACCTGCCTTTGCTGTGCATTACTTTAAAGGTTGTAGTCGTTGACAGATAGCGGTATGTGACTGTAGCATATGAGCAAGACTGTGAGCAATTCATCTTCATTGGATGTATAATTAAGGAATTCAGTGGGTTCCTACTTGAGTCCCTAACTATACAAACACCTCTATTTTTGTGATGTTCCTGGGCTGAAGCTGTATCAGCTGTACAAATTTGATGCAAAGTTTTGGTTTGACCAAAAAAAAGGGTCACAACTATGATGGAGGGCCAACATCTGCACCAACGACCCTGGTACTCTTCTACAAAGAGCTGCACAATGCTTGACATTTGCTTCAAATCCTCTATTTCCATCTCTTTGATTTTGCTTTTCTCATGACAGATAGGTACAGTGAGTGACAGCAATGGGCAAATACCCTCATTCGCCATGACAGCTCTGATCTGACTGTCAAAGTAAGAGTGGAAAGGGAGTTTGGGGGATAGAGAGTGAGAGACAGAGAAAGGACATTACTGTTCCTCTATTTTCCCCTAAGCTCCCCGCCTCTGTATCCCTGCCTGAACACAAGCGAGTGCTTCCCGGCCAGCTGAGAGGTTGACAGATGAAATAACTGGGCATGGCTGCCAGTCTTGGCAAACAGGCACCAGGCTCTCACCAAATGTTCAGTATGAGGCACAGATTACAACTGATGAATGAGAGAAGGAAGAGGTGGAGTTATGTGCATAACACAGTGGCTATGCTGTACACTGAGAGGGCGGCTCATCAGAGAAATTAGAGGACAAGGAAAGGACAAAAGAGGGTGCGTTTGGTGAGGCAATGAATGGATGGGTTTAGGAGTGATAGTGTAGAAAGAGCAGGGTTGAGATAGGGGTTGGTTTGGGTGTCCACCTGTTAAGAAATACATTCCAATGTTGCACTGCAGCTTAATTAAGATCATTGCGGCCATTGCACAATGTGTGCTATAGTAGTGCAAAAGAAAGAATGTTTCACAAGAACAGCTGCTTAAATGTGAGCATATTCTGCTTTTATTTATTGCTTGTTTATTCTTATTATTTTTTTCAAACTTTAGAAAGGTGGCCTGACCAAAAAAAAAAAAAAAACGTGAGGCATATCACTTTTCAAAATTCTGCTATGCCTCACCTTCATCTGAGTCACCAAAAAAAACATTTAAACACTTAACAACGGCTTATTTGTGAAGGCTGCTGCAGCTGTATGCAGCGTGCCGTGAACACCTGCAAGCTCTACTCAGGGCTAAAAAAAAATGTACCACCAGTTTCTGAGGAATACGTTCATTTACAGATAATATTGTCCAGTATACACGTCAGAATAAATGGCAGTCAGAGACAAGCTGGTAAAGCCAAGAGCTCCTGCAGTAAGAATGCAAATAAAACATGAGAATGTATTTCCAAAGCAGGCCCACAGACTGAACCTAGGACACACAAGTAATATTAAGAACTCAACTTGGCATCCTCTTCAAGGCATATCCAGGAGGGACCAGTGTCTCCGTAAGAGGAATAATAGAGCAGCATGTGTGTCTACAAACTAGTGTGAACAATCCTATCATGTCCTGTCAAGGCACACACACAAATAAATAAAACTGTACTTGAAATCAATGCTAATTAATTAAGAGATTTAGAGATTAGAGAGGAGGGAAATACAATTAGCCCAATGAGCTTTCTTAAGACATTGTGCGGTTTAATCTCAACAGCAGGGCCTGGGACTGCTTATCCATCTGGTTATAGTCCCCAAAGTAATCACACATCAATCAGAGTTATTAGCTATATTTTATGCAAATGGAGATGCAACAGAATCATGAGGGTCGTTGCTGGGTTGAAGGCCACGTGCAGAGTGGGGTTTGCTCACCTTTAGCACGGTAATGTTCCAAGCGTAGCTCTCCATGGCCTTCTGAAGTTTGCGGCCTTTCAAACCCTCCTTTGCTCCGATGCGATGAAGGTCCTCATGGAAGTCCAGACCTTGATACAGACAGACATGACATATGAATTATACAGTAGAAATATTATTAAATACAGAAACAGAACTACAATGCAAAAATTGCAGCAGATAGATAGCTATGGAATATAATTCCCTCTTGTTTCACCACCAGGATAGTAAGTACAATATAACAATTACTGATAAAATAGCCATAAATATCCTCGTAGGCAGCATACATTTTTAAAGTGCCCTTGTTATTTCTCACTGTCACGCCAAGCCTGCATAACAACACCTACATTATAACAATACCATCGCATTTAAACACAGCAGCACATTGGGAATATTTGAGGTAGTACAATGCAGGCTAACCGCTAATTAGCCTCCTACTACTAATCAGACCATTACTAATCTCCTGGCTTTAAAAACAAACTCCTCCTAAACCTATAAGTCTCAGCCTGCTTTTCAGTCTGGCCCTGACAGCTGACCTTATTTCACTCTGATCTACTGCAAAGACACTGATGAAACATAGGACATAATACACAAAAGACCATCATCTCAAGTCATTCATTCTTTAGTCCTCAGTTCTTCCCAGTACCTAGTAGGCAGATACTGCACCACAACGGCTGTCAAGAAAAGTAAAATTGATGTTTGGTGGAGAGAAGGAACCGTACATCATCCCCGTGGCAGACTTACTTACTTTAAAAAAAAATATAAAAAAATGTCCAGAGGCACCATCGTAAGTAACATTTTTAAGGGTAAAGATAATATGCACATACTGGGGCATTAAAATACTGACACACTAAATTGGTTGGTTTAATATTCAGTGGCGTGGTGGTTAGCACAGATGCCTCACAGCAAGAAGGTTCTGAGTTTGAATCCATGGGCCGACTGGGGCCTGTCTGTGTTCCCCCTGTGACCCTTCACGAGTAAGCAGTTACAGTTGAATGAAAGAATGCACCCCACTTGTACTGCAAAAGTATGTCATCTCTATGTTTAGTAATGTAGTTGCATTATCTACCACTATTCTAATGCTTTATATTGTTGTTCTTGGTGTGCATCCTTGACATACAAACATATTTTAGACTTCCCAGTACAGACATAAGACATATTATTATCTTGTTTTACATTTTATGAGGTAAGTAAGTGGAAAGAATACTAAGAACATCTTTCCAGAACCATCTGCAGCACACCTGCAGACATCAAGCAGTAAACCCAGAAAAAATAAACTTTTGCTTTAAAAAGTTTTAAAAACAGTTGTTCCTTAGTTTTCCAAACACAGGATATGTAGAACTACTACAGAATATCTGTTTCTGTGCCTGAAAGTTGCGTAACGTGGATTAAGATTTGATCTTGTAATCCGTTGTAGTTAATGGGCTGATCCTTATGAGTCAAGGAAGTTTGCAATCACAGGACATGAGGAGTGAGGCTGGCGGGGTGATGAACACGAGATTAAATTAGCCCAAGGCTGCTCATCGCAACACAACCTCTTCAAGGATTTAATTTCACAATTATTAAGCTTTTCCTTACCCTGCCAGTTACAGTTCCTTACTGTCGCTTAAACTGTGCGAAATGTGAGCTAATAAACAAAATGTGGCCCCATGGCACACTCTGAAGAGACAGGGTCTTACGTTTTCCTTCTCTAGTGGAAAAAGAAAGAGAGAGAAAGGGAGGGGAGCTAAGATAGGAGGACTTGGGGGGCAACATATCTCTTCTGAATAGCCTCACAAATGTAGAGAGAAACACACACCGCAGTAAAGCCTTACAGTCTCTGCAACGAACAGGGAGTTGTTGCCTTTGTAATGAGGACTGCAGCAGCCCCCATATGCTCCAAATACACACACACACACACACACACACACACACACACACACAGAAAAAAAAGGACAAGCTGCAGGCTTCAGGCAGAGAGAGGGAAAGCTAGTAAATAATAAAATCAAACAGAATCTCCAAACAGGATCTGATGAAAAGAAATGAAAAAAACAAAAATGGTAAAGGCAGTGAGAGGGAGATACAGAACACTAAGATCATTGTTTCATTAATTCAACTCAATTCATAGACCCTGCAAAGCACAAGCAGGATATTATCAAGGCAAACAGAGAATGGGATTTTCCAGCTGCTGATGAGCTGGGGAAACAATGACTGTACAAAGCTGATGAAGATCAGGGAGGGATATTTCTTTAACCCTTTGCTTTTCAAGGTTTTACAACTCATATAGTGTAGAGTGCATGAAAAGAGACATCCACAAACAGGAATTGTAAGGCTTGTTGGGTGCCGATAGGTTCTAAACCCATTTAAAGACCCGGTGAGCTTTTGCCTGTTCCTGGGTCTGCTTTATCATTGCAGAATGCTGGGCTATATTCAAACCAGGCACCTCAACACCCCGCAGCACTAGATATGGAACAGAAAGAGATGCTGAGAGATACAATGTGTCTAAATGTCAAATTGTATAGCCTTTATTCCAGAAGCATCTCCAACTGAAAGGACTCTTTTTGCAAAGCTACCTGTAGAAACCATTTTAGTGTTTAATGCTTTTTACTGTATGTCCTCAGATCACCATGAATAGCGTCCTTATTTTGAGTTGAGTGGGTACAGTCACATCGAGTTTCCATTTAACCATACTGCCTCATTCCAGCCCTCAAAACAACTGTGATGTCTTTTTCTGTGATGAGTAAGATGATCACCCCAGTACCAAGCAATAACCCGTACAGAGAGCACTACGCTAACACATGCATATCTAAATGCATTATCCACACAAAAAACTACAACATGTTCACTTTCTGTTGAGAAAAACTGCTTAAATAATTCCTTACATAAGAAAATCCATTTGGAAGCTTGTAAAATAGAGGCTAGTTAAGAGAAGGAGTGGGAGTCGGGCTCTCCCACACAAAGATTAGATATGCGTGCAGACAAATAAACCAGTGTACACAGTGTGCACAAAAACACAGTGGTCGCATCTGGAAGTGCCAGAGTGTGCATCCCAGCTGTTTTTCTGGTTCCCCATTAGCGATGTGTGTGATGACGAGCCATCAATGATGCCCTGGGGGAATCATCCAGCACCTCTCCATCCTCATCAACACGTCAGCTTCACTGCCCAAATTAAACTGATTAGCAAAATAAAGTCTGGGCATAAACTGAACGCAGGAAGGAGAGGAGAGGTTGGCAAGTCAGAACCATAGCAACCAAAAATTGTCCTGCATCGCCGTTTATATTCTGTATGAGCGGTGGAATTTGCTAAAGTGCCAATCATTTCACGTTGTTAGGAGGTATAAGGTTAGTTCAGGTCTCTCATTGTAGATCACAGCCACCGTTGATTATGATTACGGCTTTGTCACAACAGCATTTAGCTGATGAGCAGAGCACACTTTTAACTGTGAGGGTCAAAGTGTCAGGTCGAATCACAGGCCTTAAACCAAGCTTAGATAAAGCACACGCACATGCGCGCCATATCCCATCCCACATTAAATCTCTCCCTTGCTGATGGCCTGTGCTCTAATAGCACCTTTTTTCTGCTTCTCACACAGCCATTACCCCAAAATTATACCTTTGGCTTCCAGATCGATCATAGTGACAAAACCCTCAATTCCATGCAAATTCACCATCTCGCTCTTTGTATGCCTCTCTCGGATTCTCTCTGTGTACAGGCGGATGCTTTTGTCATCGTTAGTCTGTACAAAATCATATGGTTCATTAGATGCTTTCTGAAGGGTGCATTCAGTGCCTGTCAATCTTCCCAGCCGTCAGAAAGATGCCACATTTTGTCGAGGGAGTGTAACGCAGTGTCCTCTGTGGCGTTTTTGCTCTCTGTTTCATAAGAAATGATTATGACAAACTGTGACACAGGCTAAACAAGGTATCAACGACAAACGCAGGGAGAAGCTCTAAATGAGGGTGTGTTATAATGCGGCACGTTCAGTATTTTTAAACATACACTTACAGCTGCAGCTAAAAGTGCAGTCGGACCATTATGAAAGAATTCTGCACATGCTGTATGTGAGCTAAAGCAGACCCAGTGAGACAGGAAGCAGATGGAGAGGACAAAGAGCACACAGACTGGAGAGGCTGGACATTATTGTATGCAGTAATACTGTATTAGTAAGTGATTAGTTTACTATTATCGCAGATAATCTTGACTCATGGCATCAAGCATCATTATTTCCCCACCAAGCATATCTCCTATCTTGAAATGCCATTCAAGCCTTTGCAAGCACAAATAGAAATATGTATATTCAAAAAATATAACTAAAACATTTTATACATGTTTACATGTGTTGTTGAAAAAAGCATAATTGCAGCAATTTTGAGGAAACAATTGTGAATGACGGATCAGTATAATGTATGTCTGAATGTATTTTATGAAATACTGCTCTCCCTTGTGTATTCCAAGCTAATCTTATTGCAGCCCTTATATTCCTTTAGGCCAACAAGGTCAATTTTCATTTCAAGTTTAGAATTGCCTTTTCCCAATTTTGATTTAGCACAGTAGTTTATATTACATAGCTCTATCCACACATAAAAGGCTAAGTAACTGGATTTTGGTTAACAGTGTTGGGGTATCTGTTTCCCTGGCTGCCTGCTGTAACGTGACGTAATGTCTGAGAAAAGGCTGCTATTTGTTCACTCATATTTTTCCACGCATTTCTTTCTGCCTCACTAATTGCTATCAAAACTGCTAATGTCTAGCAGCATGGACAGATAGGCATGGAAGCGATGTGCATTTGAGAATGGCAATGGGTTTAGTGTGTGTGTGTGTCTCAGTGCTGGGTGCAGGGGAGTGAGAGTGGGCGATAGGCAAAGTGCTATGTTTGGCATGCAGCTGAGGCCCCTCAGGATATCGCTCCAACCCTCTGCCTCATTGTATTCTTTTCACTTATGTGAAAGGCTTGTAACTCCAAATATTTGAACTTCCATGTTTTCACTACAGTGGGATTGAAAGAGTATACTGTATGCTCCTTAGCTAAAGGGCTCAACCCTTGGGCTTTTAAAGCCCTTTCAAAATTAATTAGATGATTCAGACAAAGTGAGACACAAAACAAGGTTGATTTTCTTACTGTAGCACATACAAGTTTTTCACCTGACAGCAGCAGTAAGCTAAGCATCAGCCTCCGGTATCCAGCCACTGACACTGCTGTGTGTGTGGCTGAGTGGGGTTTAAGCTCTGCTTAACTCTGTAGTCATCGCCTTTGAAGATGCTTCCAGCTCTGAGTTTGGGAACCTTTGAGCCAGGGGACAGCTCTGTGATGGAAGCCCCAGCCCTCAGCCCACAGCCCTGGGTAATTGCACAGCACGAATATCAGCTTGGCTTGCTGTGGTGGAGGGAGCGAAGCATATGCCTGCCTCTGTGTCACACGGTCAAAAGCTGGGCATAGCAGGCTTAAATTGGCTTTTTGGCCTCAGGATATTGAGTTGGCATGTGTCAGTGAGTGAGCCCCACTTATCATACACAAAACACACAACAATGCATCAAATACAATTCCCTTGTTTGCGCAAGCTATTATATTATATCTGGTAGCTTACGGCACTAGAATAGGAGGTGTAAACATGCGAAATGAAGACGTCAGTATTCAAATGATGAGCTCTATCTGTGGAGCTCTACAGCAGAGGCAAATGAGGAAGAATTAGTGCTGAATGTAAAAGAGTTTGAAGAAGACAAGCCAAGGGATTTCTAGACTAGAAGCCACTTCTCTCCTAACGATCATATTATGATCAATTTTCTCCTCTTTTCTCAATGGCTGCAAGTCTTACGTCGAGTACCCTTATTAACAAAATGCTTCTTTAAATCCTTTTTTCTCTATTATGCCGTCCCTACCCCTCTCCCTCCACACTCTGTCAAACCTTTTAATTTCTCTCCTCCTCTCAAAGGATGTTTATGCTCTCTGTCCTCTTTCTCCTTCAACCCTTTGTCTGTGTAGCGGGCTGATTGTTTTCACCTGCCCACTGACATGATAACTATTCTGTGCTGACTCACTGATGATGGCGTGTTCTATCAACAGCAGCCACTGCTGTTGATGTTGATGGAGATGCAGTAGGAGTAGATACACTAAACTCACTCTGACAGGCAGGAGGACATGCTGATCACTATGTTTAAAAGCCACCAGATGCACCTTTGTACATCACACAATTCATTTGTATCTTAAAACACAAGAGCTGAAAACACAGAGGTCATCAAATAAATTGACTTTCTCAGGCAAATGAAAGAAAATGCTAGTAAGAAAGGGACTTTGATGTGAAAGCTGGACAAAGATGTCCTGCAGAGGACAATGCTGCATACCTGCTCGTTGTGCTTGCGTGAGCTTGGAGTAGACCACGTCAGCTGACTCGATCAGTGTTTTGCTGGTTTGGATCATCTAGAAAACAAAGTGCACATTTAGTTCATTTCCAGTATGACTGTCATACTGGAGTCTACTTGAAAGGCTTCAGCGGAGGCCCAGCCAAACAAAACAGAGACAGGGACCAAGAGGAAAATACGTCATATACTTCTTGCCACATTTGCTAGCCAACAATAATTTGATCCCCTCAAACGGCTCATTCTTAAGTATTTGGGCTGAGCTCTCAGCTGCTGTGTTCACAGGGACAACAATTAAGCCATAACACAATTAAGGTAACACGGCTGTCATGTAAGCGTCTTTATCTGATTATATTAATTGTGGCAAGATTATAATCAGAGGAAGCAGACTATTTCCAATTCATTGGGTGTGTCAGCAACATACAAGAGATGAAAATCATGAGAGAAATGTAGTCTGTTTAGTATCACATGGTTTAACTTTGCAGACTTAGATAAAAACAAATAAACCTTAAAAGATGTATTATATCATTATGATCATCTTGGGCTGGATTGTGGCAACTCGGCTAACAATATATATTGTACTAGCATTGGTATACAATATACTCTCAGTGTCTGCCCTGAACTATATATTTACCCGTTCTGTACCTGTGCAGTCTGATGTGTGATCTAAATATATCAATGTTTTTCAATATATGGGCCGTTAGTACATACTAGCTGATTTCAGAATGTGAAAATGTGCACTGAAATCAGATATGTAATCATACCACAAAGAAACCAAGTCTGGCAGAGATGTAGTTCCACCTCTGATTTTGCATTTGACCAACAAACGCTAAAAGTGGGCTGAGCATTGTCCGTCATCCCACAGTGCTGATGAGGGGCAGCTGGACCAGCACAGAGAAAGAGGCTAATGAAGTTTCACACCCCTATGGGAGACAGGAAGCGGGCTCTCATACTGTATGTGCATGTGCAAGTCTTCTCTTGTTTTGTTCTTCCTGTGAGGACTGGTTTTGTAGAGTGAGCTGATTTTGGACAATCCCTTTGAGAGGATACTTAGCCGTTATGTATTTGAGCAACCTGCGTTTAGCAAAAAATCCTAACCAACCCTCAAAGAATGAATAGGAGAACTGTGAAATTGAATGTGTTGGTGAGAGTTGTGGCAAAGGTGCAAGTACGAAAAACAGTAAATTAAACCATTTCCTTGAAGGATTGATAAAGTATTCTGATTCTGAAATATTTAAAATAGCAAATAGAGACTTGCATGCAACAAGTATCTCACAAACCTGTCATTACCCTATATATACACTGTATATAGATACAGATATACATAGATATATCGATATACTGTATGTGGGCTGAACTACTGTGAAGTTACATTCAGCTTAGGGTTATAACGCTATCTGGCTGCAGCCCACATGGACGTGACTGAGGGCATGGACTGCACACTAATATTGTACAGTAAATGACCTGGTGTTGGCAGCTATGCTCCCATGCAGTCACCATTTAGACACATGTGCACACACACACACACATACACATACACATATACACCCACGCCCACCCACACACCCACACACACACTGGGTCCTCTGTTTTTGACCAGGCAGTGTGGCAACAGGCCAGTCTTAGGAGAGCAAACACAAACTCTCAGCTGCTAAGGCACAGGCATCAGGTTAATGGACATACAAGATTATAAACTCCTTAGTCTGTACCACTTGTTCAAACCTCTTGCACAGCAAAACATCCAGGAACTTGTATAAACTAGGAAACGGCTGGGGAAAATAAATTTGTCATCACAAGGTGTTGCAAGACGATTTAATGAGATTAACATTCTAGTTGACATTTACTGGCATGCTCGTGATTTCTGTGTGGTGTGTTTTGAAAATGGAGGTTCTCTAAAACCTATAAAAACGGAGATTCTGGGGCCTGTTTTTTCAGTTTGTCCCCAGAAAACTCTTTTGTGGACTGGAGCGTGAGAGTCGCTCTGACAGCGCTGAGCCCGCTGCCTGCTGTGAAACCTCATAAAAGCTACAGCTGACTCTATATGGAGCTGTTCGCTGTGTCACTCCTGATGTCTGTGAACTTCTCTGGGTGTCCGCAGCAGGAGCTCTGTTGTCCTGAGCGGCAGGGACGCTACAGCCTCTTCCTCACCAGTGACCCACTTCATCAGCTCCCACCGTGCCTCATAAAGGTGAGGAGAAGGGGAGTAGAAACAGCAGGTGATAACTAATTACACACGGAGTCCTCCAACCCCATTTGGGCCGTGCCAATGTCAAGTGGTGAAAAATGCACTGTTCTTGTTAGAGCGGCGGAAGGATCGAGAAAGTCATGTGAAATTATATAATGAGTCTCTGCAGCTAGATAATATGATATAGAAGGTTGTCTGAGCCACGTCTTGAAGGCTTACGAAACTCATCAAGCTCTGAGAATGCTCGTATCAAGCGTTCAGCCACCGTTGGTATTGATGGGAGGGAGAGAGATAACCATCTGCTTTGTTCTTTTTAAGTTTTATTTTTGTAAGCGCAGCACCTATAAAGAGCTGCACAGAGCAGGAAGTGCTTATCACAACATCACGGGGCAGGCTTTGTTATCACACTCGCTTGAGTGCTTTGACATTTTATCTTTACGTGAAGTCGATATTTAGTTTGATGATGCACACTATAATAACTGTGTTACTGCCTCGCACGAACATATCGTAAAAAACATCTGCATATATATATATGTGTGTGAGTGTGTGTGTGTGTGTGTGTGTGTGTACTAAATTCAATCACTTAATTTAAATTCATGAATAAACTAATTGGTTTGGCAGTAGTATTAACATAGATTTTTGCTTAGCATCTGTCATACACTCTTTCCTGTGCATGCTGCTTGTTTACCATATCATAGGCGTTGAGCACTTTGCGCAGCAGCTCCGGCACAGGACCCTGAGCTTCCATGGTGGGGTAGGTCTCGCTCAGGTCCACTGTCACCCTCAGTGATCGCTCACTGTTCATCAGCCAGGTGGACACTGTCAGGATACACTGCTTCATGTTGGCTGCAGGGGTTAAGCCACAGAGCTCCTTGAAGGACACCATGGCATTCTGTGAAGAAAACAACAGTATTTGTATTTTATCTCCATGTTGGTGGGTTTCTGTAATGCAACACAGAACTCATTCCTGTTCACTCATTTCCAGGTGCTCTGGTAAACACCATTATTTGAAAAGTAAGTGTTAAAGGCTTGCACTATAAAAAACAGTCCACATTAAACCAGTATATGTGGAATCGCTTTAACTAAAGTCTGTTTGATACAATAAACCCAACCACAGTAACTATCCAATGTATTCAACAAAGTCACATTCCTGCAGAGATATTGTACTTTGCAAATGAAGTGACTGTTGTGCTAATGGAATGGAAAATATTGCAACAACCTTTTCCAGATGACCTTGAGTAAGGGGATTTAATGAGAGGAATTTTGATACTCCCGTCAGACCAGAAATGAGACGAGATAGCTCCGAGTGTGTGTCTTGGTGACAGTAAAATTATCCATTTCCCATAACGTTAGTCTGCTCACTCGACAGAGGATTTGGAGACAAAGTTCTGACCGCAGTGTGGAAGTGCTAAATATATTCAGTCACTCATCAATCTCTTTCTTTCTTTCTCCCTCATCCTTTCTCAGCTTCTTTTATGGTTTGGACTACAAATATCTAGCTTAAAGACCTTCAAATGTTAAGTAAATACCACACGGAGGGCTGAACAGTTTAGCGCTCTGCTGCTAGATAAACAGTAAGAAAGAGGAAATCTCTAGCTCAGCATGTCCTGTTGATTTAATGAATATCAATGGCAAATGTCATTTTTCATCAGGGGCATCTGTGGCTCAGATAGCGGAGGTCTGCCATCACTTGCAAGGTGTGATTTGAACCTCATCACATGATAAAGGGCTCTTGAGCAATACTCTGACATCTCAAACTGCGTCCATTGTACAGTATGCATCATAAGCATCTGACAAATTGATGTAATGTCATCAAAGACAAGGGACAGATCTGCAAGCATTGTGAACAGATTCCACTTTTGTTTCACAGTTAAATCTTGAAAAAAACGTATTCCATCCAACAGCTTAGAGTTTTTGATTTAATAAGCTTGCATGCTTGGACGGGTAACTAAGACATAATGCAGCTTTTGATTTACTGTCCAGTCAGAATTCTGCACTGTAGACAGTGCCACTTTAAATCAACCTTAAAGTTGCTCTAAGAGGGCTTTTTTTTTTTAGTAATTTCTTTTAAGTGCATCTGTTTACTTAAGTAGTTAAGTCCTTTTCAAACTCAGTGCAATCGAGTTCGGGCTGAAGTATGCTGAGTTGCAACTGCAAAGACAAGTGAGACTGATAATGAGAGACATCAAGGAAACGGAAGTCAGTAAAGAGAGCATGAGAGAGAATAAGACATGTGTGACACACTGAGCATGCTGCAGCGTGCCAACCAGCCTCTCCATGGGCTGGACTTCCAGGCCGTCCGACAGAAAGATTCTCATAGCGAAGAGAATGTGCCATCACTGTGAGGCCTGACCTTCTTACAGACACATAATGTGGCCACGGGACACAGGCAGCATCTGTATGCTGAGCCTCATACACAGTTAGCACCTCTTGAACCACCGAGCACAACTGCACAACTACAAAGTAACATAATCATGGAAGCGGGAGAGCTGTGGGGCTCTGGATTAAAACCCACTGTGCGGTTATGTGTCTGTGTGAACTATGAGCATGTGGGAGTGCATGTGTTTATGTCTCAGTGTGGTCGGAGCTGAAGTTATTAGCATTCATTATGTTTTGTATAATGCCATGCATGTGTGTATAGGACCACATGCATAAATGTTTTTGGATAATTGTTGTGCAATAAAAGCCATACTGTTTCCAAGTCATTTACAAACCCAATGAGAGGCTTGTGTTTTTAATTACTCCCTTCCCCCACTTTACTCCTCTTCCAACATTCCCCAAGCTCCGTGTCCGGTTACAGCGTTGCTTTTGTTTCTGTTTGCCCCTCTCTCTGTTTCTCTTTCTGCTTCTATCTCTGTATCTCTCTCTCTTCTCTCTGGCCCAGAGCATAAAGTGATGGTGATCATGCCAATGATAGTGATCACACTTTTCAGAAAATATAAAGAAACTCCAGGCTGGTAGTACTCCTCCAGCTCCATCAACACTTTATAAGGATCATGGACAGCAGCCCTCCACAAAGGACTTTATTAAAGTCTCCCGCAGAAGTAATTGATCCACTGCCTAGATCCACATATGACACATAGCAACCTATGATATCTGTCCACTGGTTTAATAGCAAATACTATTCCATTTCCTTTATCATTCAAAGCAGAACACCTGAAAGCTTTGCTGTCTGAGGATAAAAGGAACTTTTGACTGTGTCTGCAATGTTTTCACGACTCTGCTGAGATTTTTGTAGTTTTAGTGGGTAAATGGTCTTGTTTTTATATAGTGCTTTTCTACCTCTTGGAACTTAAAGCGCTTTGCAGTCACAGTGACACATCTACCCATTCGCTCACATAAGCGCACACACAGTCTGAGTACAAAAGTCAGGGAAGTCAGGGGCAACAAAGCTTCCAGGTCTGGTTGATGGCCACAGGTCCCTTTTCTGCCTCCAGATCCAAGGCAACAGCTTCCACGCAGCTGGTCTCTACAAAGCCTACGCGGCTCTCCTTGATTTTTACATTTAAAAGGGGAAAGGTCTTATTCCAAAACACCTTCATTTACTGTCTTTTTAGTTTACCTCTGAAATTTATTTCTTCAGCTTTTATCCCTTCTGTTCAATAAAGATAAATTAGCACTTCAAACCTTAGCCAAATGTGGTTTGGTGGCACTAATGTTGTTTGATCAGGTCAACACGAATTCACATCTAATCACCTACAGACATTTTTCACATAAGAATAGATTACGACACCCCATCCTTAGATTTATTAACACTGAATCATACAGTACAGAACATTAACAACATTAACATTAGTTACTTGATTGGAATTTTCAAATGGAGTTTGATGGGTAGAGATATACAAATTTAAGGGATATGGGATTTTCTGATTGAGTCTATTTCTTCTGCTGAATGAATCTAAGGCAAAACTTAGAAACTAATCACAGTAAACTGTTGCAGTCACAGTTATCCCAAAGGTAATGAAATCTTGTTGATCAGCTGTATCCACTAACACTTTTATTGTCACTGAAGTAACCTTTCTCTTAATGTGTTCAGACGTTAAATTGATAATGGTACTGCCTCTAGAATCACATTCATCCCAAGAACAATAACATACTGTATTTCTCTTTGTACTGGAGTCTTGGTGTTAAAAATGGTTTTCAGAGCATGCCTAGTTCCACAACTGAAAAATGCATGACAGCATGCCACAGGATCTCTAATCACATTTCTGCCTATTTACTTTGGTCTGTCTTTTGTTTGCAGTACCATTAGACTGAGGTTACTGGTTAATGAAGACAGACAGACCAACAGACCTTGGCATTTATGACTTGGATGCATAAAAATGGATGAATTACATGTAGCTTCTGGAGGAACATACAGTACATGTGCCAGTCTAATACAAGAAATCAGTGTTATATCTTTTTTTTTTCATTTAACATTTTTTTCTATTTTCTCTGAGTAGACAGAACATTGTGGTTGGAGTGTTTGTAACTGTGCACAAAGCGTTTCTTTGAAAGTTTTCTAAGAAGACAGAAGCCTGCACTCTAAGCAACCCAACAACACACCATGTACAAGGCTCGCTTACACTTCCTGTGTTGTAAATTGTAGACTGAGCGAATGAGACAAGCTTTGGATTACACTCTTCACTCATCACACAATGAAATACACTGAGAGTTGTCTGCTGCTGGTTATCCGCCAAATATACATTGTTACGTGGTTACAAATCTTCATTTGCTCAGTTAGGTTTTAAAGTAGTGCACTAAGTGCCTAGCAACCAAGTCCTCTCCCCTGGGCAGTAATTGTCCCTCATTAATGATTACACTATTCATCCACCTCATAATTTTACCGCAATGTGACTTTATTACCGTTTTCTTCTACAACATAAAAAACACAGTTAATGACAAGCTTGTTTGAGCTGACAGAAGTTTTCTAGATTTTCTATGAGCATTTTCAGCAAAGCTTCGGCAATCACAGATGCAAAGCTGTTGTAATCTGAAATATTGCACTCAGCAGAGTGGCCCGTTAGTCCTACTCTGTATAAACAAGTATAATGTATAATGAATATCCAACCTAAGCCATCCACAGGCTGTGCAACAAATGTAGATGAATCAAATACGCTGTTTAAAAAATAAATGCAGACGAAAGAATCGTAAAAGTAAATGGTGTGGAACTAGGTCAGCAAATCTAAAGTTAAGGCAACTGATTAAACGGACACATAGTTGCCTTTTACCATTGTTTATGTAACAGGGACAGCTGTATTGGATTAAAATAAGTTAATAGAAGTTTTAGACCACAAACACACTAACCAAAGAGGGACTGAGTCAATAACATTTACCTGTTCTGCGTGGCCACAAATACTCCACCAGAAAGTAAAAATATGCACATGCAGTAAAAAGGTGTCAGTCTTATAAAGCTTTACAAAACAGGCCAGTGAACCCAACACATGGATTAGTTATTATATATTGTAAATATGTACTTCCTTACCTGGACATTTTCTCTGAGATCTGTGGCTTCCCTGAGGGGCTGGGTGGATGCTCTGAAGAGCTCGTCCACTACTTTGATTCCTGTGGTCTTGGTGGTGGTATATTCCCGGGCCTTCCTGCCCTTCCTTACAGACAGACCCCTCTTATGTGCCTTTCCTCCACCACGCCTGTTGGTGATGGCTACATGAACAAACAGTGTGGTGTTGGGGAGAAACTCTCCTGTAAGAGATTGTAAGGGGACATGTCTATAGCCTGGCTGTAGGCACTCAAATGGGATGGTGTACTGGCCAATGAACTCGTCTCCAATGTAATCATCATCCAGAACCACAAAGCGTAGTACTGCAAGTTCCGGTAAATTAATCTGGAACTCTAAACTCTCGTCAAAAATAGGGTTGTCACCATTCTGGGATACAGTCTTGGTTCTTTGCTCAGCACAGTCAGCTGGTATGCCATGGATCTCCACATATATGTAGGGCTCGACCACATCACCCTTAGCAGCAGAGCCGCGAGGCTTGGGAAGATTCTGCCCACTGATGACCTTGATGTGAAGAAGCTGTGCAGACACTCCTGGCAGGGAGTCCCGGGCATTGGCACTAAAGTAGGACACCTCCTCCCTCATGATGGCTGGCCGCAAAACATAACCGCAGTTGCCATTCTGCCTGAACCAGCCTAGGTTGAGGTCCATCATCAGTCCTGGTGTCTGGTAGTTCATGGCGACAATCTGGCAACCACACTTCCAGAAATCCTGGGGGTTCATGTTGCTGGCATCAATCCTCATAGGCGTGGGATATACTCTGGAGAGGAAGCGCTTGTTATAACAGACAAATTCTTCTGGGAATTCATTGGCAAACCTGTTTGCATCTACCTCATTGAAAGAACATATCTCCCAGAATTTCTGCTCTCTCCTAGAGATCTCAAAGTCCCTGAACTGGACTGACTTGCAGAGAGATACAAGATCAGATAGCTCCTTGCACAGTCTGAGTCTCTTGCAGCCCAAGCCATTCAGTTGGTCCTTCTCATCAGCTCCCACTCTTCGAGACATTTCCAGCCCCTCCTCCTCATCTGTCACGTCCCCCTCAGCATCAGTACAACTGGGTGGCAACTTCTTACCCTTGAGAAGGATTTTACCTTTCAGTTTCTCAGGAGATGGTAGGTAGTTTTCCTCCTTGTTGGGGGGTTCAATGTACAGCTTGTCACCGAGAATTTTCTTCATGTGCTGTGCCATGACCCTCTGCTGTGGGATGCAGCAGTGGGTCACCAAGCAGAGAATCAGGGGGTACTCTGAGCTCTCAAAAGCATACTGGTTTATAATGTCCAGAACTTTAGAGAAAACTAGCTGTGAAGCTACAGAACTACCTACATACACCACTGGTTCATTATCAGGGCCATCCCACACAATAACCTCAATGCTGCGACACCCCATCCTTAGAGCTCGGATGTAGCTGCTGATATCTGACGAACCCCAGAAATGGTCTTCCAGAAGAGAGGCATTATGTGAGGAATTTATATAGTAGTGGGAGAGAGGCTGGGTCATATCCTGGCAGACACGTTTGTGCTGTGGGTCAAAAATGTGGCATTCTGAGGACAAGAGGTAGTGTGTAAAACCATCAATGGAGAGGTATCCCCTCTCCCTGCCTTCTGCAGATGGCTCAAATTTCTGAACAATGTCCCTGCACATGTCCTCCGTTACACCTTCCACACCCTGTTCCACCTCAACGAATAGCATCAGATCTTTACTGTCCAGATATTCCTTGTTACTGGAAAACTGGACCAGCAGGAAGAAAATCTCTGGCCGTGTGCAGAGCTCACAGTAGGCCTCCACAAAAGTGTCCATGTTAATTGCCTCTCCATACTGGTCTTTAGCTTTCTGTAGTTCCTTAAACTTCAGCTCTATCCTGGACTCTTTCATTCCAGGGTTGAGCCCCTTGATTATCTGGGTGGCTCTGAACAGGTCTATGTGTCCTTCCTTTTCCATGTCTGCTAGTTCAAACACTGAGCCAATCCAAGATGTTCGTAAGCTGGGTTGACTGGGTTCTGCCATGTCCACGGTGTGGCGGCCATAAGACACCAGATACCGCAGGCCCATCACCCAGTTGCTGACAATATCTGCTGAACTACCTACCAAATCTAAGGATTCATAATTATCCCCATAGATGATTGAGAAAGCACATTCATCAGGAAACTGATCCGAGAGACCATTACTACGCAGAACAGGAGTTTTCTTTCCTAAACGGACCTCCTTAATGCTCTTAATTTCCAGTTTGGCCTTCTCTGAATCCTTCTTTGATGGCTCCCATCGGAGCCAGTGCATGTCTGGATCCAGCAGGAAGTAGCGGTTGTACATGCGTGAATTGGAACGCACCTTCTTCATCTCACAACCCTCCATCATGAAAGCCATGCAAGCAGCTGTGCTGTTGATCTTGCGGTCACTTGGCATTGAGCTGAAGGACACTGTTTTCTTTCTCACCTGCCTCTGCTTGGAACCATCCTGAAAACAGAATGGGATATGGGGTAAGGTTGGGGTAGAGAAAGATTTTTTTGTTACAATTTGTATCTGAATTCAACAAACACAGTAAGAGAATGCAATAGTCATATTATAATGTATATGTGAGGAATAAAGGCAGAGTTTTCTCTTTCATTGGAGAGCAGCTTTTACAATATGCACATTCAATCCTCAAAGGGAAATCCTAAGGAAAAGAAAAAGGTAGGCAGTGATGACCGCTCATCTTTACTTCTAGTAGTAATCTTTCTTGTTCCTGTTCGACCCATCAGTAAGCCAACCTGCTCAGGCCTGTCTTTATTGAGAGGAGGCACCATGGTATGTACGCACAGTGCAGGGTCTTGTTTGACATCTGGCTGTTAAAATCAGTAAAAATCTAGCCAGTAGCGTCATAAATAAGCACTTGCTTATTTAAAATGCACATCTCCTTTTCTAATTATACTGTTGAGATGAATATTGTATAAAAATCATGTGAAGGCAGAGTAAGTTCTGTGGTTCTGTTGAGACAAATCATAACATACAGTGTACTGCATGAGGTCTGTTTCTTCTTAAAACGTGGCTACTTGCTGTAATGACATGGTTTAAAACTGGAGATATGATTTCCAGCTGGATTCATGTCACACTGATTTCATTTCACAAACAAAGTTAAGGGATTTAAAATGCGTTTCATGTTATCTTTCACAGCAAATAAGATGTGGTGATTAAATATTCATCCAGTGAGCAACCTCTTATAAATACATTTCTTGCCAGCCAATTCCAAAGAATTGTAATGCTTCCGACAGCTCTGATGTTTCCTATAGCTCTGAAGAGACCTTCTCACAACAACAACTGAGGCAAAAGCCAAACTTGATGCTGCACACATCATATGTAATGGCATGGTTGAACCTTTGCAGCTTTCAGGTCTGTTGGCCAAGCTGGCAGAATGCAGACAGTGTTGCCCTATTTCCACACAGAGCTGTGGATAGTTAGATAGCCTGAATGTAGATGGCCTGGTTTAGGACTTGGAAAATGGTCTTGCTGAATAATTCACTTTACAAAGAACGGTACATTAAAATCATGAATTAATCTACAAGTTACTCTAGACTCTAGACAACAATGTTGGCGTCATTGTTGAAAGACATGTTAGTACTGCTTTTTGATTACACCTCCAATACAGTATGAAATGAATGCAACAAAGTCATCTAATCAAAGTTTGTGTTTTTGTTCCAGGCCTTATTTTTTACTACTTAGAAATAAAGCTAGACTGCAGGACTTCCCTTGTCTTTCAACCCTGACTGTCTTTACGGGTCTAATGAATCTCCCCTGAACAAGGTCCACTTCTAACCACAGTGAAACACCTCAGTACTATCCATCTTCCACTTGACGGCCAAAAGCAGATGACGCCTGGCAACTCATTAATGAGCACCATTTGACGCAGAGCTGAAGAAATGACAAAATGATTGCTCTCTGGTTTTGCCCTTGTTTTACAACCTCTATCTCATTTCTCTACACGTAAGAAGTAAGCATCATAATTTGAAAATCTTTGATTCTTCAGAGCTGGCAAAAAGAAAAATTGGAATAGTGATACAGATAATTATTTAACTTGGATAAAAATACGTATTTGGTATTCTAGTCAGTGATCACTAATCTTTCAACAGATGGTGTGCTGTGGTCCAATGACTTGGGGACCACCCAAGCCAAAAACATTGCTCAGTATGTGTTAAAATAGAGCTATTCAAGCATTTTATTTTCTCCCCCTTGAGAAATACTTGCAATTGATGTGAAAACTAGTGCCAAGACCCACAGCGCATGGTAATGCATGTACCCTTGCCAAGACTATAAGGGTAAGGGTGGGACTGTTGGTTCAGCTGAGGGATAATACAGTTCCATGTTTTTCACAGAGGTAGAAAAGGAGTGGAAAAAGTTTCACAACCAGTTCACATCCGGGGTTAAGGGACTACAGCAGAGATGCTAACGATGTCTTTGCCCCTCTTTGTTATGCCTTAATTTCCTCCAAATGATCATCTACCCCCAGCCACCGTAGAGGGAGAAAAAGCTGAAGGCCATAATCAAGAGCATACATTTCAACTAAAATATCATGCTCTTTAGTATCACTCGCCTGCCCCTTTTGCCTCATGTGACAGAAAATTACAGTTAACAACTCTAGCCTATTTTTAAAACAGACCAAAACGACAGTTGGTCTCTCCTGTGGTTTGCTCTTCGGGTGCTGTCCGCAAAGCCAACCAGATGGACATGCACATTGACTGGGGTATTTGGGATACACAGGACTGAAAGAAGCCAGTGCAAGTGATCCAGTGAGGAAAGATCAGTTCAGGTCTGATCGTTTCCAGGCCTTCTTTGGGAATGGGCTGTGATCCACAATTGGTCAAAGGGTGAGAGAGTAATCTTGTGTCTCGTTGACATATTACAATTAGCATGAAAGCCAGAAATGACACAATTGCATTGCTTTCTGCTTCTCAGTCAAAACCAAAAGTGCAAACTATGGGTCTGCCAGAAAATGATTAATCAATTAGCTAGTTTACGATATCATGAGTTCCAAAACAGCATCAACCTTGAACAATTAAAATTTACTTTAAACATCCTTTCTTAAAGTTTTTTTATTTTTTATTTCTGCCAATATATTTTCGTACTTGCAGTCTTTTCTCCTTTTCCTTCTCTCTCACCAATTTTTCACAGTCCCTGGGGCCTTTCCTGGTAGAGATGTCAGTATTTCTGTTTATGTGTCTGTGTGTGTGTTCAAGTGTGTGTGTGCTCAAGTGCCTGTTGCTGCGGTGATATGGGGGCACTTTTGGAAATGTTTACACCTCCCCACCCCCTTTCCTGTGGGGACAGTGGCCGCTGCAGGCTGGGTCAAACACTTCCTGATGGAAGGGTAAAGCTGCTGGGGACAGACAGGCTGTTATAAGAGTCTGCATCCTCTGAAGGGCAATGGTATGTCAAACTCTTCCTCCCATCAGTGTTGTCACACCTAGCGACTGGGCACCATAGGCAGTATGACACTCCAGGGAGACAATTAATGCGACAAGCCCTCTGCTCTCAGGTAGCAACAGCAGCACTCAGGTTGCTTCTTACCCTCCAGTCCCCCACTGAATAGAGTATGTGAAAAAATAACTCTAAACTGTACCATATGTATAGCACTGTCCTAGAGATTAATGTCTGCTTCCTCTCAACAAAGTGTCTGTCTGGGTATGCACAAGAAAAATTTAAAAGTCCACTTGATCCGCGGCATCTTGAACAATCTCATTGTTACAACACAGACTGAAAAATAAAAAATTGTGCACTTGCAGTTTAAGATCAAAAAAGGGTCAAATTCCCTAAGTGTTGAGGTGCTCAGTCTGTTTTTGAACACATGGAAGATGACTCTCTCTCCTGCATGCTTCCTGTGGGACTCTGGACATAGTGCTTCCTTCACTACCATGCCCCTCTTCCTCCCCATTCCAGCAAGCCTCCAAACATCCCACCTCTTTGTCATGGCTGCATTGGCTGCCTGCCACTCGCTCCTATCGTATCTCCCCTCTAAAACAGGTCTGCAGAAAGTATTCAGGCAAAGCTCAGTTCCTCTCGCCCACAGAGCTACTGTGTGATTTGTGTGTATGCAATGAGAATCAGTGAATAAGGCAACAGGGGGGCGTGGGTAATGGGGAGTGAAAACAGAACAGAGCAGAGCCCTCTTGATGACGTGCTCTCCGAGATGTGAGTCACAGTATGTGTGTTCTATTTGCCTGCATGTGTGCTCAAGGATCATACGATCAATGTCGACACATATACACCCTGACAGACAACTAGTCACAGCTAAACCACATTACGCTGCAGATGCACACACCGACATGTCAGACACAGACATATAACACACACACAGAACCACCTCAAAGAGGCACGCTAACTGTGTTTGAATGGTAAGACATTGCCATCAAAGATGGTGCATTGTGTGCTGCTAGAATTGTTTTTCAATATTTTGAATCTTCCAAAAGGTAAAAAGCCGTCATCACAACATCCACTTTACTCCCCTTCCTCAGGTCTAGGCTACCCATCAACATGCACCACCTCTCCTTCGCATATCCAAGATAGGTATTCACACTGACATCTAAATCCTGGCACACAGAGCTTAGGGCAGACATCATTTAGCCTCGAACAGATTCTACACCCCAGAACTATGTGGAAAGAGGCATCCAAAGAGGAAACGAATGAGAGAGAAGAAACAGAGAAGAGTAAAGTGGGCTAAGACGGTGTATGTGAGAAAGAAGCAGCAATTGACATAAATTGAGAAAGAAAGCTAGTTTAATTATATTAATCTTAACTTAATTTGTTTAGATGTTTTGGCAATGCTGTGTGACCTCATTGCCAATAAAGCAAATGAAATCAAATTGAAAAACTACATCCTAATAGGAGGAAAGGAAATAGAAAGACATGGATAAGCAGACAAATACAATGGAAGTTGCATTTAGATTTGGCCACATGACATTATTATCTGTCTTGGCAATAAAGAATCTTGGAATGGGATGCAGATTTTGGAAAAGGTAGAGGCAAGGAAGGAATAGAGAGAATGAAGAAAGACAGACAGAGGAACGAGTCGGAGGGAGAGAGAAGTCGGGCCTGTCACCGTTTGTCACAGTAATCTCTCGTGGGCGACTGCTGAAATTCTCACAGCAGTAGTCTCAGCCGCACATTGTGCAACTCATTGCACCGTCCTAGTGTGAGTTTCACAGAACATGAACATAATGTGTGAACAGGCGAGAAAATTCAAGGTCTGAGAGGGAATGTGAGATGCCCGAATTGAGTGTGCGTGGACATGCTCTTGTTTGTCCCAGTGCACAAATGGATTTAAATTTTCATCCAGGTGGTCCATCGTTGACTCGAATATAAAGCCCCAGCTCTGACGCTGAGACTCTTTTCAAGCGCTGATAACAAGTGCAAATCCCCCAGAGAACTTGGAACATGCCAAACAGCCCCAAACAGTCCAACTAATTACTGGCCCACAGAGAGAGTAGAGGTCAATGCTATCGAGCTGTGGAATCACAGAAAAAAGCACCAAGCACTGCTGTCCAGCTTAGGCACTTCTGTCACAAAGCATTTGCGTTTCATTTCACTAACACTCATGAAATCCCTCAGTACATTCAGTATGACATGTCTAAGGATTTGATCAAAAATCATGTCACTGCTATCCGAGTGTGCGCATGCACACAGACATGAACGCCTGTGTCAGGCTCTCTTGTGGATTTTCTATCATGACATACTCATTCTCCCCAGCTGCTTTCTTCATGCTTTCCATTGCCTTGCATCACCAATGGGGCCAATTATTTCCTGCACCATCTAGTTTATACTGTTCAAGAGCATTTAAGTGTGTTCATGTGTAAACATGATTTATGCTAAGAACAAGGCAGACAGGAACAGAGAGACATAAAGATCTTATTTTGGAGGGTTAAGTCACATTCACCATCAACTTTAACATTTCCTCATGGTCAGGTACTCGTCTTATCAGTCTGTATTCTGTCTGTCTGTGTGACAGTGATTGTGGTAGGTCCTGTTGGTAATTCCCCAGAAGGCAATTAAAGTAATAACAAAATAATCCTTGTATGGTGGTGTTTTTGGTGCTGGATGGGGGTAACTGAGCATATTCAAAGGCCAATTACGGGGATCAATTCTTTCTCTGGTAAGTCATACTGTAGCTCCACAAATACAGTCACTCATACATACACAGTTAGGCATTTTGAATAAAACCGAGGCTGCTTTAAACATAAAATATTAATCCACCAAGATATCCTACTAAAACTAGTGACCTTTGCACATGAAATTGATGGTGACAGAACATACATTTTTGAAAGAATTTTTCCCCAGATACCCTTATATTTAACAGATGAAGTGGAAAGAGGTCTAGTGAGTGTTCTTCCCTTTAGCCCATAGTTTTGGGGTTAATTATTTCCTGTGCATGAAAAACACAATGAAAACAACATAATTAAATCTGTAAACAGACTTACAGACTTCAGTTAGGTATAGGATGCTCCTAAAACTTGCAGTACTTGTTTAGATGATTAGATCCTGTGCTATGTTAAACATGCTTTACGCTAAGAGGAGACATAAAGACAGTGTCTTTGCAGGATCAAGTTAAAGCCAGTTCCACATTTCCCCATTGTCAACTCTTAATAAAATTATTAAAATTAAAAATGTAGAGGCAGAATTTTATCTTTCAACAGATTCACAGAATGCTAACTAACTGAGAGAAGTGTGCCAAGTCCCTCACAGCTATCACTACTGGACTCGTCAACTTTCATTAGCTACAACTATGTTTAATACCCCCCCTGTGGTCCGCATTGCTTTAATTAAACAGTGTTGTATCATCTCAAAGCATTCCCCTCATTACATTCATTACTACAATGTTTTCTCATTTCCCCAAATGGTGTTCAGCCACAGGCACCGGATCATAGCTGTGTTTACCAAAGATCTGGAGGATGTTGGAGAGTCTGACATGTGTTTGCCCGACTCCTGATGATGGCCAATGAAAGGATAATAGTTGATATAAAGCTGCTGACACATGGGTCTTGTCACCAGTCTCCAATTTCCTTCAATAGCTTGTCCTTTCATTCTCTAATTACTCACTTCACAAGAGTCACTTTCTCTTTTCTGTCACTGGATCTTTGCATCTCCTGGTTAGTGAATTCATTGAATTTGTTTTAATCTTGTCTTCCTTCTCTGCTTCTTCTTCTTTTTTTTTTTTTATACATGCAGCAGATCCCTTCACAAAGCGCCAGTAAGACACTGATACTGGGAAACAATTAGGCCAAAGAGGTGTGCTGAATGTTCTCACCATGTGGGAAATGATCTATCACTTCTTCAATAATATCTGACAGAGACAGCTGTTTCAGACCAGCCCACAGTGAACTGTCTGAGCCTCAACAAAAAAGGGATGCCAGAGGTATTCTTTTGGATACATGCACACACAGGATGTGCATATTTGGTGATCCTCTTCTGTTTCTTCTCAAGACTATACAGCTCACTTCAGGAAGCAGGAACCTTCCTGTTGCCCTCAAATGCAATGCTACAAGACCCGCAATGATTCACATCCAATGAAAATTTGGCCAGACCCGTCTGTACAACACTGACCACGTACAGCCTGTTGTATCCAGTATTGGAGTTAGTCTTGTTGGCTAAGACTGACATGTTTATCACACAAAGAGGAAGCTGAAGACAGGCGGGAGGCTGATTGACAACAAATGTCACTCTGCCAGTCCCGTGCCACAAACGCCCATGACATTTACCCTCTACCTCAGATACAATGCTCGCGTGAAAGGACAGCCAGCCAAAAGATTACAGGCAATTCTGAAGCAAAGTAGGAAATAAGAACTTTTATCTGTGCAGTGTAAGAGAACAAAACACAGCCTTTTAAACCCTAGATACTAAAAATGGAGAACATGGTACGTGATTTGCAAGCCTGGGCAATATAGAGCTATAAATAAAGCCCTTTCAGAACTACAAGGCCACAAATTTCCCAAAGCATAATATGTTGTCTTCTTGGATTGTCTGCCCTGGCATCCTCAGTAATTCAGTCTTTTAATGTGGCCACAAAGGCATAACCTTGACTGTAATCTGCATTGCAGCGACTCGTGGGGAGAGAGACATACCCCCTCCTGCCACCAGATTGCTGTGCTGCTGCAGCACAGGACACCCCTGCTACACTCTTTTCCCTTTCTCTCCCTTCCCTGCATTTCATCTCGGGACAAGAGGGAAACGGAGATAAAACAGGAGAAGAAACCTTTACTGCCCTCTAAAAAAAATGTACCTCAGGATCTTCACAGGCTACCATAAGAAACATATATGTGCGAACACCACCACAGTCTGCCCATGATAGTGATTCTGGTAGTCTAAATGGGAAAGAAATTCACAAGGGGACAGGTTGTGAGATCCATAACTGATGCCTCCAAGGTTTTGTTTTCCGTTCTGAACCTCCTCATGTATACCTACATACTCACAGTTATGGAGGTAAACACCCAATGTGCAGTACACTGACTCTGCACACCCACCATGTATGTATTTTAACCATCCAGAGCTGAAAAGCTATTTAGATGCTTGAGCAGAGAAAGAAGAGAAGAAGGCTAAAATTGGCAAGTGTTCAGTGAAGTCCAGTCACCTGTGTAGGTGTAGAGGACTCTGTGTGGGTAGAAGAGCAGGCAAGCTTACTATAGCAGCTCACACAGGGAGCCTTTGGTAAAAGCTATTGTTTTCTTCCAAACCCCCGTATCTGCTCCGAGTTTGGCAAATATAAAACTACATCTCCGAGCAGCCTTTGATCAATGATGCATTTTCTTTCTGACACATTCCACGCCTGCGTCCGTGAAGCCCACTCAACTCTATAAATAATCCCCGTGAGCCTGATCCTTGGCTGAGCTCCTTCTGTCTCGTCAAGAGGCTGGCAAACGGACTCATGGACTGTTCCAGGGCCAGTGGAAAAAAAAACCTCCGGCTTGGTATCTACACCCGCTTATCTTTGATCTGCACGATGATGAGCAGAGCCACAGAGCTCCTACCCACTTTCCTATTAAACAATCATTCACCATCATGCATGGCTTAAGTGGCAATCTCAAAGAATTTCATTTAAATAATTGTCTACTGAATCACTATTTATCACCGAATGACTTAACGTGTGGTGACTAAGACTATGGCCTACTGATGAAAGCGCTGCATTTTTATGGTAGCCTTTGTGCATTATTAAGAACTAGCATTGCTGTTAATGCAAACGGAACATTGTCTGATTGCAGCTTAACAATGAAAGCATCTTAACATGTAACGTAAAATGTATTTTTGCTAGGGATGTCACAGTAATTATTTTTTTCCCTTTTGACCAACCCTTATAAGTAAACAGAAAAGTATTGGCAAATCCAGTGTTTTGTAACTAAAATTTCCTCCCCTGTCAATTGATAAAGGATTTTCTTGCACACGTGTGAAGTGTGCAAATGTATTAAGCACAATAAACTAAGAAATCAATCCTTTGCAGGCATATGTCCATGATAGTTGAACAACTCTGAAAGAAATACTTGCCTCTAAGTTATTTCTTAAGGATTTTGATTTTGTAACATACAATTAGAGCCTTCTTTGTTTCGCATAATAAATGAAGATGAGTTGCACAAAAATAAAAGTAAACTAAAAATAACAGTATATTGGCACAAAGAAAAGAGAATGTTGAATGCTTCCTATATCACAAAACCAAAAAACTGAAATCTGTTCTCAGTTCCGTAAAGAATTTGCAAAGCAGACATAGTTGCATTTTTTCACATTTGGTTTTAGTTTACAAAACGTCGTGCTTGACTATGTGCCGATCTGACCAAATCATTTTATAAATGCCTTCACAGGCCCCGATACCAATCTCCCAATACAGATCTGGACATTCGACATTTTTGCAAGTAAAAAGGATCTGAATACTTCACCTAGGGATGATTCGTGATACCTACTCAGAACAGGGGTTGAGCTGTGCAGAGAAATTATTTCAATAGCTTACGCTCCCAGTTGTGGAGACAAATGTAGGACACGGGAGGACGTGAGTGTGTTCCTGTAAATGCACAGTGAAGGGAGGGGAGAGGACATGGGAGCAGAGTGGCTCAATGTGCCCACTTTGCAGAATAGCTCTGGTTGAAGGTGACCTTTTTGTTTGCCTGGAAACTCTGAGTGACAGGACTGCAATGAGGAGAAGCCGTTGCACACTGGCAGTGCACTAGTGATGGACTGGCTGACGCAAGACTTGAAAAACTGGGGAATCTCCTAGATCAAGGAGAAAGAAAACAATTGGCATGCATGGGAAGAACAGGGAGAACTCTGGTTCCTATTTTTAGGTATGGCCTCACTTCTTTATTGAGAAGAGGGGGAGTCAGGATTCCCTTGGAGAGAACTGAACTCCAGGAGGGGAGGTGAATCTGTTGAGGATGCATAAGAAAGCCACACTGATATCCAGGACTGGATACCAGCTGACCTAGTTTCACCAAAAAAACCCAAGGCCAACATGTTAAACTGAACTCATCTCTCTTAGTAAGGATGTACTATTGTTGCTGAAGGTCATGTAACAGTGAAAAAAGATATTTAACAAGGACTAGGTCAACTATTTTGCTCTCTTCATCTAAAGCAAGTTCCGTCACCTATGATGAGTGTAATCCCTCTGTCCCTTTCTTCGGCAAGACTGTTATTCTGAGCACTTGGAGGATGCCCCAAACAATCAACACATTGTATTCAATCTAATGCAATCTTGTGTGACCCTCAGGAGTATAAAAACTGCTAACTATGGGAATGTGGAATTTAATTTGCTTAGGATTTCACCCATAGTACTCTTAAGACTTATGGCTGTCCAGTGAGTCAGAAAAACATTGACATTCTTATTCCACTTTTCGATGTGATAGTCTCTTTTTCTGTGTGTGCAAAACATATTTTTGCTTAAACTCACTTAGAGAATATTAGTAACCGTTATGTGAATGTAAAACCTGTGACTACAAGTGATCTTCTAACCACAACCTATATAAATCTTGATCCAATACGCACACGCTCCTGCAAAAACAAGACAAGAGATACTGAAGCTTTTATCATCGGGAGGAGGCACCTATAATGAGTTTGATAAGTGAAGCATTGGTTGGCTATTTTTGTCCTTTGTTGTGTTATCTCTTCATGTGGTTGACTTTACAGCTCCCTGTGGAGCACAAGGATCCTTGTAAGCCCTGAGCCAGCAGCTATAGAAGTATTAACTTCCGGGAGGAGAACCACATCAATGTTTAAGCCCCCTGTCATTACTGCTCTCTGTGGGGAGCGGTAGGGCCCGTTTCCTACAAACTGCCTGGAAGACAGATCTACGCAAACAGCATTACTTCAGTGAACTCACATCTTCATTACAGTGCTCTCTCGTTTAAAAAAAACAAAACAAAAAACATTTACGATACATCTCTTTGGACGTGGAATATAAAATCCCAAGTAGCACATAAACGTAGATGCAGGACTTGTGCCCAAAGTCACAGCCTTACTCCCATCTCTCAGAGGATGGGCATTTGTTTCATTATGGAGAAAGAAATGCTGGGTCTAGTACTCTATGTCCTTCAGAAAGGAAAAATAAAAATCCCTCTGCGGAGTGGCTGTTTTGGAATACCAGGATAGAGTGTGTGGGCGTTACAAGGGCACAGAGAGGTGAACCAGGGTCAGAACAGCTGTTGAGGGCTTCAGGGAGGAATGCAGCAGGAGTGAAAAATGCAACACAAAGCTGAATAAATTCAAATAAATGATTTGTCCTTACTGTGACAAATCTTGCTCAGCTTAAGATAGAGTTTCTGCGTTTAACAAAAGAAGACCTAGTAATTCTAAAGCCTTGAGAGAAAAATCAGTGTTGTGCGCTTACACTTGTAAGCGAATGAAATTCCTATGTGAGCTTGAAAATCAATACAGTGCAGAAGGTTTGGGGGTTGACAGTCTCCCATTGAAATGACTAATTTTCTCCAGCTTAGTGGACTCAGCACTATTTGAGGCTAGTCCACCAGACGGTCAGTATGGATCCTACAGGGCACTTCTCTCTTCATCCATCTGCTACTCTCCCCGGTCTCTCCCCACTTTCCTTCTTTCCTTCCTTCCTTTCTATTGGCATTTATTTACAGATATTAACAATCTCATCTCAGGGGCATTCCATCCTCACCGCTGCTAAATAAGACTATCATTTGTCTTGTGTTTTTATTATTGCCCACCGCCTGCACGGTTTTACCAGAAGTTGTTCAATCACTGGGCTGTGCAAGTGGAAGCTCCTTTGTCACTTCCTGTACAAAGAGCTTATTGTGATTTAACATGCTGCATCCGTGAGCATCCTGGCTGATTTAGTACTCTCATTAAGAACAACAGCAATGCCAGCTCTGCACTACTCCACAGTACAGGCTTAGCGTGCAAGAAGGATTTAGCAGTATTTCAACACTGCAGCAAGGTGATAATAATACCACTGAACGTTTTCTTTCATGGTCATGGCCATGTGTTAATCTCTTCCCACATTTTGTTCTCCATGCACTGTGAGGGCACCTGAAGGACAATCATATGCACACATTATTACATACACAACGCAATGCAAATGCTCAACGACTAATCTGATCAAACATAAAGGAGAAAAAAAAACGACTGCTGCATAACCCTATTAGATGGTCATCAGTGAGCAAACACTATGTAAAAGTAGATCTGGGAAAAAGTGAGCGCAGTTTTGCTCATTGTATCCTGTCTATCACACATTTTTTTTTTCTGTATGCCCTATATGCACAGCGTTGTCAATCAAAACACAGCTGACAACATTTCAACCAAGATTACAATCGACTGCCGATTTCTGCCGTCACTGTAATTGAAATTCATCTACAGTGACCTTTAGGGAGATAGGTATGAAAATTTAATTTTATTCACAAACCTGTCTGTGACAGATAACAGGGAAATTATTAGCAGGAATTCTCTCTCTTTTTGCATACTGTCAACACATTCATTAAATGATAAACTCAGAAATGGGAGGGAAATTCTGACATGATTTGCCATGTCCATGTATCAGAATACATGAATGAAAAAGCTTTTTCAAATATCATAGCACATGTACTTGTAGACAGTCTGATTTAGGCAGCAGGAAGTCTGGAAAGCCTTATTCAAACATACTGTATATGGCTGCTGTTCCAGTCCTCCACAGAGATCATTCCAACAGGGGAAATCAATTTGGGGATTCCCTTCAACTTGCTCAAACCATCAAAGACCATAGTCAGACAGAGGGCCAATCTGGGAAACATGCTAACTGGCCATGACGGAAATAGAAGATAAAAGAGGATGATAAACTGGCCTGAAGAGAGTGTTTTGAGATAAAAGCTTTGTGTTGTTTCTCTTTCCCTTTTCCTTTCTTTTGTTGTTTGCCTTTCTAGAGAAAACTTAGCCTACTGACATTCATACAAAATGTTATTGTAACAGTTTAAAAGCTTACATGTTCTGACCAGACTTGAAAGTTTGCATAGCACCCCCATCCTTCCTAATTATTGTGAAACTGGACTCAATACTTTTTGTAGCACATATTTTTTAGCTCGGAGGTTTAACAATATGCAACGCTGATGGATTTTCGGACTAATTAAGTTTTTCTTACAGATCTAATTAATTAACATTAATGGCTAACGGTAACTACTAGGCACTACTAGACACTGCTGGGCATATATACAGGTTCATCCACTGACTCTGGGAACATGAGAAATAGGAACACTTTGAGATACAATTTAAAAAACGAATCTAAGGAATCAGTCATGAGGTGAATTCTGTTTCAATTTTACAGTTTTTCGTTAACATTTGAACCCGAAACTGTGAGCCGTTTTATCAGAAACTGATGAAAAGAGTTTACTATTTTGTCAAAGCTCCTCAAATCTCCTGCAAAATGAAACATCAAGTCAAAAACACTAGCACCAAAACTGTTTGTGTATGTTTTGTATTCATGAGGCCATGTTAAATGTTCAAATACATATCATGTTTGTTATCGCAAAATGTCATTTACATTTATTCATGTGCTTTTAGGAATCATTTTGCTGACTGTATGTTTGCATATTTCCAGACGTTCCTTGTCTTTTTGCGCCTCTGTTGGTCCTAGAGTAGTTGACCTTTTTTGAGTGTAATTAACAAATGAAAGATATCACTGGGTTGCCAAGCAACAAAACCACTCTATTAATCTCCTTGTAAATTTCTGTCTAGATTTCAACTGATGAATAACAAGGTGAATGACAAGTGAACACATACACTAACCATCGTATACGTATATGGAATATATTCAAATAGACAATTTTTGAACTACTTTCTTTGAAGTGTTTCTCATTGTACTCATGTGGTGAGTTTTACTACGCGTTTACTATGTGTTAAACGTTAATATGTAGTGTATGCAAATGTAATAAATGTTAGATGTTATCTAAATATAAACATTTCAAAAGGTGTTGTGTCCAGAGAACAAACTAATGGCCTTAGACTGTTATTTTTTGGAGCTATCCATTTATGCAAGAAGCTGTAGGTCTGGATGAGCATCACTAAGGAAAAGATGTAGCTGAGACAGCTGAGCTCAGTCCACCAATAGCAGAGGAGAAAACCAAGAGCTGTTGTGCATCACTCACAGGTGGACATTTAGTACATCTAGTACAGCCAGTTACTGAGCTGTGCAGAGGTGGTCTGAAGGACAGCAATTTCAGTATGCACCACCATGGCATGAGGAAACAATGGACACAGCGAAATGACTCATCCTGTTTTGACTCTGCCCAGACGGTGTGAAAATCCAGGGAGGAATCAACACATAGGTTGATGGGAACAGGTAGATGAAGCTGTGCTTTCTCCAGCAGAGTGGGTAATCCTGATAGTGGGAGAGGGTAGAAAGCACAAACAGGGATGGAGCTCTGTCTGGAAAAAAAAGGCTAAAATCACAGCCTTTTTCTCAATCTTGATGTTCTCATCAGCTTGTCAGGATTAAGTTCAGTTGGCACACAGTTCTATCACATCACGTTACATCAGTAAGGATACGAGCAGTAGTATGGAAAGCTGTTTTTAAAAGAGTTCAATAGCAGCAAGAAGCTGCTATGAGCGAAGCTACTATCTCACCATCTCTGTTTCTCTTTTAAATTGCTGAGTCAGCATGATGCAAGCATGCAAAGTATAAAGCAAGACTGACCCCAGCCTGCAAAATATCACATCACATGGTCAAAAGACATCAAGTACCAGCTTGTTTTCAGCCTCAGAGCATGCATGTTTTTCATCATCTTTGCCGCTGGGTGCTTTCAACTCATCCAGTTGTTAGTTTCTCCTGCAGCAACAAAGCCAACACCCCTCAATCCAAAGCCAGACGCAAAGAGAACCTTATGAGGTATTACCTCACAGATGTCTTGTCTTCTATGTGTGTGTGTGTGTGTGTGTGTGTGTGTGTGTGTGTGTGTGTGTGTGTGTGTGTGTGTGTGTGTGCGTGCGTGCATGTGTCGCTCTCTCTCGCATAAACATGCACTATGCATTCACAAATACAGCCAGCTCAACACTTTCTTTTCCAGATAGTTCAGCTTTCATCTTCTGCTTTTTAAAGTGAAGAGAAACCATTTCCAGCTAAACATCCTCTTTCATTTTCTGTCATGCTCTTAAAGCAGACAAAGTTGTGATTCCAAAAATGCAACAATGGCCTCAGTCTTAAAACCAAATTGGGTGTAGCAATCTAATACACACTTACATTTCTGGAAACATTACAATGACCACCAATTTAACAAACGTGTGCAGCTAAAGCTTGACTGGTTATCAAAATATCAAGGACATTTAAGATTTTTCACCAAGATTTGATAAGGACTCATTGGTATTGTGGTGAATGTGTGGTGAATTGGCCACCATTATCGCTGTAAACTGCAGTGTAAACTGTAGTGTGCCATGTAAGAAAAGCTTGACAGGGCTGGCATCAAAAAAGGGGGCAGTTCTTAGTCTGAAACAGTAAGATCCACTGCACAAGTTTCATGATCTAAAATGTTACTCAGCTCACAGGATGCCATTAAGATAATGGTTACCTGCAATTTCTGATGGGCTGTGATCTCCACAGCCCACTGGAGATGCCGTTTCAAATGTTGGCAGGAAATCTGGCAGTACATTTTGCTGCTCTTTGTTTATTGTGTCATTTCTGGAAACCATACTGGGGTTTTCCTTGCTTCTCAGTTGTCTTGATATCTGTTAGCAAACAAACTCTACATTTCACACATAACATATCTTTTAGGTTAAACTTAAACTTTTAGGTTTGATATATCCACTCACATATCCCTATTAAACATTATATATTCAGTGACCCCTGTCAAATTTCTATATAATTCATGCAGTGTCTGTGGCAGTCTTATTCAGCATTGCTAAAGCCAGCGCTCCGTGGGTATTGCTTGTGGGCTGAAGGGATATACTTTACGGCCCCGGCTAACACAATAACACCTTTCCACAATGTAGGCCTGTATTACAGTTTGTTTTCAATCAACAACCCCATCAATAAGGAATGTAGTAATTGACATGACACCACATGCATGCAAATTGCCTTACATACATGACATATAGAGGTGTGACACAAGTCAAGGCAGGCACAGGCAGTGCTACATCTATGCCTGCAATCACAACTCCTGTCAGTCTGAAATCAATACTTGAAGCGACGGGAGAAGACTGCCGAGGCACTTGGTGCGGGCTGGGCTGGAAGATGCTTATAACTGATAGCTGGCTGTCAGGTTCCTATATCAGCTATGCAGCGTTGACTCTAGGAAATGCAATCCTCTCTTCCTCTTTTTCTCTCTTGTCTTACAGTGAGATTGGATACAGCAGGGAGGAGCCAAGGAGTAGCACATCCTCCTACAAGGACAAACGTGTGTTTGTCCTTGTAGGAGGCAGAAAGGGTAGAATGGGTAGAAAGGGTACAATTAAATAATGTTATCAAACAGTACGCGTGAATGTGTGGCTTGATTTATGCTTGTGCTTCTCCACAGAGGGTGACCTGGAATGTGTAGTTTGGCCTTCACCTGTTTTCCACTCTAGCCTTTGCATCACTGTTTGACAAACTTGCTCTAATAGGATTGCTGTGCAGTTATCTGCTAATCTAATGTCACCTGTACAGCCCCAAGAATTAGATGACCATCATGTCGGCCCTCTCACTCCACTCTGTTCCATTTATCCAACTCCAAAATCCAACTTTTTAGTTTTCTGCCTTCTAAACAACCCTTACCCCCTACAGCTCTCACCTTGACCTCTACAGGCTTTTGCCAGCTTGTTCTTAATCTATTTCAGTACTACTTGCAGTTTTCCCTTTCATGTCTACAACATATGTTGCTGCATTTGCTTTTGTCCTCCTTTAGGTGGCAACCAGCTCCATCGTGGTACCATTCTGTGGGTTTTGTACAAGTGTGTTAAGGCAGCTCCCACACACACACATAAGGGGATCCAGAATTTGGTGTGTAACTGGCAGGTGTACGAGTGAGCCTCCACTACAGGGGCTGGCCTTGCCATCAGCATCATGCAAATACTCCTTCAACACTATAAACAATAACACACACACACACACACACACACACATTACTTTCCTCGCAGCCTCAAGCAGAGTAAACAAAGATGAGCAAATGGGAAATGGGCACCTGTTTAGCACACTTTCACACACGTACACATGGAGTGCCCGAGGGAGTTTTATCAATCTCAGCGTGATGTATCTGTGAATACAGTGTGAATACTAATTAAGAGAGGTGGTGGGGATGACTGACACACTTTAGACGCGTCTGCTCTGTTTTTCTCGTTTACTAGATTCGACAGTTTCCTGGAATACTTCCTACGTTTCTCAGAAACCAAACCTCAGTTGTAGGTGTGATCTCTGCTCATCTGCAGTCACATTCCTGAGCATGCACTCTGCAGAATTAAGCGTAAGTACAGTAAATATTCTCAGTTAAATACGGAGTGGAGCGTATAATCTGTCACGTTAGAAAATGGTTTATTTCTGCAGACACTGTCTACGTCAATGAGTTTCTCTCGGTTTTATTCTATTAAATGTCTTTAATGTGTCCTTAATGCAGTCTGCATGTTGAGTAAGCGATGAGGGTGTGACTTGGCTAAAACTGTGAAAACCGAATGAGGAAAGAAAAGAGACGTGGCCACAGAAATGCAGCACCTAAAAGCACGAGCAGGCACGCTTCCGTCATCAGCGAGCCCCTTCAAATTTTAAACTGAGAGGAAACAAAGAAAAAGAAAACTGAATTTATCTTGAACTGCCACTTTTTATTCTCGAGTCATTTAAAACATATCACTGGTTTGTACTTTTTTGGTGTCAAATAAAGTAGGTGTCCCTTTCCAGCTGTGAATGCCAATATTTTCTGCCTTTTATAGCATAATTATAGAAAATAATTAAATTAATGAGAAATAATATCTATTAGTTGTAGCCCATGTTCATACAGCTCGCTCTAATCCCTTTGTGTTAATATAGTTTTATCACTATGAGACATCTCTTGTCAGAACAGAGGTATAATAATCTAGGAATAAGTAATTGAATCTCAATCTATGGGACTTTTGCAGTTATTGCACTACATTTTCAGATGCCACATTATAGCTGCCAAACACAACGGTGACAGTCTCAGGCAAACAGCATCTGCACATCCATCACAGTTAGTAATATTTTTCTGATTGAAACAACCGGTGAAAACGCTTGAAAAATGCATTTCAAACCTTTCACAGACCTCGAGAGATGAACGTATCAGGTTAAGTGAGGACAGGAAGGCAAGAGGAGGAACGCCCTCGTAGCTTCACTGAAGCATGTACATGCAAAATGTATGGCTTCACATCTTCACGCTATCTGTATTTATTTGTGGCTCACTCCACATCCTCCTGCATCGTGATCGTGCTGGGAGAGGCCTGCAGCTCTCAGTGTTGAGAATTACTGCCAACTGAAGGTGATAACGGCCTACAGCTGTACAACACACAATATCCTCTCAATTTCTCCATCCCTGTTGTCATCTTCGTCATCATCTTTAACTGGTTTTTGCATCACAAAATCAAATCAAGTAAAAGCACCTCTAAAACTCACCGATCTACAAGTTATATATTGTTCATTGAAACAGAAAACAATTTACTCTTGTTATCTGAAGGTCATTTGAATCTGAAAATTTTGTACCGTTCAGATCTTCCACTCATGGAACACTTTACTCTGAACACATCAATAAACATTACGGATATGAGGCCTTGAGAAAGGTAATATCCTTAGTCGGAAACAAAGATAAGCTCTGACTAAGTTAAATTCAACACTTATATTTTATTATTTTTGTCCTGTATATTGTGCCACCAACACCTCTCAGCACCCACCAACCCACTGGCAATCAGACCTACATGCTGACCTTAATTCTCCTTGATTACCAAACTGACTGCTGCATTAGTGTCTGACCTTATTACACAATCATGCACTTAAAGTTACCCTCATGTCCGTGCATTCACTCCTCCAAGACGGTCATCACTCACGCACGTACACAAGCAGACGAATGAAACTGGATTTTGGATTTTGTCTAACAGCCTCTTTCCTCCTCTTCAACCCTGCTTCCATCAGATAAAGGCTCATAACAAGATGCAGTCTTCTCCCACATCTTGTCAAAGCTGTTGACAAGTGGGTCACTCTGTGCAGAGAAATGGTACTCATTTACCCTGACTGACCTGCTCTGTTGAGACTAATTGGAAATTGATATTATTCATTGGCATTACAAAAGACTGCGTATGAAAAAGACAGGCACAGGCATCAGGAACTTGTTAGGAGGCCACTACTGGTAATTAAACATTTTTCCCATTTATGACACATTGCATGCACTATTCGTTTTTTTAGCAATGGTGTTTAAACAAAACAGCTAATTTGAAAATTTTCAACAGTAGCTGATGTCCAACTTTTAGTCTGCCATCAAAATGCTGAAAGAAAAAGAAGGGTTAATTATAATAACTAGTGGCCAAATAGGTATACCACTGGGACTCTAGTTGTTTCACCACATGTTTTCTCACTGTTTTGAGACATTTATCGACCCCCTCTAAATTCATTTTCCTCTTGCTGTGAGGGAGAAAGGTGTTCGTTCCTTGCTGAGAGGCTCAGCTGGAACTGCAGCAGCCATGTTAGCAGAAATAAACATGAGGTGGTGGAAATAACATTCACTCTAGTTCAGCATTTAGCCAGCGTCAGCTGTCACACTATGGTGCACTTGTGTATAGATGATATGTCTGGAGAGGCACAGAAAAGATGCGGTTAAGAAGTTGTCCTGGTGTTTCTTTTACTTAAACTTGATAAACAGTACCTTGCCTCAGCTTGCAAAGTCTAACCATGGTGCTCATTCATGCTCAGTTTTTTATTTTGCTTTAAAAAAAAATAAAAAATAAAAGTTTTGATGAGGGAATCTGTTAAAGAACTGGTATTTTAGAAACACTGATTCAAAATCAAATTTTTATTTCAGGAAAACCATAACAGCATTACAGTCATCTTCTCCCTCAGTCTCTTCTCCCTCCACCTCCTGCCTCTTTTATTTTCCCTGCTCGAGGGAGAGGGCACTGCATAGTATCACATTTCATACTGTAAAGTCCAGATCTATCCCTCTCAGGATACCTTCACACACAAGATACAAAAAACAAGATAAAATCATTTACTCCTAAGTCACACTAAAGGCCAATCTGTTCCCCATCACACACAAACTGTATATTTTCATAAAAAGCCTAAATATACAAACTCATAAACTGAGCTGGGATTGCATGAGACCCCTAAATCTAGTCTTCCATTCCACAAACACTGTCTGTAACATCTACTACACACGTGCAGTATAGCAAACATATTGTGCATAAACCATACAGAATGGATGCAAACACAGACAAACACAGGACTCTCTTCTGAAACACACCGCAAACAAATCTGGAGACTACAAAATCAGTGAAGTCCTGAAGAAGAATTCGATATGTATAAGTGTCCTGACACTGCATGGGAAATTGTAGTAGTGAGTGCACGTGTGCACGTGTGCACATTTGCACATTTGCAAGTGTGCGTTCGTGCATGTGTGTGTGCATGCGTGCATGCATTCAGAGCATTGGTGGAATGTCTGAGTCACACGTCTATGCTTGCACTGTAACCTGTAGAAAGATCCACCCTGAGGCAACACAGTAAGTCACAGGCAGCATCAGTGAGGACACAGCCAGTTCGACATCTTTAAAATATACCAGGCAGATGGCCTCAGTAACATCTGGACAAGGTTTAGTATGAACTGTAATTAAGGAAAATATGAAAAGTAATGTCCCCTGTGGAAGGGGACGTTGCTTTTCACTCAGCATACTGTCCTCACCAAGAAGAAGCACCAGATATTTCTTTTGTCTGCAGCCATCACAACTACCAGTGATAAAACCTTTTAAAGGAAGAGTCAAACAAAACAGTAAATACACGAATGGAAGAGCTGCACTTAAACTGTTTGTTCCATTTTTATTATTACTTTCTGGGTACATTTTGACACAAAGAAACAAACTACTGGATGAAATACAACAATTAAATTCACCTTCCAATAATATACGGATTCAGCTCCTGTGCCCGGAATTTGCTCATCTTATGCCATCTGTGAGGGTAAAAAGAAAAATGGCACCATCTGTGAATTCTTGGCAATGTCTGTGTACCAGTGGCTATCAATAACCACAGTAGTAAGAAGCCTTACAGTATAGCTAAAAAAAAACAAGCCTCTCCATAGACACTAGCCTCTAACGTTCGTAAACATCAGTGCTGAGTTGCTTCTGTCACCGACCATAAAACCCAAACGCTAGAATGTGTTATTGAATTCTCACAGGGGTAGGAGTTAATTTCATAACAGTGTCACAACGCAGAGGTGCACTTGCAAACTTGGTGGAAAGGAAGCGGATCACATGAGATTTTTGCAGCTGAGAGATCGCTGTGACTTGTTTTCAGTATGAGTTTTGCATAATGCACGGTGCAATTTTCACAGGGTTTCTACAGTGCTTTGACTTTCACAGTTAAACAAGAATAACAAATCCAGCAGAAGTCTTCCTGGCAATGTGCTCACAACGATTTTCACGCAATTAGTTTTGCAGGTGTATTGCTTTTCATGTTCATCATCTTAGTTTAGCATGTGAACATATGGTAATAAGCACAAAGTCAATGTTCAGACTGAGACTAAAAAAAGATCTTGAATACCCATCCAGTAGTTGTTGAGACAGTTCGTTTGGGACTCACACTGAGCTAAGAGCCATGTCACTAGAATGTTAAAAAAGGAGCATTTGAAGTAAAGAAAAATAGCCTTATATCATAAACAGCTCTCCTGCTGAACTTATTTTACAGACGTTCTCATGAGCCTTCGCAGCTAGTTCTTCATTTCAGATAGTTTTCATTTTAAATATTTCAATTCAACTGTATACATGAACTTTGGTAACAAACAAAATGAAAGCAGACCAAAAAATATGTAACTGTCTGATAAAATGATAAGAAATTAGGACAAAATTAAAATTATAGCGTGAAGTAGTTTTTATAATCTGTGTTACAGAAAGATTTCAGGCACTGCCGAAAAAACTATTGAGGTTTCACACCCTGCCCTTGTTACATGACTGAATGTTGCCAACGGATCTTAAGATTCAGCCATATCATCACACTGTCAACAGTATAAACAGCAACTTGAAAACCACAGCTGGCTGCTCTGCTGTACACACCTCAAAAGCAGAGAAAAGCACTTTGAGTTGTTCTACTTTCAGCATGGATGAATCTAGACCAAGCCCACGACTATAAATGCTAAAAATACGCTGAGGTCTGTGGCTGGCTGGGTCTTGACTAGAGAACCCTAGAAAGGAAGAACATAATGAAAAAACTAAAGCAGATATAGCAAAGCAGAGCAAACCAGACTGAGGAACACACCGACGCTGGAGAAAAATACAGGTTCCAGACAGTGTAAGAATCCCGGAGGACCGGTGAAATCTATGGGAGTTTGAACCTCTATACAGACAAATATTCATACCACTTGGAGACACCAGATGCACATATGATGCAGGCCTAGAGACAGCACTGAATCAACACAAGACACATTCATATTATTTGGAACTTGCACCTGGACCTGCATTTACTTTAGTCATACAGAAAATAATCTGATTCCTAAACGGCAGACCTCTGTTTACATAAAACCTAACTCGCCTTGTTGATGTGGGTTTAACACGTTACTGTGTATGTTTGAATAGGTTACTACAATGTTGCATAACCATTGTAATGGCCCTGTGTTGAACTAGGACCACAGCTGTAGGGGTGTTCAGTTAATACATGGCTTTCAGGGGGGATTTTTTTTAATATTTTGGATTTCTTTTGCTGAGAGAGAATTTTGTGTCTCACCTAATTAAGTCTGAAACACCCAGCAGTTCTTCGATGGTGGCCTACATGTCTATAAATATGCATTTTGAGATTGAACAAGTCAAAATAGCTTGACTTGTGAGTGTTCCATGTACAGACCCAGATACAGTAGGCTTTGACAACGAACAGTATCTTTGATGCGCTAAAACCCGCTCTGACATGCCTTCATGCAAATCCACCAAAGAGGTGGATTTGCCGGTCAGACGGTCAGATGTTGCATCACTTCCTTCCTCCTGCAAATCAAGGGTCATCCGTTATTAGTTTGGGTGAGAAACACTGTTCTTTTTGCACAAAGGCTGACAAATTCACCATTAAACAAGACGGTCACTATGTATTTACAGTAGGTGCCACTGTGACTGAAAATTACCACACACATGCACCACCTGCCCTACATCATCCTTCACATCATTCCCTCTACTAATTGTTCTCTCCCTGCTCTGATCTCAGGCACAGAGATAAGTCCACCAGACCACCCTGGGCAGCAGGAGTAGGAATAGATGAATGAAAGGGTGCAAACATGAGGACAGAGCGCTCTCTCCAGCAGGCCAAACCTAACAGATTGACTGTCTGAGTAAATAAAGCCAGGCCGTTAAGGATCCTGGCACTGGTCTTACCTGCTACCATCCTATTCTGCTCTTTTTAATTAAGTTGTGTGATGAAAGAAACCCAAAGAAATAGAGCCAGCTCCGTCTCATATGTTCCACTCCCATCAGCGGGATTTCCAGGGGGAAACCGAGGATTCACACTGTGATTTAACAGGAATCAAAACTAGTGGCACAAGTGCTACACATCGTGTCAAAGAAAGTGGGAGAACTTGAGTAGTGCTAATTAAACTGAACTCTCCTGAATAACATAAAAAGAGAAACAAGGTTGTTTTGGTGCTGTTATGCAGATTTTAACTTGCTTCCAAACAGCAATGTTTGAAAATGCTACTTTTTATTTTGGGAAGAAAGTAAGGATTGCAAAGTGTTTCATCATCCAGTAGATTTCTGATTTACGTATAGAAAATGCTAGCAAAGCCAGGTGGGGTAGTTCTCACAGATATATTATCAAATTCATCCATCAGACCCATTTTCCTCTTGCTGAGCTGAACCCAGGAAGCATTCAGTTTGACAAATCTGAATATCATTTATCCAGTTCTCTTGAATGGCTGGGGCCATTCTGCAAACTCTGCTACTGGTCTGCTACATCTCTTGATCAGACCAGTGTCATGCCCAAGGTTATTTCACTCTGTTGCGGTGGCGACGTCGTTGGTGTCATCAGTGTTGTGCACATGCCTTAAGGATTATCAAGATAAGACATAAACCCAAATAAACCCTGGTGAACCCTCTTTCAACCCAAGAATGTTCTTGTCAACTTATCTTGTCAGAAAGACCTTCGCTTATTTAGAGAACAATTTAAAATATGAGTATTTCAGGTTCTAGCTCAAGTCATTAGAGTCATTAGAGGAGAAAGGACTAAGAATCAACTTTCTACAGTCCCACTCACATGAAACAGGAGATGGATGGCCAAAAGGACAGGAGAAACTCTGTTGGTCTTGGTCAGCTTTCAACAATTTGCAAAGAAGGGAAGGTCAAATACACCACCTTGTCAGAGCTGTAATAGCAGTTAGTCTAGTCTAGTGTTTGTTAATTAGCAGTGGTGCTTTGAAACTGTAGCTACTGGTAAACAAAAGAAGGGATGACCATAATCACCCAAGAGAGTAATGTCTGTTCAAGCGTACCGTTTCCTGAATGTTTGAAATCAAGCCTCAAAAACTAAAATATGGACTTTCCATATCTACAAAACACACTCCGACAATAGCGCTTTAGTGCTTTGATGTAGGAAGCAAGGCAGCTTCAAATGAGACACTTTAATACATTTAGCACATATAGTGCATTTTCAAGAGGCAATTTGTCTTTCAAATATGCTTTAAATTACAAGTCAACCAAAAATATAAAACATACAGTAAATATGTCACAATTCTTCTTTATTTATATACACTCCACTGAGATGATAATCACTTTTGTTCTATGTATGCATTTGGGGGCTCTTAGTGTTTCTTATGGATGAGTGACCTTTAAACAATTGTGATGCACTTGCTCGATGTTTGATGCTAAGCTGAGGAATCAAGTACAAAAAGGTCTTTTTGTGATGTTTGTATTTTAGAGATTGCTGCTTTGAGAAAACCAGCCAAAAGAGTGGAGTGATGATTCAGCAGGCCCAGTCTGTAATCACCACTTCACATCTCCTGCTGCCTCTTTTCAACGCAGTGCAGATCTCTGTTTTCCAAAAATATCTAAGCGTTCAGTGTGGGTTACTGTGGGTTACTTAGGAGGCATGGGAATCACGATGCTCTTTGAAATCCCTAGAAGAGAGGTGCATTTTACCCTAACTTTCATTATCTCTAACCATATTCCATTACTTTAAATTAAATTTTATGGAGGAAGCTCTTATTCTACGTAAGGCCTGTGATATGAGCAGTGAGGCGTGGACAGGCTCTTATTCCAATTCCCATCACCATCATCACACTGATATGTAATCAGTGTCATTAGTTCAGGCTTGTACTGAGGTGTCCTGAGTCCTTGAGAGGATTAGCCAAATCTCACATTGGGGAAACAATAGCCAGGAGCAAAGGCAGTCTAACAGAGGGCAGAAATTTATGACACTATATGGCAGATGCCCTACATGGTTATTCTGCAGGTGTCTGCAGGTGTCTCACAACATTCGGAATAACTTCTGGAGCAGTTGAAAAAATTATGTGATCATTTGATTACCAATGCCCAGCTGGGAGCTGATACAGGTAATCTGGATCTATGGCACAATGTTATGCATAAAACATGCACTGCTTATAGGTAAGGATGCAAGAGTACATAAGCCTGCATGTCAGTACCTAAACAGATGCACACAATAGCATACTTGTATAACTGCATATTTGCTGACAAACAAAATCCAACAGCTGCGGGTGCTTCAGCTAAACTAAATACCATCAGTGTTTATATCAAGATTAAACCAAGAATCCATTCAAAACAAATGTCATTAATCCTCTGGCAGCCATCCCTGGTCAATCTCACTAGAAAGCAGAACTATTCCCTCATAAACCTTAGGTAGTTACGAAATGCACTGATGTCTGTGTAGTCAGTGGCACATGACAGCTTATCAGCTGAGTCACTGGAAGCATAAGCTGCACTTGTTACTAGGCGTAAAGGTGGTCAAAGACAGCGCTATTTTTTTCTGTTCATATGGACTGTGAGCAAAGAAGGTCGACTTTAAGATTGGAAGGAGCGTTTCGCTGCCCAGGATTATTTGACATCACTGTTTGTACCCTGTGTCTGTGATGCAGACTAATTTAATTCAGGAGCAGGCTTGGAAATGCAAGTGTGCCAAAAGTACATCTCATGTTTCCCCTTTTTATTGTAGATAATATTCTGTCCTCTAGGAAACAGGAACACAGTCTCAGAATCCCTCCCTTAAACTACAGATACCAGATTTAGCTGACCTACATCTGAATTTGTGAAAAATCCTCAAAAGCAAAACTTTCAGTAGCTCATGTGTATCACATGCCTGTTTCTTCCCTGTAGTAAAAATCTTCCCTGTAGTAGCAGACGAGTGCAGAGGCAGAAGAGGGAGATGACCTTATGGAAGAACAACAGACCATTATGTGATCTTTAGACCCAATGGACATTCATTATGTTACATCACTTATGTCTGTCCTTTTCTGATTAGGCAACTGCAAACTTCTTTTTTCTATCCAAAGGTTTGACCTTTAATCGGCTTCTAACTGTACAGACTCTGGGGGAAAGGAAAGAAGTGCATACAGAAGGAAAATATATGGCAAATGCTAAGATGCAAGTGTGTCATCCTGAAATTCTTAGTAAAATCTTGTTTGCTCCTTCACTAGTTGGGCTACTTGTCAGTTCCCTCCACCCTGCAGCCAGGCTGGAGCCGGCTTTGCAGCTGTCCACAGTCCAGCATTACATAACAAGGCTGCATCACACACCCCCTCTCAGGCACTTTGCAGTCTCTCCACCATGACACCGTCACCCCGCTGAGGAAATTACAAGAGGACAAAGTTGGATGTCGGCTTAAGGGACAGAAACACAAACTCATCTCTACCAAGATTTGCATGTCGAGGGCCAAGTTAATGAGGTAATGCAGTGCTGTAATTGCTCATTTGCCTCTCTATTCCCAAGGAACCATAGCCCCTTCACCTTTTAAACTTCCACTCAAACACACACGCAATGTGCTGCTCAAGTGTGGGTGGGCATATTGAAGCTATACATGAACCAAATCCACAGAATGGCCGACCCAGTTTGCCACCACCCAGTCTAATCGAGCAGCGTGCACCATGTCGATACCACAGTGTGCACTGCATCTTGCTGAAGGTGCTGGGACACATTGAAACCTACTTTTACGTGCCTGCATAAAATAAGAAAGTATCAAAGTTTTAAGACTTATTCAACGTTGTGCGACAAGAAGGTCTGGGCTTTCAGTATCAGTTTAGTCAGCAGATGAGATCAAAATTCAGTGTCACTGAGCTTTCACTATATTTAACTAAGTGTATCGCTGGGGTCAAGTGCACACAGACATCCAACATAAAAAGAGTCAGTCATGATTATCAGTGCACCTTCAGAGGACATTGGACCACTACTGGGGTTATTAGGTATAAATGCAAAGTTACACTCAGAAGACACGAGTTGTCCATGCATTTCATGTAATACTGATTTCTCTGAATTTCAGATAAACCATACAAATCATGTCCACAGCTCTCTGTGTTTATGACTGACATGCAAAGTTAATGTACAGTTTGGGGGAACACATGTTCCCTAGGGGGCAATAAAGTCTAACTCACTTACAAACTAACTCTTTGAAGATTTCTTGTTAATAATCTTATTGACACAGCACTACCCCCCCCCCCCCCCCCAGAGTTCCTTTCATTTTTTTGCTCATTATCTTGTGCTAATGAGATGGACTGCTTGTTTTAAAAGGAGATGAGATAAAGACTCTTGACAAAGATAGGATATAGGATATAGGATTTGTTTTTGTTTTTTTTGTTTTACAGACTAGAATAGATGTTTACATGAAACAAATCTGCTGCCTTATTGACATTTAATCAGCTGAGGATCGTGGACCTAAGGGTTCCATGTGTAGATCCAAACATGTGTTTGTGGGTAAAGGCAAAGTGTTGGTCCACAATCCCCATGGGAATATAATAATGGGGGTAAGAGAGATTTAGCCTGTGTTTTGTCCGTTGCTAAGCAAACTAGATCTGATATGATAGAACGCAACTCTCCAGTGTATCCCACCTACACAGTTCCACCATGGACCCCATGATACAGTCTGTCATGCTAACAGTTTGCCAACTGCATTGTAAAAACAAGACATGTAACAGGAGTCACGACGTACCCTGTCATCTTGCCTATGGTTTGTGGAAGACCAGTCAATTAACCTCCAGTAAGAGAAGCACTAATTAGGGCAGGACATCCATTAAAACTATTATAATCACACCATCCAACATAGTCTTTGCTGAAAACAGTCAAAGTAGGCTAAACCAAATTCTATGTGCCTTGTTTGTAAGCATGACCTGCTTTCACTTCTACATTAGAAAAATACCGTCACCCATTAAAGGCTTGTAACAAACTGTTCAGTTCCTTTAAATCATGATTCTATAAACATGTTTGGGGACCTTTAAGGCCTAATATTAGTTTTCCAAGAGGATTAGACATACAATTTCCTCAGTCAATTTAATGTTGTGCTAAACTTCTGCAGGGAGTTTTAAAAGAAGCCTGGACATTGGACGTATGTATAGGATAGATATTCTTGCCTTGTTGCTGTGGCACCGCCACTTAACAAATTCCCCTTGTGTCACCTTGAGAATCGTTGACAGTGAGAATAAGTGCTTCAATCACTAACCTTCATGATGCCGCAAGGTGTGTTTCCAGCTCCCGGAATTCTCTCCGCGGAATTATCTCTGCTGCCACTCCCGATCCGTGGACTGCCGTGTTCCCTGTACCGTCCATTGGTGTAAACTCCCTCGGCCCCGTAGCCCTGGGCAGCGGCCGACACCTCCAAGTACGTCCGGGTAACGGTCGGAGGCAGCGCGGCCGAATCGCCGGTCATCCCCGCTGCGTTAGTCGCACCCTGGGCTGGCGGGGCGCTGATGGCAAGGTCCAAAAAATGTCCCGACACCGCATCTGAAGCATGTACCCCTGCCATGATCCACCGGTGTTACAGAAAAGCCCTCCCCTCCACAATGTAAAAACAACCCATTTTTTAAGCACGGTGGACTTGCTGACGTCCGGGGCGGCTCGTCTCCTTCACCAGATTACCACTGACGGTCCATCGTCGGAGCGCACGGTACCGTTGGAAGCCGGGCCAGTCAGACTGGACAGACCCGGTGAAATAACGAGCAGACAGTAGACCCCGCACGCCACCTCCTCCGCTTAGCTTTATGGAGGCGTGCGCTCAGAAACACTGGGAATGCAGACTTATAATCGGGGTTTGCTGCTGTCGTTTCCGTTAACAGCTTGCACTTTCGTCTCCGTGTCTTCAAAAATCTGTTTCAGTCACCACGTCCGCTCCTCTAGACTCTACTGTGTGCGCATCGCCTCACGTCCTGAACACTTCTGCAGCGCTTGCAAACAGGAGAGCTCCCTCACACGCATCCGCGGGACAAATTCAAGACTAGAGCGCAATCGCAATGAGCACACAAACGGGGGCGCAAACATGCGCGTGCACGTACAATTAAATCCAGCATTGCGCGCAATCACTGTTTGATTCTTCAGGCGTGCGCGCGCAATCTTAAAGCAAGCCGACTACATGGATAGCTTCAGAGAGGTTAAGACAACCATTTAACATTTTACTCACATATGGTTCTACGTCTTTAGGGGTCCGTGCAACGGAGTTGCAGGATCTCTGTTGATTTTGTTGCGATTTTTTGTTTTTGTTTTTTACATAAAATGCCATCTTGTGTGTATTTTTTATTTGCAAAGTACCAAACAACTTGTAACCTATTTACAAACTGTCTGCCATTTAGCACCATGCTCTCCACAAGAGGGAGCTCAGAAAGTCAGTTGACAAGTTGTGAAAATGTCAAGCTTTTCAAGATTGTAGATCAAAAATCTTTGCAAAAACACACTTCTTCAATAATCTAAAAAAAAAAAAAAACAACAACACTGCTTTTTGTAATATAGTAAATAAAATCTGGATGACTCCAATGGGAAAGGAAAGTCAGTTCAAAACTATCAGGAAGCAATAACGGGTAAACTGTGTGAAAATCTTAGTGGCTGCTGCTTTCCTTGACTATAGATGGTGTAATCTGGAACATATAGGTTGGCGCTGCAGCTCAGTAACCGGATAATAATGACTCTAGCCTCAGGTCCTCCACATCAATGACCTGTGGTGTCTTTGCTTTCTCAAGGAAAACTGTTGCCATGCTGGGCAACAAAGAGAAGAGATTCACTGAATATTTTCCAACATTTAAGTGATCAGTGTAGTTTCAATAATGCAATCCTGATTACAATACACACTCAGATCCACCAAACCGATGTCAGATAAACTTCTTTTAAATAAGGTCTAACCTAAAAAATCTCAAGGCACAAATAATAATGATAATAATAATAATACGCATGAGCATATATCATTTGATAAATCCAATTAAGTTTTCATATACTTTTCACTCACCAGATGTGCCACGATAAAAGCTAATGCAGGATTGGACACTCCTGTAATTTCATAGTATCTCTCTTCATCATGTTGTAAGGATGGCCTTCCTCTACCCCACCTATCCTCTTTGCAGATATTGATTCAAAGACAATCAGCAGGAAGAAAAGACTGAGAGGAGTCTCTAAGCATTAGCCCTGTTTGTTTGTATTCAGGGAAACTTGGCACCCGGTTTTTGCATACCATTAGAATCACTTGACATGTTTCTGGTCAGGTCAGAATAAACTACAACAATGCAGGGTGTAGTATTGAATGTCAGGTCAACTCACATCCTCAGATGAAACATGACCAGTAAGCTGGGATAATGCTACCCCATTTATTATCCACTGAGGAGGCAATCAAATTACAGCCAATTTGTATGAAAGGAGTCATGTGAGCCCTCTTCATAATCTTCAGATATGGCTGGACCAAAAAGAGCCAAAGCAAGATCTTACCATCACAGTCAGAGATTCTATATTTAGATGAGCAGCTGTTGTGTAAGTGCTGCAAACAATGGGGAAATCACTGTAGTAAATATTAACACCTGCATGGCACACACAGCATATTATTATTGTGCACTATTGATGTATTTGTTAGATGGTAGTACAGTCCTTCTCATTGAAGGATGTTTGTGTTTCTACATGGATGTTTTAACAGACCTTGGTGATGATACGTCATTTAATCTGGAGGCGAAACACAATCTCTCTGTTCACATTCAGCATTTTGGTGAAGAATGACTTAGAGGGATGTGACTACCCATAGCGTTTACACCTCATTCTCAAGGACAGGCAGGGTAGTGAGAGCGAGAAGCAAGTGAAATCTGTGAATGAATGATGTGATACAGGTAAAGAGTGAAATGGAATGCTTGCTTGTATACTGAGTTTCCCTTGGAAGTGGATGTTCGAAAGATTTACCTCCTTCTTCTCATTCACTCAATGCTCTCATTGCACTCCCTCCTTTCCGCCAGGATCTCTCAAGGTCATGTATTATGCATTCTCAGAAATAATTTAGCAAATATTCTGCTTTTAAAAGCCTCCCCACCCGTCACGGCTGCCTCACTTTAATGTGAAAAGGCCTCGGACAACCAGTCTCCAAACTCAAGTGGTGGTTCACATAGGTCTACAAGATCTGATCACAAGCAACCTTTTAAATCAGGTCCTTGTCGATACTTCCACCAACACAGAATGCTACACTGAACTTTAAAATACTTTTCAACACAGGAATAAAGGTGCAGTATGAACAGACCAGGAAGGAGAGAAACATATTTTTTGTTTGACTGAGGGTAATCTAAATAAACTGAGAAAGAAAGAATGTGAGATGCTGTCTGATGTATCTGCACTCAACTAGCAATGCTATAATACCTTTGTTGTTTTCCAGTCAGGTTTGATATAGTTTCCTGTGGCAGGATATCAGTCATGTCTGTATACAGGCATCGCTCCCTCCTGCTACAGTACCTGACAGGTTCAGATCAATGGATCCTACCTTCAGGCTATAAAAGCGCCCTCCTCTGGCCTGATCCACACAACTAGCTATTGGCCAAGCTTGCAAATCTCTGCTGGCTAATGGAGGAAAAAAAAGAGAGGATCTACTCCTCAGTTGCACAGCACATTTTTGTGATTTTTATAGTATGCCGTGTGTTTTTCAGTTTGTGGCCTTCATTTCTCATTTACTGTGTCTGCAGCACCAGTAGCACTTATCTGATGTTACTTCGATGGTAGATACTGAGACAACAATAAAACCACAAGAACAAAACATATGTGCGTTGAACTGTATAGTCGAATGATGATATTTATAGAGGAAGTTCCTGCTGCTAGTAGCTGGGGAGCGGGGGGCGTGTCTTCCTGAGCTTGCTACCGCACTTCCTGTGCTCACCCATGTGATAATCAGGAACAGGAACAGAAACCATGAATAAAAACCATAAAATTAAAAATAAATTAAATGCTATTGTGCATTTACGGGTTCTTGTTAAAGGCACAATCCGTAATCAAAACATAAGTAAAAAAAAAAAACAACACATAACTGAATTTTTAAATTGTGAGGTTTCATGATGAGGACAATTTCTATCTGCTGTGTTGGAAAACCGATTCAAAACCACGGCCCTGAACGTCTTCAGCCAGATCATTGCAAAGATAGATTGGTTAAAGGGTAGAGTGCTCATCAATCAGCTGCTCGGCATGGATGACATAAAACTGTATGCTAGGAGTGCATAAGACATCAATTCTCCTCACCAGGATATACAGTGAAGAAATCAGAGTGATTCAGAGAGCAGCACAGTCGAATGGTGGCACAGAGAGAGAAGATGATCAGTCAGGAAGAGACAGATGCCACTGATGCGTAAGCAAATTTTTACACTTTAAATTTAAGAAAAACAACCACATTATATTTACATCGATCAACCACAACATTAAAACCACTGACAGTGGTGAAGTGAAAAACACTGACTATCTTGTCACAATACAATGTTCTGCTGGGAAACTTTTGCACCTGGCATTCGTGTGGATGGTACTTAGACATGAACCGCCCACCTAGACCACACCTAGACCCGCAGCAATGACACTCCTTGATGGCAGCAGCCATCCACAGCAGGATGCAGCCTGACACAGACACATGCACAAAAACAGCTTAGGAACAACTCAAAAAACATGAAGAACAGCACAAGGTGTTGACCTGGCCTCAAAATTCACTAGATCCCAAACTGATCAAGTATCAGTGGGATGATCCACTGAGGCCCCTCCCCTCAACCTGTAGGACCCAAAGGCCCCCACTAACAACATTCTGTTGCCAGACACCACAGGACACCCTCAGAAGGCCCATGTTCATTCTCTGATGAGTCACAACTGTTTTGGAGGCACAAGAGAGACCTACACAATATTAGGAAGGTGGTCATTATGTTACGCCTGATGGGTGTAATTTTGCCACATGATCTATTGTACTTTACTGACATCTAGTGGTGACATAGCTTATCTCGGAGTCAATAAAGATGAATGCAAAGTAGGCTCATTTAAAAAGTACTTTAAATGAAGATGACTGTGAGTTTTCTGTCAGAAATCCCCACCATATGGATTATGGTTTGCATATTGTGATATGAACTGTGACTGTGTGTGTGTCTGTGGATATCTTTCTCTCTCTTGGGGAGATCCTGTGTGGCTACTTGTTGTCATTGTCACCGGTAAAACAGACAAATCCAATATACTATACTACTTAGGATGCGCTGCTGCAGGAAAACCTTCCTTCTATTGTTCCTACAGATGCAAACAAGAGCGGCCATTCTATAAATCTGTTTTAAAGCACGGTTTGTTTGTATCCAGGCAACAATCCACTATTGACCTCTGGGAGTCCTCTCCACTGGATCACAATGACTGACCCATGCGCATTTTATGCTTTTGACACAGTAGCCGGTCCATATAGTATAATTAATTAAGATACAACTAGTATAGTACATTCTAATTAAAATTAATAATTTGTTTTTTTTGTCTCTAATCGAAGCGGCCGTGCAGAATTTGTAACTGTTGAAAACTGATAATGAAAATCTTTTAAGCAATAACTGGTTATTTTTATTGAATTCCATGCAAATTAGATTTTCTTATCATTCCCTGGCCTGACAACCGGCAGGTAATTGGCATTTTAAGGTACAGCAACACACACACGGACAAACACACACACACACACACACACACACACACACACACACATGCACACAAACACAAGGCCATGTTTATTATCTCCACCAGATGGCAGAAAGGAGCTTAATTACACCATTTGGGACATGTGCTCTATTATTTTTCCAGTAAACAGCCCATACCCACAAACCATCTTTTATGGTCAGAATGGTAAAGCAACAGTTGAAATATGTTTTGAATTTTGAGCTGATGAACCATTTTCCCTATGTCTTGTTTATCATTGCCTCCATTCAATACCAAATATATCTGGACTATATCAGTGCAGATTATTAGCACTAAAACGCTTCACAAAAAGGAATGGTGTTTACTGTGTAATATAGCATTAATGTTATGCAGTCATGTCTGTGACTTTAAAGTGACAGCCAAGTTTGTGGAATATTTAATTCCATGTTTAATTTTAAAATAAATGTAAATTACATTTACTTTACATGAAATCTTTGTATTTGTTTAGACTCATTTGACATGTTGTAGTGTATTTATAATATAGTAGTGATTTAATGCGTGTTTGAGTGTGTGTATTATCTTTAATTGTATAGATCCCATTGTAAACCATACACAATGCAGTTACCCACAACACTTTTAACTCCATAAATCTATACTGAATTGAGATGAAGTCATGGATTGCCAGTTAAACTAATGTCAGTAACTGCACACATACAAAAAAATATAATTTTGTGGCAACAGAAAAAAAATAATCTAAAATTAAAATCTACCGTGCAGATTGACATTATTTATAAAAACTTTATTTTCTTCTTTTCAATTCAACTGCTGTTTCTCCAAGTGATAAACCCAAACCACAAACATGGTACATACATTAAACAGCACACAGCGCCATCTACATCATTGAAAAATACACAGTCTACAGTGGAACAAAGCTCAAAAATGATAATACGGAATATATCACAAGGTTGCCCATGTTGCTTAAGATTTCTAAAATGGGAAAGAAAGAGTTGCAAAAGAAATAAGAAGAAATAAAAAAGAATGAAGAGAATTATAGAACTTTAAATACTGTAATGTCTATTAGACAAACACAAAAGAACAAAATAAATCCTTCCCAGTCGCTCTGTGTCCTTTGTCAACTGGTGCTTCTGGTCAGCTGAGGAGGTATTCTACGCAAATCCTCAGGCTATGCAAAGGGGTTGCATTAAATTGGGGAGTGCCGGAGAAACAATTATAATAAAAGAGAATTATGTTAGAGAAAATAAATTCATATATACATAGACTGATTTCTTTTTGGCTTATACATCGGCTAAGCAAAGCTATTCATTCCTGAGGTGCAAGCCTGTTTTAAACATTTAGCTTTTGTGCAGCAAAAATAGGATCCATAACGACAATCAATCCTGACCAAAGACGAATGTCAGACAACAAAATAAACTGACAAAACCAAACGTCCAAAAATCTACATGTGGCCCAGCAGCGCATGAGTATGTGCAAGCATTCAATCTCTCTATGCTTTGCAACTTCTGCTGTTGGCACAGTTGTTGTCAAACATAAACTTGCTTGTTTTTTTTTTTTGTTTGTTTTTTTACCACAGTGTCATGATGCAGCAACAGGAACTAATGGACGGACAGGCAGAAAAGTTAGCGAGGAGCAGCACAGCCCCAAATATTCAAGCATAATGATCAGACATGTGATACTTCATGACTCTGGATTTCTTCAGGAGGGTGTCACACACATTAACGCAAATTACAAGACCAAAATACACTGACCGTACCTAATGGTGTGAATGTGGTGCAGAAACAAGAGAACCAATACAAAGACTGTCAGTAGAATAATGCGAGGTAGCATTGATGAGGGGAACAGAGGGACCTGAGAGGACAAGCAGGCAGCGCTGGGTAAATGCTTAGATTTGCATTTCTGTGTTCCAACAGAAGACAAATAGCCCTGTGAGAGTGAGGGAGGTGGATAAACTCCCCTCCCAGGTTTCAGCTGGTGAACAAATCAGAAATACATCTTAAACTTGTGCACTTGTACCTTGTGCTGATGTGTGTGCTGTCAGTTGCAGAGCAAAGAGAGTCACTCTGGCTTTAGGTTAGTGTATATGGATTTGAAAACTGACTCTAACTATCCAGAGCAATGACGCAGATGTTTTTAAGAGCAAAACAAAAGAATCTTCATTTAAGTTTCTTTTTCGTCAAAGGGCAAGATCAGTGTCACAGTCAAAATACTGACAACCCATTTACAAAGAAGAAAATATAAAATAAAAACATTCAGTTCCTAAAATAACTTCATACAGTAGCATATTTTTAAAATTAGTTTAAAATCAATTGGAAATGCATGCACAATGTGTATGAGCATTACTTCTTCTTTTCTTATTTTCACAACACTGTAACATTGTAGATTTTGCATTTTACCTAATCTGTTTTACAAACATATATGGACACAAATAAAACTATAAAAAGTCAGACATGCATGCTCTCATGCTGAAAAGAAAAAAAAATCACAACCATTATTAACATTTCACATTATAGCAATATGAAAAAGAGAGAAATTAATGGAATTAAACCATGTCAATGCAAGTTGGGAGGCAGGGTTCGTTTGGTGTTGTCACGGTTCAAAAGGTCACGGGTCAGGACTGCTGGCCACCCCACTGGCTCTCTACAGGCCGCCGGAGAAGCTCCTCTACATGTCTCGCTACATCCATGGTGTCATCTAGGTCAAAGTCTCCATCCGTATCCAACATAGAGTCACTCCTGCCACAAGACACAGAGAGGAGCCACCCACACTCAGACAAGCCAGCGGCACATCACCAACAAATCAGCAGGATTTTACACTCACACACAATCACCACACACACTCATACAGAGCTCATATGTTTGACTCACATAGGTGGGTATATGCCATAGGTGTGAGGGTGACTGACAGGTGCAGGTGAAGCTCCTTGATCCATATAGGTTGGGTTCCCACTTGCTGGATCTGGATTAGCTGTAGTAAACCTGTACATATGCGTGCACACACACACGAAGAGAAATGCACACACATGAACCAAAGAAAAAACCTATGAGCCTATGTTCAGCAGTTGCCTAAGCAACTACCCTCAGCGTGTTTTCCAGCCCTTACTGCATCATTATGGCCATTTTCTCTACTCCGGGTGAACCAACCATGGAGACAGGCAGGGACCGTGGCTTGCTAACTAACAAGACTAACTCTAATGATGAGTGGAAGACAAGCTTGCGCAGGAACCTTGTCCATCCTTAATTGGCCTCCTCCAACTGTAGCAGCTAACTAATAGCTGATCTGAATTCAGGGCCTAGTATTTAGTGATTAACTCTAAATGATGCTGCAGAGAGAAAGACTGATGAGTGGACGGCAAAGAAGGAGAAGGGAGAAAAAGAGAAGGAGAAAAAACATGAGAGAGGAAAAGAGGATGGATACTTACTCAGGTACCACTTGTTTAATCTGTGGTTTCACGTAACCGTCGACTGCTTTTGCTATTAAACAAACAAGGAGACAGAATAACTAAAAGCAGTGAACAAACAACAACGTAGGGGTCAGTTTGATATGAACAAGTCTTGCAGTGGTGACATTCAGTTTTGAAAATAACCTCTGCAAATAAAACGTTTCTTACAAAGTGGTGGGGTGTAATATTTGGAGAAAACCTCATCCTTGGGTCTGTCAGGGTAAAGGAACAGGAGGTGATTAAGATCGCTAATGCGGTCAGCCAGAGAGCGAATGGAGAAGTCTTTGGTTGTGTAGGGCATGAGGTTCCAAACCATTCTCTCTCCTGGAGAAACACAGCACCCACACCACTTAATCAACAGTAATCGTTTTCATTTCAGTATCATATCTTTCAAGATAGAAAACACATCACACGGGCATCCCTTCAGATCTTGTCCTCACACACTAAAGTACCTGACAGCAGGGAAAGGCAGGGAAAAGTGCTGACGTCTGACTCACATGTGAGTAGTGGTAATAAGCCATGAAGGCAACATTGACATATTATCAAATTTTCACTTAAAACAGTGTTGTTAGCAATTAGCATCATAACGATTATATAGGGCACATTGAATTTCTAGACCTTTTTAACTGAAAACATTCTGACAGCAGCTTTATTTTAGAAAAAGAGTCTTATATTATATCTGTCTTCTCTGCCCTGGTTCATACTCATATTTCAAAGACAGAATGGACACAATTTACACAGTATACCTGCTTTGTTAGGATTTTCTGCCACCCAAGCAATTGTGATTCCTCCAATCTCAGAGTCACTAAAGCGCAGAAGGAAGGTACCGTTGGGTTTGGACATCAGCATATCCTGAGCCTGCTGCTTGTTCACAAAGCCCAAGATGGCTCTACAAAGAGAAGAGAGATTTAGAGAAATTCTTTCCCTATCTTCCACTGCTCTTCATTTAAGCCCTGGTATACTGACAAGAGCAGGTTGCCATGGAAAATCATGAAAGTGAACCACTGGTTGAGTTGTCATGATGGACAAAATGGGGACAGGAAAACATTTACTTTAACAGAGCATGTGGCCCTGCCGTCAGATAAAAAAAAAAAAAGAGACATATTGGTTTTATTTTGCTTTTATTTTTTTGGAGCTTTCTTACCCGTCATTCCAGTGTGGTTTGAGATGCTTTTTTGTGAGTTCCATCACACCATCAAACCACTGCCAAAATGTGAAGTTCCTCCCTGGCAAGCTTTCCTGTAGAGGATTATGACATGATTTTTATAAAGCACACAGGATGCATTCAAGCAGATGTGTCCATCGTTTATAGTGTTTTTAAATTCCCTCATGTCTATCCAGTCCATAAACATGAAGAATATTTGCTAAACCAATTTACAGTCGTTCCAGTTGCATTTTTGATTTAACAAAGTGTGTCCATGTATGTGTACATGTTGTGTATCTGGGTAAAGTTGTGAGTCCTGCATGTGCAAAACCAATATGTGCATCTATGAAGCGGGTCAAACTTTATGTTCCTGTAATCTAATAAGACTGATGGTGTGTGGTGAATGTGAGTGCGTGTTCTTCCTTCACTGGCTGCTAAAATGAGGCCTCTAGCCTTTTTCTGTGTGGACAAATAGGCCCATTAAGAAGAAGATCTGGCTACCAATGAGGCGTTCTCACTCAAGTCATCCACAGAATAAGGCTGCATGGATGCTGCAAATGGAGCAGGAAATATGTGATATGTGTATGAATAACACAGTGACGGTAAATTCTTTAATGGAGATCACGCACGTGGTTGAGACAAGCCTGAGGGCTTTTAAAAATGCAGTGAGGGAGAAAAATAATGTCTTAGTGATGATAAGAGATGAATAGAATTATCTGTATTAAATATATATTTTTGTATTCATCGAGATAAGAAAGAAACTTGTGCTGACCCTGTTAAACTGTGACCACGTCATCGTCATGCTCCGGTAGTCGTCAGGGTTGTTGCTGGAGCTACTAAAGGCCTTTTGAGCCAGGAAGACCAGATTCTCCTCAGACAGGCCCCGATTACTCTGCACCTCTGCCTTATACTTCATGTTGATGGCATCACAAAGCTGGGGCCAAAGCACCTTATCTGGTACGAGGAAAGGCACCCGACCCTGTAAACACGAAGGGGACAGCAGAGGATTTTCATGATAAATCATCATCATCATAAATAAAATGTGCAGACATGAACACACTGATATTTAAAAGGTTTTGTATTTTTTATATTGAACAAACCTTAAAAAAATACCATAAACATATTATTCATGCCTCCATATTCACACTGAATATACAGTATTATGTTGCCGTAACAATACACAATATTTTGCTTGTTTTTATGAACCAATTCAACTGTTTAAGGTATAAAATGTATTTCTTAATTCATTTATAAAAATGTTTATTATTTTTTGGTGAACCAGCACTATTCCAACATGTGAACCCATCAGTTTGTTCTGGGCCGTGGTATATGAGCGGTGTGAATCAAGGAATATTTCATGCCTATAAATATAGTGGTTTATAGATTTATATGACAGATGTTTATGCAACATTAAATACACAGGCACATTTCAAGAGTTTAACCACCTATAACAATTTTGAACACACAAACACAAGCATTTACTTACCGGCTCTGCAAAAGCATTATCCCACAGCACAGTTGCTGTGGCATTATTGTCTTGGCTACCATGAACGATCACCACTACAGGAAGTGACAGCGTCTGTTCAGGGAAAGAAGAAAAGCCATTAGTGTAAGAAAGCTAGAACGTTCTTTGTGTCTCTATAGATTTAATCACAAAGAAGGTTTTCTTGTTGTCTTGGATACAGATAAATTGGGACTGGGACTTGGAACAACAAAGGTTTGCATAGGTCAGTATCGTGCATATAGATTATATCACAGAACATGTACTTTAAAGATAGATATGTAAGGCTTTGTGAGAATATGAGGATTCCTACTACTGCAGTAGCAAGAATGGAGACTGGAGAGTAACATAATCACTCACCCCCTGTCTCCCTTCACATGCTTACCTTTACTTGAAAGACAAGCTCATTGCTTCCAACACTAAACTGGGACTCGAACAGAATCGTGAACTTCTCTTCTGTGACAGATTCTGCTCCTCGCCTGTCCGATCGCTTGATCCTCTTTAAAGACTGCATGAAAGATGACATGTGTAGGAAAATATGGCACATTCTGAGCTATTATTGGACAAATCATACACACAGTACATCCATGCATAATTCACTGTAGAGTCAGACATCATGGCTGACATATGAATAATGCATGGAGCGCTCTGGGGGTTGTTGCTAACAAAGTTTGTGATGTAGACAGTGTCTCTTATGAGGCTGCAGAACAATCCTCCAATGCATTGCTGAGTTGCTATGTGAAGGATATACTGAAATGTAGCCACACATTCAATAGACAATGACCATGGACAGTACAGAGCAGTTTTTTTTTACTGTCATTTCATTCTGGAAATCCCAATTCCATACATCCAATATCCAATACATTACTGGAAAAACATTCCTATAATAAAAGACTTAACTTGGTATTCATGGGTTTAAAGCTATCTATTGTAGACCCATGAACAAGGACCTATTTAACTCATTGGTTTATTATTTGTATAAAGTGACTGGACAGTATTTCCTGACACAAACTGGGCAAATAGCAACAAGGCAAATATGTGCAGATCAATGCTTTATTATCAAGCGGAACCTTGCACACTTTCTGCAGATTGAAGATAATGATAGTAATTTTACTTAATTTTCTCCATAATGGTGAAAAAAAATCAGCTCATCTATACAACAGGGACCCACTCACCATGTTCCTGAAATGGGCGCTGAGAGTTCCTGTAGTCTGGTGGTACTCCATCACACAGTTATTGTTAAGAATTTCCCCACTGCTATCACTGAAGAAGAGAGTCAATCAAAGAGTGTAAGCTGTAACACACCCAAGATTGATATTCTTTCTTTAACATGTATCATAATAAGCAATGCTTGTTCACAAAGCAGGAGCTAAGTGAGAAATACGCAGGGTGTAGGAATGATGTTTGTTCTCAACTTATGTGTAATTGGATGGTTTAATTACTACTATCTCCATCTTGTCTACAGGAGAACCACCAAACAGATGTCTGTGGGCAAGTGGTTTAGTTGAGACGCTGCAGATGACGGCTGAGCTGTTGAATTGCTAACCAATTTTCCCACTAGCTGGCTGACCTAGAGTCTTGGAAGGTTTCTATGAGTCAGGAGGAATGTGGAATGAGGTTGTGGAACAGGCTAAATGCGGATTCTGTACCCACACCATAGATTCCTCTGAGGCATTGTTTAAGTTCCAGCCATGTCTCTGTGGTGAGGTCTGGAAACACACTAGGTCAGAGTTCAACCAGGGATCCAGAAGTCCCTGTAGAAAACTAAAACACCTTATCTTAATGGCACCATGGGAACGTTCCGTAGCATCCCCTCTCAAGGAAGTGGAGATACTAGAATTTATTTTTTAAAAGAATTAATTGCATTTTGTTGCTTCAGTTCAATGAGAAAGCACTGATTTTCTGTCTTTATTAAAAAAAAACTAGAAGGCAGAACCTCCAGAAAATCCAAAATGTCCTGAGTCTGTTTTGTATGTTTTAAAGCCACACTGACACAAATAGTGCACTATACTTACTTCCTTGTGTTCTCATTTTTTAGAAGTGCTTTGGCTTGCTGTTCACTAATGATGGTGGCTTTGACCTGTGGAGGGTTCATGTGCACGTTTAACTTCCCACCCACTAGAAGGCGCACTGTGGCGGCAAACTTGGTTTGGGTTTTCAGCACCTGTGGAGGCTGTTTCTCAATGATGAAGGTGCTGTGGAGACAAAAGAAGACTTGGAATTTTAGTTACGATGAATGACCGAACAAAGCCCTGTTGATTAGGTACTTCACTAGACATCATGTAGTGGCAGTTTGGCTAGGTTTTGCTGAAAACCTAGCCAGTTTGCTTTGCTGTACATACAAATGCATTTTCACAATTCACATTCACATTTGTATCGCATGGCATTGTGCCATATGACCAACCAGGAAGTATCTCATGGCCGCACAACAAATTAAAAATGTCAATGCATGTCAAATAAGACAATCCAGCTGGTTAAGGCAGAAACGATTAATACTTATTATTAAGTCAATATTATGTATATTGTTGAAAGAGTGAAAAGTTACACTACAAAAGTTACAGTATAGCATTAATATTTAAATCAAACAAAGGTGTGTTTGGTGTGAAATGTACAGCATTGAGAGCAATATCCTTTGGAAATGACCTTAATTGTAACTGTGCAAACTAATGAAGGTCATGTTAGTAAGTACTGTTCAGTAAACCAATAGAGTTAACAATTAATTTCTTCTGAAATGTTAGTCTGCTTTTCAGTCTAGCTGTTTTCTGATTTCCACATTAACATAAAGTGAGATAACAGTGGACACAGCATAATGATTAATCCCCCAGGCTCAGAGTGAGCTTGGATGCACACAAACTGTTGTTATGAGCCTTCAAGCCCTCTGGTGTGTAGTTAAACTAAGAGAAGACAGCACTCTCCCATTTCCAGTGTAAAACCTCCTGGGGCTTGAGGTTAATATAGATAAGATGTCGTTGAGGAAACCTTTCCTACGTTTGTACTCTGCGTGATAGCTGTGCATTACTGTCTGGTCTCAGTGTGTTATGTGTCCCCACAGAGACTCTCTTCCAGAAAAATGGGAGAGGACACTGCCGCAAAATTTCAGAATACTTCTTGATCAGGGATGCAGAAGAGCAAAGAGACCCTGGCTGATATCCCTTTGGGGCCTCAAGTAATGGACTGAAACAAGTTACAAGTGTTCTTGTTTTCTTTTAAGCTCTTGCACAGCACATGCTCTTTGTGTCTGCTGATTGCTTTAGACTCATCCAGCTTACATCATTTGCTTCTGGACACTTTTGCAGTCAGTCATGACATATTTTCTCCTCCTCCATATAAGGGATAATTTGGTACTGATGGGGTTTGAATGACAGCTTGATGCTGTAATATTTTAAATGTAATTTCTAGATGAAGCTTCTACTTGGACTCAGCATTAGACTCAGACTTAACACAAACCCTAAAGGGATGCACACTTGACCTTAAGGATATAAAATATAAAACATCAATTCGCAATTCTTGGATTTTGTAAAGCAGCTTGAGACAATTTGTATTGTTATTGACGGCCGCTATACAAATAAAATTGAACTGAGTTGAAACCATGGACCTCAACAACACTAGAATCTTTATACTTTACAAAATATACCTACATCCTAAATGTGATCTAACTCAAGTCATAATCCTCTGCAATAAACAAGATAGTGGTGACCATTATCTCTGACTGATTTTCATAACAAAAAAACAAAAACATTTGTTTAGCTGGAAGAAACAAATACACCAGCTGTGCTCCTCGATGTTCAATAAGCGTTTACTATAGTATTAAACTGCACTTGGTGTTACTATGGTAACAATGTGTATTACCAAATCAACCAGGAAATCCTAGGAACTATAATGTCTAAATAAACTTTTGCAAGGATTAAGACTAAAGAACATGTTCTGTCTTCAGCAGATGCTCCTTATCATTCACATGGTTATTAGTGAAACAAGAGAACACAAAAATGTTCCGCAAGTTTTCCTTATGTGGACTGAATCTTTAGGTGGATACATTTGAATTCCTGAATAATTCAATTTTAGAAAGAGACGGTATCACTCAGTCTGTTGACCACGAAACCAAAGCAAACTTGTGTAAGTCGAACTTGCTGGCATAGAGGTCAACAGTAAGTGCAGGAGGGGCAATTCCTCAATGTATTAAACATGTCCACCCACTTCCAGAGATGCTGGGGCTTATAGGGATGCTATATTGATCTAGATCAATTAAGTTAAACCTCGATTTAGCTTTAGGAAGTTAGAAGGAACTTAACACACAGACCTGGTGACCAATGCTGAGATGATATCTGTGATAGTACTGTTGAGTTCGTTGAGGAGCTCTTCAATAGGTCCAGGAATGGGCAGCTGTTGTCTAAGGTGCTCTGCCCTCCGAATCTGCTGCCTATTTTGCCAAATAGTTTCTGCCAGCTTCTCACACCTGCACGCACATAAATGAGTACACACAAGTAAGACTGAGAATTCTTTGAATCACAATAGGCACAGAGAACATATTCAGTCTGAAAAGGGATTAGACAGAGCCATGTCTGTCAGCCTATGTCTGTCAATGCCCCACTTAAAGGAGCCAATAAATGTTGGATATAAACACAGTGGTAGTCTGTTGCAAGCAGTGGCGTCATCAGACAGATTTCACTGGGGCACGTGCCCCAGTATTGGTCTGTAGTGCCCCAGTATAAATTTCACTAGTAAAAAAAAAATCACTTTAGGGTTTTATGTCTACATGGCATAATTTACAGAATTTACACATACCGGTATGTACCTAATGTGGCAACTCATTGCTGCTTTATTCACTCCATACACAATGAACACATGGCTACTTAATATGGTAATTTATTCACGCGACTTTGGCTGTGATTGGGGTCCCGCACTCACTTCAGAAACAACTTCGGGACGTGACGTCTACGTGTCTGAGCGCTATTTCTTTCCACCTGTCTTACAGGTGAGTTCCGGATAAACTGCCCATCATTGTCGTTTGGTTTCACCCCTGTGTCGCTATTTCCATGTGAATTTAATTGTTACAACTTTACTTACTTTACTGTTTAATGTATGTCGCTAGTTGTTTTTAGCATCACCGGCCGTTAGCCGCTCAGCCGTTAGCTGCTCAGCCGTTAGCCGCTCAGCCGTTAGAGGTTTCGCCTCCACACACCAGCAGCTCGTTATTTACCGTGTCCGACCCCGAGGCTCTGGTTTACGGGTTTCTGTTAAACTCTCCGGACGTCGGGTTTGTCTGAGCGGCTAAACACGATGAGCTGGCGAGCTAACGCTGTTAAAACGCAGATTTCCTCTCCAAGTTGAATTAAACCGAGTTTGTCCAGAAGCTCCACAGACAGTAGCGTTTGTTCATTTAACACACAGGGAGGTTGAGAGAGAGAGAGAGAGAGAGAGAGAGAGAGAGAGAGAGAGAGAGAGAGAGAGAGAGAGCTTGTCATCAATGATAATAGAAGTTTAATTTTAATGTTGTTTGAACTGTTAACTGTTATGTTTTAATTGTAAAGAAGCCACAATAAATTTCAAATTCAAAATTGTCATTGCTCACTTTGTTTAATACTTGTACTTTTACTTCTAATACTATCAGAAAATTACTTTTGATACTTAAGTACATTAAATCTCAGGTACTTTAAGACTTTTACTCAAGTGGGATTCTAAAAGGTGACTACCAAAGTCATTTTCTGGTAAGATACTTGTACTTTTACTCAAGTATCTCTTTCAAGTACTTCATACGACACTGATATTTAAGGTTAAAACACAGGCTTTGTATAAACAGATAATCGGGCTCATTGAGTATTCTGGTTACAAGATACGATGATAACAAATGAGAGTATAAAGCATATAAGATTCATTTTAATGATTGCAGTTATTGATACCTAGATGAAATGGTTTATTTGAACAATGAAAATGAATTGCGATTTGAATGTGAGTCAGTTGCCTGTGGTCTAGCTTTGCACACAGAGTGCCTTGACAGGAACTGTGTTGATATGGTAATGTTTGGTCTGTTTTCGTCTGTGTATGTTTGTATGGTATGGATAATTTACTGTTGTGGTCTGCCAGGCAGCTAAACATGCAGTTTAAATATTTAGAGTAATGGAAGAGCTATTTAATGTTGTACAGTTTCTTTCTGTGTGAGGAGGACCTCAGAGGTCTGGCAGATCATTACAGTGTTGATCTGAAACCTGAGGAGGTGTTAGTGGCCAAACACTATCTGGCCAAAAAGCAGGAAAGCCTTCCAATCACAGACATGCAAGGTGTTTTCAGCTTGCTGGATCCAGTAATGTTCCCAACCTTGACACGGGTCATTCAGATATCTCTGACCATCCCAGTGTCAAGCTGCACATGTGAACGGACGTTCAGTGTGCTGAGACGGCTTCACACTTGGCTGAGAAGCACAATGGGGCAAGATAGGCTTCACCATCTTGCCATCTTGTCAGTTGAGAGGGAGGAACTCTCCCGGTTAAGTCACTGTCAAGTGATTGACCGCTTTGCCAAACTGAAACCGAGACGTTACCGTTTACTTCTCAGAAAATGATTCTCTGGTTTATGATTAATGCAGTACTATATGGCTTTATTGTTTTGTGTTTGGTTTTTTTTAATATAATTTTGTGGATGTGAATAGAACCCAGAGATGTAGGACTGCTTTATTTTTTGTTTTACTGTTGCAAATTTTCAATTTGAATGTGGTTGCTGAAATAAATATTTGTGTTTCCTTTTTTCAAGTAGGCCAAATGCCAAGTTCATTTCAGCTAGTTATTCAAAGATCCAGACAACAACTTAATCTGATGTGATTGTATAGTTTGAAGCACTATTTATATGATATGATAAATAAGTGCTAAAAAATTAATAAATTAATTATCTGTGCCCCAGCTGTGCCCCAGTACAGTAATTGGTCTAGTGACGCCCCTGGTTGCAAGCTTGTAAACCTGTGACCTTTTGTTTTAGGAGGGAGTTTGGTAACTGTGATCTTGGTGGGAGGTGGAAAAGAACTCACCACGACTGAAGGATGTCAAGACCTCCCTCCGGCGGGCCCCCGTTGCCTGCCAGCTGTTGCCGTCTCTTCCACTGAATCAGCTCATCGTCCAGAATAATGGTCTGCTGCTTCCTCAACAGCTGCAGTGTTTTCTGATGCTTCTCTGCCAGGTCCTGCACAAACGGACAGGACACATACACAGCATCCAAACTTTTAAGTTTTTTGTTTGTGGAGTGCCTCATGGGCAATCATACAATGGCACAAACACCACACCACAAACAAAGGTCATATTGCTGCGATACTGTATATGTGTATGAAGAAAATAAAGTGTGTTTTGCCAAATCTGTCTTACCAGTCTATATTTCTGTAGTGTGTTGGCTTCTCTGGTCAACCATGCCTCCACAGTGGCTCTCTTGCTGAGAAGTGCAGGCTCCCGTAGCTGACGATCTGCAGGGGGCAGCGTGGCCAGGCTGGTCAGCTGAGCTGAGGGTGGGTTGGCAATAGTTAGAAAAACAGGGAAGAAAACAAATCTCTATATTTCAATCTGTGTGCATTCAGTGTACAGTATCCTCCCAGAGGAATACTGATTTACTCAGGAGAATAGTACAGACATCCAGAGAGGTAGACATTGAGGTCTGAATTTTTACAGCATACAACTCCAGTTGCTGTTTTTCCATGTCACTTCATTTTTTGGGTAATGGGCAATTGTTTCAACATTGCCCTCACTCATTTCCCAGACTTTAGTCATATTACACATTAATTCCTGATGCAAGTCTACTGGTCTAACCTTGTATGCGGAGGCTCTCCTGATACTGGATGATGAAGTACTCCTGGTTGTGCTGGAGCTTGCGCAGGTCATTTTCAGTGTCCTGAGTTAGCAAGCGGAGCTCCTCAAAAGCTTGGTTGATTTGTTGGTACTTCTGAGACATGCTGTCCATCATGCCACCCACCGGAGAGCTAGACTATCAGTAACAAAGTGTGATTGAGAGACAGGCACAGAGAGATGAAGATTGCAGTGGGTTAGGGAGTAGTAATAGGTAAGGCTGTTTATTTCACTGAATGATGCATGGCCTGCATATTGTCTGTCAATGGATTGTTTATGATGGTTGTTAAGAGAAATGGCTGGCCACTATTGAGTTGAAAGCTGAGATACTAAGGATATCCTCGGGGGATGGAGCAGAGAAATGAAACCAATCTGGACATGATGCATTGACCCCTGCATGTGGCAGTTGAGTGTTTTGAGTATAAAATAACCAGTGACCACAAGCAAATACTGAGGCAACACGGCAAATTAAGAAGGAAGAAGAACATTTAAAGGTCTGAATGAGTGCCTAAAGTTTCAGACTAAACAGGGTGAAATTCAATTATTTCATATATGCATTCCTCTAAATAGAAAAGGCATGTTGTGACTGAAAATCAATTTACCACAGGGGTTGCTGTGAGTCAGAGTTTTACGCACTGCCAGTTTATGGTTTTATAACTCACTGCATGTTATAAACGGTGAAATATTTCATTTTGGACTTCCCTCTACATTGCATAGTTACAGTGGAGTAATACAAAAAGATTGCTTTAACCAGTCCATTTTTAAGTACGACTGAGTAGATGTAAGTGTTCGTAAATGTGTGTTGATATCACATTTATAAAATGCAAGGGACTCTGCAGACCATCACAGGATAAATAGATGAAAAACAGAGAGTAGTTACCCAATTGCCAAATCTCTGAATCAGCCACCATTATGTAGTTTAAGCTTCTGTATGTGTACAGGCAATGAAATGAACAATGGATGGAGAAACCATGTGTTCATGCAGATGAGTGCTTGCACATACAATTTGCAGACATGTGTCCTACTTACATTCGTAGCCTCTCTGACAAGCCTCTGCTCTGTGTAAAGGATGTGTTTGATACATCGGACCAACTCCAGAGGACACCGGTCATACGTGCTCTGAAAGACAAGGAGCACATGAGCTGTGTTAAGGCCTGTTAGCCACTGACGACAGGAGCGGCTGCTGCACCCAGTGCTCACCAATTTAGCTGCATCAAAGAAGCTTGCTAAGTTCTGAAGCCAACGCTGCGGACACACTAAGACCCATTAGTTTAATGATACCCAACATGGCACACTTCATACAGAGACACAGCTCATTAGAATACACACAGTAAAGTGGTTTATGTGTTACAGTGATATTTTTTTCTACTAATGAGTTGTGTAACAAACGCTTTCAGTTTAAATAATACTGATTTTCTTGTTGTTTTCTTTGTTAAGTAAAAGGCTGAGAATGTATTATAAATTAAATTGTTTTTATTATGCTGAGGACATATCACACATTATGAGAAAAGGTAATTGCTCTTCTGAATTATTCTGAAGGAAGGTGGGGATAGAAGAAAAGTAAAATAACACATGTGCACACGTGCACTCATAGCCATTGCAAACAGCGAGGCAGCAATTTGAGAATTGCAGTTTAATTTTACATAGCCAGCACCAATTCCCATTGTTTCTCTGCCTGGTTTCAGGGAGTGTAGAAGACAAACAAAAGAACAGATCTGTGAGCAGGGAGTCCAATCATAAATAGCGGCGTTGGCTGGCTACCAAGGCCCTCACTTTGGCTGTCCTCTTGTTTTCCTTGTAGTGGACACAGCTTGTACTTACATATTGTGTGCACTGTGTGCTCTTTCTAAGAACTACAGCAAGTGAGGCATTTTAGCTGAACAGTTGTGCCTTCCAAAACACTTGCTTATGATCTTGTCCCACTGTAAACTGTTTAGATGTTTTGTTGAAAACAGCTGCAATTTGACCTTGTGGACACTACTTCGCAGTTGTCTCTGATTTATTTTATTGCTTTGAATAGTAGGACAAGTACTTTTCCTATATTTTTTAGTAAAACCATTACAAAGACATTTTCACAACAAAGAAATATGTCAGAATTGTGCCAGTACCTAGAAGACTCTCATCTCGTACATACTACTCCTGTGTTTTCCAACTTTGGCCCTACTCATTTCTATTCATATCCTCTCTCCTACTGCATACAAGACCAGGACAAGTTCCCCTTTGTTTAGTTTGCTGTTCTTTGGGAGCTAAGCCAGTACCAGTACTGCGAGAATATGATTCTGGTAATCCGGAATTGGTCCGGCAGATCTTTGCAGGAGCATTATCAATTCCCAACTGAGGGGCTGCAAACCAACTTTCCACCACAAAAAAATATGTGGCTGGGGAAGTTGGTCTGGCTTTCAGGCTAGGAAATACTGTTCTAAAATAAAATAAAATAAAAAATAAAAAAATAAAAATACTCACCTTAAGCTGGCTAGCGTAGTGTCCCAATTTGATTTTAAGTAGGAAGCCATCCTCTCCGACCTGGTGTTCAGCCTTGTTCTGCAGCTCCTGTATCAGGTTGTCCAGCAGACGTTTGGCCTTGAACTCCTCTTGTGGGTTCTCCAGGTCTATGGCATCCCTAATAACACATATACACAAATGCCTGAATGCAAGACACATATAAGAAATGTAGAGCTAAAAAGGGAACTGTCTAAATATGTTCTCACGGATAAACATACACCATGACAACATTTGATCAAGCAAACATGTGGGCATAACCGTAGACACACTCTCTCGAGTATCATTGGACCAAAGTTTCATTATTCAGGAATTCAAAAAAATCTGCTACAGCGACATTATAATAATCTGGTTTATTCTTGTGTTATGAGACTTTTTTAGCATCTCTTATGATGGGTTCTAAAGAGTTTGTTCACCCACATTAATTTTAAGCATTACTGTTAAGTAAGTTAGCAACACTTTCATTTGTGCTGTAAAGAAAACTCACCAGAGCTGACTCTCTATCCACTGGGACAGATAATGTCGCACCTCAATAGGGAAGTGCTGACCGTACAGCGACTGCATCTGGTGCAGAGCATCTCCCTGAAGCTGCTGGGCCTGGATCCACACTGCCATCTTCAACACCCTGAATCTGAGACAGAGGTTTGTTATCGATTAGACAGATAATGAAAAGAGTAAATAACGGGATGTTAAGTGATGAGAAAAAGAGATCATTTAAGGTTGCATCACATCAAGTCATTTCGAAAACTTTCACTTTCAGTTGACAGTTTGCCCCTCCCTGAACAATGATAGCTGAAATAAGTTTGGCCAAGACGTAGACAATCTTTCTGGCTTTGGATTTGTTCAGATGTTGAAGAGATGTGCAGTAAGAGAAATACACACTCTAAACTAAACTGCTTTTTTTTAGAGTTTCTCCAACAAATACAAGAGGATCAGGCTTTTTGTCTGATTTGGTTTTCAAGGCAGATTAAAAAAAAGCCAGAAGTTTGAGTTTTTAAATATGGGATTAACAGCTGCAGTCGTAAATATACTGGAGAAGACATATATCTGAGTGTAATTTTTTTTTTGAGTGACGTTTCAGCGGCGTAGCTCAGGATCTTAAGAATAAAGTTTGGTTATGAAAATATATACTGGGGAAAATGGGCTAATATTAATTAATAAAGAACAGAACCAAATTCTCTGACCTACCACAATAATCTTACACATTGGGGAATTTGTGAAACTAAATAAATTTACAGTTCACAGGTGTTTCCGTATTCCTTCTTTGACTGCAGCCCTCAGTCTCTCATGTCTCTTTACTTTGAATGTGTTGATGGCTTATAGAGTTCCTCTGTGGAGCCAACAGCTCCACACTGAGCGTTAAGTCTTGGTTCAGAGGGCTTTGTGTCGACTTGTTTCCAGTCAACACACCCACTCACCCTTCTCAAAAGTGGCACAGTCACTGTCAGTAAAAGACTGAGCGATATGAGTACGCGGGAAGTTTGTGGCGTAAGTGCGTGAGTGTTTGCGTATGTGCATGTGTGTATTTGTAGGTGCTTGTGGTGTCAGTGGTTCAGTTTGACAGTGTGTGCATCTTTATGTGTTTTGGTATAATGACACAAACAGACCCAGACATAACATCTTTACATAGAACAATAATGCAGAAAGGGAAGTTCATCCGCTGTATCACTCCTTTCTGTCTAACCTTTCTCTTTCTCTTTTCGTTCCTCGCCAGCTCATTTCCTTAATCGTGCATCTAGTTTATAATATCCACAAGACTCACCAGACATTTTCCATGCTGGTGTTGCTGGAGATGGATTTGATTTTTACAATTTTCTTCTCCAAGAACGTAAACTGGCCAATAATTATACTGTGAAGAATTTGAGAGTGTGCACTTGGCCATTGGTATTACATCCAAAGCAGGAAGCCACATCCCTGCACAAAGAGAAACTGCCTCACATTGCAGGTTGCCCCATGACTTACACAAGCAACCATCAGTCATCTGCCTAATGAGCAATGACTCTGATGTATAATAAATCAATCTGAATAAAACCTTCTTCCAGTATGATGACCAGGAGAGTATGTCCATATGTCAAGGTCATGTCACAAATCACCCCTCAAAGCTGGACCAGAGTGTTAACCTACTATATATGGAGCTATGTAAAATGAGCTGATTAACATAATTCCACTTCTATGCATCTGTAGACACTAGTCTTGGCATCTCACCTTTCCATGGAGCAAAACCTTAAATCCTGGGTGATGGTTTCAGCAAATAAATCACACCACTTGGCAGGTGAGGTTGATTTTAAGGGATTTGTATTTTTTTGTAATACTTTATCTGGCTTTTATTGGCTAAAAGGTACAATAATCTGATTCATATTATGTTAAGGAGAAGAGAAGAAAAAACATTATTATGTTTAATTTTATGTATCTTTTTGTATTGTTAGGATATAATTTCTTCATGGCTTTAAATCAGGAATTTGTAATGTTTTTATTCAAATAATGTGTCATCTGTACCCCCTACTACAGTGCACCAATATAAAACAAAACTAATACAAAGTTGGTACGTTTTGGTTGGTACAGTTTTATCAGATCAGTTAATATGTTTACAGCTGACCGGCTGATATTCTGCAACCTGCAACAATGAGGTGAAACTTCTCATGCTACATGCTCTACTATTTGCGCTGTACTTTTAATGTGAAGATTATTTTCAGATTGCATTTATGAAAGAAAACTTCACACAGTGTAATCACGCAATATTTTCAAAAGTCAATTAAGAGCTTTTCAAATTAGTAATCTACACAACTGATCTGTGAAAGAATCAGCAGCGAGCATCAGCACTCAGCTATCAGCTGATTGGAGGATGAAATGAACAGGAAGAGCACAAACCTTTTCTACCTCCTCCCTCTGTGACACTCATTGTGGGTGTATGACTTTGTTTCTGCAGCATCCTGTATTACACAGATATGCAAAAAGCCCACAGAGAACCTGCTGGGAGCTGAAGCTAAAAACAGTATTTGTTGTGCTGCCATAAGACAAAGACAAACTGTCTTTTGCCTGTCTCCTTAACAGCTCTTTAAGGTGGGAGCTCCAGGCACTTGTCCACCATTAACACATTAAGTCTTAACTCCAAGAGGAAACTTAGATGCTCCCCAGCAGTTTAACTTTCACTCTGACATCTGTGCAGCATCTATGCCCAAGGATAAACCTGAAATATTACAGTACAGTAAAAAGTAACAGATCAGTCTTTTTCCTTTGTGTATAAGAAACTCTAAACACTGTAGCATATTACGCCTTCTATCTTCTATCACTAACCTCAACTCTGACTTAAACAAAATTCACCTTACCTTCAGTTCTGTGTTACCATGTAACAGCAGGAAACTCTAAAAAGGAGCACCACAAACCTGAGACAGACAGACAGAGAGAGAGAGAGAGAGAGAGAGAGAGAGAGAGAGAGAGAGAGAGCGAGAGAGAGAGAGAGAGAGAGAGAGAGAGAGAGAGAGAGAGACCAAAAGAGGAAGTGAGTCAACCTTGGGTGATTCTGAGGAAGCTATCTTTTTTCATAAGGACTGAAGCATTACCAAAAAGCATGAGGGGTTGACAGAAGGGTGAAACAGAAAGTCCACTGAAGAGATTTATCTTTACCCCTGTTATCTTGGACATAATAATAACATAATGATTTATCTGTACTTTTGGAAAATGGACAATTTCTTCCCAGTGCTGAGGAAGTACACAGGCAAAGCTCTTTAAGTGATATGTAGGGATTTATAAGCTGCTGCAATTAAAAAGACATTTGTGGGCAAACAGAAATAACCCACAAAGATGTTAAAAATGTGTGAAATCTGTTTTAACTGAATGAAAAGAAAGATTATAAACAAGACTGATTAAAAAATACGTGAAAATTAAGGTTTACAACTTTGTTGCTATAAGAATAAGAATAAGAATAAGAAAAACCTTTATTAGTCCCGCAATAGGGAAATTGCAGTTCACAACAGCTTACAGAAAATGCAGAATAAAAAAATAGCAAGAGCAAAAAGAGTAGCTATACAAGATGAATAGTGAGAGTATAGTGTGAGAAGGCCTCGGGCCATCAAAATATAGTGTAGATCATTCCATACATAGCTGCAGAACTGAGGTTTAGCAACAAGACTCTACAGAATATAATGCTTGAGTCTGTCTCACTTCCTCTCCAGATATTGATTCCAAAGGACAGGACTTTGATGCAAGATGGCCTTGAACTTAGTGAGCACCGTGTTGTTACAACCAAGAAGAGCAGACATATGCTACAAAAGGTAACTTTGTCATTTCTGCTGAAAAGGCTAAAGCCTTTCAGAGTTCATGCTTAAAAATATACACTAATGTGTCAAGTAGTTTGACAAATTTGACACATTTTCTTAGTTTCTACTACTAACTTATCTACCCATGCTTGCTTTTCAGAAGATAACTGTCAGGTCAAGAGGCTGAAATGTGTCAGGGTGCCGGCATTAAACTACTAAAGTACAGCCTGCCAGAAGGCTACACCTGTCATTCTACAAGACACATCAGCAGAGACTGTTCGGGTTATCGTGACTGAGACAGTTCTCATTCCTGGCTGAACCATAAAGGGGCAGAACATCCGAAAGCCACATGCTGGCGGAAATCTCCAGACAAATATGTGAGCTGTCTTCCCTGGCTCATTTCTTCTTAGCTTCTTTGTACGCCTGCTTGTTTAACTATTCCACCACCTGAAAAGTCCATTCCAGTTGAAGCAGATGGGCTAAAAGTTCAACAGATCAACAATTTAACCTAAAAGCTGTGTCTAGAATTTGTCGAGACCCATTGCATAGAGGAAAGGTTCTCCTCTCCAGAATGTCTGCATGCTCTGCTTACACTGTGCATGTACTCACCTACACTGGAGCCCACATTAACCCTCCACCTCATCTAAAAATACTGGCCTGCCTAGTAAATAAATAAATGGAAGACAAAAAATTTGTTGTGGGACAAATCTCACTTTGATTTCCTTGAATAGTGAATGATGCATCATCTGTAGATGAGAGTTTACCTCATAAAGTACCTAAAATAACAACACAAATAATCAAATACCACTACGAGACAATATGGCAGCATCATACTCACTGGAGAAGTATACGGAAGCAATTATTACATATGTTGATTGCAGGCCCCACATTTATGTTCACTAATGTGTTTCTCTTCCCATAACAGTTTCTATAAATCAGTGTTGGCTCCATTTTCTGGAAACGGAGTGGTGCTAATTAAGAGGAAAAGCCTTCTGAATCTACACAGGAGGTTATTATCGCAGCTGGATGACTCACTCCAACATCTTCAGACTGTCTATGAAAACAATAGGCAAAATAATATAATCACAAATGCATTTCTGAAAGTTGCTTCGAAAACAGTCAGGAAGCCATTCCAGATCTTAGTTTATGTGTTCCTGCTATTTTGTCCACTCCTTATATTTATGGGCATATGGAAGCACACACACACACACACACACACAAAAAACTGCCTGACTTTTACTTTGGCTCATCCTTCAAAGATCATCAGTTGTCTTTTATCTTTACTGCCATTCTTTTCCAAAAGATTGAGAACATCCTTGGCTATGTCTCTAAAGCCATTCTTACACTCACACATACTTTATGTTGCCCCATTTGAATTTACTGCAATCTGCAATGCCAGTAGATTATCACTTTCTCTCTCTCCCCTTCTTTCTCTTTCTCTCGCTCACTTTCTCTCTGCACACACATACACCAAACGCCGCAGCTAAACCAATTCAACACCATGGTAACACCAGGCACTCGTTTCGTTCAACTGATGAATTGCCAGTTAAATTAATGAATCCATTTTGCCTTCCAGTGTTTTTCTGCTTTCAGATACACACAGTTGGACCAAAAGTCAAAGTAAAATCAGTCTCCTTCAAAAAGCACTGGCACAGATGCAAAGAACAACTACGCTGGTTTTCTTTTTCACCCACTGTGCAGAATTGTGGCATATTTATGAGCTAAGCATGGCTAGATGAGAAAGGAGAAGTTCCAGCTAGCATTGCACAACTCTTAGAAACAATCAAATCAAACCCCTATCCTGAACCAGCTGTACAGGGTTCTCCGTACTGGCCAACAGAGGAAAAAGACAAACAAGGTCTGCTTCATTTGCACTTCCTCTGATTACTGGGGGATTTAAACCCTTCAACACATGTTGCTTCAAATGTATGTTAGCCTGTAAGTGTGACTGTTTGTAGACTGAGTCAAAAACAAAAACATTTCTGGGGCAGACTGAATATGAATCAAAGGAAAGCTTTCCTATGGGCTAGTAAAAGCTATCTTTAGGAGAAGTCAACAAAAAGAAATGAAATTGCTGCTGTGCTAAAGATAAAACTTTATCTGCATCAAAATAGGTTCTGTGTGCATGTGTGTGTGTGAAGAGAGACCAAATAACCTAAATAACAGACATCTTCCTCTTCTGACTGACATGTTCCTAAGAACCTCACTTCTGAGCCCGTGTTCACTGGATTACAACTTGAACCAACATGAACAACAAAACAATCCCTCTAGCACCGGCCCTTAATTGTCATCTTTGCGGTGCTCTGTCAGCATGCCTCCATCATAGGCAACGATAATTTATTTTGACACCCAGCTGAGAGGGTTCGGGGGTCTCAGAATATGCTGGCATGTTCATTTAGCTGGCTCTGATATTGTAATTAAACACAATCTTGTGTCACCCACTCTTTCCTCTGAGGAAAAACTACCATTGATCAACGTAAGCACTTCCTGTTAGGAAACTAAAGTGCCGCCCACCATCCAAAGCAATCTTACCCCGTGAACACAGAACAGCAGAAAGGGCACACACATACAGCGTGTCATATGATGCTGCAGGTAGTTTAAGTGTGTTTTTAATAGACCAGCTAGTGTTTTTGTATGATTAACAATGCTGAACACTATTTGCTAAGCACACCAAGGTCCTTCAAACTGATGCATTTTCCCACACCCCCAAGGCCACTCGGGCTGTTTTAATGTCATGATAAAATGGGAGTGTGAGATTGCAGTGATTTAAAAATAATAAATAAAATGTATTATTAGTTTGAAAAAAAAAGGGCATATCTGCATTTTAGAACTGAAAATATAGTTTTAAAGCACACTCATATATCTTCACAAACTAAAATATATGAATAAATATATAAAGAAGTGTAAACACAGGTTTTAATCCTGTGTTCTGAATGATGGTAAGGCTTCTACATTGAACATTGTTATCTTAGAATGAAATCACTCGAAAAATGTCATCTACCTCATAATACTCTATGTCCAGACAGAAACTGTGTCGGTCAAATCTTATACCTGCAATCTTTATACTGTTTCCACCAGTTTATTCAAATTTGCTGTAACCATTTAGCAGAGGAAGTTTTAACAATAAGTAATCACACCCTGTTCACAGGCACCTTTTCTGCAGCTTTCATAATAAACCACTATAATTAAGTCACTGCGGGACAGGACATGGATTGTTTTGTTATCACTAACTACAGAACATTTTCCAAACCTGCATCTTTTCAGGGCTCTTTGCTTTTGCACTACAGAAAAGTTGTACTGAATAGTCTCAGCTTGAACACTTGAACACAAGTCAGACTTGAATACAGGTTTGTCAATCTGGCATAGTTATTTAGTGGTTCAGGTCTTAGTTAATTGGGCAACAGGTCTTTGTGGGCCCTCAAATTAAATAGACGTGAAATGTGGTGTCCCTCAGGTCAAAAAACCTTGACCCTGACATAAATTTTAAATGTGTCATTTTATCATTAAAAAATAAAGCAATTTCTGTTCCTGCAAGCAATTTTGTTAATTGTGTTGCTGAGCCAAATAAAATGTAAAAAGAGTAAAAAGATTTTGCTAATTATCACGGCAACTAGCACAGATTTATGTTAAAGGTATGTAAAACAGAAGATTGAAAACATTAAATGCATACCTGACTTAAAACCCTGCCCTCGGGGAAAGGGCTAAACAGTAGAATGACAAACAAATGTAGCTAACTATCTATTATACGTTATTTGTCTAGGTAAATCAAAGAGCCCCAAAATAAACAACTGGCTCCACTGTCTGCCCTCTCCCTTGTCTCACATCTACTCTATACCTTCATGCTTCTTTATCCTCCTCCTCCTGTCTTTCCCACAGTCCAGCTGCTTCATGAGAGAGGCTATGCATTATCACACCCACCCTGAGCCAGCATGTATAAATAACATCACCAAGTAAAACTGCAGAGGGTAAAATTAAGCCCATAACTTACTTCGAGTCTTATGTCCAGCACACAGGATTGCATCTGTTTCCACAGCAACTGTGGCCCATTTGGGGATATTTTTAAAAACCGACACAATGCACCTTTAAAGTCTAGTCAAACGTCTAATTTGCAGGTACAAAACATGTTAGTAATCTTTAGAGTAGCAAGAATGTGAAAAGAACAATGTTGGTGAATAGTTCAGTACTGCCGCTTATCCAAAGACGAGGGAGGGTGGTATAAGAGCAGAGTAGGAACATGGATTTCTTAAACAGCCAGAGCTTGAAATGTTGGAGTGCATCACAGCAGTCAGGATGAAACCTATTGTCCCAGCCAGGCCAAATATCCTCATTACATCATCATCGCAAATCTGGCCAACTGCTATCCTCAATGCAAACACTATAGGCCGGTCAAAGAGCATCTTGTCAACTCATCAACTTTCTGAGCAGACACAAGGCAAAAATACAATCACTGCTGTGAATCATTTACAGACCACCTGAATTACAGATTTATGTTAACTTCCAGACAGATTTGGTGAGTTAAGGCATACTGTATGCTCACAACCGATTCCACTTCAATAAAAATTTCAGTGAAATCAGCAAAAACATTAGTCTCTCAAACTGAACACACATAAAGGTATGAGTCTTTATTCACCTCCAAATCAGCCTGATCTATGTAAAACATTGGAGGACAAACAGAAGGACAAAATACCAGAAAAAAATGTTTCAAACAAACAATGTTAAATAAATGTGACGGTTAATTCAAGCTGAACACATAAAGTCAAAGAATTACAGAAGACATGGACGACTTGTTGTCACAGAAGAGCACATGACAAACTAATGCGCCAGAAGCTCAAAGGGAGGGACAGACGACTACAAGAAGGCCTTTGTACTGTCCAGTGTGCCCTGAGGTCCTGTTGCTATGCTTCAACCCACATCCCATCACGCTGTCAACATGAGGAAGATCACTCATTAGGTCAATAATGCTCTTGTGTGTGACTGCACATGTATTCTTTCTTGTCAGGTGGTGACACATGGCTCATCTGTTGTCTCACATTTGAAAGTGGTAAAACTTTAATTTAATATGCCTCACAAAACTAAATTAACACTGAAAAAAAGAATGTGCTTGTTTGTTAAATCACACTATGAGCTGACCATCTTTGCCCTCTAGGCCTTTCCTATCCTATTCCTTTCCTTTTCCTACCATGCCATTTTTTTTCTTATTTATCCATGAGACTATAGCTGTCATCTTCACATACTCACCTCAGAAAGATGAGCTCATTTTTGAGCTGTCACTGACATTGAAGCCCATACTGTGCTGAATGAGTCAAAATACAAACCAGACAGAAGCTGCTAAGAGGTGAGCTGTATGTTTTCAATGTCTGTCTGGGTGTGTGGTCATATTAGTTATCCTGCTCTTCATTTTCTCAATAGTGAGATTGACGAATTATTTAATTACTGTCCTCCTACAACAGTTCAACACTATTATTTAACAGATGTTGACCCGTGCAGTTCTCTCTTGGGGATTCCAAGAAATGTAGAATACATACAAATCAATTTGTGACTTTTGTAAATGTGTATTTAATATAATGCAATTGCAGCTGGTTAAGGACTGAAGTTAAATAAAACAAATCTAAACTGAAGTTGAATCAAAAAAGAAAAATCTAACTGAAGGCAAACTGGTGTACTAAATGTAAATTAGAACACACACACACACATTACAAAAAACTGCTTAAGTCCATTGACTAGATTCATGGAAGTGAGACAAGTTAAGAGCGGGTATGTTTTCATTCAAACAGACATTAAATGCTTGAGGCAAACACGAAAAACTTGTGTGTCTTCAATCCTAGAGGAATAATGGGCACAGCCAGTAGCATGGATAAATGAAGACTAACCAAACAGATGCTAGCAGCAGCAACATAATTTCTTCAAAGGTTCAAATACAGTACTTTGGTACTAAGGTGAATTTTTGCTTTGTATATTGTGCTCTTAGAACCTCAAATGCACGCAGACACAATTGAGACTATCACACTAAATCTAATTGTGAAATTGTGCCCCCAGGTAGCCAGTTACCCACAGTGCTGCAGCGCAGGCCTGAGGATCTTCTGTCTGCTGTCTGTGATGATGAGCCACTACAAATAAAAAGGAGAGGATGATCTCTACAGGCATTATATATCACACAGTTTTTTTCCACACAGTTGATCAATGCCCTGTGGGAAGTATACTCGAGATATTGTCAACACTGTGCAGACAGAGTCAAGCTATCAGAAACATTTCTCTTTGAGTGTGCCATGTCGGACACAGTGGATCCCTCTTAGACAACACCAACCCACAATTGTGAAACAGGAAGTACAATTTTGATCTGGAATCGGGGATTTAAGGGGCTGCTGCTTCAAGTTTAAAGCAATTATCTAAGGCTGTACTTGTGTTACATTTTGGCAGACTGCTCATTATTTTGACTATATTTTACTAACATGGCAATTTGCAGGTCCTGTATCTTTTTTTATTTGAATGGGTCTTTATTTGCAGTGGACAAGCTGATGACATCCCCTGGAAGTTTAAGTGATTCAGAATCTAAAAGTGCATGTCTCATGTCTGTGCATGCTTCCTAGTACAAACACTTATTCTCTAAAGGGACTAGATATTAATAAATATAACAGGAAAGGTGACACCACAGTCATGAAAATAGATTATCACAGACAGTTCTATAGCTGTAGTTGAAATCATAACCTATTAAAGCGTATTAATTTTATCTATTAGCAATTTCATATGGGCCTATAGTTTTCTTCTTCATTTTTGTGTGCAGACAAGTGCTGACTATTTTAAGTGTGCATAAGGTCATCTGCTGAGAATTAAGAAGGCGTCATACTGTAGACATTGTCTGAAAAGACATTTCATCTGTATAATTTATACACAAATATTTTAAACTACACTTGACTTGGTTTTGAAATTAACAGCAATAGTGACATCAAAGGAAACATCTTTCTAATGTTCTGGTGTCTGATGGACACATCAACCACCAGAACAATGAAAAACAGCCCCATATGGGTGTGAGACTGTCTTCCACTGTAAGAGGAATGTTGTGACACAGGTCCACTGTCAATAGGCCATTGCTAATGGGTTCTACAGTATGTGGATGCTGTGATATGTTTTTTATTTTTATTTTAGCATGGTTGTGCCTTCATCTGGTCATGTTCATCACAGTTTGCAAATGGTGATTGATATTCCAACAATTTGGCACCAGACAAGCATGAGGTGACTATGTATAGAATACACAGACGGAGGAGGGACTGGAAGTGAAGATGCTCATGTTCAGCTGCCAAGAAGATAAAGATTTCCAGCTGTCCCATTTACAGTAGACCTACTGTAGCACTTGTGCTTTGTAACTCGGCTTCTCTGATGAACCACCACACATGAGATATCTGCTATTTCTGTGTTAGTGGCTTGAGCTGCGATCAAGCAGAGCAGCCTGCAAACTGACTGATGAAGCACTAGTCAGTATGAAGTAGAATCAATCATGGAGTCATAATATACTGCAGGTGACAGCACCCTGATGGACTGCACTATAAAGTCTGGAAAATGAAGCTGTGTGCCATTGGCCTGCCTTATATAGACAAGCAGGCTGCCGCATAGCTGACTGTGATATAATTTTACAACAACACATGTCGTAAATTAAGCTTTTTAGCATTTGTTTGTTCTTTTGTCCATCTTTATGCAGAAGTACATTTGCCGAATATTATTTTCTCAACAATGAAGGCTTACTTTATTACGGATGTCTTGTGGCCATGTTGATTTGACTATTTACAGATGGTATGGTAGAGAATAGCTGCAATATCTTTTCAGTCTATTGTGATTAGTTCAAGTTTACTATGAGCCTTTTTTCAAACTCACAATCAGTGTAGTGAAACTCAGAATGTCCTTATATGTTTACAAAACCAACATGGTACTACAAACCCATAACTGGAACGCAAAGTAAACAGTATATATGTATGGCTGCATTGTAAGTATTCCTAATTAAGAAAACAACAAAACGCTTTAAAATGCATGAAGCAGGGTGTCTCATTCAGCACTTCACAAGGAGGTAATGAATGTGTCCTGCCATTTCAACCGCTGCACTGCTCTCGAACAGTATGATCTCACTGCGCTCAACTGCCCTGCTAGCTTCTGAATCCCCTGGTCCAAACCCCTTCCATGCAGAACTTGTCCAGCCAAAGTTCTGCACTGTTCCCTCGGTTCACACATTCAACCATCTGGACAGACGCCCGGGAGCAAGTCACGGCTGAGAAGGGCTGCCACTCACACATACATGTGAAAAGAATGTGCAGTTTTGACATACATACAGTGTGACACCTCTGATAAACCTCCTGTTAGTTAATTGCAGCACAACCTTCATTTTGTAAAATGAGTGCACTGAACAGATCTGCCAAAATAAACAATGCACAGAGATATAAAGCTGATCAATTTGGAATGCACTTTTTCATGTGATGAATGATGCAATTCAACAAATTGCATCAGTGCAATTCCATCCATGTTTATTAAATGCAAAGTTCACTGCAGTGCAGGATTTTGCTATGCCTGCAAAGGTATCAATATACAGTAAACACAACAAAAAGCAAACAGCTTGTGTGCATTTGTTTACCATTAAGCAACAGATGTAGGTACAGAGAAAACTGATGGCATATGCTAACAGCTGGGTTATGCTGTGATCTCACTTCTTTCTCCACTGCGGTCATGCTACAGTTAAATTACTTCTGACGATTACACGTATAAACTACTTGCCTGACATAGCTAGACTCAGTTCTTATCAGAATTTGATTCTGGTAACTCTCCATGTGGATTTCATTATGGGGCATGTTTGAACTGATACAGAGAAAAGTAGCTTTACATGCAACTGGATAGTCGTACAACCAAACAGAGCTGTTGTGTTGCAAACAAAGTCAACTCCACAGCAACTACGTCACTATTGCTCTTCTGTCAATCACCGCATAAAGCCCACCCAAATTATTTGATCGGCCCGCAAAATCTTTGCTAGAGCACAATCAGTTCCCAACGAGGGGGTTCCAGACAAACTTTCCGCTTTATGCGTCCTTTTAATGATGGCGGTGTTCTTAAACCATCAGTGCTCTGCTCATTCTTTAGCTGCATGCCAGCCAACCTCTCCTCTGGAAGCTATGCCACTGCTGCTTCCAGCATTTCAAAAGACCCAGCTCCAAACCAGGATCCACCTGCACTAATTAGTTTCACTCCCCAATATATGATGAGTTGAGGTTGTGTTTCCTGGTGGACAGTGATGAGCTCTGAGCCTATGGCCCGACATTAATCCTGTACAATTATAAATTTATATAACAATTTGTTACATGTGATCTTGGTGAATGAATATGTACAGTATGCATATAATAAGATAAAACATGCAAGACTTATCACACAATGAACCAGATGTTAACCTAGCATTTCAGAGTAAGAAATTCATTCTTCTGCATTTGTCTTATCTCTCTCTGCCTTGTCTACAACACACAGATCATAGTTTCTCTCTTCTGGATGTTGTAGGCCTATGTCACATTTCTGCATTTGCATAGAGTGACGTCTCTTCGAGTATTTCTTTATATGTGTCTACATATAGCCTACTGTGTGTGTGCGGTATATGTGTGCATGAATATGTGTTGGTTTAAACTACAGAGAGCCAGTGGACGACATTATATAATCTCAGACCCAGAGGGAGTGTTAAATGTGGACATAGCCTAAAGTAAGGGGCAGCAGGAATGCCAACTTGTTGGAGAGAGGACAGTTTTGGAACAGAAGCCTGCAGCCAGAAAACCACTGAGCAAAGAGAGACAGCAGGGGCAACCAGGAAGCCACTTGTCAGTGTACAGCACTCTGCTATATTGAGACATCAGGGCAAAGTTAGCTCACTTAGCAACTTGTAAAAAACACACACCAGTTAAACCAGTTATCTTTTACATTCACTTAGCAACTTCCTTTTGCTATTAGAAGATTTAACTTTTATGTAAATATATAAAAATAATAGTTATTAATCTTTGTATTACAAATGAAACTGCCCATTGTAAACATCTATTGCTTCACGAGGAGAGAAAGGCACAATTCCTTCTAGGACTTTAGCTGATTATTATCCTTCATTTTTTCTTTATTGATAGTCTATTAAACAACAGAAAACACAGAAAAAGAGCATCAGCAAATGTCTTGTTTTGTCCAAAACCAAGACATTTGTTGTTTTTTTCTTGCTTTTTTTTTTTTTTTTTTTACTATAAACTAGACCACAAAACGCAAATTCTCATCCTTACTTAAGGAAAGTAAAGTTAAGAAAAAAGTAAAATAACCATTAATTGGTCAGTTTCTAGTCGATTCATTAACCAGTGGTTGCAGCTCTAATTTTAATCTTTTCAAGTATTTCACACAGTGGGCTTAATCACAAAAACGAGGAAGACAAGAATAATTTTACACTACTAATGTTTACATCTTGGCCGGACGTTTTCACAAACTGCCACGATCCTCTTTTCGGTGGAAACATTATCATGAAAGCATGTAAAAAATAAAAACTGAACCCATGAATGCACCTCTCACTTGGCAGCCACTAGTCTTCATATTCAATTCTGAAACTTAAACGAGCTCTACTGTCCACTTTTTATAGTAAATTCAATTTAAAAAATAAAAAACACTGATTCATCTTCCACACATCTGTTGAGCTCATTCCATTTCAAAGAAAAATCTTGCTTCTTCTTTGCTTAAATTCATTTTCTTCAATTGTGAGCTCACAGAGCTAAGTGGGCATTTCACAACCATAATTTGTTATCCATTGCTGTATAATAAATAACCAGCAGAAAAGCTCTTTTGTCTGAACAAACTATGGGATGACAACATGCAGGGAGCAGAAGGCTTTATGCTCAGTGTTAAGAAAGAACCCCCCTTTCTAAAATAATCACCTAGCAAGAAGCTTAACCTACATACGGAATGAATTGGAAACAAAGAACATTGAGCAGATCCCGCTGAATAAGTTCAGTCGTCCATGTGTTAGCCGAAGGCATTTAGGGTCATTTTCATAACATCCCGTCCCCTTGAATTCTTAATCAAACACATGCTCTAATTTACTAAAACAAACCTGTGCTATCATAATGGTTTTTAATGCCAACTGCTGTGTCATTTTCACAGACATACAGTGTGACTGGATGTTTGCATCCTGCATTCTGTCTCATAGGTATATAATAACAAAGGTCAACCAGTCCATGCATTTTTACTGGTATAATGTCCATTATTATTATTTTATTAAACAATATTAGATCAGCAAGTCAGTGTAGTTTTTCGCTACCAGTGTAGTGGAAATCCCTATCTTCTACACAACAGTCTGCAAATAAATGTTCATCATCTGTGGGGAATGCTTCTAATTTTGATTAATTTGGCATGATATTAATTTGATCTACATAATCAGCACAGGAAGACAAAACAGAAATCCTCAGCAATACAATTTGTGCTAGGTCACAATTGTGTATCTCTGATTGGACTTAAATAGTTTTCCTCAGCTGGTGGAGCAGAGTAAAGCATTAGCACTAAAACTACTGCCACAGAGGCCCCCATGACACCACTTGTTTTTCCAGGCGTACAAACAGGGGTTCCAGAAAAGAGGCCAGAGCCAAGTTACCACCTTCAACACACACACAGAACCTACTTTATCATATTCCCAATATTACAGACAGATAGTATTGGTTTGGTGTGAATCATGTCCAGTGATAACAGTAAGATATACAGATCAACATTTCGAAAAACAGAATGCAAGACGTAAATTGTATATAGACATTTATATACAATTTATGCATGCTTAAGTGGAAGTGGAAATTTCTTCACTTTAGAAACCTTTTGTTAAACTCCAAAACTAGGGAATGATTTCTAATGTCTAATTTTCAGGTGACAACCGTATTGTTTTTGAAAGGAACAAATTATTTTGTTGACTAGCCTAAAGAGAATTAATAATGAAATAAAATAAAACAAAAATAAACATAAATTTATATGGATACTCTCAAAATCTGCTCATCTGTCTGCCAGGGTGTTTTCAAACTATACAAGATCAATCTAAACTTTTTCTCTGAGGAAAACAATATATTTGATTATCCTTGCTACAAATGCGGGCACAGTATGTTAAGCCTAGAATTCAACCCTACTATTAGTGACATGCTGCAGCAAACTGGGGGGGTATAGGGGGTTCTGTGGGAGGGGATGATGGGCTGTGACATGAGGTGATGAGACCCCACATGGGGCTGTTGTTTACATATTTCTGTGGAAGGACAAATGAGAAGGCCCAACCATAAACCCCCTGGATTTCCAGTATGCTGAGAGTGGATTTACAGAAGCTACTGTCTGGTCGTAAAAGGCAGGAGGAAATTAAACTCTAAGGCAAACCTAAAATGGAAAAATACATTTTATCATCACTGGGCATACTTGAAAGTAAGAATGCGTGTTGATGGGTGGTACTTGAAAATTCCCATTCTAAATTGATTACATACAGCATATATGTGTAATTCAAGTGCATTTTATTTGGAAATTACCTATATGTTTTTAGACGTTCTTCTAAACCAAGCCAGGTTTCAGAAATGTCCTTTACAAAACAAAATGCTCCTATGGGATTAAAGTGGCTGCAATGTGCCAACTCCTAATGCGTCATGCCAACTCATAACAATATCCCGGAATGTCACAAGGTAGCTTATTGTCACATTATAGTCGCACGTTTAAATATTCCCGAGGACACTCTGAACTGTCAGGCGTATCTGTTTAAGGAACTCAGTATTTGCAACTTTTCCTATAAAAGCAGCATACTTCCTTAGCATGAGAAAACATGCTAAAGAAGTATGCTTTCTTTAAGCTTATTGACAAAGCTTCAAAGGAGTGGGCTGGGAGAGACAGAGAAAGAAAGAGCTAAGGGCAGATTTCAGAACAAGACTATCCCCACCCTGTTGTGGAGCTAATAAAAACACACTGCTCAAACACACAGCTGCAAACATAAGTCTAAACTGACCAACTGTTAGTAACAAAGAGTCTCTGCCCTGTAGATAGATGTATGGTAAGAAGATTTTGCTGCATACCCCTGGCTGGTGTGATCTTAGCCTTCCTGCTGTGTGGCAAGCCAGGATGAGACGATTATGCGCTGCATGAGATCGCATCCATGAGGCGGATGATCTGATTCAGGAAGTCAAATCAATGCTTTCCATCAGCTGGAAAAAAACAATGTGCAACTAAATTGGTTTACTAGAGTCAATCACTTTTGCATTTCTTTGCGATTACATTAGTTTTACTGACAAACCCAAAATGAATATTTTCAAAATCAAATTAAATTAATTTGTTCTCAAATATCATGGCAATATATATCCTTTACAAAGGACTCATGCTCTTATCCACTTCCTCTTACAGTCATGCAGACTCAGCCTTCCACAGTGGTGCTCCGCGTCACATCATGTTGCAAGAATCAGGGAGAGGGTTTGTGTGCATACAGTCTGCGTGGCGGGTGGAGGGTGGGTGGTAAGGCAAATATGGGTTATGTATTGTTTCAACATCTTGAAACTAGTCTAACAACATCAGTGACTGGCAGAATCTGAATGAAAAGCGCTCTTGTCATATATGAACAGAATTCATCCGTCTGTAGGTTTTTACTGAATATCTATTTCAACTTAACATTGCTGGTTTTCGAAGTTTCTTCTGTTTCACCCTTCCTTTCCCTCTTTCCTCCATCAGTGCCCCTGTAAACACCAATGCAGGCACTTTGATCTTCCCAGCTTGTCATGTGTCAGAGGTCAGATAGCTGCATTTTCTCACACAGTCAGTATCTAACCCAGTCACCAGAGCCCTGGACCCATCCCCCACTGCACTGTTGCTCCCCTTACCATGTCTCCCCGCCCTTCATGGCAAGCTCAGTGCTGTCAGTAAAGGTCAACTCCACCTTTACCCCACTGAGGACTTTGCCCCACAGTAACAACAGCACCAGCACCACATCACGACAGACAAGGCTGACTTCAAGCGTTAACAGAACCTAATATTGGGAAAACTAGATCTAATATGATATATATATATATAATATTTAAAAGCAAAGGATAACTCAAGTCCTACGGTAACGCCATTTTGAGTCATGTGCTTCATTAAACTATATATTTCATAAATTTCTGCAGTTTTGAAAGTTGAAATGAGGCCACCCATGAACTGGGTGTACTACAAGTCTTCTTCTTCTTTAATTTCCTTCCATTTTAGAAAAATTCTATGTTCAATTTTGTTTTAGGGTTAGCTGTTTATCGTGAAAAGAATGATTAACAGCTGCTTTAGAATGAAAGAAAGCAAAAGGTTCTTAAGGGGCAAACAGTGCCTGGAGGAATAGCTTATTGCCCATTCTTTGGTAATATTTTAGCTTACCGATGACCTGCTCTTTGATCAAACTCTACACTCGAGGACGGTAGTTATTACGACACCATTAAGTTTTTATTTACTTCCTTTAGTGCTTATACACTCTTGGCCAATGTGAGAACCTGAGGCAAGCATGCTAATATTTTTAAATCCACACAGCAGCAACTTGCTGTCTAACGTGACTATATACGTATATGGGAACTGAGCTTGAAGCTGAGACAGCTGTTTTAAAACATTTGAAATGTGAGTTCTGATGAAAATCATGCTATATTAGCCTTCTAGAGATACATGCTGAATTAATTACTTACAACTCTGCCCTGGTGCCATTACAATCCCCTACTGATAATATAAGTATTTGGGCACATTATGTCAATTTACAGTGCAAGATGACAGATGTGAATCCTTACTGTCCTTTTAATGCCGAAGAGTATCAGAAAGCATCAGGTTACCAACAATGAAAACTAGGTGGATTTTTAGAAGCACATGCAAAAACACTCAAGCTTGCCAGCCTCCAGCTTTGTGGATACCAAGACCAGAGAATGTATTTTACTACAAAGTTTCAGGTGCTATAGTTTATTAATCACATTACAGGCAATACAACTAGCTTCAAAAGGCAGGTATTATATTAGGTTTTATCTCTATCTATGTATTATCATATTAATATCTGACTTCGTTAATTGTTAACTGATTCATTGACCCAGAGGCAATGCTGGTTGTCAGGCAATCAAAGAGATCAGAGCCATCATGTTGTGCCGTATTTATTGCTGTAAGTCAACCAATCTAATTATGATGCATAGTTTGTTAATATTTTGTTGAAAGGGTGAGGTTGTCTTTAAGACAAATAGATATAATATAGAGAGGCCGAACATACAAGTATAACTTTATAGTATTTGTATGTAATGACTAGCTCTTGTGTCCTTTTTCATATAGAGTGCATGCTCCAGTTTAAAGAACATTACTCTTGACACAACTTTTCTGTCACTGTTTTTGCCTGATTTTTCCACAGTGACATATTTATGTGTATGTAAATGTGTATAGCTGTGTATGGCAGAGCTGCTCATGACAGAAGTGCCATCCTTTACGAACTGAAAACGAGGACAGAGGTCTCATCTCTATTATATTTAACTAGAAAAACAAAGGCATCAACCTTATGGTGTGGCATAGGCTGCATGGTAGCTGTCTAAGTGATTATGGTAGTGGCACAGGGATAATCTGGATAAGCTGAGCATGGACACTGAGGTTAAACATAGTGCCACATCTACTCCCTTGCCCTCATTCCCCCCTTTCTACTGCAGATTCATATGAAATATATGCACTAAGGTTGGAGATCAGGCAGTGCAAAAAGAAAATAGTCCTAAATATGCTCAATCATTTCTTCATTTTCAATTGTTGCATATTCATAACTAACTGGAGATCTGTGAATCCAGATATTGTAATAATTGTATTACCATTATCATTTTGAAAGATGGCTAAATTGAAGTTAGAGTTAATGTCTGCCCTTCATTCATCCAAATAGGTAACATTTGCATTTGTAATAGGATGTCATAGGCATTTTAGTCTGCTTTTCAACAAACATGCTCCTTGTAACTGACACTAAAAAATGAATTGTGGAAGACCTCCACTGATACGCTATGTAACAGTAGCTCATGTGACAATGGAAGAAGTGTTTGAGGAGGTTTCATTGCCTTGCTAATCATCATTAGATTTGTGGATACTATACAACAAGCACACAATCAACCCCTTCCCTTAGTGTACATTTGTGACTGATTCACATGGCCAAATGCCTTAGAGAGGTTGTTGGGAACTATGCAGACAGCAAGAGATTAAAGATGTAAGGCAGACTGGAATACTTGATGTGTGTGTGTGTGTGTGTGTGTGTGTGTGTTTTTTAAATATGTGAAAATTATACTCATAAACATTTCACAATACTGAAAGAGAGTGTCTGCTGTTCTGTCACCAGTCATTATTTTTTTATTGTGGAGACTAAAACTAGAAGCTGAACAAGAAATTGCCCACATTTGGACTAAGACACATACACTGTATGCACACGTGTACATAAACAGGAAGAAAGGGGGAGAATCTTTAACTGTGCTAAATTAACATCTAGTATCAGTAAGAAAAAGTACATCTACAATACATTGAATGATGAGTCATTTTTTTTTCTCACGCTATACATGGTAAATTTGTTTGCAGATTTCTTTTTGTTGTGGGAGTGGTAGGTTGGCTGGAGATGTTGTGCAGCGCTCATGTGAAAGCCTTGTTAAGCAGACACAGCCGTGGGCACTGATGAGCTCACAGGATCAATACAGAATACCAGCTCCACAAATCCAAACTCTGACTTTACATTATATTGTGCCAGTGCCTCCACAAGCAAGGGGAAGAAAGACAGATGATGTTTACTTATCTTTGTTGTTGGTATAAAAAAAAAAGCAGTGAATACAGCAAACTACACACACACACTTCTAAAATAAAAAAAGGGAACAATACAAGACTTATTTTTCAAAGCCAAATTTTGTATCCTATTTCTACTCTAATCCAACACACTTTAATCCAACGTAGGTCCAAATATAAAAGAAATATATGCATTAATAATTGAGAAATCTCTTTTTCCCCCTCATCATAATCACTTTTTAATCAAATGCTCCTTACAGTAATCTTACCCAGATGTAAGCCCTTTTTCCCCAGACACAAGGGAGCATCCATGACCTCAATCTAGTTGAACAATACACATATATAAAATGACAGACACAAACACACAAATATTCAAACAAGGGACATAAATTATAGGAAGACAAACAACTGAGCTATGGTTCTTGTGTCATCACTCCAATTTGCATGAGCTACTTGTGTGTTGTCATACATTGTGTGACATCATTTCATTTACTGATAGCATGCTTTCCGTGTTAAGCATCTCAATGTGTTTTGTGCACTCTTTCCCTGCAAACATAAGTATTCATTTGTCTGTGAGCTATCCATTGATTTTCCAATCTGCTTCATTTGCTGTAAGCCTGTAATAGGCTTGAACATAGCAGCAGCAACAGCAGTAACCACTCATCCCGATCAATTAAAACACAAGTGTCTCTATGCAGACCCTACAACATATGCTACAATGCTGTTGTGAAAAAAGAAAAAAAAAATAGCATAAGTGGTGCTTCTAAGAAAGAAATCACTGAATGTATATCTATATTGTGCCTGTTACCATTAGATAAAAATAAATAGGATGTGTCAATCATGATTAGTTTGTCTGCGAGCTGGCTCCATTTCCATTGTGAGATCTGTACAATTGCTGTTTTTTTTAATCTAAACCTCATGCTATTCTGCAAAATAAGGAGATTTGATAACAGCAGATACTTTTATTTGAGTTTAGGTTATCACTAATATGCAACACTGTCACTGTTGTAATCTACAGAGGACTGACAGATTTATTTTCATCTGTGAAACGTTCTGTACAACACATATCAGCAACTGGAGAAAAGAAAATTCTATGACATTGTTACCATTTTCCGTGTTTTTTTTCTTTCTTTTTTTTCTTTTAGCTGGTTATCACTTAAGTCAGAACAATGAAACTGACACTGAACAGAAATAATGACCAGGCACTGACGTTACTGTTAGTTCTTGTTAGTATTGAGGATATGCTTTTAAATTGCATGAAAATAGGTAGGTATTTATTTACCACAGTTGCACACTATGCACTGTTAGAGAGTTTAACCCTCTTGGTTTTCCAGACTGTCTGTTCCCTCCTCAAAGTCTGGCCTAATTATGTGCCTTATGCCTATCTTCTGATTGGAGTCTACATTTTAACCCCTTCTTTTTCTTACAGCAATATAATGATCTGTAATAGAAACTGGGACGTCATGAGCCCAGATGAAGCTCTGCTGGTGTTGACAGTTGTGTTTACCACACATGTCAGAGCAAAAACTGTCAATTAATAAAACATTACCGAATAATGTTCAACAACATAGTAAGAAGATTTTCGTGGCTTTCTGTCTGCTGTCTGTTTCCACTACACCTGTGGTGGCGGATGCGATTACCTAGCCTCAGATTACATTGCGTATCAGGACGGACACCTCATTAAAGTGTTGGGGTGGGAGACGGGCCGACTGGAGATGAGGAGGGAAGGATTAGGCTAGCAAGCACAGTACAACTAACCTGGGAGATGGAATATAAAGTAGCAGGTTTCCAAGTCTGCCTGTTTCTGATACTTCTGTATATGGACAAAATTTATTGACATAAGCCAGCCCATTCTAAGTCAAACCATGTGCCCAACCAATAACAGCACAGCAATATATATATATATATATATATATATATATATATATATATACATATCAGGGAAAACCTCCCATCCTACACACCAGCAAAAGACCATTATTTATTGTAGACTGCATCTTCACAGGCTCTAAGTTTTCTTTATACACTTACAACAGTTTGTTAGACAGTGGCATTGTTTCATCCGTTTCCATGGTTTCATGGGTTTCTTATCTGACTGCTGCTTTCACACCTGAGGTGGCAGATGCAGTTACCTCAGCCTCAGATTACACTGAATATCAGGATCAATATCCTGTGGGAGACAATTGTTGAGGAGTGAACATGACCAAATGAGGTTGAGGAGGGAAGAATGAGACACCATTTTACTGCCTCTCAGAGCAAACCCAATTGTTCTCACAAGTCAAACTGACCTGAAATAGTTCACAAGATCTGAAACGTGGACACCAGACTGATGGAGTTAAATGGAGTTAAAGTAATTGTATCAAGGTTGACAATTAACTGACGACACGGTTTGTGAAGATTAAGAAAAACAATAAAACACCTAAACAAAAATGTGCAACCGAGTAAGATTGTGTGCAGCACTGCTGCAGTGTAAACTTCTTTACAATGGAGAATGTAAAGGAGTGCTTTGCCAAATAATGTTGGCATAAACAGTACCACATTCCTTACTTCATTTCAAGAGTTTATATTATTTCAAAGGGAGCAGTAAAGTAAATAATGAAGGGCACTTGAGGCCTCGCTGCATTGAAATGTACTGTGAGGTCCTAACTGATACTTAGAATTTAGTTAATTTCATTGTTTTGGTATTGCTGTCGATGTCCCCCAGAAACTGACGTATACTTATGACAGTTTGCTTCCTGCTCCTTCTATACCTATAGACCTAAGGTTTATCACCTGAGAGACAGTCCTCAGGATTAGACCAGCAGGCCAGCTAAATAAGTCACGACCCGAAGTGTGAATAGTGTCAGTGTAAAAAATAAAAAAATAAACTGCAAATGCTCTGAAAACAGATTTAGCATGCAGTGGACTCATGCATAATCATCTGCTTATGAGTATATTTTTACTCTACATCATGTATTAACACTAAGGTCATGATGATATTAGAGCTAAATATACTTATAATACTTTCGCTGTATGATTACAGTCTTATTCCTGTTAACCTGTCTATAGACAGTATATTAGATCGAATGTCGCTACAATAGTTGCATTTCTTGATGATCACATGACTCATCTCCAACAATATTTGGTGTGCATGTATTGAACATAACTAACAACGTGTCTCTCCCTCTTCATATCTTCATATTTAAAACTTCACATGATTTAGGGAGTTTCCTTTAGGGCAGATATGATGCCCTTTGTTCACATAATTCATCCATGAGAGATCAAGCATGACTTGGTTCCCAAGGCATTAATAAAACACAAAAGATGCTGTGTATTAAATTTCCAACACCACTATGAATAAAAAATCATGGCTGGAGATCAATAACGAACCAAGTGACAATTTTAACACTGTACGATAAACCATCTTTTTAAACTCTGGTTTACCAAAGTAGTGAACCCTGTCTCAGTAAACACAGTTGTGTACTAGTCACTGACCTATACCAAGTTAAGAATCTGGCCAATATAGCACACTGATGCTAGTTTTGAAAACTACTAAACTCTTTCCACCAAGATTCCCCTAGTGCTCTAGGATGCTTAAGACCGGCTTTCACTAACCTTTGAGCTACCACACTATGGTTGTGTGTCCCTACTGAAGCATAACAAGTTGGATCAAACTAAAAAAATAATTTTTAAAAACTTGCAAAATTAATATTAGTCATATCACTAAAGTGGTTGTAATCATACATGCTTTTGATTAATGTAAACTAGCCTCTAGACATGAACACAAGTGTGATACTTAAAGAGTCTTACCAGGTCTGGTGCAATGGTGTCACAGCAGCAAGCTGCAATTGCATTATGCTCCTGTGTGTGTAGGCTTGCAGAGGGGTATTGGGTAAACATGAGAAAATGATTAATCCAGACCATGTACATCTATTCTAAGTCTATTCTGGGCTGACCTCTGTACAAATTCTCCTTACACAACATAAAAAAAACAAAAAAAAAACCCCCAAAAACGGGAAGCCCCCTTAGCAACATTCTTTGGAATTAAACCATTACTTTCCTCTCCTGATTTGTGACTTCCCTAACATGGCTTAGTGCAAACTTGCCTCATGCTTCATGCTATTTTTGTTGAGTCACTGAGATAATAACCCAAGCCCTTATCATACTTCTCAGTGTCTAGAAGGGCTGACTGTCATCCCCCTCCCACTTTCTCACTGCACAGAATAGAAAAGAGTCATTGAAAGTTGGGCACAGAAAGGAATAAAAGGAGAATAAAGGATAACAGAGAAGATGCAGGGAGGGAAAATCCTGTAAAAGTAATTAGCTGATGGAAATCAAATATGAATCTTGTGTGGAGCAGGCAGTGATCATGGGACCACAGTACATGCTATGGATGCCAACAATCAGCAATGCTATTCGACAGATGGATCAGAGCCCTGGCCTAGACCAAGCTAAAATCTCATGGTCACGTGATCATTGGATTAGCGTTAGCCCAACTGAAAGGGGGAGGAGGTTAGCATGCATGTCACCACAGGCTTCCTTATCACTTCCCTTGAATGTGTTTCCCTTTCTCTTTCACTCTGAATTTCCTCTCTCATCCCCGTTTGTCTATAACAGTTTGTTATATTTGTAAGATCATGTGCACTAAAAGGTTTCACCAGAGAACTGGATCACAATTCTTGGTCTCCTTCCATTTTAATCCTTCATCTGTCCATCCTGCCTCTTCACCATGTTCACCATGACAAGAAGCCCCATGCCAAGTACAGTCATTAGTGCATAAGTGATTCTGACAGCTCACCTTTGTTCAGTCATATCAAAACCACAGCTCTAATTTGCTCATTTCCAGCTACTCCTGTCACTGCTGAGAACAGCTCTGTCTTTCCCAACTAAGCTCTCTACTTAGTCAAATGTTCTCCTCAGTCTTTCCGGGCTCACCAAACCCAGCACTATTCCACCAGCAGGAAAGTAAATAGTCAAATGCAAGCCTATGGACATGCAGTGCTGCGAGCACATGGCACAGTGGGCTTTTAGGATAAAGCACAGGGTTCCTCTGTCTCCCCTGTTGCCACTCCGCTTGCATCTAGGTCTTCCTGTCAAGGACGCATTGTGCCAGCCAATTCATGCCTGGCCAGCATGCCATGTTCCCTTGCCAGAACACCCTCCTTTTCACAGAAACTTGAGAAGACCCTTCATTCCTTTGCACCAGTGACCACAGGAGCATGTAAGATAACATAACACTTGCCAACAGGGTTAAATGCTAAATAAATATTGTCTATTATTTTCTGCGAATTACAATTTGACTGAAATTTTTCACTGGTTAAAAACTATGCCAAACAAAAAATGTGATAAAAAAAAGAACTGACATGAGAAGAGTCTTGCAACAGGCTACATGAAACATGAGTCTATAAAATGTCAAACCTTTCAAGAGACTGAGATGATGTCTAGAAACTGGTCTTTCCCATATCCAAAGGAACCAAAACAAAGAAATGCAGCAACTGCAAATGACAATATGATGAATCAATCATCCCAACTGTTGTTGACTTTTGATTGACTAATCTGAGCACTGCTAAAAACAATCTGTCAAGCCAAACGGGAAAGCGTCACAAACTAACAAATCCTGGTGCTATGTTGAGGTGAAAGAACTCACAGAGCAGTCATAAAACCTCAAAGGGGGACATTATCACAGTGCGCTTAATACATTACCACAACAATTTCAATTACTTTGAGCCACAGGGGGCAGAAGCAAAGACAGTTTTATGGTACGAGTCTACAAGACATTTTGTAAGTCTGTCCGAGGGAAAACATTTTGAGTTATATCAAAGCAATTTAGCATTCAGCGAGCAACATGACAAAAGATAACAGGAAGGAATAATCATGGTGGGTTAGCTCATTTGCATATACAAGAACACACACACAGTATTCTTGGAAATTACATGGAGACATCAAAGCATCTGTGACATTTCATTTCTGTTTGTAAGCAAGCCCAAACACAAGGGTCTCACTTCAAGAGTCCTCCCTTATAGCCTTGACAGTCAGGTTTGTTTTTGACCTTTATAAACAACCGATTCATGCTTTCTCAGACCACGTCTTCACAGATAAATGCGGAAAGTCAGTGAATTATCTGCACTTTTCTTCTTCGTCTTCCAGTAAACTGTATTTAAAATGTGGTTCATGCTACTTAATGCAATGTAATATTGTACTATTTGATGTAATATAAGATTTTTAGTATCAGTGGATGAAAATGTATCAAGAATGAAGGTAATTAGCACAAGTGAAAGCACCCATTCGGAGGGTTCAGTTACTGATGTGTTGACATATAAACAGTACGATACAGCAAGCCTAGCTGGTATTACTTCATAAACGGCTAAACTGCCACTGTTTTTCATGGAAACTCTTTTTCTTACTATAAACTAACAACAACCTGTCAAGTGCACATCAGGCTACAGGAATTCTCTCTGAACTGAGAAGTAAAATTGGGAGATCCTCAGCAGCTCAACAGCAGGACATGTGGGTGGGACAGAGAAAGTCACTAAGCAAAATCTGTCAGTCACTTCACTTGTCAAATCTTTGAAGGATGTCCATCACTCTACTGAATTCTGAGAACGGTACTCCTTTTATGAGATTTACAGCCAGTGAAAACTGAGTGCGCATTGCCGTAGGTTTATGATCCTATTTCGCCTCAGCTGAGATGACTTGTGCAGGCTATAGGGCACCATACTGGAGTTTATAGTGAAGTTAGGTCAGACTGGTTGGTGAGTTTACACCCCAAAAACGACAGCTACATTTTAGAAACTAACAATACCAGTACACCAGTATTACAACAGCAGCAAGGTTGCAATAATTGCATGTTTTGAAGATCGATTTACATGGACAAATGTTTCTAAAGGCTTACAGCAAAATAAGGCGATATGGTGAATAGTAAACTCACAGACACGCTGTCAGTCCGTGAGACTATAAATATTACAGGGATTCACAGGCAGACCAGCCTGTTGATTCAGCAGCATTAAAGCCACAGGGCAGAGAAGGGAAAAAAGTATCACTGAAACAAAACCAAACAGAAATCGTTATACGTGCATATACCTTGGTTTGCAGCGTCACACAGACGGTGGACCGCGACGCTGCCGCACTCGCAGTTTGTTTACAAAGCGCTGTCAGAATATTCTTTCGCAACGGGGACGAGGCGAGGACGTTCACCTCTTCAGACGAAACACATTCAAAGACATTAAACTGTCACACTCACCTCTGTTGAGCGACTGAAGTGGCTGTCCTTGCTCATAAAATGCGAGGAGAGCCTGCAGCGACGTGAGCAACCTACAACAGGAATCTCTCCGTTAGTCAGTTCCCAACACTTCGCTTTACAGTTCACTGCTCGCTCTCTCTCTCGCTCTCTCTCTCTCTCTCTCTCTCTCTCTCTCTCTCTCTCACACACACACACACACACGCACGCACACACTATACTCCCTCTCTCTCTCTCTCTAACAAACCGCCCACTTCCGGCGCTTCTTACATGTCTGTCAGGAGTAACAGTTTGTGCTTGGTCCTGCGCCTGTGATGACTGATTTTAAGTCTCGAAGTGGTGAAAGCAGTCAGTCTTTTATCAACAAAAAACATTTATCAACAACAAGAAGGACAAACACATCATTATTATTATGATTATTATTATTATTATTATTATTATTATTATTACCTCGGTTATCTTCTGATTTAGATGTAGGCCGAAACGTCAGCTTTTATTTTATTTTCTTCGGTTTTTATTGAATTAGATTTTATTCCCACAAATAATGGCCTGGTGGCATCTTTATCGTGATGGTTTAGAAGCATACAGTGGAAATCTGTTCTGTGTTTCAACAAGATTTTGCAACAAGAATTTTAGAAACATTACCAAATATTCACACATAGACATGCTGTACATCCGTAAAAATTAAGCAAACAAACAGGTAAGAATAGTAATCAGCCTGCTCTCTCCTTCACATAGTTATGAAGTTATGAGAAAATCGGTTGGTTAGATTTTCTCCAATTCATCGTTACCAAATATTACGCTTTCAGGCTGGAGAAGGGCGACACCATCTGGTAGGAAATTAAACTGCATTTGATTTATTTTTCAAAAACAACAGCAAAGGGAAACCTGCCGTAGGATCCCACGGATAAAAAGAATATTACTGATTTTCTAAAATATAACTGAGATGTGTTTAGTCAAATTTTCATTATTACAGATCATCAAAGTCTGTCTGTGGGATGAGAGGCAGAGAGGCAAACGGGAGGTGGCAGAGACCAAAGATAAGTCTGTCAAAATTAATTAGAGGATAATGGGCAGCTGAGTCACATCAAGCATATAAAAGAGCCCTGCTATATATAAAATGCAGAAAAGGCCAAGAGGCACCCCTAAACACTTGTTGATTGCTGAAGAAATATTTATATTTCTTCATATTTATCTAAAGAGAATTATTAGAGAATTATCAAAAAGCAAATAAGCAATTCCCTGTATCAACCCTGTTTGTGAAGGGGTAGAAAAGGCAGGGTAATGACTAAATAAATAAAAAGCTAAAACTAGTTTATTACAAGCGAGACCCTAAATGTCAAGAATGATATATACACAAAAATAAAATTCTGTATAGTGAGTCTGTTGGAAGATCAGCATTTTAATCAAGATATCTAAATAAGTAACAAAGTGGTGTTAGACTAGCTATTAGATACATTTTAGATCATAGATACTGTGTTAGGTAATCTAGATGCTGACTATTGCCAAAAGGTGCTGATATTTGGTAGCTTTAAGTGTCACATATAAAAAGTGTTTTTCTGGAAAATACATCTTTACATTGTTACATGGTTTGTACTGGTATTTCATGTTCATGACCTAAGAAACAAACAAACAAAAAAAGTCCAAAGCTTGTTGAGCAGCAAGTTATTGTTGCTGACTGTAAACAATTTGAAAAATCCCCTGTCTTTCTACAGAACTTAATGACCTCATGTTCTCACATCCATATCAGAATAGTATATAGTATCTCTCTCTCTCTCTCTCTCTCTCTCTCACGCGCACACACACGCACACAGACACCCCACAGACAGCTTCATTGATTCTCCAGATTGATTGGCTGCGGTCCAGAACAGAAGTGTGACAGTTGTTTCCTTAAGACAGCTGAGTCAGCAGCTGACGGTAAAAGCGGTGCATCTCCACACCCCCTCATCTTCTCAAACCAGTCTGTGTTCATTTCCTATCCCCAAACCTAACTTGAAGTCAGGGTGAGCGAGTGCAGCAGGCAGTGATGCAGAAACTGCTTCCTTGCTCTGTTTGTTTAGTTGTTTTATCACAGCTGCCACCAATTCTCAGTAGGACTCACGGGAATCCCAGAAGTCACGCTAGTGCTGATCACATCAATACTGTTAGATATAATGAAGCTTCACACACACACAATGTGGAGTTTCCAGTCAGGGAAGTCCAGCAATCATGTGTTTAGAGGGCTATGATCTGTAGAGAGAAACGCTCTTAAACTGAAAATGGGAACTGCGACTGCTCATCTATTGTATTTATGGTATTTGCATTCATAAAACTCCTTTTTCTGTGTTTACATTCAAATGGATTGCTCTGGGCCTCAGTGGGTTTCATCATATAGAGAGAATGTTTTAGTATAAAATTCCAGTAAAAACATTTTCTGTGAAACTGAGTTGTTTGTATCCATAACAGGTTTCGGATTAATTTACATTCACTTTACTGTCATCTTATCATTGAATGAGTAGGTCAAATGCATTATTTCCTCACATTCACTGTGGAAAAAAATAAATACCCAGATTAAAAGATGATGACATTTTATGTTACATGTTAGCTCTTTTCTCTTCCATCTGACAGTGTCAGAACAACAAAGGCCCATGTGTACTTGAGTGGGATAAACTGTCCTTTTCTGCATATTATTTATCCTTATTTGCTTCTTTTAAATATTTGGAGCTCGATTTTGTGAATTATCTGTTGTTACTGGGTTCCCTATAGAAATGGTCCAGTGGTACAAGAGCCCAACAAATGGAATTAAACTTTTGTAGGGCGTCATTTTGCACACTGTAAGGACCACAAACCTTAAATCTGCAATCAGAGGCAGATGTTACAGTATTAATGTTGATGTGTGTGTGTGTGTGTGTGTGTTTATACAGTGTGGGATGACACTGTGGACCTTCAGATGAGGCTCTAAGACTTAACTGCAAGTAACTGTACTCAACAAGTATATATTTATACATAAACAAAACAGAGTTCCTATAAATATCAACACTACTATCTGGAGAGCGATTAATAAAAAGGTATATTTGCATTTTAAGCACTATGCCGTTTGCTCCTACTCTTATTTTACCTCTTATTCACCAAAATACCCATAACTCTATGATCCTCCCATCTGTGGACCACGCACTCGGACTTGGCAACAGAATATTTCAGGACAAGGCCAATATCAAGGTCAGGAAACCAACAATGGGAGGCAACCTCATGGGATAACAAAGAAAGAACGTGGCTTGATTTTATTCAACTGACAGAGTTTACTCAACTGTATGAAATGTTAAAGTCGACTACTACAGACAACATTGTGTGCTCTGTAAATGACCTATACTGTTCTTAAAATCATTTATATTACATATCTGATCATATCAGAGGAAATCAGGCAGAGGAAAAAAAAACATTAAAACTGCATATTTCCAAAGCAAGTCCAATTCACATGATAACAAATTACAGTAATTAAGTGGGAGTGACAAAAAAAAAAATTGTACTACATTTACATTATGATGACATCATTTATGACAATACTATAAGGAAAATTATCTAACAAGTGCCAGAAATGAATGGTCTCTTCATCTCTCTTCAGTATTTTAAAACATCAGATGGTTCTGAAAAATATAAGAAACTTTCCATTTTGTGTATAAACTACAAGGAAAGAGAAGCCATTTAAATGCAATAAGGTGGAACGACAGGTGGCATTACATTTGGCAGGGGCAATCTGGAAAAGATAAAATGCATCAAAACCAGTTGGTACGATTCGACAACATCATAGCTTATACAACTTTGTCTTTCATTACATTTCCTTATTAAAAGAAAAGAACATATGAATTATTAACCATTTAAAAAGTCAATAACGAAAAATACAATGTTCTCAAAAATATATTTCCATATGCTTAAATGCTTTAAAGGATTTCAAAACATTTATAAGGAAGTGAAAGCAGGATGCTGCATAAAATACAACAGGCCAGTACACATTGACATTACAATCCTTTGTTAAAAGAATACCTTTCTAATATCATTCACCTTCCCTATTGTGTCAAAGTGAGTTGTTTTTACATAGGAACAAGAAATAAACTATACAGGCAAACTGTGTGTACAGAGGGAGAAATAAATCATCATTAAATCCTCGATCACATCACAATATCAAATCCCAACAGAAGACAAAAGGAAAACAAAGATGTTAAAGAATTTTTCACAGAGGCGACGCCACATCCATGTCCAAAGTGATTGAATCTATGGATAAAAGAAAACATTAAAAATAAGAGGGAATTAATACAATGACAAACAGTACAGTGTATGTCAATGCTTAAGGACTGTGAAGACATGCTACTACTACTTTAGAAGGTTTGATTTATCCGTTTAGAAGGAGTAGTAAGGGCGATGCGTGTAGTTGTGATGGTAGAGGTTAGGAAGTACGGGCCCCTGAATTCATTATGTAAATCAGAATCCTCACAAGCACAAACATGTGTGTATGCACATTTTTGTGTAAGTGACTCACCCAAATGTCCTTGATTAGCTTCAGCTTCATTGTGCATCAGGGAGTCGAGGGTGCGAGGAGACATGGGGAACAGGTCACTGGTGTTTCCGGAGTTAGTACTGTGAAAAAAACAAAAGAAAACAAAAGAAAACAAAAAGACGACAAATTTTAAAAATTACCAAGTACAATGCCATCTGACTGCCTATTTGTGTGTGTCATTTCTTTTCAATACAACTACTCTGACATCATTTTTGTCATTCCACTTAACTACAAGTAATAATATGCAAATAGCCACCTCCTTCATCACACTGACAGGGATACCACAAGTAAACACGTTATGATTCTACATAAAAAACATATCAGTATCTGTACTGTAAGTCACTCCATCAGTCGTATTCTCGGACATATAATTCAGCATCGGCATGCACTCTCATGCAGTCACTCTCAAAAAAAAAAAAAGAAAAAAAAGAAAGATGGGATGGTTCTGTGGTGAGTACAGCTCAATTCTAAACTAGTTTTCAATTTAAATTGTACAAAACAAAAGACTGGGATAGTTTAAGACTTTATCTTTACTGTACCTGGCTTTTATCTTGGGAAGCGCTAAACACAATAACGCACAAAGCACATCAACTTGATGATACTCCCCAGTTCATGCCACAACAGCTGGTTAGTGCAGTGTCCATTTGCTCATTGACAAATGCATTGGAATCATTTTCATTAACAATATTAGTAATCTGTGAAATCAATGTTCCTTAAGCAGTTAGGGTACAAAAACCTGTCTGATCCCTAAAAATGGATGAGGGATTATGACAAATATGTCTGGAAAACAAGAATACGACCTGAACCAAATGAAAAACTGATGAATGGCAGGCAGATGCTCTTGTATTAGAACCTGGACCAGTTGCGGTGAGTTCGACACGAAAACAGACATCATGTAGGTGGGGTTACTGCTCTTACTAATCCTTCCCCAAAACCCACCCAGCAAACACACAGACAAAGTGACAAGATGCACACACAGCCCTACATGCCACCTCCCCCAGGCCTACCCTGGGAATCCGTTCCCAAGCAGCTCACTGTCCGGCAAGTCCATGAACACGGAGGGACACCTACGGAGACAGGTCAGGATCTCACTGAGCAAACCTCACAACCCACCAGCATGGCATCAAATGCACTACCATCCACAGTAAACATGGCTGACAGCCTGTTGATAAACGCCCTGTGTTAATCAACCTTTTGTCCACACTTTCCATTTGAATATGTACTGTATTTTATGGTTGAACATCCAATTATTTTGTAATTGCAACCAAAACCCGCTGCTTAACATTTGGTGGCAGACAGTGATGCAAGCAATGGCTAACAGAAGCAAGCATTAAACATGGCCATTTGTATATTGAGAATGGGGCTTAATTTTCTTCAACAACGCTCAGTGAAGAAAAGGTAGACGGCCTGTGTGAGCAACAGTCTGTATAAACTAGTTCTACCTGGGATCTGGAAATATCTGGAAACACAATGCATGGTCTGAACATGGTGATGGTTCCTCCAAAGACAGCAATGACTCACAGCGAGAGTGAAAATAACTTGGTTCCCTTTTCTCTGAACATTTGGCAACACTTGCAACATTTGAAAATGAGTTTGTTTCTCAGGGAGGAACATTCAGTCTTTATAAAAGGAAACATCAACGGCAAGTAACAAGGGCTAATGTAAGTGGTGACATGCAATGTCCTGGAAAATACAGTACATAGACTTAAAGATAGGGGAGGAGTGACGGATACTTACGGGGTAACACAGATGAACTTTGTCTTCAAGTATGGCTGGATAGCTGTTAAGAAAAAAAAATATTAGCAAAGAATACCGAGCAGTAAATAAAAACAGGATATAATAAGCCTACCGACAAATGTCTGGGATTTCCTTTTAGATGGCACAAACACCATAAGGAACAACACTTACTACTTGTTGAATCTCCTCCCATTTCAGGCTCCGGAGCTGATTCTGGCCTGCAGTATTTCCCAAAAGCTTCCTCTTTGGGGATTTCAGGATAGAGGTAAACAAGCGGCGAAACCAAGATGTTGGTGGCATCCATGATCTTGTAGCCCATGATGATGTCTGCAAAGGACATGCTGTTGAGCTGCTGCTTGGTGTAGGGCTCCACAGACTGGATCTGTGTCTTTCCTATAAAAACACAGAAAGCTCAGTGTCACAACAAAAATAATGTATTCTGAAAATGACTCGGGAACGGTGGGACAAGTTCCAAAATACTCACCGCTGATGTCTTTTTCTACCCATGTAAATGTAATGCCTCCCTCCTTGCTGCTCTCACTGAAGCGCAGAAGAAAAGTGCCGGGCGGTTTTGGACTCAGAATGGCTCTCTCCCTCTCCTTACTGATAAAACCCATGATATATCTGTAGGCATGCCACAAGATGTAAAAATAAATACATGTTGAATTTTTAAATGTCTATTTTTAAATTGTTGACTATTCCACTTGAAACTCTTTCCACAATGTGAAAGGAAGTTGGGGACTTGACTGTAAACAAAGGACGACCTCTCACCCTTCATTCCACAGTGCAAGGATATACTTCTTCACCAGGTCAATAATGTTGTCCAGCCACACCCAGAAGGAGAAGCCTTTGCCAGCCATATTTTCCTGTGAGGAGTTGGAAAAGAGTAACTTACACAAAGAAACAGAATCAAGAATATAGACTGAAGTATTATTTATGGTAATCAGGTTAAGTACCTTACAGAACTTGGCCCAGGTGATCTGACATCCAGAGTAGTTGACACAAGGCCCTAAACAGACAGTTCCATAATAACATCACATATTAATATGTTGGAAAAGGCAAAGTTGAATGATTTTAGACACCTTTAGGCATGCCATCTTACCTAGTAACTTTTCAGCCAGTGTGGTGAGCTGTTCAATGGTCAGGCCTCTCTTGGTGGTAGAGGAGAATTGCCAGCTCAACACCTCAGCCACCTGGTCCCATGTTCCCACTGGGGGCTTGGTGAAGAAGTTCACGTTCTGTGCAAAGAAACCCAGGGTACCATGTTCAGAAAACATAATACACATAAACCACAACAACTCTATGGTATTAACATTCTCCTCCCCCGAGTTTAGCCCCTCTCCAGCAGAGGGTGCTGTCTTACCTTCGGGTGGTTAGTGAGCATGTTGTACCACAGAATGGAGGCCCAGGCATTGGGCATCTGGCAGATGTTAGAAATGACTACCACAGGCAGAGAATGAGTCTACGCAAAGGAGAAAAAAAAATATGTCAGTGTGTTTCTGTTACTTTATCCTTTAGAACATGTGCAATTCTTTTCTAATATTTACTCTGCACTTCACACAATGATGCAAAAATATCTCCGTTCCTATTTCAGTACAGGAATTTACAGGGTATCCTATCATGAAAACTCTCATACCTTAATTATATATGCTTAGCACCTGATATTGTGTGGTACAAAGGCCCTTTGTTGAGAAACCCATGGAACAGAGATAGGATTATCATTTAATACACTGAAATACAAATCTAATCATGAAATCGTCAAATTCATCACAGGAAGGTGAGGAACCAACAAATTGGCTGTGGCAAAAGGCATAAAGAGTAATTAAAGAGTTATTAATTAGTTTAACACATCAAGTCTGGCAAACTACAGCAGCATTGCATATGTTGACTTGTAATGCAAGGCAACTTGTTTCATAGCTTGTCAAACTTCGTACTTCAGCATTTAGTAAACGTCTAGTACTGTTTACCCTCAGTAGGCTAACTGGGAACAGGTCAAAAACTGGTTTGATGGAAGAGGGTTATCTTCAAGTAACAGCTCATTTATAAGCTGAGGTTGTGACAGTCTCTGGAGGAGGGAGACTTTGTAAATGACTCATTTGTCTGGTGACTAACTTTGTATGTGTGTGCTATGAAAGAGCAAAAGTGCATTATGCTTCAGGAACGTTTAGAGTGTTGTTGACTTCTAGTGATGTGTGAACAGTTAACTGTTAAGGCAGAAAAATCTTCCAGTTCAAGAAACAAAGTGGCAAACAAAAGGGCAACCTATGTGGCAAACTAAGTCGCAGTACTCACCTCCAGATCTATCTTCAGGCCTTGGTGATAGACCTCTGTCTCAAAAGTGATAAGATGGAGCTCCTCGGTGACAATCAGAGAGGCCTAGAGAAAAATGATAATTTAAAAATTGTGTATTTATATAAATATCGAGAATGTCTTACTCAAAAAGGTCAAACCAAAAACTTCCACCATTACACACTAAATATTGCAACATGTTCCTTGACAGCAATGAATTCGATGTCTAAATTACATTATCCACAAAGTTTTAGGGATGGTACTCACGTCACTATTGGTCCGACCACCATTACCACACCTCTGTTCTCGCAAGGTCTGAAACAAACAGGAAGTCAGTGCTCCACAGCAGGTCTTCATCAGATAACTTCATTACTTATAATTTATCTGCCTTTACAACTCACCAAGTGCTTAAACTCTGCTGACAGGCTGCCATTGTTAGATTCCTCCATGTTCATTACTTTTGTGTTGGTGCCGAGGATGTTGAACTTCCGTGACCTAAAAAAAATCATAGTGTAGCAGGAAATAAGACTCTTCTCTAAAACAATGTGCATTAAATCTTAAGGCTTAAAAGGAAGTTCTTCAAGTCTTACCCTCGAATTGCAGCCACATCCCCAGATTCCCTGAAAAAACGTTAAAATCAGTAAAGCAGTCATTCCTGCAAAGTCTTGAATGAAAACATGATTTGAGGTCTTGCTGATTAAGAAACTACCAGATTAAAATACTCACTTGTCAATGCAAACTTTAATTTTCAGTTGGTAGTTGAGTTCAGGAAACTTTACCAGTAACCTTGAAAAATAAGAGAAAAGAGATAGAAAATTCATGTAAATATATAATGGTGCGAGTGTAGCAGTTCCTATCAAATGGTATGCAATAAAAATGTCACTAAAATGTACAAAAATATAATGACCCTTACCTGACTTTATTAGTGAACTGCACTCCTGTTTTGATGACCAGAGGTCTGTCTGGATGCATGGGCATACAAGGCTGTCTTTCCACGACAAAAGCACTATAATACAAAGTAAATCATGTTTCAGAGATTTCCTGCAAACTTCAAAAGATAAATAGTGGACTGTCTCCACAACAGGTTGTTTACTGACCCAGTGGTCATACGTAAAACCCATCAGATTGTATTAACACTTAGCACACATTCATCACGGGGAGTACCTCTTCATGAGGTTTCTGAACAGGTCCACAATCTTCTCCTCCAGTGCGGGCCGGTGCTGAATGATGGGGTCTCCTTTGTAGGACACCTTTTGCTGAAGCTCCTCCAGTTTCTTGATCTGCTGGCGAATCTGAAGCTGGGACTCGGCCAAAGATGTGATCCTGATTGAAAGATCAGATACCTTATGAGATGTTTAATAGTAGAAATTTACATTTCACTGCTTTAATTCGAATCAAATATAAAATGTATTCTTGACTACACAGGTAAGTTGTGCAAAGATTGTTCATGTAAGTAGTTTCAATAAAGCTTTCAGTATAAGCTAATTCAAGTTTTGCTTACCATGTTTCAAGGCGGTCTAGGCAGATGTTTGGCGGACCACCAATACAGGCAATTTGCTGTCTCCTCTTCCAGTCTGCCAGTTCTTCATCCGTCAGGTTCTTCTGTACATAATCCATGGCAGTCAGCAAGCCTCCCATCTCTGTCACGATTTGCTACAAGATAACAAGCAGAGCACACATCAAACATGGGAAGAGTTATCACCTATCTGTGGTCCAACATTTCTGTCATTGTTTAGATGAGTGGGTGATAGACCCAGGTATTAAGAAAAACTCACAACTTTAAATGGTGCTATAAGGCAAATATTCAACCTTGCATTCATACTTGCCAGATTACTAGCAATGTCACCAGAGTCTGTGCAAAGTGAAATTAGTTTCATGTTTGTACAGTATATTATTGTTTCTCACTCTCAACTCATGTATATATTACGTGTATTTTCACTCACAACATGTTAGGTACAGTCACTCACCCTCCTCAGCTGGTCCAGGGCGCTCAGCATCTGCTCGAGCTGAGCCATCTTCTGTCTGGTGGCAGCTGCCTGGCTATTTCCATTTAGGTCCTGGGACAACTCTGGAAAGACGGTGAACTTAAGTAAAATGTACTGTCATCAACTAATATCACACATAAATCTAAGAAAATGATTATCAGAACCTACCTCCTTGGCTTTTCAGGGTCTTGTAATTGAAGTCAAAGTCATCCTGCAAATTCTCAAGCATTTTCATCTTCTGTTCCATATCCTGTGGACAGAAAATAGCTTTCTTTAGTCTTTACACTGAGTATTCAAACATTTATTTGGGAGTCTGCAATCGAAACTAACCTGCACCCGCTTCCTGATGTCTTGAAGGTTGTGCTCCAGTATCTGCTGCTTCTCTGTCACCACTGTCCCAGTAGGATGCGCTGCCTGGCCATCCTTCAAGAGAACAACAGAGACACTGCCATGTAGAACAATTGTACAAATGTATAGCAATTATGATGCTATGATGTCAAACAACATCATGATGTCAACAGATAGACTTTATGTACCTGTGCAGCAGAGGTTGCAGTCTGCAGCAGCCTTTGTTCCTCCCACAAACAGCGTGCAACAATGCGGGCAATCTCCATAGGCTTCTCCAAGTACTTGCTCTGCAGGTGTTGTTTAATCCTGCGCAGGTTATGCTGGTAGAGAACATTATTCTCCTGCAGAAAACGGCTATACTGCTGGTCTATTTCTCCCAAGAGGTTGTGGAAAACCAACGTGGCATGTGATTCCTTATTGGCAGCGTAAGCCCTATTAAAAGACATGGTAATGCGATCAGGTTATTATTTTGTCCAGTTTCTAAAAAAAGTCTAACTCTTTCCCATCTCTGAGAAGACTACTTGGTGGAACAAACACTGTCTGACAACATATTTCTTATGCTTTTGAGAACAGAACAGTTGAGGGGAACTGTGATACATAATACGCATGAACTTCCTAAAATGGTTTTATGGGATAAAAAGACAAAAGAAAAGGGTGACAATGAATATCAAAACATAATAGTTTTCTATGTGGCCGGTTATTTGTGGTGACTGGACAATTACCAGTCTGAAAGAATTGGAAGATTAAAGCAATTTATTGGTACATGATAGCAAATATGACAAACAAACAAAAAAATTTGAGAGCCTTCTAATATAATTATTTCTCACCAGTCCTGGCTCTCTATCCAGGGGGCAAGGAACTGCCGTAGCTCCATGGGGAAGCTGTCACTGTACAAGTGGTAGAGTTGCTCCAGATACCTGGTCTCCAGCTGCTGTAACTGGTTCCACTGGGCCATCCTGACATATACCACCTAAAACCTAAATGATGGACATAACAACATGGATTGAATAGGAAACCCAGAGAAAATTTGTGGGAAGACACATACCAATAATCATTTTTCAAAAAGGTGTTACATGGTTTAAATGAACTATTGCACTCAGGGAAGTAGCTAAATATCATGTTTTCTCTGAAAACGATGACAGGCCCATGGGAGGCCTCATATTGAGCACAGTCACTTCCTGTTCACTGAAACACAACGCCTTCACTAAGAAATATAGGCCACCATGAACAGCTGTCAACTCCCTTAGCAGGCAAGTAGTTCATTATCTAGAGCCGAGTTTATTGCCTCAGTGGCATTTCAACAATCGAAACACCTACTTTTCTAAGCTGTTAAAAGGCTCCACATAATGTGGGTGTGACACCAGAGACCCATATTCTTTGACATAATGGATGACTGTACTTTGATCATTTCCTTGATATTAACTTTCTGAGAAACTTGCAACTTGAGCAGTATTCTTTCATTTATTGTCAAGCCACTGCTGGCAGAGACGACTATTATCCATCCACAATATTAATGTTGGTCCCTCACTCCATTTAAGTCAATCAATATTACTAATTACACCAATATTTGACAATTAAAATAACACAAAGATGTACACTATAAAATGGTCTACTAGAATGAATCATAATTGGTTTACAGCGTTGCAGTTTTCATATGACCCATGTTCCTCTTTCACTGACATATGAAAAAGATGGTTATGCTTGGTGTGAATTTCTGGGCATGTGAAAAGCCTGAGAGGATCACATCAAAGAGCAGCTGAGTCATTGTCAACACAATCAGAATTCCTTTAACTTTTCTTAAACAACAAACAGTATATCAACCTGACCCTATGTAGTGACTTTTACTCCATAATCGATTCTTCTTCTCTCTCCATTTATTGTATCTACAACCTAAATCAAGTAGCAGAACTATTTTGACATACATTAGAAACTTCTGTGAGAAGTCTGATAAAATTATGAAAAAAACAATGTATAAAGTGACAGAACTAGCACACCATTTTTTTAAATTACTGTTTAGCTATCATTTCAATAAGTCACTAGTCTATGTCAGATGTTTAAATAGCAAGATTTCAATTTGTAGAAGAACATACACATAAGGTCCACAAAGTCTGAACATATTGTCTTTTGGTCAGATTACTTACACATTTTGTCTAGCACACACTATAAATGATAGATGATGAGGACCCTGTGAACAATGCTCACGTTTCAGTATTGATCCAGCTGCCCAGGCAATGATTTGACCTGAACATCACATCTTTTGCATCTTTGTCTGAGCTTTAAAACATAGTTTGATGGCAATATTTCATGTCAGCCAGGTGTGTTTCTCTGCTGCCCAGTGCTGGCTAGTAATTTGGCACCAACAGGAAATCACAATGTCTTAAATTATGTCAATGATATTCCAGGAAGCACTTCCTTGAACAAACAAAGAAACCAGTGATCATGCCAACTTTCGTTTTTTATGTTCTCTGTAAACACAAAGGAAAACAAAGGTACCATTATCTGTGCTAACGTGCAAAATGATATGATGATCATTTTTGAATCTAAAACCAGTGATCCCTGTCTGAAGCAACCTGTACCCGATCCACTATATCCCTAAGGCTTCACACGTGAACTAGCGACACAGTAATTTTCCTAAAATGAAACCGTTACATTCAAGTCAAAACTGAGAGTAAGCATGGCCAACTCATTTTACGTATTCCAGTTTGTGAAATGGAAGGCTTGAATCCCACTGCCAGTGTCAGACATGTTGTCCTGCAGATGGGATAGAAATGGGCGTGACAAGAGAAGGTGCCCAAAGACAAGACAAAACAATGCCCTGAAAGTTACTGAATTCGAATACGAATTGGGGTAAAGTCGTTTTCAAACACCCAATGTGTGGCCATTATTTAACTAGGCGATCCAAAACAGATGAGGACATTAGAAAAAACGTACAGTTAATAGAGTAAGACCAGGGGCCCTGGTTTTAATATTATTAACTTCACAAAAACCAAGAAAAAGTAGGACGCTACCGTTAAAATGTTATAACACCTGTATAACGTAGGTAACACAGTTGGCACACAGTGTTTCCCCATCATGAATAACTTAAAACCCAGTCACGGTGCTGCATCTGCAGTTAATTAGTTAGTAGCGTTATGGCTAACAGAGGTAGTCTGTGTGACTTGCTGTGCCATAATGGTGTCAACGATCCAACCTCAGATCTAAGAAAAAGGTTAAATAAAAACCAAAAGGAGAAGTCAATTTATAGTCACTTACCTAACTCGCTGTCAGTTTTTTAGGAAGTTTTTCCGCCACAATCAGTAGCCTTTTTATTAAAATACACTGACTACAACAGTCAGCGAAGAATTTTCTTAAAACTGAATCCGCAAAAACGAGGGAGAGCACTCAAAAAAGACTCTGAATCTTCTCTTGTCGACACGAGAAACACTTCCCCGACGCAAGCACAGCTCTTTTCGTCCAACCCATAACCTACATTGCAGTCTTTCCAGCCAGACAAACCCTATTAACTATATTATTGACACCTAAAACTGCCAATGCTAGTCTGTAGCTTTGATATATAGCCAATCACAATGCATCTTATGAGCACAAGAGGCGGGACATTGCAGTGAGGTTGGTTGAGAATGCCATGTTTACTGCTGTCGCAATTGAGCTGTTCCCCCAAGCAAACCCTCCCTGCTGGTGGAGTTCAGAGTAGACACGGCTGTATGGCTGTTACGGAGGGAGGACGCGCCGTTCGACGGAACAGCAGGCCTGGAAGTCATCTGAGTTACTGGCAATGCTGACGTCATCAAGAGTTTAATAACACCAGTGCTTTATTATTGAACTCTGAGTATCATTATCCATTGTCTGATTTACAAACAAAATCTTCTCACAAAATAGAATTAAACATAAAATCTGACGCATGCGAAGTGCAATCAGGTATATAAAAGGTTAATATATTTCAGGGAAATTAAATAACAGGCAGTATATTCATCAGAAAGCCTTTATTTATACTGGTTGGGTTAGGCAAAATAGGCCTTAATACATCAGAACCACGCACGTTTTCCTTTTTTACTTGAGCATAAATCAGTAACACCAAAGCATTTATGTGTCACATTATGGCGCAAGCAACAGTGTGACTTTTTTTTCTACATTTATAATCTATGAATGGCATGCCTTATATTTGTAGCTATGTTCAGTATTTGATAGCAAGGCAAACTATACAAAAATATATATTTTATGTATATAAAATAAATGAAGGGAAGATAATGCTATAAAAATGAAGGTAATGCTGTGATTTAACAGGCCTATCAAGGATTTATGTTTTCTACCACGTGATGTTTCGGTTCATGGTAAGCACATACGCCTCACCATCCTTTTTCTCAATCTTTCCCACTGTTCTCTACACAGCTCAGTGCTCATAGAGCACTCTCTTTGATTGCATTTCCTTGCCCATTGATTATTTTAATGGTGTTCCATGCTACACCGTGAGCTTCTTTGTGCCTATACCACATCAAGGTCACATGTCTCTAGGGATGAATATGGAAGCAATACGTTCACCTTGTGCTGTCCGGAGCTCTGCGTGCTCTACACAATCGGGAGTGGAAATGTTTGAACACCGCCACTGGAATTTAACATCAAGTTCAGCATAATCACTTCCCTTCATTCCACATAGTCATCTTTAATTTATAATGCCAACCATGTTTGGGATCACATTTCTGTTTACATCCATATGGATTTATAATTCAGAGAAAAAAAAAACACAAGAATGCACCTGGTCAGTGCAAAAACGTTTGTGGACTCGATTATACTGTTCTGACATTTATTAAAGTGCCATGCCATTCATAACATCTGACAGTGTGCTGTTTTCCATGATCCACATGCAGATGACATTTGCCTCTCCACATCTTACGTAGTCAGTCATTAAACTGTCGTCTTGCTGTTCAGACCATCATTTTTCTGCCTGCAATTACCTCGAAAAATTTAATAGGGATGTGCAAATGTACTGAGATGAGCTGTGACCATGGTGACGCAGTCATTTTTCTTTCTCTCTTTGCAGCAGTGTGATATGTGAAACTTGGCAAGTACAACATGCCCAGATGCAAGAAATATTACTGTACATCAAGATATTATAGTAAGTGATAATGAAACCATGCTTTTAAGCATGAACTGCAAAGGCCGCAGCAAAGGTTACTTTCAAAATTTTCTTATTATCCACTTCATGTTTTTCATTAAATTACTGCTTAAAGTTTCTTGAGTTATAAGTTAGGGACTCGGGACAGAGTAGCAAAAGATATTCCCCGACACACACAGGTCATTTGAGGATTCTATGGTCTTTTATATCAAATCACAGATAATGTACACACAGGATGTTCACTTGCTGCCCTCAAAAAGATAAAACATTATTTTGCTATTTGACGTGGTGTTACCTGTAAGTGTTCATACATTCTGATTCTGAATTTGTCAGTGTTTCACTGTTCCCAATATAATTTATTAGACGGTACACATCTACACTTCAGTCTTTAACATTGACAAAAATTACATTGTGACATTTGGCACCAGGCTTGAGAAAGTACTAATGAATAAGTGTTGTGCTTCTGATTATCAGGGGTAAGATTTTATGTCCAGTCGCATTTGTATTTTCTCCTCCTACCTTGTTCTTCTTTCATTTTCTGTGGGCCTAAGACTTGCCTTCATGTTTACATTTTGTTTCAGACATGCACATTACATTACTTAAACCATCTCTTATGACATAAATCTTGCCAATAACTTTCTTTTTCCATGTGCATATATGTGCATAATACATGCGAAAAACTTAACATTACATCTTAAAAGCAAGGACTATTTATACCCTTGTTCTTATAGCCACACAATTAATCAAACCAACAACAAACAGCAAATATTGGTTATGCTAGACATATAAGTCAGCCTGTAGCATGTTTTAAAAGCTAGCTTTCTTTTTGTTTTCTTTTTCTCTTTTGTACATGCTAAATATGAACAAATATGAAAGTCATCCCTGTTGGGTACAATAAAAAGAAAACAGAAAACAAGTAAGATGTCATAGATTGTGATCATGTCCCTACGACCCATACTGTGTCCTTGTGATTAGACTCCTCTTCATTATCCTTACATATCTTTCTTTACAGCGATGTGGGAAGCTCTAGTCGCTTTGGGCCTTCTTTAGGTAGTCTGGCTCCACACTGACCAGCTGAGTGTCCTCAGTCACCTCCAGCAGAGTATCCATCTCTGGGCTGTCAACACACACCAGCTCTCCTTCTTCTACCTCCACATGCATGCCCAGCCCATTCTCCTCTCCCTCTGGCTGAACCTCGGCCTCGGCCACCTCCACCATCTCTGTGTTCTGCACCACCTCCTCCTCTCCTTCTCGGATCTTCTTAACGTGGAAGGTAAATGGGGGAACACGGTACACTGTGGTCTTGGAGCGAGCATAAACTTTATGGTCAGGAGTGAGGGACTTCTTAACCTTCTCTTTAGAGCTCTTCATCTTCGCCCTTCGTTCCTGGTTGGGTGTCATACGGGTCCCGAGCTTACCAATCTTCTTCTCCAGACTGTGCTTGGTTTTCTCCAGGTTGTCACGGGTTTTTTGTCTTGTCTTCTCCAGGTTCTCGCGGGTTTTCTGCTTGGTCTTCTCCAAGTTTTCCTTGGTCTTTAGTTTGGTCTTCTCAATTTCTTCTTTGGAGAAGACTTTCTTTAGGCTATCCACTTGCTGTTTGGTGGTGCGCTGGAAGCGCTTTTTACGAGTCTCATGGATTATATCCTCCACCTCCACCTCTTCATCTGAATTGAGACTGGCTGGTAAACCCTCTTGTCCCTCCTCAGGTATTTTCCCAAGGCCTTCCACTGCTGTACCTTCAGCTACTGTCTCTGCTGTCTTGAGTTTAGACGCCTTTGGTGCTTTCACTTGATCCTATGGATGCAAAACAGGAAAGAAAGATATAAGCCCATCAGCTGTATATTGAGAGATTACAGAGTGTGAATAACACCCTTAATTTAACATTTACACCAATATTAGAAGACATGGTGCTCCACCGTTTATATTTGTATCTTTCATGTAAATTAAAGTATTTAATTTAATATGTTGCTAAATTATCAATCTGACAAAGCGATGATAATGGACTTTCTTGCGAGATATGAAATTGAAAATGTGAGCCTGCAGAGTCATGTATCATCTATACATTCCGTGGGCACAACAGATCACTGCCTGTGGTGCAGAGTGCCATCTAGTGGTGACAATCCTATGCCAATGATAATGTGCCAACAAGACAAGGTGTTTTAGAAATTCAAAGTATGAGAAATATCATTTCATATCAGTCATATGTAGTGTGTACGAATAATAATAAAACTACGGTTCGTCAAAGAAAACCTGTATAATCTGCAGCAGTCATATTGAAACTAAACAAAGTGTTGCATGTAACCACATGTGCATTTCCTGTCATTTAGATGTATTTTCTGTATTGGGTCTAACAGCAGGAATTTACAGCTTGCATTCTATATACAGACATGTTTTGAAAAATTACAAACTACATAAAATAAGATATAAGATAATCTTTTAATTATCCTTGGTTGTTAGCACAGTTTCAGTTATAATGCATGCACCTGGTCAAAAATATCTGTGTATGTACACCCAGAAGTAGGACCTTATAATCTGTTCTGCATGTAAGCCCTACCCTTTTACAATTTAAAGGAAACATGTTACACTTCCACAAAGAGTTATATGTGTATATACTCATATAAACAAAAAATTATACTGCTGCAATGCTGACAGCTGCAAATCAATAATCACTGTAGCAACCATATTTACATGTTGCTTGGCAAGACTGTCAGTGTGGTACCAGATATCCACACAGGGGGAGGCTGTACTATGCTAAGAATGTGATCTCCAAAAGACTGTCTGTGACCCCTAGAGGGATTACTGGCCCCATCCAATCCTTGCACCATCACCATCTCCACTATGCCCTGCATGGTCAGGTACCTCCCTACACTACAAAGGTACAATGAACCTGATGTCACCAGTTGATTTCTGAGGTCTTCTGATGAGGGTTTATTGTTTTCTTTGCCGTCATCACAAAACTAAAGGAGAGTGTGCCTTTTAAGTTGTTGCTGCACAGTTGATAGTGAAAACATTTTCAAGCATCTCAAACATATCTTGTCTCCTATTTGCACTCTTTTACTGACAATAATACTGACTGTGTAATGTATGCATTGATATGGCACATTCACAGTCAGCGTTTCATCTTGAAACTGAAATTTACTCTAACATGTTCAAAGTGTGTGCAGTGCTAAATTTGAGAAACACATTCACTGGCCCAGAGGAGAGATGAAGTCAAGAAATGTGCCGGTTGTAAGGATGTTGCCAAATGGACATATTATTCTACAGAAAAGAGGCTCAGCTGAAACCGATACGGTGCTGCTCACTGATAGCAGATGTCTATTTATCTTCCCCACCATAAGCTTCAACACCTCTTCAATGGCAATAATGGGAAGAAAAACGTTACAGTAATAATAAGGCCACAATAATTTGTCAGAAAAATCATTGTCGGCATGTGAACAAATTAAATTCATGCAACACTTCAGACGCATGCATATTTGCCGTCCAATCTCATTTTAAGCGTTGTCACTACCACTCCCTTGATGTCACTCCACTTGAAATCATTGCCGGTTGTAATCCACTTCTTCTCTCTCTTCTCATCTCAAGCAAAAAATAAACACAAACAAAACTACATCCTCCTTATACATATTGTATTTAGTAATGATAATACAGTCACTAACATGTGATCATTCATTTCAGAGAGAAATGTCTTGCAACTCCATATCTTGACATCAGAGGTAGATCACATTACTTATAAAGTAGAGCAAAGGAGAAAGAACAGCTATCACATAAACTGAGGGATGTGTAGAAACTTAATAATATGAAAAAATTAAATTGTCCTCACAGCAAATAAAACTGGATCAAATACATAATTACATGTAATTTCACCTGTAAGATATTTTCTTAATTTTCTTACTGATCAACAGTTTTACTGTACCGTAGCATCAGTCTCGTACAGTTCTAGTTATATTCCTGATTAATATAAGATATACCCTATCACGCTACATAAACAGCACATCTCCTCAGGCAGTTCAAATATTGCCATACAATCCTATCATAAAATGGACATTGCTTCCTTATCTGGTGTTGTGTATGTTGCAGATCTGGCCGACCTGCTCTGTATGGGTTTATTTTGGGCTGGCCTTTCCCTCTCTTGGGATTCCATCTACCGTTCTCTGGCTACCCGCCAATGCCCACCAAACAAGACCCTCCCCTGCCGCACAGCAACAGATAAACACAGCCCTCTGTTCCCATAGCAACCCCCTCCTTATGTTGTCTCTGGTGGGTGGTGTAGTTCAGAGGAATAAACAGCTGACACCCCTACAACAATATATAATACTGACATGAGATTCTCAGTTGCTGTAAGTGCATTACAATTAAAACAAAAATAAATTCTGCACCTGCTTTGCACACATGCATACTGAACAGTAGAAAGTGACTCGATTTCTGAACAAGAACTAAAGAAGATATATAGAGATATATAATGCTGTACTCACAAAGACATTAAAATACATTGCAGTTTTTCTGGGAACAGGAAACATTTTTTATTTTAAAGCTCCATACTTACTTAGTGACTTTTATTGGCAATAAAGACTCTTGCTAGCTGCATGGTTCCATATCTTATCTCACATATATCAAATTATAGCACATGGCGTGCTCTTTGAAAGCATTTACTGTAAAAGGTACTGTTATAGAGCAAGTGAGAAAGATGGAGAATCTATATAATAGTTACACTATTTCTAAATTGCCTCAAACCTAGTATGCTATTTACAAACATATTCAAAGATATATTTGAACTATCTGTGCAACTCTATTGCAGAGAATGTTTTGATGAATATGACTGCTGCATTTTATCACATTTTAACTGCCTCAATCTTTTATTAAACTTTCCAGGCTCATGGGAACTTTGCTTGTTGGAGCACTTCCCTGTTTACATTCTGAAAATCTGACTCATTCTGTGGAAATTGTGATTGTATCAGCGAACTTTGTTTGGGCTTCCAGGCCTAATTACCAACGTAGAGACAGAGAACTAAGCTGAAATACGGTCAGTACATTAGTGTCCCTGTGTTACCTTCCTCTCTCCTCCCACTTACCAGAAGTGAAAAATTAGGGACTATGTGTGTTTACTGACCAGGGGAATGGTGACTGAGTATGTATGCTCTTCTCAATGAGAAGAAGGTCTGTTGCTAATGTTTCTTTCCCCCAACAGTGGCGTGAATCATACCTCATGGAAAAGTCGGCTAGAAAGAGTGTGATCTCTGAAGTGTGCATTTGATTTACTCAGACAAGTCAACAACTGTTTGCGGCATCTCTCTCTCTCTCTCTCTCTCTCTCTCTCTCTCTCTCTCTCTTTCCCTCTCCCTCTCTGAAGGGACACAACACAGGAGACGCAATTAAAAAGTCCCAGCAGAATGTGGGGGGAAATTCTGGTAAGCAACCACAACCTATCAAGGAAAAGCAAGCGAGAGACAAACATTAAGCAGGCAAAGATGCAGTCAGAAGCAGAATCATCACCCATGAAGGCGCGAATGTAATGTAAAAGTAATTCAGGCTGTTCACAAAACAAAAGCAGTGCCTTTTCATTTTCTAAATATTACCAGAGGCTAAATGTTGTCTGTCTGACTCATACAAAGGCTTGGGGATCATGTAACCACTGATTACTGTTACCATGGACAACAGAGGAAACAGCACCCTCAATCAGTCCTAAACTGAGTCCACAGCAGCTTTGACTAAAGCCGATGGCATGTACAGTATCTGTCTCCATCACCTTCTCTGTTTCTCTGGCTGCAGTTACAATACCTCCACTAATCCACAAGGTTCTGTATTCTTGCTTAGGTATTTAAATATGTTGTCTCTGACAATAGTTGAGCATTAGGTTTTATTAACGCAGATATGTGAAGGATTAGAGAGGTATATGCTTTATACAAATATCATAATGTATTGCATTGTTAATAAAAACACATTTAAAATATGTAGCTTATTATTATAACATAGTATATTGTATATTAAATATGAAATGCATATTAATCATCTTAATTACACAGTTATTGCATTGCATAAATCTAGCATGTTTTTGACTGACAAACATTTTTAGTTTCCTATTTGCATTTAGAGGAAATCTAATATTATTACAAAAAATTTGATTTATTAATAACTGATGTCGCCAGCAATTAGGAAGTGTTGCAAAGGTAACCTGATAATAAATCCATGCACAATAATATAGATGGTTCTGATCCACATTCAAGCATGCAGACGTGCAGCAGGCTTGTAGATAAGCAGACACACATCATTCCTTTTCAGGCAGTATGATGAAAGGCCTCTCTGGTGAGTCACAGGAGCAGCTGTCTGATCCTGTCCAGTCCTTGCAGCTGTGAACGTAGCCTTCACAATGAGTGATATCACTGACCCAGGATGTGAGAGAAGGGCAAACGAAAGATTGACATTAAGCAGAGTTGGAGGTTTGCATGTATAGGCCTGAATCGTGATGCTTTGATCCCTAAAGAGTGCTCAGAGGCTAAAATAAGGACGCTAATGTGCTCTGGTCATTAATATTGATGCCTCCCACTCTCTTCCTAAATAAGGCTCACAGTTCACAGAGGAATAGTTAGCTGCCCACCACCTCAGGCATTTTTGGAGTCACTCTTAAAACTGAGAGCACAATGCAAATTCTGTTCCATGAAGCTCTCCAACTCCCTTTACAACAACCTGCTCTCATGGCACCAAGTTTCTTGTGTGTAACGGAAAGATTAACAACCAATCCCACTCTGTCTATGGACAGATTCATTCAATGAGAAGACTTATGTATAACACACAGCCATCACGGTGATGTCATGTTACAGTTCTAGCCACAGGAAGGGAGTTCCTTGGTTTTTCTGTCACAGTGATTTGTGATTTCACACACATGGGGAAGCCCTTTTCCATAGCTCAGCCTTCCCACATCCACGACACTGAAACCACTCAAATCCCAGCAGGGTTAGTCCCATGCAAAGGTGGAAAATTTACTTTTCCATTTACATCACTGTGTGAATCAGCAACTACAGTGCTGGAACACATTATATAACTCTCTCTTTCTCTCCAATGCTGCCGTTCATATTGACAAGGGGGTGCAGTAAGAGCAGCTTTATTCAAACCTAACAATTTTCATATCAGATGTTTCATTCATGTGCTTGATTAACTGAAACAACTTCAAGCTTTGGCATGAATTGGAACATCCTACTATGAACATGTAAACCATTTGAACACCTCTGATGTACACAACTGAAAAAGTATGCTATATTAGGGATATTATTCATAGTAGAGTTTTCTTCCTCTGTGCAAAGCACAACTTACCACTATGATCTACACATCACCATGAAAGAAGTGATGTGTAGATCTGGGTATGAATACGTCCACATGAATACATTGCTAGTGACTTACGTCTATGATTAATGACCACTAAGTCCTACCAACTAATACATGGAGGGGAAAAAAGCATCCAGCCAATCATCCACACTGCTTTGCTTTGTTCTGAATTTAGCTACTGTATGTGATAGTAAGTCAACTGGGATATTTTGGGTGGAAACATCTATACTGAGACTCTAACATACAGAGACTGAATTGTCTAAAATGAATGAAGAGCCTTTTTTAATTGAAAGGCTAGCAATGCAAACCAAATGTGCCAATGTAATGACAGTAAAAGTGAATACTTACAGCTTAAGAACTATTTAAGACTGAGCTATTTAAGACTGTCTGCATCTTATATGAAGAAGTTACTGCCTTAAAGTAGGTCCATCCAAACATATAACTTTTAAAATATAGACTATCTTTCCCTTTCACACTAATAACATTACTATTACTATTATTTATAGAATAATCATGCTAAACATCCTTGTGCATGCAAAATCTAATGCCAAGGGTACCCAAAACCCACAGTGACCTGGTAAGATCTCACTGACAGCCTATAAATCACATACCAGTGACAAGAACAGCAAGCTGTCACAGCAGTGGTGAAATATACCACAGGGTTAACCTGACTGTTGCACAACCAAGGGCTTGCACAAACCGGACTTTACTTTCTCACGCACAGTGTCCACTTACAGAAGTAATGGTTACTTATATTAATAGCAAATGTATGGATGAAACTTTAACAGTTCATCTTTTCAACTTACACATGTTCCAAAAAACTTCAAGTGTGTAGTCAACTACTACATGGGCTAACATGCACACAACATGATCATTATAACTGCACACATACAGTTTTAAAACAAGTAACCAGTTGGAGCTGCGTATTGCAAATGCAGACCAACTTAAAGGAACAGGACACTACTCCATTCCATTGCATTGCTACTAGTTTATTTATAATCTTAGGCAGCATAAGAGTTTCCTTTAATATACCAACTCACATCATTTGGCCAACATTTTATTTTGGCCCCGTAGAAGAAGGGTGTGGCCACAAATCTTGGAATAAACAGGGTGGAGAGTATCAGGAGCTTCCACTGAGTTGTGATGTGGCACGAGGACACATTTCTGTTAGCCGGCCAGAAAGCTGGATGACAACTACAACTGTTCAAATTGTGGGGTGACCTGATCGGTCTCCCAGCTGGTAAATCCTGTCTGCTGCTGTGAGATGTGGATGTCTGGGATGGTAGCCGCAGCCTGAGATCAGGAATAAGGTTATTTTATCTTCTAGTTGACCAAGGGAAACAGCATTAAAGAATGACTGGTTATGGACTGAGAGGTATTTTGGTGTTGTATCATGAAATGCAGCCCAAACTAATAAACCAATGTCACAACAACCACTCAACCCATAGTGGCCAAATTTCCTCCCAAATCTTGAATAATTAATACTCTTCAATGAATACTCTGACCAACAAACAGTCATATTACACTGGTATAATATAGATGACAACTGTATAAGCTCAAAGGTTTCACATGCCGAAATAGCAACGGTCCTATTTCTGCTACACAAACTGTAAATCTTAGTCTGAACAGCACAGGAAGGGATATACCAACACTCTCAGCAAATCCACCTCCTGGATGTTGTGCACACACACACACACCATTGCACATAAAGTTGTAGTATTAAGGATGTTAGTTGTGCATTCTATCCAAAAAAGCATGCATTAAAGGTCAGTACGTAAAGTTACACCTGCCCAATCACGCAACACAACTCGGAGTCTTAACGGCTCAAAATGGTTGCTTTAAACATGAAAATACATTCTTATGAGACCGCCGACTAGACAATTCATCTACATCTTGGAAAAGCAAACAGAAAAACAAAATGAACAATAGAAGAGGATGCTGGACGAGACACAGTGACACTGACAGAACAAATTGGATAAAAGAATTACAAACAAACATAAAAAAGGGCCGTTTGTGCTTTTGGCTTGTACTCCTTCTTCATTGTCGTGAACAAAATGTACGTGTCTATGTTTATGAGAGAAAAGGGAAGAGAACGAGAGAGAGAACATCAGGGCAGTACAACAACCAAATTTGGCCAAACAATCCAAAAGAAGCAGCGCTCTGGCTCCGTGATGTCGCTGAGGAGGAAGTAACAGCGCCACTTTAAAGGAATACTTTTACTTTTAGAGAAATACACTCATTTGCCTTCTTGTCAAAACTTAGATGAAAAGATATACGGCATGCTAATATGTGTACAGAGAATGGGAAGCCACAAGCTTAGCGTAAAAATGATGCGTTGCTGGAATTGGTCAGCCACAGTCACTTCCCGCAAACTTTTTGTCAGGCAACCATTGTAGACTCCAGGAAGTTCTTGCACACATACAGTAAACAGACTGTAATAACATGAAGTATTGGTCTTACACTTAGCTCCCCTGAGACAAATGAGCTAAAACATGAGCTTCAGTGGGGCTAAAAATAGATTTGTTACAGCTGCCGGCGGCAGCAGAAAGACACGAGAGCAAATGAAATCAGCCTCATGATAAGATATATGGCAGGTGTCTTCAAAGTATAACTTTCTGTGACTACTGGTTCTCAAAAGTGTAACTATTATTGGTCGTTTCTGGTTGTCTTGTAATAGGGAACCCACAAACATCAACTACTAGATGACTTCTTATATACAGAGGCTCACATGGAGCTAAACTCAGAAGTAGATTGCTGACATGCAATAGTGAAATGTGGAGCCTGCCAGATATCTTTCCACCCACCCAGGAAATAAGAGCACAGATGGATGGAGGCTGAAAGTGAGTGGCATGTACGTAAGTGCTGTGGCAAATAGTGAATGAGCCGTGCCCTTAGTTCTGGATTAGACGTCTGAGTGGGAGTAAAATGGGCTAAGTTGATAGAGGGAGCGATAAGGGAGGGAAACTTAGAAGGAGGGGGGAAGAAGAACAAGTGGGTGTGCTGGCACAAGGGGAAGAGAGATGCCACTAGAATGACTCACACCAACACTAACTTGGTGTTGTTGGTTCAGTGCTTTTTTGGTAGATATGCTTATAAATACTTTATAACTACACCCTTTATAATGACGCTGAGGTCTGATTTATGTGTGGAAACCAAGAATTAGTAAGTAAGTAGAAGAAGCCAACAGTTTACTCCGGATAGCTGGATCTGGATCTGGATCTGGATCTGGATCTAGAGTAAGTGGAACTGAGTTATCGTCTGCTTGTTGGCTGCGATTTGAGCTCTGGAAGGTCTGTGAGGCCAGCGTGGAATAAGTAGCCTGTAACTGAGAAGACTTACATCTCCCTGAAAGAGTTGGCCACATGGCTATCACTGTCCTTGAGCTGCAGCCAAACATACTGATTCCAGACACACAGCGGTACTGTCTCGCAGTCTGATAGACATACCCTATCATATTGCTATAAACTAGATTAACGAGATAATGAGCATTATGAAACAGAAAATATGACATGCACATAACCAACCATCAGAGACACAAGGTTCGGTGTGAGCTCATACTGGCAATTGCATTGCACTGAAAACTATTTTTTAAATTTCTGATTATAAAGCACAAAAGGCACATGGGGTGGTAAGATAAGGGGCTAATGTCTTTAATGATTTTAAATCAATAAAGCCAGTAGGGTTCAGCTGCACAACTGACTCTACAGATAATTATAATTTCTAATCAGCTGGGTTAGTTAGGGGGTTGCCTGGGGACTGTCGACCATATAAGGGCTTTGACCGAGTCTCAGACTTCCACACAAGTGTCCTACTGTTGCCTGGGCAGACCATATGGAACATGGTGGTGGGTTGAGGTGAGTCAGTGTCAGAGCATTTAAAAGGTTTTTGCCAGCAGCAGCTTAAGCTAGCTTAAAGCCAAGACAATTACTGGACATTGCCATAGCTGTGCACGGTCTGCAGACATCTTTTCCTGTTCCCCATTGAGCAGCTGAAAAACCAAATGCTTAACAGAGGCTCTTTTCAGCTGTTTGAAAAGATTACAACACCCTTAATACTCGACTATAGATATTCTGCACAAAGAAAGGGATATTAACAATATTTACAGTCATTACATTATAACCATCACAAGACTTGCACAAGAGAGACACTGTATTATCTATGAACCTTTTATCAACATGTTGTTTCTGGGCTACTGTTATCAGCCAACAACTGAAAAGGAAATCAGACTTGTGACGCCATATAGTCAAATGCCTGATGAGAGATTAACGGGAAATAAGGAAATAAACATTCTGAATGATTTCTTATCTTGTACAGGCTGCCGATTGTCAAAGAATGGCAGTATCGTAGGTAATATAGTCAGGGAGAAGGCACGCAGGAAGGGGCACCAGTGAATCACTGGTCATTTGTGGTGTACTGTACAGAGCTCTGAAGGCCTCATGGCAAACTCCACCTCCAGAGAGACACTGATGATAATGTCAAACTGTCTCTGCTTCTTCCAAATCTCACAGGGAGGCCAATGATGACAGTGCTGGACAGTGTTAATAGGGTGGCTCAGTCACTGGGTACATTAACAGTGGGCTAACTCAACAATGTCACACTGTATGAAACAGTTTTAAAAAACTTTTTTTTTTGTTATTTTGTTTTACGGCTCAGCTACAAAATTGATCAACTTCCCTTTCATTTAAATCATCTTCCTGACAGGTTTACTGTGGCCACTGAATTCTGAGCTTCTCAAGAATGTCTTGTTCTCTATCTAAATGATTGGCCATCAGGGAACTTAAACAAAAAAACAAAACATTGCTGTGGATGACATAAGTACCAAAAGTACTCTCATTACTCCCCATTCATGCTGCACTGCAGTTTGCAGTCTGCAGCTTAAAAAAAAAAAAAAAAACTACTTATATGAGAGTTTTTCCAAACAATTGGCGACATGCAGCCATATTGAAATCACACCCAAGGGGCGGACCAGCAGGACTTCATGGGACATTGCTTCATGCTGAGTGGACAATACTAGGAGGCACACGTTCTGCACCAGTGACAATCACTGACAGTGAGCCAAACATTATCCCCATTAGTGATGCTTACAAACAATTTAACAATATAATATATATGATTCTAATATGGGCCAGTACTATTACATGAGGCACTTTATTTTTAGCTCATACTCTGATTCTAAATACTCCCACACCAGCAGATCTGTAATGTAAATTTAGTAAACGTGGCTTCATTGCCACACCCCGCTGTTGCCGGGGGATCCTGCATTGCCAATATTCCTGCAGGTTTAATTATAATGCAACTCTGTCAAAGTCTTTCCGGAAGTATGTCACTATTCTAAGAGTGCACATGAGAGAAGAAATACAGCAGTATCAGCTTGAAAATGAATCACTTGTCGTACTCAGATTCTAGTCCCACTGATACTGACACTGTAGGTGAAAGCTAATATTTGTGAGGAATGCCCACACACACACACTGGTAAACTAGCTCGCGATAATTCTGATGTTTACCTTAACCTCTACATGCCTCGCCGTAACCCTGATCTCATCCTTCCCCTAGTTATAATTCTAAACTTATCCCACTCTAACACACAATGAGGGAGTGGAAAGTAGTGAAGCCTGACTGAGAGCCAGTGTTGATTCACACTGCAGCACACTGTGTCTGTCGCTCAATTAAACTGGACACGGTGCTGCCATTCTCAGGGAATAAATAGAATGTGGAAGCTCAAACCAGCTACTGCCACATGGAAGCAACACTCCTACAAGCGCTTTAAAAACATGACTTAACAAGCTAAGACACTGATAATGCTCATTACAGTGGAGCTCATTACCGTCATTTATTCCGTGTCTGCTCAAACACAATTGAATATAGGCGTAAAATATTTTTTCTATAAGATTCTCATCTGCAAACAGCTTTAAGCACAGGATCTGCAACACTGCACATATACACTTGGAAATGCTTGCAGTAGACCACGCAGTGTCCCACACAGCAGGAGGCACCTGCTTTGCGGAGTAATTTATTATGGTCTAATATCTATGACTGGATTTCTGCTAGATGCCAATAGTGTAACCTGCTCCCACAGTGTACATCCCAGGAGGGTGATGTGAAAAGTCTGTGCCTGCCAATACAGAATCTGAAGCAAACTCTGTTCATGAGCGCCTTACATCCCTCAGATTCACCTTTACTGAAGATAAATTCTCTCTTCTCCAGCTTGCAGAGGTTCTGCATAAGGTTACCAACTCGATTTTCTTGGGCTGTTTGATTTGATGTAGAGTTCCTGTCTGTCACTGTCACACATCTGTGAACTGATAGATTCTTTCACTGCTTAGTTTTACTGCAAGATGGTTTCTGACTGTTTCTCTGAGGGAAGCCTTGTAAAAATAAAGCTGAGCTCCGTAGTCACACTTATGCATGTAAATACTACCATGCAGGTTTGTGCACCATAAATGTAGGAATATTAAGTGTGCCCCACTTCTGAGAAAACTTCATAATAAAAACTACATCTTCATCTTACATAGCAGTGGCCTGCCAACTATCTGTCCTCTCAGAGGTGGGGCGTTGGTTCTGTCTCAAGTAGCCCGTCATGCCAGTGTTTTATAGGCCTTATAATGTTATTTACACCCACTCGTCTTTATATAGTTTCATTGGGTAATCATGAAGTCCTGTAGAGTGGGAAGGGTCTCTACCTGCCTTCATTTTTTTCCCCATGGTTTTCCTGCTGGTTTTCTCTTCACTGGAAAAAGGAGGAGGAATCCACCTCTCACTGAGAGTAAATAAACCGTAGGTAGTTTCTATATAGTGGAGTGCAGTGTTGGGTCCTTCGTAAACATTACAGCCTCATTTAAGGAAAAAGTGAATCAGACGTCTGTGTCATGGAAACTACAGAGCTGCAACTTTGGCCCCCATCCTGAGCCCTGAAAGACTATCACTCCGCCTTTCATTTTCACTAACAGGCATCAACTCATGCTGCAGTGTGACTCTAGCTCTCGCTGGAGAAATGATGTCAAGAGGTTCTGACGGCCTTTCAGGTGAATTTCACACTTCCCCCCAACCTTCCTTTGTGGGGTGGGGAATGCAACACACCCCTTTTGGGAATAACGCGTACTTACGTATGTACATTAGCAGCCACGTCTAAAACATTAATCATGTATTTAGGGTCACCACATTATCAATCAATGAATATCTGTTATTACTTTGTTCATGTGATGAAAGTAAATAAAGACCAGCCTCTCCTCACACTTCACCTGGTAGATGAGGACTTTAAAGTTGCGCCTCTTGAGCAGCTCGTTCTCGTTGCTCTCCAGCTTCTTGATCTGGCCCGCCTGCTTCTCCAGGTTGCTCCGTACCGTCTTGACGTTGACACTGACCTTGCGCACCTTTTCCAGCATTTTGTTGACGGTGTTGGCAGTACCTACGTGGTTCTTGGACAACTTAGCCAGCTCCCCTTGGATGGTTGACACTGACTTCTCCATGGCCTGCTGCCGAGCCTCGAGCCCATTCTGGGTGTGCTGGATTTTGTCCACCACCCCAATTATCTTGTCTAGCAGAGAGAGAACCATAGCTCCATTCATCTGAGCTTCACTCTTGCCTCCGGAGCCAGTGGCCAGTACCAGGTCCACTTCCTGAGATGGGTCATCATCATCATCATCATCTATTGATGGCTCTGTGGCAGCAGCCACAAGAGCTACCTCATCATCATCATAAGGCACTTCCTCAACAGCTGCATGATCCTTCTTGACACCTGTATCCGCCATAGCTGTCAACTCCAAATACAAGCCGCTTGCACGCTCACTACAGTTAAAAATACACTACTGAAAAACAATCTACAGAAACTACGCTGCAAAGAACTTAGTCCCTAAAACTTTATCTTTCTTTTCAACTTTCTCGACCACTGGTTTGCCTCTTCACACGTTAGCTTTATAGTTAAGATTTCTCTTCACTCTCGGTCTCTCAGTTTCAACCCTCTCTGTCTCTCTCTGCCTCTGCTCTGGGATGCCAGCCAGCCAGCCAAGGGGAGTAGGGCCTCTCACAGCTGAAGCATGTGTGCCCTGACTCAAATGCCTCTGCTCCCTGTGAAACCATCCAGTCAGACTTTTCCCTTCTTACACCCGGCCTCCACCCACTGCCCCCCTGCTGACGGGGCTCCACCCATTCTGTCTTAAAGCACAGGGCAGAATATCTCCTGACTCCACCTCTTATAGTTACACGCACTCTTCTTAAACAGGGGAAGGTGAGGACCACCAGAGGCACTGGCAAGATTACTAATATCTGCATGGAAATGACATCACTTAAGTCTTTTATTGATCTCAGCAGAAAGAATCTCACAGACATTATTTGAGCAGATTATTGCACTTTGAAAGAACCACCGGAAAGGTCTCTCGTCTATATTGACGCTGCTTAGTCTACTTTAATTTTGGGGTCGCACATGAATCCACTGCCTACTGGCAAGTAGTTCGGGCTCTCGCGAGTTAATGCAGTTCTCTTTAGTGATATTGTCGTTATTATCAAACTATGAATTCTACTTAGAGATTTTACTGCAATTAGTGTGTGTGTGTGTGTGTGTGTGTGTGAGAGAGAGAGAGAGAGAGAGAGCGAGAGAGAGAGAGAGAGGGAAAGTTGAAATCTATTTAGAAACGCGAGGCTTTAGTGCCACCCAGTGGACAAAAAAAAGAACTTCATTACATTACATTTGTGAAGACAGCGTGAATGCAAACATGATAGCATATTGTGACTTCCGGTCATTCTTTTCAAAATAATGGGACCAAACTAATGCAACCGGAAACGATCGATATGGATTTAACGTGCAATCATCTTCATTGACGTCAAGCCATCCTTCATTGTGCTGGATCATAAAGTGCGTTCTAAACAGCTCTTTAATAAATTATATGTTTGTGGAAATGTTTAATTCATCTACACTTGCCTCTTTTTGAATTATGCAGAGCCAAAACCCAAGCCTGCAACCACGAGAAGTGTGTCTATCACGGCACCAACACTGCTGCTTGTCTAGCAACAGGTACGTTTCTTACAATATATGTACAGTTAATCCCATAATCGACAAGAAAACCAGATGTTAACTAAATAACGTAGCATGTGTTGTAAGTAAGCGTTACTGCCGTCTGGTGGCCACACTCAAGAACTACACCATATTGAATATGTCAAGTAAACGTAAATGCATGCAGACGCACAAAGTTTTGTGACTTCCGGTAAAAATGCGTGTAACCGGAAATCAACTATACAGTTTTATCATGGAATTGTCTAAACTATTGTCAAGTCATTATTCATCGTTCTTCATCATAAAATGCAGTCTACATAGTCCATGTAATACACTGTTGAAAGTGTTTCAGTCATCTTACCTTTTTGGCGGATGTAGAATTATGTGGCGCCTTGGAAAAAACACAAGACCGCTATGACAAAAAAAAAAGCAAGGCTCACACGGCACCAGAAGCTAGCTAGCACTGCTGCTTGTCTATTATAGATACGTTTCTTACAACATAAATACAATTAATTCAGAGCCCCTTAATCACCAAGAAAAGACCGCCGCGGCGTCAACCAATGCCCTCAATTAGTCAACAGCGGAATCAGCATTACCGCCCTCTGGTGGCCATAATTAGTGACTACAACTAAACGCCATGGTCAAGGCAGACAAGACACTTAGTTATAACACTTCCGGTTGGTATATTCAAAATAAACGAGAGCGGCGACGATGTAGTTACGTACTCCGACCACTAGAGGGCAAACCCATTGGGGAAAAACACAAGACCGCTATGACGAAAACCAAGGCTCACACGGCACCAAAGGTTAGCTAGCACTGCTGCTTGTCTGCTAATAAATGCGTTTCTTACAACATCAGTAAAATTAATTCAGAGCCCCTTAAATAAAGACCATAAATAAAGTCCTATCTTATCTTATCTTATCTCTTAATCACCAAGAAAAGACAGCCGTCAACCACTGCCGTCAACCAATGCCCTCAACCAATGCCCTCAATTACTCAACAGCGGAATCAGCATTACCGCCCTCTGGTGGCCATAATTTGTAACTACAACCAAACGCCAACATAGTCAAGCCAGACAAGACACATAGTTGTACAACTTCCGGTTGGTATATTCAAAATAAAACCGAGACTGGCGAAGGTGTAGTTACTTACTGTGGCCACTAGAGGGCAACGCCAACTGGCGATTTTACTCACTTTCAGACATATTGTGAAAGTTACCTGCTGTATGCTTTTCAAAGTACTCTAATTTACCTGTAAAATGTCAATCAGCTTGCCTTACTTGGTGTGTAGGCAGTCACAATTGGCATATTGGGTGAAGGAATAAAATTACTAACTTTCAGACAATTACACATGGCTGTTGTTACGTCATATAACCACCGGAGGGCGTAAAACCCTGCTTCAAACTAACAGCGGTCAATGTAGACAACAGCACACATCAACACTTCCGGTAATTTCATTGCAAATAAAACAGTCCAGGACACAGTAACGCAGGCAAGCGAGCACTTCCGCTTTGATACGTCCACTGGTCTGGGTTGACTGCTTAACCCACCGACCAATACACAACAAACAGCAGAGAGGAAACTAGGAAGCAGAGTAAAGAGGACTCTCTTCCTTCTAACAGTAAGTCCATCTATAAGTGACGCTATAAAGATTTAAATGAACGTTACTCTTACTTAAATGTAATTATTGTGAGCTAAGTTTGTGCAACAGGTTTGCTAAATTAGCGATAGCCATCATTTTAGCCACCCAGAAACTACAAACAGAGCTAGCTAGCTTAAGGTTAACTTATACACGTTAATGCAGCTAGTTTACTATGAACCCAGTGTCAGAACATATCATATTAGTCTTTATACAGTTTACACCGTGTTGTGTATTGCTAAAGTTACACGTTAACTATTTCCTCTTCATAATGTCAGCACAAGCGTCAGCTAATGTTAATGTCGCAGCCAACGTTAACTCGAGCTAATTAGCTAACGAGCGTCTGCCTTTGCTGTCACATTATGCGATGTTAATGGTTTGGGTGGATCGATGTCTGGGTGTCGCTTAAAAAGACATGTCAGTTTGGTTTATCAGTCGGGACCTGTTAGCTCTCTGACATGTTGGGCTCTGACAGGTGAAGCTTCAGTAATCAAGGGACGTCCTGATCAGGTTACAGCAGCCGTTTTACGTTTTATTCATTCAGCTAAAGTGTTCAAATAGGTTTGTCCTTTTTTTCTTCTTCTTCAGACTGTTACATGTTCCCTCAGCGTTGATGGAGATCTTGTATAGTTATTAAAGCTTACTGGAGCTACAGGTCACATGCTAGCCTGTAATCCACAGTTAAGCCCTGTGTGGTGCTTTTACAGTGAGGTGTTACGCTGCTTAGCTGCCTGATACTCAGGGAAAAGCTTCACCTTTAGTTTTAGTTAAATGTCATGTAAAAACATTCTTCACTGGCAGACAAAGTGTGTCTTAGATCCATAGTAGACATTCAGTCCAAAAAGTTATTTAATTTCAATACTACAGATCAAACTCTTTCACCATGACTACATTCCTGCACTGATCATGGGATCAGCAGGAGGACTAGCTGATATATTTTTTTTCTTTTCAGCTTCTCACGCTTGTGTTAAACTAACGCTCAAGTGAAATATGCCTATCTCATTAGTGATCTTGACACCAGGGTGCCACGCAGAGGAAAGTGCTGAATGTTAAACTGCTCATGTCCCTTTTGTTTTGTTAGATGTGTTTTCACTAAAAATGATAAGCAAGCGTGTCATTATTTGAGTGTCACTGATGGATGTTAATGTAAATGTTCAATTTCCAGAAGTTCCAGCTGATTCAAGGGTGCTGAGCCCTCATATCCATCAGCAACATGGGAGAACTCTTCAGAAGTGAAGAGATGACGCTGGCGCAGCTCTTCCTCCAGTCAGAAGCTGCTTACTGCTGTGTCAGTGAACTGGGAGAGATTGGGATGGTGCAATTTCGCGATGTAAGTTCGATTTTTTTTATTTATTTTTTCTGCTCTCTTTTGAGAAAAACTAAACCCGAAGCAAACCAAAGAAATCATGCTGTAAAACTGATGGTGTAGAAGACTTAAAAAGATTAGTTACAATCATCATCTGCCATGGTGGGAAAAACTACCACATGAGCAGCAGTGTCAGGAAAGTACATGCCTTCAGCATCATGTGCTCCCAGCTGAGCCTTCATTCCACGCATGAGAAAGCCCATTCCTGACAAGTCCTGAGGAAAGCTTTGTGCTAGAGCATAGAATGGGCTGTAACGGAGAAGTTCTCTGTATCACAGTAGTGTCTTTTTCTTTTGATCAGATTACAATCTGACATGCTCCACCACGTTAAGAAAATATAAATGAATACAGAAAGGGAGTTTTTTACACTTCTTAGAAGATTGTATTGATGGACTTAACGACGATCTTATTAATTGTAGAGTCGTCCAATTTGAATGTCTTTTCAAACAAGCATATGTATCCTGTTGATTGACCCTTGTTTACTTTCCTTGCAGCTAAATCCAGATGTGAATGTGTTCCAACGGAAGTTTGTCAACGAAGTGCGGCGATGTGAGGAGATGGATCGTAAACTGAGTAAGTGAGCTGAGATGTTTCTTGTCGAGAAGACTTTCCATCACAGGATTCATGGTTGGAAATGAACAGTACTGTCAGTATTCTCTGTCGCCACTATGCCATACTTGATCAACACCTCCCATAATAATATGATAATCATAATACCAGAACAGAGAGAAGTGTCCAAGGGTCCAAAGGTCAGCTTCCAGTTTGTTTATGAGGAGGCTGGTTCTTTATCCAGCATAGCATTATTATATGCACACTTGTACTCTCTTGTACTAAAAAATATGACTTCCCTCTCACAGGGTTTGTGGAAAAAGAAATTAAGAAGGCCAACATCCCAATAACGGACACCGGAGAAAACCCTGAAGTCCCCTTTCCAAGGGACATGATCGACCTCGAGGTGACTGTTTCCCTCAGAAGGATAACAGTGAGCTTTTTTATCTGCTGCCTCCCTATACTGACCGCTTTGGTTGTTTCCCCACAGGCCACTTTTGAGAAGCTTGAGAATGAACTGAAGGAAATAAACACCAACCAAGAGGCTCTGAAGAAGAACTTCCTGGAGCTGACTGAGCTCAAGCACATTCTGCGACGCACGCAACAATTTTTTGACGAGGTCAGCTACTCTTTGCACACAGGCCTTGCATAACAGTCTTTTACAACACAACATAATATGACATTGTGGTACCCAGAAGTACATGTGTGACTTCTACTTTCCAAATGGTTTATGTCTGTGGGTGTAGCATCTAAAAAACTATTAAATACAGAAGCAAATAGTAAATTTGCTTGTAACCAATTTAAATCCACTGATTGCGTTGGTAGAATACAGATTCGAATCTCTCTCTGCCTACCACACACACACACACACACACACACATATAAAGGAGTACTTGTTGCTTCTTGATTTGGCAAAAGGTGTCAGCACTCGTGATCCTTTATAGTCGCTCACATGGCCTAGGCCCGTTGACACCAGTTATTCACATTAGTTAATATGCTGTAATTCCACTGCTCCATAATCTTTTACACCAATTCCAGTCTAGGCACGCTGTTCATATGCCAGGTCAAATATGTGCCTTTCCACCTTTGCCCCACATCAGTTCCACTTAAGTTCCTTCACAAGCAAAACTGGGTTTGCTCACAAGTTACCTTACAAGCTGTTATGAGCCTTGATGGGGGTGAATCATTTAACAAAACATGGTGCTGTTTAGTCATTAACCAAAAAAGTTCTTGTTGTTATCATTGTCTTGTTCAAATCTCATTATACATGCGAATAGGAAGTCTGAGGGATGTTAGAGCAGCAGTGTTTATAAATGTGTGGACATTGTAATGCAGTTCATGTGATGATTATGTTGGCACTCAAGCTAATTATTTGTTAACTGCCTGTCATTTAGATGGAAGATCCCAGTTTACTTGAGGAGTCATCTATTCTCCTGGAGCCCAATGATCCAAACAGAGGGGCTCCACTCAGACTAGGGTGAGTCTGTTCTATCCACTCCTCCATAATTTATTTTTGGAGATTTGCACTTTGACCATCTGTGTCTGAAACTACTGTGTTACAACTAGCCAATCACCTCCCACACACCGGCTTAGGCTGCCCGGCTCAGTCAGACTGAAATCTAACTAATATCCACATTCACAGATTAAGAGATTCCAGTTGATGCCCTCACCCTGAAAGAATAAACAAACATAATATGTTGTTGGGAATTCTAACTACATACGGAGGTGTTGTTTGAAAGGGACCCGGAACATTATTTTGCTTTCTATTTAATAGTTTATGAACAACTGGCAGATTTCCCCTTCCTATTTATTATAGATTTGTAGCTGGAGTCATTGGCAGGGAACGTATTCCCACATTTGAGAGGATGCTGTGGAGAGTTTGCAGAGGAAATGTGTTCCTGAGGCAGGCTGATATTGAAGATCCTCTGGAGGATCCCACTACGGTCAGTACTGTCCATAAACAACACTTATGGTCAATAGCCCCTAAAAAAACAACTTGATGATGAATACAGAACTACACTGATAGTGATGTTGGTTAGATTTCAGTAAGATGCATGTTTCACTTTCAGTCAAAATTCCTAACTTTACCATTCTTCCACAGGGTGACCAGGTCCACAAGTCTGTCTTCATCATATTTTTCCAGGGAGACCAGCTCAAGAATAGAGTCAAGAAAATCTGTGAGGGGTAAGTGGATCTGCTGGATCTGTACACTTTATGAAGTGTTTCTTCGTAACAAATACTTGTTTGTACTCATTCATCTATCCTTAGATTCAGAGCAACATTGTACCCATGTCCAGAAACACCCCAGGAGAGGAAAGAGATGCTAGCAGGAGTGAATGCTCGCATTGATGACCTGCAAATGGTAAATCTACTATCAGGAAACACATATACGGAGAGCGTATATGTGTTTCCTATATGTGAGCGTCTTTTTTTTGTTGCTTGTTTCTGCCTGGTCAGCAGGATGTTTTTCATCAGAAACAGGCATGGGACGAGGACATTTTATAAGGCATGAAGATAGTACCACATTTCCTCTTTATAGTCCATACTTGGAGTCCAGACAAGCCTCTAATCCAGATGTTTTCTAAGCAGCCAAAATAAAATCCCTTTGTTGTGTAGTTTAAATGCAACTGGATATTTACTCAAAGCAATTTCCTCCCACAGGCAGAATCTTTCCACAGAAACCACACTGTTATTGTGCCTGTGGTGTTGTGACGTCCCCCGTGACTCGTTGTCTGCTGCGAAATAGAGTAGCCCAAGGGAATCCCTCCTCGCATATCACAGAAGTCACATGTGTTGTTAGTGCTGCTGAATGGGTACCAGCCTCTCACATGCTGCTTCACTTTGTCATTCAGATACTTAAGTGTTGTTCAAGTGTCATGATGTCAGATATTATTGGATCACAGGCACAACTTACACAAAGACAAATGCTTGACTTAACGTACATGACAAATCAGCTGATACCCTCTCGCTGCTCTATATACTGGTGGTGTTAATGTGAATCGTCTCTGCTCTCAATGAGGTAATGGCATGGATGCAGAAGAATGTCAGGCTGTTTAGAAAACAATGTTTGAATGTTGCCCCAACACCAGACAACACTGTGGCTATAGGCAAACAGCACAGAGCTTAAATGTCCTGCTATTTGCTGATCATGGGGCTTTAAATGTGACTCATACAACAGCAACATGGAATCATCCTGTCTACCGTATGGGAACACCCAGAGATCAGACAGCCTCTTTTAGACTTTATTGTGAAGTACTGCTCACTACTTGTTCAAATAAGAGGAAACTCTCTGTGAGCATCAAGGGTTTTATGATTCATTACTGGTATTTTGCAATAATTAGAGCATGCTGGTGTCGTTAAAACTGAAGAAACAAATCAAGGGGTCTGTCATATCTGATAAAGAGAAAAAAAGGTCTCCCGTGCACGCTCCTCCCCAAGCAATGCAGCATTAGCAATGAGTTACATACAACATAAGACTGGTTGCACAAATAATGACACAACATAAAATATTTCATCTTGACCACATTTACCTCTGCTCTTGTCTGTCCTCCAAAGGTGCTCAACCAGACTGAGGACCACAGGCAGAGGGTCCTGCAGGCTGCAGCAAAGACAGTCAGAGTTTGGTTCATCAAGGTGAGGAAGATGAAGGCCATCTACCACACCCTCAACCTCTGCAACATTGATGTCACTCAGAAGTGTCTGATCGCTGAGGTGTGGTGTCCTGTGTCCGACCTCGACTCCATCCAGTTTGCCCTACGCAGGGGCACGGTGAGTAACAGAGTACCACTCATGTTTGATATAAACTGGCCAGTCAGGTTTTCACAAAGGATGTGCATTGATTGCCTCTTCCATTGAGTCGTGCCTCTATGGCATTGTCTCAACATTCAGTTTATCTATTGCTTAGAACCATGAGGCCATGCTGTGCTGTATCAAGGTCTCTGTCATATATATTTCTGTGCAGCATGTTTGCATGACCTTGTTTTCTGAACTTTAGGAGAAGAGTGGCTCCACTGTCCCCTCCATCCTCAATAGGATGCAAACCAAACAGACCCCACCCACTTATAACAAGACAAACAAGTTCACCTCAGGTTTCCAAAACATTGTGGATGCCTATGGAATCGGCAGCTACCGTGAGATTAACCCAGGTAAGCATGTGCCACACAGTTCTGTACATTGTTCATAGGTCATCCGTGTGGACATTTATCTTTGCAGTGTATTATGTTCTATTTAAATACCAAGTGTTGTATTGAATTGTAGTCACTGAAAACCATTGCCGCCTCATCATCCCTTATCACCTTGTTGTGAAATGCTGCGTTTTGCTTTGACATGTTTCACTCATTTGTTGTTTCACGTATCACACCACCCTCCCATCATACAATGCCTGCCTCCTTGTCTCCAGCACCATACACCATCATCACCTTCCCCTTCCTATTTGCGGTCATGTTTGGTGACCTGGGCCATGGGACACTCATGACCTGTGCTGCTCTGTACCTTGTGTTGAGAGAGAGCAGACTGATGGCCCAGAAGAACGACAATGAGGTATGGATCCTATCATTGCCATCTCATTAGTCATACACCATCATTACATGTGATACACACAGTCCCTGATAAATGGCACCCGGTGCTCCTTTATATTGAGAATTTCTGAGCTGCATCCTTTCAAGAACCCACTTGGTTCAGCTATCTTTACCATGTTTGGTGATGTATGTTATTTTAAGTGAATTCATTTTTTGTGGCAGATGTTCAGCATGGTGTTTGCGGGGCGCTACATCATCCTACTGATGGGAATCTTTTCAATGTACACTGGCATTATTTACAATGATTGCTTCTCAAAGTCCCTAAATGTGTTTGGCTCTGGGTGGAGTGTCAAGTCCATGTTCATAAGTCAAAAAGGAGGCAACTGGACGTAAGTGTTATTGATTAGCATTGACTGGAGCTTTAACTCTTGATGTGCGGTAATGTAAAACAGAAACTGATGTGTGTTCTCATCCTTTTCAGGTTTGACACACTTCAAGGGAGTGCAGTTTTGCAGTTGGATCCAGTAGTAGATGGAGTTTTCAATGGACCTTACCCCATAGGAATCGATCCAGTAAGTCTCCTTGTGATGTATATTCTCATAAAGTACAAATTAGCTCAGCTGTTACTCAGTACATGCACTCAAATAGTGTGTGTGTCTGCTTTTGTCTATTTGTTAAAAAATTGTATAACTAAATATATGTATATATATAATTATCTCTCAGATATGGAGCATTGCTGTCAACAAGCTGACATTCCTGAACTCCTTTAAGATGAAAATGTCTGTTATCCTGGGAGTCATCCACATGACTTTTGGAGTCACTCTTAGTCTCTTCAACCACCTGTGAGATTTCCATCCTTATGTATTTGTTTCTCTTTAAATCTATGCACAATTATTATAGTGACTTATTTGTCATTTGTGTCTCCCTCCAGGTATTTCAAGAAGCCATTGAATATCTACTTGGGTTTCATCCCAGAGATTATCTTCATGACCAGTCTGTTTGGCTATCTCGTCATTCTTATCTTCTATAAGTGGGTCGCATATGATGCCCGCAGCTCCAAGGACGCCCCCAGTCTGCTCATTGCCTTTATCAACATGTTCCTCTTCAACTATGATGACCCCAGTAACAAACCTCTCTATACAGGACAGGTTAGATACTACACAAGTTAATCACAGTTTACTTACAGCCAACTTTGTGTCATCTTTTTGAACTCGACAAGCTCATTGTCCCTCTTCTTTTTTTATTTCTGTCCCCTGCATTTGTAGATGGCCCTACAATCATTCTTGGTTGTAGTCGCCTTGGCATGTGTTCCCTGTATGTTAATAGTAAAAACTCTGATTCTGCGGAGACAGTACTTGTGGCGGAAAAACCTGGTAAGATGAAATATATTTGTGACCACTAACACTCTGTGGAATAAAATATTAATGAGAGTTTATCCCGTTAATTTTAATTTTGTGTACCCTTTCTTTACGGCAGGGTACAGAGAACTTTGGAGGAATCAGGGTGGGCAATGGACCCACAGAGGATGAGGCTGAAATCATCCAGCATGACCAGCTGTCACAGCACTCTGAGGAGGAACCTGAGGTAAAAGAGAATATTTTGGTTACATTCACTGACCTCAAATGGGGGAAAGCTCATGGTAAAGGATCGTTGCACATCTTTAAATAATTCAGTCACTCAGCAATAATTGGAAACAGAAACTGAGACCTCGCGTTTCCATTTCCACTGTGGCAATGAAAAACATAAATTTTGCATTAGGGTCTGGATTAACAAAAGGGTGCAACAAGCTCCATTGCTTACATTCAAAAACTTTATTGAGAGACTAAATTGCAGAAATGTCATGTACGTTTTGTTTACTTGGTGTTGCAGTTGTATTTCAGGTGATTGTAAATATACTACCAATAGAATTATTTTATAATATTTTGAACACTATTGTCGAACAAATTCCAAGTGTTAAACAGAGTTATTTTACACAGATTTCATAATTAAAGTACTGTAATCCATTTATCAGTTTAAGATGCTCCAACTGCATGTTTGTCATCCTGTTAAGAGTAACCCTCTTAACTGACTTCTATCTGTCTATATGTGTGTGTGTGTGTGCGTGTGCGTGTGTGTGCTGTCAATAACCAAGCGTTGCCTTTTGTCACCTGCTTTCAAGGCCAGTGAGGAGGAAGAGGTAGGACAGGAGCTCATGCTGCACCTCCACCCTGCAATCTGTCCCTTCCCGTCAATGTGCATGTCTAGTAGTTCTGTCTTCTGCTGCCTCCCGCTTTGTTGGTATCCGTTGCATACTACTGTTAGATGTGTGTGTACGTTTGTCTTAGTCGGTGTGTGGTCGGTGCGTTCAAGGTCTCTTATTTAACCGGGTTGCAGGGATTCATCAAGCAGTGGGCACCTGTAGTCCAGTGCTTCTCGGTGATGTGCATGAGGCATCAGCTGTGCAGCTGATTCTTTGGGTTCACAGGGTCATGAGACAACGATGCTTATTCTAATTTTGGGGGTTGCGAATGTACAATGGCAAATGGCTTTCCTATCCGTTACCTAAATGATCATGCTTACACAATGAACCAGACCCTCCTTTTTGGACCACACGACCTGTTGTAGAAATGTTGTTTTCTGGTGTCATGTTGACATGCGGTTTTATCTACCCACAGTTTAACTTTGGGGATGTGGCAGTGCATCAGGCAATTCACACCATAGAGTACTGCTTGGGCTGTATCTCCAACACGGCATCCTATCTGAGGCTTTGGGCTCTCAGTCTGGCTCATGCACGTAAGTCACACCAGCGGCCTTATGCATACATAGAAGAAATGTTTGTCTAAACTCATATTGATTTGTATGCTCTTTCCAACTACTCACAGGAGTGAAATCAGTTTGTGTTTTCTTTGTCTCATGCACAGAGTTGTCGGAGGTGCTGTGGACCATGGTGATGCGCATTGGTCTTTCATCTCGCAACCTTGGTGGCTTCATCCTTCTGGCCATAATCTTTTACTTCTTTGCTGTTCTCACAGTCGCCATTCTACTCATTATGGAAGGTCTGTCAGCCTTCCTGCATGCACTGCGACTGCACTGGTAAGTCTAGTACTGTGTGTTTGCTGAATTTGTTTTCGTGTACATTTGCCGTACTATTAACTTTAGTCTCACTTTCACATGTTACCTGTGTGATGCCAGGTTGCTGGCTAATAATGGGGGTTTTAATGGGGTTTGGCTGTATGAATGGACTGTTGACTCAACTGCATTATGCGGGTACATTTCCAAGGTGTACATCAGTCAAAGAGTTGTTAAAGGATAATCCTTGTCCTTAGTCATACATCAGACAGACTTTGGAATGCCAGGTATTCATGACGCTTCTCAGTTAAAAAGGTCATTAAGTCTTGGCATGTTAAAAATAGAGCCTGATCATATTTCAGAAGGGAGGAGGCTTAGGTGTCTTACCTCAGGATGGGGACCAAGATGTAGGCGTAGGTGGGTGCAGACAGTGGAATAAAGAGCATGGTTCATCAGTCATGACTAATACACTCAACTTTTCTTTTTTTTTTTTTCATCTCTCTTTGTTTATTTTCCAGGGTGGAGTTCCAAAACAAGTTTTACTCAGGCCAGGGCTTCAAGTTCCTCCCTTTCACCTTCGATAGTATCCTAGATGGGAGATTTGAGGACTAAGAACTGCTCTTCTTCTTAATGTCTGTCACCTTTTGGTAATCTGTGTGGTGGTGAATAGTGATTTTTGTTTTGTGTGATGCAGTTTTCTCCTACCCCTATAACTCCGTGAAGGATTACCCACTCATCAGAATGTCAGACTGCCATTGGTTTTAAACTTAATATAATTTTTATAATTTGTTTCTCTGAAACATCTACAGTACTCAGAAATTACTATTCATTCATTCATTCCCCAAATAGCCTTGACTGTAATCAATTCTACGTCTTTTTTATGTTACCTGTGTTTTATTTAGTTTAATATTATTATTATTTATGCAATTCTTCCTTTACAAAACCCGCATTTTTCCTTTGTTGGAGTGTTGCACTGCAAATCAGTATAAACAAGATATGCCACATGCAGATTTTTTGACTGTTGATGGAGTTGGAGAGTGACAGTGTTTTCCACTTTTGTGTATGTCTTTTCCACGTTGTATTCCCTCTGTCATTGCCTCTCAGAATCTGCTTTTCTTTTTCGCAGTTAACACCTTCCGTACAGAGCAGCTTATCTGTTTGATTTCAACATATACCCACTTTGCATACTGCATACTGACCTCACACACAGAGCTATAAAGCTCCAAAGGGAATACAGCTTAACTTGCATCAGGATGTCAGCCTTTTCTTTGAAAATGAAGATGTAGTGACTATGTACGATTCTGTATTATGCCCCAACATTGCCTTGGATACCCTGTGTGTTTATTTGTCTGTTCTCTAGTGATCTACATGGAGAAAAAAAATGGGAATCTATATGTGGAAGTAGGTGAATGTTCTGTAGCAATGTGACACACTGAAATTATTTGACAATATCAGTCTTGCTTTTGATTTTGGTTCCTTATGCTGATTTGATTTATCTTAAAATGTTCTATGTTATCCTCACACAGAAGGGAGTAAGCATGGCATGCAGCAGGCCTGTTCAGATAGCATTAATTTGTCAGACGTGGTTGAGCACCACCCTTGACCGTGCATCGCTTTGACAATAAAGTGGAAAAGAGCTGGTTTAACTTATATTGTTGGTTTTATTTATTCCTCAACTTTCTGCCTAAGTGGTGGAAGAAGCCAAAGCCGTTAAGTAAAATGTGTCATGTGTGATGAGGTGAGGCTACTCCAAAGAACTCCCAAGTGGAAAAACATTAAAATTTAAAAATGTTAACACACACCAGTAAGCACAAAGCAGATTTCTGCATCAGAATGATAAAAACTGCCACCACTGAATTGTAGGGGTGGATACATATCATGAGCATACAGTATTGTTTGTAACTAATTTAAAAGCTTTATCTCCCTAACAAGGTCATTCCTCTTGGTGGTGCTATTGAACAAAATGAGTAGTTGCAGCAGTCCATGATAAATGAGATCTATACCTATTTACCCTTTCTATGTTAGGAGTTGCAACGGAAGCACCTTCAGTTGTGTATGGCACATTTTAGGATTCCCTGCTTCACTACTGAACTTTGTGCCTGAAATGAGATGCTGGTGATTTATTTGGCAAACTGAATTTGAATATATACTGTACGCATAATGTCTCTAAAATACAGTGTTTCAGTGAGTCCAGTTAGAAGTATCCACTTGTGTCCCCACACATTTTGAAAGTTATTAAGTTATTTTATATATACACTTATTTTGTATTTTTAGTAACAAATAACTAAAATCTGAAACTGAAGTGGAGTATTGAAATACTCAAGATTATTTTTTAGGATTAGGTATTTGCAAATTGTAGCGGACAGTACTTTTGCTCATGAATTAAATTAAAGTGGAACTTTTGAGGGACATCTTTAGAGGTATCATTGGCAACAAAAAGTCTAAAACAGTGTCTCATCCTACTGGCAACTTGGGAGGCCTGACTCTAAAAACATTCAGCCTCTCTGGTTCGAGGAACATCGTGTTCTCCATTCACATGTTTTTATTTGATGGAGGGCTTCTGCTATGAACAGGCCCAAATAACCATAGAGCTTTGTATTTATACTATAGTTTTTTTTTTTGTTTGTTTGTTTTTGTTTTTTAAAAAAGCTCATTTAATTTGATATTTCCCAGTGTGTCATAGATGTGAGAGCAAGCTTGCATAAGAGCCCCAGAAATCTTGCCAAGTTTACACTTCCAGGGACTTTAGCTCTGCCGTTTCAAAGCAAAACTCCCAATGTGACAGAGCTTATTATTTTTATTTTATCTAAGGCAAACATAGAGTGCACTTTAGTTTGGCAGAAACTTTCTCTAGGAATGTTGTGTTTCTTGTAAGGTTATAGTAGTTTTTCTTTGGGATAACAAAGATGCTTTCGCAGCTGTTCTAGTGCTACAGGCCTTAGTGTCCTTTTGATCCAGGCACAGAAAAACAGAAGTTCATTATATTGTATTAGCCAGTTAATAACAGCTACACCAAGGGCAACTAAAGATCTTGCTAAATCAGTTCTCTATATTGTAGTCTGCAGAGAGCTATATGTAGGATTTAGTTTCTTTCTATGGTGTAGGCAGCTATGGAACAATGTTCCTGTCCTCATTTTTTCTTCTATTTTCCACCCACATATATTTCAGTATCCGGTGTTGATGAAAAACCTTCATAGACACAAGAGACCAAGTTAATAAATAATTATCAATCTCGCATTAAAATAATTACACATATTTAACAGCTACATAGTTGTATAATCTCAGAGGAGAAAATATTGACTTAAAGTTGACTTAAAAGCCACACTACGAACATGGCTAAAATAGACCATTCCAAAGCTGCAGTTTTTCACACAGTGAAACAAGCTGAAACAGTCTGTTCTCACTGACAGGGCTTGGTGTTAATCTCTCTTGGCACAGGACTGCAACACAGTAGGGTTAGGTCTGTCAACCTGTCAAGCTCCCGCAAGCTGTCATACCTGGAATTATCGTGACTGAGAGAGGTATAACTGTTCATGCAGAAATACCTGACAGGAGCTAATAGAAGGTCCAGGTGAGATTGTGGATGCCTTTACTTGAAAGTCCCCACCTTTTGACTAGTATTTTATTACCCGGTCTCCAGATAACATTGTTTTTCAAACAGTTTTCCACGACCTGTCTGACCCCCAGCTATTGTTTCCAGGCTCTTTTATCACACACTGATTTAACCGATTACATCAGGAAGCTTGAGACAATATAAAAATCTGACAGCAATGGCCATGTTGAGCACACAGGCACAAACAAACAAGTTTCATCCGTCGAAGAGAGTTGCATAACTCAAAGCCCTGGAGAGATGAAAAAAGAGTAGGGAACATAACTAATGGAAATAACATAAAAAGATGTGACAGCTGACTTTTTGCTAATGAATTGCTCCAGCCTCCAGGAAACCTTGAAAGTATTCCTGGAGACAACAAGTTCCACTAAAATGTCACCAGGTTCCAAAAAAAGGACTTGACTTGTTTTCTTCTTTCTTCAGCTCAAAGTCTTTATGCCATAGCCACAGAGCTCACATTACTTACTAATCAAAAAGTCAGACTCAGACTGCGAATACAATCAAACAAAATAAATATGAAAAAGCTGTAACTGTTGCCCAAAGCTTCATTACAAATATAAGCTTTCCTCCATTGTGAAATGCTAGAGATAAAAATCTTGACAAGTATTAGCCTTGTGGATAACAAGCTCAGTCATTTCATAGATTGGCCACTCCATTACTGTGTCTAAGTAGAGCCTTGTGGAGCTGCTGACCAGAGTTACCTGTCAATGTTCTCATTGTTTAGAAATGTAGACATTTCTTGAAAGAGAAGTTACACTAAATATATAGTAACACAAGGATTTGTGGTGATTGCATTGTTTGTATGATGAAAGGGAGAGGTGATGAATGAATAAATTAGTGAATAAAGCAGACTTAAGTTGAACATCTGTCTAATATGTCAGTGGTTTAAATTCTCTAAATAACTCCCTGATAATAAATTGTAGTAAAAACAGTAAAAACAGAGTGCTCAAAAAGACCCAGACCACCAGAATCTGTTCCACGTCAGTCACAAACCTGGAATCTCTCCCAAGCTTGTAGCGAATCAGCGGACAGAGTTCACAGTGGGTCACTGCGGGTACTTCGGTGGTGTGCGTAAGCACAGTTTAATCACATGTGAGTGGGCATTCGTGTGCACCAAGTCCTGCAAATCCAAACAGCAGAACTGACTGTGTTATTGTTTCTTTCCATGAGCTTATCCACACTGAAACTGAACCCTTTAAGGATTAACTTAGCATTGTCCCTTGTTTTGGTTTGGTTTCTTCCCCAACTTTTGAGGTGAAAAGTTCTCTTTGAGCTATTGTGTGGCTTTTTGAGTATGCTGTGTGCCAGTAGTGCCCCTATGTTGAGGCAGGATAGTCACCGCAAAAGGGAAGAATACAGGCAGAAGCATCAAGTCGTGCTACTCTTTGTTGAGAATGCTTCTGTTGTTCTTCCACTTTTTCCAGGGACAGAATAAATAGCTCTGCTTAACCAAAGGCATTTGCCTCCCTCACTGCTATGAATGCACCAGCATGAAAAACATATTACCAGCGGTTACGAGTGTTTTGCCTCTTCTGGAAATTTTTTCTCTCTCTGTTTTTCTTTTGCAAACACGTATGGGACACGTGGAAGAAGTGCTCTCTCTCTCTTGTTGTTTGTCCCAGTCAACATCGGTAAACTAACATTCAAATTTCATCCTGGCATTGATTTGTCACAGTTGGTCTCTTCTCTTATCTTGGGAAACAAAAATATTAGGGGTGTTTCATGATTGTGTCTTGTTTTCACTCTCTTAAGGCCCAGTTGTCCCAGCCAATCATATCCACCAGCACCAGCAGCTCACAGTTCTTTTAGGCTTTATGGGGATCTTAAAGATCTTTGCAAAGGTCAACACTGGAATGTAGGAGGAATGAACACATTTGGATGTGGCCCTTCCTAAAATAATAAAAAAGTCAGGTGATTGGCTTATGTTGCTATAATGCAGTGGTTAGCAGATGTCATTAAAGAGAGAAGATATCAAAATAAATGGTGAGAATAATTGGAAAGTCATGATTCTGGAGGATGCAGATATTCCACGCTTAGAGGTTTTTGACATTAGCGTACTCCCTCTATGATGGCAGTCTAATCAGGAACATAAGCGTAAAGGAATTTCCCCATTACATAAGATGCAAAGGAAACTACTTCTGAGAAACCTGGTACACTGAAGGAGATCTAGCGATAGTGAGATTGGGAGAGACACGGGCAGTGAGAATGCAGCAGTAAGAGGGGACAGAGAGAGACAACAAGAACAGGAGGTCAGGGTGATGGAAAGAGAGAAAGGCCACATGTGGAGCTGGGAACACTACTTTCATGCCCAGGTTGGCCTAGAAAACTCACTTTTAACTGAAATCTGTGTTTGAATCTAAAGAATGCTGTGCTAAAGTGCTTTTGAATGAGGCATCAAACACCTGCACCGTTTCACAAGAACTGAGCTGTGTCTCTGCAGTAGGTCAAAAAAATCCATACTAAAACACACCGGCCTGTGGTGAAGATGAACTCATGTAACCTAACAGTCACAAAGACATTCTATAAAGTGGCACACACAGCACTAAATAGCTGCCACAGTTCTAAAAAATAGTACTCAGCATGCTTTGTACCAAAATATTATTGAAGGCATTGTATGGTGGATAAATTTACAGGTTATGTAACCAACATAAAAATAAATGAATTATTGGATGTATATATTATTTTGTAACTGCTGTGGCCATCTCCTCTGAAACAATGAAAGGTTAGGGTTAGAAAAGTCAGAGAAACAAGCTCTCATATACAGTATATTCCTAGCAAAATCATTATTTGTTCTTCTTTGTGACATTTGTTGTACTTTATGTAATTTTGTGCTATTTCTGGTACCACCTGTGTGCCTGCAGCAAATGTTACATAACTTAACAGGACTCGCTTAAACTACAGTCTTATCTTGTTGATGGGCTATTTCAGGCTGATCCTTTGCATATTCTTATCATCGACCCAACATAATATTTGACTATGACGAAGAAAAGTGCTTTGCATAAGCAAATATTTTATTACTGTGACAGCATTTTTGTAGCGTGTTCCAAAGCTGTCCGTGGAATGCATGCGATGCCCAAAAATGCTCAAAAATATCACAGTGTTGTCAACAGTCCTTTGTTATATAACTGGTTGTTTTAAACCTTTACCGTAGAATGTAGTCTTTCCAGCATCTCAAGAGGTTTACAGTTTGAAATCCTAATTCTGGATTTTGGCAAACCAAAGTACTATCCAGAGGCACTGACAAATTTGCCTTAAGGACACGCAGCTGGTTAGGATGAATGGAAACCCCTACATAGTATCTAAAGCAAAAACATCTTACAATCCAGGATTTTTTAAAACGCAAAGTTTTAAAACACTGTATTTGTTGTTTTATGATTGTTGTTGTACAGACTCAAGAGAGACATAAGGTTATTCAGAGTTGTGCATCACTGTGGTATTTGAAAGCAACATTGTTTTTCCTGTTTACCTTTCAAAAGCATAGACCCTTGACTATTAAGAAGAGGTTATCTAAATGCCCCATAGTAGGTTTTGACCTACTTTTCGGATTTGTTTGGATCTGTAGAAGCAAAGTGCTCTTTTGCCACAAAGCCAGATTTTGCAATACACTTACGGGTTAGGAGACAGTACAAACTGTCTCCACATCTGCCTTAAATCATCTTCTAATGGTCACAGCAAATATCAAAGTCATGTGAACTGATCTTGAGAGCCCTTCTGAGAAACAGCCACTTAATCAATCACTTTGGTAACCACTTGTTTGTGCGGGTGAATGTGTGTGCACTGTTGTATGGAAACAATACCACCTCCCACTGAGAAAACAAACCCCACAAGGAGGAGAGGCATTAAGGATGAACTTTGAAAAAAGGAAGGAGGCCAGTTATGAACATTTTTGGCATTCCTCAGCTCCATATAGAAACAGGATTTTCTTTATAGGAAGCAGTCTGTCCAGCCAAGAGCCACCGGTCCAGGACCCTGCAGAGAGTCCTGTGTTCTCCTTATTGGCTACCGGAGAGCTGAATTGGCATAGTGCCGACCACAAGAGGAAGAAGACATTAAAGCAAGAATTCAGGATATTTCCAGGCAGGGATATTGTTTACCCTGACACAATTAAATAAGCACAAGAGAGTGTGCATGACAAAGAAAAAAATAGTAATAAACTTCACTACACTGGAAAGTATTACTCTGTGTTCCTCTTTACAGGATGCTGGCATTTCCTGTTCAGAGAAGCTGCTGGATATTTATGGGAAACTAGCCCAAGAGAGAACTTATTTTTTTCTTTAGGATATTCATTTTCTGAAAATAGACATACGGAGATGAAAAGCAGATGCAGATTGCATCAGTCTGGTCCAAGCATGGGTAGTCTGGTTTGGTACAGTATTTGCTTTTCTTTTGACTACACACATGGGTGAACTATCCATACCAATCAAATAGAAACGCTGAAAGACACTGCTGATGATGATGACAAATGGGATTTAGAAAAATGTACATGGTGGGGTGCGTCATGACCCGGCTCAAAGGAAGGACAAAAGTGTGGGTGGTGTGTTCCATACTGGGGTCAGGAACCTGAGGACTGAATAAATCCCTCTCAAATATTGACCAAGAAGAAACAATAGGAAGTCTTAAATTTCCCTCATGTTGCTTTCTATTTACACAATACTGTTTTTAACAATAACACCTTGTTCACAAACAGCTTGTTTTGCTACATTTTTCTTCTTGAATTTATTTAAAATAAATAGCAATATATTTACTGTTACTGTTAGGATTTTGCAACACAATCTGCAATAAAATTATTGGGGGGCAATTCCTTTGATCACAATTCACTCATTCTTTAATTGCAAAGCATTTATGGATTCCCTCCATTTAATTTGTAAGCAGGAGTGAACAAGACAAACAGGTGTTTGACCTGCAGCATTTATCTGTCCTTTTGTGATAATGGTGGCCTACTCCTAGGAGAATAGTTGGGGGAACATCACAGAATGCCCCTTGTTTTTAGTTGAGCAACTTCGTAGAGGAGATCATGCAAATGAAGAGAGGGATCTGGTTGAATGAATATTCCAAAAATGTCATTCATTCATTCATTTTCTGTAACCGCTTCTGGAGGGTCACGGAGGGTTGTTATTCCTGTTGTAAAGAATAGTCCCACACACAGAAAAGTTTGCTACAAAACTCACATGTATTTTTCTTTGTTACATTTTGCAATGCATGCCATTCAACATTTATTAATTTCAAAATAATGTCCACAAGGACAAGTGCAAACCTTCCTGAAATTCAAGAGCACAAAACAACAGGAATATGAGAAGATAAAAGTTACCATACAAAATAAGACATTATATATTGATATTATCTATACATCAGTAAAAAAAAACAAACATCAATTATCTTTGCAGATTAATCTCAATACTAACCCACAATATACATTTCGGTACTTTTTTCTGAGCAAATCTCATTTCTCTGCTCCCAAGCACCTGAAGGCAAACATCACATATTTATACAAATCAGGGCCTTCAGTTGACCATGTCACTGTAATGCATATATCGCAAATTACATAACAAAACTGAGCTGTTGCTTTTAACCCCTGTGGTTCCCTCTGTCTTTCATCTCTGTTTTCACAATATTTGAAGAGCATGAAATCTAGTGGCAACCTTGCAGGTAAGTACAAAAAAAAAAAAAATACTTGTGCAACTTGTGCAATAGGCAACAAAACAGTGAAGCAAATCTTTAAACTGTAACATTAAGACAGAAGTGGGGCTGAAAAGTGGCACTTTCAGAAAAAGAATGTCATGAGACAAAAACATTGGGTGATGGAGAATGATTATATGTACTTTACACCATGTAACAGCTAACTGTGCTGGATAAGCCTTTGGTTTGTTACTATTACATGGAAGTTCAATAACAAAATAAAAAGTGCTCAAGATTGTCTTTAAAAATAAGAATGTATATCCATATAACTTGGGTGTTGATGTGGCTTTGAATATTTAAGGGGCTGATTTGGTATAAAACAAACATAAATAAACAGTCAAAGTCTGGCTTCTGCATTTGTTTCTTGTTTTTGGTTAAGTAAACCCATTGTCTTAACCATTTTCTTGCTTCATCAAAACTCATCACAGAAGGTATGTCTGGGTGATCTGAAGCATAACTGAGATCTGATCCAAAAGGGTAACAAGAAACCAGTGTGCACACGGGGGTGAACTAACCACAGTGTTCAGCTGAGTCCAGTTCAGTTCAGTCCTGTCACTTTTAAGGCAGCAGTGCAGCGCTACAACAAAGTCCTTGTGTGTCTTCTCCCACTACTTTCTGTTGCGTCCTGTTGTCCTTCTCACATGCCTCCTGTGCAATCATTCGAATTAGCATGGCGTAACAATTATTATTCAAATGCACACATACAGAGGTATCAAACAGCACACAGCTCATCTCACAGCCTTCACAGCGGTAGAAGCAGTTCGGCATACGGCCGCCATAAAGCATGGTCCTGATTCAGACGAAGACCAAAAAGCTGCAGGTTCACTGGCTTTCAGTGTCTACTCTGTGGAGTTTTAATTCAGTGTGTCTTTCTCCACCTCTGAAACATCCGTCAGCAGATCAGCTCCTGCTGTATTTCAGGTAGGGTGGGGAATGGTGGCTCATTGAAGGAGAAGGCATCACGGCCGGCCTTCAGCTCACCCTTCCCTGGGCACATGAGGTATGACCCAATCAAGCCCAGCTCAGGGGGCAGAGCGGGACTCTCGGGCTCAGACTCTGACTGGCTCATCTCTGGTTCATCCAAAGAGGAGGCCGACCTGGCGTGGAGGTGAGGGTGGGAGTGGGAGTTCAACCAGGGGTGATTGAGGCATTCTTCTGCCGTGGCTCTCTTCCTGCACATACAAACACAATAACACTGCGGATGAGTGGAAATTCCCAAAGAGTTTATATAACCGATGACTTGCCTGGATCTTTCGATTCTCTCAATCCATTTGCTCAGAACTTGACCATTTTCCTTTTCAACACAGGGTTGAGAAAACCACAAAAACATCACTTTCTTTCTCTCAAGATATTTTCCCCCTCCATCTTTAACAGATTACTCAGATCCTGAGGAATCTTTGCTTTTTTCCAGCGCTACCACTAATCTGCTCCAATTAAACAACACAGGCTGGAGATTGGGGGTCTGGATGTGAGACAGAGGCTGTTGCTATTTCTCAAACTACAGTAACAAATGAAGGCATCTGCACTGGAGCTTCTAATCAGAATTAGGGTTGGAGTTCAGTTAGTCTGACTCATTATTTGTCTTGAAAATCTTCGCTTTTTAACATGATGATGATTCAGTTCCAACACTTCTGTACAGAGATACTGATCTTAATTTGTAAATGAGGACAGCTTACAAGTACCATATCAAAAAAAAGGAAATGACTTTTTGCTCAAATGACGCAAATCTTGTTACCACACACACTCATTTAGACGCATGCGGATGTACTTCCGTGCCCATGTAAACCTGACTCACATCCTTGGTGTGCAAATCACCTCAAAGTGACACTAACGGAAAGTTTTATCCGTAATGATAACATTTGATTATCTTCATCTTTTCTGTAAACTGACTCACCTGGGGTTTTTAACCAATAAAGTCTTGATGAAGTCAACAGCCAGGCAAGAGATCCCCTCAAATGTGTCCTGTGAATAGTCTATGTTGACTTGGGAGATGTTGAGGAATGTCTCCTGCTTGTCATCACCCAGAAAGGGAGACTCGCCCGTCAGCATGACGTAGGTCAGGACCCCAATACTCCTGGCAAAGAGAGAGAAGGAGCTTATGAGCCAAGTTGTCATCTTTGATGGTTACAGAATGTGTTTTGCGACAGACTAACGCAATAGATTTGGCTGACTTCCACCATGCTGTGGTAGTCATTAATTAAATGCAAATATGTAACAAGGATTATCTTGTGGTCAAAGTTCTAGACACATAACTTTCATTTGCATGTTAGGCAGTGATGTCATTGAGCTGAATATGCATTCATTTCTAGAAGTTGGTCAATGATGAGTGGAAATAGTGTTAACTAAAGAAGCACACTTACCACATGTCTGTAGCAGTGCTAATGGGTTCATAGTTCAGGACCTCTGGTGCTGCAATAGAAACACATGACTCTAATTAGCCACAATAAATGACACTCAAATTGAAAAGACACAGGTGGTTCTGGGAATTTAGCAGCTAAAATCAGGACTCACCCACATACTCTGGGGTACCCAGTATCTCCCTGACTTCTGTGATCTTGTCCATTCGCCTGGACAAGCCAAAATCCACAATACGAATGTCCCCCAGAGGACTGGCACTGGTCAGCAAGATGTTCTGCGGCTGGAGAGGGGACACACACACAAAAGTGAGCTTAATTCCTGGCCTGTGCTAATGTCTATCAAGCCACAAATATGCAATTTTTACACCAAAACATTTTAAGAAATGATTTATTTCATTTGATCATTTGGTCAAGAATACATTGCTTTAACATGTGTAATGAGAAAAAATTAAAGATTCCTCATGACACACTGCATATCTCCCCCAGTCTGATACTCGAGGGAATGCACTGTCCTATATTGTACTACAATCATTGTACTTACTTTTAGATCTAGATGAACCACATTGTTCCGATGCAAGAAGGCCACTCCATTCAGAATCTGCTTAGCCAGCCGAATCACATCTTTCTCTGTGAAGGCCTCATCGTTATCAGCAACACACTGGTTGAAGATCTCACCACCTGCAGCACTGTAAGGAAAACAAAGGAAGGAAAACTGAGAAAAGTAATATGAAGGATGAGACAAGAAGAAAAGAACTGTTCATGGATAGCTACCCTGTTTATTTTTTTCCCTTTTTGATTATTCATTTTAACTTGTCATAATAAATTGCTTTTAAATGTACAAATACGTCCTTCCTCTCAGTAGACAAATGCCAAATTCCAAACATCCCACTTGTACAATTTTAGTGAACAAACCCAAAGTTACATCCACTTTTTTTTGCAACAGCATGCCTGTACTTGATGTACTTTGGCTTGGACCAACAAAGTCCATCCACATCTACACATTGCAAATGAGTCCAACATGAGTCAATAACATTTTAGGCATCCCCGCTCTGCATGTTCTTTCCACTGCTCAGGAATATTGCTCAGATAAGAACATGGGGGATTTATGTTAGGTTCTCCATCAGTCAGATCAATGCCTGAAGCTGACAGTTCACCCAAAAACTACAACCATGTGTAGGGGATTTAGAAGGTACACATGCTTTTTATCTTTGTGACCAGGCCGTGGGCATGACTGTTACATAACCAGCACCTTCCAATCCCCCGTTAGCCTCCTAACCCTGCACTCTATACTAACCTCAGCTGTGAAAATAGGAACCATGTTTTTTGGATATTGAGGATATCCTTCAATGGCCCCCATAATCTTTTTTTTTTTCCCTTGTCCTCTCAGCACCAAAAACGCACCACCTTTCCAGCAGCTTGCTGCAAACGTGCTCAAACAGACCTCATAACCGCCATCGAGTTAAAGAGCTGTGGACACATACAATGAAACTCTGCATTCAATTTGTTTACTCTGATCTACACATATACGTACACCATGCAAACAAGACTGGTGTTGGTGTTTTCATTTGGGTGAGGAAATGAAAGACATGAGTGTGGTTTGACAGATGTTTTTGATTTAAACATTAAAAACTTAAACTATAAACATTTAAAAAAGTAAAAATCCTTGTACTTCTTACTGAATCAGGGCTGTCAAAAATGAACTTCAATTTATCAACTTGACCAGTACACTATAAACTTTACTTGTCCGAACACTTAAAGGCTTGATAGGACAAATGTCTCAATAGCGTCACTAAGCGGTCGGAAGACTGCCTGAAGGGATATAAAGTATTGATAAAATAAGTTGTGTGCTAAGCTTAAATTCAACATAGCACACACACTGTGGCCAAGAATGATCTATTACTTCTCTGGACAAGAGTCAAGAGCAAATTACCCTTAAACTCTGCATACAAAGAGGCAGGACAGAGACAACACAGCAGAACAAGGAAACATCTTTGATAATAGTGACCACTTAATTCTTCAGGATGGCATTTGGTCAAAGCCCTTCTTGGCTGACCACTAAGCTTGGTGCTCATTGACGTCACTGACAACACCCTGTCAACTAGTTTCCACAAGCCTAGCCTAAATGTTGGCTGGATATTCTAGACACCAATTGTCCTCCAGCACAGTTAGTTTACGCTCCACTGATCCCAGATCTAGGTTATGTTGCATACACAATTATGTTGAAATAAGCGGATGGACAGAAAATATACATAAAACATGGAAATGCTTTTTTAAAAAAAATGTAAAAAAAATCTACGGGGGTAACTTTAACCTTGTCACTTTATTACAGTGCATATTCCTGGCAGAAAATTAAGGACTATTCTTGATGGTGAATTCATTACTATGACCGAGTTTTAGGTGATTCATTTTTCATCAAAGTGACAATCTTTCACACTAATAATTATGCTGGGGTTTCATGTGGTATTGACGCATGCTGGAGCTGCACTTTCAAATATGATTAGAACTCAACTTCGTCCATTTCTCTGACATTGACAAGGATGTGGTTGTGGCTACGAGAAGTGTGTGCGTGTGTGCACAACATTGTATACCAGTGTGGTGCTGTTCTACTTTTGGGAGCCCTGCTTACTGCGTACATTTAAACCCACAGGAAATGGAAAATCGTTTGCAATTCTTGAAACTCTGCTGCTGAGGTCAGACAGTTTAGAGATGTAGCTTTTCATTGGCCAAGAGTTCCACTATGAGTGTTTCTACAGCTTTTAGGACACACGTGTCTGACATTTAATAACCAAGCCCTTCATGTGCTAAAATATTGTGCATGTGCAGGCCACTTGATTACAGGCTCAACAATAACTCCTGGTGAAGCTCCTTGGCAGCTGTAGAGGAACTATGGACCAGCGCTGACTGACCTCCTGCTATGTTTTCTCTGCAGGCATGCAGGGGTGAACTATGGTGTTACTTCCTCTTTCACACTTCAGTCAGAGGTCAAACACAGCCCTCCCTACAGAGAGGCTTTTGTTCTGCAGAAGCATTCTATGTCTGGGATGGGAAAGACTAGTGAGGACTGGGTAGAAGAAGGCTTCCTGTCTGATCAAGGAGCACTTCTGGAGGGGGTCAGGGAATGTGGTTCAAGCTGTAACTGACCAGTGTTATGCCTTGTACTGAAGTGAGTGACGTAATTAGAACACCAAGTGGCCTTTCCAAATTCTAATTAATTCTGTCATTAGAGCAGTCAGAGGACGCTTGCAAGATATAACATGTCATTTAATACCCAGCAACAACAAGCCAGAGCCAAACAGCCAAAATGACTTTGCTGGATCACTAATGAGTAGTGCAAAATGTGAGCTAGTTCACCTACATGTTGGTAACACAGAAGCTTAAGGACTAACCTTTAAGTTTCCACAGCAGCATCTATATGACTAATTTGTAGCTCGCTTTTGTCATTTTCACATGGTGAGTACTGGTGCAGCTTTGACACCTTGGTATTTAAAGTGACAGTTCCCGCAGTCATTTAGCGTAACGAGACACTCAGATGTTGAGGTTACACTGACACAAGCTACTAACCACACAGAGAGAGAATTTCCATTAAAGGCAGAGTTTTTTTGTTTTTTTTTTGGTGAGAAAGACTTGCATGCATGACATGCAGCTGAATTCTAAGCAAATAGCACTTAACTAGGCCAGTAAGTAAAAGGTTTTTTTTTTTAGAAAATCAGATATACAACATAAAATTCACATGAAAACACCAAAGTGCTGATATTCTCCTCATGCAAAAAAAATAAATTGCTTTCAAGGGATGTTGCATGACCTGTAGATAACATTTGACAAGAGGCTTTTCTCAATCAAAAATGGTTGGTTATCAATTTGAACAAAATTAATATGTTATGTTGTCCTCAAACCATTTGCATAAGAAAACCAGTGTTTGGTTTTGGCTGGTGACAATTAAAGGACTTTATTCACTCTGATAAAACATAATCATTTAATCCCAATTTGGCTTCGGTACTTTCAAGTCCAGAAAGTTTAAACAGACATTCAAGACAAAATAGATAAGACTTTATTGATCCCTGAGGGGAAATTTAGTAATTAAGATCATCACCATCACTTGTCTCATATCAGTAAACGTGAAAGCCAGGGCTGTGTAATACAAAAACAATGCCAACATGGCATTGATGAACAAAATTTCACAGAACTTTTAAAGACCATTGTATTGTTTCTGTAATATCCACAATGATGTCTTACCACTCCAGAACAAGGATGATCTCAGTGTTCGTCTCATAGACATCATGCAGTGCCACCACATAAGGGTTTGCTTTGGCAGACTCCAGAACTGCGATCTCGTTCAAGATGTCCATGCGGCAGTCTTCCCCCTTCCGTCGCTTTCTCAGGAACTTGGCAGCATACTGCTTCCCTGTCGTCTTCTCAATGCACTTCTTTACCACCGCAAACTTTCCCCTGGAAAACAAAGAAGGAAAAGAGCAAATGAATAATGAGGAAGCACAAAAAATCACAACCACGTTAGTGGCCTTTAAAAAATATTTGGTCAGAGATTGTTCCATATCCAAGAAGCCACTCTATTAAATTAAGGTTACTTAAACTGCTGCAAATTGAAGGCTAAAACTATTGGACATACACGTGACAGTTAAACTGCTATCACATGAAACCTAGATTACGATGCAAGACATTTGGCAACGCCTGCTAAACAGCCATGAGTGCAACATTGAATGGGAGGTATAACAGTTCAGAGATAAGAAGGTTAAATGGCATCATTTGAAAATATAGGCGTCATTTAACATTGGGTTGAGTGTTTTCCCTTTTCTCCTCTTCCTTTGGGTCTGACAGAAAGCAGATAAGGCTGACACTTTTGGCAAAAGCTGCTACATAATGGGCAGGGACCTGATAAGGATATTGTCACTTTATAGTTCAAGCTAAAACAAAGAGATCCAGCAGCCTTGTTCTTGGTGTTACTTGAAAATATAGGAAGAGCATCTAACATCACTATCTTTCATTTTTGTGCATATACAGTGATGGATTTATGAGGTGTTGGGGGTCAGTGATGGGTGCAGGCAGGATGTCCAATATGTGCAGAATTGTCACTCTGTGTCAAATCAACACAATCACCAGCTGTCCCTCCCAGGTTGATAATGAGGCCTTGTCCACTTCCCTTTCTTCACAGCTGACAGCAGCAGGGACAAATGGAATTGTGTGGACGCCTCCACCCAGACCCTCAGCCAGAGACTGCTTCTCCTTTGACACCAATACAAAAGCTGACCAGTCAGCTAAACACAGTGGCCTCGATACGAAGACCACCCAGCTGACCGTGGCTGGGTATGCCAGGCAGGGGGTCACTGCTGTTACAGTCGGGTTGGAGCCCGAGCAGCGTAAGAATATGAACACCGTAACCTCAACAGTCTGAATAAGCTGCATTGCTCGCATAAGCTGCATAAGGAAAAGTGGATGTGAAAAGATGACAGAACTAGCTAGAATCTAAATAAAATTCAGTCAGAAAGGTTCAGTCAGCATTGTAGCAGGCAGTTATTTTCTCCACACAGAGTTAGCTCACTGTGGTGCAAACCAAAAACAGCAACTGTTCTGGCTAGAGCCTGGTTCTGTTTTCTCTATGACCCTGACTGCTGTGAGGCCCCGACTCCTGCATTTTGAGTCTGGTGACAACTTATTGTCCAGAGTGAATAGGCAAAAGCCGTCAGAGCCTTTTCATCCTTAATTAGCCAAGTTCACAGCTGTGGGCTGGGAACTACATATGGGGTGAAAAGAAATGACCACTGGCCACGGAAAGAGCAACGGGAGGCCTTTTCAAAGACTGACAATAGGTCAGAGGTTGCTGAACAAGGCCATCTTCCACCCCGTCAGTAGGCAGATGCACAGAACTTTTTCAGATAACCTGTTCGCATTTAGAAATACAATTCTGCAGCTTGAACAGCTCATGATTATCCTCTGCGGAATCTGTCTGAAACTAGTTCGTCATCTATTATAAACTTTACTGAAACACAAAAGTCGTTGCACTCCATCACTTGAGACGGTGATAATTTGATTGAGAAACTGGTTTCCTGTGGAGTCTGCATCTTGTCTCCCTCAGCGGGGCACTGACTCATGTATGAAGTGCAATGAGAAATGACGTCTCTCATTTGCCTGTTTCGCAGACAGACTGACACACAACATGAGTTCCTCTTTCAGCTTTCGAGCTGGCCACAACCTATTTTGTGCACTATAGGGGACCGGAACTCTCAATGCAAAGCTTGATAATGAGAAAGCCTTTTTTTTAGAGAGCTAATGGAAGAAGCTACAGGAATAATCAAAATTCTCACATGGTCAACATCCTAATGCACATACCATGTAGCAGATCTCCTGCCATGCAGCACTATGTACATTGCTGTATTACATGTGATTATGAATCCTGGTCTCAGGATGTTTTTGGATTGACAGCATGGGAAAGGAAGGAAGAATAATAATAGCATGATGGTGAAGGTAGGGAGAATGAAGGTTTAGAGGCTGTATCCTAGACCACATGGGCAGCCTCAAGCCAATTACAATTAGGTCCTTGATACTCTCCCGGCTGCCCCAAGGTTTCTAACAAAAGAAACTGACTGCTACCAGTAAACTCTTCTTAGAGTCTTTTAGCCTGTCCTACCACTCTGCAGAGTGGAAATCCTAAAGTGGATTTTTAAAGACAGATGTAATGTCAATCAGGATGGCGTATTTAAAGAGAAAACAACGTATGAAAATTGTTAAGAGGGAAGATTCCAAGTCAGATACACCATATGGATTACAATAACATTTTAACGTCTAGGGCCATGCCACACACTGTCATTAGTCTCACTTGACATCACACCAGTTGACTATTACAAGTTCAAAATGTGGATTCAAACTAATAACTAAGTATGTTTTCACTACCACACACACGTCTATCTAACACATAAGCGGGCACAGACGACATAGACGAAAACGATAACAAGTTGTGGAGTTTCAAAACCCAGAAAGCAACACGATACTTCTTTCTTGGCAGGCATAGGCTACACGAACAGTGTGTAGACCTTAGCTATTTAGGTCCGTCTGAGAGAAGACTGAAGTAGTTTTTGGAAGCTTTCTGGCCACCTGATCTTGCTACCACTCATTACCGTCATTTTTCTCCAGAAAGCGCATTACCATAGACGTGAGCTCAGTCAGCAAATAGAATCGGGACTGGAAATGTTCAGTCAACATGCTTCCCATTAACTAAAGTTAAGCCAAACAAACAAGATTCATTCACTTCCATCAAATAATGAATTAAGCCGCCATGCAATAAATGAACAAACTCACCTGCCCAGTTCTTTGCCCACCAGCTCGTAATTGGCTGAAAACGGGTCATTTCTTATCCTTGTGTGGATTTTGGTCACCATTCCGTTTTTGCTCATCGTTGTTAAATTTGGCATTGAAGTCCCGCTTTGAAATGAAACGATCTTCCTTACCCAAATAAATACAGCAAAGACAAATTCCTGGTGTGCTTAAGTAAAAACTCTCATCATAAAAAAAAAAATGTCAGAGTCAACAGGATTTGAGAGAAACCTCTACTAGATAATCCGGGTTCAGCGCGTCCCAAACAGGAGTATATGGTGCCGGCAGAAGCGCAACACATTCGTTGGGGTGAATTAGTTTGAGTGCTACTACACATTCCTCACAATAAACTCCCCGTCAGGGCCAGCCCTTCCACGCTGACGCGCAGCAGTGTGAGCCAATGAATTTGCAGAGCACAACAGACCCAACGCCCAACCCAGCTGCAAAGTGGTAAGCGACAGGGGCTTATTAATGCAGGTAAACAAAAACAAACAAACCCTGCATCCTATCATTAGTTTATGTTTGGCTGTTATCAGGGTGATTTAAACTAATAAAACAGCTTAGGTTTGTTAGTTGTGATCAGTTTAGACTTGCAGCCTAGAGATTTTTTAGGGCTTAAATGCAAGCAAAGTATTGAGGAGCCCTTTACCTTCTTACTATTATACCCTTCGACCCTAAAATGAACTAAAAAGAAACAAACTGAACACTGCTTTCCATGTTCACTTAAAACACACGCACACACATAAACATTTCAGGCATGTTTGACATTACATTTGGTATGGGGTTTTCAGCTGCTTTCCCTGGGCTTGGCTATTTTACAGGTAATACCTTCTCTCACACAAAGCTCAGCCTTGAATGTGAAACTCCCCAGAGGCATGAAAGCTTCCTACACAGCTTTTTCTTATCTGTGGGAAAGTTTTTTTGTCCGCCAATTGAGCCTGTATGTCGTTAAAGAAGAATTCAAAGCATCCCATTAGATAACTCATCAGCTTGAGTGCCTGAGTTTAGAACATCCTGTGTTGTTGATGTACAGGTTTTCTACAAGTTCTCAATTATGTCATTTTCAAGTAACAAGTAAATGAGTAATCACAAGTTAAACCAAAGCCAGAATACTGAAAATAAGGGAAAAGGGTTGCGATTGCTATTCATGAACTGCACTTAATGGGAAATGTGTCACCAAGGGTGTGCTAAAGATGAACTGAGAAGCTGCTAGTAAGAAAAGATCTGGGCTGACTTCTCGCGAATAAAACAAGTACACACACGTGCAAGTTTTCTCAGCAGTAAAGGAACTTGTGAAGGACGTGGTTTTGGCCTTTATACCTTGTAATGAGACCATATGTGACAGTATGAGACGTTTGCTTTCTTCAAAAACATCTCTGTACCTTGTTGGATTAGGCAAGAATCCATGACCATGGTGAATAGCATCACTGACATATAGGGCATATAGGGTAATACTTACCAATCCTGACATTTTTTTTTTTAAAATGTTTAGAAATGACATCTTCAAATGGCTTGTTTTGTCTTACCAACTGCATAAAGTTGAAAGATTCATTTTACACAAGAGTAGTTTTATATCTGTGAAGATGGAACCAACTCTTTGTCAATAATTAAAAAATGGATTTATTCATTCATTCATTCTTTTACCACTTGTCCTCTGTAGGGTTGCAAGGGGGCTGGAGCCTATTCCAGCTGTCATTGGGCAGGGTGCACCCAGTCCGTCACAGGGTTAACACAGAGACAGACAACCATTCACACTCACATGCACACCTATTACCAATTTAGAATCACCAATTAAGAGAGAACCCACGCAGACACAGGGAGAACATGCAAACTCCACACAGAAAGGCCTCTGCCAGCTGATGGATTCAAACTCAGAACCTTCTTGCTGTGAGCAAGCCTGAAGTCTAATTGAGGAGATGAATTTTTGTGCAGCTTTTAGGGAACGGAAGGGAACAAGTAAAGAAAAAAAAAGATGACAGGATGACAGGTTCTTCTGTACTGGTTTTATGGCCTGTGGCTGACCACATTGCTAGGGCTTGATCACATGCCCTATAAGATAGCTGTTATCTACGACACAGAAGAGGATTTGTCCAGTCTTACTACACGAAAGCTAATTTTGTTGCCATAAACAGCAACTGATGTAAAAGAGACCTATTGAGAGTGAACATTCCTCAGGTGCTACCAAGTCATTAGTGTCCAGTGACAAGGTTACATAACTTGTTACGCCTCCTGAAATTGTTAACTTTAGTCTAAGTGAGCCCACTCTGAAGCCTTGACCCTCCTTCTCTGCCAGGCCTCCCATTAAAGCCGAGGTCAGAGTTCAGAAGAACCGTGTTAGTGAAGGAGCTCTACGTGGCCCCAGAGACCTAATGAAAAGACATACCACTGAATTACCTTGCCAGCTTGCAGTAGAGCTAACATAAATATGAGAAGTTCAGCCATGACCTGGGGAACGCAGGGACTTTAAGAGCCACTGGAACAAACAGGCCTAGTCATGACTGGGTCTGAATGGTCGGAAGATACCGTTTTTTTTTTTTTACTGGACTATGACTGATGTGAAATGGCAATTTGCTAACTTAATATATGATAGAAAATATGTAATGAGTCTGTATTTTCTGTGGTGGCTAAATCCAAAGTAAATTCAACAGTCGCTCCCTTGTAGCTCTGGTTTTGGTCTTGCCAAACTCCCAAGTGAAATATATGGCTCTTAGCTGATATATGTTCACAGAGAAGTTAGTCAATGGGTTTGTCAACAGTTTAGTGCTGATCAGAGAGTAAACAGTGGGTTTTGGAGCCTTTTTGCCACAAATGACACCATGGTGTTTGTAGTGTACCGAAACAGTAAAGTTACAGGCAGGAGAGCTAAACAATGAGCTGTAACTGACACACAGCTCTTTAGATTGTAGAATTATCACTACATGTGACACCTTTTATAAAGCTTTTTCTCAATGCCATAGTGTGATCATAAAAAAAAAAAAAAGTTGTTTTCATTGATTGCAAGTAACTGACATTTTCATATAGGATAAATAATCAAAAGAGCTACTTAAAAAGAACTGCTGAAGAGCTAGGAAAGGTTGTGGGTAGAAGGGTAGAGGAATGATGTAAAAAAAAAAAAAAAAAGTGTTCTGGATAATGTACACTATTATTCTCTCTTATGACTCCCTGAGGTAAATATGTTAGAGAGACAGCATTTTCAAAGACGTCCTTTCTCTCCTCTCATTTTTATTGCCCATGAGTGTGGTAAAAGGTTATTATGTACTGTAAGTGTTTTATGCCCCATCCTCTGTGATAGTGATGTTAAATGTTCACTGCTGTTTCTTTATGTGGCTACTAGTAGACCAGCATAGTTATATCAAGATCTCCTGCTCTGATAATATAACCGACTTTCCCTTTTTCATTTGAATGACCAAATTAATGTTTTTCCAGGCCTAGCCTATAGCCTTTCCACTCCTGGCTAATCATCAAGCACTGGATGTGTTCAGACCTGTACTTTACACTGGTCACTTGTGATCAAATTTTGCAAGACAGATGTTAATGCAAGGTATGAACAGGGCCTATGACTGAAGAGCTATCCTTGTTTAGACATGTCTTTTTAGAAAAAGTCAAACAATTATCTATGAGAAAAGTGTCTTCGGATCTCAAGTCATCACTGTCTTGCTGTCTCGTTTTGTTCCATTTATGAATAAAGAAATGCGCCTTGGCTTTCCTGCAAGCAACATCTCATGAAAATGTGAATTAAACTTTCTTAGGAAATTTGCTGTATTAGCAAGGCCTAAAAGACTACATCTTTAATATTTCGAAATGCTGAATCCATAAGATAATAACTGATAGCTGTATAAATTCTCTGTTTATGGTTCTTAGTTGTAAACCATTGTTTATGCAGAAAGAGGATTCCATGTAATGAATGGCTTCAGACTCAGGAGGGCTGCTTGCTAATCTTAGCTCAGTCAGTAGGTGTTCCATGCTGACTCTGTCTGGAGGTGGTTTAAGTACACACCTTATCAGTCATGTGTTGTGCAATTTGCAATTGACACGTGACTGATGTTCTGACCTATGCCTCGGCCATGGGATGCTCTAATTTGCTCGATTTAATACATGATGTCATGTTTTCATTTGCTCAATAAATCATTCGTGCAGCGGTTGTGGTGAGCCTAGGTCAAACACTGGTGTGATCTCTAATCTGTCTGCAGTGACCTCAGTGTAAAGCTGCCTGAATGGACCAGCAAAGGTCTTGCACCTCATAAAACTAAACAACCCGAAAGCTCTGGTTGATTTAGATGCTTAACATACCAGCCATGTCTTTGCCCCATAGCTCTCCACTAATGCATCTCTTCAGTGACTTGACATAGAAGGATCGGCGGTTTCACAGTCTTTGGTGCATAAAGTCATTCACCCCAGGACGTCAGAATGACGTGCAGACTTGACGCTCGAGTGGCATTAAAAGATCAGTTCCTAATCCTTTTGGCAGAAAAGAAAAACACCAAAGGAGGTCTAAAAATAAGGCAGCAGAATATGTTAGCGAGCCCATTGCCTGGTTGGTAACCTCAGAACAACAGATAGCAAACAGAACTGGGGGGAAAAGGGGTGTGTGGCCTCATTTGAAATCTTTAGGAATCATTTAGCTAATATTTTTCAAGAGTCGAACCTGTCCAGTGGAGAAAGAAGTTTATCATGTTCAGAACATATTTATAGTACATAATACAGAGTACAGAGTGAGCAGTAGAGCAGAGTAAATTGCACACCCAAAGATTAGATTGGAAACCTTGTATTACATATATTTTTTTTACCCGAAATTAGAAATAGTTATTTTTTTTTACAGACTTTTCCCAGGTTGCAGCGTCGGATTTGTTTGCTTTTCTGTGTACTGTGTGGGCTGGTGCAAAACAGCAGCACAGGAAGATGAGGATAAGCGAGAGAAGATTAAAGCTGTACTCAGGTAGCTGCAGAAGAGAAGACGTTTGCCACATCCTGCTTCGCTTTCTGGCAATGTGACCTCACAGACCGGAGGAATTCATAACAATAGCTGTGCACACATCTGCGAGACACTGTTTGCACGCAAAGGCATTGGTTGTGGTAAATGCAGATTTCCTTACAATGGCAGATGACTTAGTCAGACTTGTATAAGTGATAATATAAGCAAAACAAAATGTGACACTGTATTCCGGTTGGACATATTTCATCATAAAAAGGTATGTACACATGAAGTGTTGTTGAGCTGAATTCACATGCAAGAACTCTTTAAACAGCTTAACACTGCCTGTCTAGATTGGCCAAAATAGCCACATGCAGATTAAGACATTACACCACCCTAACGGCCGTTGGGGTGTGGGTATTAACAGATGTAGGCTTAACCACGGACACACACACACACACACACACACACACACACCCAGACCGACTTAGAAACTGAAAGGGCTTTCTCAGCTGTTGCTTCTGTGTCAGGACCCCATCCTGTTCACAGCCACATTATTATCTCATTAATCCAACAACAGGCACATAAATCCTTTCACATCTCTGTCAATGTAATATCAGAAGGAATAAAACACAACTTTTAGGAATTTAATATTAAAAACTATGTTGAGCAAAATGAGGAAATACACCAACATAGTCCACGATGCATGACCATCCATCAGAAGCTTATCTGAGTGGGTTGGCTGCCAAAACAAATTACTGTTGTCTAAGTACGGGTTTGATGACATGGAAAAAACAAAGTTTCAAAAAATACCTATTGCAAAAAATGGTGATGGGATTTTTGACTTTTGCTTGTTTTTTGGATGGCCAGATAAAAAGTCAGAGGGAAGAATATAATTATCACAAAAGTGAAGGACAATGATATAAGAAGATAAGCCAGAGGGAAGGAGAGAAGAAAACAGAGGAAATGGCAAAGAAGAGAAATCACTTTGGAATGTCTGACTCAGGAGAGAAATGGAAAAAATGTATTTTAATTGGCAACTGAGCATGGAAGTTGGTGAGAGGCGGGGAGGGGTGAGTATAGTCTATCATACAGAAATAAATGATGAAAAAACAAATGTCAAGAAGGAAAAGAGAATTGAAAAGGGAGAGTGAGCGAACCAGAAAAATCACACAAAATCCTCTGTAAATCCAAACACCTCTAAATTAGGAATTGTAAACAACCACTTGAGTATACACATAAACACAAGATAATTGTCTGCAAGGAATTCAGCAATAGTCATTTGCTGACATTTCTTTGGTATTTGTTGTGGTAGGCTCTTGCTGAAGGAATTTCCTGATTACCTTTTAGTGCGCTTGATTCATGAAATGGAAATATTTCCCAACTTATTATAGACAGACAGAAACTCAATATCTTTGGGAAAAATGTTGATAGATCAGCAGTACAACCTGTGTGCAGTCTACTTTAAAATCCTGTTTTGCACATTAACTGTCCCTGCCAGTCTGCTTACAGTCTACACAAAGCATGAAACTGCTGCTTGAACACCACAATGGGCCAGTGACACCAGCGGCAGCAGGTAGATGTGGCCATATGTCATCTGAGGCTAGCAAGGGTCAAAGGTCGACTTGGCACTAATGATTATCTGGTGAAGCGTGCTGCTTTGGTTGTCTGCGTTTGTTTAGGTAGCCACGGTGACAGTGCAACCAGCTACTGCATTAATACACACAATCACACCAACACACACTTCCCATCAGCCCCTTTCCAGCCTTTATTATCCTCAGACCATGAGCCATGCAAGTAAATAATATTCAGTGAGAAACAATATAAATACTTGCAAAATTATGATCAAATGAAACACACAATTGGCCGAAGAATTTTATGACTTCAAATATAATAAGCACTTGATTTTTTTCCTTTGTGTGTGGACACACTGTCACCCTGTGTGGGAGGAGGAATATGCTTTAAACTATAGCCAAATTTAAAGAATTTAGCCTGTCATCCTTATGTCCATTTTAACACAAGGCCATCAGGTAGTGGTTTTGGTTCAAAAGAATCATTCAGAAGAAGCTCAACTTCAAATGAGGTGGCAGACGGGCAAACGTCATAACAGACTGTTAAAAAAGGAAAGGTGGTGTTTATGCATTTTTGCTAACGCATATGTGGGATTTGTCTTTGTGTGTTCCTGTGTATTTGTCCCTTTGTGTTTTTTGTTTGATCATACATATCCAGCAGGAAGCTTGTTTTGTTGCTGTGTTGCATTTGAAGGAAGGTCTGGGTCAGAGGTCAGACAATGTGTGTTACCTTCTTCTTTGCTGCAAATGTCACAATTATATTATTGTATAGTGAAACAGGTCCCTTGTTATTATTATTGGTGACAGTTCAATATAAATGAAAAGGGTAGTATAATAAGCAATAATATCACATTAAAAGACTAATATATAATGTAAATCATCCGTCTGGGTTAACTCAAATGTTCAACAGAAACTTAGTTAGTTACTGCAGGGTAACAGCCAGGATATTTACCCTTGTTCCAGTAACTTTGTTAAGCTATATTAACGGGCTACTACAGTTGTGGATTGATATGAGAGTGACATAAAGCTAAACATCTAACTCTCCAATAAGAACCTAGAAAACACATCACTGAAATCTAAATTTGGAAGAAAAAAAACATGAAAACTATTTAGGAATTAATTGTGTTAACGAAGTAGGCAACTGCACAAAATATTGTGATATATTTTGTGTATGAGTATGACAAATACAAGAATATAAACAGCAAATTTCACGGAAACTCCGCCATGCAATTTTGACTTGGAAATAAGTGGTGGCCATGGAGGACACGAATATAGGTCTCATTTGTGGGAACCACAAATAACCAAACCCAACACGGGAACATGTCTCTGGCAAGATGAGCACAGCGAATAAGAGTTGGACTGCTTTAAAACAGAAGGTAAAGAGCACGCAAAAATGAAATTAAATCACAAGCAAGAAATGCCGGTGTTTCCTCACATGTAGCCTCTTAGTTTTCCTGTTTTGTTGTAGTGGCTGCGGCCCAGTAGCCTGCTACTCTCACAAACTAAATGCACAGTTTGGCTCAAGCCCCCTATAAACTTGAGAGCCCAGCTGCTCATTCACTACCATAATTTTATTCTTTACCCCTACAAGACCTCCCAACAAGACCCTAAGATTTAAGTCTGTACCCTGCATGTGTGTTTCCACCATCTTAGCACTCAAAGACCCCACAGCTATGACTTATAGCTTGTGCTGACAACCGGTTATTTATGTATCCTTTCAGGCCTCTGTGTTCTTTATTTACCTCCTCAGTTTTTCAGTGGATTTCATCACAAAACATTTTAACACACATTACTCTGACAATCTAATGTTCCAAGAATATGTTTTGGATGCCATGTAATGGATGTGAACATTTGATGCTGTAATGTGATGTGAATCTACAGTAGAAAGTGTGAAAAATTTGTTGAAAATTATCCAGCTTCCAGTGGCCTACAGCAGCTCCTTCCTTCGGCTGAAAGAGAGCATAAAACCTTCTGACTGGGATTCAGAATGATTTAGCTGCCCTCCAGTCCAACGTCTCTGGCCACAATGAGGGTGCGCCCCTACTTTGATAGGACATCCGCCCTTGACAAGCCCTCTTCTAATGCAAAACCCTAAAATCCCACAAATAAAGACAAGGATTAGTGCCATCTGTTGGGTTTTAACTTAATCTGTTCAATTAATTCCAGTGATTTGTATGAGTGTCTGAATGTGATATGTGCGTGTGCTTATATCTTTACACCTGTGTTGTCTGATCCAGTTCAAACTGAAGTTTCATTTTTGACACACGGCCTACACATCTCTGCCTTTTCTCATAGCTTAGTATTTGATATAGACAGGGTCTTTTGTGTTGACAGACACTGAATTAATCCCTTGTCTCTCCTCCAAGTGTCTGTTTGAGAGAGGACCATTGTGTCTGTGGGATGGGGTTATTTGGTTCTGTGCTACCATTCGCCTCTGTGGCCATAACTCTGAGCTCAGTGAACATGTTTCTCACACCCCTCACTCCAGCTGGGGGACAGGAAACAACTCTGTCTGTGACTGTGGCTTCAGAATGGTTGTGTCTCGTGAGTGTTGCGATGGCAATATGCGAGGACTGCAAGAATGCAGCACCCAGATGCTGGATCTTGAGAAATCCCCCTGATGACGCAAAGGCTGGGACATAGGAATCTACTGCCACATCGCAGCAAAACCATAGGCAAAACTCATAATCATATTAAGACAGTTGAATTGTTTGGAAACTACAGATCCTCGTATCGATTTACCATAAGGCACCTTAACAATCATGATATTTTTTTCCAAAGGTGTAAACAGAAGCCTCAAAGATGTTTCACATGTTGTCATCGCAAAAAATAGTTGCACAAATTAGCATAAATAGTCTTAGATAGTTTTACAATCTCAAAAAATTAACCTTTTCAAAGACAGGAAGAAATAACCTCCTAAACTTCAGCCCAAAAACTCTCCAGCACCTTTGTCATCATTTCCACCCATGTCTGGAGTTAACGTTAATGAGGAGTGTTCCAAATCACTCATCAAAGACCCAAGACAGATTAGTCATATGATCTGGCTAAGTCTAGTTGAGACTCAGACAACCAATACAGTCATGAATTAAATAAATTAAAAGCACACATGGATGAAGCACAGGACTGTGTCTTCTTCCTGATTATCTTTGAATGATTCTCTTTGAATGAGTAAAACAATGGGCTATATGCATATTGTTGTGTTGGTTTTCCTTTGCTTTCTTAAAAAGTTGTGAATCTTCGACAACAGGAGGATAATAGATCTGCCAGAAGGTAGGGGTTAAAGATGGGTTAAAGAGGCAGTCCCAAACTTGTCCTTATAAATTGACTTATCTAGTTGTGCTAATCTGTAACTGTAATTTTAAAAAAGTCATTCAACATATAAAATATAAAATGTTTAAATGGCAGGTTACTCAAATGTTTTAATGAATTACAGGAACCTGTTAAGCGAAACAAATATGACGTTTGACAGAACTGTTTCTGAGCATTAAGGCCATGAACACCGCCCATGCTTTCAGACATACTAATCCTGCCACAATCCTAAAATAAGTCATAAACAAGGAAGGAATTTGAAAGCGACTTTTAACATGTTGATGAACAGAAACTAAGAGGAGCTGGAATGTGAGAGTCAAACTGGTCCATCAGCCCGGTATAATGCCCATATTAGGCTGTAACGCCATGGCATTCCCGACATGCCCGTCATAAAGATTTGCTTGTCACTCTCGGAGTTCAGCTTGATTTCACAGAAAACCAACTCATATAACCACCAGCTCCACCTCCTGCAATAGTATCTGCTGTCTCCACAGAAGTCAACTTTTTAAACCCAAATTATAGACTAAACATTTTTTTCATGTAATAATTACTAAGTATGATAAATTGTCAGCAAAAATGTTTGCCACAGATACAGCTGACTGATCTTCTCATGTTCGAGGACTTCGACAGTTCCCAGAGGATCATGCACACAGCACATTTCCCAGCCCTTAATTTTGACATTTGCACCGTCATTTCGTAACCACAAGACAGATTCAATTGCTATCACCCTCAAGGGTGTCTGATAAATTCAGCAACATGTCACAGTGACCCCTTTTATCACTGTCCAAATGTACCTTAGCCTTTAACTCTCCCACTAATCATGTCTGGAGACAACAGCATTAGAGCATGGGCAAACTATGACTACATGAGGAGGATTACAATAGAAATCTTGTTTCACTTCAGAAAGAAAATGAGGGGCTACTGACATGACAAAATAGGGAGTGATGTGTGATAAGCACGTAGCACCATTTACAGTAAGCACAAGCACACTTCAGGGACTTGGCTCCTGGTCTTGGACATGTTATGTAAAGGAAATGATGTTAAAAGGTGATAAGACCCAGAGGGTCACTGGGATGGTTTGGAAAGGAATCTTTAGCTCAGACTTAGCTAATGAGTTTGTGGGGGAAAAAACAAATGTATACAATTAACTTTTATTTGCACTTTTTCATGTGGCAAAGTACAGACAGCAGCATCTTTATTGGACAAAAAACAAATGGAATACTCTCCATGTTCTAGTGAGTAATCAGTGATGAGAGAAAATAGAAGACATTAAGTTACATTAAGAACAGGAATATTCAAGCATATATTTTTTTATTCATTCATTCATTCATCCTCTATAAACGCTTATTCCTGTTAAGGGTCGCGGGGTCTGCTGGAGCCTATCCCAGCTGTCATGGGGCGAGAGACAGGGTACACCCTAGACAGGTCGCCAGTCTATCGCAGGGCTAACACAGAGAGACAGACAACCATTCACACTCAGATTCACACCTAAGGCCAGCATGTCTTTGGACAGTGGGAGGAAGCCGGAGTACCCGGAGAGAACCCACGCAGACACAGGGAGAACATCCAAACTCCACACAGAAAGGCCCAGTTGGCCCATGAATTCAAACCCGTGACGTTCTCGCTGTGAGGCATTTGTGCTAATCACCTCGCCACTGTGCCGCCCCTATTTTTTATTTTTATTTTTTTATTGTGAATAAAAGATTTTCTATTATATATTCTATTATAGTCACGAATGTCTAGCAGCATAATGTCTTTAAACTTTTATAATAAAGAACAAATGTACTTAAGACTTGAAAGAGAGTTCTCTTTCACCACTAGTTTTATACTGAAACTGACTAGAACCACAGCAGGAAGTGGAACAGAAAAGCAAATGCATAAGGCAAACCAGTTACCCAGAAACTCTAAGCATTTGGACTTGTGTGAGACGTTTTGTGTAGTATACAGATTTATCTCTTTTTACTGCATGGCAGGGCTATCTCTGTTTCACTGAATCTTTGGCTTGAACAAAACTGTTGAGGAGCCAACCAATGAACACGCCACAATGTCAGAAAAAACAATGACAAACTAGAATAGGTATGTTAGACATGAAGTTGGACAACATTGTCGTGTCGTGTGAGAGCAGTTTTTGTTGAGGTAATAACAAGGATTTGTTCTCAACAGCGAGATTGCAGGTCTGTGCCAAGAGCGTTTGACAAAGGGTGCTGAGGAAATATGATCCTTCAAAAACGTCAATTAACAGAGGAGAAAAAGTGCTACGGTGATAGAAATTTAGCAGGTTTCCATGTCACAGGTGGCTTGGCTAACTTGGCTAAAGGATACAGCTCGGGTGTAAGCTAGCAATCTGAGGTGTGATTTCACAATTTGCTAAGGCAACAGTCATTCGCTGTGAGCCAAAGTTTCACTGTAGCTTACCTTTAATAGCAAGCTGACGCAAGCTAAATAATTAGGAGGTGTATCCTTAGTCAGCAGAAAATAAAATAAAACAATAGACAGTACAGATGCTCAGACAAACAACATGTCATTGCTCAAGTCTAAAGACTGCATGTGCAGAGCTTTTAAATAGCATTTTGGGTGAACTATATGCATTGACGGGAAGTGGCTTTGGTGAGAATTTGCACATGCGAACACAGGAAAGAGCTTTAGAAAAAGAGAGGCAGAAGCACACGTGAAAGCAAAATGCAAATTAAAATGTCTGCAGTTTTAAACAAGATGTGTGTAATATGTGCTGTGGTATTTATACTTGCTGGCACAATGCATAACATTATGTCTGCAAACTTAGTTACAGTGTTTTCAGACGCAGCTTTTAAACAGTGGGTAACCAGGAGGTGGGTGGAGTGGGCCAATAATTTCATCAGTGTCTGTGGGAGGCAAGAATGCACCTGGAGAAGCATTTCATATAAATTATTCAGAGAGAAAAGGGAGGCCAGAAAGAGAAATTAGAAGAAAGAGGAAGCACAGACTGTGAAGGTAAAAAGAAACCAAGTGGTGTGAAAATTCAAAGTTATTATAGAGAAACCCTGACTGCCTTTACTGCCGAGAAACCCTTTTGCGCAATATCCCGGTACATAGCCCCATGGCTGAGTCACTTATCATGCCTCGACACAACACCTATCACTTTATTTTACCACACCACAGGTGAGGCGCTGGTGCATGGCATGCTTGGCATTCACTGCGTCTTGCACCTGGAGTAAAGACACAGAGCCAAAAACAAAGTGCTCCAGGGCGTTCTCAAAATTACAACTAAATATTTAAGGAATGATGTATATTTTTATGCAACAGTTTTTGAACATGCAAGAGTTCAAGTGTTTCATGTGCATCCATCAAACTCTGCCTAGTTCAGTCATATGCTGTCTTCAAATTTTCTCCAGACCTGGGTTTTGATCCAGAAAACTTCTGCTGATCCTATCTGCCTTTAGACTGCCTACATTTTCTTGTGTATGTTATCTAACAAGCTGGATCGTGCAGTGGAACAGAGTTTGATACATAGTTCAGATACATTTGTGCCTGCCGACCAAACATAAGTCTCCATGATGGTGCAGCTGCAGGAGGTATGCATGCACACCAAAACTGTGCTGATTTGACCTCTTGCTTAAGCCATGTTATTAAATGCTTTGGTCTAAATAGAGGTCAGGTCTAGTCCCAGGACAGATTCAAGTGCCAGAAGGCCCAAGAAAGAAAAGGAACAGGATGTGCACACTGCAACGGCAAGAAGGAATGTCTTGAACAGTTGATGCAAAACGGAGGAGACATTTCCCATGACACAATCCCTGCCATTTCCTGGAGCACTGAGATTTTGTATACAAACGGGTCCTGTGGAATGCCAAACCAGCAGGTCAAACAGTGGCCCTGAAGGTTGCCGCTGACGTAAGTCCAACAGTGCACTATAAACCTTACACAAACTGATATTTCAAAAACTCTGGGAAAATGTACACATAAAAAAATATGGTGCCCTTCGTTCAAGGGACATGACTGACCCTCGACTTTGCTTCTGGGATGGAAGTTTGACCCCACTGCCAGGCTGTATTGCCTTTCTCCTGAAAGACAGTTTTTCTATCTTGAACTTGAGGCATGCTGAATTGCAGATGTGCAGCTTGGCCATTAATAATGCCTTCAGACCGACTGGAAATCTGCATTTAAGTAAAATTCAGCCACAAGGCTGTAATGATACATCTGAAGAGTTTTAGAAAGAGCTGAAGTTGAAAATATGTTGTCTCCCTCAGTATATGTGCGTTCAAGACCATTCCTACTTTCCACAGATCCTCTCCTGTTTCAGCTATGATGATTTTACCAGGAAGCTCCACCGCCTCTATATTACCTTGTGTGAAAAACCCACAATGCATTTCTCAGACTCTCTCTTTACTCTTTAATGAAGTAAACCTGCCGTAAGCTTGATGGTCAACACAACAAAAGGATTTGTGCAAGGCTCATCTCTCATCGGTTTACAAGCAGGAAGATAAAGTTAGAGCTCCCTGGTTTTTGCTTTTATCATCCTGGATTGAATTCTCAGCGGAGAGAATTCTTTCGATCTCTCAATACACTCCCAGTTGTCCTGTAGGCTAAATAGGTTTTACAGAACACAGGATACTTGCTATTTTTTACTACATAATGCTGGAACATACATGAGTACACACAAACACAAAAGATCTCTCACTTAACCTTTATTGTTAGAGCTAGAACTGAAGGAAAGAATATTGCTGTGTTAAGAAGAGCAGCAATAAAGGGCCACAGACACAGTAACTCTACCTGATCACTTGCAGACACTTGTTTTAATTCATTTGGTATCACATGGCATTAGTAATACAAACGTATTGGCACAGGGACAATACCACAAAATCACAAATCACAAATCAATACAGTTCCTGTATGAAATCTGTCTTCAAAGCATCACAGTTCCTAGTGTTATACATCATACAGCTTTTATGCAAAAACTCTTTGCTGACTGTAGAAAAGTTGTAGGTTTTACTAAATAAAATAACAAAGGACGATCTGATCAGCATGCATTCTGCATCAATAGGTTTATGGGTCACTGAAATGTGTATTTCATGATGCAGGATGTTGGTTCCAGTTTTCACAGACTTACTTTGTGAGATGTTATCTCCTTTTAACATGTAAAAATAAACTCCAAGTATCACCTTTATAAGGAAGTCATTTCTTCTTTCTCCTTATCAGGCTGATGGAGAACCCCTACCTTACAGTACATCAGCTGATTACAAGAATGACAAGCATCAAACACTACACTTATAAGAACGAGTTTTTATCAGCATTAAAATCCTGTTTAACCTCTACTTGTATAGTAAGGTAACATCTCAGAGAAATCTATGATCTGCAGCACTGACTTCAGCTGTAAAATTAACCCCATTTAACTTTGTCGCCAGGTATAACGTGACATTTAAGCTTCACCACAACCACAACACATCTTTAGCTGTTTCACTTCTGCTCATCTCTCTCACATGGGACATCCTGTCGAGTACATCTGTTCCTGCAGGCTGCAGCCACTCAGTGTTATTACAAATCATATACTGTGTCTACATCATGCACTCATCACATGTATCTTGTTCTGGAAATGCACAGCCCAATGTGATTCCCAGTCCTCTACAGTGTGAGCATGTGAATGAACTGACAGTAGAAAACTCTTGTGCTTTTCCTCCTGAAGCAGTTGTAAATACTTCTTTTGATTTTCAGTGCAGTATCTGAGATCATGAGGTCAGCTTGCTGCCAACACAGTGTGTAACAAACACTTGCCTTTAAGCCACACTGCTGTGCATGTGGGATAGCTTTGCTGTTTCTCTATGCAGCTGTAAGGTCCCCAGAAATCTATTCACTGTCAGTGCTGTGGGCCTGGTATGCCCAATAGGCATTTTAAAAGTTTTTCCAGGCCACTGTGCCCCTCCACCAGATCTCCAGATAATTACTGGGGGGACATACAAAGAATACAAAGAGAGACTGTAGACCACGTGTAGCAGCAAGATTCTGAACTGCATTAGACCATGGACCTCGAACTGTACCATGCTGCCAGATTGGATTCAGAGACAACTAATGGATAAAGTGTATGGGCTGGGGAATACAGAACATAATCAGTTTGAATTATCCTCCGACATTCGCCTTTGTACATAAATTAAAACCATGTGAACACAGTACCTCATCACCTATTCTTCAAGAACATTCACAACACAACATGCATGCATGCATAACGTCAAAACATTGCACAAGTTCTCTGTTCAAGCTGCATCACTGTAATGGCAATAACAATGGATGTACAAAGCATACCATAAAACCAGTAATGTCTGAGGTTAACCAGTTCAATAGTTTGAACAATGCCTGGGAGTTGTAGATATTTGAAAGAGGTTCAAGGCTTGTTGTTATCTGTCCCACAGACTCTGGGACAGAAGCCAAGCTAATGCCATCTCAAGGGGAGGGACGTAACAAAATGGCAGGAAATTCCTATTTGGTCTGCTCCCATCAGCCAAAGAAATTCTTTTTAAATCGGGCTGCTGAAATGTTCCATAAAGATGCAAGTTAGTCTGTATTTACTGGCCAAATAAGTTGTTGGAGTATGGCCACATGATGGAATTCATTTAAAATCAATAAAACTGCAAGGCAAGACAGAGGAAGGAAATAGTGCATGAGAAAAGTCTGACACACTTACATGTTACTTAAAATAGTGCATACAACGCTTGCTCACAATCTGAGCCAAGACAGTTGGACTATAAAGTACTAATTTGAGAAGACAAATTTGATTATGTGTTCTACATAACATTTACTGACGATGAGTAACATACACGTACAGTATGTCTCAGCAGATTACATTAGTACCATTACTGCTAGACTTAATTCCAATTTTGTTAAAGTCATCTAGCACAAGGACGCAAACAGTGGTTAAGAGGGAAACATACTGAGATGGAAGGTTTGTTTGAAGCTTTGTTGCCACCTATTGAAAATTCCCCCGCATGCGCACGATGATTTCTTTTAACCAAATATCCTAACATGTATTTCCAGTTACTGCTAAGAAGTTGCAAGATTACTTGAACTACCATTTCTGTACTGTAGCTGTGGTTGGGATTTGTTACTTAGAGACGTCTATCTGATTGGCAATAGCTTTCATTGAAATCTTTCAATGCAAAACAACTGCCATCACATATGACAATACTGAATGCTTAAAAACCATCTCAGCCTGAAATCACTGTACAGTCATAAACATTCTTAATCTTATAGTAAATGTATCGAAATTATAAAATATAGTAAAAATATAGAAATAATCAACTCAAAGCTCCACTTTATAGCATTTTCTGAGTTTTCATCAACTGATTTAGATGTGAGCTCTGAATATATAGAATTGACATCACATTGTTGCACCTGTAAAGAGTACTGTAGACATTGCTTGTTGTGGACAGTGGATTGTGCATAAATCTGAATGGAAACTACTGGAGCGGAATGGCCTGACAGCTTTCTTTTTGGCTTGCCAAAAATAACACCTTCCTTCAAAACAAGCCTCGGAAAAGGATCACCTTATGAGAACAACACTTATATCCCCCCCCGGTGCATTAAAGTCACCTATTGTGCTCCTTTCTGGATATTGTCACCCTCACTGTGGTTTTGTCAATGGAGCCCTGAGAAGTCATTGTGGTGTAACATTTTATGGTGCAGATCTTATGATATTTTGCTGCCACCTGGTGCTCTAGAGCTCATATCAATGGTGCAGTTCTAAACGTAAAGCATGTATAGTGAAGTTGGATCTTCTAGGGCTGAATATTCATTAATTCATTCATTTTTTGTAACTGCTTGTCTTCTGAGGGGTCGCAGGGGGGCTGGAACCTATCCTAGTTGTCAGTGGGAGAGAGTGTTGAATATTATTATTTGAAATAATTAGGGAGTAATACCCCAGTCAAATATACATTATATACAGTGGTCCCCAGTTAATCGCGGGAGTTACGTTCTAAAAATAACCCACGAGAGGTGAAATCCGCGAAGTAGTCAGCTTTATTTTTTACAATGATTATAAATGTTTTAAGGTTGCAAAACCCCTCACTACACACTTTATACACTTTTCTCAATAACTTGCAAACATACCGCACTACCGTCACACTGCCAGCGATCAAAGATACTGTATATGTAAATTTGGCAAACTGAACGCATTCTGTGCTGTACAAGAGACACCGTACAGAGGAGATTGATTGACAATGGTCTACAGTCCCTTAGCCAATCAGGACGCAGAAGACGACACGCTCCCTTAGCCAATCAGGACGCAGAAAACAATGTATAAAAAAAATAATAAAAAAAAAAAGCATGCAAAATTGCACTAAAAAAATCCGCGAAACTGCGAGGCCGCGAAAGGTGAACCGCGTTATAGCGAGGGACTACTATATATATTCACTCATTCAGTTTATGTAACCACTTGTCCTCTGGAGGATCATGGGAGGGGAGGGGCTGGCAGTCTTTATCCAAGACCCCCCTCAAACAACAAACTCTTTCCCACATATTTAAGAGGAAAAAAAATGTAAACAATTCAAACAAGGACATGAGAAAAACCCGAGGTACTGCAGGTGGCTGATAGGGGTTAAATGGCCTTGTGATAGCTAATGATGCAAAAACACAAAGAATTTTCTCATGCCTCCACCCCATTGTCTGGCTGAGTTTCTGCTTCTTTCCTCCACTTTGGTAAGGGTTAGTAACCAGACGACATGGACAAGAAGGTCGTGCTGATCACAGGATGCTCCTCTGGGATCGGTCTCAGCCTGGCTGTCCGGCTAGCATCTGACCCCGACAAAACATTCAAAGGTAAAATTGTAGTCTATTACCATATTCCTAATGTGATGAATTATCTTCTTAGAGAGCTTGCACTGGAACAGAACCCACCAAATTTACAGTCCACGCATATAGTACAGATCATTTGTAGAAAATTTAGAAAATGTCACTTTTCATTATTTGCACTCCTGGAGTCCAATGTGTAAGTCCTCTTTAAATAGATATCTAAACCTACCTTTGATTTTTGTTTAGTCTATGCCACAATGAGGAACCTGGCCAAGAAAGAGCGTCTTATAGAGTGTGTGAAAGGCCTGCACAGGGACACCTTGGACATACTCCAAATGGACGTGACTGACCGGCAATCCATCCTGGATGCAAGGGACAGGGTTGTGGAGAAACGAGTGGACTTTCTGGGTATGATACTGTGTCAGTGTGTTCTGATTAAGACTGGAAAGGATTTGATTTCTGTGTGTTAATGGCCTTATTCAACCCTACTCACAGTGTGCAATGCTGGTGTGGGTTTGATGGGGCCACTGGAAGTGCAGTCTTTGGATTCGATGAGGCAGATTCTTGAGGTTAACCTTCTAGGTACCATCCAAACCATCCAGGCCTTTCTGCCAGACATGAAGGCTTTGGGCCAGGGCCGCATTCTCGTCACTGGCAGCACTGGAGGACTTCATGGTGAGCTAAGCAAATTGTTGAGGAATCACTGAGCAGTGTTCCGTACATGCATTTTGTTTTGTTTTTGTAATGATGATTTTTTTTATAAACCTTGTAAAAAGGTCATGTTGATGCTTGTTAACATGCACAGATTTAATGCTCTTATAGGTCTCCCATTTAATGAGGTTTACTGTGCCAGTAAATTTGCAATAGAGGGAGCATGCGAGAGTTTGGCCGTCCTCTTGCAACACTTCAATATCCAGTAAGTTCTGACATTTGTTTCTTCTTGTCTGCATAGTTTAAAGGCCATTTGGGCATATGAAATCTTTCTATCTGTTAAGTATCAGTTGGGGTAAACTGTTGACTAAATGCTTCATTCTGCAGTGTGAGTCTCATTGAGTGTGGCCCAGTGAACACTGACTTCTTGGTCAACCTGCAGAAGGCAGAACTTGGAGATACATCTCTCCAACAGATTGATACCCGAACACTCAATCTCTATGAAAAATATCTGCAGCATTGCAACTCTGTTTTCCAAAATGCTGCCCAGGACACTGAAGACATTGTAAAGGTATGCTGCTTGTCTACAGTATATCAGCCACAAAATATGTTTAGCTCTATACATTTTTAAAATGTGTGTTAAAATAAAAGCTCATGTTTCAACTTTCATGTGTTTGCTACTGTCTCCAAGGTATTTCTAGATGCCATCCAGTCGCCCAGCCCTGCATTCAGATACTTCGCCAGCAGTGTTGTGCCGGCTTTTACCAAACTGAAGGTCACAGAACCAGATGGCTCACAGTATATCAGCACTATGAGCAAAATCATTTTCTCCCCTGACGACCAATGATTTTAGCAAGCGTTGTTATCAACCAATCCACTAATTTGTGCAGACAATGCTATTCTTTTGCTTGTAAATACTTGCAGACACTTATATTTTGCTCCCCTAATTTTGATTTCTTGGAACAGTTTCTGACTCACTGTTGTCACTCAACTGGAAAGAAGAGTAAGTTCACAATTCACAAAGTGGAGTTTGTGCTTCGCTTATCGGAAATAACACTCCTACATAAAACTGTGCACAAATAGATTATTTTCTGCTTGGCTGCAGGTGGATTTTGTTTGTTTTAGTGATACCACAGTCTTCTCATTCCTCTTTCATGACAGCATTCTTGCCACACTAAATTGCATATTTATAATGGGATTGTAAACCTCTGGACAGATTCCACATTGTTAAAGTGAAAAGACAAAAAGATTTTGATTTGGTCTATTTGAAAGCATCAAATGAAAACAGTTTAATGCCTTTCACCCCTGCAGTGAAAATTTGAGTGGCACTGGGTGGGTTTCTTTTTTGTTGTTTGCTTAAATGTGTGCCTTAAATTGCCTATTCTGGAAAGTAAATACAAGTATAGTTTTATTTTATAATTTCTCCTCTGCACTTAAATGTACTTTTGTTGTTGCCACCTCTGTACCTCATATTTGACTTCAGCAATGCAAAACTATAAGAGTTAATAACAGAGATAAAGCATCAGAAGGTCTATTTTTAGTGTTTATGGTAACCTAAAAATTATGTGAAACTACGTATTAATCAGTCAAGTAAACAAAGACATAGTTTGGTCAGAAATTTTGGAAATTTTGCTGGAAGCTGTTTTAGGGTAATTCTGCATCCAGGAAGCATACATACTTTGGACAAGTAATCATAATTTATTTGTACTGTAAGGGACAGCTAAGACTGGCTGATTGAATAAAGGTCTATCAATGATTAACTGCAAACAAGTGAGTAAGTGCAAACACAAACTAAGTGACGTCTTCACAAACCAGTGACATCAACACAGTGATTTTATGACACCAATGAGCAGTTTAGTGAATTTGCAAACATAAAATCAACCATAACAGAAATTTAAAGAGGTTTAAAATGTAAAGAAAGTTAAGAAATGTTTATATAATCTTACTTAATGGTTGTAGACAAGCAGTTGAGTAGTTGAATCACTGAGCCGTATAAAGTTCAGGGATCAAAGCTGGAAAGAGGGCCAGCTGGAACAGCATCCACTCCCTGTGTAACACTTGGCTCTCTCTGGCGCTCCAGGCTAAGTCCATGAGTATGTTCTTTCCTAACATGAGACAGGTTATCTTGTCTGTACATCTATGACTGACATTTCCGACCTGTCTTTGATAGGATTGACTGAGGTTCTTAGATCTCTCCCTGATCAAGTGCCCTAATTCTACTCTGTAGATCCTGAAATGGATCCTGCTCTGCCAGTTCTGGCTGTGTTACCACACAGCCACTTAACAGAGCAGCACTTAGAAGCATTTTAGCCTCTTAGAGTCAGCAGTATTATGTAGATCAATATAATGGGAGTCAGGTAAAGGTTGTAAAAACGAACAAAACTTACATTCAGTTTTTCAACAATTATAGTTTGATTTGTTTTATATTCTGTTGCTGATGTATGGTCACATTTTAGTGCATATTTGCTTTGAACATTATTAAAGTCATCTGTAGACAGATGACCTTTATTCTAAAGTCCAGGTTCATCATGTGCACAGCATGCCCTAATACTGGACTCGACTGCACACTAACTTTAGACTAGCTTGCTTGCAGAAGCCTCTCAAAATTCTATGAGCTTAGTTTCAGGGATATGAGCGCAAACAATTCATCACATATGCCTAATTTACTTTCAGTGAGGCAAAAGAATGTGTATGTTGTTTATTCAATCGTTTTATCACTTAACTGCATTTCTTTCAAATGAATCATGTAAACTACAGTGGAACTTGTTTTTAATTTGTACTCACATTTGCTAAAGTGTTTGGTTTAAATTAACTCTGGCTTTGAGCGAGCATTGGATATTAGCTGTGACTTGTAATGATATATTTATTTATTATTTATACAGAATGGTTTACAAAAAGACCAAAATTAAAATAAATTTTCAGTGCTTCACAAAGGAGCTCTACTACTGACCACCACTGATAAGAAATATTTATAGTTATTTATTTAACAGTCAAATTATTTATTTAACTGTCAAATATGACTGGGGGGGGGGGGGGGGGGGGGCGCGATTAAACTAGTATGTCTTATTAAAACCTTTCACCTTCACAAGTCACTTGGCTATAAAAACTCCTGCTCTGATTGGCCAGAGCCAGTGGCATCCCGTTACGTCACTACTGCCCTTATTGGGTAAGTGGAGCCATTCATTAGACAGAGCAAAGCCGCGTTGCAGCAGGTGTCCTGAAATCACCGACGTCTCCAAAGAGCCTAAGAAGTTTTTATCACTGACTCCAGAATGACCAGCAAAACGACTCCTCTACTCTTGAAGGCCCTGATGGAGATGTCTGAAGCCCACTCTTCAAAGGTTGTGCGGGGCAACACTAAGAAAGCAAATTTCAGGTGAGTCAGAGTGGAATTTTCCCACCGAGATGCGGGAATGCAGGCGGCACACGGAGTAAAGTTCATTTGCACTAAGGAATCGATTACTCGCGCTGTTATCAAAAAGCTGCTTTCGCAATAATTCTTGGACACAGTGACGTTATTTAGAATGATAGTCTTAATTTCCACTATTTGAGAAACGTGTTTAAGTAACTTTTTCACAGTCAGATTTAGGATTTTTGTTTCTTTTTGATTCTTGATATAAGCTGCCATTAAGTTTCCTCAGTGAGCTATATATAATGAAAATACATTCTGTAACAACTGCAAGCTAATAGTCATCCAGTTAATGTTGTTTAATAATATTATAAATTAATGTTTCTCTTTCCCTGGGGTGAAAACTCTTAAACCTGTGAACTGGTAAACTGATGCTCACTCTGCATTTAAACTCTCTGACTATATGGTACAGGTCATCTTAATGAGAACGCCTGATTTTTGCCTCGCAATATTTCATCTCCTTACAAACATATGATTTCATCTCCTTAGACACTTGGATTCTTGTGGTATCCTGGCAACAAGGAGGGCCAGCCTCCAGCTCTGCCCTGCCACCCCCATTAGGACACCCAGCCGCAGCTTCATCAACCTGGCTGCTCCCATCAGTACCCGCAGGATGGAGTACACTGAGTGCCGGAGATTAGGGTGAGTATGTCCTTATAATATCCAGCATGTAGATACAGTCAATTTCCCCATAAGGAGATGATAAAACAATTTAACTAATAGGATTAAATAAGGAACATTTTACAGTTAAAGGAAGGGAAATGGTCATGTGCATTTCATCTTTAAGTGTCGTCCCGTCTTCATGTGACTATGTCCTTGCTCTGTAGGTATACTCCAGAGCAGATGTACAATGTGGTTGCCAGTGTGGACCAGTACCAGCACTTTGTTCCTTGGTGCAAGAAGTCTCGGGTCATTAAGGGACGAAACGGCGATGTTCTGGCAGAGCTCGAAATAGGTTTTCCTCCCATCATTGAGCGATATACCTCGGAGGTCACCATTGTTCCAAACCACCAAGTCAGAGTAAGTCCACGTTCTGGTAGATTCAGAAAGCAGCCATTGCAAACATATTGGGTATACTAATCGTGTACCCAATATTTGTGCCTTTCTGGTGCTTGGATTATATTCCTGCCACCCTGCAAAGACTGAGGTAAAATTTCTATTAAGAAAAAATGTGTGGACTTTGTGTTTTTAAAAAGAAGCTGACCACATACACAGTGGAAATTTTCAGAATGATCAAACATGAAAGAAAGTTCAGTTTTCTGATTAGTACTTTTCAGGTGGGTTAGTCATGGTTTCCAGTGACACTCTTTGCATATTTATTTATTTTTTTATAACATTTATATTTTAGTAACTTGCATAATATTGTAGATCATCGGTGCTCTTTCAGAAAACAGAGATTCAAACCCTTTTGTCTGTGATTGTTGAACTCTGATAATTAAAGCACCTTTTATTTTTTAAACAGGCTGTGTGTACCGATGGATCCCTCTTCAGCCATCTTGAAACACTATGGAGGTTCGCCCCTGGACCCAAAGACGTACCAAACTCCTGCAAAGTGGATTTTTATGTAAGTGTATAAAACTACAGTGAAAGTGAATCAATGAATCTACAAACCAAATGATTTTAAAGGGATAACTTAGGACCTGAGAGATCAGACTGCATGCTTAAGGAGAGACTAAATCCTTCGTTCCTGTACTATTGTGAATGGATTATCGACTAAGAGGAAGTGTTGAGTAAAATCTCATTATGTTCTAAATTTAGTCTTGAGTAACACGCTAATGTCCCCGGATGTCTGAAATAACTGCAAGGGCAGGGAATGACAGGAGTTTGACCTTAATGTTGGTTCAGACTCAGGTTCCGCCAGGATGTGTTTGGATTTGAGTAGAACATGTGAAGTAAGGAATGATTTGCGACTGATTACCATTAAACATTTAAGAGAAGTAAAACAGAACTAAAAACTGTCAAAAATAATTTTTGAACTGATTGTGATGCTTGACTATAGCAATAATATAATTGCTATAATTATAAAATATAATTGTCATCTTTTGGAAAATGTTTTATTTAATTAAGTAACAACTAAAGAGAGTTCCACAAAGAGTTACCTTACATGATTGTCCCCATCTTCTCTGTTCTTTAGGTGTCATTTGAGTTCAAGTCTCTCCTGCACTCTCAGCTAGCCAGCGTCTTCTTTGACGAAGTGGTTAAGCAGATGGTCAGTGCCTTTGAGTCTCAGGCAGCAAAACTTTACAGGAACCAACAGGAGGCAGCATTGAGGAGGCAGTCTACATGAGACAACCATTTTGACCTTCTCACCATCAGCGTCCACTTGGACCTTAAACTAAGCCCTGCCAGCGTGCTGATATTATCTACAGTCAAAATTTGTCTTCCACAGAGGACTGGATCTTCTTTTTGCACTCACTAATATATTACTCTTGAGTTGACATGCACATGGAACATACCTAAGACTATTTATTTATAAAACCCCATCTCATTTATTAATTTATTAACTTTGCTGTACGTGTTAAGTTTGTTTTATGGATAGAAATACACTGATTGTTTTGAATATTGATGTTGAACACTAATGATCTCTTAGTAAAACTGTGGGATAGTATTCTGACGAATGACTCTAGCTCAGTGCTGAAACAACTAACAGGGCTAAGATCTTTTTCTTGTCCATCATTTTCCATCAGTGGAATTAAAAAAGCTGTTGTATTTTGTTAAACCCATTGCAATGTGTCATTTATATCTTATTTTGTTAAATAAATATTTTTATCTTTTTCTTGTTTGAGAATTTGTTACTGTTACTGTTATTGTTTGAGAAACACCAAGACCTGACACAATGTCAGGCGTACACAGTGCCTGGCCAAATACATAGTTGCCACCGAAAATATTTCTAATATTTCGTTGGCCCACCTTTAACTTTGATTACAGCACGCATTCGTTGTGGCATTGTTTCAATGAGCTTTTGCAATGTCACAAGATTTCTTTCCATCCAGTGTTGCATTAATATTTCACCAAGATCTTGTATTGATGATGGGAGAGTCTGACCACTGCACAAAGCCTTCTCCAGCACATCCCAAAGATTCTCAGTGGGGTTAAGGTCTGGACTCTGTGGTGGCCAATCCATGTGTGAAAATGATGTCTTATGCTCCCTGAACCACTCTTTCATAATTTGAGCCCCATGAATCCTGGCAATGTCATCTTGGAATATGCCAGTGCCATCAGGGAAGAAAAAATCCATTGATGGAATAACCTGGTCATTCAGTATATTCAGGTAGTCAGCTGACCTCATTCTTTGGGCACATAATGTTGCTGAACCTAGACCTGACCAACTGCAGCAACCCCAGATCATAGCACTGCCCCCACAGGCTTGTACAGTAGACACTAGGCATGATGGGTGCATCACTTCATCTGCCTCTCTTCTTGCCCTGATGCCCCCATCACTCTGGAACAGGGTAAATCTGGACTCATCGGACCACATGACCTTCTTCCATTGCGCCAGACTTCAATCTTTATGCTCCCTAGCAAATTGAAGCATTTTTTTCTGGTTAGCATCACTGATTAGTGGTTTTCTTAAGGCTACACAGCTGTTCCCTTGAGTTCCCTTCACATTGTACGTGTGGAAATGCTCTTACTTTCACTATTAAACATAGCCCTGAGTTCTAATGTTGTTTTTCTTCAATTTGATTACACCCAACGTTTAATTGGTCGTCGATCATGATCAATCAGGATTTCTTGTACCAGTGTATCTATAACTGGTTACTATTTGTTCTTTTTGTGTAGGCATATATAAAAAACGATGTCTCTCTAGTTGCGCAGGTAAAGTGCCGATGACCGGAGGGTGCAGTTGACACTTTGCTCCCACCCAGATAACAGGGACATCGTATGTACTCCCATAATATGACTTTATTATGTATGTGCACACTATGTCTCTATTATATATATAGCCATAGATATAGATATAGATATATTTCATTCTCCTAGGATATGAAACTATGTTTATCTTCAGTATGATAGTGATACCGCAGAAATATGTCCCAAACACAGCATGTATGATTTCAGCAGACAATCAACATATTAAGCATTAATAGCTGTATTTCGAATTAAAAAATTCTTGCACTGATACATACAATTTGTATTTTTTTATCTTATTGATCATCTTTAAAAGCTTGCATTTTAATTGTGCTTTGCAGAAGATATTTCTATTCAATCAGGGTGCAGTCTGACATTTATGAGACAGGGAAATTGATGAATGTCAAGTTGCAAAATCAATATCATATCCTGCCTGCTCTTTGTTCTTGAATTGTGCAAGGTTTTATTATCTAATCTATGATGTAATTTAAACTTTTCTGAATATTGACCATTACTGTGGTTAACTATTACACACAAACACTAGTGTGTTTTTCATAAACCTCAGCAAAGAGGGCAGGTATTTTTTTGTTCTGTTCTTTTGTTTTTGAGGAGGTGGTTGGCTGTTTCCTGACACTGGAATGACTTGTTTTGCACAATGCCAGGGGTATAAAAGGGGAAGACTCTTGTACAGAGAAGCAGAGATTTCAAAAGCTGAAAGATGAAGAAGATTGCAGTCCTCATTCTAGCATTCAGCTGCTGCCTTTGTGAACCTGAAATCAATGAAAATGACGACAAACTTCTTCATTGCTCTGGATCAACCAGCGGGTGTAACATCTGCTCCCTCACTTCCATAACTCAAAATCTGGGGACTGTGGAAGAGAAAGTCAAAAACATGGCAGAAAAAATAACACTTCTGGAGGCCAAGCTTCAAAACACTGAAAGGGAAGTCTTGGAGTTACGGAGCCTTACTGGAGGTAAAACAGAAAGTGTTTTTGTGGGAAATAATAATGGAATACAATTCTTGCCTTTATTAATTGTTTCTTCTCATCTGTTTGTGGCAATTGGATGCTTTTAGGCATTCCTCGGGTAGCCTTTTCTGCTGCTCTCAGTGATTTAAGCCCTGGAAACACAGGACCATTCACCACTGCTACCCCACTGCGGTATAAGAAGGTTTTCTCCAACACTGGCAATAGTTACAATCCTTCAACAGGTAATAAATGTGTAAGAGTGAGAGGGAGCAAGAGAGAGAGACAAATGAAAAATCATGGAATTCAAACCACTCTCCTTATTTTCACAGGCGTTTTTACAGCAATGGTCAAAGGCATGTACTTCTTTCGATTCTCAATGTTCAACAACCTCCAATCTGTTTCCAACTCTGTTGTGAGCCTCATGAAGAACAATGAAAGACTAGCATCGGTCTGGGATACCTCAGGATCCGACGCCAATGACATGGGCAGCAATGCTGTGGTCATCCCTCTGGAGGTCGGAGACAATGTGTATGTGGAGCTCCAGGCAAACAGGATTGTCTATGATGACAGCATGACCTACAACACCTTCAGTGGTTTTCTGCTCTTCACTATCTAACTCAAACCATGATTGATTTTTTTCCACTCAACTGCCCAAATTACCTTTTTAAATTAGAAAAGTTTTGAGTTGTAATTAGAACATCCTTATGCATCCCTGTTCTTTGAAAGATGTTTGTTTCTTCACACTCCTGTTTGCTGTAACCCATGGATAAACGTCAAATAATAAAGTCAAATAATAATGGATAAAGAATAATGTCAAAGTTGTGACGCTGAAAGAGTTACAAACCTAATGTACCTGCTGAGGAAGAAACTAAAGAATCAACAGCAATGGCTATCTATAAGCTATAATAAATCAGAATATCAACAGAATGCATCGATTTTCAGCCTCTAGTCTGAAAAGGGGACTAGTCTGTTGTTACTAAATAGCTCATACTGCTCTTCTTGGTGTTGTGTAACTATGTAAACTATATTGTGTAACATTTATGCTTGTATTTTATACTTATGAAACTTACACCACATTTGCGTTTTCAAAAGGATTTATCCATGCCAGAAGACAGTTTTGGAAGGCAATATTACAATAATTCACCATTAGCCAGAAATTACAAACAGAACTGTGATTTTACCTGAAACTATTTGTTTAAGACAGTTTATGACCATATCCATAAAGACATGTCAACCTCTATGCCACCACTATGCATCAGATTTACACAAAGATCCACATAATGTGTAGTGAAGTGTGTTGAAAGGGGACCTGGACTCCAGATTCATGCAAAAAGTGAGCCAGTAAAACACCTGCTATATTGTACAAAAAAATAAGCTGAAATAGACTCTGACTACAGATAAGAATACTTAAGAAAGATCTGTTTATTGTTAGTTTTTTTTTTAATGGGATCTGCTGAACAACAGATCGATCATTTTTCTCCATTAATGATACTTGTCTGTTTAATGTAACATAAATTTCTCAAAGCTCATAATGCTCTTCTTGGTGTTGTGTAACTATGTAAACTATATTGTGTAACGTTTATGCTTGTATTTTATACTTATGAAAGTTAAAAAACATTTGCGTTTTCAAAAGGATTTATCCATGCCAGAAGACAGTTTTGGAAGGCAATATTACAATAATTCACCATTAGCCAGAAATTACAAACAGAACTGTGATTTTACCTGAAACTATTTGTTTAAGACAGTTTATGACCATATCCATAAAGACATGTCAACCTCTATGCCACCACTATGCATCAGATTTACACAAAGATCCACATAATGTGTAGTGAAGTGTGTTGAAAGGGGACCTGGACTCCAGATTCATGCAAAAAGTGAGCCAGTAAAACACCTGCTATATTGTACAAAAAAATAAGCTGAAATAGACTCTGACTACAGATAAGAATACTTAAGAAAGATCTGTTTATTGTTAGTTTTTTTTTAATGGGATCTGCTGAACAACAGATCGATCATTTTTCTCCATTAATGATACTTGTCTGTTTAATGTAACATAAATTTCTCAAAGCTCATAATGCTCTTCTTGGTGTTGTGTAACTATGTAAACTATATTGTGTAACGTTTATGCTTGTATTTTATACTTATGAAAGTTAAAAAACATTTGCGTTTTCAAAAGGATTTATCCATGCCAGAAGACAGTTTTAGAAGGCAATATTACAGTAATTCACCATTAGCCAGAAATTACAAACAGAACTGTGATTTTACCTGAAACTATTTGTTTAAGACAGTTTTTGACCATATCCATAAAGACATGTCAACCTCTATGCATATAGCTCTGTAACAAAATACATCTGAATAATATAAATGTTGCACAATAACACATATCTTTCCAGCTACACTAAAAGGCGTACAGTCTGGTCCCCAGTTGTGTTCCTCATATTAAAACAAGAAAGTACAATAAGTCTGTTCAAGGTCTTAAAGAACATTATATTTATACAGTCATTTGTCGCATATGAACCTATTCTTGAACAATTAGTTTGGCTGAGCAGAGTGTCTCCCCATGGTCATTGGTGGCCTTACAGGTGTAAACATTGGAGTCATTAGAGCCCGCTTTCAATAGAACCAGGGTACAGCGGCCATCTTCCTCATACTCTATCTGCACTGTTGAGGACTCCACCACAGGTTCCTCACCACACAGCCACACCACCTCTGGGTCAGGGTATCCTGCCAACAAAGATAAGAGAGCGGGGTATTGAGCAATTGGCAACTTCTGAAATGAAGCAACACAGCCATAAAGCAGAGCTTTATGTGTTCAGAAGCAAGTATAATTATTTCCAGCCTGTGTGACTGTTTCCAGTCCCATGTCCTGTTATTCTACGTGGTTAGACCTTGAGACAGGAATCATTCTGTTTTAACTCAAGCCAAGTCTCATATTCTTTTATGTCTGACTTGTCTGAATTGAATCCAAGATAAGGAGTGGGTGTGTACCTGTGAGATAACATTCGAGACGGACACTGGATCCCTGAGCTACAGTCTGGTCTTCCAAGCTCTGGGTGAACTGTGGTGGTCCCTGCATCTTACGCTCCAGAGACTGCAGAGCATCTTCTGCCTCAGGGCTCAGGGGTAAGTCTAGGAGAGAGAAGAGAATGAGGGAAGAAGATAAGTGAGCCAGTTTAAACCAGGAAACTAAAATAGTGCTAATAAAATAATTAAAGAATGCATGTGTCTCACCTTGTTGAGGGCTTGTGAGAGTTACAGAGCTGTCACCTTTAGACAGTAGAGCCATTCTCTTGAGGGCTAACATGGCCTTGCCAGCTTTCTATAAGACAAATGTTTATGAGAAAACAAAACAAAACCTCAGTCCCAAATTAGAGTATCAGATGCGGTGTTATTACCTTCCACTTCTGCCTGGCTAAAAACCTCTTCATCTTCTCCTTGGACAGACTCTTGGTGGTGGCGAGATCTCCAGAGTCAAATGCTGCCATCCAGGGGTGGGCAAGGGCTTCTGCACAGGACATCCTCCGTCTGTTAAATACAAGAAGAGATCTTTATGTGGTCAAATGTAGATGGTGTTTGTAGGAAAAAGAGCTGTGTGTTTAATAAATCACCTGGTGTCCTTGTTGAGCAGGGAACTGATGAAATGTTTAGCCTCTTCTGTAATTTCTTCAAAGCTATCCTCATCAAACTCCCACTGAGCTGCCGTCACCAAGGCCAGGGTCTCTGCATCACTGTTTCCCTGGAATGGAGACTCGCCACTCAGCCTGCATCACAGAAGAATATATTGTATCAACCTGTGTCCACTAGGTGGCAATAAAAGGCTACAATTTACTAGGGGCCTTCTGAAAAGCAGTTTGGATTAGGTCAAGTGCCAGATGTACATGAATGCAGGTGACTAAATGCTAGTTTGATATGATGTAGTTGGAGTTGAGAATTTGGATCCTCTTGTGCATGGTAAATATGAAACTCAGTTAGCTTAGCACACCCAATGGATGAAACTGGATGAACAGGTAGTGTGGCCACCAGCCAGGCAACAGTTCGTCTTACCACCATCTGCAGTGATAATTAACACTTACATAAAGTCACTCTTGTGCGTCTGTTTGGTAACTACTCTTAACTCCTGAGTGCAATATCCATCTCTTCAGCTGCTAAGTGCTCCACTACATTCATCAGCTGTTGCTTGCTTTGTTTGTGTGTCATTGTAGCAGGTAATGTACAGTGGTTTTTTAGTGCTTTTGATTTTTGATAGGCTGAGAGCTGCGGGTGAAAATGGTGCTAAAAGAGTGGTGAGAGTGATGATGTTACAATCGTGGGACAGAGTTTAAACTATGAGCTTAGCCTATTTATGAAAGCAGGTAAAACCAAGACGAGCTGCAGTGACGCAAACATTTTCATTATGTCACACTGTTTGGCACATTGTTAATATGAAAATACTGACTGTAGGCACTTTTAAATTTGATTAAGAATTATTTGACTTTGTATTTCTTGGTTAGATCCAATTGCTTTATGGGGTCCGAGGAAACCAGGGGGGATAAAGCCAGGCTTTGCATATATTGTGCAGACAGACATTAATCAGCTTATTTTGATGAAATTAAATAAAACACATTTCAGACTATTAACTTAGAGCCACTGGAGTGGCAGTGTGACTCACAAGATGTAGCAGATGACTCCAATACTCCACATGTCAGTGGCAAAACACACAGGCTCATAGCTGATCACTTCAGGTGCCACAAACTCAGGTGTCCCGTGCATTACCTTCAGAGGTGTACTGCCATCTGGTAAACATACATTACCATCATTTATTTTGAGATACATGGTAGTTAAACAGATAAATACATATATAAAAAGGGAGTTGCATTTTACATACCAAGCCTGCTGGCTAATCCAAAGTCAATGATCTTAATGGATGTGCCAGTGGTGTCAACACACACAATGTTTTCAGGTTTGAGATCCAGGTGGATAATGTTCTGCTGGTGCATAAAAGCAATTCCCTCCAGGATCTGCTGCATGTAGCGCACACTGGCAGGCTCTGTGTGCTCAAAGTTGTCATCAACAATACGTTCAAACAGTTCCCCACCAGCAATGCTGCAGGCAGACAAACTACAGTGAGACAGTGTATACACCCAGAATTTGCAGTTAAGGTAAGAACTTCTCATGATGATACCCACAACTCCATGACCATGACCATCTCAGGCTTGTGATCATATGCTGCCAAACACTGAACTAGTTTGGGGTGGTGGAGGTAGTTCATCAGTTCTATCTCTTTACGAGCTGCCTCCCTCTCCTTGGCACGACGTCCTTTGTAGAACTTCCCAGCGCACACATGTCCTGTCTCTTTGTGAGTTAGCTTGAAGACCAAGCCAAATTTTCCCCTATCAATGAGACGAGATAGATGTAACTGTTACACTATCACAATTCTTGAGCCAGTCACAATGGATCTTTTTAAGCACCATCTCTCCTTCAAAATTAAATACTACCGTTTCTTTCCTTGAAATTATTACCTGCAACCGCTGGTGTTGTAAAATCTACATTGGTGTGCAAGACTCTACATGCATATACAGTATTTTAATCCTCTCTCGACTGCACTTGGCAGAATTTCCCCTCCTCCCACACATACTTGTGAAAGATCAAGTTTTCTTTTTTCTGTTCTCCAAAGAATTTTGGAGTTACTTAAAAACAAGTTTTTAAATGGTATCACTTACATGCCCAGTTTCTCCTGCAATATGTAGTGATCTGTGACTTTGTGAGAGGAGTCAATAGTGACACATTTATACATTTGAGGGGCTTCCTCTTCTTGTGCTTTTCCTAAATCTGCAAACACAGGAGCAACAGCTTTAAAATAAAGATTATTACATTTGCCTATACAGTATTTTAAAATGTAGTGTCATAAGCCATGCCACTTCACCTTTCTGCTCCATCCTAACTACTGGTGACACTGGTCCTGGCTCGCTTACTCCCACTGCGTTATAGGCCCTCACCCTGAAACAGTATTCCTGTTGAGGCAGAAGCCCAGAGGACACTCTGTACGATGTACTTTTACACTGAGCAGTGAGTTCACTCCAATCCCCAGACTTGGCGTGTCCTTGATTCTTTACTTCAACCACATAACCCAGTATGGCATTGCCGCCGTCGTAGCAGGGGCCCGACCACGACAACACAAGACTGGATGCAGAGACAAGGGTGATCACAGGGCAGGAGGCGGGAGGCTCTGGCCTTTCTGGTGGAAGGGTGATTAAAAAAAAAAGCTTTCAAGTAACTGCTTCACTTGGTCACGACATTTCAGAATATGTGGTGTCTCACCTATAACAGAAAGGGTAAGAGTGTGTTGTGCTGAGCTCTTGCGGTCCTTCACTACAACAGTATAGCGACCTGTGTGCTGTGGTTTAGCCTCTGCTATAACCAGTGTACTGCTCCGATCTGTGTTTTCTGCCCAAAGCTCCTGACCCTCCACTATCTAAAGATAAAAACACATGGTGGTGGTTGTGGTGGAGGTGACAAAAGTGGACTTTTTTTTTTTTTTTAGCAAATATCCTTTGTGTTACTGTACCTGTTCTTTGTTTCTGATCCAACAAGACACCACAGGTGGGTTACCGGTGAAGAAACACGTCAACCTGGCAGTTTGTCCCACCTTCACCTCGAGATGCTGTGGTGAGTTATGGAAATGTAATACTGGGCCTGCAAAGACAAAACAAAATGCGTGTTTTGACTCAAAGCTCATTGTAGTGTCTAGTTGAATTCAACAGCTGAATGCTTAAAATATCACACTGGAAGGAAACTCCAGAGTGTGGTGTGTGAGTGTCAGATAAAGACAGAGACCCTTATGTCCTTATTATTACAGTATACAGCAGGCTAAATGTCTCAAGTGGAAACATAATGCTAAACAGATGACCTGCCACACACAAGTACAACCAGTCCTTGTGTAATCAAGTGTGTTAACCAATGTTACCTGTTTGAAAACTAATGTGTTTGTCACACTCACAGCTGTTTACTTTACAAAAACTTTAAACATACATATACTGTACAGTATACTATGCTTACACAGAATTATCCTGTTTTTGTTTTAGACTAAAAAATTCATATATGAGCTTAGGTCAATGTAACCTCCCATAAATGCGATATTCAAATACTGTGGCACCAGAATGGTGAATTTGACTAGTCAATCTGATAAGTATCCAAAAGCTTACCTTCGGAGTCTTATCTCTTGTCACCCCTTACATACCATAAAACAATAAGTTATATCCTGTGCTCTCTTAACAGACATCCACACCTTAGTATTTGAGCTTTTCATGGTTTGGTTGCAGCAGCCTACACCCTAAGGTAAAGTTTCCCAGTATAAAGCACAAAACCCTACAGACATTATTGCAAGAACAAAGGCTAAAAAGAAAGGTGCAGCTCCAGGAAAAACCACAACAGCACAAACACTAACCAGACTCTACTGGATACGTTTCATCAGTATAAGAGAAACAACATGAGCCAAAACAGACAATGTAGCAAACAATAAACAGGGTGGATGATGGAAAGACAGGTGCACTGCTCGATCATTTGGCAGAGATAGTGACTGAAGAGAAGAAAAAAAAAGAACTCACCTGTCCCTGAGTTAGCTCTCTTCTTTGGGATGACTTCTGCAGAGACAGATGAAGTGCAGGTAGGTTTAAGCAGGGAAGGTTAAAGGTGTGGCTCTGTTCTAACTATGGCTATCAGTTTACAGCAAGTTTTACTGTACTGTGCACTGTCCACTTCCTTACATGGTATTCTCTTAGGACAGAGTGCATTTAGTGGGTGTTTCAGGGAGCTACACTGTTGTGAGAATTTCTGTGTGACTGGTATACATGTCGCCTAACAGCCAATCACACAAGGACTGGGAGTGTGTTTCCTTTTATAAATATAGCATGGATATCCTGAAGGAGTTAAAACAATGCTATGAAGGCCAAGATAAGCCCTGATGCATCAAAACCTGTAAGTACTGTATCTATATGTGCAACATAACAGTTTAGGAAGGCAAACGAAAACTTCACTGTATGCATAATTACGTAATAAATTCATGTATATGGTCGCAAATCGAAAAATCCTTTGTTTTTATGTAGGGGTTCATTGTCCGATTACCTCTTGGAGATGAGACTGGGCTCTGCTTATCAGAGTCTATGGGAGAGGTACAATGAGAGCCTTTGAGCTTCTGCAGCTCATCTCTGGGGACCTGCTGTGAACTTCCGTTTTCCATTGTGGTCTTGGATGCAGAAGTGGGGATCTCTGAAACATGATTCTGCACACCAAAGATAGTTTCGAAGTCTATAGAGGAAAAGGAAAAGAGACTTCATCAGACATTAGTCTGTGCATAGCTCCTACTTTTTAAAAATAGATATTCTATTGCATTAATCAATCTTTATTATAACCTGTGTGAAGTGTAATTTGTAATTAGCAGCAAATTGTTGCTGTCATCTATTAATTCTCTCCCAGTTCACCCCAGGGTGTTCCTCACCTCTGACCAACACAGTAGCGCTGCAGGATGTCTTCCCTGCAACACTTTCTGCCAAGCAGGTGTAGGCACCGGCGTCTTCTGGTAAGCACTCTCTTACCACAAATTTCACCTCCTTGTCAGTGAAGGAAGGATTTCCAAAACGTGCCACTTCACCTGCCCATAGGAGTAAATAAATAAGCTAGAAACACTCTTTTCCACTGGTCTAATGGTAGCTCTTTGAACCCTGAAGTGGATCCATCTTTACCTGCTTGCTTCATATTCAGTAATTGTTTACTACTAAACTTTGGGCAAAATTACAATGGACAAGTCTCCAAAAATACCAAATTACAGAAGATTATTTAGAAAAGACAAAAGACATCAAGAAATTAATTTGAAGTTGCAGACATAAAAAAAAAAAAAAAAAAAAAAAAAAATGAGTATATGGTTTAATATAAGATGCTTACAGAATCTAAAATGTCACAAATTTCAGTTTTGTCCCAAAAGGTATTTCCAGATATGGAAAAATACCTACTTCCAAATTTTAGTTCTTGCTGCTTTTGTTTATTTGATGTACAAATCGAATTGTGGATTTCAGAAACTTTTGCCGACTTTCAATATGTATATCTGAGGAATTTTAAGAACATCTGATCCCAAGCAAACGTTAAGATCCCGCATTATAAATTGTCTCTGCTCACCATTGTGCAACCACATAACTTTGATTGGCTCACTTCCTGAGAGAACCCCACGTAGTGTGATGTCACTTCCTTCATCCACACAGCAGTCCTCCAAGGGCTCTACGAAGACAGGGGGATCCGAATATTTACTGGAGGAAAGGGTGAGAGACCCTGTATTAGGAAGAGAGAAAGAGTAAAGGTGTGAGACACAGAAAAGAAGGTTTACTTATGTATTACTTATGTATCACTTAACTGTATCTAGTTACTCTAGAGTTCTCATTATAATCTCTAAATTCCCCACCCTTCACATACCAAACTTTATGAGACATATTCTCTGTGGGTGTTTCTTAAATGAGAAGTAACACCAGCCAGTAATGCATCAGAAATAAAATGTGTGACAGCCCTCTGTCAAACAGTCCACACCACTTTGTCCCCTTTTCTGTTCTTCCTTTTCTCTCTTATTAAATGTGTCACGTGAAATGAGCTTTCCACTGACTCGAGACACATATTACCGAGTAAATGCAGTATTTCACTTCATGACTGTATCTTGGATCCCTGTTGTATGAGGGAAGATTTTGCCTAGAATTGCCTAGAGGCGTGTTCTGATTCAGTAAAGTTGGATAAACCAGAACAACTTTATAAGCAACATTGAGTGGCTGACATTGAGTGATGTCACCGGTACAGTTAGGTGCCATTACATATGTCATGTTAGTAATCTGCATTAAGCGCTGTAATCCCACGTAAGACCGTGTGCTGTATACTAGTTATGGTTTAACCATATATGCGTTTTATCGTCAACCTTTAGCCAGTGTTTACAATGCTGAGTTATTTACCATAAATCCTGATGTTTGAGCAATAAACACTCTGTACCTCTCTGCTGTACCTCTGCACACAGAGAGAAAGAGCCTCACGATTCTTTCATCTTGACTCTTCTCCTTTTTTTTTGCAAGAATCATGTAAAAGTCAAAACTCTAGATTAGCAGGCCAATGCAGTCAAAGTGAAATGAAACTTTCAAAAACCTCAGACATGCACAAGGCCAACTCTTTGTTTGTTAGTTCCTGAAAAAAATACTGTGCAAGGTTGCTCTACAGTTGTCAACAGAGGTCTGTGATATAAACAGTGTAATTAAGATAATATTATGAATCTAAAAAAGAACAGATAAACATGAGAAATGTTGCTTATTCAAATGTGACATTACGAAAACTAATTAAAAATAATATGCTGTGAGTGCGTGGGAAATGAAATGTCCAGTGTAGTCGTGAAAGTAAAAGGTCCCCAAAACAATAAACAATCAGATAACTGGAAAAATCAAACGCAGGACAAACATAACACCGGATATTAACTTCAAGGGCAACAAACTGTGTGAAGTGTGTCTCCTTTTCAATGGAAAATAATATCTGCCTGTTTCACTTTGTAATGTTGATCTGAAAGTGCCAAGAAATAAAGATCATTATCACTGTTATTATCATTTTTACACCAGGTGTTGGTTACAGGCTGTTTTTGCAGCATGTCAACCTCTCATCAAGGCACTGCCATGTACAGACTTGTTTGTTTGAATGCTGACATTAATAACGTAACCAATTCTACCGGACGAGTTCCTTCTAATACAAACACACAACCATAAAATGTTAACCTTCCCGATTCCCCCTCCTCTCTCTGTCATGCAACTCTTACCTGTATCAGTACATTTGACTGAGGTTCTGGTCTCTTTTCCTGATGCCGATGATGCACAGGGTGGCTTGATATGCATCCTGAAGGTTGACACATAACGCTGTTTGCTGCCATCACCATTCATGTCTGTTTAAGAGCGGCCCAGCCTCTGAACGGAACAACAAAAAAATATTTTACAAAGTCATCTCCTAGGCCGATTATGACACTTCCTTCCACTGTCGCTGTGGTGTGGGCCTCTGCAGCTTGCCCTCTCTCACACTTCAGTAAAACAAGTCCGTCTCTCTGTCTCACTCTCTGCTAAGCCGGTGAAGCTCTGCCCTCACTCCTCACACTTTAATGCACATGTTAGAGCTGTCTTTTCTCACCCTCCCCTACACAAACTCCACCTACATGGCAAATGTTTCTGTTTCGTTTGGCCATTTCAGGCAGGCCAGGCAGCTCCTTATCTCTCCACTCTAAATATTCTCTCTAAAGTGAATACTGCACTCAAACACCCATTTTTACGATCATGACTAATAAACAAACACTACACGTAAATGAGGATAGACAGAAAGAGAGAGAGTGGGATGAAGAAGGGGCTTATCTATCTACCCAGCCAAAGGTCAGATATTGTGCTGCTTGTTGAATGCGCCGCTACTCATTGATTTCTCTGTTTGTGCTCTGACTTATCAGTGCTGCAGCTGAACTTTGTGATGTCAGTCACATCGACTTTGCAAGGGTTCATTTCACGCCAGTGGACTCCAAAGCTTTTACTGCAACCAACAGGCTTCTAAATGATATGTGGCTTTAAGTGTGAAAGCCTGTTCTGGTACAGTACAGCCGGCACACACAAGGTGTCCTTTTTTTTAACCGTAAAAGTGTCACTTCAATAGAGCCACCTGCTGCTATGGTAACCAACAGATGTCTCTAGAGGGGCCAGCTGTTGTTAAAACATATGTTGTTGGGATGGTGGTGTTCTGCTGGGTTAGGCACAATCACACAGTCTGCATTATTTATTACAGGATTCATTCATGAAAAACTAATTAAAACAAATAAATCATCCTGCCTAGACTTAATATGTCTGAATATTGGTACACTGGTGCTAGTGATGTGAGTTAACTGTATTAATATTGCTGTATGTCGATGAATACTGAAGCCCAGTGAGGTGATTATAACATCTCTTTCCACTCCACTCCCATCCCAGCTTCCTAAATTCCACATCAGTGATCACACAGAATAGCAGTTTTAGTTTCTGTGAGAGGAGAATTCCCAAATCAAACATTTACCAAAAGCCTGCACACACAGAGACATCATTGTTAGGACCTGTTCATAATAGAGAGTGAATATGTTAGAAATACATACAGCAGGAAAGGCCAGTTTTGCAAATTCACTGCTCTTCTAAAATAGCAGAAGTTTTGAAGATAATTCAGCAAGTGCTGCAACAGACACAAATTCGCTAAATATTCTGAGAACAATTAAACCAGAGTAAATGCTAGCACAGTCTATACCCATTACCTATCTTAGGTTGCATTTGCTGTAGACACCCTCTGTGCATTATTTTGCAGTATATAGTAGCCACAGTCTGATTTACTCTGTCAAATGATCATAACCATACACCACACACACTCAGGCCACTGGTATATACTGGAGGACACTGGATTAAATCACCACTCTTGCACGTTGTGATAGACATGGTGTTTAATAAGTTCTGACTCATATCTTTAAGTAAGACATGACAGCTTCCTGGGAAAAAGACAACAAACAGCGAAAGCTGGCAGAAATGCTCAAAGCTGCAGAGTTGCTCATTAAAAGGAAACAGTGTCATAATGCTGAATTTCCCCCTCCGAGTCATAGCCCGGAGCAGCATGATTATTGTAATTTAGGCCTGGGTCCAGTTATAACACACAAAAGACCAATTAGACTACTCCTGCACTGTTGTCTACATTCCCATCCCCTCTCACCACATGATAGGTATGCGTGCAACTGGCTTGGTTTGCTTTCTGTCCACAATTGACTCTTGTGATAAAATCAAAACATTCCTGTCTCTACAGAACTATCTACCATCTAAACATGAGGGTAGAGATGTAGAATAAAGATAATAACAGCAGAGTGATGTAAGTGACGTATTGTGAATAAATATGAATTCCAGTAAAAAAGTAGTAAAGAAGATTGTCTTGGCAAATTTCCCCACTGTGGGATACATTAAAGGATTATTATCTTAAATGTCAGACTGCATACTGCTAATGCAATATGGGAAGCAATAGACGAGGTTTGGCATTTTAGTGTGTTACTTAGACATTTACCACCCGCCTAAACCAGATCAGTCACTCCCATTCCATAACAATGACAATAACCCTAACCCAGCAGGACGCAGCCTGACTCAGGCACACACACAAAAACAGTTTAGGAACAACTTCAAAAACATGAAGAACAGCACAAGGTGTTGACCTGGCCTCCAAATTCACTAGGTCCCAAAATAATCAAGTATATGTGGGATGCACTAGAGCAAGCCTGATCCAAAGAGGCCCCTTCCCTCAACCCATATGACATTCTGTTGCCAGACACCACAGGACACCCTCAGAAGGCCCATGTCCATTCTCTGATGAGTCACAACTGTTTTGGAGGCACAAGGGAGTCCTACACAATATTAGGAAGGTGGTCATAATGTTATGCCTGATCGGTGTACACTTACCTTCATATGATCAAGCTCGCAAGCCCACAAGTGAAATGCAGTGCCCTCTGGTGTCAGATGTCTTCTTCTTTTTTTTTTTTTTTTTTTTTGCAGAACCTATAACCACAAGTAATGTCATTGACTCAGAATGGGCTTTCCAGTTAAAAGATGGCGCTGAAGATGTGGTCCAACATTCAGTTTCAAAGCAAGGACTTTTGACAATAATTATCTGAAACTGTTGACAGAAGTCAGTTCCTTCCACAGTGACTAAGAATTAAAATAGGGACACCATCCAGTGGTAAACTATGTGCATGGAAGCAGTTTATCTGCATCTAGAAGGTTCTAGATTTGGAACAATGTGGAACACAAAACAGTACACAAACACTTGACTTGCAGTCTCATCCCTGTAATACTTCTGTAGTATTTTAAATGAGAAGTTCAGATAATCTTACTTTGTCAAAGTTTTTGCTGGAAATTTTAAATAGAATATTGGACTATTAGGTTAGTACCTATAATCTGTTATATGAATAGTTGTATACAGTTTATATTTATGAAAACTGGCACTGCCCAGCTCAAGCTATTATTATTTAAAAAGGCCTACAGATTAATGTGGCCTTTCCCTAACATGAATCTCAACATAAACCTCAGCCTTTTTAGTGACAGCCAGCCATGGCCTGGTATGGTGCAGGAATACCTTACTTGTCAAGACGACACTCAATTCTCAAACAAACATTATGAATCTATCATTAACAATATAATTAAGTGTTTCAAAGGTGTGGAGATTAAATTATGTCACTGGAATTCAAACTCTGGGACCAAAAAGCTATGAGTAGATATGTGATCTATAAAATGACAATGGTTTGATCAGGTTACAGGAATTCTGGTATCCTTTCAGGCCATGTTAGTTCTTGAATGGCCTCAAGCCTACTGAAAAATGTCTCACTCATTTACTCTTAAAGAACCAACTCACATTTTCTCCATTGCGTGTACTTTACAAAATAATACACACTAAATCTTTCTGCACAAATGTTATGCAGCTTCCAAGGTTCAGCGTAAAATGTAACACTTTAGCTGACCAGCGATCCCCGACTTCCCCCATGGCAGTTGTCATGCTTGCAGGACAAACAGTCATAAATTTCCTCTGACCATTGTACTAGGGAGGGAGGCCAAAGTTGCTTTAGCCTGTTGACCATTCCACTCACTATGTTGGCACCAAAAGTGGATGTTTTTCTGCAAAAGTCCTTTAATAATTATTGAGTGTTCATAAATATTAAAGTATAATTACAACTAATAGGACACCAAAAATCTGCCCATTTTGATACCATTTCAGCATCAAAATCAGGCTTTATTTATTGGTTTTGTCACATTCAAGGGTTTCTTTTGTAGCAGTGTATGTGTTAAAACAGCAGGGGGTGGTGTTCACCACAACAATACAAAAGTAACTTATTCATTTGGGATATAATTGAAAGCTAGTAGTTAGACAGATAGTAGATAGAATAAAAAAACCTAAATGTTAATTTACCTAACTGTTAATTTAGGTTTTGTATTTTATTATTATTATTTTTTTTTTTAAGAATTCAATTTTCAACTTGTTCATTTGACCTAAAATACCATCTGTCCTATCAGGGTTTCTTGTACGTAAATATCTCTCATCCCTAGGATTTAGCAAGCAAATGAGGTCTGCAGAGGTTCCTTTAAATGCTGACCCGTGTGCAAATGGTCCTGCTGTTTTTCGCTTCATTGGTTTCACAAATTGACCATGACTGTACGGCCCAAGAGTCCTCGGGGCATTTCAGCCAACAACATGTGTAGAGGGAGCCACCATCAAAAACACGCAGAATGAAAAGGAAAACCACAAAACTGCTCAGCATCTCTGAAGTAAATTACAAATGAGAATAAATTATTTGTACTGGACTTTTCACAAATTGAGAGATTACAATACTAGGAGTTTATCTGAGCTGTACACAGGCCTGAGACATTACGCATTTGTTTGCTATGCCGAAGTAAAATCTATTATGCATAATATTTTCCAACTTACTACTACTTACTACTAAAGCGTAACACCCAGTTACATGGAGAAATATCTTTGTGCTGTCTGTTACACTGGTGAGCTTAGGCTTGGCTGTAAAGAACATTTTTGAGCCTGAATGTGTCTGTGTTTCACTCCCACCTTTGCACTGAGGCCCCTCCACCACTCTGTTGCTGGTGAGGGCCCACATGGAAGCGATTATGCTTTGCAGAGTGAAATTACAGAGAGAACATACAGAGCTGGAGCCCTCCTATAACCACTCACTCATTCACATAGATTTACTAACATGGACACAAGCTCAGAAGCGCATAGTGAACGTACACATACACACAAACACACACACACAGAGGATTAACTTAAGTAAGTATGGTTTCTGTCACTGTACAGTGTGCAGAATACATTAATAAAAAAATGGAAATTGTGTAGTATATAAATAATAGGAATTTCTTTTGATATTCATTCATGAAATTGTCATCAGAAAATAACTTTCTGTTTAAACCATATACTAGTGTAATACAGAGAACAGTCAGTTAGCGCAAAGATGGCATTACGCACATAATTGTGTAGGATAAACTATGATTGTTCTTTCCAATATGTACGGAACCATCCAACCCCCATTTCCTTGTGATTCAGAAGACTTTTTTTACTTTTCATTTACTTTAAGAGCTGACATTATGTAGACCTATAATGCACTTGGCACTTAATAGACTCAGTCGTCAGGTGGTTTGGTGTTTCTGTGTTAGCATTTCCCATATATTGTATAGTCTGGCTGTGAATACAGATGTTAAATAGGTGTATTTTGGGGGTACTGTAAATGTAAATATATGTAAATTCCAGGGGTAGCTGCTGTTTCAGTTCAGTAGCAAATAAGGATCTAAATTAACAAACAAACAGATGGTAAAAGTATGCTCACACAGGACCTCTGCTGCCACCCTGCCTGGAGCTGTACATTTCCACTTCTGGCTCTGTTGGGACAAGGCTGCAGTGTGCTTCCCACCCTGCCTTCTCTTTCCTGGACTAAAGTGAGATGAGGCCAAGGCTGTAAATTCCTCAGAAGGAGCTGTTAGGAGGGCCTCCATTAAAGAAGGGGGGCCGGCACTCGCCAGAGAGGAGCCGACTCAATAAGTCATCTTCAAACCCTGAGGCTTATTGGGGCCCACGGGAAAGTAACAGATTGGATTATAGTATTACTACCTCGTACTGTTTAATACAGAGAGTTCACTTGCTAATACAGGTGCTCAGTGTGCTGTAATATTAAATGAATGGGCCACAAAAATAATTTTACTGCCTTGTAATGTGTCTGCAGGGGGCTAATTGACTTATCTATGTAAAACTCAGTGCTTTCTGACAAGAACTTATTGCCAAATTACAACATCACAGAATTCTTATTGCACTATTTTAGAGGAGTATTATAAGGGGGAGAAGGTACTGGTCAGGTTGCAGGTCCTGCTGTATACAGAATATGATAGAATGGACGTACATGGGATTGTGTGTAACACACGAGACAAAATAATGCAAAAATATATAGCTGATAATAAATACATTCTGAGTAGTGGACAACATTTGTTGTTCTTTACGAGACACATGGACACAATTCTTGATAATCTAAAAGCTGATTCTGTCACGGCACCTTCATATCATGGCATTGCTAAACCAAATTGCTTGAATGACATATTCTTGCTGGTATCCTAGTTTCCATGGCTAATTAGCTCAAGAGTTGCTGCAAATGGCTGCAAAAAAAGATAAATGTGTTAAAATGTGAAGTTAGAAAACAACAACACAGTAGCTTTAAACACAGCATTTCCCTCCCTGTTGCTCCTTGTGTTATCATTGCCACTTGCACAATCAGCCCAAAAGTTTACGAGTGTGGAATGGTTATGTACACACTGTGGTGTCTGGATGCACATTAACCATTCCCTTCCCTCTACACAAAACCCTACCAATCAAGGCCATTATTATCCCAGGCATACTACAGGCTCCCAAAATATCTGTCATGCAGCTGTCGGCACCTCTCTGCTCAGCAGCTGGAGGGACTCTGAGTCACTCCCCCACTTTCTACCCTGATGCCATATACACCCTCGCCCTGAAGAACAGGGGCAAAATAAACTTCTCTTACTCCCCAGAGTCACTCTCAACAGCTTTGCTGTGTTTGTCTTACTATCAAAGCCACTCCTGCATGGTCTGTGCACTCGTCAGCTATAAAACAACAGGCAAATGGTGTGCATGAGGCAGGAAAAGAAGCCACTAAGAAAACAAAGCCAGCTAGCTTGTGGAATTCAACCTATTTCAAGTTTCTACTGGGTTTACCTTTCCTACAAAGATGCAGTATGCATAGCTTGATTTGATTTTTAAGGCAATGAGATTTAAGGACAGCTGGACATCTTGCAAGGTGATGACGCAGGCCTACAAGACCAGGAGGATAATCATCAAAGTAATGATACAAACATAATATTTTAAATAGATTTTATTTTAACTGGCAATGTTAGTTATGTTAACATATCTGTTTTAACAAGCTTTTTTAATTATGTTCTTATCATAAAAAAACATGTATTCTTGATTACACACACTTATTTTTACCCTGGCTACAGTTATACCAAACAATGTTGTCCTGCAGCGGCTCAAATAATAATAGTTGAAAGGGCAAACATGGGAGATTTATTACATGTCTTTCAATACAAAGAATGGCTCTGAATTCAGCAAAAGTAAGTCAAGTTTTAAAAGCTAGGTTCAGAGATGAAGAAGATAAGGACACCTCGTCATGGTGACCATTTATGGCTGGAGGCCTTGAATCAAAGTCAGAAACTGAAATGCACATTTGAACCTTCTTTCTCCTGCCAGCTTGTTAAGCTCCATCCCACTCAAAGTGGCCACCTCTGAAAGCAATGACAGGAGGAGAAAGAACATATTGCACGTTCTGTTAAGATTTCAAGGGAGAGCAAGATAGATAGATATAGTATGTGCTCTGGAAAATCTCAGCTGCTCTCCTATGGTTAGGATAATGTATGACTGTAACTAATCCAGCCTTCTGAGCATGAGTTCTCCTTGAGTTTGTGCCAAGATTTGATTAGAAACAGGCTTGCTACATGTCTGGATACTTTTTTTCTCTTTTCTTCAGTTCTTTGTCTCTTTAAGCTATTTCACAGTCGCATGAAATATACAGTAGATAGCTATATAACTCTTACAGTAAAAAATGTTCATGGTACATTGGCACAAATTTAAACAATGGCTGCAAATTACTAGTGAGAACACTGGCCCTTGCGACTAAACATGATCCTTTTCTGACATGCCAAGGCCTTTTTCCAATAGGAGCGACATCATAATATCAACTCGAGAAGCATTCTTTCTGTCTACTCGATCCTTGGCTTGTCCCTTCTTGCCCTCAAGCAAGCAGGAAATGGTTGCATGCAAGACTTAAGATCTGAGCTCAACAACACACGAGACGGCTGCCACTGAAAAACTGAGCACCAACATTAAAGAGAACTGAATCTGGATAGCTCCCACCTTGTTCATTTTGTGCAGCAGATTTGTCACAGATCTTTTTAATATAAACCTTTATGTCTTGCAAACTGTTATCTGCACGTACAGAGGTCAAAGCACTGTTTAAAACTACTCCAGAAGGATCAAATGTACAGACTGACAAAAAATATTTTGTGCAGTTTTTTTTCCTGGCATGAGTTAGAAGCATCTGACTCAGTTTATCTTTGACGGTCTGAGATCCAAAGTTTTAGTTCATGCAACATTCACAAAATTGCAATCACATCTCTTCTCCTTTTCTTCCCTTTTTTTGTTGATTTCCACTGGCAAAAGACAAAAGCAACCAAATAATAGTGAATTTTCCATCATGCTCTCCAAACCCCTCCTCTCCTAAACCCTAAAACAATCTCACCCTCTTCGCCATCCGCACCCCACCCACATGCCGCTTCTCTTCATTCTCTCAGTCTTCATTCGTTTCTCTGCTTCAGTGCAAAGCCAAACAAGCCAGCCATTAAGTTGAGTTAAGCGCAGGAAGTGGGCCTTCGGGCCAGGCGGCACTGTTTACAAGGAGCTAGTCAGGTTTCAGCGGTGCTTTGAAGTGAGCAGCACACAGGAGACTGTCTGTCACTAGGCGAAGGCCCAGCACTGCTCCACTGACTCACTCGCATTCCCCCCATTCATCTGAGCGAAGAGAGGGGTTAGAGTGTAGACGGGGGGGGGGGGGGGGGGGGGCACAGGTAGATTTATGTTTTCTTCCCTCCTTCGGAGTATCTGTTCATACCTTCAATCACTCTTAACTGTCTGTTATCATAACCCTTATTTATTTAACCCCTGGTGAGGATATAAGAAAGACAAACATCAACTTCTGCAACAGGTCATTAAAGAGTAGTCCATTTGTATTAACGCTCTGTTATATGCTTTTGACAGTGATTATAATATAACCTCCAGATCTATAGCCCAATAGAGATTATGTGTAGTGCTAGGAGCCCATCCAAACCTTTCATGTAACAACTTAAAGGCACACAGAGTATTATGTGTGCGTGCCATTCTCTGCTTCAAGCCCAGAGCTTCTACTCTGAGGCAAGAGGATCAATTTTCTCCAACACACCCATCTACTTCATGACATCACTGCAGAGAAGGTTCAATTTCAGCCATGTGTGGCTTGGGGGATTCCAACTTGGCACAAAGTACAGTGGCTCCAGAGAAGTAACAACACAGCATAGCTGAATATCCCTGTTTTCCCTTCACCAAACAGGCAGACGGGAACATTTTCACACCTATGCAACAGCACAGACGTTTCTTGCCAGATGATTCCTGTTGGTCTCTCACAACAGGCAAAAAAGGTTTCTTGTTATGTTTAGCACTTGAAGACGATGTTAGTGTACATGTGTGAAGAAGCCCTTCACCACATTCTTACAGGTTGACACCTGTTTCTCAGACACAAAACACACTAATGTGAAATATTACAGAATATATTCACAGAGTGGGTTTAACAAGCGAGGAGTATTTAATTGACAATCTCAGTATAAACTCATTCCTTCTATTTCCTTGAAGGCTACAGACTAGTGTTAGAGACTCATTTCCATTAAGAACTCCAATAATCTCTTTTACTCATGCCTGCCAGTTTGAGGCAACAGATGTCCAGGTGCGACACAACCCTCGGCCCCTTGAGAAAACAACATAACCATGCTTTTTTCAAGCAAAATCATTTGTTACGAAGAAAATTTAATTATCAAAAAAAGAATACTGAACATACTGTGGGGCAAAACACTGAAATCACTACACAAGTTTTTCCCTATCAACTACAAATTAAAAAAAATCAAGCCTTTGACACAGCGGTTGAAGATATCGGCACATTCTGCAGACTCAACATGCGTTTTTTGTTAAAGAAGAGAAATTGTAACAAAGTAGGGTGCCAAACCAGAAAAAAAAATATTTTGTATATCATCCAACAGACTGAAATGTAGATGCTGTTGTCATAAAAAACATATTAAATAATATTACTAGGAATTACCAAAAAACAAGCACGTCTGGATGTCAGCCTATCGCATATTTACAGTGCAAAAGCAAAGCAGGTACATTGACAGATTTAAATACAATATATAATTTTATGTTTTTACAAATACTATTTACAATGTCATTTAAATGTATATGGAATCTTTACAGAGAGAGAGTAAAACAGTCTTTCTTCCACAGCTCATTTCAGCTCTCTGTTTTCTTGGCTGCTGGATCATCACTCCGCTGGAGTTTATGGTGGCTTTAAGGGAAGAGCCAAAGAGAGCGAGGAGAGCTTTTCAGCACATGACATCCACAGCCATGATTGTTGTTTGTTCAGACAGTCAGGTTCAGTCTGTGTTTATCCAACTTATCCTGTCAAACCCTAACCCTCGTTTTGGCATGCAAGTGTGACTATGAAGCCGAGGCAAATACCACTGCTGTAAAAACTTGTAGCTATTCACTGTCCCACTCACCTATCACATAAGGAGCAGGTAATAAAACACAGAAAGAGTAATCCCACAACATTTGGATGTCCCTTTAGTTTACACAGTGGTCTCTCCCTGCTTGCCATAAGTGAGCCTTGTGTAGAACTTATGCCAGGAGTGTAGAGTCTTTCCAGACCAGATCCAGAAACCAGAAGTAATGCCCACTATCAGTGTCATCAGGTATTTAATCATGTAGACAGTGAAGTCTGGGGTCATGTGGGGTCCAGCCTGCACAGGGCATGGAATGGCCAGGCTCCTGCAATTATGGCTGACCCAGCTGCGCTCCCAGTGTGGCCGAAAGGCCTGCTCATAGAAGAAGCAGGCAATAACAATGGTAGCAGGGACGGTGTAGAGCACGCTGAATACTCCGATCCGCACCATCAATCTTTCCAGCTTCTCTGTCTTGGTGCCGTCGTGTTTCATAATGGTACGGATCCTGAACAGTGACACGAAGCCAGCTAGCAGGAAAGAGGTGCCGATGAAAAGATAAACGAAGAGAGGGGCCAACACAAAGCCCCGTAAAGGGTCCAGGTTGCTGAGACTCACAAAGCAGACACCACTGAGCACATCACCTTCAATCTGCCCAATGGCCAGGATGCTGATCGTCTTGACAGCTGGCACTGCCCAGGCTGCCAGATGAAAATACTGCGAGTTGGCTTCAATGGCCTCATGACCCCACTTCATACCTGCTGCCAGGAACCAGGTGAGAGACAGGATGACCCACCAGATGGAGCTGGCCATGCTGAAGAAATAGAGCATCATGAAGAGTATGGTGCAGCCTTCCTTTTTGGTGCCTTGGACAATGGTTTTATAGCCATCAGGGTTGAAGCTGTCGTTGCACACCACTCTGTCCCCGAGGAAGTAGCCAGCTATGTACGCTATGGAGACCATGGTGTAGCAGCCAGACAAGAAGATGATAGGTCGCTCAGGGTATCTGAAGCGTTGCATGTCAACTAAATAGGTGGTTACTGTGAATAATGTAGATGCACAACAAAGCACAGACCAGACCAGAATCCATATACGGGAGAAGTGAATCTCTTTATCACTGAAAAACATATTCCCACCGCTCCTTGAGGACTCACATGGAGCTCCACAGTCCTTCTCATTTAAAAAAGTATAATTCAAATATGGGGGCACTTGGAGAACTGATGGACACCGGAACGGCATCTCACGTGAGGAAACTATAAGGGGGTCCTGGGTCCCTGGAACAGACATGGGAGGGATGGTGGGGTCGGAATTGTTTTGGCCCACGCAGATTTGTCCGTTTCCTAGAACTGGGAAGTTCTCGCAGCGCAATCGGTCCGGCCACTGAAAGCCAAACTTGTTCATAAGAGCCTCGCAGCCCTGCTTGGCCCTCTCGCAGATTGACCTGCACGGAGGAATCGCTTTCTCTAAAACTGTGCATACAGGCGCATACATGGAGCACAGAAAAAACTTCAACTCCGGAGAGCACTGTACCTTCACAAGGGGGTAAAACTGGTGCACCTCGAGCCCTGCGTCCTCCTGGTTGTAATGGCCCACTAAATTAGGCATGATGGTCTGGTTATAAGCTATGTCCGTACATAGAGGTATCGAAATCGGCTGGCAAAATCCATGCTCCGGCACCACTATTCCATGGTCCCCTTGATACTGTGCTGATATTAGCAGAGGCAGCAGGACCGCAACGGACCACGTCGTGCAAAAACTCATCTTTCCAAGTTTGAAACAGATCGGTTAACTTGAAGCAGATTTATTAAGCACGTATCATCTGTCCTCCAAGCAGTTCCTCATCGACGTTCAAAAATGAAATGCTCTGATGTTGATTACCTGAACGCTGCCTTCTTTGTGATGCCTGGCTAACTTTTCTCTTTTCCTCAACTCCGATTCCCTCACCATAGTCAAGGTAACTACAGGAAGAAACAGAATGTGACTTCCGTTAAAAAACTTTAACAATAAAACAGAGTAAAATCGTGGGTACATTTAAAATTTAGACCAAAATACTTACATAACACATGTAGCATAATAAATGACCAGTATTTTTTTTATCTCCAAGAGTCTGACCAATAGTGGGATTTTGAAGGGTACCGACATTAAAACGCATGTTAATGGGACAGTTATTTTAATGTCTAATAATGATAATATTAATAACAAACTATATATTGCCATGTCCTGCGTGACTGAGAATCTTCACACATCACACGTATAACAACAACAATACTAGTTTAATGACGACAACAACTAGCTTACTACTACTGCTGTAAAAAAAAAAAAATAATAATAATAATAATAATAATAATAATAAATGTATATATCATGTCTAAAGTGTTTATAACATTATCAATTGACTATTTTATCCCAAATTGTCAATATTATGCGTATGGCCACAATTCTTTTATTTTGAAGGTAACGTTTCTTGTGCACTGGTCGTATTTGGCTAGTATTGTCAAACTTTACTCCACAGCTGGATTTGCGTGGCCCAACCAGACTTTCAAGTTTCCCTTGAACTAGTTTGTCCGTGAGAGAAGGAGTCTGTAAATATGTTTGCAGCTTGGTCAAACGTAGTTTTGGATAGATAACTCAGCAGCAACTGGATTACGTATATAATATCAATCTGCTTCCGTTAAACTGAATAGAACAAATGAGCAAGCGGATATTAAAATCTTCCGTAAATACCTGTACGTAAAATGTACTGCTGTAAATAATAATAATAATAATAATAATAATAATAATAATAATAATAATAATAATATATGCGTATTAACTTCTATGAACGTACACCCTAAAATTTGGGGGAGGGTGTGGCACCAGGCGTTGCTATGCGCCTGGATCTCCTGCTTGGTGTTAATTGGACCAAAAATAGAATTCCCCTGGCTCAGCCAATGTGTCTTCAGGTCGCGAGGGCAATATTGAACTTCTGAAGGGTGGAGTTGGGTGGGAGGCACGAGACCACTTGAGAACAATGTGGAGAAAGCAGTTAAAGAAAAAAGTTCCCGTTTTAACTTAGCAGGTAGGTTATCCTTATGATAGACGGGTAAATTAAATTTTACTTAGATAAGCTGTTTTTAAAAGGAAAACTTGCCAAATTGAAGTGGGAGGCCGAGTGTTTAAACGCGCCACAGCTAGAGTCCAAATTAGCAAAGACAGCGTCAAAACTTGCTAGCTTAACCCACTTATTTTAACGGCTGGTTAGTGGTAAGTTAGTGAGTTGATTTGTTTTCTCAAAAATAGCAGTTATCTAATAATTGATATTGTGTAGATTGTATCACATTTATTTTCTAAATCTCTACCATAAATACCATATAAGGCTGTTGGAAATATTAACTGAGTATCGTGTACTTTGCCAGATTAGTTAGGGAGTGCTAAAGACACCAGGGAGTACAGAATGGCGTTTAACGGGCATCAGAGCACGTTTGCAAATTCACCCTTTCAAACATATCAGCGTCAGGCAAGTATTCATTTTCGCTATTATATTTTTATGTTACATGTTTGAAAGCTAAAATCAGGTGTACCGTCACGTATACTCCAGCATAAATTAAATTGTTACGGCAGCACAGAGTGTTAACATTAAGAAATCAACTAGTGACCTTTTTTTAGGGGTTCATGATAGGCAATTAATGGTGAAAAAACATTCATCATCAAAGTTACCCATATTCATTAAGGTATAATCTGTGACAAGATAATACCCAAATTCCCTTAAGTTTTTGTTTGACATATTTCATTGCAGGAACCGAACAGTTATCTCTGAAGCTGTAACTATTATTATTGAATGTATGGTATTTGAAATACCAGAAAAAAAGTGAAAATTATGTCTTGACAATTGATTGTTATGTCTGATTAATCCTGAAAATATTCAGGGAACGATAATAATAATAATAATAATTATAAACTGTATAAATCTATTATAATTAACATGTGTATTAACCATTTGTTTCAGCTTTGTTTCATTTGTGTCTTGACATTAATCATAGCTTGTCTCTCTTTCAGGAAGGGGATAACGTGCGTGGTGGGAATAGCGGTAGCATGGCATCGACTTTTGTTTCCATCCCCAGTGCCTCGCTGCAGGAACAGGAAACTGCATCCTATGTGCCTTGGTCTCGCAATACTCAAGAGGATCCTTATGAACTTATGCGTTGCGCCCAGACCAGTGTTAAAAGCAGGTATTCTTATTAAATGTGGTTAGATATGTTACAATTCTTTGAAGTATTCACCTATAGTGTTTTTAGAAGTGTCCTGTCCTATCAATATAGAGTAGGCTTCTGTTATTCAGAGGTAGTGCGATATATTGGGTGCAGTCATATTGAATGAATGTTTTCAAAGAAAAAGAAAAAAAAAATCAAGAGTGCAGTCCTGAGAATGTGTTTTCTTTCTGTTGAGGAAATGGACGGAAAATGGCGATTATGATGGGGAGACTGATCTGCAAGGTCTAGTGTCAAATATTTTGGATGAGGCAGACTCACAGGACAGCTACTACAGTGAGGGGTATGTCAAGGTTTGGTATATATTACAATATGTACTGTATGATTTATGTCCGACATGAGTTCAGCAACTGAAAACACTCAATATTTGTGTTTTGTATTATTTTAAAAAAAATGTATATGCTGTATTAGTTAATGAACATTGAAATTAAGTGACATCTTCAATTACTCTTTTAGGAGCTTACCTACATGCACTCCGATCTGGTCTCCAAAGACATTGAGAGAAGAACTGCTACAGTATGGTCAATCAGAGCCTAAAACACAGCGTAGTACTTATTTTCTTCTAAACGGTGTGTCTCATGAGAATTTCAGTAAAGCACAGCAACAGTCACTTGGCAAAGATTTTGAAGATTTCAGTCAAGATCCCAATGGCCTTACTTCCAGTCAGCATTGGCTTTTTAATTTGCCTAATGGAAACAGCTACTCCTTCCGTCCCCAGAAGCTGCCACCTGGCCTACCATTGCCCAAGGCAGGAAACACCTACCCTTCCCAGATACAGCAAAGCAAGCATGTCAGCATGTCAGCTTGTAACAACCTAAGGAATGGTAACCCTATGAATAATTTCCCTGACCTCAGCAATATCCTCAAACCTGAAAGTGAAATAAACAGCCCCTGCTTTGATTCTTTCAGTGGCGACCAACATACCCATAGCAGCATAAAGTCTGTTTGTAATGAGCAGTATGTGCCAGAAGACATTAACCCATTGGTCAGCAGTTTTCAGTCATTCATAGCTAGTGAGCATGATGGCATACATTGTGGAGACTTTCCAATCATGCACAAGAAGACAGGGGGCATGCACCATGAAGACAGCATGACTGAACCATGGAAAATTGCCAGTTTTGCACTGTCAACACAATCTAATCCTGTAATACAGACCCCCAAAAAACTGGTGGGAGAATTTGAGACTATGCAGAGTGAAAGAAATGAAGGTATGAGGAAGCAAACGTTTAAACCTGATGACTTTTTAGATCTATCTGATTTCAACCCTCAAAATGCAGAGTATTTACATCAAACACATCCATTCTCAGTTTCTTTAAACCTCCCGAACCAACAGCAGAACAAGATGAGAATGCACAGAGAGAACATTAATGTGACAATGAACCAGTATTCAAAGACTCACATCCAGCAGAGCCAGACAGAGAATAAGATCAAGCCACAGATACAGAAAGAAAAAAGGAGGATGGATATATCTGGATTCCCAGAAGGCTTCACTAGAATCCCCCAAACTAACACTCACATGAGAGAACGAGACAAATGTCATCAACCACAAAGCCAATACATGGATTTCCAGGGGAGCACGCAGTCTCAGAGATTTGATGGAGAGAACAGTATGGCCAGTGCAGGGCAGGTACAGCAGTTCATGCCTTTGATGTATTCAGTAAATGACCCCAACAAGCTGATCAGCTCTAACTTCAGCTCTAGATCTGCTCTGCCCTATGGAAGTGGAGTTTCTCGTGTGGATATGGGTGATAAGATGTCAGCCAATGAGTTTGCAGCTTTTAAAACCTATATTAGTGACATTAGGTCCTGCAGAGGAGAAAGCACATATCATGGTATGACTTCAGCCATGACGACATCAGCATGGATGAACCAAGGAGGACTTGTGATCCAGCCTTACGTCTGCCTAGATGAATGTTTTGAGCAGTGGAGGTGTTTGGAGAAGGAGAGAAAAAGGGTATGCTATTAAAATAAAATTTTGTGTTTAGGGGTGATTATTAAGTGTGACATCATAGATAACATAACTGGTTAAATAGGGATTTATTTATTCTCATACAATTGTTAGTGAAAAGTAGTATTTATTTCTTTATTTATTTTTTAAATATAAAGCTTAACGGCTTTCAAACATACGTGCAATGTACTGATTACCATTCAATGAAAGTTCATTCTGTTGTTGATGTGTTCTCATCTGTTTTCAATTTTAGGTGCAGGTAATCCTTACAAAAACATTTCTTGGGAAAAGGACTGGAGCAGTGACCAACACTAGTCTACCCAAAACTTCACCAAATCCCTCAAGAGTCGAATACCTCATTTTTAATCAGATGCGAGAACAAGCACAGGTGAGAACCCTGAATCAACAGTTTCCATTCTGCCACCTACAGACCAGTCTTGTCACAGCAGCATTGTTGTGTGCTGATGGTGGTATTTGCGGGTATATTTAGCAGAGACAAAAAGTGGACCAACTATGGATCAGCAATACCACAAATTGGCTCGCAGATGTATAAGTTTTTGTGTTTGTTTTGGAACGTTAGTTCAACCAAACTTTAGTTACACTCATTTGTCTTTGTTGTTGTAAATCTTGCATTACTTTGAAAATATTGTAGTCAATATCATATACGTTTTGGAGAAGCATGTTAATTAGTTACATGTAAAAAATGAAAATAATATTTTATAATAATATAAAATAAATATTGCTACTGCTTTGTTGCACTCAACAGCATAGAACGCTCTTCAATGAAGCTGACTTCAATAAAGTGAATTTGTAAAAGTGATGGGGGAATATAAAAGTTGATTATGCTTGTGCTGCAGGTGGCAAACCTTCTGGATAGAATGGAGTGTCTGTGCAGCATTCCTCTGCACAGCAACATCCGCACTGTACTGCACAGGCATCATATGGCTATTTGTATCACTCAGGCAAGATATAAGGAGGACATTGCGAATATGACCAAACACCAGCGGCGGAGGCCTCATTTCACAGAGGACAATGGTAACCCTATTGTAACACATACTGTATGTCTTTTTGATAATAATCGTGGTCCTAACTTGCCTGTTTTTCCAGACACCTTTTTGATGATCATCGCACTTAAGGACCTAGCTGCTACCACCAGGAAGCTCCGCACAGCTCTGTGGTGTGCCCTCCAGATGACACTGCTGAAACCTGTCAAGACGCAGGACCACCATGTTAGCAAGGACACCACGTGCACAGAGAGGTGCTCCTCTCCATTTGAGGGATATTATTTTAAGTTGTGATCTATCAGGCAGCAGGAGTGAGTTAAAGATGTTGATTAAGTTAAAACCACTACAGAGTGTCCCATAACCAACAGGGTGATAAAAAAAAAACCCATATTTATAGTATTACTTACCAGCAAGTCAGTGTGACATTTTAGCCGCAATGCGGTAATCACTACGGTTCGAAGCTTGACGATGACTACATCTTTGGGAGCAACAAAGAGTCTCTTTTGTTGTGTATGAATGACATGAAATATTATTTACCCTGCTACAATCCTGACTTGGTTTCATTTAATTAGTGTCAGTTTCAAATCAACACAAATCTTGCTCCATTACTGTTGTATTTAAAGGCACTATTTATGTGGAAGATTTCATTGAATTCTTCATTGTTTTACTTATTTATTGGAATGTAAAGGACCCTCAGTTCTGGGTTTTCCCAAGCAATAATCGAATCACAAGAGCAGTAGTTTAAAATGAACATGCTAAATATTAAAATGTTTCCTGAGACGTTCCAGCTAATTTCTGCAGATTGAATTTTTATGTAACCATAACATTTTGTCATCAGAAGGTTTTTATCTGCAATTTGGTGAACTGCAAACAATATTAAAAGTAGTTAAAGAGATTAAATATTTAACATTAAAATGCTTTAATCACACTTCCCATTAGAAACAGAATTAATGAATAATTGTATCAGTGAACACAACAGCTAAGTTAAAAAAAAAGAATTTCCTGAATGCAGTGTAGTATTTGATCACCTGTTCTATATAAAAAGTTTACAATGAACACGCTAAATTATAAATCTTTCTGAAATGTTCTGTTTAGTTTCTGAAACTTCAATTCAGCTGTAATCACAAGTCGGTTTTATTTATCTATTTTGTCACTTTTTCCTTTTTCTTTGCAATTACTTATCTGTGAACACTACTTCTCTTTTCTGTGGTTTGTCCATTTCCTTCTGAGCGTCTTCACAAGCCTGTTCCCACTTTTGTCTGTTCAGTACCTCCACCATGTTGGTGTTGAAGTTCAGTGTTAAAGTTTTAAATACATTAATCCCACAAATATCAAATATTGTCACTGAAATGTGCAAGTTTATTAGCAAAAGACCAAAGCTGAGTCAAGTAACAACGCTCTGCAAGCTTTCGTCTCTGCTCTGCTTTATGAATATGCAGAGGGTTGTTCTATTCCTTGTTGTTTTAAAGTACTTGTGTTGTTATCTTGTGAGTTGTTCTGTGAATGGAAATATCTGAAATAAAGCAAACCAAATTGTTGAAAATCTTTTTATTATTTTGAAAGATTCCGATCCGTATTATTAACATTCAAAGGATGGTAAATGATATGTTTGAGGTATAAGTTAGCATCTGCTCTTTTATATATATATGTGTGTGTATGCTTTGTCAGACAGAAGAAGGCATATCAAGATGCCGACACAGGCAGAGACTGAACTGAGTTAATTTGTTTTTCAGGTTAATTTCAGGGTGACTATGTCAACACCCAGCTAAGCATGTGTCACACATGTTCGAGAAATATATTGGCAGAAGTGTACAATTTCTTTTGACTAGCTACATAAGCTAGTATTGTAGCTGTTACCACATAAAGGTTAGAAGCTTTAGCCCTAGACAACATATTTCTGTGCCTGATTAAATCACTGTGACACAAATATATTTTGGTTCTGCATAGCATCCAGTTCATTGTTCTTTACACATGAGATACTGAAAGTAATTGTAATTTTTCAGATACTGAAGTTCCCATTAAGGTTTAGCAAAAAAGAAGCAAAAGAATTGTTTTTTTTTTTCCCCACTTTTGTCTCGTAACAAAAACTTCTCACTTTAAAAGTGTCCTTTCTTTTATTTTTATCTTTTGCGTTCACCTTTCTGTGTACGCTTCTTTTCCTTCTCTTTTCTGTCTTGCTTGGCTAGTTTATCCTTCTCACGCTGCATCTTGTCCATTTCCTTCTTCTTCTGAGCGTCTTCACGTGCCTGGTCCCGCTTTTGCTTTTGTCTGTTCAGCACCTCCTCCACATTGGTGTTCTTGAACAGGGCTGACACTTTAAGTAAAGGACAGCTGCATAAAATTAAATGTACTTTCTAATTTATCATGACCACATACCACCATGCAGGTGTAAATGATGAGCAGATATATCATTATCTATATACAGTATACAGTAAGCCTATATGAACATCTTCAGAAAGGATACATTTATTATTTCCAGTGAAGGTATTCGCACTTGTTGACTCCTCCTCTTCCACTTCAGTGCTTTAGTCAAGGAAAGAACTGGCATCTTTTGGTACATGAGAGCACTGGATCAGACAACAAAACAATTGCTTCTCTCTTATTATGTACATGCTCATGAACCTTATCTGTGTATAGTCAAAGAATTTATGGTAAACAAAGTGAAAAAAAGAGCTCATTCAGAAAGTGCGACAGCAGCTTTACTGATGTTTCGGTCTGCAAATTCAAGGATATTCCTCTTCATCGGTTACGGTAGCGTACTGGGCAAGAAGGGCCTCTTTCCTTTTCTTTGACTCTTCAGACACCTCCTTCTGTTTCACCACAATCTGAGCTTGTTTTTCAATCATACTGGCAATGGCCTGCACCTCAGCTACAAACAACACAGAAAGAACGACAACAACAAAACTGTGAATAAACATATCAACAGTAGTGCAATAAGTACATGCTTTTTGCTGTCAGTGGGAAAGTAGGTTATCAGAAGAAGCCACCTATTAGAGCTTAAGGCTCCAGACAGTATTCCTTCCTATGGTTATGTGCAAAGGAAGCAATCTAAATAATTCATCCATTCATTTTCTGTAACCGCTTTTTCCTGTTAAGGGCAGCGGGGGTTGCAGGGTGGAGCTTATCCCAGCTGTCATCGCCAGTCTATTGCAGGGCTAACCATTCACACCTACGGCCAATTTAGAATCACCAATTAACCTAACAAGCATGTCTTTGGACGGTGGGAGGAAGCAGGAGTGCCCGGAGAGACACAGGGAGTACATGCAAACTCCACACAGAAAGGCGCAATCGGCCCATGGATTCGAACCCGGGACCTTCTCGCTGTGAGGCATCAGTGCTAACCACCTCTCCACTGTGCCGCCTCAATCTAAATAAACATACTGACAAAACAAACTCATTGTTAATAACCTTCTGAAATAAAAACTTTGTCAGACAAAAACTTGCAATCTCAGGGTCTGCTTTTGTTTAGTTGTACGGATTACCATGAGAAAAAAAAATGCCTGTGCACTCTGCTACAAAGTCAGAGCAAACTCAAAGATCGAATGCCTCTCTATGTTTAACAGCTATTAAAGGCAGACTCAGTAGATATCTGTCTTTTCTCTGTTTAGAAGATTTAAATGAGCTGATGAGCCTGCTGCCTTGAAATTCTTACAGAACTACAGTATTTTCACCCCTCGGGATTCTCTACATTTCTGCATGAAAATGACTAAAACATAAGCAGATTTTCACACACAGGTCCTGATTGCAGACAAAGAGAACCCAATCCAACAAGAGTTTGTCTTCTAAACCCAAGTTTGTCAAAGCGTATAACGGTACAGATAAAGGAGCTTTCTGAGGACCTCAAAAAAAGCATTTGTTGATCATCAGGCTGGAAAAGGTTACAAAACCAATTTGGAATCCACAAATTGAGTCAGACAGATTCTGAGATTTAAGACAACTGTTACCCTCGACAGGAGTGGTTGACCAACCCAAAAGCAGGACGCAGAATAGTCTGAGAGGTCACAAAGGAACCCAGGGTAACTTCTGAACAACACATTGACTAATGTTAATGAATCCACTATCACAAGAACACTGAACAACCATAGTGTGCATGGCAGAGCGGCTCTTGAAAAATCAACATTTTTGTCCCTTTTGCAGTTGCTAAACATCATGTGGGCAAGCCAGAATACTACTGGAATGATGTTTTGTGGACACGTAAGACCAAAGTAGAATTATTTGGTTTAAATGAGAGGCTCATGTTTGCAGATGTCATGCAGCAAGACAACAACCCCAAGAACACAAGTCATTCTACAAAATAATGGACAGAAGGAAGAAGAACAAAAGTCCACAGGTTTTGGAATGGCCAGGTCAAAATCCTGATCATAATCCAATAGAAATGTTGTGGAAGGAACTGAAGTGGTTCTGTACTGTGGAATGGGCTTAAATTCCTCCCAGCCGCTGAAGCATGTTGTTAAAATGATTACTTTTCTTCAAAAGCATAGTATTACTGTTTAATTTCTTTATTGGGTTCCATTCATCTACTTTCAGTGAGTAATTTTCTTGCACAAATGCTGAACATACGGAGGGGCGCAACTACTTTTAATCAGCACAGTATAATTTTTTTTTGTGTATGTAGCCTTCATTGTTGAAAAGCTTAAAGGTACTGTTCATTCAGGGCACAGCTGATGTTCTTCAAGATTAGCAAAAATCCTGACAACTATGATAACTTGTTCCCCAAGAAGGGCTCAACTATTTTCCCTCTTGTAAAGTATCTTGAAGAAAAAAAACTATCTTAAATTTAAATGACATTAGTAATGTGGATGAATCCAAGTTACACAAATACCATCATCAGCATTTCTTTTGGCTGCGGATCTGCTGCAACACTCTGTCCACTGCTTGATGATCTGTTTACAGACATCTTCCATGGTGTCCTCATCCTGCACACAAACCACAAGTAATGCAAGTAAGTCAAGTGCAATCAGCTCAGTTCTGTACATGGACGTATTATGATCACATAACTTGTCTGGATACCAGAAAGTAGTACGGAGTCAATTTTAAGTCGGAATAAACACATATGGTTAGATGCAATATTTTATCATCATTTAAGGACAAATAAATCACTAGGGAGAACGGGTGTGATAATTGTGAACCGCTTCTAACATGTACCTCTACAAAACAGGACCGTGAATCTCATGTAGGCCCAAACAACCTGCAGGCATTGCAGTACTGACTCATGTGTTACTTGGGGTGTTGGTTGGAGCTGAGACTGATCAAGAATGCAATGCCGTACAAATTTCAGATCTTTGCAAGGGGTTTGGCGTGGAGTGAGAGGGAAGTTGTTATCACAGCTTGTGGAGTCTGAACCTTAGTTGAAGAAACAGCGTCTAACATCTATATTTAACTCATAAATAACATGTTACAAAAGTGCTGTAACTTGGTACCACTCGGCAGTCGAGACAGACAGCAACAAATGAGAGCACACACACACACACACACACAGCCTCGGTGGCTGAGCGGGACATGCCGCTTTAGATATTCACCAGAAATGCGGATAAAATTCCTTGAAGCGCATCTTGTTTCTCATCGTCGCTCTCCTCTTCTTGTAGAATCCCTAAAATGTACGCCCCATACACCTCACGGTCAACTTCTAACGAGTCTAACCGATCATTTAGCCAGCTTTCAAACTCCCCGGCGTCTACCATGGGCGCAGCCATCTTGGCCCTTTGGGGTCTTTCTTTACCGTTTGGGTGTCCTTTCTTTGCCTGTAAAAAAAGAAACGGGAAAGTTTCACATTTCACACATTTTTTTTTCTTTCTTTTTAACGACGAAGTAACACCCCAGACCGAGGTAAATGAGCCATGTTGCCCTTTTATAATAATTTAATGCACAAATTCAACTGCTCGTGGATTGAGCATATACGATATTGTAGTTGTTAAATGCTAACATGATACTGCTTGAGAAACTGCTACAGTTTTTAAACGCTGTTTGGATATACCATGACCTGGATGACTGAGACCATTCACAGACAAACTGCTAGAGTCTTTAGAAAGTCTGCTCATAGTTTCTCTGTTATTTATGTTTTGAGACAAAGCTTAACTTGCTAAGCTTAACTAACTAAATTGACAAATGTGTATAACTACACATTTGTCAAGTTACAAGTTTATTGAAGGCTGATATTTCGTAAACACTAATGTCTAGAATTATCACATACGTTTTATGTGACATACTTTATTTCTTGAAGAAAAAAAATGTCAGTCACTAAACGCATGTTCCAGAATTGCATTTATGTGTACACACCGAGACTCCAGACTACAGCCAATTCTTACAGTTAAATGGCATCTAAAAGCCATAATATAACAAATCGTCGTGAATTTTGAACTACTGAGACATATAAAAAATATATATTTTAAAGTTGTTGTCCAGCTACCTGTTATCATAACAGACAAATTACATCTTGCCTGTGTTAGTAACTCTATTGGAGCAGACTGCACAGCATCTGCTTAGCCTCTGCACGTTGTACGCTGCACAATACCCTTCTGACCATCTTCTGTGATTGCCTGTCCCTCTTACCAAATCACCATATATACCCACATCTTTATTTTCCCCTCTCCCACGTTTGCCTGTTCCACATTAAGGAAGAGTGCTCTGTTTGCCCCCTGCAGGGTAAATTGGAAAAACTTAATTCACAAGGTGCACATATGAACCAAATTACAGCTTGTAGACTACGGACACAGGTATTGTCAGCTATCCCTTTGAATGAACATACTGTGATAATTTTGTACTACTGCTAGTCTGGCTTGTTAGAGTAATTGCAGCAGCCAAAATTTCAATCAGTGCTAAATGTCCAGCATTGGCACTCCATAAGTGCCCTGGGATGCTGCCACAAATACCAAAGTTTTTGATTGAAAATGTACGGTTGATTGTTGCATGGTTTGCAGAAGCACTCATGTACTCACTCGTAGGCTTTGAGCACTAGGCGTGCCATTACTAGTCTAATTGAAATGCTGATTTCAAAATAACCTATTCTTTTTTAACTCAATGGGCAGCTGGCAGTCAAACAGCTCTTGGCAGTCCACAGTTGTGATCGCTCCATACCAAAAAACACTGAAAAACTACCACCCACCTGAATGAGAGAAAGTCATCTTGGAACATTAAGTTTTGTGACTGTCAACCTTTGAGAAAGTTGTTGCAGTGCCTCAATGACATTTAAGGTTAAGTGAAAGTAATGGTGACATAAATGCATTTGATGCATTTCTGGATTTGAGGCAGATGAAATACGGATGTTTGAGAATAGTTTAAAATAGTGTGACATTCTGTTTTTGGCCACTAGGTGGAAGTAGAAGACAGATCTGTTTCCGTCTATCTTAGGATAAAGATGCATGAGATACATAGTTGGCTTTAGTTGCATGACAGTTGTTTTTTGAATGTGATTTATTTCAGATATCTCTATTCATTTGCATGTGAGCCAGTTTGTTAAAGCATAGTTGCAGGCAGGGCTGTGGCACAAGAAAATGCCCTACCAGATGTTTGTTCGTTCTCTTTCATTTGACACTGGGACAACACCTCCCAGCTGTTGGAATATATTAAACAATGTTTCCATGTGAATGGCTTGATCCTGCTTCTAGAAAGCTCTTCTTGCCAGGGTGGTTATTAGTTACCCCACGTCCCCTAGTTATACCCCTAACACACATGCACACTCACACTCCCCTTCCCACTGCTCCTACATAATAGCTTCACACGTCGCTGGCCTTGCGGTAATGAAGTGTGAAGCTTCTGTGATGCCACAGGGAAGCTACGGTGTGGAACTGTACTCTCTGTTTTAGTGCACCACCTTCACTTCATTACAGCTAAAATATTTGTTCAAATATTTGGTTAACTTTGTACTTTTTACATGTAAAACTCATGTTCATCAAACACCCTCCGTGAAAATTTTGTTGTCCTTGGTGCATCATACTCAGTATTTATTATTTGGTGCTAATAGTGTTTTTGTATATATTCAGTGCTTTACGAAATTGAGATTCTGATGATTATTTGATTATTTATATGTTCTCCTGATACTGGAAAGTTTTTTTTTAATTCACTTATTGTTTGAGTTATGTTTATGTTGTACAAAAGTTACTACATAGTAACTACATAGGTAATAATAAACTCTAGGAAATGCATTTTTGCAATTCATTCATTCATTCTGTCATTCATTTTCTGTAACTGCTTGTCCTCTGGAGGGTCGCAGGGGGTCTGGAGCCTATCCAGCTGTCACTGGGCGAAAGGCAGGGTATACCCTGGACAGTTCGCCAGTCTATCGCAGGGCTAATTTTTGCAGCTGAGATTTTTTAATTAAAAAGTGAAATTAGGCTTTACAAAGTTTCAGTTTCATTAATTTCCACTTATTTTATTGAATTATTCTAAATAGTATCAAAATTGTGAAAAACATTAATTTTACGTATTCTAACTACCAAAATAGGTCCGTTATAACAGACAGGGAAGCTGCCATTAAAACAGGCTAGGGTAGTCATATTTCAAGCTGAGGGGCCCAGGGTCGATGCATAATGCCATTGCCTCTCATAGTACTGCGTAGCTTTAGGACGCCTGTCCTATTTATATTGAGGGGCTGTGGATTGATGCGAAATGACGAGGGCCGCGAGGCTACTGAGTGGGTGGGCATCCACATGCTCGGCTCCACAGGCAACCCTCCACTTCTATACACGCACACAGATGCACACTTGTCTTCATATCCCGATGCCACCAGCCTTAGAAAAGCCCTACAGTCTCAATGTGCAATGTCCTCTCTCTGTCAACATATCCTCTATCCCAGCGTTAATGTGACAGAATATAACCAGAGCCCAGAACAACCAGGCAGTGCAGAGCAATGAAAAACAGCATGCGTAACAGGCATATTTCCTCATCTTTTCTAGCACTTTTCTTTATCACCACACGATAGTTCAATTTGTAGCAACACTGAAACACTTTAGTAATTCTGCTGAATAAGCCTGTTGATCGGAATTCACATCTAGTATACAACTTGTCATTTAACTCAGTAACATTGTAATTACAAGTGAACTTTAACTTAACAACAGTGTTACAATCTATAGCTTTATGGCTTTTCTATATTTTATTTGATAGAAAAAAAACAAAATAATTATAATAATATTAGGCCTTCTATATTAGGCCGATAGTTATTGTTAGTGTTAATTACCAAGGTATTGTACTTCTGTTATTCCTTTTAAGTTTTTGTGCCTTTCTCTCACATAAATACACTCTTGCTCTGACTTGTCTCGCCCCCACCCCCCACCCACACTGAGACTTTGACAGACACACAAACATGCTATCTTTCTAGTGAGGTAGCAAGAAAAGTGAGAAGAGAAGAAGAGAGATATGTGGTTTTTGATTTAACGTTACAGCAAGCAGTGCCCAGTAACGTTTTAACAGCAGAAGCTGCTATTGTACATTCATTAGCATCATTATTAAACATTGCTCTTTGCTTATTGATATTTCTACCCAACTTAAAGGTTACCAAGTCCTTGCTGACAAGATTGCCACCACCCTGTGTACTGTGTGAAAGACTTCACTGAACTTCAAGCTTGTTCATAGTAGCAGAACTAAACCCATATAGCTTAAAAAAGCAATTTGACAATTGTGGAAACATGCTCCTGTAAAGAGAGTTAAGAAATCAACACCCCTCTCATCTCTGTACAGTATAGCTGCACTTACCAGCCAACAGGGGAAGCTGCAAGCCTACCCTCTGTCCCAAGTGCGTGTACAAGCAGCCCTAAGCTAACCATTTACAATTTTAAGCTTCATTTTTTAAATCTGACTGTAATTTTTCTGTTTGCATTTTTATAGGTCTTCATAGAGCCACTTCTTGGCTGGTAGCAGTTTTTCAGATAATTGATAGACTCCAGGAGCTTACTCCTCTCGGTTAATAAACAGTATAACCAAATGGCAAATTGTCATTTTTGCTTTCTATAGATGATATAATAGGTTAATTATTTAGCATTAAGGTGGTTCACTGTGTTACTATTAAAAGGTGTCAGCCGCCTTTTTCCTTTTGCAGTTTTTGTGCTAAGCATAGAATGGATGTAAAAACTGACATAGGTACAGGGTCTGAAACTGAAGCCAGTGCAGAAATAATTTAAAAGTGCTGGTGGTTGCTCCAGTAGAATCTCTTTCAAAAATGGTCAACATTGCATTAAATTAAGTTATTATGATGTCCTTAACTAAATTCACTTCTTCTGGTCAATGTACTAGTAGTCCTTTTAAAATAATTTGATAATTAGGTAAATTTTTTGTCATGTTTTTGTCAAAGAGAGATATGGTTGGGGGTTGGCTTGACTTTAATAATGTGTGTATTAACAGGTTCACCTCTGGCCAAATGCCAGACTTCAATCTTCACAATGGCTAAGCAAAGCTATGAAGCTGCTGTCTGGAGCTTCATATTTACGGTCACAAGGCACAGTGGTGTTAGTATCATCTAACTTTCTGACAAGAAGATAAGTGTGTTGCTAAACTGTTTAACTATTTCTGTAAAGGTATTCATTTAAAAGTTACCTGTGGGTCCCCTATAGAGGGCAACAGCTGGTCAGCTGCTCAGCTTGAATTCAAGTCATTTTCAACATCCAGAAGTTACGTTTTCCCTTGAAAAAAATAATCAAAGTGATCAAATCTTCTGGCTCCACTTCCACGATATAATCTACTTCTCTGACGCTCATCTATATGTCTTTAAAACAGGCATAGTTTTAATATAAAATAGTACTGAGACTTTGCTTTGTGTATTTCTCAGAGCTACAAATGGAAACATCATTGTAAATAGCATTTAGAAGATCACATCCTTTACTCAAGTAAACGTCCCAGTCCCACAGTGTGAAAAAATGCTCTATTACAAGTAAAAGTGGTGCATTTAAAGTGAGATATAAAGACACAACAAACTAAAACTATTACTAAATTAGAATATTAGAGTTCATCATTTTATTTATTTATTTATAAAAATGTATTTATTTTATTATCATTGATTGATAAATTATTTGGCCTATACAATGCCAAAAAATGGTGACAAATCTTTGTCTGAACAGCAGTCTAATTACATGATAACCCACAAAGAAAGCAGAACATCTTTATAATTAGCCTGTGTCACAGCCTCACTTGTCACACTTAGTAGAAGACAAGTGTATTAATGGTGTCTCAGTTCCAAGTGTCCCAATAAGGACTACAGCCATAATGTCAAAATGTCTGCTCTGCAAAAGGTGTATGGTGCATTTGGATCATTAACAAATGATCCAAGTTTTGAAAAATGACACAAACATTTATTGATTTTCAACATAGTAAGCAATTAGTTTTCTGGCGACTGACTAATTAATCAACTAATAAACTGATTTCAGATCAGTTTATTAGATTGATAATAGAGACGCGTCAATGCACATGTGGCATTTAGTGGACTGGTGCCTAGCCATCAGGCAGTTCCAGAGTAAATGTGACATTATTAATGTAATAGAAAATAAGATGAAACAAATCTGCGAAACAAATCTTTATTTGTTTTGGGGATCTTGTTTCCCAATCTTTGATTCATTGTGAAATATTGGATAACTTTATGTCTTTGGACAAAATTTTAAATGAAATCATGAAAGAATTTTTAAACATTAGTGTCTCTTCAGCGATTCAAAGAAACATAAAAAAGTTGAAGCATTTTGTAAAAACTCACAAAGTCACAATCTGTAAGGAATAGAAATATGATAAATAACATAAAGTGGAAATACTTATGTAAAGCACAAGTACTAAAGTATGTACTTTAATCCTTTTACTTTTAGTATTCTTCCTATGGCTCTTTCATGAGGATGGTCAAGTCCTTTTCATTAAGAGTGGAGTTAAATGTTTCAATGGTGTTGTGGTGTTTGCAAAGGCAATCTGAGTTTACCAGATTCGTGATTTAAGTGTGACCCATACTCTCATCTCAGATGGATTAAGGAGAGCCCAGTCATTAAAATAATGTTTTGTTTGACTTTAAAGGGCCTTTTGGATTCTAGACACTACTTAGTAGTGATACACGCTGGTTCATCATTTTGTTGTAGCCCAGTGACTGCGAGTGTCTTTGGAGGAGAAAAATTAACTTGAGCTGATCGCTGAGGGAATAATCTGGTTATGTGTAATGAGGGCTCTTATTAGTAGTTATGCGTCTATCAGGTTGAGTGTGCTGGTGGTGGACTTCCCACATCTTCCTCTCAGGAGGCACAGTGCTTTCACTCCGCTCATCTAGCTTTTTAGTCTGAATTGTAGGCAATTAAAATCCCACAGTGTGAGTGTGGAAAAAAAGGTAATGAATATGGAACACTAACGCAAAGAAGTCAGCAGAGACCGCTTGTCGAGTTCTGAGGGTTTCTTTCTCCAAATCATTGGGAAGCATAAAGACCATTTGACAGTGTTTTTTTCTTCTATCCCTCGATTGGTGTGCATGTGAGTCCCCAAATGGTGGCCCAAAGGTTTTAAAAATGCAAAGCCAATTCTTTCCTGGTTCGTGAACTTGCGTGACCTCTGGCAGTGAGAAGAAACTTTTTGTCGTGGGTTTGGCGCCGTGCCTGGCTGACCGTGCCAGCTCTCGCTGCTTTTGAGCAAAACAAAGGAGTGATGGGAAGGGGGCTGAGTGGATGTGTCTAGACAGCCAAGTGGAGGAGGGCAAATATTTAGCCATGCCACTTGGGGAGGAGATCCAGGCCTTCTCCCCACACTAAGGCATGCCTCTTAGCTACAGAATCAGGCCATGTCACCATCCTGCTCCCTATGCTGCTTCACACTCTGTATTCAGGGTCACGGATCTCATTTCTTGGATAATATTTCAAGCTGGCCACAGATGGGGAATTAAATTGAAGACCTGGCTTGGTACGGGGCATAAAGGATAGATTTTGGGGGCTTTGCAGAGATGATAGGAAAAGGAAATAGATACAGCAGATTTAGCTGCACTCAGGCTACGTTTAAGGGTATTTGTAAATGAATGCACGAAACACTGACTGAGTTGTGAGCTAATTGAAACCCCCACAGTCCTTACTTATTATCCACTGTGACACATGAGTCAACTCATTTTAAAATGAATTGTTGTTTTGCTGTTGATAGCTAAAGGCAATTTCCCTCCTCTCTTGTACAAAACCGTGACGGGGTGATAGTTGACGGTACTTCTAGATGTTTACGTGCAAGCTCCAATATTTTCCCAAATGCACTTCCAGTCCAAGGAAAGCTCCATAGATGTTCCTCCTGCCTATGTCGTGTTTGGATAATTCTGTAATCAGAGGAATTGCTTTCAGATGACTGCCTAACAAGGCTACTCAAAGCAGGGTAAATATTGACTCAAGCAAATCAGCACGTGACAGTTTATGGTGACACCACATTGCCACGCAGACAACAATACACGTCCTCCTGTCACTGTTCTGGCAGGATGGTGACACATAGGGGAAGGTAAAAGTTGGAGACAGAGAGGGAGAGGGAGCAGCGTGATGATGCTCATACTCGTTTGGTCATGCTCAATGCTGGTTGGTGCTGCAGACTGGCACTGGTGTTGCGTCTGCTGATGGGCTGAGTCAACTCTGCTCTACTGGTAGCCGTCACTCACCCACACATCAGACAGAGCGGTGCAGTCTCATGCCACCTGTGTTCTCACAGTGACGATCTGTCTCTCTGGGCCTCCTATTCTTCGTCTGGTCCCTCTGCTCAGAGCAAGAATAGCTTTTTTTGTTCTGATTGGAGCGAACTTAACAGGAAGAACAGGAAATCCATCAAAGTTTTTGCCCCAGCCCTCAGTAGCCATCAAGCAGCGCTAAAACGATTAGTTGCTTTATCAATAATCTGATAAGCGGAAAATTTCTAGTGGCATTTAAATTGATTAACCATTGAAGTAATTTATCCAATGAAAGTGGCATACATTTACTAGTCTGGGCTCAGATGCAATATTTGCTGTGTTTTGTCATTTTTTATTGAAAATTAATATTTTGTGGGTTTTCATTGATCTTTGATGTGATGTTCTACTGTACATTAGATCATTATTTGATTCATTAAAACTAAACTCACCCAAAATTCCAGTATTCCTGCTGGGACCTGGAAAGGAAATTTGTATTGTTCTCTCCACATAGTGTTTTTCAGCAAGTTGCAGAGGTCCAGTCTCGGAAACAGTGCATAGTATTTGTGGCTCGAAACACTCTGAGTTAATAAAAGCGTTTGTGTGACTTTAACGTAAAGGCTTGTAGTGTTCACCCATCTGTCTGCAGATGTACTGTTACAGTGTGTGTCATGAGAGGGTACAACAGCAAATTACAGCTTATTAGTACTAATACCAGCAGTGACAACATTTATCAAGAAAAACATCTCCTACTCTCCCTAATTGTGCCCCTCAGGGCCCACTATTATGTGGCCCAGTATCGACGGCCAGACAGTCATTAGGACATCACACTTGAGCTGACGAGCAGAGATTTCAGGGGACATGTCCATCCTGATTGGTTAATTTGATGTGAATAGAATGACACCATGTCTGGAGACGATGAAGTATTTATAGTCTGGGTGAGGATATCCAGCCACCCACCATTAGTTTATATGCTTCTGTTCCTGAACTCCTGATAGAGTGCTGCCCACGGGGGCTGGTGGCGAAACCGAAGCGGGCCAGGATATGAATAGCTGGCAGGGAACAGGGTGCTAGAGGTGGTAAGGGCAGGGAAGTTTAAGTGTCAAAGAACAAGAACAAGTAGCAGATATTCAAGTGTATCTGTCAGTCTGTCCCGACCTATGAGAGTGAGTGACAAAGGGTGCAGGTCAGCACAGCCTGTCTGGGTTTTTTTTTTTTTTGTTTCTCCTCAACAATGGGATCTTGTCTGATACAGATACGCTGCCTGTCTGTCACATTTACTGACTGATATTTTGTCACTTTTGTCTGCGTGAGGTGGCCTCGCGCACCTTCGCATGAATGCTTGCGTGGGTATCTGTCCTCAGATTGTGATCTCCAGTCAGGTAGAATTGTCCCCGCTGCTGCCCCCTGTTCATGGCGATACTTCCCTTCTGCCGCCTTCCACTTCACACTGCTAACATCCTTGGGGAGTGACAGATAAAAATCTAAGCTTGGCTCTCAGCAGCTCAGCACCCGCTCAGTGTCTGCTCCCCGATGCTGTGATCTTTTAAAGGCCTCTATACTGTGAGACACATATTTTCCATTGTCAGGATCCTGCTACCATCTACTATGGAATTACACACTAAAGCAATTTGCCTCAAGTGTCTACAGTTTTGTCTCTTTCACCCTTGTGCCAGGAGCATACGCCCGATCATTTTTCACTCTGAGGACCATGCATGTACTGTAAGTCATGCTTTTTCCCAATTGTTCCAGCTCCAACCTAACTTTTCTTTCTTGCTAATTAAAACACTTTGATGTCTATCTGTGAAATGAGTGAGGCTAGAAACGCAGCTCTCTTCCGCTGCCTCTTGGCTACCAAAGGCCAGACTTGTGTTGGCAGAAGATAATCAAGAGTTCTCACACAAACAAGATAAAAAAGTGAGAGGAGGATTTACTCCCATTCTGCCTGTCAGGCAACCCACTGAAGACAGGGGAATTATTCTGGCAGCAACACTAATGTGGTGACGGTTGTTGTTTCCTAAACTGATTTCCTTAATCCGCCACTTGTTCCACGCTTTGTAAACATGGGGGCTTGATTTTGTAATCTGGGAGGTCCCATTGACGCACAGACACACATGCACACGCACACCGACAACTTGTCCCTGTAACCCCCTCCTCGTCAGCCACTGCTCTAATTAGTCAGAATTAAGACGAATGCCTGGGCCTCCCACGATCAATTGGTATCGAGCGGACCTTCGCTCGCCCCTGCCTGGGGGCCTCTCTCGGCCGGCAGATCATTTATATCAATCGCTTTTGTTTTTCTTTCCTTCCCCCTTTCTGGTTTTCCATCCACCAAGTGCAAGATTCGGTCTATTGGTTGGCTTGCAAAATGGACGGCAAGCAAAATGGCAAAGTCTGGCACATTAAGTGCTACAGCTGTACTGATGTCACAGACAAATTTTCTCGTGACTACTCAGGGATACATCTGTTTGTCACATGAATATGTATCTTTGTGTGAGTATATCACCATGTGTTCTGTGCTTTTCTATGCCTTCTCCTTGGTCTTATAATCTTACCCTTTAGAAGTTCTTCTCCTCTGCCTTTATCTATGTCTTTATTACTGCAGTTGTTCTTCAGCGTGAGGAAGGGCTATATGTATTTTGTGCTTTTAGGCAATAGAAAATGATACATATTTACTGTATCTTTCACCTGCTTTAGTGTTCTCCCAATTTTATTTTTTTCCTTTACACACCTATGCATTCTCACTTTTTCATTCCTCTTGTGCCCCCTTATTTCCCAGTGCCGTAGACATAAACAAGTCATGTATGTAAAACTGATAAGTGGAGATGTGCTGTGAAGCTCTACCGCTTTGGTCAACTAACGCATGAATGTCCTATTTTTTTTCTCCTCTATTATGTTCCACTGATACTGCAGTTGAGTCAAAGAAAATCATTTTTATAAATAAAAACAAAAACCTCAAAATTACAGACAGATAAATTGTGTTTCAGCTGCTAATGTCTTGCATGCAGTTCTCCGAACTGCCTCTCCTTGAACGTTTTTCCAGACCTTGTTTACTGAAAGCACGATTTTTGGGTTTCTGATATATCTGATTCTTTTTTCTTGTTCTACTCCCAGGATCTTTTCTTGCAAAACTTACCCACAAGTATGTTTTTGTTGCATTATTCTTAGGTCTATGCAGGCACAGCACCTTAGGGAAATGCGTTTATAGGACAAATGGAAAAAAAGGCAAGGGTACAAAAGAACACTTTTATTAGTTCTTTTCTTCAAGGTTAATTGTACAGAAGTGAGCTGCTTCTTACAGAGTGTAGTGTACTATATGCTTGTAGAGAGTGTTAGATACTGACTGATTCTACCCTGAAGGCAAGCTCAAACCTTTTAGGTCAGCTGCCTCTTCATGTTGCATTCTTTGTGTACATGCCTGGCACATTTGTGATGTTGCAGAGACCAGCAATGGCAGTCCTGCATGAATGTGGTGCCAGGCTTCACCCTCCATGAGCTGGCATCTGGCTTCTTGATTAGGGCTCTCTATTCTGTCCACCAGAATGTAGAGGTATGCCTTTGGTGAGATTCAGTCGGAGCTCATGCCAAATGAGTAAACCTTGTCTAACTGATTTAAGCTATGTTGCTAAGCTACAATTAACCTCAGGCTGTAGTTTGAGCTCATGGGTTGAAGGTTTGGGTGTGCATGCATCTTGGGTTTGAAGGGGCTGAGTTAATTCTTTTATTTGGGCACGGAGTCCCTATGTCTCTGACTCATCCCCACGGCCCTGGCTGTCCTGGCATAAAGACCCTCTGTCTCTTTCCCATATACAGTTGTTCTCTCTGTTTCTTTGCCACCTTCTGTTAGGAGACAGAGGCTGACAGACTTCAACTCTGCCTTCGCATTTCCTTCAGATACCGCTGGAGAGCCCTCGACTGTACAACTCAAGCCCGGACTACTTTGAACTCAGGGTCATGGGGGATATAAAAGAGAGAAAGAAAAACAGAGAGGGAGGAGGGTAGTTGCTCCATTGCGTCTTTATGGATTAATGGGAGGAAAAGTGGACCCATTAATCCTCCTCTCACACTTTGTGCTTTGGAGTATAGAAAATGATGGAGACAAAGTGCCATGTAAATATTAACCAGTCTGTGCTTTCACAATTTTGCCCATTCACCTACATTTTCTGCTTATTATCAGATCTGTAATGAGTCACAGAGGAGAGATACACTTGAACTCTCCATGTGTGTGCGTATGCTTGATTGTGTGGGATGGCTGGCAACCTTTTCTGTGCTAATTTGCCATTGTGAATACTATTGAGTTAAGTGGCCTAAGTTTGTTTTGCTCCTTAGCTCCCTGCTGCGCTAGCATTACTACACCACTTGGGCTATAAGCAATCAAAGCGAGTGATACAGAAATTGAAAGTAACAGAGACTGCAGTATCGTGTTTTAAATGTGGAGCACTCCAATTGATGCTGATGAAGAAGGATGTGGCGAAGGGAGACGAATGTTTGGGCCCAGAAGTGTTGTACCAGTCTGAGAGATGGTCCCCATGAGTACCCCTGCGGTGGAGAGTCAACTTTGTCTAGCCTCAACTCCTGCCAAGCACACTAGCTGTTGTTGCAGATGGCACAGGCAGTAGTACTGTTGTGGTAGGGTGCACATTATGGAAGTGGAGAGAAAACAATATACAATAATCTGTATCATCCATATGGCATCTTAGTTAAATCAAGTGGTATGGAAATATGATGTAGGACATTAACATAATAGTTAACATATTATGGTCTACTTTCCTTGTTCACTGTAATAGTTATAGGACTTTAGATAAGTTTAGATAAGTTCCACATTGGTCAGAAATACTCCAGAAGTGTCAAACTGCTCCATTAATCAGGTAAGATTTTGGAATATATGTTCAAAAAACCTGCACTGAGATTATTTCTTACTTTTTCTTAATCGTCTTCTCCTTATAAACAGTGGTGCCTGGTATGAAATAGGTGGAACTATTGTCACATACTTCTGTGTATACGTCTTTGCATGATACAGTTTTAATAAATATTAACTAAGGATGGTTTTCCCCAAACTTGATCATACGGAAAAACACCATATCTCAATGAGAAACACTTGGTGGTGTTGCTATATTTTACTGTATATTACTGTAAAGTGAGTATTCCCTGTGTGCTCTCTACAATGGGTACCTATATGCTACAGTCCAGAAACTGATACTGCATCTCCTGAATCTGCTCAGCAACTCAAAGTGCAGCGCATCCAGAGAGAACGAAACAGAAGACAGCCTGTTCCCCCCTGCTTCATGATGTATTCACAACTAGAACATGTTGTTTTGAGATCCACATGGCAGATTCTTGTTATTCTAGATCCTGAATAATCAGTTGTTACTGGGGCTCCCAGTGGCAGCCTGTGGGGCCACAGAGACATGCCCAGGGAACCTTGCGGGCCCTGGAAGGGGGGATGAGGGTGCTGTTTGACTGCTGCATCTGTCTATTAGGATATTTGTGTGGATGCTCAGGGCACAGAGTGGAGACAGTGTCAGGGCGATACCCTTGACGGTGATGTGATTGAGTAGACAGCTGCGACCCGCTCCTTTCTTTACCCGCCACCCATCTCTTTCCCCCTACGTCTCCAGCCACCCCTCCTTACACGACAGCCCCTCAAGAGTGAGCGATCACTTAAAACAGCGCTGGTTATTATACCTAAGAACATCCTAGTAATTTATGCATGATTGCCTAGCAATCTGAGGCAATTCATCATCCTCTTTCCTATCTTTCTTTTTTTAATCTGTTGGTGTCTTGTTCCTCTGGACTTTAATCTATAGGGCTATTAAGAATGCCTCTGTAATAATGGCTCAGCTCAGGTGACAGCATGACATTGGCACCGTCATTGCCATGCAGGTTTGTGATCCTGGAGGACTGCGGACAGCGAAAGAGGACAAATCTGGCTTTTATAGTTACAAAGCTGTTATACTGTCCATTGTTTCGTTTGTGCAAGGCGGGAAAATCTTTTTCTGTAGGAAGTAAAAACGTAATATAATATCAAGTTTATTTCCTTTTTTTTTTTTGCATTTAACTCGTCTCCATGAAGACTTTAATTTTTCTCTAAAATTTTAAAGTTTGCACGTATGCATTTTCCCAATGTCTCTCATTAGTTCTGCTATGTATTCATTTTGGCATGTTTGTTTAGAATGGATATACCAATACAATATGGGCATTAACTGAATTGCAGTTATCGTTGTCTCTCTTTTGTCTGGTATAATTATCTAATGTGGTGAAAATAAATTGTTCTAATTGGATTATTTGTTGGTGATTATGTTTTGACCCAATAGTGCACAATTTTCAGAACTGCTCTGACTGGCCTAGTGGGACAAAATGACTGCATTGTCTGTGGAGTACAACATCTCTACCACTGTGTGTGTTTTGTGAACTTTGTTTCCACACAACAAGTAATTCAGATATATAGCATTAGTTCAGAGAACCAGGTGAGCTTGTGTCTATTGCGCACACATTTTTGTTGCATTTCTATATGCTTCTTTTGTGCATGTATGTGTTTTCATGTGTGCTGGATAATACCATAAAATATCCAGGGTTATACAGAGGTATTAGCAGCAGTACTTACTGACCCTTCTGTGGTAGAGTTATCCGTCTGTGACTTCAAGGCATGGCTAATGGATGCCGACCTTGCTCCATGTTCTCCGTCGGTCCCATTCAGTATCTATCAACCCGGGAATGTATCTTGATTTACCCCCCCGTACCTTTACCGCTTCATGCTTGTAGATTGGAACACTAGTGTGCACCTTGGCCTGTTGCAGGGCACTGTAATCTATGTGGGCTCAGTGGAGGCTAAATTAAGAACCGAACAGCATGAGGAAGAATGAGACAACAGAAGGCAGCAGCTCAGCAGACAATCAGGAAGGAAAATGGGCCCTAGAAAGTGACCCTAGCTTATATTTACTTATCTAATTGGTCTGCTTTCTTTTTATTAGGCAATCTATGACATCAGTAAAATTGTTCCACAATAGCCTAGAGTGCTTCTTCATTTTACAAAACGATGTATAGTATATCAATCAGGGAGAGCTGCATGTTCCCCCAAATTTCTACAAATCTGAAGTTGGCATGACCAATAGAGTCAACTTGACCTTAATGGAAAGGTTGATAGAAGAATTATCCATCTAAATGTGACATCTTTCTTAGCATTATTTACGTAGGTGTAATACAAAAGAGAAAAGTCATACCTTTTTTATACCCTATGCTGTATTGACGGTGTAAATTTTTTATACAGTCATCGAAGGATTATTTCGACATTTTGGGAAACACACACATTTGCTTTCTGGCAGAGAGTTAGTTGAGAGGATCAATAACCTGCATAAAATGACAAATTGTAATATTTATACTCTGGCCTTTGTAGGGATACATTTAATAAATAATGTCCTTTTTCCTCTGTTATTTACCCTTGTTCTTTGCAGTGTGAATGTGTTTTGAGACTAAATTCTTTACCTCGGTCATGTGATGCCTCTCTTTGTCGAATTTCTTGTTAGGGACTTGTGTTCTGACACAGATGGTAGGGGTTATGTTAAGAACACCCAGATGGTATTTAGAAATATATGAGACATACTTCAGTCGATGTGTTACATCTTCCATTTATGTGACGGTGAAGAAATCTGTATAAAGTCAAGTAAAACAGGTAACACATTTTCCCTAAAACTTTTTGGTTTTAGGGATTTGGTTTTATTCCTGGATTAAAACTGGTTTCCCGTGTCTTTTTTCTTAATATAGACACACTTAAAGAAAACTCTCTGATTAAAAAAAAACAAAAGCTTGGCAATGAAGTACTTTATCTTAAAGAGACCCTGTTGATTTGATTCTATTTAATTGTCCTTGTACGTGTATGTGTGTGTATTCCTAGCGGTGCAGTTGTGCTATTGTACACAGTGTGTGTGTCCTAATTTGCTTGTTTTGTCAGAGTCTGAAGCCATGTGGGTGCGTTTTTTGGATTGCACCTCCAAACATTTCATTGGCACTCACAGCAGCAGTCAGTGCATTGATTTCCCATTGGTCGATGCTGGTTAAGTTTACAGGAGGTGCAGAGGTAAAATGCCTGCCTTCACTCTCTCTTTTCTTCATCTCTAGCAGTCAAACCATTCTATACTTCTTGTTTCATAAAAGAAAGCAAAGAAAAACAAACTTTGGAAGTAGTCACGAAGGTGACTTTTGGCTGTAATACTGCACAATACTTTTGCATAAAGCACAAACATTTAACAACAATGTAATGTCACACAGATACACACATAGGATACTACATACTGCAGCCCATTTCAAGGAACAGGATTTGTTCTATGTTTATATTTTTTGTTTGACCTTCAACTCATGCTGGGAACACCTACACTGTAGGGCCTACAGTCGCATGGCTTATCCGACTCACCCCTTCAATCATGGCGGTGTACTTCAGCTATCAAGTGCTTTGCTCACCTTTTGCTACACACCCGCTGTTGCAGTGTTCACCTGAAAGCTGTCACTTGCTGTTTCCTCCACCTCTGTTCATAAAGCCCCATCTCCATCAGAAACATCAGTGCTGTTCATACTCCACGTATACAACGTGACATCTTACTGCAAGTGTGTTGGCACACTGAACTAGCTTTATATAGGAAGACATAGATATCACTTTTTAAATTTCATGTGTCTGTTGAGTGAACTATTCTGAGCCACAGTGGGATCAGCAGAGGTAGTAAAGTGCATCTGACAACCACAGAGCCTTAGAGTTAGAGGTAAGAGTTCTGTCAATAAAACCAACTGCATATGTCTGGTTAATTTATGATCCTATATCATTTTCATAAACTTTACAAGGCCAAGAAAAAAAAATCTTAATATTGATTATGTAATGCAAGAGAGACAATTTTTTACATTCAGAATTCATTCCCATGAATGTAACTACAAGACACCTAATAGTTGTATAAATGGAGGGAGTTTTATTTGGACACTCAAGTGGCCTGAAATGTACGAGGCCAGAGGGCAGTAGTGTTGCTCAACACAGTTGGGATTTGGCTTCATTGCTGGTGCTGTTGCCCTCAGAGCATGGCTGCTCCTCAGAGGCCATTGTTGTGTACTCCATCATATTTTCACATGGAACACCAAGCCTGCTGGACATGCATGGCTGTTAGATGGTCCCATGACAACTCAGTATGACATTTTTCTTTCATCTGTGTCTGGCAGTTTCATCTTGTCCATGGTCTTTCATCAAACTTTCTCTTTCTCTCCGTTTCTTTCCCCCAGAGCTTGCTGTTACCACACGAGGGCCTCCCACATGTTTTAAACAGTAAGAAAGAGGACAGCAAAGGTTTATGAAACTGAGTTTTTATTTACATCTACTTTCCCCCCCTTCATGGTTGACTACAGTTGACCCGATCTTTGAGGTTGCATGAGCAATTTGGGTTTTGGAAACAGCCCGGTGCTTGTAGGCTTAAGTGTTTGTGACAAACTGACAAATTCAGAGGATCTGTGTCACAGCCTGTCTGATCACACATTACCTTTCTTTCTAACAATCTCTTGATGCTAGCTTTCCCCCCTCGGACTGAGCCTGCAGAGAAGGAATGGCAGACAGCTGCATTTAAGACTTATAAGACAGATAGTACAGAGATGAGGAAGGAAATATGGTGTAATCGCAGAGATGGAAGGGGGATGTCAATCATGGCGTCTGGTGGCCTGGTAGAGGAAAAAGGGTTAAATACAGCCACGATTGAAAGATCCTCTGTGTCAGAAAAGGAGCCACCCAGTCCTCCTTAGTCTCACAGAAGAATCAATCTCTCCGTTCTATAAATGCACTCAATCTTCTCATGCCGTTCATCATCCAACTTTATCGTCCTACTCATCCTCTTTGACCCCTTCCTATCTTAATCATTGCCAGAATTTGACTTCTAAATGGCAGACAGCATCGTATGAGTCACTTTTTGAATGAGTGAGTGAAGAAGTAGCATTCCCAAAACTCTTAACTCTTAAACACTTTTAATTAGACATTATACCTTAACAAAAGGATAGAGGCAATGCAATGCTTTGAGTAAACTAGTAACGTCAGCATGCAGACATGATTGGATACACAGTCCTAATCTGCTGATGTCCATTATGTATAATGTTTGACCATGTACCTAACATTACTTAGTTAGCTGTAACTACAATGTACTTAGGTTGTGGTATGGATAAGATAACTGAGTTTAATGCACAAAATCAATAAAAAAAAAAACTAAAGTGGCAAGTGTTGGTGGCAGGGGCTGGTTGGGTGGCTCTCAGTAGAAGCTTCTGAAAGGGCAGAGCATGTGGGAAAGAGCCGCAGAGGAACACAAGGATTAGCAGCGTGACGAGGCAGCAGGGGAAAACCTGAGAGCACAAAAAGCAGCCATTAGCACAAAAGTTGCTTGGCACAGGGAAACTAAAAAAATAACAGCACTAGGAGTATGCAGTGCACTACCAGATAAGACAGAGTTATCCAGCAGAGTGGTGGCGTGAAGACCACTTTTTATAGTCACATTGATGATTGAGTGGAAACCGGTGTGCCTTATCACTGGAGAAGCCAGCCCTTGCCACACGTCTGCAGGAAAAAAGAAGGAAAGAAAACACAAAACCAAACAGAATCCTCGCATTTTTGTTAGTTTTGCAGATTTTTGGGTGAGCAAGTCCAACATGATACCAAATGAATCCTGATGGGCTAATGAGCATGCATGATCAATTTTGCTAGCCTTCATCCAATATTGTTGTTAACCGACAAACCAACATTGACCTCCTTAGACGAATGGAACTAGTGTCACATTAAATGTCAGTCCACATCTGGTTTGGTTACTTTTATTATTATAATGCACGTGTTTCAGCAGCTCACACAAGTTTTACTGTTATAACTGCTGTGCACAGGAAGTGATGCATTTTACATTACCAGTAGCAGCAGCTACATACAGCTTTTTTCCCCATACACATAGAACTCATTATAAGACTCAGTAGGTGACATTACCTGCAGTCAACACAGAGCCTGAAAAGCCTAAGATGCATTAAAAAAAGAGAAACAAAACAGAAATCTTGATACGCTATTGATGTTGTGTGAAAGAAAATCATTACTCAAACCCTTCAGCAAAAAGAAAAGGCTAATCTGAGTTATCAGTCTCTTACAAAATGGCTGCTGCATTCATTGGACGTGCAGCGGTGCTGTGTGTTAACAGTCTATAGAGTCCAATGTTTGCTCCTCTGTCTCAGGGAGCAGGGAAATAAAAGGGAGTCTGATTTCAGACAGGTGTTTTACTCAAGAACCTCTGAGGGGCCTAGTCTGACAGTGCTACTTCAAAACCCTTTGTGAAAAGTGAGGCGGGGCTGTCACCAGAAAGTCCCCACAGACGTGTCACACAGTTTCAAATTTTTAACTGTTTATTTATTCATCCATATCTGTTTGTTTGCATATTTCATATTGTCTGCATTCTTTCTGCTTTTGGGCTATGGATAACCACCACAATCAGCAAACTCATCTATGCAGAAGGTGGTGTAATAATTCTATATTTGTTATCAGTTTTCCCTGATGATATCGTAGGTTTAACTCCAAGAAAGAAGTTCTGTGGTTCAATCTTCCCTGTGGAGGTTATAGGGAAGATCAAACCGTGAAACTTCATGTTGGAGGTTATAGATATCCAGATATTCTGGCCTCAGACATTTATTGAAACACCCATCTTTCTGCTAAAGTGAGACATCTCACATTCCTTCAGCACATTTGCCCTTTTTCTGTTTTTTATGATTATGTTTTGATTTGTTGGTTTGATTGATAGGCCTGTGGAGCCAGTCAGCTTCATTTTAACGTTCTTTGACTGACTGCATGTTGTAATTAATCATCAACACAGTACTTATGAGATTATTAACACCTCAGTAATAGACAGTTAATTATTACATCGGAGACAGGATATCGTGCTATTTCAGTGTATTTCAGTGACTTATTTCTCTGGCTGCAAGATATTGACTGTCTTGTTCATATTTCATCCGGATTTCTATCAGTTTTTCTCCTCTCTTAAAATTACACCTGGTGCTTACAATATTCCCAACGCAGATAGATCTTCATTCTTTAAGTCATATATCACATTTTTTAAAACCCTGAGAACTCTCCTCACACAAATGTGACTTCAGTCAACAGATTAGTCCCCTCCTCCCATTGATACTCTCCTCTCATTTTCATTTTTTTCTAAATCTTTCTCTCACTCGGTTTTCCTTTCCATTTTCACGCATCAAAAGAGCTTGATGGTTTGACAGGACGGGCCCTAGAAACTTGCTGTCTCCCTCCAGACCTTCCAGTCTCTGCTCCCTCATTGAACTGTTATCTGCCCCATTTCTGGGCTTTTCCATGGCAACTAGCAGCCAGCGAACGTGTGAGCAAAAAGAGTGAGGTCTCCAGTGGAAGCAACATCTTGTCTCAGACAGCTGTCTGCTAAAAAGACAAAGGAAAGAGAAAAACTAAGGGAAAGGGAAAGTTTGGGAAAGTTCTCCCCCTCCTTTAGTATGAAAAGCAAACTGTGTGGACGCGTTTCACTGAACAGTGATCTCCAGTTACATCCAGTTAAACCCCTACGACCATTCACAGTCCTCGACCCATGAGTCTCAGCCATGCCTTTAAAAAACACTTGTATTACTAAGTGTTGCACTGTTTGATGACAATACTCTGCTGACGAACATATAACAATTGTGCTCTCCACTTGATCGGTTCCTAAGCAACCTGTTCACTTGACGCAAGCTGCAACTACTGACTGACAGGCCTCAAAGTTTTATCCATGGGACCCCCTCAGTGGAAATAACCCATATTTCACTCTATTTTAAGCTTAATGTCAGATGTAAGGTCTTACCAAAACATATGGGTCTCTCCACTCAACATGTATCAGATACAGACTCACTCCCTGGAAAGCCAACATGTACACTCGATTTCTTAGACGAGAGCCTCTCTTCACAATCTTTAGCCCCTCCTCTTCAGGTTCTTCACTTGGATGTGGAGCGACAAGGCGACTTTAAAGTTGGGTTACGCCTGTGTCTTCCGTAGGATTACACCAGAATCCCAATGGTTTTAAACAGTCACACTCTGCCACTCAAAGCCAGACATATTCGTTTGGAGCGTTTATTAAAGGAGCTTGGGAGTCTGTGGTGACAAGTGAAGCGTTTTGTAGAAACAGAATGAGGGATAGAGAAGAACAGAGCTCAGCAACAAGGGTTATTTCTTTTTAAAAGTTTCAGTCTAAAGACTTTCATAGCCTTGTCACTCTGTTTAGAAATACAGTGACAAACTTAGCCCAGGGACACAGTGGCCCTGAGGATTGGTAACAAACAGTCAGAGACAATCTGTGAGTAGCGATAACCTCCACTATATAGTAATGTTTTTTATCAAGTACTACTTGGAAGGGTCCTCCCCATCTTTAGTGCTCAGAAAGGTTGGGGTAAGTGGCTGTTTTCTTCCTCAATCATCAGAAGGGAAGAGAGGTTGTGTTTGAATACACAAAAGAAGCATCACATGATCAGGAGGGAAGTTAAGGGAAAGACAAAAAGAGCCACTGTCTCATTTATGCATGGTCATATCTGCTTCCTTGAATATAAATGTATTGTTGAAGAAGAATTTGTAGCACTACTTTATATTATGTAATGTAAAACTGGCTATGTAGTGAATTTAAGCCCAATATACAATACGTTATCTCTTAGCTTTGTTTTTGGACTTGTACAGACTGGCTCTTTTGCTATTTTAAAGGGATAGAAGTATGTTCCTTATGAAAATAAGTTGTTACAGTAATTTTATTTTTAATACAAATTTTATACAAGAGCTAATAGTGCCCGATAACATTAATTGTGTGTCGACTCAGCACTGGAAACTGTTCATTAGAGGTATTGCCCGTGCTGGCCTCCCAAAATGGCAACATGCATATTTTCTTTTCTCACTGACTCCGTTATTAACAAAAAGCTAAGAATAAAATCTCAAGTGAATAACAGCACTTACCACTTTGCAAGGATAAGACAAAAGAGAAAGGGAATTCACGGCAACATCTTTTTCCTCTGTCCATGTTTTCCTCTGTGCGATCTACGTTGTGTAGCTTGTGAAAATAGAGAAACACTCTTGCGAACTACCTCCTCTGTCAGCTTTACTGTGTTTATCTATTCTTTCTGTCACTCTCATCGGTAACGTGGTTGTTGAGAGTATGGATCCATTGTATGACAATCCATCATTTATGACAAGTACACACAGTAATCTATTTTAAACAGCAGGATACGATACTGATGATGTATGGCAGAAGGGACTGTACAATATACACCCTTATGGGCGTGCATATTGATAATCAATTTTCTTCATTTTAACCACTACAGGGAAAAAAATTAGCTTTCCAGAGCCACTCAGTGTTGTAATCTTTGAATTTAGTGAATGATATGCATTGTGATTTTCAATATGGCCGCCACTCATCATTTAGAATCCCGGAAACAGACAAGAGCCATATTGAAACATGGTGGTGGAATTGTGTCATTCATGTTATTAGTTAGAGCACGATGGATTGCACATTGCACTGAAACAAGTAATGAGGCAAATATGCCCAAAGTATTATTGTATATTGATCTGTCAAAGACAGACATTTAAGTTACACAGACAGAGCTGCGAAAGAGACAAATGAAATCTCACTGGTTCATTTTAAACCTAATGGGTGGACTTACAAAGTCATAGTTTGTAACACTGACAAGTAATGCATGTATTCATTTGTGACACAAAATAGGAAGATAGAACAAGTGGCAGGAATTACCCTCTATTAGTTTTTGCTTTGCTGCTGCAGTGGAACACAAGTAAACATATTGGCTTCTTTGTAGCCTTTCCTCGATTTCTTCCTTGATTTTTGCTCTAAGTGTTAAAAGAAGTGACAAATATTACAATAGCAATGCAATTCTCAATCAGTTTACATATATAATTTCCTTTGGGAAACAACTGGGGTAAAACATCTGACTAATTAAAAAAACAGACACCATCAGTGTACATTTGGTCCCCTACCCTGTAGCTGCCATTCCTACTACCTTGTTTTGCCTCTTTTCTAGCCTGTCCCTCCCAGGATCCCATCATCACACTTTCATCCCTGTGCTCTCGGTGGCAGTAAGCCCATGAATTCCAGACCATTCTTTGGAGATATCTGTGGGCTTTCTTCTTGCTCCCAGCCCCCGTTGCTACAATTTCAATCTGCCTGCCGGTTTGAAGGGGCTGCCAGGTGCTTCTGGCTCAACCATATGTCCTCTGACACTATGTCTTGGGGATGGGGGAGCAGGAGAGGAGGGAGGGTTAAAGATGAGGCTATCTGGAGCTACCTCTGAGAAAAAACTCTCCCTAAAACTCAGTTGGCTGACATGTGGCAAAAGCACAACCCACCAAAACTAAACCCATTCTTAATTCCTCTTTGCGCTAGCCCTGGGAGCGGTTCAGATATAGGGATGGCAGCGAGTTCTTCAGTGGGTCCCCATGGGGTCGGAAAAACAGATTCTGTTTCAGCAAGCCAGTTGGCTTGGTGTGGCGCAGTGACCGCATCGCCATCTTCGGTTGAGTGTCTGTCAGTCAGTCACAGTCTGCTGGTCTGCAGCTCAAGTGGTCAGGCAGGAGTTCATTCTTCTCTGGTGTCTTTGTCTGAATGTTTCTCTGACGGCCAGACTTTCTTTCAACTCTGAAACCTCAGTCTCTTCCTATTTCTCTGTTTCCGATCCAGGGCTGTGATTCTGTGCTGAACTGGTCACACAATCGTTCCAGCTGCCTCAGGTAACACCTGCGAGCCCAGTGATAGTTCTGCTTGCACAAAGGCATAGTTAAATGTGCATACACACACTCATGTGCAGCAGAGCAGTAGCATAAACAGCTAAGTGTCCCATCTGATTTGTATCCTAAAACTCTTCAGTGCAAGAACTGGTACAACAACCACAACAAGAGTTTTTATGTTGAGACTGACATGCAAAACTCTGTGTGTATATCTACTGAGGGCTTTGTCATTTTACTTTACCAGATGTACATTTTCCCCGAGGTCCATGCTGCCCAGTGTCCTTAAGTTACCAAGGCTGCGGGACGTATTGTGACAGGCTTTAAATGTGAGGAAGAAGAGCTCTCATCACCCATCACCTCTTTGAGTTGAAAGGCCCTGAAAGCAGCCAGCCACCCTGCTGGACACAGCTCAGCTGTTATAAGAAGTGTTTGACAGGAGTGACAGGTACTTGACCTTCTCTCTTGCTTTTTCTCTCTCTCGCTTTCTCTCTTCTTGTCTTTCTCTTTTCTCACACTCTCTTTCTTGGTGTCGCTGCTTTACCACATGCTGACCACTCTTGCCCCCCAGCCTCTTGGGTGTTGTCAGAGAGCTAACAGTCCCAGTCCACTGTGCTACGCCTCTTGTTTGTTTAGTCCACAATGTTGAATAAGTAGAACTAAGGAAGCCTTGTGGTGGTGTGCAGTCTTCCATGCTGTACAAAATTATTGCAGAGGATAAGGTCCAAAGTCTGAGGAGACTTTGTGGGTGAATTGATGTCAAAGGTCAGGAAAATAAGAGGAAAAGGAGAAGTGGGTATATGCTCACTGGATCAGTGAAAGCAAGGTCTGGCTGCTTAAGCTGCATAAACATGGACTCATTACTGATTTGAAGTTACCTGAAAATAGTAACATTACAGCACCATCCACTGACTAAATCAAGGAGATATTACAATGGCAAACACAGTAGTTTACCGACTGTAGTCTGAGCCTAAATCTGCACGTCTAGGTAGGGAAGGCAGTTGAATTTTTAACAGCCTTGATGCGCATTTCCACTTCTCCTGCAGACAGTTTCCCATGTATTCATCTCTCCTAACAATGGCAAAATGTCAGCATACTTCCAGGCTGCTCTAAATTAAACATTCATCCCCTCTGAGTATACAGCTATAGAGCTGTTACTGCCATCCCCTCCCACACTATTTTTCTATTTTCACATTTAAGTATTTGTCCAAATGAGGAACAAGACACTTTATCTCATTTTGGACCAGATGGTCAGGGTGTAGCATTTGGAATATTTTTCAGTTTACTAATATACCAAACACAAATTGTCTGGCTTACTTTCATGGTTATATCCCAAAAGTCCCAGGCCTTGATATGTGCAATGGCCAAGAAAGTTGAAGACAAGACTTAAGATGGGGAATGGGATATTTTATTAATGGGAACTATTAATATTCCATCGCAGTGGGACGATGGTGTGTTTCTTTTTGCAGAAGCATAATGAATAACTGAGCGCCTCCATGGTACCCGATTCATCGACATGAATATTCAGGCACTGGTGGTGTATCATGGGAGTGTTGAGAGCCTCTTCTCTACCCAGTAGTGGATCACACCCGAGCATTTTGTCTCACCTCTCTATTCCTCTTTATTTCCTTACTTGCACACTCAGGCAGTGTGACTAAGGCCAGTAGCATCTTGGGACTGGTGCCTATAGATCTGATGCTTGGTTCTCAATAACAGCCCTCCACAGAGGCTGAATTGATTGATTACACTACTGTGGCTTTGTGTGGGTTTTTAATTGATTGATTAATTGTGGGCCTGAGCTGAGATGTGATTGATTATGAATAGTCAGCAGCAGCTCTGAGTTGGATGGTCAAAGCCCGTAGGGTGAGAGGTGAATTCTTGTGTCTCCTGTAATATTTTTGTTCTTTTATCGAAGAATCCCACTTTCATCTGTAATGCTTGGTAGAGCACTTTGTCCTTGCCCTGGTCACCTCTCTGGAGCTCGTTTTCTCCCTAGGTTCAGTGAATATGTCTCTATGTTCACATGTGGTGTTGCCTGGAGCTCTGTATGTCTTGTTCTTGCCAGGAAAGTGTTCAATAATGTCAGGTCGCTGGCATTCAGCAGATACAACAAAGAGTTCCTCACAAACCACAAAGACTTATCTCTCATAGAGCCCACGCAAGGAAATAGAAATGGTTCAAACATAAAGAGAAAAAGAACAAAGAGAAGGGAAGAATAGAGGATGTGACAGTGAGGAGTGAAAAAAGAAAGAGTGACCCACTCCAGAAATCCCATTCAGATATGACAATGAAAAAGATGTAAAGAAAAAAAAGAAAATACAAAAAAAATCTAAAGAAAGAATTGATTTGATAGCATGGACTGGAAAAGGCAGACAGTTAAATACAGTGACAAACAAACATTTCAACAAATGATGTGTCATTGTCAAATGGCACACAGTCCCTCCAGGCCAGTAAATAACAAAAATCTATTCTTATTTCAACTTGTAATGCAAGCTGGCTGAGATTAGTGGTGGTTAGCGTGCTACAACCAAGACATAAAGCTTTGATGTATCACAGTCACTTCTTCAAGTTTCGATAAAACCTGATCAGTGTTGTCTTAGAATGTGTGACAGATAAACAGATGAATGAATTAACAATAAACCAAAGAAAGGACAAATGAGCCAACAATAACCAAGCAGAAAACAAACAACTGATGGAACCAAAAAAGAAAATTATGAATGGATAACAGACTCTAGCACAGGGATGGGGAATGTGCGTGGGTATCAGTCACAATCTGTTTGTCTGTGGTCTACCCAAGCAGAATCTCCATTTAAAATAAAGGTTTTCTCCCTGCCTTTGGTCACATTATTATGTTCAGTTAGATGCATTTGCTTAACTTATTCAATCATAACATGTAATATAATAAGTAATGTAACATAAAGTGCCAAAAGCATGCATTTAAAACTGACAATGGTGCAAACACTCTTAACTGGAGCGGTTGGAGGGGGGAGGGTCTGTTTTTTTAGGGGCTGAGTAAAGTTAAGAATTGTCCATGATGTGCATTAGACTGAAGTTTTCTTCCAGAGGTCCAAAAGGTTCATAGCCGCCCCACTCACATGCCCTGATGCTGTCTGCTCTCTCCTTCCTGGACAGTCCAGAGAGAGATATGAGTGGGCCGCGTATCATAGCCATCTGTCAGCCACACACTCCCAGATGTGGTTGGTGGTATTAAATGTGGCATCATAATATATCAAATTCCCATGCTCTGCAGCCGGTAAGAGACAAGTCAAAAAGAGTCAAAGATCACACAAGACAGTACACCTGTTCATTAAAATTCACCCTTTGAGTCTTTACTTTCTTAACAGAACAGTAATAAACAGGCACTCATTTTGTGACACGACTTATACTTCCTGAATATGGATTCCTGCTGGCTAGGCAGATGTCATGAATGGATGCTACAGAACAGCATGGCATCATGCACCTTGAAGAGTAAATCTGGCGATAGAGGGCATACTGGTAAATTTTCCTCTGTATGAAGGAAAGTTAAAAACCCTGAAAATGTGGCTTTAAGTCCTCTGAATACACTAAGCTCAACACAGTATGTCTGCCACGGACAGTGTAGGCGTCTCCAAGCACACTTGCTCTTTTGGTTCATATGCTGCAGCAAGTACAAGTGGACACAAACACTGATCACTTTATTAGGAGTAGCCATTTATTCATACAGCTATCTAATCAAATAATCACATAACATGACAACAGCATCCATCTGCTTCCACTATATCACAAAGCAAAAGTAATCTCAAGCTGGTTTCATGAAATTGACAATGAGTGTGGTGGACTTCAGCAGTCTCCTCAGTGAGCTAATCTGAATTGAAGGCATTAAGAGCCGATCTGGGTGATCCGATCATGTAAAAGACAGGTGTGAACACACCCAGGACGCACTGAGATCGCATTTGAGAGATCCGATCACTGAACTCACTTGGAGGTAGTCTGGGTTGCATGTGTCCACATTCCTTTGGTAGTGTGAACACCCAGATTGGCTGTTAATGCGAGGTCTGAATAGGCCTTACTACAATTTCAAGCACCGGGTCTGTTTGAAAAGCGAAGGCAGGCCATTAGGTGTTAGGTGAATATGAAGCTAAAGGTGTGTTAAAAAAAAATAATCTAAACAGAATCTCAGCCAGTCACATCCCTTGTCTCATCACTTTGAAACAGCTGTGCCAATTGCAGCAATGCTTTACAACAAAAACTTTAGAAATTAGATGAAACAAGGCAGATGGTGTACACTTCTATTTAACTTGTACTATAATGAAAGGGATAAGTCATAAAAATGTTTGATCAAGCCACAGAGTATTGGTGGTCTCTGTACATAAAAAGTATGTTATGTTCTTATTAGTATAGTGACCTCACAAGATCAACCCACATTATGTACAGTGTTTATTTAAACGTTGGTAAAACCTAAAAGGTGCAAAGATGCCCATGACATCATCTTTTTTTTCTATATCCACTTCAATACAGTTACAAATGCACCAAAAAAAGAAAAAAAACAAAACAAAAAAACTAACAAAAAATCCCTTAAATGTGAAATAACAGAAATGAAGTATGCCTTTACTCATAATAACCTAACTGAGAAAATAAAGACACCAGACTCTCACAGCTCTTTGTTTTACACATATCTAGGTGATAGAGGTTATGAACGGATCTCATAGTTGATGACAGCCCTGGCCCAGTTTTTGACCTTCTTGCATACTGTTTGCACTGTCACCTAGTGCACTGTAGGTTCTATGGACAGCTGGATTCCACAAATATGAAACGTTCTGTCATGTGTTACAATTCAAATCAACACCATTAGTTAGGTATGAGCTCTGATGGATGGATGTTGCTTAAATTAATTCAGTGTATAATGTTGACAGTCATCTTTTCCCCTGTATCCACTAATAAAAACTATGTTTTGAATTTTCTGCAACATTTTCTGCATTGGTCTAACTGTTTCTTGATTTCATCAAGTTGTGCCATTAATATTGCAGAATGGGTGGCAGCAGCAGTTTTTTTGCACCAGGAGTTTCTCCCATTTGTCATTACTTTAGTGCCTACACAAAGATCATACATTTTTGGATTTTGTTGCTATTCTTCACTAAGTGGTTCTCTGCATTTTTCACTTTTGAAAAAGTTTGCAAAAACATTATAACTATGTTGCTATTCGTTGGATACACTTTTTACAAATTTAGATGTAGAACATGTTTAATGAATGATTTTATTTTATTTTTTTTTTATCGGAAGGGATGGACCTATTGAAGTTAAAGTACAAAAGTATAAAAATATGTCTTTTCTAAGTAAAATTCCTGTATTTAAACTCCAAGTTGCTGTAGTTTAATAATTTTCAAGAGAATTGGGCCTCTCATAACTGGTACCACAGAAGCCTGACTGGCCCACAGCTATCTCAGAATTTAACGTGCAGAGTACAATACACAAATAAGAGTGCTTTCCAAGCTGGTCACAGGTACCTTTGTCTAGAACTTTTTCTTAACAACTTAAGTCAGGTGTGATTGAGGCCTGTGCATTTTAAGGTGTTGCTTTGTAGTGTAGAGCAGAAAGTGTATCAGGCTTTGGATTCGGACAGCCTGTATGTTCCCTATGGGGCCCAGCAGCAGAAGCAGTAAAGGAATGAATGTTTCTAACCCTTCCTGCTTCCATTAGAGACAGAAACTAGAGGATTACTGCCAGGGGCAAGGCTAATGACTGTCATGGCCACAAAAAGCCGATTTACCGAAACCGTGGCAGGGAGGCGTGAAGCCAAAATCTCCCACTAAGTCCCAGTGTGAGGGGCCTTAATAAAGGAAACACTCTGCTGTATCGTCTGCCTTCTTCAGCGAAAACTTGTAAAAATCACAGAGAACAGTATGTAATATATGCATCCCTCAAGTTTCAACAAGCATTTTCCCCAAGAATGAGAAAAACAGCTTAGAAACAAATCCTGTTGGCAATATTTTTAAATATAGACACTGAAAAGGTGATTTGTTCCTTAACAGATCCACAAACAGAACGCAAAATATAAAAATAATGACTAAATAATTCCACTATCATTACTAACGTATATAAACCACTAAGAACCACTAAAAACCGTAGTGTAATAATTAAGCTTAAAGGTTACAGACAGCACATCACCTTCCATGTTATAGTAACAATACAATTATATGATGCGTGTGATAGATGTTTTTAACAGTGTTTCAGACTCCACACAGGTACTTAATACTCAAGTTTCCAATGCGTGAGTTTGGTTTTCAGATTAAAGCGTTTTTCTTAACTAGGACCTAGTCACTGAAAGTAGAGGACATGTGATGATAACTGGGGGGAAAAGGTTGAAAAGGAATTTTGTGGCATGTAAAGGAGCAATACCCAGTGAGGACATGCAAAACTGAAAGCAACGAGAGCTGTCCTGACTGCCAAGATGGCTTTATATTTTACACACCACTGTTGAGAGACACTTCGGCTTGGTGACATATAAGAATATCTGATCTGAGGAATTTCTTATCATTTACTGCTGCTTCTTTTATTCCATCCATTTTCTCTTACGCCTTCCACATGCTCACATACAGTACACACACACACAAACACACACACCCACACACACGCACACACACACACACACACACACGCCTCGACATTGATTTGGCTAGTTCAGAGTGGAGGGGGGCACTGTTGAAGGAGTTTGTACAATTGATCTCTAGAGGGTTCGAGATGCAGGACTGCCCCCTTCCCTCTGAGTCTCACTCTCTCTCAACCCCTCACGCTCACTCTCTTCTTCTGCCCCTGTGTTTCTTGTGGCTTTATATGCCTCTTCTTGATAACAGTGAGAACAAGGGTAAAAATAAAAAGGGAGAACGTAGCTGTAGTGACTGTGTGTATGAGATCTCAATTGTGGACATTGTGCAGAAAAGGGGAAAAAACTCTTATCCCTAGTCGAAGTATTGTGTTTGGCTGGGCAGTAATACTTTAGGCAATGTGTGTCAGCTTGCAGATTTGTGATCTCTTCAGTGCTCCTCTTTTAGGGAATCCAAGGTGCTGTAGTTTACCCTGTGTATCCATGCGATCTAGTTCTACCAGGAATGTTCCTCTCATTCACATTTCAAAATGTGTTTCAATATCCTGAATTGTGCTACTATGTTACAAGCATTAATTTTATATCAACAAGGATCACATGACTATTTGAAGTTGAAAGGGGCTGCTGAAGAAGCAACTGCTTTAATGTCGCATAGTTTTTATTCTCTGCTCTTAATGTGATTTTCCAATGTAATTTTCAACCAAAGCAGGCTGTGTTGGAAAATTTGTAGCCATTTTATAGGTGTCGTAGGTGTAGGTTATAGGTGTTTACAGTTTATTTCTGTATCGGAGACAAATCTGCAAGATAACTGCAGGTAGATGTTTTGTGCATGACATTTTCTTGATTCACAAGAAACTCCAGTTTCAGCTACAACTGAAACATTTGTTACATTTATTTATGTATGTAAAAACATCAGAAATATATATATTTAGTTACATGTATTGCATGCATAGGAGCCAAACTGCATCACTAAAACTTTCTGCTGGTGTGACTAAGTAAGTACGCTATTAGTACACTAATAGGCATGTCCAAAAGTCTGTCAAGTCTTCCTTATCGAGGAAGCAAATGAATGGGGTCCCACCTTGTAATCCAGTACTTACAGTAGCTCTTCAGAATACATCAAAATTTTAGCCTGAAGCATAGATTAGGAGCAGGCTACAGAAGTCTGGTAACACCACTTCCATTTTTTTCATTTTCAAACCTGTAAAGTTTTAATGCAACCGGTGCTGAGTTACATGGAATTATCTTTGAGGCATTTTATCAGATTTTGCACTTGTCCCTCTGGAACCATGAAAGGCTTTTATGCCTGTTTTATTTCAAAGGCAGTAGTGCTGCACAAGATCTGTAAAAATATACCTGTAAAATAAGAGGAGTTTGACTTATTTGATATCCACATGTTAACACAAAGATATTTTTCGTGAAATGTTTATAACATGCTATAGCCATGTAAATAGCTGCCAGATGACCATTAATATTAAATATCAGGATGCTTTAAAAGCAAGTCAATGCTGTTGGCACTTACAAATTATGACTTTACATGGAGCCATAATGGCATAAGACAAATGTCTCCCTGCACTCTATTCATGATTAAATTCATAGTGGAATCAAGGATAGGAACTATTGTCCAAGATACCTCAAGAGGGGAATAACTGAGAGGTTTTTTCTATCTTAGAAAAGCTGGTTGCGTGTCATAATTTCATTTACATATAAACAGTCAAATAGCCAGATTTTATTGTTGTCGTTGTTATTTTAAAAACTGTATATCACAAGCTGGAATGCCTTTGCGGCCATCTGATGTCTGACTGCATTTTCTCCGAAATCCTTGTATATTTGTGAGAGGAAAGTCTGGCGAAGGATTAGGGGAGAACAGCAAACTGCCAAAATCTGCACAGCCTGTCAGAGTTTGGAAAAGAAAGAGACAGGAGAGAAAAAAAAATGTCAAGAAGGAGACTGCAAATGAGGCTTGTTTCAATAAGGGGATCGATAGGGATGCAGGAAAAGATGTTGTGTGCATCGATGATAAGGGGAGGGTAAGCTATAGAGGCAGGATATATGTGCATGTTGGGGTGGATATTGAACAATGGAGATGGTGAGAAAAATGAAGTAAGGGAATATGGCCTACGGGGTCCTGAAGAGATACCGTAGTACTATATTTCCATGTTGGTGTGACTTCTTAACTATTTTTATAATTAAAGTGATGTGACTGCAGAATAGTATGCACAGACTCAACAAGTGAGGGGTAAATGCATTAAAAGCGCTTTATTTGAGCATTATTTGATCCCATTTTCTTTTAATGTGAAGCCTTGATGATCATTACTGTATTTAGTGGGGAATCTCTACAGGCTTGATGATTATTTTTAGGCTGTTGCCCTTTGTGTTATTCAGTTCCCTGGTTTAGGCCTTCTGTAGGAAGATGTGATTATTTGGGACAGGCCTTCAGCAGTTGTCCATGTCACAGGGCCTTGTGGGGCATGCACTTTTCACCGCAAGACCCATCATGGCAGTCCAGCCCCACCAAACACAGACAGTCTATTTATGATAACCTTCGTTTTAAAAATGTATTATTTATTCCCACCTTCTCCTCCACAGTTGTCTGAGCTGCTACAGAGTGCAGCCTATTTCACATGTGCATAACAAATAAAAAAAAAGAAAGCCAGGTATTCCCCTCGCCTTGATGTCAGCTGTGTCACTCAGCTCATTGTCTCAGTATTGGTAGCTCGTACGTCGAGTAGCTACTGACCCTATGCTTATGGATGAGACACGGCACCATTTTCCCCCATGATGGCATTAGTCAATGATAGCCTGAAGCTGAACCTAACAATGGCTCTGTGTAGATTGTGTGAATTGTCTGCAGGCTTGAACACCAGAGAATTTCTGTCACCTGTTGTGGTACCCTTTGTATTGTGATAGTTATGGGCGAGCTCACATTGTAGAGGACTAACTGTGGATATAAGGACAGTGCAGCTGTGGAACAATGAGATACGGAGTTTTTTGAAGAACCAACGCAGATATTCAGACATTTCTTGATAGCTGTCACTCTGTGTTTATCAACTGCTTGTTTACCATTGTGTTCACACTGACAATAAGACAGATTAGTTTCCATTTTTTATTTATTTATTTATTTATTTATTTATTTTTTAGAATGCTTATGGCAGTAGGAAGAGATCTCTTCAATGTTTCTCACTGCTTGCCATCCTGTGTTAAAAATAGTCACACAAAGGGTGACACTGAGCCATCGTGGCATGTCATTTTTGGGATCAGCTCTGTGTTAAGAAGCAACTGGAACCATCGTGTCTAGCTAGCACTGGAGAGGAGAGAAATGTTTGTCTTCATTGTCAACACAGCTCATGCTTTTGTCATCTAATACTTTTCTGAAATTAAAGAATACAAAACAAAAAACATGACGCAATCACATATTACTTATTTAATGTACATTGGCTGTGAGCCTGCTTTTCTTGCCTGGCTGTCATACCTAATTACAATATGCTGGTGTCAGAATGATCTCTGTCAAAGGTCAGTGCAATTTTTAGGTTCAGATATTTTTGACAATTAGAAGCACATTTGTCAGGAACATTTAGTTTCTCATTTTTGCCATTTTGCCTTTGGCTTTTAGTCAAGAGACTGCTGCCACCCTCTGAGGACACCCTCCTGCATGTTGTAAAATAATGTCTTTCTGATAGTAACATGTGAGTACCTTGAAATTGTTTCATCTCTTCTGCAGTACTGATAGTTGCTGTAAGGAATTTCCCATTGAATATAAGTAAAGCCTTTCTTCCAAAATATAACTCTGCTTCAAGAGGTAACAACACCATCCTTTAAGATAATGTTTACTGAGAGAAAATAGAGATAGCACAAGGCTTTAACAAGTCTGTAACCCAAAGGTCCTCTCCTCTCCATCTACTGTCTGCAGTGGGGCTCTTCAGCATGTTGTTCACACAGAGGCACATCCATCTTCTTTTTATCCCAAATTACTTGCCGTCTTTGATTCTCACTCCCCATCTAAATGAAGTGGGTGTGAGAGGGCGGAAAAGCAGTGGGCTGATGGATCTTATTAAAGGTGTTGCATTGATAATTAGAGGAGAGACAACAGGATATGGGATGAGAGAGGACGTGAGAGAGAGCAGGGGAGAGGTGGATAACAATAGAGATGTCTCTGTTCACAGTGGCAAGGTGCCCTTGAGAGGACAGAGACAGAAAAGGCAAAGGAAGACAGAGGAATGGTAGAGGTGGCGGAGAATGTTGAGCTGTCTCAAATGCAGCGCTGTTGTCACATTGGTTTATCTCCATCAGTGCGTCTGACTAACCAGAGAGGCAATTCCACATGTGTGAGCTGAGTGAAACTCCATGTTTACGAAGGGATAAACGTTTGTAGCACTCTCTCTCCCTTCATTCCTTTTCATGGCGGTCCTCTGGCCCTCCATTTAGGAAGTGAGAAAGTACACATCTTTATAAATCATGGAACTCCCATATCTTCCACTTGGCATATTTGGTTAAAGTAACTGCACAATTCGTTTGCGTTTCTCCTCTCTTTGCTTAGGGAAGGATATTCCTTTTGTTGTATGATGATGCATGTTTCTCAATTTGTTATTGAATAGTGTACATACAGTGCATCCATTCTCTCCTTTACATTGTACTTGTATCAGTACCACAGTAGGTTATGCCTAAGTATGTACAACAAACAGAACCCCACTTTGACTGGGCACCGGTTGCTTGAAGGGAACAGACTGTCAGTCATGCTGTCCCGTCCCTCAGTAGGTTCATCCCCACCTACTTGGATGTTTGGCCTGGAGGAGAAGTGATAGCGACGATTTCTTTGAGGAAAGAGTGCACACGGGGACTGATTAAAGACTCTTTAAACCTGTAAAATGCAGAGAACATGTGTAAAATACAATAAAAATATGAAAAGTCCATCTAATGACATAAAATTCATGGACCTAATGAATTTGTCTATTCACCTTGATGCTTTGTTGCCACGTGTTTTGCTCTGTGTGAACTTTACGACCACCACTCTTATCTTATTATGCCGGGAACAAGCTCTCACAAGGCTGACTTTCCTGATCTTGGATGGGTTGTTGAGGCAATGCGGGATCAGGAAGGAAGGAGAGGCCTTTGGTGCTTGCACAGAAGGTATTATACACACCCTGGTACACTGCATGCTAGAGGAAACACACTGAGCCCATGAGCTTGGCTTTATTAGATCCCAGCATAAAGCGACGTCGGTTACAGCTGGCATGCAGACTTTATGTAATCACACAGCCTGAGACACTCTAACAGATGCAAATGCACACATACACACGCAATGTATATATCTATATATATATGTATATATATATACATATAGATATAGACACACACACACACACACAATATATAATATATATAACAAAAAGTATAACTCAGGCTAAAACGGAATTACTCATGCATGCTTGTATTGGTTAAAACTGACAGTGTCACTAGATGATGGAGAAGGAAATTGAAGGAATACCCAAAGTGATTACAGTTAATCCTGAGAGATGCATGAATGTAATGTTGAGCCCTAACTGTGAAAGTCATGGTGGTAAAAAGGTTAGAGGATCATTAGTCGCTGGGATTCATTCTCTGGAAACCGTGCATGCCTGGTCAAGCTTTTGTGCATGTCCAGGCTGGTCGTTTAGATACTTAGGCCCTGACAGCGTTTCGACCTCTCAGATATTTTCTTGAATCTAGACAGATTTTTCATTTTCTTTCATTTTTGGTTTGGGAGAGTCATAGTGACTGCCTCTTTTATTGGAGAGTTAAAAGTAAATGAGGACAGAGCAGGCATGCAAGCATTCAGTGACAAAGCTTCATGGCTGAACACAAATCAGAGGCGTTTGGAAAATAGTCTAAGGCCACCAGGGCTACCCACAAAATAATATAGTTATAATAAAAACACTGTGATATAGAATTGGACACACAGATGTCTGGTCTGTTCATTTATCATAACATAAAGTTTATTAAGTACCGTCACAGAGAGCATGAGGGTCTGCAGGGGGAATGTTTTAGTCATGAGGTGAAGACAACAACATCGCAACAGAAGTGAGAGAAATGTATAGAAGCGGAAAAAAATGTATAAGGCATAAGACTTTCTCTCCCATCGTGTGCCTTCGGTATGTGTGACATCTCACAGGCACCAATACACCAGTGTTTTCTCGCAGTAAATTACACATGAAAATGTGGGGTCATTTTATATTTGCAGACTACACATAAATGTCATTACGTATTTAGCTGTGTCTGACTGCTGCTATCTATGTTCCTACCTCTGTTGTGCTGCTTTCCTTTCTCTCTCAGTTCCTCTCTGTGTTTTTATTGTTTCCTCTGGAGGAGATTAGAATAGCGGTAGTCATCAGGGAGTTGTTACCTGGATTTAACTTCCATAATTACTGAGAATGGTATTTAAAACGGTAATCCACTGGTTAATGATGATTCTCTTGAGATGGTAGCATGGTTTTCGAATCACCAGGAGGTTATATAATGTAACTACTGACTAAATTTTAAATCGCATTACTTTTATGGCTTTATTTTATGACATCTGTACGCTTTGAAATAAAACATTTGAAATAAGAAATGTTTTCTAAAATTGGGCAAACAGTAAATTATGTGCTGTCCTGACTGTATGCTAGATGGTATAATTTAATGCTCTTTTTACAGTTTTTAACAGAAATCTCTATATCGAGAATACATTTCACAGTTACCTTCAAACGAAGAGAGTTTTAATGCCATACTTGAAAAAACTAAGGATGGCAGTATTCTGGACTAAAGATCACATTATGCTTCCATGTCAGGAGGCATTATGGTTTGGGTCGTCCGTCCATCTGTGCATATGTATGTTGGTCTGTACATCCTTTACTCATGAATGCGGTATCTCAGGAATGTCTCTAAGTATTTTCTTAAAATTTTCTTCAAAGGACCCTTTGCCAGATGTCATAAATCCAGCATCTTACTGAGCGACCACAGCAACAGCAACACTAAATCAAAGAGTCTTACAGATGTCAGACTGAAAGCCAACAAAATGTGCTGAAAACCTAGTGTAAGGTAGTATCATGTGTTATTTTTGCAATGCATGGATTTTGTGTGTAATATACTGTTTACTAATAAACTGGGTATATGCTAATAGCTTGTAGTTGTCACACATTATGCGATTGCCATTCTGTCACTAGTAATATGGCAGCGATGAGATGGATGAGGAGTTAGACTGATGGCTTGAGGCAGGAAAGATTTCCTATAGCGTACTTTGAGACAAAGAAGTTGTCTGAGCCTTCTGGAGAAGGTGCTATGTTGTCTGTCCATTGTATGGTGGAGATGGTGGTCAGGGTTATCCATAATTGATAACTGTTTAGAGTCCTCCTCTCCACCACTGATTCAAATGTTTCCTGTCTAAAGCCAATGATGAGCCAGCCTTCCTGATAAATTCGTTCAGTCTTTTGGCGTCACTGGCTGTAAGGCTGTTCCCCCAGCAGACCACAGCAAAGAAAAGGGTGCTGGCCACAACAGACTGGTCTTCACGACATACTGTATATTTTGTTAGCCTGGAAAGACAAGGATTTAAGCTGCAACTTTGTTGGCAGAGGCATACAGTACCCTGTAGATATGCCAAACAGTGACACTGTGCATCTACAAGGAGATAAATCTAGTAAATTAATTGCTTTCATTCAAAGTTCCCTCACCAGTGAAGAGTTTTTTTTGTATTTGCGCGTGTTTATTAAGCAGCATAAACGGATGTTGTCCTTGCATTTTGTCTTTTCTGGTTAAATATTAGTACTCTAGGGCCGGTCGTTCTCTTTAGATAACGAAGCAGTGTTTTAGATTTTAGTGAGAGCTCGTTTGTTGGATGATAATAACTGTAAAACAGATCATAAGCATCTAGCATTTTCTTCTTCTCATCTTTGATACAAGAAATGTACATACAGTGTGATGCAGCAAGGGTGCTTTAATACATGGTTAAGTTGACTAATGAGCCTAGTGGCATTTGTGTGAAGTTGATAGTCAAGAATGTCTGACACTGGTGGTTGAAAATGTGTAGGCTGATTGAATATGCTTATTGAATGTTATCCAAGCCTCACTTCGATGCCTCCCAGCGTTGCCCATTAACTGAAATGTGTGAGCAAACGTGTCTGACTCCGCTGAGTGTGACTCCGAGTTTTCTTCTCAGAGGAGGAAAACGGCGCCTCTTGAATCAGTGGAGCGTGATGCATCTGTATGGCAGAAAGTTGGGCCTCTGCACTCACACAAATGCTGCGACACCCTGCTCTGCAAATGTCAGTCCCATCCAATTAAATGGTTGAGTGATGCCATTGCCCACAAGGGAATCCACCAATAAAGTTCTCTGTTTGTTATCAGCTTTGTTTCCTGTTTTTTCCCTTTACATGCAACAGTGTTGTTCGTAGATGCCTCTACAGTGCATTCAGAGACCGAGAAGACCCATGAGGTGTTACAGTGCCATGTTTCATGTTGCAGTATCCTCATGCTCTTTCGCTGATTCTCATGGGTCATGTCTGTGCTTGTTATTCATTTTCAAGCAGAGTGGACCTCCTACACATCGGCTATATTTACAACAATGTCAGTCTGTAGTCTGTAGTTGACTTCACTTTGATTATTGGTTGCTCTACTTGCTGTCAAGCACCTATGTTAGCGCCCGACTGCAGTGATGAAATCCATCCATGCTATTCAAGAGCAGCCTACAGTAACTGACAGTCCCTAGTGGCTGATGATAGATTAGTGAACAATGCACATATAGCTCAGTTATTTTCCAATTCTTTTTCCATGCTCTGTTTTGTCTGTGGCATTAGAAAGCAAATATTCTGCTGTCTTTTGTTGCCTTGGAGATTGAGCTAAAATTTGCTTAACATTTGCCACTCTATAGTCTTATGGTACAGAAATATAGTAGGCGTATCACACTTGGTTTACCCTGAAGAACCCTTTTCATTTTGTAATCTTTCACATTATACATTTTAATGTCATATTTTAACACCGTAATAGATGCATGGCTTCACCTGAAAGCCCGGCCAGTTACATGGATGTCTAAGAATATGTGTTGTACATCCTTAATATCACAAGAAAAAAACTGTAGACATTAAACCTAGCGTGTTTCTTCTTGGCTGGCTGTCAGAGCACAGAGGGGTTATTGGCTGAGGAGGAACGTGTGCTCATGCAAATCCATCCTTACCCGCCACAGCCATTTCCACATATTAATTAAGCCAACGTTCAAACCTGCTGCTGGTGCTTGTGCCAATCTGCCACTCTAATAACAAGACGATAAGGTGGAGGAGAAATGTCTTGCTGTCTTTTGTGAGATAAGTTCTTAACTGGTGAATTTCATAAATAACATAAGGTGCTGCTTGAGTCTCGATGCAGATTCTGCAGATGCTAGGCACGGTTATGCCCTTATCTGTTGGATATGTACATGTATCACACTCTTGCTAAACTCATTACCCAAAGCCCTTCACACTTTGGCGTGAAGAAAGACGGCAGGAAAAAAAAAAAAATATATATATATATATATATATATATATATATATCTCTGAGCTCTGTGTTGAACTATTTTTTTCACTAGGCTTAGTTTGCTCACCATTTATTCCCTGTGAAACTACTTAGAAATTGATTCAGATAGTGATTAAAAAAAGACCGGGCTTTATGGGACCATTGGAGGTTTTTAGCTCCCTAAAAGGAATTTGATGTCCATCCCAGCGTCTCAACAGTCCCACTCTCTAAAGGTGGTTTCTGTGAAAGGATGAACACTGCATTACGGAGAAATGTTTTGTGAGAGGGGCTTCTCTATGGGTCAGTGGGTAGTGCAAAGAAATTATTTCAGTTTGACATTTATTTAGAGCTTGTCCATGTATGCTCTGTGGAAAGAAAGTTAAGAGATCACAAATGTCAGTTTTTATGAAACTCATGTTCAAATTGATTTGTTGACAATGCAAGCTTATTATCCCTTAAGACTACAGGTATTATAAGGCTAATTTCTGTGAGAAAGCGTGCAGTAAGCCTGCGGCGGTAGACATTAAGTGGCCTAACACTAGACTTTTCATGCTGTCTTATGAAATGTTTGCTAATTGACAGTGCACAAGCCATGATGGTCTTGGCTTGAAAATGGCGTAACACCTCGGGGCAACTTAACTGTCAGCTAATTCCATGTTTTTGCTAAACGGGAAATCCATCAGTTTTTGCTTTCCTTTTAGCCTCTGCAGCACCATAGAACAGTTCAGTTGCACATGGGACTAACATTAAAGGAAAAAAGCTGCTTAATAATGAACATGAAATGTCTTGAACAGTGTCTAGAGCTAAATCATTGTGTCTCTGAAATTCTCCACAAATTCAAGAGTAATGTAGACTAATGTTGCCTGAGTAAAACATTACACTATTACACTGTAGAAGGTATACATGAAAACATTATGTGCGAGAGTAACTGAGAAATCCGCAGTTCGACATACTGTATGTAAAATATAGGACTTAAAACTACTGTCCAAAATAACACAAAAGGCAAAATGTTTAAGTTAAACATCAGTGCATTAAAATAGCAGCCAGTACCTTTTATTAATAAGAGCTTATTTTTCAAACTACTAAAACTGTAGAAGACAAATCATTTACAAGGTGTTATTACCAAACTGACTTTGTATTCAATTTGTTTTTTATTATTATTATTTATTAAATAATTTAAAATAACAAAAATGTGTTTGACTCACATTTAGGTCTGCATAAAAATAAATCAGTCAAATGTATAATTAGTTTTTGTAAGGTCTAATGCTGTGTGTTTGTCATGCATGACAGTCTAATTTCCAAAGGCTACAGTCTTTGACTGTCAAAATATAAACAAAATAAAAAATAAAAAACACACGGCAGGGACAACATTTTTACCTACTTCTGCAAGTTTCTCCAGGGAGGTTATTGTTGTGCAACTGTGCACATCTGTGTCGGCCTGTCATCCCTATTTCTATTCCTGTTTGGACATTATTTATTGATGGTACAGTATCTGTGAACAGGTGAGCACCTCAGCAACAAGCAACACATATACATTTTTTGTATAGGAGTAGGTTAAGTTTTGAATTTGAACATTTTTAATATATACACTCCCAAAACTATATACAATATTACAGTAGTAAGTTCCCAATATCACAACCAATTAACATATGTATTATATTTTTCTGTGTTTCAGACTCCCCTAACACCACAAGGAAACTACATTAGTTCAGACGTTAAGATTAAAAAGCAATGACTTGTACAACAAGCTGAAGTAGACAAATGCAGCAAGCCCCCGAGGGGTTAAGAAGTGTCCATCAACTGTCTGTCTGTGCCTCAGCCCCGAGCCTTTCCTTTCCTCTATCAGCTTGGCTCCCTTCAAAGTGTCAAGTCAGTAAAAAGTTTCTTTAGACAGTGGAGAGTGTACTAAGTGAGTGCAGCTGTAGCCTGGGGAAGTCTTATTAAATTGCAGTCTTTATTTTTTCAAAATTGAATGGGACAGAAGAGAAAAAAAAGGAAAAGAAAACTGAAGATCAAAACCATGTCTATTGAGTTATGTTTGTCCATTCTTGTCAATCAGTGACAACTGATTTGGAAAAGTCAAATAACGAAGAAGTGACAATACAGAAGTTTATTTTCACATATTCACCTGTTAAATATTGAATCTGCTTAGACTATTCTGCCAGGAATACAGTTCATTCAGCAAGTTTCCCTGAATGACATGGGTTTATGATTAAGTGAATAAATAGCAGAAAAAGTTGGAGAATGTCCAGTGGAATTATTGCACGAGAGGTGATTGATAAGCATGAATTATGTGGCTTAATTTTCAATCATCACTGTCAAAATGGCGACTAGTAACATCCCACTTATTTAACATGCAGTGAGTAGATGCACCCTCTTCTAGTTGTGTTGCCACCATCTCCTCACGGATCTCTCTGAAACACCAAGAAAGCTATTAACTCCCTATTTTCTTCATAATCTCTTAAATAGTTGAACTGCACAGAGTTGTAGAAGACATGTCTTTCTACCCTAGGCCTTGGGTTTATAATCTCACCTCTTGTAGAGTAGTTTGTGTAGGGATGAGGTCAGGAAGGATGGATGACTCAACCAAATATCGGACAATTAGCCTTAGCCTTAGCCTGGCCTAACCAGAATCAGTTTGTATCAGAATGTGAGTCTGGTCACACTCCACTGGAATTTCATGATGGGTCATGTCTCAACCAATACAGAGGAAAAAAATAGCATACACCATTTGATAGACCTGACAGGTCTTTCATGCCTGGCAGCATAATCAGTTCCCATCTGAGAAGTTCCAGGCCAAAGGTGAAGTTGGTCTGGCTTCTCACTGTTTCTCACAAAAAACTGCTAACCAACATTTTTTTATTCATGACCCCCGGCTTAAGTATGTGTTTAGCATTATGACTGTGACAAAAAATTACATTGTTCCGATATCTGTGTATTAGTAGAGTCATCTAATGAAGCTGATTTTATTTTTAGGATTTTCACTATTCCACTGAGAACCTTAATGCACAAAGTTCTACTGCTGTCCATATGTAAGCAAGAACAAGAAGTGACAAGAAATTTATTTCTTATTAGATGTTTTTTGCTATACTTCTTTACTTCTTATGATTTACCTTTTAAGCTTATCTGGTTAACGTTGTATCATCATTAATTGTGTAACAGTCTGAACACTAAATTGACTTAATTTGACAAACCTGAAACATAAAAGCACCTATTAGTTTAGCTCTGTTTTTTTCTTTAACCATTCTTTGTGGCCCCCTATGAAGCTTCAATAGATATAAACAAGGTGTAAGTAAGACAGTCTATCATCCCTGTCTATTTTTAGTAGAGCATGTCTCTGGTCTTCTGTACTCTTACTGTTTTTTTTTTTGGGATATTAAAACCATGAAACAGGATAATAGTTGTTTGAAAACAGCTTGAGCAGAATGACCCAACTGTCATGTAGTTCATCATCTGAACAGTTAAGGGTTGGTGCATACCATTTATTTGTTAACATGCGTAATTATGACGTGAAAATGATTAATTTACAGAGAGAACATTGTGTCAGCTGACTAAACTGGGACTGACAGGATATGTTATGCCATGGGAGCAATTCCTATCTAATCAGAAAAGAAGACTCTGCATTTTTCCAAATCCATCTTGTTCTGCACAGATTTGCTGTCATGTTACACCACATTACATAAATGACTATCGCACTTCAGAGACTGTGCTGGGTTGCTTATCAGGCAATCCGAAGTCTAAAAATGTTTATCAAGGAGGGACATCGCTTCTGACAACAGCACTGTGTGGTTAGGATGAGATCAGACATTTTGATAGAGGAAAATGCAAATAAACCCAAGGCTGCAACAGTGCTGATTGTTTTATTATACTTGCTTGTTGTTTTGCAAAGCTAATTATCATGACGCACTAAGAGTTATTGCTAGTATGTCATGATAATACTTTGTTAGAAAAAGAAATCTCATAGTCACAAGCTGTGAATAATTAATAAAGCAAGTATAAGAAACTTGCACTTCTGACATACTGAGATATTGGCTTGAACTCACGCCAGAATAGCTGAGTAACTGGACTGTAGGAGCTGCTTACTAAAGAATGTGAAGATAGATATCGTGTATATTTTCTGCACTAAATGTGATCATACCCTGCGACCCTTAACAGGAATAAGCGGGTATAGAAGATGAATGAATGAATGAATAAATGTGATCATACTACTAGGAATCATTCCATTTTAGAGATCTGATCTTTGACCACATTTGGAGGTGGTCTGGTTTGCATGTGTTTGCATCTGTCCACATTCCTTTGGCAGTGTGAATGCAATTCTTCCTGAGTCATTTTTAAAGACCGCCTACTCAACAGGGGTGCTCCTGCGTCAGCAGATTTTCCCTCATTCTTTATGAAACCAAAACACAGCTATTATAAATGATCGCCTGTAAAGTAAAAAAAGCACTGTAAGTGATGTCTGTTCATTAGTAATGAGAGCCTTTTAAAATATTATGTCCTTGTAGCTGTTAACTAACTAAATAATAAATAAATCTAATCAAGAATTAACAAATAAAAGTATTTTAATATGAGTACACGAGTGTGATTCTGTCATTAAATAATGTATCGGCATGTAGTTAATTACCGTACTGATGTGGTCATGTTGATGTATGAGAAGCCGTGTGTGGTTAAGTTATGTATTTCCTCCATGACTTCCTCGCCCAAGTCATGATGCACACACACAATACAGCACTGTTGTCAGCTGTGGAGCAGCAGTAGAGATCCATTAGAGACAGCAGTTGTTAAAATATACTACTATGCCCCAGACGATGTCAAAACTGAGATCTGATCTGAAGAGCTGGCTGGAGACGCATTTGGAGACGCATGTTAATGCCAGGTCGGAACACATGTATCTAAAGCTGGTCACTTGCGATCCCATTGTCCAGATCGGATCTTAATGCAAGGTCTGAACAGGCCCTTAGATGGAGACTCTGTTGTTACTCTTCTATGTATCACTGCATTAAGCCCACTATTAAACGTTTTGATTGACTGGTGGATCAGTTCCCAATGGTGTGACTCCAGACCAACGTTCTCCAACAAAAATAATAAATTATTGAAATAAATAAACAAATCATTTTTTTATACATGACCCCAAGTTTCAGGCTGGCTTCCAAGGGATGAGATGGTTACCTGAAGAAAAGGGCGAAAAATAACAGTTGAGAGAGATTTCATAAAATGGGCGTAGCAAAACCCTTTACTCCAAACCCACTCCAAACTACCACTGGGCTGTATTGTAAAGAGTTAACGGCACTTTTTCGATATTTAATAATTATTTTAATGCAAAACAACATGTGAAATTCATATTACTTATTTATTTATTTATTGCCAGAGTATGAGATTATGGGGGAGTTAGCTTGACCTTTAATAAGTAAGCAGGTAGATTTATTTAACCTTTGGATAGCTTTATATTCCCTGACATGAGAATTCTATCAATCTCCGCTTATAAGTCCCTGCTCAGAGTGAAGAGTGTGAAGTGTTTTTCCCAAAATGCTCTTTAAGTTGTGAACGAGAGTGTGTCATCGCATAATTTGCATCTGAACATGCACCGCTAATTCTCACCGAACTCTCACTTCAGTTGTGTTAGACCAGTCTAAATTAGGCTCCATAAAAATGTGCTACTGCTAACGGTTCAGCTCTTGACTGTCATTTGCGTTTGGTGCTCCCTGTCAGCTCAGTGGGCTACTGTCAGTGCAGCACTCAGCGATGCGGAGGAATGCTGAGAGAGGCATCTCTGTTGACCCCGCATACTCTGCTTTCCTATTCACATTTATCCCCCAAAACAGAGGTGACTTCACACATAAATTTTCATCACCATGTCTGTAGTGTCTTTCAGCTTTTCATGATCCTCCTCTTGTTTTTAGGACTTCTTTGAATATCTCTTCTTTGCATCTGGTACAGTGTTTTTATATATTTTATGCCCGTTTTGTTTAAGTCACAGGTGTGTTATAAGTTGGTACTATAGTGTGTATGGCACTAAGCATTCAAGCATTTTACTTTTAGCCAGAATTAAAAACTAAAACTGATTAGTCCAAGACAGATTGTTTATATTTGTAAACATGTGCCCTTATGCCTACTCAAGACAGGATAACTATGTAGCTAGAAATCCTATGGGTGCATTTCTTCAGTTTGTTATATTTGTTTCTCAGGTGTATAAAAGGCAGCCTGGGCATGGGGAAGCAAAGAGTGATGTTAGAGTAGAGGAGCCAGATAGATGAAAGACAGAGAAGAGGATTGAGAGGACAGGTGAAAGAGATGGGGAGACATGCCTTAGCTAATGGAAAAGCTTTCAGATGAGACAGTAATCTGGGTAAAATGTCAGGTTTCTTTCTGCTGGGGAACTTGATGTTTTCCCAATTAGGCACAGGTGCAAAGGCAGCTTTCCCCCCCTAATTGTTTAACATGTAGTCAAATGGTTGAGTATCATGACCTGCACTGGAGTTCTGTAGATCACAGCGCAGTGATTGACACAGACATTCCCCTGTGCTGTCTACGCCATGAACTTCACCAGCCTCCAGTTCGGCGCCTGCACAAGTAAAGATGGAGTTGTGGCTCTGTTTAAAATGAAGAGCAGTGAAAGGAAGAGGGGGAGGGATAATGAATCTGTTATCAATACTGGAGGTTATCAGACATGAGTAGTTTTGAAGGTGCCCGTTTATCTTCATTATGACTCTAAACATGTCATTCAAAGATCCGTTACTCACCAGGTATTGACCGTAGGGACCAATTCAAATGGACGTTGTGAGGAAACTTCCTCATCTGAGTTCTTCATTCAGTAAAGTAAAACACTACTTTTCTGTCCTCCGTTTCTTTACGTCCCATAGTGTGCTCAGTTTTGACTGAGCTATAGCTATACGCGCTGTATGGCTCATGAAAGAAACGTCGAGTTATGGGCAGCCTTCTTTCTTCATCAGTCCAGCATTGGAGTCGCTGGTCATTGCTGAGTTTTACTGTGTTTGGCCAGCTTAATGAAACCTTGATTTCCCAAACTCCCTCTCTGTATGTTTCTTCCCCCATCGCTCTGCCCAAAGTCTCTGTGCCTTAGACAGTGCCAGAAGCTGCCATTTGGTTTTGTTTGTAGAGTGCTCGTAGCCAACTGAATCAACAAGCTGACTGATTAAAATGAAAATGGGCCCTCACTCTTGGCCCTCCATTTCTTTCTCTTGTTTTCTCTCCACTTGTCTGAGGGGGCATAGCTACATGCATTTTCCTCTCATATATAAAGATCAATGAAACCTTAATGTCTACCACTCTGCCACTTAAAATAAGATGTTAATATAATATGAGAATTGTGTGTCAGAGTTAGGCCAAGATTGAGATGCACAAATGAGAAGATAGATCAGCCTCAAATGTGCTGATATCTCATCATCTTCATCACTGGTACATTTGATCAAGGATAAACTGAGAATTTTTGATTAGTCATCAAAATATCTGCTTGATATTCTTCTTGTAGCAGGACATCAGAGTCCGCTGCTTCTGCACACACAGAAATCCATAGGACTTTATAGGTTTTCACACATGCTCACCAAGAAGGATGCGATGTAGGTTGAAAATTGGCAGAGTAGCCCTATAAATGACATTCTCTCAACTCAGAGGCTGATTCATTACATTAGTGACTCGTGACCAACCACGGTAAAAGTATGAGTAATTTCGTTCTTTTTTAGATTGCACGGGACTTCACTTTGATGCCTGAACTAACACAACAGCAGTGTGACATACTGCTGTGCTGCTGCTTTTGTCATGGCAGTTGGTTAAATCTATTGGACTCAGTAAAATGACTGCAATTGGCCAAGCCTGTATCACAATACAGATCATTTGATGATTCATGTCTGACTTTATACACACATTGGTCAGTTTTAGCACAGCGGCTGCAAAACACAAAAGGCGGCGTTTACTTGTCACCGCTGATTAGACGTCGGTTCATCAGTGATTGTACTTCACTCGACTGGGTTTAAATCATTGGCTCTGAACAGGATAGCGGGAGAGCTGAACGTGAACAGGGATGAAAAACCAAAAGTCAGATCTATATTTTCTATTTTTATACTAGTGTCTCTTTCTAACACGGCTCTGTTGGCTTATAGACACTCAGGTACATGCTCAGACAGGGCTTTCCAATCCTTTGGGGTGCTGCCCTTATGAAAGGACAGGAGCCACCCACTTTTCTTCAGTGTCTGACGACCAAACAATGGAGAACTTCATTAGACCACTCAGCAGAGCTTTGTGGTGCCTGGCATAGTAGACTGCACTGGCTGCTTGAAGCTGTACTTGCAATGGTGCTTACCAGGCCCTACCAGGCACAGAACCTTTGTAAATAATATTACACTGGCTACATTTCCTAGATTATACATCATTTACTATTCAGACAGCTATAAACGAAGTACACTTAGCTTGGAGTATTACCGTGAAAGAGTGCAAGAAAGGTTGTAAATTAGCCATCTCCGCTGCAGAACTTTCCCTCTATCACCCAGTTGGATTGTGCACACACGGTGGGTTTCTGCACTCGTCATGATCACACACCTTTGTGAGATACCACAGGGCACAATGGGTGACATCCTTTGTAATCAGCACCTGCTGCCTGTGACAACACAGGTATATCGGCGGATGACATGTCATGTGGTCACATACTGTGTCATGATGTGTGGGTTTGATAGCAGAGAGAATAAAGGTGTGAGTCTAGACACAAGAGAGAGGAGATCTCAGTGGGTGACAGAGAGGCAGTGGCCCACATGCAGAGCTGGTGGTTTGTGTGAATGGCTAATGACGAACAAAGTCATCCACAATTCTCACACGGGATAGGAAGTCATGGGTGTTAGCTAGCACCCTTCCAGGTGCACCAAAGCGTGAATGTCTCCTGTTGGCAAACTGTTACAACACCTCCCACAGTTTGTGCAGATTTGGCTTTTTGAATGTGTGTGTGTGTGCTTGTGTGTGTGTGTGCGTGTGTGTGTGTGCTTGTGTGGACATGTGACTTAACCTTCCTTGTTTAGGCAAACCCTAATTTTATTGCCCATCCAAAATAGGTTTTCTTGCCATTTAGAGAATAAAACTGCGTTCTGACCTGTGTATTAATTATGGAAATAATACTTTGAAAAAATTATTATTGAAATAATTTGACCATTACACTCTTAATACTTTTGTTTCTCATACGCCTAACATATTTCCTATTCCAAGCACAGTGGTTCAGTCAAATCCATCGTTATCATTTTCTGCTTACCTCCAGGTTGTCAGGTGCAAATTAATCCCCTCTTTTCCTCTCTTTTTAATCAACATCAGCTTGAAGAAAAACAATACTTCCTGCAAGGTAACACAGTTTGTCTTCAATACCTTGAAATCAATCAGTCCTGCATTGCAGCAGTGTCCATTTATGGCAGAGAAGCTGCAGTATATGATAGTCTCGGAAGCCTTCAAACCTTTGTTACTGTATCTCCCTGGGTGGAAATGAAGTAGTTAGCTCTTTTTGAGTTCTGAAGGCGCGTACACACAATTAGACACAAACTCACACACAGACACACTGTCCTTGAGCATTTAAGAGAGCATCGAGTAGAGGCAAAGAAAGTGCTTTGTTTTTCACATCTGTTGGAGGTTCTCAACAAAGGGAGAAAAGGAGCCATTTCTTCCTCATGTTTAAACATTTCAGCATTACTTTTCTTGGTTTAATTGTGTTAAGCTTTTTTCTCATTTTCTGAAAGGCTGTTTGCTGCTGATTGCCAAGTAAATTTCTTGAATCTGCTGAAGGATATATATAATATATATAATATATATATTAATAATATTACTAAAATAAATAAGTATCCTGTTTATTACAGAGAAAAAGTATTATATTTATTATTTGTTCATTTCAGTGTGTGCACATGTTTATATTCAGTGAAAATGCAGAAAATATAACACTTGGCTGTTATTATACAAAAGACTGTGGATCAGTAAAACTGAAATGCATCAGTGGAAGTGGAAAGCGAATAAATTAAGATACATTACACTAAAGCTTATATTCCACTGCAGAGATCTTCATGGACCCACTTCTCCACTACTATTATGTCTGTTCTCAGTCATCCAGGTCATGGTTTACCCAAAAACATTAAAAAAAGAAACTGCACTAGCAGAGTTTCTTTAAGATGTTTCCCCTCCCCACCAGTCCTTCAGAACTGAAGAAGCTACTTTTCACATTTTCTCATTTACCTGAAAACCTAATGTATTTCATATACTGTAATATACTCACGAGTTTCCATTAACTATGCACCATTTTGCTTTGTTTCAATGGACTGACCGGTGTTTACCAGAGAAAATTGCTTTTTGGCTAAGTGCAGTTTATATAAACAGAACATGGACAAACAGACCTAGGTGTCATTTCTCATGTGACCTTTCACAGAGGCTCAAGCTGCCACTTAAGATCTTTCACGTCAAACATGATAAATGCTTTACAAGTCTGTGACATTTTTAGACATAAACATTGACTCCACAGATTGAAACCTCAAGACAAACAGTGAACATTATGATCTCCTATATCTGAAACATATGGGACGTACACACATTATATTAATTCTTCAAGGAACAAGGAAATGTTGTTCAGTGTGACATCACTGTGATGCTGTCAGGACTGACGGTGGACAAAAATGATCACACAAGGATCTTACATCCTCACAACACAGCCCTTCTGAACATGTCAGGTGTTGTTTGGGTCACATGAGGTGGCAGAGTTATTAAAATGACTGCTTGATGTAATAAAAATGTAACCATGCAATAACTTGTCTTTTTCCCTTTAGTGAAACTTATCTGCAGCACACTTATTGCTTGTTAACCAAGGTTGATACACATTCTCAATTCTACACACTGAAAGAAAGTTTGCATCAGTTCAATTTAAGGCCAGAATGTGAAGCGGTTTGATGAAACTGTATCTCATCCGATAAAAACGGTGCCGTTTTTTTCATTTTGGTTAGGTTTTTAATGTTTTGACAGTCTAACCCCTGTCTTTGTTGAGATCAGTCGAATATTTAGTGCTGTGTTAGCATCGCAGTGTATGGACTTTGCATGGCTGAACAGCAACAGTGCTAATTCAAGTGAATAATTCGGCCACGTCTGGCTGTGAAAATGTACAGTACATTATTGTGATGCTCATAGTAAGGGATACAGCTGTCAAGAGGCTACGTGGAGAAGCTAAGTTCACTACTAGGTCAACCTTAAAACAATTCATAGCAAAGTGACAGCGCAGTCATCAGCAGCTGCATTTCAGAGATGTGTGCATTTCAGACAATCATTAGGGAGTCATGGTGAACATTATATAGGAAACACTGTGTTCTAATTTTATTGCAGTGTTGACGCTGATGTTGTCGTAGTTTTTGTACTCTTGTAGATCCTCAAAAGCCACCCTGTATGTACTTTTGAAAGATTATAAAATACGTTGACTAGGCCTGCTAATTTGTTCAGCTTTATTAAAATCAGATTGTGGTCAACTGGTCATTTTTTAACAAATGTCTTTCATTTTGAATCGTAGACTGCAGAGCTCAGAAATTAACACTTCCACATATTGTGGAGTGTTAATGAATTCCCTTCTCTCCCCTGCGTTTCCAGATTGAACTGAAATAGGGCCAGCTCTCTTTTCAGTGGAGCTGTTCTATGGTTGTGATTGTTGAGTAGGAAAACATAAATTGAAGCTGTCTATGATGGCCATTGTAGATTTTCTGAACAACTCTGAGGTAATCAATGTCCATTTTGGCATCACACACTCACACGCTCTTGATTACATATCAAATTTGGGACACAATAGGCATTAAAGCTGCAAAGTGTTTTTGCTAGATAGTGTTGCCAAGCCCGTCAACTCACGAACACTGTGACTTATATTTAGACATTTCTGTTTTACGCCCGACATATGTTGCCACTAAGAGAGACAATGAAACAAGGGGTTTGAAGATAACCAGAAAGCAATCAACATTTGGCGGCAGTTGTCAACCAGTGAATGATTTATGTCCGATCGCAGCTACGGTTTACCTCTCTTCCTGCCAGTCAGCGGCTGGTGTGTTGTTGTGAAGCAGAGGTGCTGCTCACAGTTTGATTGGAGTGGCGTGGAGCTGCAGCACATGAAAAAAGAGCCAGTGTCACCTTGTCACTCTCGGGCACGCCGCCAAACTGCTGGTGGGGGGTTGGAGTGGGCATGTTGCCGAGGAGGGGTGTGTGTTGAGCGCTGTGGTGATGAATCATTGTGCTGCTGGGCTCTCTCCTCTACCCCTTCTCTCCCCCAGTCTGTCCCACACCCCACCCTCCACCGCACCCCATCACTAACACTGTAATTATCCGCCTGCAGAGGGTGGGACATCTGCAATAACACTAGAGTTTGATCATTTGTGTGTGTGTGTGTTAAAGACGGGTGTGACTGAAAAAAGGAGAACATGTTGGAGAGGGTAATTTAGGGTTGAATTGGTGATCCTGTTGTTTTATATCAGCTACCGTATTCATTCTAGTTATTATTATTCATTTTATGGTTTGCCAAGAAGTTGGCAGCAGGTGGACTCTACACCTTGTTGAGAAGGTTGGTCAGACAGCCTATGTGGTTCATCACAAGCTTGAGGCAACCCATTGCTCTGAAAATGGACCTGCAGACCTGAACCCACTCCGCTAAGGTCTACACATACTGAATCTCCTGCAGCTGATCTACCTTACCAGGGTTTATGTGTGGCACATCTGATTAGAGGCTGAGGGTCGAATGTGAAGTCACCAAAGATCAAGGCCTGTGCTGAAATAGATGCTTCCATGGCAGCAAGGCTGTCACTACAGCCAAAGCTCTGTGGTGGAGAGTAGAGGTGGGTGGAGGTGACCCTGAGGGACTCCGGGTGTTGGAGATGCTCAGTCGCAGCAATGGCTGCTGGCGATTGGGAGTGATAGTGATGGTTTCTGATACTTGATCATCCAGCAGCTTTGTGGAGTTAAAATCACAGGTGCAATGATGGGGAAAAAAAACAAAAAAAAAACATCTCTTTTTTCTTATAACAACTCCCTGGTTTATTAAGTGATCAATTGACAACAGACAATAAACATACAGCCTGGAAAAAATATAAATTTGTCAACGAACTCATGTGGAAATAAATGTTCTGATCTCAAATTGCATAAGATTTCTAACAGTTGATGGTTTAACAATAAGTAATTCAGAAAGTGTCACTGTTACAGTTTCTCAAATGTGAGAATATTCAGACTATAGTTGTCTCATGTCTTCATAAATAAAAACTTTGACATAAGACATAACTTTGGTCTTGGGTTTTATATCGTGCAAATATTTTCACTATCACAAATATGTCTACTGGCAGACTGATTGTTGCTGCTCTAATTATCTTCTCTGTGTGATAAATATGTGCTGTGCAATCTGAATTCAAGTCAAACAAAAAACACGATCACAGCCCAAACGTACCACTGGAAGTAGTCCCCCACAGCCATGCGGTCTGTTGCTGAGTTTGACTTTTCATCATTAAGAAGTAGTGCTACAGTTCTAATACTCCTCCAGCTGGCTTCTTTCTTTGTTGAGCTCTGATCAGCAACAAGCCATAAACTGTCTACACATTTTAGATTCCATGTGGGAAACAATATGTTGGACTGAAACTTTCAAGGCTCTTTCTTCTCCTGGTCAAGCCCCAGCAAGGTCACTGAGCTGCAGCGCTAATTATCACCTGAGGGTGCTTGGTCTTCTCCGGGGACTGGGGACCCCCCCCACCCACCCAGCTTGTGCATTTATGACCTGGAGCGAGTGCTGTGTGTGTTTGCATCTGTGCCAGTCCAATGTATTTGTTTGCTTATGTTACATGTTCTCACAAGGCTGTATTATCTATGCTGTGTGGTATCATGTGTGGACGATCCCTCTTGGATCGTCATGGTACTAAGGCCTTGTTAAGAACTTCTTAAGACAGCTGTGCTATCTGTCTTGTCTCGGTGTCTTTCCCCCCCCCCCCCCCCCCCCCCCGATTTCTGTGAAATGAGACAATATGAGAGACCAGCTAACATCTCATTTGAAGACTAATTAGGTTATTCAGAGGTCGGGTGATGGTGTGCATTGCATTAATGCTCTAATATGTGGTCTTTGAGATGATGAATATTGAGCCACATCTTTACTGCATGCATGGGTGAGTGAAAATACATAACATTATGTGTTATAGAGCTCCTGGTGGAATCAATCTGCATATCTCAGCTTTGAAATTCTCACAATATAATTGGTGGGATGGACTGTATATATGTGCAGCGTGTTTGCTGGCACACAGTTGATTTCTCAAAGCTGAAAAAAAGACATCTGTGAAATGTGTTTAGACAGCAGTGGCAGGAACATCTGTGAAGTCAGGAGTGTGAAAACCTGGAAATCTGAGTTTGTTTTCTGACTCTTATGTAGACATGATGAGAGGGTTATAATATTTAAAGGATCTGTTAATTGAGTTGTCACATGAAGGGAGATGACACTTCATTCCTTACGTCTTATTCGCACACAGCTCGCCTCTTATCCACTGGCTCCTTTTGTGTGAACTGGCACATTAGGGGTCTTGACGCGTGTGTCAACGTATAGAAAAAGAGAGCGAGAGAGAATGAGAATCCCCTGAAGGAGCAGAGGGATTGTGGGAGGAAAAGGAGCAGCCTTCACATGACCTCCATATACATCCACTGGTGCTACCTGGAGCACAAACATTGACATGGCATCTAGAGGATATGGAAATTCACCCTTGTCATATATTATCATTTATGGCAGCTCATGGATTTGATATTTCTAGTCAGCTGAAATGGTCTATTCATCCATGAGCACCCTGTGGAGTAACAGAAGAGCCTGAAATAGAGAAAAAAAAAGAGGAAAAGTAACAGTAGAATGGAGAGAGTTGGACACTGATAACCTCAGCTTATAACCTTCCCTGTTAAACCATCAGTCTTTCTGACCCTTGTAATTAACACACAAAGCAGAGGGATGGAAAGAGCTAGCTTCAATTGGTCCCTGTGAGACTCTGGTTTCAGCCTACAAATAAGATATTGCCGCATAGACAGTATTTTACTGAAAGCAGAGAATAGATTTGTCTCCTGGCAGACACAGCAAATATTTCATGCAGGGTATGCCTGCGGCTTAAAGCCTTGTTGGTATTAGTGCGCCTAAAAGTTGTTGGGAGCTTACAGTCCACATGGGAATATATTCACAATATCAGTTACTTCAAAGACACGCAGGCACTGGCAGGGATTTACACACACTTTCACGGCAAGTGACAAAAACCACCAAAACCATTTAGGGGAATTACATGGCAACTCTTGTTTTTCTAATTGGTGAGATCTATTATTCTGTTCTGTTATTGTTTGTTACCGCGTTACAAGGTTCCCCCCTCTCCACTTTGTGCAGGCGGCCCCATACACTGTAGCACACCCATCTTCCTTGGTACACTCCACTAGCAGCCCCAGGGAGTCGAGGCCAGCCGGGTGAAGTAATTGAATAACTAACAGCAGATCACTATTTGGCTGACTCCAGCTCATTGGATAGACAGGAATGCTTAGATAGCGCAGGATGGCAGACTGGCAAACTGTAAACTGTATGGACTCTCGCTGGGGAAAGCTTGACCTCGAGAACGACTGGGTTGTAGTTTTACTCTTAGCTCGTATAAGAGCAGAGGATAAGGCAAGAGGTGGTGTAATCTCACAAGGACTGCTTTAAACCCATTTCTGAGTTCCTCTTATCATTTAGCTTAATGACTTTAATGACTTGTAGAAACATTCTGAAAATAGTTAAAAGGCTTTGAGAATCACAGAATGGCTTTTTGAGGTCAGGGAATAGTTTTTAATGTTTTCTCTTTTTTTCAAGTAAGTCAAAAAAAGTCTGTGCCGTCCAGTCTGTGTGAAGTCGGCTCAGGTTTGTGACTGCAGCACATAATCCGAGCTCTTTGTCTTTGTTCCTATGAAAAGCACAGGAAGTGTGTTGCAATGTGGAGGAACTAGTTTACTTATTCATCAGGTTTTCAAGTTCTAGCGGACACAAGGTTTCTCAGGGATGATAAATGGCATTCGAAGGCCCAGGTGGATGGGGAAGGGGAGGAGGTAAATAATGGAACAGCCTGACAAACAAAGGGGCTCCATGATGCATCGTCTGAATGTGAAACAAAGCCACAGGTGTGTGTGTGTGTGTGTGTGTGTGTGTGTGTGTGTTTGTGATCAGAACTGATGTGTACAGAAACTTTCCTTGTCTTTCCATCGCTGCCAGACCCCTGTAGGAGTGTTTAGGAAGTGAGCCTCACAGCACCACCTCTGTGAAGTGACTGTGTGAATGAAGACAGTGCATTTTGGCAGGGATGGAAAATAGAATAAATAAATATATAAAAGAGAGAACATCCCCCCAGAGTGGAAATGTAACTCTAATGCAGCAGGAGGAGGTGGACAGGAAAGCTATTAAGGCTAAGCGAGGGCCTGGGGTCCACTCAAGTTTTACACTCCTACTCTAGGTTGCACTGTGTGTACCCCTGATACACTCTCTCTGCCACACACACACACACACACACATACATCCTCTCAGCCTCCTGTTCCAGCCCCGTTCCATCTGAACTCTTTCTCAGCGCTGAGCCGAGCAGACTCAAGGAAACGGTTCATTTAAATGTACATAATTTGCTCTTGGAGGCTCACTCTTGGTCTCACTGTTCCCCTGTGGCGCCACAGAGAAACAGCCCGGCGCCTGAGAAAAGAGATTTTATCCTGGAAAAATCCAGTGGCCTGGACAGAAGCACTGACTGGTAAAAGCCAGGCATAGTGAGAGCTTCAGGTACACTGGACATTTATCCCCAAGAGACTTTGATGCCAACACGTGTTTTCATCTTGTCTCGCCAGCAAATTCTTTAGACTGGAAAAGCCCAAACACAATGCTGTGCATTTACCACGACAGGGTATAAAAATTACATTGTTGACAAGCTAGCCAGTGTTTCACACATGGGCAATATATCAAAGACTCAATAATTAATTGATCAGTTGTCAGTACAAATGTTGAAAGACTCTTTGTAGATCAAGTAAAATGCCCAATGCCTTGTCTTTAAAATAGAGCAGTGTTTTTAGATATCATATGAAGATTACAAAACACTAGAGGAAATACAAATGTCTAAATAGCTTTTTTTCGTTGTTTTTAGAAAGAAAAAAAATACCAACAAGCGTGCTGCTATTTACACAGTTGCATATGGGGTGGACTATTCGGGGTGTGGACTTGAATTTGAAACCTCTCAATTGTATAACGTTTGATAAAATAATGAGGAACTAACAGTCAATTTAAATAACTTACTTTCAGCCCTGCAGTACACCAGGAATTTGCTTATTTGCAGACACCACACATTTAACAAAGCAAAACAACAACTAACAGATAATACAGTTCAGGGTGAAAAGACGAAGACAGAAAAGACGGGGATTGAAAGTAACCGATTTGGCCTTTGTCAAAGTCAATGCTTGGCCTTTTGCAGAGCAAAAGGCGATTGTGTGGACCGTGTTGCACAAGCTAGTGTGTCAGAGCGTGTGAGATGCACGCTGTGCCAGAGTTACTGCAAGACGTCAGAATATCAGTCATCTCTTTGTTTGTTTCAGTGTTTGAGGGTTTTCTTAACCTCTGGATTTAAACAAGCTCAGTCTTTACACTAACACTGACCCATATTAGTCAGAGGAGCGGTGGAGCTTTGAGCACATGCCTGTTCTCTAAGAACAAAGTAAACAAAGCAAACAAATCCCCATAATTGATTCTGGTTGGGCTGAGTCAACTCCTATCAAGTAATGAGTAAACAATTTGAGCGTTACGAAGGAAATCACAACGTGATTTTTTTGTTGGAAAGTCTTCCAGTGTCTTCAATAGAGAGTTAACATTTAAAAAAAAATATATATATATATATATATATATATATATATATATATTAAAGAACGTAAAAAAATGGTTTTGATTGAATTAATTGTAACAGAGGCTACGTGTTGATGCAACATCGGCTGTATTTGTTTGCATTATCTGGATCCAAGAAACTAATGGGAAAAAATACATTTGAGTTTAAACTATAATGTGGACATGCATTACATTCAAGCGCTTGCCAGATAAGGTCAAACAATGCTGATTTAGGTAACCAGCATCAAGAAAATCTCTCAGCGTTTTGCAGTATACATTCTGTGCTGATTGTTTGCCAGAACAGAAATAGGAGAGCAACCATAGCGACAGAGGCAGCTAGGAGAATGTGGAGACGAGTTAGATATGTAACTTGGCTTCTATGAATTCAGCATCTGTGATGGTCTGGAGGGATGATATAGAACCTAAAAAGCATCCCAGAAAAGCTTATGATGCTCTTGGTAAATTAAAAAAAAACAAAAACAACTCTGCATTAACAGGAAGGACTGCAGTCTAAAGAGGAAAGTGATGTATGGGACTGTCAGTATATATTATACTCACATGTCAACAGTGTTTGTGCCGATTAAATTTAGACTACTCTCCCCTGAGCAAAAATATATAATGTACTCCATAATCATACTGTTTATAGTGGGAAAGTGCTTTTAAACGTAAGAATAGTAATAACTTGTGATAACACAGTGATCGCAGTTTTATTTTTCGTCTATATTCATATTTGTGTAACAGCCAGAACCCCCTGACACTGAACTGCTCTTCGTTGGCACATGCCACATGCTTCACCTGGTATTAATTGTTAATGTGCAAAATCCTCCCCATCAGAGTCTGCTTCACATTAAATATTTTACAATAGATAATAACCTAACGGCTTATAATTTGAAGCAATTAACAGTTACTGTTGACAGTGTCACAAAGCAGTGGCAAAAAATACTACAGATGCAGTTAGCCTCAATCAACCCCTGCAACATTCAAGACGTTTCTGTTTTGTGATCACATTCAATGGAAAAAAAAAAAGTCAACTAAAGGATATGTCACAGTCAGAGAAAGTTTAATAATGCATATCTAAGTAAACATAATATTGAGCTAACTAACTAGGGCTAAAACTAAATACACTTTTCTCCAAAAAAGCTCCTGAGCAAAATTATTCAACTCCCAGAGTCAATGTCTTTTGACCTTAATGACTTCTAAAAATACATCTGGTACTTTGAGAGAAGCTTCTGACATCTCTCTTTTGTGCTAGAGTTTCAGACAGCTCCTTTATCCGTGTCATGCTTGCGGCTCAGCTTGAACACCTGTCTTGGCAGGATTTATATTTGTCTCACAGCTAAGGCAAATTCAGTGTCCTTAGTGTACACAAAAGCTTAACTCTGTTTTGCCAGCATTTGGTAGCTTTACATGCAAGCAACTGACTGAAAACAGAAACGTTGTATAGGGGTTTAATAATTACCCAGCCTTATGACTGGATTGCAAAAGAAAAAATCTTCAACATGGGTTATGCCAAATAGCTATTCATGTTCAATTTGTGACCATTTACATGCTCAACCAGGCTGAAATGTTATGATTACAACTACTAATTCTTTGTGAGCTTATGCAGTTTTAACCCTGAGTCAAGAGTGTCTCTCCAAAGGCAAACAGCAGGCAAATAAATGCTGCATTACTTCCTCTTTTAAAAGCCTTGCCTTTTGGGGCATTTTCGGTGGCTAATGCTTGCAAAAGTCTACACCCGCCCCAAAATCCATACTCTCTCAGGTCTTACCTGCGTCTGAATAATTACAGAAAAAATAAACTAGAGATCGGGACCCTAATTAGCTCGTAGCTTCACTTAAACTTTATCTCTATATATCATGGCATAGGCCATTTTAGCTCAAAGACATATATTACCAGAGGTTGCAGTATGAAACCTGTTTGGCTAATTAATGGAGATTCGTTACTTTTATTTTCAGCTTTAGAGCCTTACCTCTGACATACATAACAGTTATTTTGGCGAAGATCAAACATGATTCATAATATTCCTACAATTAATATAATTAGGATATTAATATAACATGGATGAACAAATAATATTGGATCAAACTGTCTTTAATAATAATAATAATAATAATAATACATTTTATTTCTAGGCGCCTTTCAGAACACCCAAGGTCACCGTACAGGTAAAACAGGGTTTAAAATACATTACAGAAATCAAAAGCATTTAACAAACTATAATACACTAAAAGATACAACAAAGAGATAAAAGATTTGGTTTAAAAATTAAAAATCTGGAGAGAGTGACAGTCAAGGAGGGTATGATTGGAGAAAAAGGTTAATATTGCACACATGGGAGTAAAACTTAAAAGTCACACATCCATTTTGTACTTGCCTGTCTGTTCAAGACTGTGGCGCAGCATGAATTGGTAGAGAGGTCTATCATCAGTTATCACAAGATATATACACCACTGGGATAACTTGCACACTCTCACTAAAGTCCCACTGCTTTTCTCTGAGCCAGATCTACTGCCCACACACGAAAAAAAAAAAAAAAATGTTTAAGAAGCATTTCTTAAGAAGCCAGATGGTGTAGATGTGTAAACGTGTCTCTCAGATCACAGGGCTCAGTTTTAATTAAAGCCGTAACAAGCAAATCCTTAGTGCCGAGTATTGTTACTCCTGCTCTTTTTGCCCTCAGCTGATCACGTTCCCAGCCTCACATCTGATTAAACGGCGACTTACAGGACATCTTACCACAGCTCCAGGTAACTGGAACTTATAAGATCCCCCGTTACTGATAGAAGCAGATGGCTTCAACTGGCCATCGGCAGTTACCAAAGCCAAGCTAATGTTCATCCATGTATTTTGTCATTACTGAATTTTCTATTATTTCCTGCGATTTGACTAATGACATTCTTTGATAAACTACACACGTTCATTAAATAGTATGTCACCAAAAAAACATGTTGAGTGATTGTAAGATTTTAATGTCGTGTTATATTCATAACTGGCAAAAGGAGGTAATGTTAGGTGTTCGGATTCCTTTGTATTCCTTAAACATATTACATATATAATATATATAAAAGCTAAAAAAACAAAACAAACAAAAAAAAAAAAAAAAAAACGCAATAAATTCCCCGAAGTGATTTTTTTGAAAACTTGTCTTCACAGTTTCACATGTTATTGATATCCCTTTAAGGTACACTGAAGTTTGAACATTTCTATCTGTTGGCATCCACTAGGTTTCAGTCAACTACAGTAATTTATCACATTTCCATGACAATTAGACAACTGTGAGCCCCACACACGCCTACAGGAACACAGTCAGCAGCTGCTTCACACAGTCAGAGAGCCCCAGAAAAACACTGGCTGGCAATTGTCACTTTAAAGTAGTACAATTTATCACATGGAGGAAAAAAAAGGGGGGCATACGTCAACACTGTGGAAAATACTGTAATTTGCATTTTTATTCGCAAACGATTATTTTTATTGAAAACTCTACAGATGCACCTGCATCAAAAAAAATTGCGACGGCAACAAGGGCTGACTCTGATATCACCCCTTGTTGCATGTGGCTGGGCCAATGAGTTGCACGTTGCAAAGACTACAGCCAGGCACATATGGTCTGTGTCTGTGTGAAAGGAAATAACCGGAAGAACTACAAACTACAGCACAGAGCTGGCCTCTCCTGAATCATGCTGTTCCATTGGTCATTGTAAATTATCATCTCGTTGAGAAAATACTTGATAAAAATGTAAAATGAGACATGCCTTCAGTGTTTTCCCTGTGTTATTTGGTTACTTTAATCACTTTTCTTCTTGTGCACTGCACACAGCCAGTCGGTGTGATCTCTCTCACCCACTCACTCTGCCGCTAGACACCGGAAAACGACCAACCGTCGGCTTGGTGTGTCACGGCCCTAAGAGTCAAATTAAATCAAATGTTTGTTAGCAAGTTCTATGAAGCAGACTATGACTAAAATGTTACCTAATTTGGTGACGATTAGATAAAATTTGTGTTTGCAATTATATTGAAATCAGCTTTCAGTATATTTACTCTTCTATGTACACTATGCAACTGAGGTTTTACGTATATACATTGCACAACAGCTATTCCTTTACATTGTAATACAATATACAGTATTTTTTGATATTTGTAGTCACTGAGTATGTATGATACAGTACAAAAATGCTAGATAAACACAGCACCACTAAACCCACAGAAAACACACCAGGTTTATGCCATTTCGTCTTTGTTGCAGTTTTAAAGGAAACAGTTACACTGGACTAAACACACTGCATTATAACGTTATACAAATTGTGATCTTAGGGTGGTAATACAGATGACTGATCAATAGAAGGGACCACAGAGTACCTGAATGTTTCCTTGAATAGCTCTCACATCCTTCTATCATCCTAATACCCTCAAATCCTCACCAACACTATTTCTGAATATGTTTTCCTTCTGTTTTTTTTTTTAAACAATTTTAGTGTTTTTGATTAGTTTTATTTCCTGAATGATCGCTCTCACTAGCAGTAGCGCAACAGCCTAATTAAGATATGTAGCAGTGTTGTTTTTGTTTTCTTTTTTTTCCGTCTTTTTATTAACACAGATGGAGATTCATATTTTCCAGCATCTTTTTATAGTACATGTCTATATACACACTGATGCTGGAAACCACAGGCTCAATTAGCTGTAGCAAATAATCTGGCCTTTGACTGAAGCACTCCAGTTCTTGCCAAACTTTGCCGGCTGTCATGGCAACAGGTGACACTCTGACATTTTCAGTCGGGTGCGTTTATCACCTCACACCCTCCCTGCTATGTACGCCTCTGACATTTTGGAAGGGGAGGAACTGGCAGTGGGTACAGAAGCAGCTCCGCTCCTGGCTCTAGAGCCTATGTTGGTGTCTTTATGTGTCTGTTAATGAACAGAATATATTGTATGTTAACGTGCTCATGTGTATGCATGTATGCAGATTAATGCTGTCATCTGTTTGTTTCACTCAAGAACTGATTTCTCAGTTTAGCTGTTTCATCTCATCGCTGTGCATGTCATGTCAACTGCTGAATTAAAACTAATACAAACAAGCAGTGGTACCATGCAGGTTATTCATTATGGAAAGATTATGAATAACTCATCCCTGTTTGCATGATTCATCTCATCTCATACTGCATGCATGTGTGAAAAATATCTGTTAGTGTGTGTATGTGTTCAAATGTGAGTATACAGACCTCGTTCTTAAGCCTCTAGCCCAGTAATTGAAAATTGAATAGAGCAGTAAAGTTGTGGGCTCATGGCTCATGGCCTAATTTGGCAGATGGCTCACTGAATCTCTCCATGGAACCATTCCCTCAAGTGTGTGTGCGTGGTCTGTACTTCAGCTTGTGTAACTCCTCAGAGACAAAGACTACTCAAAGAGTCCTCTTAAAGATTTAAGTTTACATCAGGATCAGTACTGGAAGTAAGAAGCCATATAGCAGTCGCGAGGATTTATGTGGTTTTGGTTTTGTTCTCCCACCGACCTCTGTTGCCCTTCCACCCTCCACTTTGGTCTCCCTCACCTTGCACGGGCCAGGTTAATGTCTTCATTTAAAAAGATGTCATCGTAAACATTTGATGTGGCATACTGTGTATCTTACTGTCTGTGGCTCTCTGCAAGTGGAACAGCAGTAATCACCTAGTCATTTTTTCCTGTTAGCAAGTAATTTGACCTTCCCCACTGCTACAGGTGTTGTTTTCCACTTCTTGCATAGTGAAAAAACTATTTGAGTTTTAAACATTCTGATTCTGATTTTTTTATTCTTACATGATCAAAAAGGTTGAGGGTTAAGATTACTTTTGAATTAGTTTAATTTAATAGTAAGGGTTGAAGTTAGGACAAGAAGTTGTCAGATGATGATCAGACACGTCCGAAAAACATTTTAGTGAGTTTATCTTAATTTGTTTATTGGCAAGAAATGGCTTTCTAGAAACTCTGCAGTTAGCTTGGTAATATGCCAGAGTTTCCCTGTACAGTAGTTATGATGGTTAAGAATACCTTCAGGGGGAAACTGAACATCTGAACATACACCATAGGAAAAGAACAATGGAATAATGATCCAAACTCCCAGTCCTCCTTAAGCTGGTACCCCTCCAGAGCTTCTTTGATGTTTCGAAATAACACTACAAACCATTGTTACAGGAAACGCCAAAGGTAGGTCTTAGATGCATGTGCACATGTGGCTCTGTGTGTGAATATTTTTGTCATGCACCTGCGCAGACAGATGCAATGTACTTTTCACATAATCTAATCATTAATTTCTACCCATGTAGCGCGAGCTTCCACATTCCTGTGTGACTGTGCTGGTGAGCTCATCACGGCCTCCCCAGAATTTCTCATCCTTTCATCTGTGTCTTTATTTAGGCAAACTTTTGCCGCCAGGAGCAGGTTGTGAGTGAGCGTTTCCCAGCGCGCCTCCCAGCAAATGCTCCACACTGACACGTGTCTCTATGTGTTAATCACAGATGTCTATTTCTCCCCCACTCTTGCCTCCTCCAGACCTCCCGTGGCTCTCCCTCTGTCTCCCTGCCCGGAGTGCGTGCAGCACAGGTGACACAAGGCGGCATGACTAGCATGCCACACATCCATCAGATTGCGAGAAGCAGCAGGAGAGAGTAAACTGAGCTAAATTTGGGGAATTATTACTCAGTACATGCAGACGGCTGAAGTTATGCAAGAATCCATTGACTTTTATATTTTATTCGATGTTTGGCATGATTACTTATTTGTTTCTTTCTGACATCATGACAGGGTTTCATGTATTATTCACAACATCTTAATTTGTCAGATACGATGACTACTTCTCCTACTTGTCAATATCCATTTTATCTGCATGCTAATGTCTGAAGTAATGGCCTATCCTGGTCGAGTGGGAGTAATGTGGAGGGTAATATCTCCTCTTTGACATATGCCCTCTGCAATTCTGAGCTTATCCACCTCATCGCGGTTCCCTGCCGTGGGCCCTGTAGCTCTGTCTGATGTCCGCTCACGCAAACACAACGGCACTCCACGCACACAACCGTGCACACGCACACACACACACTCAGATTCGCTGCAATTAGAATCATGGTGTGAGCTTACCGCCTCCCACGATTCTACCCAATAAGGTCATTTTGTAGATGCAGAAAACAAATACTTCCATTTCTGCAAGTTGTCCATTTCGAATGTACTCTGTTACCCTCCCTTTTCCTTGAACGAACTGTAAATATAATCTTATTTTGTAATGTTGTGTTATCAATATTTTCATCACTTTCCATCTGCACAGCTATTGTTTGTTCTTAATGCTAGTCTTTTATTTCCCGTTTGCACAAGGAATACAGAGTGAAACAGGTTAATACAAATTCATGTATATTGTTTGAGATGATGAATGTTTTTGAAAATCTATGAACAATGAGCAAATGTGTCTGTGGTAAAGTAAAGCGGTATTTATGCATCCTGCAGAAACTTTTACACATTTGGCTGCTGTTTGCCTACAAAGATGTTTGTTTGCCTTGGCTACATAATTGAATACCATTAATGTAGCAAGTACTGCCTCATAGCCAAGAAACGGTTTGATCTTTGTTTAAAGTGTGTCAGCTTTTTAGCCCTATTAGTAGTTTGTTCTTCTTTGGGGTGTGTGCAAAGCACTAGGGAGGCAGCACTTTAAAAGGTCACTAATGCACTCAGCCTGCTGAAGGGGAAAAAAAGGCATGTTGGATGTTTGTTTGTGCTTTTTTATCTCTCTTTACAGTAAGTTCTCTGGAGATGTGGCACGACAACATGCAAGGATACCTCGGTACTTTCGCTGGGAAGGGAGAAGGAGAAAGTGAGAAACATTAACTGCATTGGATCCTGTCCATTCCTGCCTGCGGTACGTCAGGGCCAACACAGGCTGTGATCGGACATTTACAAAGAGCAAGAACACAAGGAGAGCAGTGAGTGAGACAGCAGATGTGGCGAGCTAAAGGGTCAGAGGTGTCTGAAGTTCTGTGAGTCAACTTTTGTTCTGCTGGGGCCAAGAATAAGCAGTTGTAGTGCTAAACAATAGTGTAAAACAGTGGAGCGGCGAACTGTCGCACCAACCAAGGGCGGGCCTGCAGATAAGAGCCTGGGCGGCTCAGCTCGGCCGGGTACGCCAGCACAGGGAGTGACTGCAGAGTACACCTGGCCTGGCAGCTACGGACCATCCAGGGACAACTGGGAAAGGTTTCTTCCTCGGCCGCAACCCAAACTGACAAAAGGAATCAGGTGCAGTGGTAGGAGCAAACAGAGCAAGGTTGGCAGTGTTAATGTGTGACTGTGCTATCATGCAGACGCGTCCGCGCGTACGTTTATGCATGTGTGTGTGCAAATAGCAGAGGCTCTAGGGTGGCAGGGGGAGTCCGGTCTACTAACAGCCGTCTGCTTTTCTAACCTTTGTGTTTGTCATTCCAGGTTAAAGGCAGGAAATGGTAAGGAGAAAAGAAAATAGGTGTTAAAAAAAAGAAATTGGGAGAAAAAGGTCAGGCTGAACATCGAAAGAAATGATGGTACTAGAGTGTAAGTATGTCACATTTATAGGAAAAGATTAGGAAGCCCTCTATGAACCTGAAGTAGTTGTCAAAGTACGGTGTATAGGATTCAGCAGTAAAACCCCTCCATTATATTTGCTAAAATCATTGAAAATAACTGTCACATTAATCAAGATGTTGGCTCAATAAGAATAAGGTTTAAACAACAGGAGTGGTGTGACTCATTCTTTCAATTTCACTCTCCCTTGCATCCCATATGAAAAATGGAACAGAAAGCTTGCGGCACAATATTAATCTGTCATATATAAGTATGAGGGTAAACATTAAAAAAAAGGAAAAAAGAAATAAACTGCATTGACCTGGTATATTTGTTTCTATGGCTATGTCCAAAATCTGCGTAGACACTGAGTGGTTCACTCCCTAGTGATCAGTAAATTCACACCAGTTATTGTTGTAACACATTGCATTGTGGTATTGTTAGCTAAGAGTGGTGTTCTTCCCATATACGCCGCCTTTTCATGGCATTCTCCTCCCCTAGCTCTGTCCTCAGCTGCTAAACTCATATATAATGCATGGAAATCGTACTCATGTCTCCAACGCTCAAATAAAATAGAAGACAGTAAAGGCAGTGGACTATATAGCACATACAGTAAACGGAATGATCCTCAACGCCACTTATGTGTGAGGATTATGCAGCACTACCCCATTAGGAGCACGAGACACACCTGGGCTCAATTTTCTCTCATGATGATATTTAAGCAATACATGTAATACCAACACGGGAGCAGCCAGAAAATAGGCAAACATTCAACATCTGCCAGGTGCCTTCAACGTAAAAACACTGAAAGCGCTGCTAAAGTGTTCAGGAGCTTCTGTGCAATCCACAGCACAAACCAATTAAGAAAGCGTTCAAAGGTAGGGTTTCACACACTCCTGAACCTTAGAGACAAGCAGAAAAATATTTTCTTTCAAAAAGATTTACATGTCACCATCAGTTCTGACTGCCTCCTTCTCATAGATATGATGTATCACGGCTTTTGACTGGCCCCAAAATGTGGTAACACTTTCGTACGTTAAAAAGTAACCTAAATCTGTCTGTTTTTATTTTAAGGTATCTCCTCTGTGCTCACTCTGGAACAATGATTTCTGTTTATTTCTGTTGCTGTTGAGGCCGTTGAGCGTTCTGACGCCTTACTCTACTGACTTTATAGATTTAACCAATGAAGTTTCTTCATATAATTGACTTATTTTGCTGTAAAATTTTGGTTATTGCACTTAATTTTAAGAAATGAACTGCAGATCCTTTTTGTCAAATGATGGTGAAAAGCATGAACGAAATATTCCTTCCACCTCTTACTTCTTTTGCCAACTGCATTTGCAGGTTCTGACAATTTTAAAGCCACTTTCCATTTTGTACTAGTTTAAGCAGCCGGTGGACTCTTTTTTTCCACTGTCGTTAACATCTTTAAAATTACACTGGAAACATCTCACAGGTGTTGGCATGCTCAAACATCTAATTCCCAAGCATGTGCATGTGGTCAGCTATTCATATGCTATAGGGAAATGAATAAAATGATGCGTCAGAGAGGTTACTCCCTTAAGAGCCAAGTAGTGCAGGCGAGCACAGCAGCCATTGTCACATCCCATTCCTGCCAGGTCTGAGGAATGTCCAGTCCTTGACACTTGTCCAATCTAAGCTATCTCAAGCTCTCTCCTCCAGCTTCACGCCGGCTAATCTCTCGTGACACCTCACACAGCCCCGACAGGGAATCACTCTACCCTGAAAACAATCCAGCCCTCCTCCCTCTCCCAAACCAAATCGGTATCAACCCCCCTTTCTGTCTGTCGGTCTTCCTTATATTTCTCTCTCCGCTCCCTCCCTATCTATCCCTTCCCCATTACTTCTCTCTGTGGCCTACTCTTTCTCTTGTGTTTCCATCTGTCTTTGTCAAACCATATTCTGCACCTATTCTATCTTGCACAATCTTTCCTCCCCCTGTCTTTTCTCTTCCATCCTCACTTCCCTGTACGGTATATCATGCCTCTGTTGATCAGAATCTCTAAAAAGACACTGTGATTGTCAGTTGAGGAATAGCCTGCATTTCCTTAAAGACTCATCTGCATTTAAAAACTGCATTTTACTCGACTGCTGGTGTTGCTAAAGTTGGAGGGTCTTTATCTCGAGGTGCACCCTCAAGATAAAGAAGCTCCACAGGATCACTTTAGGATGGGACGTGGGGAGCATAAATGCAGATATCTTCCCCTGAATACCCATCACCCTAAATACACTTTATTCATCTGAGGGAGAAGAGCGGTATGGGACTCGCTGATAGGATCTTTTCTCATTGTTTGCACTGAGAATGCATTCTTAAAATACTTCATTTAAACAGAACAGGAAAAAAACATTTCAATCGTATTGTTTTCTGCAGCTGTAGTCACAGAGGGAATGAGATATTTTACAGATTATTTTTCATAATGAGTCTATTAGGGATTCAAGAATTCTCATGAGGCAAGTCACTCAAAAAAAAAATCCATTTATTATTTAAATGTATTCAACAATTCCAAAAGATAATATAGACAAACAAGTCATAGATTTCAATTACAAGCTGTTTGTTCTTCTCATCATATCTATAGAGGCTCCACCCTACAGAGCACAATCTCATTGGCTGCTGAGTAAAATATCTGTCATTGGCCGTAGCACAGGATAACTCGGAAAAAGAACAATGTAGTTATGGCACGGCACATGCTAAAATGCAGACACTCACTGGTATGCACAGGTACAGTACATACACACACGCACAAACACACAGATCCTCAAACGTGCAGTCATAATAGGCCAAGTCACTCACCCAATTTGTTTCATTCTCAAGCAAGCTGTCAGGTTCACCATGTTGAGTAAATATTACCATAATGCCTGTGTGTCAATGAATATGTAGCTAATGAATGGATGACATCCAGTGAAGCTCAGAGACACTGAAACAGAAAAAATTGCCCACTCACTGTTCCTGTGCTTGAACGCCTCCTCCACCTTTCCTTCTCTCTCACTTCTAACTCTTTCTTTGAGTGTGCCTGTGACTTCCTCTCCCTCGTCCTCTGCTTCAGGATCCGGATTTTATTATTATTATTTTTATTTTTTATTTTTATTTTTTTACTGCACAAGAAAGCTTCGAGGTTGGCACAGCAGAGGAGAAGAAAGGACTGGCGTTCTTCAACAAGGTTACATCTGAATCCTTATACTGTACGTGCGTCATCACATGGCTGGTCGTGGCAAGTGGAGCATCTACATGAAGCTAGAACATTGAAAAGAGTATTTGAACTATACTTTAATCTGAACAGCAGCAGGACATTGTGTGACAGTGTAAGAAACAGTGTGAAGTGATTTGTGGGAATGGTTTTGTCTAGTTGATATGTTTGCTTTTTCAGATACATTGGAAGTGCAGAATGTATTGTTATTCTCCACAAGAACAATATATAGTTACCTTGCTGTACCCAGCGATAAAGTAAAACACCCACTGCCATAAAATACTGAAAGTCTTGATTGAACGATTTCTTTTCCAGTTGTTAGGTCTCTGAGCTGCATCACAAATAACATCTCTCAGTCAAACAGGATATCTTCACAAGGGACAAATATATTCATTTTTTAAAATCTCATTTGTGTAGAATATTATGCATGTCTACAAAATAAAAACACGATCTAAGGAAAATTGCACAGAACAACACTACAAGTTTCTGTCAGTCCAGTCCACTGACAGTACAGCTAACTGCTGCCACTGTGGAGAGAAGAGGTGAGATCATCCACTTTTGCAGGGTATTCATTTTTGTTGATATTTCTGTGCAATGGAGCAGGGCTGAAGAGGAGAGACACCGAAAGTGAGGAGCTTCTGACACGTCGGCATTGTGGCAAGGAGTGCAGAAAAACCAACCCACCTCCACCCAGCATCCCACTCCTCCCACACCACCCGCCCGGCCCCTCTCAGTGTGTCCTCAGGAGCTTTGCTTCCAGGCTCGGCTACAGAGCCTGGATGGCTGATGGATACGAAGCAGAGGTGTCCGTGATGATGGAGAGAATTAGGAAAACTAGAAAGCATTCCGGCTTTTAACACACACACCCTCCCCCCCGCCGTACAACTCTTTCTTTGAGTCTTTTCTTGTCTAACTGTCTCTATGTCTATGTGTTCTCAGTCTGCGTAGAGGATGAAGCCAGAGAAGGTGCTGTACTTGTTGTTGTTGCCGCCGTGGGCTTTGCCTCCGTCCAGTTTGATGTAAACCTCATCGCCTGCGTCCAGATGGAGGATGACGCTGTTGGAGGCGTAGTCGTAGTTTTGGTCAGCATCTTGGGCAATGGCGCTGGCACGAACCTGCAAGGGGCAGACGGACATATAGAAGAAAGGTGTCAGGACATTAGCTTGTTCCATTTAGGAAGTGCTCTGAATCGATTGCCATTCTCTAATACTTCTTTCACAAGTCAACACATATTCATTGTTACCATTTTCCATCTTACTGTCATAAGAAGTACTGTCATATATCCACCAGTGCACCACAGACTTCCCCATTTGTTATTTTAATAATAGAAAATATTTTTAATCTAATGACGTACATGAGCACACACAGAAAGATGTGTTTTCATTTATTTCTACGCAGTATTCAAAAATTCTAATTATTTATTTTCTGCTTAGATTCAGATTTACACCAAAACTGCTTCTTTTTCAATTGCCTAAACTACATCCATTTTTATTGATCTGTTTACAAGGCTTTTATATGTCCTCCTAATAACTAACAAAGAACTTAGACCATAAGTGTTAAAATAAAACATGGAAATCATTCATTCTTGCTAGAGATGACGTGCTAATAAAAAGACAGCCTTTTTGAGCATAACTGTCCCTGAGTAATTTAATATATTTGGATTTGGAGAATAACACGTTTTTCCATTTGAAGTTTAATGACTGGACACAGCAGTGGCACAAAAGCCATATGTCTTCATATTGATATTAAACCTACAGGACCAACCAGAGGGTCAATCAAACCTCAGGCCTTTCTGTCAAGCAGATTTATGGTTTCAATCCAGCCGATGGTCTTTCACAGTAGACCTAATGTTGGCCATCAGAAAAAGTCTCTAAAGGCCTTACTCTGGGGGCCTCTGTGTGTGCGGCAGAAATGACAGAGAAACACAACGGCAACAACAAACCATCGAAGATGTCTACTATATAAACAGAAATATTTAAAATATTTAATAAGTGATGAGAACCAAAAAAAAAAAAAAAAAGTGAAAAGGAGGAATTTCATCTCTGTTGTTCGCTTTTGTCCAACAGTGTGTATTTGTGTGTACCTGCATGTGTGATGTTCCAGTCTGACTACGGGACATTTGGAGCAGTTTCCACATAACCTGACAGGGGTAATTAAAACCTCCACCACAAACATGCTGTCTCTCACTGGTGTAGCTGCAGCACCACGTGAGTCCTGAAACAATATCTGTGTTTTCCTGCATGTGTGTTTGTCTTTCTTTGTGTGTGTGGCAGACAGGGATACCATCACTGTGGTGGACTGTAAGATTGCAATCCTAAAACAATCCAGGAGAAAACATTAAAATGAAGGTCATAAGTATGTCATGTTATTCTCTATTCTCCAAGTATTTGGGTAGTGTCTACATTATTGCATATTGTTTGAAATTAAAAGAGCACTCAGTCACTAGAGCATTACACTTTCCTGTCTGTCCTTGATAGACATTGCTTCTTTTGTTATCTGGTTGGCATCTACTTCCAGAACAATGGCAGAAAGGAGGAGTTTAAGAGGCCTTAAACTCTACAACTAGCCATTTTTTTCTGTCATCCTCCCCAGCGCATGCAAGTCAAGTGACGTCACTTGCTGAAAGCCAGACTGAATGCGAAAAGCTCCTTAACCAAATACAAATGTGGCTGCAGTGCAGATCTGGCAGAATGTCCCGAGTGCCGCCTAATGGACATGGGCCATAATCTGCCAATGGCAACACAGAGTTGAGAACTACGAGTTTCATTGCAAATTTGCCAAAAGAAACAGCGCTTGAACAGAACGTTGCCATGGTGCAATTGCCTTTTTAAGTTGAGACAGTGAAGCATTTTCTTGATACACACTTCCAGCTGTTACGGAACAATATTATCATTCATGCTGAGTACCTGCTTTTCGTCAGCTGATAAATATATGTTCTGTATTCACACTCTTTCAGCAGTGTTTTTGTTCTCTGCTGACTCCTGAGGGAAGTACCTGGTATTGTAGCTTTGTAGCTTTGTAAATGCATCACCATGTTCATCAACTAGATGCTAATTGTGCTGGGGGGGCTATTACACTGAAAACAGCTGTCTGCTCCTGGAAATGACTCTTTGAAAGCAGTGAGGGTGAACTGAAACATTAAAGTTGAGGCCTGACAGGAAAACAATTATTTGGGTGTCACAAAAAACCTCCATAAGAGCTGCAGATTCAAGTATGAAGCATAAGTGGCTGTCATGCACCGTTATTATATATACATGTATAAAATATATTCCTCTTCACTTACAGTGTCCACAGTGTATCTCTGTTCTTTTCCTAATAGGAAGAAACCATTGTTTGTAGCATGAATTGAGTAGAAATAAAGAAAAAGATCATCGTTTTCTGTAATGGTGGAAAACTGATAGCATTGCACACCTTTTAAAGAGACTAGTGGTTAAATAAGACCATTAGTCACTTAGTCCAGTCAGTGAGGTTGAATCAAAATCAATAAATTACGTACATTTGAAGTGTTTTCTTGTGGCTCATTACGGAGTCTCCAAAGTCCATTCTGGCCACTTTCTTAGCTCGGTATTTGACCGGTTAGTGACAAACTGAATCAAACAGGCATCATAAAGAATTCCCAATAACTATTTGGCCTGTTAAAGGAATCCACACAACAGACATATTGACGGAAGTGAGGGGAGGCCAGCTACTGACAGGGATTTATGGCACAGAATGTATCCATGTTGCCAAACCTAATAAGGAGCCTGGAACAATGAAAATAATATCTTATGATTTAAAACAGTGATTTAATTTTTTTATTTATTTTTTTTTAATTTTCCAGGGTTTTTGTTGCGTCTATGCCAGATCATTCTGATAATTCAGTTTTATAATCTTCTATTGTCTTCTCTGCCATAATAGCACTAGTCACTGTCAATGCTAAAGACTCAGCTCATGTTCTTTTTTTCTGTTTTTTTAAACTTGGTGTTGGAAAACATACAGTAAAATTTGCAGAGGATGTGCAGAGGCGTGCTATTAAAATAGCAAATGTATTACTTTTATGAACTCAATATCCAGTAGCTTGATTCACCGTCACAGGAGAGGGAGAGCGTGGAGACAGTTAATTGTATTTATAAAATTATTGCTTCAAAATGGTCTGCTTTCAAACTGTAAATGGCACGAGAGATACACACCTCTGAGATAAACCAGAAAAAGAAAAACATCTGAAAGTCTTAAGTGCTTCTCCCCAGAGCGAAACAATAACAAACAGATAGGCTTACGCTGGAGGCTACGGTGGGTCATGAAATCAAACACAGAGACTCTCTTCAACCACTACTGTAAAAAGTGTTAAGGTGCCATATTTGTGACACTATATTTTGAAGCCAGCCAAATCACAGCCACAGTATGCTGTTAGCGCTGTGTCTCTTCATACCTACTTATAGGTGGGATTTCTGCTAATAGTCGACAGATATAAGGTATCTATGTAGGAGGTTTGTTTCTTCTGATCTTCTGATATTGAGAAAAGCTCTGACATGGGCAAATGCTAGAGCTGGATGACATATGTGTGACACCGATTTTCTGAAAATACACAACAATTTATATTAAAATACTGAACTTTATTTATTTTCAGCTGTGTTTTTAACCCGCACGTAACATCTATTATGAATATAGAAATAGGCCGTTATTATTTTATTTCTTATGAAGTCATCTTACCATCACACACACTATTCTCTGAGTGATTCTCAAAGAGACTTTTTTATTACCTTCAACTCACATCATTGAATTACGGATCAGAGGGGAGCAAGGCTGACAATTCTTTAGCCTTCTTAGCAACATTTTTATTAGATTTTTTTTGATTAGCTTTGTAATAAATATATAAATAAATAAATAATTGCAGTAAAAATATAAAATAATGTAAAAATGTGCAAAACCTTTATATTGAACCAAATGAATTTAAAAGAATCTCACATGTGGGCAGCAGGAATACATGCTTGTTCTTATGACCTTCCCAAGACCGCATAAAGAGTGAGACAAGTATTGTTCTAACTATCAAATCATGTGGCACACATATGCTTTCTACTTTATAAGTATCAGGGGAGAGGACATGCAATTAATGAGAGAAGAACATTTAAACTGCATGCAGTGGACACTGGATAGAGATGTCAATTTGGTATGAAAGGTGCAAGCGGTGTAAAGGCTAATCCCAACATTCTAGCAAGAGCTTTTAAGATGCAGGCATAATATATAGAATATGGTACTTTTTTTTTTTTATTGTTTATCCTACTGATTAAATTTCACACAGCTCATATCGATGTGCAAATAAAGCCTCCTGTTCTGATTCTGAGATGCCAGCGTCCAGAGCATATTAATACGATATGATATGCCATGAGCGTGCAAAGTCAACACCGTCTTATTAGAGGGTTACCGCCCCGGGTTGTAGGGGAAGCAGGTGATGCAGGCTCTGGAGGATTTGTCAGTTGGGATTTTAATGAAACTTTATCAAAATATTTGCTCCGCAGCTAGTCACACAGATCCAGGCAATGTCACAGACGTGTAATATAGATATTCTCTTCATTTAAATAGCTAAATTTAAGACAGCTTCAGTAAATAATGTATGTTTTTTGGTGGGGGAGAAGGAGGGACGGTGCAAATATAGCATTTTACTTTGACAGAGTATAAAAAGTATAAAAAAAGTAAACTTCCCCAAAATCCTGAAAGCCTTTTGGTTCTTCTACAATGGTATTTTTGTTTTGCTTTGTTTCTTTGCTCTAATGGTTTTTATCCCCTACTGAGACTAACTGCTGCAGTCTAGGCCTCCTTCGTTTGCTTTCAGAGATAACCATGCATGAATAAAACCTCTCACTATTTTTGAAATAATGATCAGGGAGCTCTTATTTGAGATATATTTTTTTTCCTCTCCTCTACACGCTAAGAACTTGTTAGGGGTGTAAGCCGGAGGTTCAAATTCAGAGTATGGCAGATGTATAGCCAGAGATGAGCAGGACAAACAGCCAACTGGCAGTGCGTGACCTTGACACAGAATATGTAGAGGAACTTTGACAAGGCAAACAAAGCATGAGGCCGTAAGCATTGGCTCCAGCGATAGTAAATGAGGTGTCAGGCAATGTTGTCTTCCTTGTGGCTGCTCGTGCGTGTGTACATTTGTCATGTTGCAAACGTGATGGTTTTGATTGAATAATATTCTGAGAGAAGACAGAAAATTCATGGCTGTTCTAGCTAATGCATGCCCATAACAGTGAGTCTGGATTCCCGTAATTTCTATTAATGAGCGCAGTGTAACTGGGAAAACGAACTTTAGAATTGTCAATAATGATGGTGCAGATGAATTCACGATACGTTGTTAAAGACTGTCACACTTCTTAAGTCACATGAAACTCAGTTTACGATCGACCTTTTATTGAAAATGTGTTTTATAATCTTTTCATTCAGCAGCAGCAGTAGTGTGCAGTATCGTGTGGTTGGCTGGATATCTTTAATTATAAACCACTATTAAAATTCTGTTTGTGAAAATCATGGCAATTTTATGTTTTTTCTATCGTGTCTGCCTCAGGAGGAGCCTGAAATGTCTCACTGGGACAGTGGTCTTACAAGAGGCTTTGTCACTGTGACAAGGACATGTCTTGTGGCTTCTCTGACAGGGATTTGTTGACTTGAAGCTGAGCCTCCATTTTGGATCAACGGGTCTATTGGTCCTTTTTAAATCAAAGTGTACTGCCGTCTAATTGTGTTTGAACATTCCAGCCGTGAACTGCATGCTTAATGGCAGCTTAGCTGGCTTGCCACCGCTATTGAGCCTGATCCAACATTTCTTTGCAAGACGCATACAAACATCCACACCCACAATGACAAAGTGACACACAGAGACATGCTATACATCCATATACATTTTTCCCCATACACACGTGCTTGCAGCATGCAATTCTTTTAAAATGATGAGAACAGAAAACTACTGTGCGGGAGCAGACAGAAAACTCAATGTGTTGCAAGTTCATTTGCTGGAAAAAACATGATAAGAGAAATGAAATGGTAACAGGAGATTTGCCATCTGTCAGATGAGAATAGAAAAGGGTCCCCTGAATTAATTCCACCAGCTGTTCTCTTTGTACCTCAGCCGACTTTGAAAGCAGAGGGGCTTTATTGCACAAAACTCTTGCTGTTTATGAAATTGCTTACAGTAATGCTGGTCTGGTGTCAGGTGTAAGTTCATTAGTTGTACGTGATCCAAATACTGCAGAAACTTTCAAAAGACCATAATATCACTTTCGGAATTCAGCGGGGGTGACACAGAGACACCAGGACAGCTTCTCCTGAAAGAGCTGCTGAATGATGCCTGTCAGAGGAAACAGCAGTGGAAGAAAGAGGGATCAACTTTGACCTGCAATCCAGCCACCCTTTTCTTTTCTGGGTCTGACTCATCACACTCAGTTAATTACTGAGATACACAGCACTGTCTACCTCTAGCACCAGAACCACAATCACTGGTCACCACATTGTCTGAATGGACACTTGTAGTGCAAAATTTTCGCCTTTTGTTCACTGGATTTTCCCAGTTTGCTTCTTAGTAACCCTGAGCCACTATGATTTAACCTTTCTTATTACCAAAGAGGTAAAGGCAAATTGGGTTATTTTTCATATATTGCCAATTCATCCTCTCTTTCTGGCCGATTGTTGATATTTTAGCCATTTTTCTGTTTGAGAAGGGTAGGAGGTGTTAAACACATTGAGTTATGAAGCAGACTGTGAGTCATTTGAAGCCATTGACTTGCTGCTTTCCTGTGAAGAGGGAGAGGATAATTGTGGGTATCAGTGAAGACTGAATTCGGGGGACTTCTAAATGTCAGGGGCGTGGGGAGAGACAGAGAGTGAGATGTTTGCATAAGAGGGGCCAGGGGCACTTGTCTGTCTCCCATATGGCCCTCATTATAATGAAGAAGCCTTGTGAGTCAACACCATAGCATCCTTGAGTCAGCCATCCACAGGAGACAATCCATCGCCTATTTTAGATGGTATGCTTTCGATCTCCTAGTACGTGAGACATTAGACATTAGCAGTATTTCATGAGCTACTTAATCTGAGATGCCAGCACAGGGAGTGTGTGCACTGCAGAGTGGTAATGGTTCTCTATCTGGGAAGCTCAATATAAAATGTTTTAAAAGTAATTGAATTATTACAGACAAGTGGTGGGCAGTTTTTATACAAGTTTTGAAACTTCACCAATAAATGATAGATTTTCTTCTCTGTGCTTGCAGATGACAGCCCGATGTCATCTTGACATTTCCAATCTGTGTGGTATTTCCTAACAACGTGGGCCAATCTTCATCTAATAGCCCTCGCACCTAATTAGGCCAGCTCTAATGTTCCACTCGGCAGAGTGTCAAATCCAATGTCCAATTACACAGCAGATCAAGGCCAAAGGTCCGCCTCCACTACCTCTCAGGCTGATTATAGAAGAAGTGCCACGATATACATGACATCCAAAGAAACAGGTCTGTCAGAAGAAGGAAAGAGACACGCATCCAGGAAAACACACACACACACACATAAGGGGATCAATACTGCAAGCAAAGAGGCTCAGGGACTGAGGGTGGCTCTCTCAAACCCTGCCTGTCTGTTGCAGACAAGAGTCTCTCTGTTACACCAGGCAAACACACAGAGGCCTCTCAGTGCTGAAGTCAGACCACGATGAAGAATAGCAGGTCTGAACATTACCAGAATATTAAAATCAATCAAGTCCAAGTATTGCTGTATCTGTGTGTAGACAAGTGATGAGCACACAAGGTCACTCACACTTAAAGACACTAGAAATGTTTGCGTTTATCTTATTGATTTAAGCATTTATTTTTTTTGTTATTCACATTTTTCTTGAGAATGTACTGTATGTCAATAATGAAATCAAACAGAATGGGCCCTCTCCAGATGGCTCAGCTCCCGCGATTAATGTTGAGAATGACACCAGATGCTAAACACAGTGCGTGGGTTTCACCTGCACACACAGAAACAGAATAAACATTCTTGTGTACCATAGCTTAAGACTCCCCTAGACGTGTCTTCGTGAGCTTAGATGGGCTGAGGCAAATGGTTTGGCAAGGAAGTGACACATGACTGAACTTGGCTGAGCAACTTTTTATGGTAAAAAACAAAAGGTGAGGTGAACTCAAAAGAAAATTTGGAGAAAAAGATGGTACACATTAACATACTGTGTTAGAGTGCAATCACTTGAGAGCAATGAAGAATATCGATGGCATTTTGTGTTTGCAAATAGATTTTTTGACGCCACAATTCGGATACTCTATCGCTCCCATTGTTAAAAGAAGTTTTTCCTTTTAAAATGAAAACTTTTTGCTCCTTTAGAAAAGTGGCAAGACATAGAGGAGAGATGGAGGGCAGTGCACAGTTGGGGTGGGTTGAGGCTGTGGGTTAGGAGGGGGGGCAAGCATGCGCGCGTGTGTGTAAGCATGTGTGAATGTGTGTGTGTGTACGGAGGAGACTGCAGCGGTAATTGCTAGGGAAGAGCCATGTGCACGAAGGACGTTGAAGCTTATTAAAGGAGGAGACAGAGTGATTATTCACTATGGTCCTCTTGAGAGACTGGCGCTGAAGTCATTGCTTTTAATTAACTCTGAAACGGTTTTGCGGATTAATAACAATATTAAGAAGGGAACGGAAAGGAGAAGCGCAAACACATCCTGGATCTGGTTCAAGCTTTTTAATTACAATTAAACAGACACGGTGGCGCAATAGCACAATAGCACAATAACGATGTCTTTCCTGTCCTCTTTTCTTTCTCGTGATTCCACTTTGTCCATTAAATTTGTCTTCATTGTCACTGCCACATCTCTCAGGATGTGTCTAAGACGGGTTAAGGGAAAGCAGGTGATTTATCTAAAAGAGTTTAGGATTGGTTGGAGTATTTGGCACACAGGTAAAAAGAACAGGCAATGAGGAAGCCAGAAAAAATGCAACGAGCGGAAGTTGGAAAGCAGATAAAGTGCGCTGAGCTGAAAATAGATTTCTTATTTGTTTGTTTACCAAGAAGCTCACTTTTTGGTCGAGCTTGAAAAGTGTCAGAGTTCTGGGGACAGTGTTTGGATTCTTGTGTTGCACCCTGCCAAGCGAAAAGAGGAAGTGGGAGAAATGGAGAAGAAATAAAGAAACCTATGGATGCTGAAGTTCTAACCCTAGGAGTGGGAGGAGCACATACTGGAGTGATACAGCACTGCAAGGCTTGGAAACCCACCTCCTTGCCAAAGCCAAAAGATGATAAAATACTAGTATTGTTTTCAATTCCCTGGCCTCCTGTGTCCCAACTCACAGTGTAGCTTTTTGCAGCCTTAATGAGCTGAGTAAAGCACCAGTGTGACTGTAGGAGCTAGAGTTTGACTCGTAGCACTTCATCAGAGATGTAGCGTAAGTTGGCCAAACATTTATAACCATTCACAGTCATTTACACAAACTATAGCTCTGGGGCCTTCTTCATCAGCCAACTAGACAACCTAATAAACACCATGCACATTTATGCAGAAGCAGTGCATAGGACAGAGGAAGACAGAAAGAGAAGGAGTTACCACTTTATAAACATTTCGCAGGTCTCTGGAGATGCACACTGTGTGCATCTAACTTAAGTACCTCCACACCCTCCTCTTGGGAGCACAATGAAGCGGGAACAGAAGGCGTTTTATAGGAACATATGTTCTTCTTCCCCTATTATATATCAATGCTTTTACACCCACCCATAAACATTACTGTTGAGTGAGACATTATATATAGAAGGAGACTGCTGTAACTCTTTTTCTTGCTTTCCGTGAACTTGGTGAGGGTAAAGGAATTAACCTCTAGCTGCCTTGGTGAGACCAGACTGCAGGTTTGCGCCATAAAGCTGATGCCAACTGTTCTCCCCATGCTGCACAAACACTGTCATGATCTCGGCACTCTCAGTAAGGTCCCAATGAGTTTCACTGTTAACTCCATCTCCATTAATTTACATTAGTTTTGGAAGACTAGGCGAAAGACATTAAAACAATAGAATAAAAAACATAAATAACTCACAGGCAACTTATATAAAACAAGTCACTGAGGCCACTGGACCACACCATGGTAGTTGGAAGTTTGTTACTGCTCTTTTCACTCACATTTATCATTTATCTCAGCGCTTCCCACCAGACCAGGCTTCTGAGATAATGTAAATGAATAAATAATGCATTACTTTTCACTTTGATGATCAGTTTGGTAATTGTGATCACACATAACGTGTGCAGTAAAAGATAAATGTCTGTCACCAACAGTTTTTCTCTGTGTGTAAGGCATTATTAGAGACAATTGACAATGTGTGAAGTGAAGTGAAGTGCGGGCATCCCCTTAACTTGCACTCTCTGTTAATTTCTTATCTTATACTGTAATACACAAATGTCAGTATTGACATTTGCATAATTTGGTGTCACTAAAATTAGAAGGCAAAGGCTTGATTGAAGGAGCCTTTTAAAGGCTTTGCTTTAGTCATGCTCTTTTTGCTTTCATTTTTGTCAGTGCTGGCAAAACTACAATGATAACACAGTTGTAGCCTGAACAAACAAAGCAAACAATATCTGGAATATCTGAACACTCTTTTTTTTTTTTTTTTTTTTTTTACAGGCAAAACGGGTTTTCAGAGCCACTTTGAGGACAAGAAATCTGACGGCTGGTCGGAGGACTGAACTACTGGCACGCGTTACCAACCTGAGAAGACCCTCCGGGGCGCACAGTAATATTAGAGCCCCATTAAAATGATGCATCAAAGAAGCCGAGAATAGATCACACACGTGTAATGCTTTTAACAATGACTGTAAAGGCAGATGGATGCGGAAAGCCAACGGCATCCGGCAAGCTTTCACAAAAACGGGTTAAATATTGTCAGAAAAATGTTCTATTTCACCACTTTTTCTAGTCTCTTTAGGGTCTGTACAAGTCTAAAACTTATAGGAGTTCTTAATGACGGAACCGTGTCTCCTGGCTTCAATAATAATAATTAATAATGCTAATAATAATAATATAAAGACTCTATTTATGGCAAAACTCCACAAAAGGTATAGTCATTCCCGATACACTGATACCGATATGATAAAAGTACATGCCAGGCGACCGTTTCTTTTCTGTCAGTCTTTCTTACGGATTAAAACACTCCAACTCCTGCGATTTCATTTTCCTCACCAGTCCAGCATTTCCACTCTGAAACACTGTAAATGCCAGCTCGCTGTCTTAATCTGCCTCTTAATTCCTTTCTGTTCGGAAAACAAATTTAAAAAATAACTACGCTTTCCAAAATTTTACTGCGTAAAGGCATAAAGACCGGCTCGCACTTCACGCTCAGTCCAAACCGTGACTGTCCTTCGGACCGCGGGACGCGGCAATGTCAGGACGCATCATGCAAAGAGGGGACGCGGCTTGTAACCAGTCAACACATCTTTATCTCCAGGCGCGGCTGTGCCACAGCTGTGCGCTCTGAGCTTCGGAGGCGGACGGCAGATGCCCAGCTTGCCTCTCACTGCCTATTTTCATTAAATGACTTGATGAAAAATGAACTTTCTAAAATGTATGTGTTTTTTTTTTTTGTTTTTTTTTTAAGCAAGAGAGTAGCGAGGGAGAGAGGAGTGAGACCCAAACGACTCGTTTAGATTTCACTGAGGAAAGGAAGCAATTTAACTGAGGAAAAAGTTTCAAAGCACTAACCTGGCCATTCTTGCAGAGGTCTGCCCACATGCTGGTGCCGTCTCCTCCTCTCATCAGCACATGATAGATGAAGAAGTAAGTACCGGGTATGCTGCAGATGAACTTGCCCGAAATGCCATCGTAGTTGTTGCCTAAATTGGTGACCACGTCGTCAAACTTGAGGATCTCGTAACCTTCGTGGGGGTTTTTAAGCCCTGCATAGAAGGCCACCCGTGGCACCGTGCTGTAGGTGGCCGTGCTTATAGCTCCGTTACCCCCCAGACCCAAAATCCCAGTCCTTCCCTGATCCCCTCTGTCACCAGGAGGCCCTGCTGGTCCTGGTGGCCCAGGTTCTCCTGGCGGTCCAGGTGGTCCTGGTTTCCCTGGCTTCCCAGGCTTCCCTTGTGGACCCTGCAGTAAGGTGGAAGGTGGAAGCACGTTGCTGTGGTCACTCAGCGCCTCTGCCTCAGCCTGAAGACCGGTGGAGCTTGTGCTGCTGGCTGGAGTGCCCTTGTTCAGGTAGGGGTCACACACCATACGACAGGTGCCCAGCATCTCATAGTGACTGGAATCTGTACCCACAGAGCTGACGAGCACAGGGATGAGCACCACCAGCACCAGGACCAGCATAACCCCTACGGCAGCCGCCACCAGGGTCTTCCTCCCGATGCTGAGTCGGGGAAGGGGCTGCGCTGCCAGCGTGGGTCTCCCGGGGGCGGAAATGGTGACTGCTTGGTGTGGGGAGCCCGTCACCGAGGAAAGGGACCCGGAGATCCCGAGAAGAGTTGCAAGAAGAGCGGCGAGAGTGTGAGTGTGAGACAAAGACCCACATACACTTGATACACCCCACTCAGTCACACTAAAGTAGCCAAGCAGTCACTCACACATACAAAAAGACTAATGGAAACCCAAGCATACACAGGGAGACATTCAGCTCGTACTTACAAACACAATCTGACTTGTGAGAAGAAGCAAGAAGGATGCAGAGCCCAGAGGAATGGCGTGAGACAGAGGGAGCGAGAGAGAGAGAGAGAGAGAGAGAGAGAGAGAGAGAGAGAGAGAGAGAGAGAGAGAGAGAGCACGAGGGAGAGAGAGAGAGAAAATGATGAGAGTGGGTGAGTGTGAGAGATACAGAGCAGCCACTGGATCAGTGTGTGCATGTGTGTGTGTGTGTGTGTGTGTGTGTGTATGTGTGGTGAGTTTGTGGTGCCGGATTCTCAGACTTGGCTTTTTATACAGCAGTAGCAGCGGAGTCCCCCCTCCCTGCTGCTCCTCCATCAAGTGAGAGGTTGGTGTAGTTGCGTCCCCCCCCCCCCCCAGTCTCTCTCTCTCAGTCTCTCTCTCTCGCTCTCTCTCTCTCGCTCTCTCTCTCTCCAGCTCACTCAGAGGAAGGACTCTCATCACATTGCATTTCTCCCGACTACTCTCCTGAACCACAGAGGCACAAACACAACCCTCTGACCACCTTGCTCCCCCTCTTTCAAGCCTCTCTTTCCTTTTCTCCTTGCGCTCCCTTCTTTCTCCACTTCTGAAGTTTTTTTCTCACTCCCTTGCTTTCCTCTCTCTCATCAGCATCCAGCCTCTAAAAATAAAGATGGAGCTGTGGAAAGACAATCTTTTTTTTCTTTTCCTGGAGGTGGGTTCTAAAGATTCATGCATATATGTACACAGACACAAGACAACACTTAAGTCAGCTTTGCCAGGAAATGCTAGCAGCTTCTCAGAAAAAAAAAGGTGCTAATTACAAAAGTTAATGCCAAGAACGGACTAATAAGCCAACTGATAGTCTGTTGATACAAATAAAACAGAAAAGCAGTTTGAAAACTTTTTTTGAATGATCTTGGTGGCACGTCACACGGGGACACTTTTTGAGGGTAAATACTGCCAATCCATCCTTCCGTTAGGGGCAACTAACATTTCTCTCTCCTACGCTGTTATTTTTTTTTCTCTCTATTTGCCTTTCCTCTGTGTCAATAATCCTGTTTCTCCACCTGAATGCGCTGACACCATTTCTTATTGGTGTCTTTTTTTAGGTATCGATTTCACGGTTTTTATCAAATTAAGGGTCCTGGTCAGGAGAATAAAAAATCCATATGTGGCAGTGATGTCATTTGTTTGACATTTTCATCCCTTGGAGTGATGAATGGTAAAGTAAGAAAGCAAATGACAAAGTCCGTAGATGGCAAAGAGTGTTTGCACAGAGTTTGGTCTTCAGTGTTTTTGGTCCAGTACAGTTCAGAACAAAAATGGACCAATCCGTCAAGATGGATGGAGAGAGAATTTGGCAAAATAAAAAGCATTTATGCCCACCCCACAGAGGCAATGGCAAAAGCAGCCGAGGTGAGATTTTTTGCATTGTTATCTCTAGCTTCCAATCACAGAACTGAAGCCAATACAGAATCCCAGCGCGACGCACAGCACAGTGATGTGGAGTTCAAGGTCATAGAAATCTAAATGATCTCTTATATTCACTCTATCCATCATACACAGGAACTAACTATTATTTGTGTACGGTGGATTTTTAATTGATTTGAAAAGATAAAGTTTAGTTAGAGCTGTTTCAGCAATTTAATATGTTTTGAAGGTTTAGTAATTCAGCTTTTAATCTTTTTCTCAAGGTTGTTTCATTTGAGGTCCAAGAGTCTGTAAGTTTTTTGCTCGCCAGGTGTCATTGAGGTTTCACAGATAAATTCTTTTAATTTTCTGAAACCTGTTAATTAGGTAAAAGTGTTTCAGAAGAATCTTTACTTTGTCGTTGTTGCCTATTTCTGGCATATAGGACATTCTGTGCCCAAGCCGGACTGAACTCTAGTGACGGATTGAGATGGATCAATGGGCAGGATGCCTGACTATTTGTCACCACTACACTTGACGTATCACCAGTTATTTTGCTGCATTTCTGACTCTTCATCATCATTAAACTTCAGCCGCAAACTTATGGCATCACCAGTTGGTTGTCTAATTTATCACTGAGCAGAGTGTGCGAGACATACTCAAATAACTGGCACACCAGGTGTGTCTGCGATGCATATTTGCCTGTTCTGTTTTATTCCTCATAGCAGACACAGAGTTTGCCTATATGTGGAAGCATACAAGCCCTAAATTGGTTTTGGGGTTTGTTTAGGGGGCCATTGTTTGTTCTTCACACCTGCGGGCTGTAACTGCCAGTCAGATCACTGTGCTCCAAATCTCTAAATCTCTGAACGACAGAGATCAATGCACACTAGAGAGGACAAACACAGAGCTATAGTGATGAAAGAGAGTTGAGAAAGGCGGGCAGGCAAGCAGCAGAGAGGGGGCCGAGAAGTACAACGTGGAGAGTTAACTGTTGTAACAGCTGAGCTTTTTGTCAGGAGCCGGTTTGTTTTACGTGATTAGTTAGAGCATACACACAGAGAATTATCAGTGTGTCAGCAACATTGTGATGAAACGTAATTTTGCCTCCTAAACAGTTTGTTTTAAAAATCTGAATATCTGTGTGGGGCTGAGTCAGATCTCTGTCTTCGAAATCTGTCTCCGATAGTCTTTGTGTGTACTTTACATAGGTAGGTCACAATTTCTAGCTGTTACACCTTTTCAGTGAATATATTTGCATTTGTTTCTCACCTTTGTGGCTTCACTCCAAAAGGACAATCCATGGTTTCCACATCAGCATGTCTGAACCGAAGCTGACTCGGAATGAAGACAGTGGACATGGAGATGGTGGAGAGCTAACGTGCATGTGATTCCATTATACAGTAGGAGAGCAGTCATCACTGCGGGCTATGTACTATAAGTACGACAGACAGTGTACAGTGGGTTTGTAGAGCTCAAATTGGGAAAAAAATGAAAACCGAAAATGAACAGCAGCAAATCGCAGTAATGTTGTGAGCGCTCAGTTTTGAACTACAAGTTTGTTCTGAACCCCGAAAAGTGGTTTCCAGCCAGTATCACAAACTAGCAAGTTCCCCTTTATCTGAAGTGTGAATCTTCTGGATATACTGTACATATCGTGTAAATTCATATGTATACTGTCTATAGTATATAATACAAAGTAAAAGCTTAAAAAAATAATGACATGACAGTACCATTTGACTTAAAGGGGAACTACTGTTTTTTTACAACCTGGACCTTATTTCCTGCATAAAATACGGTCACTTACTCACTCATATAACTTTTGTGTAATTCGTATTCCTTAGGGAGATAATTAGATCAGCGTATATCCATGCAGTGCGAGTGACTAGGGCACTTAAACGTAGCCTCTTAATAACGCATTATCTGCCGCGAAACTCGTTCATTTCACCAATATTTTGTTATTGTACACTAGTGCTATTCCCCGTTGAATCCGGAGTTACATGTCATCATCATCCGATGATGAACGAGTTTCACGGCAGATAATGCGTTATTTAGAGGCTGCGTTTCGGTGCCCCAGTCACTCTCACTCCCAAAAGTTATATGGGTGAGTAAACGATCGTATTTTGTGCCAGAAATAAGGTCCAGGTTGTAAAAAACAGTAGTTCCCCTTTAAAAGATAATTACATGCATTTTTGTTTCTTATTACAGCAGCATTAGTTTTCTAATACTTCTTTCCCTCTTTTTTCTTCTTCTTAAAATAATTTCAGTAATTCTTGTCTCAAACTCAGCAACTAACCACTGTACATGGGAGATGCGTGCTGCAGTGATGTGGGCTTCGTTCTTCTTTTAAAATAGTTAGTTGTTTGCATGTTTTGTACAGTACAGCTGATCGAACTGTGACGACAGATAAGGCTTTTGAAATACACTAAGCGAGCATAGTTGAGGACATGTTAAGAACAGGAAACCATAAACTCACTAGTACTGTGTCCATACATCAGCCACATCCAAGCACACCTCAAAAGCTTTTAATCACTTTGTTGTTCTCCCTGGTTGCAAAGAGATGGAGAGGCAGAAGAAGTGTGTTTCCAAGAGTTTCAGAGGTGCACAAGGGAAAACCACAAAACATGGAAGAGTGAAAAAAAAATACTTTTAAGGGTTTGATTTTTTTTTCAAGAGGAAAGTTTAACAGGTCAAAGAAACAAAACAACATCACAAACACACAAAAAAACACAGTAGATGCCTCATCTCTAGTTGAGTTTGTGTTGTGTCTCTGATTGCTTCCCTTGTGTTGCTCCTGGCCGAGGCTTATCAAAGAGCTCCTTTCATAAGTGCCAGGATCAAGCCACTGCTGTGACTGCTTGGCACCCACTGAGGAGATGGGGTGGTGGTGGAAGGGGGGCTGCTTCAAAACATTGAAGACAGGGCAAAGGAAGTCAAAATTGAAGATGGTGAGTGAAGGGGAGATGGTGCATTTGTGCATTTAAAGGAAATGGGAAAAGAAAAAGGCTGAGTTTAGGGGGAATTGCCCACAGCTTTTGCAAAGTGTCTGTGGAATTAAGTGTGTGTACGTGTGTTGTTTCGTTCATGACAGAGAAATAAGGGAGAAAGAGGGCAATCCTTGAGTCTGGGGAAGAGTTGTTTTATATATGTGCTGAGAAAATTAATATGTATTTGCTTAAAACTCTCTCTGCCTCAGTGATTTCTTGCTGACGCACGCTATTATATACAGAATATCCAGGTGTATGCAGAAACAGTGAAGGACATGAGGAAAAGAGCAGCACAGACACCCATACAAAATACCCTCAGGCTATGTGTTCCTCCTCCTCTTCCTCCTCCTCCTCCTCCTCACTACATAGTTCCGTCAAGCTTGACGTCCGCCCTGTTTACTAAAGCATGTGACTGCATCGCATTTTAACAATATTTCAGACCACAGTTCATCCGCTAGAAAGCAGGTTTTCCATCGGGTTCAGGGGCTGTTGTTTGCACGGTGAATCCTGACACCCAAGCGATTATGACATGCTGTTGCCACGTTGCATGTTGTGTCACGTGTTCAGTCAAATCAGCCTTATTGCATGTACAGTTTAATCTAATGGAATGATCAGGGCTGCGTGATCTGTACGCAGGATTATGAAATATTTACATGCTGATTACACAGGCACGCATAGCAGCCAAGGCCGTACAGACAATTTAGTGAAGATGTTCAAGGTAGCTGAATTTTGTCACCCATGAACTTGGCTTGATCTTTAGCCTCTTGTTTGCCTCGGCTGAGCAGCGCAGCTACAGTAAGCGGTTGTTTAACTCTATGCCTCCCAGTCTGTAGAATGAGGATTAGAGGGAAATTACAGACTTCCTCTTTGACCAACAGTGCTGAAGGGCTGGCTGTTGAATCCAGGTATCATAATGAATGTGATAATGTGACGTATTATGCGCGTGTGATTCATGTGTGCGTTCCCTCGGTCTGCCTTGCCTGCAGCGAGCTGGTCGTGGCTTCACTCTGTCATGACTCTCTCCCTCCAGGCTCCCAAATGATGGGGTGACCTTTCCACCTCGGCCAGGAATGCAGCGTCACTCACAGTATGAGCTGAAAACTCATCCCCTCGATAAACACTTCACATCACTCTCCTCTCTGCTTACCCTCCTCCATTTGCATCTGATTTGAATCCTGCCTTAAATTAAAGGTCAGAATTTTATATTCTTGGGATACATTAAATTTACAGTATTTATAGCTTTTTAGGTAATGGTGTGTAAATAGTTAGAATTTTTTTTTTTCTGGCAAAATGAGCAGGGACCTTTTTTCCCCTCTCCTTTTCAGTGTGCTGTTTTGTTTCTTTGTAAAGAGCGGAACAAAGAGTATCTTTGAATCAATAACCCTCCTCTGACTAAATCCTTCCTACTACTGCAAGGTCATGAAATTGAAAGTTTATGTGTATCTTGACGTGTGGGGTCCCTTGGTGGTCCAAAATCCGTGCAGAATTGAGAGTAAGTTATTTTAATTAGCTTGCGTGCAAAAGGAACCTCACAAACATGAATGACTTGTTAATTTAAGGAATGGTTGTACATGAGTATTGTCATGAGACTGAGCTAAACGTTTCATAATGATTTTGTTAAGCCAATAGCAAACAACTCATTAAATAACTGAAATAACTGAGCAAACACATACTGACAGCTAACACAGATGTTGTTAACAGCTATGTAAAACAGTTTGAAAATGGTTTGTGTTTTGAGGTATATTTGGTGTAAACGAGTGACATTTCTTGTGTTTTATCTCTCTCTTCCCCTCTCTCTCTGGTTGTTTTCCTCCTCCTTGTCTGACCCGGGGGACGTCCCAGGGTGGTTTCCTTCATCCAGGCACAGAAGAGGAGAGTCTGTCAAAACCTTAGCTTGAGTCAGTGAAGGCTCTCTGTGGTCCAGTCTTCCTCTCAGCATGGCAGAAAAACCACAGAGGAATGTTGTGTCCTGAAGGGAAAAGGATCAAGCCTCTGGGAACAGACAACTTCCCCACAAGTCAAATGACAGGAGGAGACAAAGCGTGTTTGGAGTGAGGGGTTACATTTCCTGTCTTCTTCTATATTGAGAATGAATGTGTGCAGGAAAAGTACAAGTGATGCACCCATAAGCTGCTTTAAATCCTTATGGGTTTATTAGTGCACCACCAAACTTGAACCAATGATTGTTTCAAGTCTGTATGCTAAGTATATACAGCCTGGGGACAGTTACCAGGTAACATAGTGCACATCTAAAGCTCAGCAACTAACTGTAATCAGGTGTTTATTACACATTACTCCATAAAATGTAATTAAATTACTTTGCCATTAAGACTTTGCAGTTACTCCATTCGTCAGAGGTGCCCTTTAAACTCCAAAGCCTCCACATCCGCATGTCACATCTTTGCGTGTGTGTGTGTGTACACAGAAAACAAGACATAGTGGTGTAACAAGAAGGCAGTCCAAGGGACTTAAAGACCACCCAGGGACTAGGTTAGCCGCAGTGACTCCACACAGCTCTCCAGAAGAAGCTCAGAAGCTCTGTTCATACACTCCCCGACTATAAACTAAGCTAATAAAAAAAACAAAAACTAAAGCCTAAACTCCCCCATCCACTTTCAAGCCACAGTTGATCACATTAGTGTAACACTGCCCAGTCCTGTAATTAACACATACGGTGCCACTTAAACATTTTTGCACCCTTCAGAATGTTTTACATTTATGCATAAAAATATTACAAGTCCTGAAAATGGACAACGAGAACCAAATGAACCAAATGAAAAATAAATAGTATAGTTATGTAGTTACATATCTGTGAGTTGCTAAAGTATGTGAACCCTTGTTTTCAGCATATGGTGTGACCTCCTTGTGTACAACGTGAACAAAAGCAGTGTGCAGCATATTACCAGTAGTCTACTAGATGTTTTTAGCTTTCAATTTATGTACAGATAGAAGATGGAAACAGTTAGCAGTTGGTGACTGCAGCATTTTCACTCACATCCTGTTTAGTTATTGATGTGTGTTCATGCTCACAGTTTTATGCTTTGTTTTGTCTCGCTGTCTTACACACACCCTTAAATAACTTGGAGTAAAACACTGTGAACCCGAAATTATTGTAAATTATGCAAAGTGATGAATGCATTGCCTTGTGGTGATTTTAATATTAAAACCATCAAGGTATCAGCTAATAATTGCATGCCTCCTTTAGCTCGGCTCCAACAATATTGCACAAGTACACTAAAGGTCAAGGCTCTATACTGGAAACAGATGCGTAATGAAACCACCCCATATTTCACTGTGAAGCCGTTGAGCCTGCAGGAGAAAATCAGGAGGTGCGTGTGTAGGTGCAGCATGTGTGTGTTCAGGGCGGTAGAAGCCATAAAGCTACTGGTAAAGCATGTCTTCATCAGTAAATCAATACAGCAAAAACATATTTAGACTCTTTCTACATATCTACCTTACTAGAAAATAACTATTCACAGCACTAATATATAATGTAAAGCCATCTTGGTTTAGTGGGCTGTCAAATGGAGTCATCCTCACTCTTTGTCCCCCTCCCCCATTTTCTACTCTTTTCCCGATCTTTACCAGTCTCCCACGAACCCCTGACCTTCAACCTCTGACTCTAGCCAGCTCCTGGCACCACCCTGCAGCCTCTGTCTCACAGACCATCCACTTATTACGAAGCACCATGCAATAATAATGTATGTATGCATATGTAGTCTTCTCGATGAATCACGTGCAACGTGGAGAGAATTTCTGATGAACTTCGGTCAAGTTCCTGTCCTTTAAGCTTCCATGTCATCCAGCTTAGTTATATATTATATAGCTATCAGGGAGGAGAGAGTACAGTACAAAACATCATTAATATGAAAATCATTAATATGGATCTGGGAGCAGGGTAAGCACATCTTGAAATAATGAGATACCCATGATTAGTAATGCTGTGTCTCCACATTTGGTCCCACATTAATAATTTATCATTCAAAAATAAGTGGAAAACATTGTAAATATAGTATACATTTACATATATTGTGTTTTTTTAGACCTTTTCCTGCAGCTGGACAAATGTGTGTGGTCCATAAGACACAGCACTGTCTCAACAGTAACCGCTGACCTTGACCTTGTATGTTTTTTTTTTTCTTTCTTTTTTTAATTCTGGTTATTGGGAAAGGAAAAAAAATAAATATGTTTTCAAGTGGCTGAGCAGATTCTCCAGTGAAATCTTCCAAGGTCCATGAGTAAGCTGACCACCTGACAAACACACCTGGATCCAAAAACGTTCCAAATTTCTCCCGTGAGATTGTGAAAGAGAGAGAGAGAGAGAGAGAGAGAGAGAGAGAGAGAGAGAGCAAAGCAGAGTGGGAGAGAAAAGACAGAGAGAGAGAGATTGAGAGGTGGAGTGCAAAGGGGAGCAACCCAAAAAGCACTGGTACCCGCTTTCCCACCTCCCTACGCCATGGCAGTTAATTTAAATTCTGCAAGGAGACAACCCATAAATCACCTCCATTCTGACTAATGGCTTCTGCACTGAGGGAAAACTCTCGCCTCTCTACCTGGAGACTTCCTGAACTGCAAAAAATATAGGCTACATTCAGTTTGTGCGTATGGAGTGTGTATATAAATATATGTACAGTATATATAAGTGCTTCACTTAGACAGACAGTTTTTGAAAGAGTCAGCAGCACGACTAACCCCTCCACACGAGCAGCTTTCACTGGAAGCAGAAATCCCCCTGCGCTGGTCCATAATTAGCCCCCATAACTGCAACTGTCTGACGTCAGAAGTGTGTGACATAAAACTAACCTTGGACTGAATTCCAAAAACATCACCCTGGGTTAGTGCACACGCAAAGCTCACCCAGATTTGTAGGTCACGTGAGTCATAAAAGCATCTGTAATTATTATTTTTCTTTAATAATATAAAACGACAAACTGTGTAATTATTTTATCCAGCAACAAAGTTAATTATTACAAGCAATATTACAACCGGTCATTATTTACACTAAAACTTTTAGGAAAGTCTTCATCTGATTTAGCCAAAACTAAACCCCACAAAACTTTTTATCTCATTTACTTTCGTTACACATTTTGTTCAATTCAAGTTAATGAACAAACTTACTGCATGACAACGGTATGAGCAACCAACAACCCAAGGAGTACACTATGGGTTTAAACGTCCTGAAAACCTGCTCTGTCAAGCAGCTTCTCATCATGTGTGATGAGTTTCACTATTTTCTGCCAAAGTTTGGAGAGTCTTGGTAGTTTCACAGTAAAAACTTCAGTATTTTTTTCCCCCTCTTGGCTCATCTCAGATTCAACATTTGAATCAGATTTCTGTGACAGTTGGTGGGTTTGTTTGGTGACTGTCAGTCAAATCTGATCAAACCACGTCCACACAGTCCTGACCAAATAGATTACTCAATTTATTCAGCATTAAACTCCCAATTAATACCAACATTCCTTAATATGTATTTTTTTTATTATCCTTGTTAATGTGTATTGGGATTAGATTTATGAGAAATTAAGATTTGAAGTCTTTAGAGGCAGTTTAGTATGAAGAACCAGACACACTGTTTTCTTACACCATGTCTATTCTTTTTTATCAGAGCTTGATGCTAATATACCATCAATACAACTCATCCTACAGAAGTCCCACTTCTTTCCACTTCTAGTTACATTTGAAAACCAATGCTGACACAAATAAGGCAATTTATCAGACGTCACACAACTCCCCCTTGAGACACAAAGTGATTTATATGATTTCTTTCATCTGCAATGAAACTGTAGTCCCTGGCATAGAAACAGACTTTGGTACGCAAAAACCACAGACTTAGTTTGGAATTCCAGCGACACAAACCATTAGAAAATTGACCTTCATAGTGTTAGGAGTCTACAATTGTGTATCATGCATGTGTATGGAGGCAGTGGTCTTCCTCAGTGGTATTGGGGGTATCCTGGCCAGGCTGCAGGAGACAGTGTGGGTTGGGGACAGTATGTGACTCCCTGCTCAGGGCACCCAGTCCCTTAATAATTTTTTTAGTGGGTTCACAGTTTCCCGACAGCAACTGCCCTTTGCTCTGGGATGAGACATGGTTCCTTTGGGCCCTGTTTACTTCTTTGTTGCGCCCTCATGACCTGTCATTACTAATATGAATATACCGGTGATATGACAGATTCAAAGCTGCGCCAAAGTCTCACTAAATTAGTCGTTCTATGATCTGTCATGACGTCTAATAAACTGGACGTATGGCTTGATGGCAACAAATATTTGTCCCGTACTCTAGATGATAAAGAGCTTCCTTTCCTCTGTTGTTCAGTGTGGAGAGGTACCTATCCAGATGTGAAAACAGCTTTCGTTCAATGACAACGTGTGTTTTAAAGCAAGTGGAAAATCATTACAAAAAAACCCTCCAAATACCATTCACAGACACACACAAATGCCATTCAGACTCAGACATCCATTGAGGGGCCAGAGGAAGATTAAAGAGTGTGCTTTCCGCTCTGTAATCTGTTACACTCTGTAGGCACTTAGTCCATACACTGCAGATGAAATGGGGCTATAGCTTGTGCGCTGACCTGTAGTAACCGGCTTCAGCCGGCTTCGCCTTGTCTTGTCTTCTAGTAACACTGATGACCTCCAGCTGTGATTGGGGCCTCTGATCCCCCTTGTGGGTCATATATGTGTTTCATACACTTTCTGTCCTCCATCTTCCTCTCCCGTCCTTTCACCTCCTGCTGCCTATTTTAACCCCCTCTCCTGACTGTTGCTTCGGCAGACATTATTTCCTGTTTGGATCTGACAGAGCTTGGGAGGAGGTTTGAAGCCATGGCGTGTGACACAAATCACCAGGCTGTAGGAGAGTTCCAGTTCTCTGGACCACATGAGTCACGGTTTCCTCTCTTGCTTCCATGTCCAGCTGTGGAGGAGAGATATGAGTCTCTGACTTTCAAGTCGCATCTACTGTCACCAACATCTTGACACCCTCACTGCCCTTGTATAGCCTGGTACACTCCAGCTTCCTCCAGCCTAGAACAGCTGGGCTGTGGGACATCCTAATGACTTTGGTGGCTGCAGTGGCTCGCTGCAGTGAGCTTGCACTGCTTATCCATCCCACTGACTAATAAAGACTATGATCAATTATATGTGAGACTTCACCCCAAGAACTTCATAGAAAATAAGAGCTGTGATACGAATCACAACCAACCAAGCAGGTGTTAGGCATTTCAGTCGTAGTCAGAAAAACAGCAGAAAAGGTTGCTTGGATAATAAATGGTTCAAGGTCATTCTTTGCATCTGGCTCCTTGCCCCAGCATTTTTCTCGTTGTAAAATCCTGTCTTTATTCTAGCTTTGTAACTCTTGTGAGTATTCCCTCTCCTATCTGAAGCCCTAGTCCTAGTAATCCAATATCATTAGCCCCATGAATGGGAGGCTCTCTGTGTGAATCCATTAGGAAGGCTCCTCTGTGGCTCCCTCTTTGTAATCTCTCTAACCCTGTGGGATTAATCACCCACGGAAAACAGAAATCGATCCATTGAATCACCAAAAGATGTGACAAAAAACGCTGCACCTCCGGGATATAGTGGGAAACTACTGGCCAATTCAAATTCATTAAAACGAGAAGGGAGAAAGACTAATAGAAAATAGTACTCCAGCACCTTAATGAGGTAATCATTCCACTTATTTGTGCTATGCATGTGTACATAAAGGGTGTCTTTTTATTTGTCCAGGAAACTAGCAATAAAGAAAGTAATACACAAAACAAACAAATGATTGCGAATAAAAAATCCCAGACAATGAGTTTGACCGTGACAATACTGTCATGTATTGGAAATAGAGTATGAGTAAATCATGTCTGCTGCCACTCACTTTCTTCGTGTATCTGTATGTTCTGAAAATATATTGGAGAAATGAGGCCAGGGTCTACTGAGAAGTGTTGTAACGTTTAAGATTTGTTGATGCCTCCATGAGCCCATAATGAGAAGGAATGAGGGTCACCCGGCAACGTTAACCCACTAATAAAATCTGCCTTCCTTTAAAGGGTGTTAGAAAACCACAATTACCCCAGTGACATTTTTTTACTGCATGATTTATGAACTGAATATTGCATCTCCCTCTCTAACCCTTATTCTGGCTGCAGAGCAATAAAGGGGAGTTAAGGGGCAGTATTGATCAGGGGAAAAGTACTGTTTCCTTAACCACAGATCTAAGGAGGAGAGGAGAGGAGAGGTGAGGAGAGGAGAGGAGAGGAGAGGAGTTATTGATGAGATTTTCTCTCCCACGGCCCTCCACCATGAAGCCCGTGGCCGTCTGGACACCCGCCACGTGTGAACAAGCTTTCAGCTCACATCATCTTCTCTACTTCCACCTACACTATATTACCAAAAGTATTCGCTCACCCATTCAAATGATCAGAATCAGGTGTTCTAATCACTTGGCCTGGCCCCAGGTGTATAAATTCAAGCACTCAGGCATGCAGACTGTGAAACAAGACATTTGTGAAAGAATGGGCCGCTCTCAGGAGCTCAGTGAATTCCAGCGTGGAACTGTCATAGGATGCCACTTGTGCAACAAATCCAGTCGTGAAATTTCCTCGCTCCTAAATATTCCACAGTCAACTGTCAGCTCTATTATAACAAAATGGAAGCGTTTGGGAAAAACAGCAACTCAGCCACGAAGTGGTAGGCCACGTAAAGTGACGGAGAGGGGTCAGCGGATGCTGAAGCGCATAGTGCAAAGAGGTCGCCGACTTTCTGCACAGTCAATTGCTACAGAGCTACAAACTTCATGTGACCTTCAGATTAGCCCAAGTACAGTACGCAGAGAGCTTCATGGAATGGGTTTCCATGGCCGAGCAGCTGCAGCCAAGCCACACATCACCAAGTGCAATGCAAGGCGTCGGATGCAATGGTGTAAAGCACGCCGCCACTGGCCTCTAGAGCAGTGGAGACGCGTTCTCTGGAGTGATGAATCACGCTTTACCATCTGGCAATCTGATGGACGAGTCTGGGTTTGGAGGTTGCCAGGAGAACGGTACATTTCAGATTGCATTGTGCCAACTGTGAAATTTGGTGGAGGAGGAATTATGGTATGGGGTTGTTTTTCAGGAGCTGGGCTTGGCCCCTTAGTTCCAGTGAAAGGAACATTGAATGCTTCAGGATACCAAAACATTTTGGACAATTCCATGCTCCCAACCTTGTGGGAACAGTTTGGAGCGGGCCCCTTCCTCTTCCAACATGACTGTGCACCAGTGCACAAAGCAAGGTCCATAAAGACGTGGATGACAGAGTCTGGTGTGGATGAACTTGACTGGCCTGCACAGAGTCCTGACCTGAACCCGATAGAACACCTTTGGGATGAATTAGAGCGGAGACTGAGAGCCAGGCCTTCTCGACCAACATCAGTGTGTGACCTCACCAATGCGCTTTTGGAAGAATGGTCAAAAATTCCTATAAACACTCTCCTCAACCTTGTGGACAGTCTTCCCAGAAGAGTTGAAGCTGTAATAGCTGCAAAAGGTGGACCGACATCATATTGAATTCTATGAGTTAGGAATGGGATGGCACTTCAGTTCATAGAATGAGTAAAGGCAGGTGAGCGAATACTTTTGGTAATATAGTGTATAATTGGCCATATGTGTCACTAGCACCCTGCTGCTGCTGCTGCCACTGCTGCTGCTGGAGGGAAGGAAAGGGAGATCACAGCTTTGACAAGGTGATTGTTGGATGGCTCTTGCTTTGACATGTCAGGTAAGCCTTATCTTGGCAAACACCTCTGAACTTTCGAGCCCTTCTAAGACTTATTATTAGTAGGAACCCGCAAGAAGCAGTCTGTCTGATTTTAGCAGCTGTTTAACTGCTGTCAGTAAAGTTATCTTCATAATGTAGCAGAGAATAACACTAAGGGTTTAAACTTTAAGCGCGTGTCCTTCACATATAATCTGGATTTAATGAGATATTTATACCGTCTCATGAGGATATTTCTAGTAGCTCTGCTGTGGATAGAAAATGTACAGTAGTTTGTCGGTAGACCAACCACTGAATAAACTGAATACATAATGCCCCTAAGCGGCCCGTGGCATGTGGCATTCAATGAGCATTCATTAACCTTTACTGCAGCTGCAACAGTTACCTGAATTAAGTGAGACAGTTAGGTATATTGTTCAGACAGGTTATCCTGTAAAGATCAGCGAGCGGAGAAGCCAGCTCCAACAAACTCAAAACACAAACCAATTACACATACAATAAATGCAATTTTATTTTTTGATTTTCATTGTCACTGAATATGGCTGTGGGGAATAGGGGGGTAAAGGTCAGAGTTTGGATAAGTGTCCCTCTTTGCTTGTCTAAATGACAAATGTCACACCAGCCAACAGAGGGGCTTCAGCGTGCAGGAGAATGATGAGTGGACAGACAGGTAAAGGGAGTATATGGGGAGTGTGAAAAAAGTAGGGAGGGGACCAGAAAGTAGATGTGGCGAAGATGTGCAATGTAAAGTGGCAAGCGGTGACAGTGCCGAACAAATTTAGAGAACAGCCAGTGCAAGGCTGCCTGGGGTGTTGCCACAGGGGAGTTGGGAGGCATGTAAAGCAATGACATGCACATACAGACCACTGGTGTTATTCATCCAAAGTCCATAAAATAAAAATAAAAAATCTTGATGATTCAGAATTGTTTTAACACCATATGTAGTTACTTTTCATTTCATAAACTAAAGAAAGGTAAATGTGGCAAATTAACACCTTTGTCAGACCTCCTACCTGTAAAGACCCACAACATTTACTTGTTAGGCCTCATTGAATTGTTAGGACTTGTTAGGCTGTAAAGATTTGCTAGCTGATGAGAGTGTGCTAACATGGGCCTCTAAACAACCTACTGAGAATCTAAAAATGAAGCATAATGATGCCAATAAAACTAAAAGGCAAAAAAAAGATTACTGATCCCCTGTCATGTGATTGACGGTATGACAAGCAAGTAGAGCTCCCCCTGGTGGCTGGCTGCAATATAGGTCATAAGCCCCACCTCCTTCATGTTAGTGGATGAATTTTGGAGTGGATTTCTTTTTTCAAGGACAGGGTCTGTCATTTTAGGTAGTTAATATAATGCAGATGTATGTTCAAGTGAGAGAAGTTTTTGACGCTATAAAAACAGGTTGTGACATAATGATGATTGACAGTTGCCATGGGCAACTGCTCGGTGAAGCTGTCCTGTAGGATCTTGAGAGTAGGACAAAAATACTGCATAATAGCGGTTGTACAGACTAGTCAACTAGTCAGTGGTTGACTTCACTAGACTTCGCTAGTAATGATGCTCCCCTCAGGGAAGTCTCCTACTGACAATGAAAACTAGCACATTGACTCTGCTCTAGTTTAAAACCCACACACTAAGAACTGTGATTGTGTATAAGAAAAGTGTCTACTGAAAAACATAAAGTCCAATTGCTAGCTTAAATGTCTGGCAGAAACCTTAAATTCAGGCCCCTAAAAGACTAAGAAAACTAAATACAAATGCATGGGGGCAAGATTATGGGTTTGAAATGACAAACTGAAAGGAGGAGAACAAATTGTCAAATAGTCAGGCGAGTGGGGCGGCTTGATAGTCTGACACTGTTTATTTGTGCCGTGAACAACCTGTAATCACAAACTGCACAGAAAGTCCGTTGAGCGTGAACAAATTTCTCTGCATCCGACACATCAGAAAAGCATGTGGTATATTAGAGGATGTTATAATGCCGTGTTCTCAAGCATCCTATCCCTCATGGCCTCTAATCTAGTGATTATCTAATAACAGGCTAATGCCACGCATCATGAATACAACATACGTTAACAATGTTAATGAGACATTTCACTGACGGATATAAAGATTGTATCATCACCCTCTGACACAGGGTGTCAACAGCGCAGTGTGTCATAAGCTGGTGTGCACAGTGTCTAATTGTGGAATGCCAGCATCCTGATGTCCCGTCTATTTGAAGAACAAATCACGTACTCATGTGACAGTGTAGCTCTGAATTCCTGTTTGTGCAATCCTAACTTTTCTCCTCTTTTCTTTCACCCAGCTTCCCTACATACATGTAGCACATTAATTGTGTATTAAAGGCTTCATATTGTAGCTCCTGGACTGAACTGTTTCAGTGGTATTAATTCAGCATGGAGCACACTTGTATCAGATCCCATTAAAAATACAAATGGGCCATAAACAGCCTCAAAACTCCATGAAATAATGTGTTTATTATATAAGATAAGATGTAAGATAAGATAATCCTTATCTTTATTTGCTTCTGGCAAACAGCACCTGAGTCAAGTGGAACCATGCCGGAGACATCAGAGAGGGCAAAAACGGTGGCTTCATCCCCTTCTAAAGGAATGGCACGGGGAGGAGGAGGGCACTGGCACAATGTTTGTCTCATGACTTAGAGAGGCACATGGGGCTTCTAGAAACTGGTTACCATCTGTTGTCTGTCTTTGAATTAGCTTGACATCCTGATGAGAAACACGACTTCACAATATATGTCTGCCTCTCTTTCTGTCTCTTTGCATCAATGACTTGGACTCACAAAGACTGGCAACTGCCATTACACGGCCCTCCTCTCCCACTCTCCAACAGCCACCACCCCCTTGTTCTCCCTCCTCATCGCTTGCTATATATTTCAGTCTGGTCTGAAGATAGACGAGAATCTGCTGTGGGATTATGTACTGTGAGCTGCTAATAATGTTGAAGAGCCTCTTGGGTTCCCACTCCCGAAGCAACGGTGCAATAAAGCTAGGAGCTGGGAAATACATGGCTATTTAATGGAAACCGAAGCTTCTGAGCTGCTGTGCTATATTTACAGGTAGTCTTTCTGCCTCGTTTTTTTTTTTTTTTTTTTGCACCTTGCACTTGTCTGCCTCGCCTGCCTACCCGTCAGCCACCTTGGAGGAGGCCTGGCATCTGCTGTTCCCTGTGACTCCCCTACAGCCTCCCACGACACTGCCACAACAGACACTCAACTTGTACGGGCAATAATGCCAGAACTAGTGCGAGCGCAGGAATTCTGATTGCCGTTAAAAGTGACACTGGGTTATGAAGCACAAAACAGGTGACAAAGAAAGGGAATTATGGTGTTATTCACAAAATGTGGAGAAAAGGGGCACAATAGAATGCTCTCTTCATCACAATTTGTTGTTTGTTGTGCTTAGTGCTGCTGCCCAGTTTCCCAACTATTCAAATCTTGCCATTTAGTTTGTACCATCTGTCTCACACCGAAGTCAGAATGACACAACAGGGCCACTGTTTTGTTGTCTTGTTCTATTTATTCCTCGATAATGAGAAATCAGCAGAGGGACTGGCATGGTGCTTGCTGCCGCACATATACACCCATGATAGTCTTCCTGGGCCATATGGCTTGTCTACAGGGGGTACTTGACTCTTCTGACTCTGTGGCACCAGAAGCACAGATCTTGATCTCTCATCTTCAGAGGCTTGTCATGAATTCTGCAATTCTCCAGGATCCTGGTTGAAACAGACTTTTTTTGCAATGTCTCCACTGGATACTGGATACTCCTCTGTCATTGCCGTGCACGTGTGTTACTGTAACTGACAGGTGGCTCGATTGCCAAAAAGCCGCTGTAAAATCAGTGAGAAGGGATGGTATCTAGGGGGACGTGCTGTGGGATTTAAGCTGTCATAATTGTCCTTCCTCTTTGTGGGACACTTTGTCTGCATGCAGTAATCCTGACTTTAGCCTTGTGTGTGTTCAGTGTGTCACTTCTTCAAAAGAGAAGGCAGCACCGTGTGACTAATTACACACTCTTGGAATGTCTGAAGGGGCACAGATTGAGGATGGCATGCATGCAATGTTTAATTCTGCATCACGGCGTGAAGACTTTTAAACCTAGAGCTGGTCTGACTCTGCAGCAGCGGGCTCTAGCAAGACTTACTTGTAATCCCTACTGTCGCAAACAATAAAGCACACCCTCCCACAGAGCTGGTCTGAATGAAGAAATGCACACCGGAATATACTGCAATTAATACGTATTTCATTGAATGGAAAATGCCACAAACAAATGTTGATTACACAGTTAGCGTCAGAGCAGGAGTGGAATCAGCCCAGTTTGGCATCACTCTCAATTGAACCTGCCCACTTGAATCTTTTTGTTCAGGGTAAAATTTCGTTCCTGACGCTCAAAGGAGACAGAGGTTAGTAATTGAGAACGACATCATTACACAAACCTTTTGTCATGCTTGCTTCATCCATTCTCTGTGTGCTTTTCGTCTGGTATCCATCTCTCTATCTATTGTCTTGCACAGAGCTGGGACAAGGGTTACCTTTTATTTCATCTCTGAATTGGTACCGCTGCTGTCTCAATTCAGCAATCCTACCATGCTTGCTATCACAGTAAAAGGCCATTTTTTTGCAATCTTGAGCAGCAAATAAAAACATTAAATGAAAAACTAGATCAACTTCTATACAGAATGCACAGTGAACATGCATCCCCATCAAATGTCATTATCTACGTAAACCAGAATTTAAATTCAACAATATCATGTGCATATGACAAGACGCTCAAAGTAAGCAAACAGTGAAATATGCATTGATAATTGTATCTTTTTTCCAAAACCCAGAAGAAAAAATTGGAGTTGTTTTTTGCCCAGCAAACATTAATTTCAGTCCCTCACATCTGGAAGAGTCCAAATCCTGGCAGGGGGCCACCTCAGGCACAACCATGCTGGGCAGCGTGGCCCAGCAGGTCCAGTACCATCACAGACAAAGAGTGAGGTCCCACGGAGCACACATGCAGAGAGAAGGTCACAGATCGTGCTGAACCAGCTGAACACAAACAGCTTCGTCCACCCTGTATGAGGCCGAAACTTGTAGAGCTGCCCCTGGTTCAGACTCTGGACATTCTCCATGCCTGTCAGGGTATATTATTGTCATGTTACCACTGTGTGGTCTAATACTCACCCTTATAAAAATGTATGGAGGCATTTCAGTCACATGAAATCTTTTATTCTAGCAAGGCATGCATCCATATGTCTTCCCTACATATGAGCATTGTGTTACTCAATGTGGTATGTAAATTCTGATTATTTCAGATGTACATTAGCCTGCTCAGATACACCACAAGGCTCAGTGACTCAGTGAAATGTGGTTCAGTATCCTCAAGTATTGAAACCTTGAGCTGCTGACATTGAGTCATTACCGCTTAGAGCTGCATTTGAAACCTTGAACTTTCACAGGTCAGGCTGGGAAAGGCTATTTTCTGTATATTCGTCCCAGTAAATTACCTTGTCTGAGGTTTATACACAGTGTCTTAAGACATTATAAGGTATGGTCTTAGAGCTATGACCATGAACTAATTTAAAAAAAAACAAAAAAAACAAAACAAGTCTTATGAATTTTGTGGCAAAATTCCTCGTTGTCCATGCCCGATAGAACATGTGTCAACACATGTATTTCCAGCCTTGAAGGTTCTGGAACTACAAGTCTACCAGTTTCCCTGATAAAAACAAACCATCCAGAACCGTAGTCTCTCTAAATAACTATGATGCACATTTCAGTTTTACTGCATTCTCTTGATATTCATTCCTCACACTGTAAGAAATGGCTTTGTGAGCGTGCCATCATGTGAGCAAATATGTGTTTGGTTCAGCACTCCTAAGCAGGTGCTGAGGAAACATCAAAGGTGCTGTGGGCATGCTCAACCCACATGCACTCCTCAATATCCCTGCAGATTTGTCTGGCAGACGTTGCTCTGATTTGACCGGTTGCCAGTTTGTTTTTCATCAAAAGAGGTTAAACTTTCTGGTCAGTTTTGCTCATCTTTATTAAATGCAAATGTGAAAAGGCTCTTCTCATTCCAAGGTGCAGGTGGAAAGTGTCAGGATTCAGCAGCCTGACAGCAGGCGGATGAATATCCATTCCAACATAAACCACTGCTGATGTGCGAATGTTATACACCCAATCAACCGCCCCTCCTTTTTTCATGAGCCATGTGAGACAGGTGCTGCTGTGTGCCGTGTCGTGGGACTGAGTGGCATTTTAAACTGAACTCGCCATTCTTACCTGCACCTGCATTGTGTCTCCAGAGCAACCGCTTTCCCATTTAGCGCCTGACAATATCCAAGCTTTCTATTCATTTCCCGTCGTTCAGGCTGGAGGAAATGAATCACGGGGCTGTCAAGGAGAGGCACAGGAGCAATAACAGAAGTGTGTGAGAAGAGAAACTTTGATATGTGAGGTTTACTCACTCTTTATTCCTCATGGACCCTTGGGGTATGTTATGGGACATCACACTGCAAGACTGTGGCTCCTAAAGCTAACAGACCAGCAGGTGTAATTTCATCTGCCCATCTTTTTCTTCTTTGGCTCCGCCTGCCTCCCACCTTTGCTCAGACCATCTATTTTCTTCTTTTCTCTCACACAAGCTGCCTGACGGTCTGCCCAGTGTCAATTTCATTTACATCACAAACGACATCACCGATCTTCAGCTTTAAGAAAATACTATCAGACACAAATCACTTTAATAATCAAAGCACCATTATTTTTGTGAACATGAATCAATGCAGACTGGGTAATACACATCAGTAGTATTGAAAAGTACTTATTTATTGCTCACACCCAGTCATAGAGTATACACACACACAACACATACACAAAAGAATGTGAGCACTAAAAACAAAACTGAATTAATAAAAGATAAAAAAAAAAAAATAAAAAAAAAAAGAACTGTGGGTGGCATAGATGAAAAGTCAAAAGATCACCAAAAACAATAACTTCCATTGTTTGGCAGCCAAAAATGACTGCAACAAAATCAATCCACTGAAGAATTATTTCTGATTTCTAATTCAATTTTCTGACAATTGACACAATGACTTTGCCATGGCCAGCAAGATATGGCTAAATGGGATTGAAGGTTTCCCATTAATCCTGAATGTAAGAGAAGGAATTGGAGCCAGAGATTTTACACCAGTGTATCTCTATGTTAATATCACGACATGTGACAGTTTTCAAAACTGAAGACTGGGTAGTCTCACGCACATTAACAGTACTCCCATCAACGACATGAAAACATAGCCTTTGATGATTACTGTGAAGAGTTGTTTTTTGTTTTTCTATTCCAACGGGGGCTTATTAAAAGGTCAATTCATTCGCTTTCCATAATGAGACATGGTGTCACAGATGTTGCAGCCACTCTACGTTTCTGATTAGACTTTCCTGTTATGAGTCTTCTGTGGATCGCCATTGTCTCCCTCTGTATGAATATTGCAACAGAACCACATAGAGTGTGTCTCATGGCAGGTTGAGCATTGCAAAACATGTAGATACAGTAGATTTGTTTTTACACTAGAATACATGCCACTCTATAAGTTGTTTAGCATTGAATGAAGCTTTTGGACAGCAGCAATGAAATTATTATGATTTCTTTATTTTATTGCTAATTTTCCAACAATTTTATATCGTCCTCTTTTCACTTAGCCTGTGCAATAAAAGATCTCATAAAAGAACTTGGGCAGCACATTGCACATTGTTATCGCGCTCCTCTGACAACATGTTGGTGTGACTTTTATTATGGAGCCTTGTGCTTCACTTTCTCAGGCTCTCACCTCTGTGATGAAACTGATATTTTAAGGTCTGCCATCTGCAGAAGTGCCAAAACAGCCTGGGAGTTCTTCTGGATGTGTATGGATCAATCTGAGATGATTCCCCCGGTCCCTTTTGCTAGGAGGATGAACTGTTATGCACATTCTCAATCTCTCTCTCTCTTTCTCTCTCTCTCTCACACACACATTTAATGATTTTTCCGAAGTGAACAAAACAATTAAGTAAAGCCTGCAGCATCAAAGTCCTTCAGTTAAAGCTCAGAAGCCTGTAGGGAGGTGTAGTGGAGACTAAAGACAATCAAAGAAATCAAAAGGTAAGTGAGTAAAAAGGCGCAGCGTGTTTATTCTTTAGCCTCAAGCATCAGTGAGGTTACCTCTTAGGGATCTCCTCATGTTCTTTGAACACCTTTGTTCTCCAACACTCGCACCAGCTGTGAACAGAGGCTAAAGACCAGTGCAACTCCTCCGTATCAATCATCAGTGCTGGTTATGTTGCACCCAATTTATGGGCCTTGTACCAAACGTTTTAAAGGCAGTGCCTATGTTTCTTGGTCCTTTTTGTTTCTGTGCCATAGAAACAAGTTTGTAGTTAAGTCTTTGCTTCATTTGAGGTTTCCTGGAAAAAAAAAAAGGTGTGTAGATCTGTTTTGTAATTGTATTGAAAATGGAAAAGTGTTGAACCCAATCAAAAATCAAATGAGGTTATTATAACTTAAGTTCGGGAACAACACCACGCCCCATGTCATTCTATTTTCCTATAAAAGTGTGCCTTAACCCTCTCCGCCTCTGTTCAACTCAGTTCTCAAGCTCCACCCTCCCAGTCACTCTCTTTTCTTTTCATCCTCTTCCTCCTTTCATTACAGGAACCAGGGGGTCCAAGGAGCTGAAGCCAGAGATGTGCCTCCACCTCCATCTACACATTCCATCTACCGCTCTTCCCTTCGACCTCTCTCATCCCTTTCCTTCTACCCCTTTCATCCATCCCCTCGACCCCTCTTATCCCTCCATCCATTTCCCTCCATGTCCTGTCTACCAGTGCACTTCTTCGCATTAATTAAGGAACGGTCCTTGTTCGTGAATTACCAAATAGAAGATGGAAGTAGTTAGGCTGATGTGGCCTATCTTATCCATTTATTAGTTTTTCCCTTTCAGAAATTCACACAATTTTTTTAGAACTGTGCCAGTCTTATTTAATCTTATAGAGATCAGCAAACTAGATTTGTTTTGACTTTGTCGTTCTCTGTTTTTGTTTCTTCCAGAAAGGCCTGAATAACAGCTTCCATAGAGAACATGAGAATATGATTAATATGATGCCTTTATCCTGCTGGTTATGAGGAGAAATGCACATTAGATGCTGAAGTAGAGGCTATTTGTTGGATGATGATTTAGAACACTGCAATAACACATATCTAGTTAAAACCTAGCTAATTAATATTCATGAATTACAAGAGCATGATTTTTCTGTCCCGCCCATCTGTCTACTTGTTAAGTTGACACTGGATGTGCCTGGCAAATGCAATTTGTTGGTGACTGTGGAAGAAGTGATTACACTGTCGTGGAGTTCATGCGTTGTTTACAGTAGTTACAACAGTCATGGTGTCCTTTTTTTGGTGAAATAAAACAAAGGTCCAAATGTAAAATGCCCAACAGTAGGGAAATAAATGCTATGAATGGGGGATACAGATGTGAACACACTTCGAAGATGAGGACAAATGTGTTTGATATAACTAGTTTTGATTGACTCAAATAGACAAGACATCTTACACTCAACAGTGCAGCGGGAAATGAAAGTTTACACTAGATAACACACAGTGTATTGATTATATATGGGATGAATTCCAATTCTAACAATAACCCAAAGCTAGCCTGAATGCTGCTTATTGTAACGGATTCTTTGTTCAGATGGACCCACATCTGTATGTCTGCAACATAATCAGACTAAAATTATGATGGTGCTAAAAGGCTTTTGCTCTCCCGGGATTGCTGGTTTCATGATGAAAATTATATACATCTGAGTGCAAACAAAAAAACGCAGCTTGAAAAAGTCAAAAGTCATATACAGCATAAATGCACAGATTGCACAGGGGCAAAAATATAAATAAATATGAAAAAATAATCAGAAGACGCCAGTACATTGTACCTTTGATGGCAGAAAAACAATATTCTCTAAGACAGCACAATAAAACAGCAATAAAGGCAGGTTACAGCTGGCTCAAACACCATAATAATAAAATATCCAATTTGAGCTCAGATTTGGGGGGAAATCTGTGTTTATCATTTTTTTTGTTTTGTTTTGTTTTGTATTGGCTTCTGATTGTGTATGCGATAATCCTTTCTGGACAACATGCAAGTTTAGTCTAATTGCAAACAAAAACACATGCTTGATAAACCTCTCACATTAAACGTTTGTTTGTTGTTCCTCTAATTATGCGACACTGTGTATGCATTAGTGGAGCTCCAGTAGGGCTTGCACAGTCACCAACTAATTTTCAGTTCATAAAACTATGAATGTAATGATTTCATCATAGTATTCATAAGCTTTTTAAATCAGTGCAACAAATAAGATTTTTCGTTTTTAAAGTAACTTTAGTGTTTGCTTGTTTCCTTTTTCCATGATTAGCAGCATTTCTATTATATATACTGCAGCACAGAAGTCCTACACAACAGATCAGAAATTAAAAAAATATATATATAATAGGAGTGGAATTGTGAAACTCTGGCCCCTCAAAATAACTAAATTCCATATGTGGCATTATGCTGTATGTGTATGTGTGCTAATACCAAAACAATAAGATACCACCACAAACCATCACCCCCACATACAATTTGCTTAATCTGCCCCATGGCGTCAAGTTTGCTAGTTGTCAGCACAACTTGGATTGCCATATTTTCAACCTTTGTCTTATGAGGGGGGAAAAAAACAGTTTTTCTTTTTTTCTGTTACCTTCAGAAAACAGAATGCCGTAGGAGCCTGAGAGCCGCATGATTAGTGCTGACTGGGAACATCTGTGGATCAATTGTCCAGATTGACCATGTTGCGTTTTGATGGATTGCTTGCCACTTGTGATTGGCCCAGTAATTCAAAAAGACTGGAACTTTCGTTGTCCCATGCATACAAGCATGCGTCCTGTGTATGTATGTCATGTGTATCCTGTTATTGCTGCTTAATTGCAAATCAAAATGCTTCCTCTTGCCTACGGGGTGACAGGTCAAGGGTCAAACTGCAAATAATGACTTTCCCTTTGTGCACAGCATGCAACTCAGACCGTCGCTGACCCCATTTTAAAGCGGAGCGTGACCTGTTGATCCCCTTGTGTACAGCGTGTTTGCAGTGTTTGTGGCATTTTGAGGAGTGAGCCAAAGCACGAACAGTCTGACTGAATGTTTTGGTAATTCATGTTAATGGCGTTCATATAGCATGCTGTACATGCTTGCTCTTCCTAAACCTGTCGAGCTGATTATACATATACAGCACTAGTGCAGTAAACATAGACATTTACCTGAAACCAAGCTTTTCCTGTGCACAGAACTGTGGGCATTCTGTGCACATCTGGTACACACACTGCCTACAAGTTCCTACATTGGAGCGCCTGACTGGTGTTGAATCCTGAGATGGAGAGTTCTCATGGAAGCACACACTCTGTTAGCAGAGTTCGGGGTGTCGGTATCGATGCCAGCTTTTATCTGTACAGTTTGTTTTACAGGTCATTAGCGAGAACGTGCCTTTGACCTTAAGGCGTCTGTTTGTTCTGTGGAGTGTTCCCGTCAATAACGTGGGCGTGTCCGTGAATGTGTCGATGCTGCCATATGGATCAGTGATGCTGGCCAGCACTTTCCAGAAGTTTTTACAGTGTCCGATTGATTTCAATACGTCTTTCAAATTGTTCATCAAAATAGCATGTTTACAATACGGTTGTGCACACTGCTACTGTATCTATAATCACTACTGTTTGCATTGTCAGTTATCATGCATTATTTTTACACATGGTTATGTCTTTATTGATCATTACCAAAAAGGTAATCCTTTATAGTACAAGGATTGACCAGAGGCAGTTTGTGATTGCAGTTTGAAAATTCAGAATCTCGATATGACGCCAATTTCCTGTAAGGAATACATTGAGTGTTAATGGACAGTTGTACAGTGTGACATATGGTATATCAGCTTTTTATCTCCAAAATATTACAGCGATTTCTGTATATTTTATTTTCACACTGACCATGTAACATGTTGATGGATTCTCTAAAACCAGATCAATGGCCTGACCACAAAAAGCCATTACTGCATGGGCAAACCCCCACCTGTGGCTAAACATGGTCCAGGTTAAACCAGGTTCTGTTGGGACTGAAATGACACCATGATGCTCTGCGCTGCTAATTTTTAAAAGCCAGAAGCAATTTTAATTTTGAACATTGTTCACATCACATTGCAGAAAAAAAAACAACAAAAAATAAACTCCATCTGGCTATAGAGTCTGTGCCTCACTCTCTCAGTGACAAATGACCTTGACACAGAAGCAGTGTAAGTACAGATAGGCCCACTCACTTTATCAAAGGCACAAAAGGGAAAGGGTTAAGAGAAAGGGAATAACCATGGAAACAAAGAGAAAAAGCCATCCGTTGCTTTGTGCCCTTTTAAACTGTCAAGTAATGATTTAGGATGAGGCGGGGTGCGGGGCACACTCCCTTACAGCTAGGCCCATCACCTTAGGAAGAGGCAAATAAGACAGCAGGAAAGGCCGGAGGAGAGGCTAGAGGAGGGGTAGTGGGGAAAGTGTTGGAACGTAAAGGGGAAAAAATAAATCCATATCTGTGCCTGGATGCGTCTGTCCATGCCCCTCACTCGGAATTCATCGTCAGTCAAAAGCAAAATGTCACACCTTTCATCCATTCACCCTGAGCTGCGGACTTTTAATTGCTTGAGTAGAACATAGCTTGATCGAAGTGAAGCCGTGGCAGGGATGGAAGCAAGGTTTACCGGGAGCAGGAGGGCCAGGTGAGGGGCGATGGCAGTCGGCAACAAGACAAGAAAGCAATAAAACTGATAAATGATGCCAAGACACACCACCACATTCTCTGCTCTCACAGCAGCCCTTTTCACAGGCACACTTCTCCAGTACCGGGAGAACACCTAGAACACCTCACCCCCGCCCCAACACCCACCATCCCTCCATCACCTCCCTAGGGGACTGGACAGCTCTTATTGAAGACTCGTCTGTTTACAGATCAGCGCTTCCCATCGGGTTTTGGATCAATGGGATTATATTTCTTATAAAGCAGGACGGTACAGAGGAAGATGGGGGTGGCAAGAAGGGCGGCACAGTTTTTGTGGGAGTGTGACTGAAAGGCAGAGAAACAGGCCGTCAGAGAGGATGCGATGACTGAGCCATGGTTTGGGGAAAGAGTGGGGCTGAAGGGGTAATTGGGGGGTGGGTGGGTGGGTGGGGGGTTCGGGGGGTTAACGGAATAAAAGCCAATGCATAGAGATGGGATAGAAAATGGGAAGGTTATTGATCTCCTGTCTGTCTTCTCTTCAGAAGATCAGTGCAAACACAGGCCCTGGTGTTTATCATTTAGTCAATGCGAGGATGAGGACGCTCCGTCTGGGGATATGGAAATGGAAGGCAAACTCTGTGAAACAGCATGTTTGCATGATATAGATATTTCCCTAAAAGAACTTTGAAAGTCAACCTGGACACTAAGGGCAAAAGTCAAGATGTTTCCCGGGACAAAAATACCACCAAGTATTCACACACGCAAGCAGTTTGTTAAGCAGCATCCTGCCATGAGGACAACAGATTTGTTTTCAGTCGTTTGCCGTGCTGTTGAAGGAAAAAAACAAAAAAAAATATCACACTGGGTTTCTCCCAGAGGAATTTATTTTTGTGTTTGAAATCAGTCTCTCGTTGCGTTGCTCGCGATGTGTATGTTTTCCATGCGTACCGTATGCCCTTGAGGGGCCTGTGTTTACATGCATCTAGAGTTTAAATACATGGAGTGCGCTCTCTAATAATGATAAATCAAGCAAAATAGACTGCCTCACATTGTAAAAGAGTGCAGATGCAAGGGTCGAGTGTAGCGATTTGACTGCCAAGAAATGAGATGGAAAGTGCTTATTTAAACAATGAATGATGAATGTGGAGAATACATTTGCATATTTTGAATGATCAGGCGGTTAAGTTTCAAACGTTAAAGATTACACAAGAGCTATTTTGGAAATGTATTTAATTCACATTGAGATGGAGAGAGATTCAGGGAAAGTGAGCAAGAGAGAAATTCCTTAATTACTGGCAGCTCTCCAGAATGAGCCTTCTTACCAGTTTAGTTGTTGTTTGGGTTTTCGTCATTTTGATGTGTATTGTCTAAAGTGCTTCTGAGCAGTGTTTTCACTTCTTTGTCCCACCAAGAGGTGACACAAATGTATTCCTATTGCACACAGTGCTATTGATTTTTCTTAGGTGGGGGAATTAATCCGCTCTGAGCACAAATCATCTTCGAAGCAGACATTTATTCCCGCTTTCACCTCCAGTGTAACACCCCGGATACGTTTTTTCGCGTGGTAATTTGAGCGGGTGGATGCACTGGCATGCTCTGTCAACTTAAAGCCCCCATCTTCAGTCTTGGCCTCTTGAAAACACACACCGACCTACATAAAGATACACACTTGCCGCATGCAGGCACGCACAGATTAATGTCAAGGACTTTCCTATTTAGAATTCTAAAACATTATACATGCAGATTAAAGCCACATTTAACCACGCACCTACTCTGGGATATTCAGCGGGCTTGTCCCTTGTATTTCCTCCCCTCTCAAAGTGGCACCAAATGTAATCCTCCTTAATGGATGTGTAATATTTACACTTATACCATAATCGCTTAAACATTCATTTACAGGGCCATATTTGGTTGTTCGTGGCCCTGACAGCCTATTCATCAAAAAGTAAATGTGCAGAACCTCGCGCCCCTTGCAGCAATCAATCAATATGCTCCTCTCCCGGCTACCGTCAGTGCAGATACATCTCAGGCCAAAATTAATCACTGTGAAGTTTGCATAATCCCCCTCCACCTCCCCCACCCATTACCCCACGTTTGAGAACCTTTACCTTTGAAGACCATTTTGATGACTGAAGGGATTAATCAGAATCTCCTATTCTCAAAAGCTGATGAAATTGTCAGAGTTTATGCAGTGAATAATATGATATATAGAAAAGGGGTATTTATATTCAGCGATTGGATCTGTACTATTGCTCAACTGATTGTCTGGAATTTGAAATTTCTGCTTTTGATCTGACATCATAAAAGCCCGAGCATTGCTGCCTTCAACCATGCAATTTATATTGTGTTTAAGCATGCAAGATTTCATTAGAGAAGCTGAAATTGCCGTCTTGTGTGTAGGAAATTACTCAAAGTATCCTATTCTGATCATCATTAAAAGTCAATGCAGCTGTAAAATGTGTAATGTATGTAAATATTACAAAAGACTATTGATTTTCCTTTTTATTTCAGAGTGTAATGGGAGGTTTACTGTACCTGTGGATTAGCAAAAGTATGAAAACGCCCCATTCTAGACGCAATCTACCACAACAATCAAAAAGTATTTGGCCCTCCAGTGAGAACGGAAGCTTTTGTTTTTTTATTGAATTACATGTATCTTCACAAATATATTGAAGAAAACAATATATATGCAAAGCTCAAATAAATCACAGTTAACATGACCTTGGAACATCGAGGGAATGGACCTCTATCTATTCATGTTGCCCCTACATAAAAAGAGGAATGAATACAAAAGCTTCTCTTCAGGACTATTTAAACAGACGGCGTGAAAATGAAGTACGAGATAAATAACGACCACAAGAAACCCAATCTATTTTTACATGGTTAATTTGCAAACTTTAGCTGTTGGACCAAATGACAAATAGGCAGCAGCAGAAATTACATCATGATGACAACAACAAAAATAATAAACTAACAACTTTTACACAACCATAAATATTGAAGAAAACTCTTTGGTTAGATAACCAATAGATAAGCAGAATGCGCAGTCACCCATTCATACCCTGCCCTGCATCTTTCTTAGAACTAACCGACACTTGCAAGTAATTACTTAAATTAAATTTATTAAACATTTATGCTGCGCCTGTAAAATATTTGACTGGCCAAACTAGAGAATGCTGATAAAACTAGCATATTGTTGAAAATGATAGCTGACCATATACAGTACTGTCACAGTCACACACTATAATGTAGCTGTAAGCTGTATGTGTCAACAGCATTAACTCCTCCTTTGGAAATTAGAACTGTTGGAAAACAAGTGTTCTTTTGCTTCATGCTGTTTTATTATGTATATATCATTACATCTGTCAGATGTTTGTATACTCCTTATATAGTTTTCTCATGTCATATTGTCCCTTCAGCAAAGACAGTTAATGGAAAACAAGTCCACAGTTTAAAACTGACTAACCTGGCATAAATCGATATGATGCATTCTAATTGTGACTGATTCTAGCTCAAAGTCAAGCTTTGACTTGAAACTAAAATGTAATTTAATATGGTGTTCCTGAAACAAACAAACCCCAGTGAATTGCCCTTTCCATTTGGTCATGTCTGGTATGGTGTGTTTACATGGATTTGTTGGTTCAGAATTTGTGCTCTCAGAAAATCTTGGCTGTCCTCTACAGTTTGTGTTCTGAAAAAAAAAAAAAAAAAAAAACTTTATGCTAATGATGTGGAAATAAGATATCCTCTCCATGTTAGTGCACTTAAAATGATACATAAACATAAGAAATGTGAAGAGTTGGAAATAGACAGCTGGTGAGATGGAGAGAGTGAATCATTAAACAACTAAAATACAAAATGGAATATAGTGCATATGATGTCAAATGGGGGTGGATGTCACATATAAGTCATTATTAAATGACTTCCTGTATGTTTTAAATGTCTTAAAGGTGGCAGTGAGCAGTGCAGCAGCTAAACAGTTGTCATCAGGTATAACAGCAGAAATAAAGAGATTAAGACAGATCCAAATAGTTCCCTCAAGAGGGAGAAATGTCACTGACGTTACACATCATTAGAGCTGCAAAGTAGTTTACTTATGCTGTGCTGGAAAATGGAACGGAAAGTGAATGTGCCCCTAAGTCATAAGACATTAGCGTTCAACTGAAGCAAAACTAGTGTTTTGTTACTTTTCATTTACTACTAAAAAACACGTAGGTCTTTTATGACATGAATGGTAATTAAGAGAACCAACATTTGAAGCATCCTTTCATGCTGTAGTTTTATCCCAACGATCACGTCTACAAAGTTATATCAATCTGAAATCTGTCTGGCACATCTGTCAAAGCTGGTGATGGAAGAGCAATTTACAATGATTTTTGTTTTCACACGTCCTAAGTGGCCATCTCTGCACCCCGGACCTCAATAATGCTGATATCACATTCGGAAGTGAAAGAGCGATTCTGGGAAGAGGTCAAAGCAAAACAAAACATCAAGCACTGGATGACAAGGCCTGACTGCAAGTCTGATAATGGACGTACAGTAGGAGCTGGGAGGATTTTCTTAACAGTCTGTCACATTAAACACACCTATGATCGATAAATGTCAAATTAGATGTGCTCTTAAAAGCAATAGCTTATGCTCATGAAAAAGTGAATTTGTTCTGTAAAATACACACTATTGTGTACACACACAGCTGAATTTCTGTATATTTGTGCAAAATCTACATGTGATGTATTTGTGGTATATGTGTTTGTGGTGTCTGTGTTTGTGCGTGTGTTTGTACGTCTCACATCTAATAAAAGCCAGGGGGCTGCATTATTAGCATGTAAATTGAGTACTTAAAATAAATTAGTGAAACTGACAATTAATCTCCCGCTACAAATCAGTGTGAGTGCAAATTACCTCTGGATATTAAAATACTTCTGCAATAAAATCCACCTTATTTTCAGTGTAGGTACATTTAACATCCCAGATACAAATGAGTGCGCAGAATGGTCCCGCTTCTGTTTTTTCGTGCAGGCTTCTTCTTTGTGATGGAAATCAGTCTTGAAAATTGCTGGCAATTGCACCTGATCTGAAGACAAATATCATAAACCAGATTAGAAAGCCTGTGACAGTTTCATATTTCTACACACATTATTACTTCCTAGCAAAATCATTTCTGAGTGATATACTGTTGCTGTCATGTCAGCAGCTGTTCCCTGCTCCTCTAATTCTAATAACTGATTTATTTTGCTCTTCTGAAACACTGCGGCAGATGTGGTCTTCGTTATTCCGCACCTGCCCACAAGGTGTCCCCATTGTCTTCCTACCTTAGCCTGTCACCTGACAACGCATCACCTACCTTCTCAACTTTTTTTTAGAGTTAGCTAGCTATAGAGTTAGCCCTTAAAAACGGTTAAATGACCAACATGACAGCAGGTGAAAATGTAAAATTTGCACCACTGAGCAAGAGAGAGGGGGGTTTTTGCACGTGGTACCCTTCACTTAATGTTGTCGCGTCATTTCACCACCTTGAAATTTGAACTTTGCCATTTGTGACCTAGCCAGATGTTTCTGTGCTTGGGTTCAGGCCCTGTCTGCTGGTTTCCCAAAAAGGTGTACATCTGTGTGTTTATCACCCGAATATAAATCAAGGTGTTGATTGTAGTGCAACAATTACAACCGTACATGATCGCACTCATGCGTTGCTCAGCTATTTTCAGAGCTTTCACCGGTGTCAACATGCTGACATAACGTTTCGTTTTACAGCTTAATTAAAGCTCAGTTGACAAAAGAGTAAACAAGCGTACTGATGGACATCAAGTGTACGCAGTGAAATGTTGAGTTCGCTCAGCTTCAACCCAGATTTTGGCCTGATGACGACTGCTGTTGTGCAATCTATCATAATATCTACTTTCAGTTCAGATAAAGCACTGACATCCCCTCTTATATGTATGAAACAGACTGAAAGAGAGATGTTAGGACAGGTATCTAATGGACTAAAACAGCTACAAGAGTGACATAAGGTTACTGCACCCGCTATAATTAAATGTGGTTTCGTCTCTAGTGTACATTTATCTTTGTCATCATACTGCTCTAAAAGGCTCAGCTAACCATGAATAGAGATTACGGATATTTTGTCCTTTTGTCACCTTTTTAATTGCCTCTTACGAGCTGTTCTCAGAATGATAACTTGGGTGAAATTAAATTTACTACACCTATTTAATAAAATAAGGAGGAGTTTTGGCTCTAGGGGTGCTCTTATATGGAGAGAGCATGCCCACTTTTAGTCCCTTAAAAGCGTATATATTTTTTGGGGAGAATTTACAACTCACTAAAACAATAAATTTGACCCGAGGGTGGCAGCAGAGGAAAGGTCATGGCAGGGTTTATTCTCTGTATCATAATCTTTTTAGGGTTAGAGATGGATTTTTGTTTTTATTTCAGAAAGTGTGTTATTTTACTCTTTCCAATTACAGTTATATAACCGACTGACATACACTTTCACCAATATGACTATTACTTGAATACTATTATTAAGAGACATATTGAAGGTTGCGCTGAATATTTATGTAATGCTTGTTATATATTCTCTGCAATGGTCACTGGCTAATCATCAGATAGCAAACATTAACTGTGAAAGTCTGTGTAGTGCAAATATATTTTTGCAAATGCATGTTTGGTGCCATCTGCTGACTTCAAGCTGTGGAGTTGAAGGATTCCAGTCAAGTTCCTGGCATATGATAAACGCAGAAGAACAGCTGCCATAGTATAACTTTAGCTGCTAGGAGGAATAATGAACACATTGCAAGCCCCGCTTAATTGGGAAGACCCTTGAGCCTTGTAGTCTTATGGATACTGTAAATTTAACACTGCACTGCACTGTTCCACGTTACCTAATACATTGTTTTCACAAGTTAACATGAAAGAAGGGAGTGTCTCCTCGTCCACTCCGTGCTCCAGCGGGATCAAGAATTAGTGAGACAAAAAAGTCAGACAGTGTGTTGAAATGTGTTATTTAATTCTAATAAGTAATGAAATAACTGAAGAATATACATGAAATTAACTTTTAACTGCAGAGTACGATCTGACCGGATTTTGCGACAATGTTCCACATTAAGGCACCATGTAGTAAAGTAATACCATTCATACATGATGTACAACAATACTGACATACACATACAAAATGTCTCTTATCAATACATGACTGTGTGAAATAGCTCACAAAATAAAAAAGGGCTTCTTTCTGTTATCAGTTTTCCCATAATGGATGGTGTTCGTACATGTCATGGAGGACACGCCTGTGCTTGTGTTGGAACAGGCACTGTGGAGGTGTAATCACACAAGGGAGACTCTCCACCTCTCTGCAGGACCCGAGGAAAAGAACTTGACGCTGCTGTCTGGCACAACGCGGGTGTTTAAGTCTGAAAGGTGAATATGATTCTATTCTTATAAGGGAATTACATCTCAGCTGTGACTTTGTTATTGTTTCAAAAAAAATAATAATCGGAAAGTGTTTTTAGTTTGACACAATGGGACTTGTAAGCTGAATACTGTCTGTAGCCGTATATGAAAGAAACGGACAATACAATGCTAAATAGCAGCCCGTTAGCAGATATAAGCTTTCTCTCTTTGTTTCTCTTGCAGTCACGATGCCTGAAACTGCAGAAGTTGTGTCAGCCACCCTCACCACCAACAGAAACTGCACCATAGAAATAACCAATGTGAGCAGCAGCTACTGCCTCATCAACCCCAAGTAAGTGTGTAAATGTACATGATATTTTAAAATATAATAATATATAGGAAGAAACCTGGATGGATGAAGATGCATTAATGTTTACTGTATAACATTCAAATGAATGACTTCTGACATGAAAAGAGAATGTGATGAACAGAGGAATGACCTGATGTGTTTTCTCAACCATTTTTATTCTCTTTAATAATCAATAGACATATTTCCCGCATGAAAAGTAATGTTAATTCAGTGTGGTTATATTGCAGAAGAAAAGCTCAATGATATTGCAAGTTTCATATAGCAACCTACTATGTTGCCTAACAATACAGTGTCAGTTTTCCCACCTCTGACCAAAAAAGAAAGTTAATAAAAGTAAACAATGAAATAAATAAAAAATATTTGTGTCTATTGGAATTTGTGCCATGCTTCGGCATTCATCTAACCGCGGCAAGACAGCTCATATTTTGGACGGGCGGTTTTCATGTGTGACATTACTTTGCTGAAAACATCCACCTATCCATCATGCTGTGACACACACTGCCTCATTGCACATCACATGCAGGTACACTCGCTGTTGCTTAGAAGTCCACAGTAGTACTTCCAGTCACACTCCATCCATCAGCATAAGATGTTTCACCCTGGAAAGCCCAGCAGTCACAAAGTGCATTGACAGTCTGCACAAAACTCACAAAAGTGTGTTTTTTTCATCAACAGTGTGGGATATAAAAGTTTTCAACTGATCAGTAGTGATGGTAAAAATGTATCTCTTGGTGTCTTGTATAGGGTATACATGACAAGTGGCTTCTGCTTCCACCCGCCCCAACCCACAGTTCGTACCACCATGACTGAAGTGTGTTCCTTCACCAAGGACGACAACACTGCCACGGGCGCCGTCGGCCTGCTGACCTACGACTTGTTCCACATGCAGAGCCGGGTTTGCTCTGAGCGCATGGCCATCATGTTTTCCGTGCCCTTCGACCGTAATTTGTACAAGAACCGTCTGGCTGTGGGTGTGGTTGAGCACTCCCGTGCATGCGACAAACATCTGTATGACCAGATGTATGATGGGAAAGATCTCAGCAACTTCACCCACGCTGAGACAAGCGGCTCCGGGCTAGAATATAAAGCGAGAAATGTTGATTTGAGGGCCACGATGTCTACAGTTGGCAAAGCCATTGTTAAAGTGGAGCTCTACGATAAAATGGGTCATTAGTGCGCTGTCTGCCGGTGTTCTACTTTTTTCGTACTTGTTCTTGTGCCCACAGAAAGAATAAACTTAATTTAATTTGACTACTGCTGTCCCCCTGAAAAACATTCAGGAGAGGAAGACTGATTTTGCTGTCATCTGCATTTTGTGTCTGCTGAAAGATATCAATATCTGACAGCCAGCTCATTGATTCCCCATTAGCTTATTCCTTGGGCTCATGTGCATTGTACACACCCTTTTCTTTGATTATGGTAATAAAACATTCAGACCCAGTGCTTGTGTTATTTTGTGTTGACTATGTTTTCACTCAGTATGCTTTCAGTATTACTGATGAACAGTAATCATTTTTTAATCTCTTAGCTGGATCCAGCCAGTTCTAATGAGTAGCAACAGATGGAATATCTGCATAGATGTTTTTTTAATCGGCATGATAACAACATTGTTCTTCACTGGCTCTCCATTTTGCTTGATTGTGTGGCATTTGGAATGCAAAGGTCCAACAAAAGACAGAATAAGATTAAAGTGTCTCTTTAGATGTCTGCCTCAGCTTGTTTGGTTTGTTTTTTTCTCCTTTGCACAATGCCACACGATTGAGCTTCCCAAAATGATGTCTGTTAGTCAACCCTCTATTGTGTAAGAGAAAATGAATGTGATGAGTGAATGCTCCCAGGTTACCCAAGAGGTTGAGATCCAATAGGAAAATGTTGGAAACTATTCAGCTCTGCCATAGAATAGGGTGTGGTTGTGTTATCCCAGAATGGAAAACAGAGTTCTGTTTGTCTTGTCTTATGTTTGGGTGGGCCAGGCTTACTAATAAATGTGTCTAGAAAGAAGGTGTGTCCTTTCTAACTGGGATTGTGTTACAAAAGGGAGGGTTTACTGAACGATAGCCCACATCCTTGTTTAAAAAAAAATTACACCACCACCTCCCTTTCAGGTAACTTCTCCCACTTTGAGACTTGGAACGCGAACAGAGGTTTCTGAGCAGGTGAGTTGCTTAAAACTTCTAAGTAAAACAGTGTTTATAAGAAAGAAAGCTCAGCATCTTAAGAAAAGCAGTTTGAAAGATATAGATGTCTGATGAGGAATTAGTTTGATTCATGTATCTAATGATGAAAGGGGGTGATCATTTTCTTCAGTGTTTTCACTTTAACTTCATTAGTGCATGGTACTTAGGGCTGTAATTGAAGTGGTGCTCTCTCTCATGCGGCTGCAGCCATTCTCTGATTGTTCACAAATGTTTGGAAATCTCATTAGGCTGTGAAATGCATCGTTCACACTCAGTGCCAGTCGATGTGTGTCTTTGAAGGTCAGTGTAATGCCAATAGAATATATCAGCAGAGCAGAGGTCGGGAGCATGTTCTGTACTGTCGTGAGTGACATTGTCATTATTCCCCATGCATTTAGAAAGGGGAAAACAGCCAGCTGGATGACATCGAACTTTCCTTTTGTTTTACGAGCAGATCTCACAACCATTGCAACATGACAGAGTCAGCCGAAGCTGTTGCTGCCGACGTGAGCAGCAGGAGAAGTGTGACTATTGAAATCACAAATGTCACCAACAGCTACTGCCTCATCAACCCCAGGTAAGCCCTGACTGTGCTGGAGTCAAACATTTTACATGGATATGATTTTTTTTTTTTTTATGTATGTTTCTTTTTCTGGTTAGGGTGTACCTTGAGAATGGGGAGACATACAACCCACCTCAACCTACAGTGCGCCCCCTAAAGACAGAGGTTTGCACCTTCACCAAATCAAGTGGCAAAGCAACCGGCAGTGTTGGTGTACTGACCTATGACCTTTTTGAGAGGTCTCAAAACGACTACAGAGAGACCCTGGCCATCATGTTCGCAGTTCCCTGGGACTACAACTTGTACAAGAACTGGTTTGCGGTGGGCATCCATCAAAAGGGCCGCAACTGTGATAAGGCTTTGTACAAAGAAATGTACTATGAGAAGAATCAGCAGGAGCATGGGTTTGTCAGGGAGGAAGCCATTGGGTCAGGAATCAATTATGTGGGCAACTTCCTTGATGTCAAGGCAACCATGTGTCCAATGGGCAATGCCATCATGAAGGTGGAGTTGTGGGATAAGCTTTTCACACCCATGGGCCAGCAGTCGTACTAGCAACCCCTCCTAACCTGTATTTCTGTCATGTGTTTTGACAGCAGAATTCATCACTCCACTTCAGGCTTTTACCTGCCAGACTCATTCTAATACAGCGTGCACGCATGATTTAACAGATGTATTGTTGCTGACATGTGTCTGGATACCTGGCTATTACCCTACAGTAAATCTGCTTAAGATAAGAGTTTAGTGTGTTTATAAATCCAGGCAGCAATATCCCATCTTTATAACCAAAGCCCATCTCTGTTTCAATGGCATTCGGTTTTAAAATGGAATCTTTAGAAATGGAAATCAAAGAATGACTCACTGGAGGATGAGGGCACATGGCTTAATAAAATACACAGAGCGCTGGGCTGTATTTGCCTTGACACTGTAGTCTGATGAATAAAATAAAAAAATTTTGCTGGATCTATTTGTGTATGACTGTCGGTTGATTGAGTTTTAGAGGAGTGCAAAAGTGCTTAAAAAGAAATGGGATTGAAATTTTTTGAATTAAAAAATAAAAATATGTTTTTGTGCATGCATACTATCCAGAGAATGCAAAGGTTTACAGGGCTTCACAATGATCCCTCTGAAGGGAGACACAAACAAAGGCTGCAATTTTTTATTTCCATGACTGTACAGCGCAGGTATGCAACCTGCCTCATGTTGCACAACATCAAAGTGCATGTGTCGCTGCTAAGGCTGCATTTAGAGTACAGTAAGTCTTAATCTAACTTTTAAAAATCATATAGGAATCAGTTTTAGTCTATTTGATTTGATATACATACAAGAAGTTAATAAGAAGGTTGCAAAAATCTTGGCTTAGTACGTATCATTCTTATTGGTATAATTGATAAGAATGATAATTTAAATATCCTACTGCAAAATTATTAAAAAAAAAAAACTGATGCCATACCAGAGCATTCAATGTCTCCATGAACACTTATGTGAAAAGTAAATACCACGTCATTAAAAGGAGCTATTAAAAGATTTTTTTGTACTAAGAACTGTCTTGCTGTCCTTGCTGACTCAGAAGTAGATTTCCTTCTATTCTGTTCTGTTGTTAATTTTCAAAACACAATCATTATGAACAAGTAATCTCAAGGAAAAAGAATGCTTTTTTTGCGATTTATAATCTTGGTAAACAGGATTTAGGTGAAGACCCTATTATTATGAATGCTCTTTGACTCATTAAACTCACCATAAGCTTTATAATTCTTTAATTGGGAAGAAATTACTATCTTGACATGTTATCTCATCATCAAAGAACTTGTTTTGCAGTAATGGCACTGTCAATCCTATGTAGATGCAGTCATTAACCTCAGGAAAAATGGTCTTCGAAGGCAGCGGGCACAATATCAGCTCTTAATTTACATCTCATAGGCAGTTATCAGGTTCCACTGATTCTGTTTACAATCTCAATGCTGCTTCGCTGATTCTGTTTTCCCATTAGATTTATGACGCTTTTGCAGCATTAACTGTTCCATCCACAAAGAAGCCCAGATCAAAGGTTTTGCTCACTGTCTCCATTTCATTTGCATAAAAGCCATACATAATATGGAGGCATAAACTAGGCCTGTTTAGGCTCAGTCCCTGACGCATTGTTGAGAAATGATGCACGGTCTCTATAAACCAGACACTTAGCAGAAACTTGCTGTTTGTCATCACTTTAAAACGAGGATACGTTTCCACAAATTCTTTCATATTTTTCTTTTCAATCTGTCCTCTATATTTACTATGCAAATAAGTCTGCTTTCATGTTCTGTATTATATTGTTTTCTGCTTATGAGTGCGTCTGCGTCTGCATTAGTATATAGATTATGTGTGTTTGCACACCTTTGTGCTGAGCATCTCGGAGTCTGGGTATAAATGCACCTGCAAATGCAGATATGGATAGATCAAATAAATGCTTTTGTGCATTATATGATTGTATTTTTGTCTAAAACTATCTTTCAAGAACATTGCAGGATTAGACTTCTTAAAGGGGAAAAATAAAGATGTGAGAGAAATATATTTTCCTGTGTAGATAAACTTAAGAAGCTCAGGATTTGGGGATTCAAACTGATGCTATTTACCTCTGAACAAGAGCGAATCTCTGCGTAAAAGCTCCAGTCAAAATCCTTCCTGGATGTTAAAAGGAAAGGGAGGTGGGAAAATGCAGGTGCGCCGTCAAAGTGCATGTCTTTTCATGAGACACACATCAGCTGATCCCGCTAAAACAACAGTATGGTTCTCCTTTAACCAGCTGCACGCAGCTGAGCCGAGATGAATGAGGGTAAAGTAATGTCAAGAATCAGCCTGGAGGATCAAACAGAGGTCTTGTAGTGCTTTCTTTAAAAAGCATTTGGATTATTGTTCTAACTTTTCAATAGCTATCCTTATCTATAAATATTAAAAAGAAGGCTGAAGAAAGAAACACAGGAGCTTGTGTTTGAGGCCATTACTTCCCATTATCGCCAACATCACATTAATTTCTCAGGTTCTTGTTTGAATTGTAGTCAGTGTATTTGCTTTAAAACCAGCCCTGCAATGCCTCTCTACTCGACTGTAAATTGAGTCAAACTAGGAGTGTCCAAACAGAAACATAAAATGATTGAATCAACATGACCTGAGGTTTGAGAGCAAACTGCAGCGTTTTAAAGACTTCATGACATTGGCCACAGGCATAAACAGCTGTGTAATACATATTCTTCTCTCTAAAAAATAGTGCTTAAAAGGTGCAGTTTTTTGAGTGCCTTCGACTACAGAATAATCTCTCAAAGACTGCCATCTAGAGGCCCCTTCTGGTATTAAGTGTGCTTCATTTACAGCTCAACTCCTCTCAGGACTCCAGGTTCAGTGTGAGAAGAGCTATTTTCAAAACAAAACCGGTGCTTTGTAATATTTCCAAGACTCTGTGTATCATACTGGACTGATAGTAACATATAAGGTGTAGGTTAAATATGTCCAAGAACCAGGAATTGGCTGATTTTAAGAGAGAAAGCTGTCTCTGCGTCTGCAAAGAGTCCATTATTCTGAGCGTACAGTGGTACTAATGTGACTCAACCTGTGTCTACTGCTGCCCAAACATGTCTTGACATCAAGCAGGGCCCGCTGCTTTTACACTGTGACGTGTGATGATGTGACCTGATGTGTGTCCGGCTGGCAGCAGGCGCCTGAAGCCACATCATTAAAGCTCAGTTGCTGGTTTCAGTCTCAGTCAGGTTCACCTCTAGAGAATCTACAAGGGTATACACGCAAAAAAAAAGAAAAAAAAAAGAAATATTATTTTAAGCTCAGCTTAAGTTTCAGTGATCAGCATGTTTGTTCTGTTTTTTGAAATGCATGTGGGTTATATTCCGCTGACTCCACATAATTCCTTCAGTTGACACATGAGGGTTGAACATCATGTTATTCTTGGCAGGCTTTGGGCATTGTCTCGCCGTATTAGTTTGTTACTTTTGGAATCTCTCAGCATGCAGACTGACATAGAGGTGCATTATAACAATGCAGATACTTTGAAGACTCTCAAATGTTCTCTGTTCTCTGTATTTTTTTTTTTTTTCTGAGAAATGTTCTTAATGTTTCTGGTAAGTGTTCCTTATTGACAGAGATATCAAGCAGCTAGCCTACTGTATGATCCGTTTGTCCATCCTGAAACTAGTTTACAATATCAGTTTAAATGAAGTGAGCTTGGGTTGTCACTCTATTTTCTGCTCTTACCTATAAAGGTGCGTCCTAACCCTCTTTGTTTGTCTCAGTTCTTAACCGAAACCTTCCCCATTCCTCCATTTTCTTTTCTTCTCTCTTCCACATTTCATTACAGGAAACAGGGGGACAAGGAGTCTCACTCCCTGGGTTCCTCCTGTACCATTATCCATCTACATACATCCCTTTGGACCTAACTCATCCATCCTCTTCGACCCTCCTCATTCATCCCTTATCCCTCCATCCCTTTACCTCACGTCCTGTCTACCATTAAACTTCTTTGCATCAATTAAAGCATGGTCTTTGTTAGTGAAAGGGTGGTAATATCCTAGTGTTTGCCCCTTGTTTTCTCTTGTTTCCAGGTTGTTGGGAGGGGCAGGATGAGTTGGAATAGACCGAGCAGCCACAACATTAAAATAAATAACACTGACCATTGACCATGTGACAATTCAATGTTCTGCTGCAAGAGTTTTGGACCTGGCATTTATGTGGATGTTATTAGACATGTACCACCCAACTAGACCAGACCAGGTACCCCCACCCCATAGCAATGACACTCACCAACCCTAACCCAGAAGGATACATCCTGACAGACACACACAAAAAATGGTTTAGGAACAACTAAAAAAAAAAAATAAAAAAACAGGAAAAACAGCACAAGGTACTAGATCCCAAACTGATCAAGTATCTGTGGGATGATCCACAGAGGCCCCTCCCCTCAACCCATAGGACCCAAAGGAAACCCCACGAACAACATTCCGTTGCCAGGAACCACAGGACACTCTCAGAAGGCCCATGTCCATTCTCTGATGAGTCACAACTGTTTTGGAGGCACAAGAGAGACCTACACATTATTAGGAAGGTGGTCATAATGTTATGCCTGATCTGTGTATATTGTTTACCATAATGCTGTGTGACTTCAAACTTGGATTCTAGTTTTCCGGTGTGTGGTAATTTATTTATTTTTGTTGCGCCTCTTCTGTCTAAGATGCATCAACAGATGGCCCCTACTCCTGCTTCGTTTTTCATTTCTCACCTACTCCTGATGTCATCTAAAATGCAAGTAAACTCACCTATTTGTTTTGCAATTTAGTTTCTCAGTGGCCCTAGCATTACTGTATCTGTATACACATATATACAGTACATGCTTCAATAACTGTTCGTTTTGTCTTTTACCTTAAATCCCCACAGCTGCATGGAGCTCAAGCTGCCGCTGCACGGCCATGCATCATTTTATTTCCTAATACTTCCTCTGATATTTTCTCAGGTAGTCCAGTTCCTGTTTCAAACTGTAGTGCTCCAGCGCCAGTCCTTTTTGGGCATAAACCAGTCAGGAGACTCGTCAAACCAATTATGTTGATCTTCAGGTTGACGCCAGGCCCTGCTCCTTTCCATCATGATTGCAGAACTGAAAAATATTTCAGCCTCCTTGTCACTCAGATCTTAAGCTGGCAGTGAAACAAGGCTGCTCGGGCCCTGTATATTTTTGAGTTTATTCTGACTGATTGAGCAGCAGTTTTGATGACAGACGTACTTGAACGTACAGTCATCTGCTGCCAGCTTGATATCAGCCAGCTGAGGGGTCAGCACTGACACAGCAGTGCCAGCTGCCTGCCTCTCACACAACAAAGTAATTACTCATGTCACACTGAATGACTCACATCAGTGGGTGCAATCTTTTAATTTTCATCAAATCTGGCAAAATTCCAGTGTGTACATGTGCCAATAAACAAGTTGATGCAATGCAAATGCACTTTTAAGCATCTACAAATTAAATGAGATGTCAATAACTCATAAGTCGCTTAGCAATAGCTTGGCATGACCTGTTCCACTGAGCTATAGTGCCTATCTTCAGCCAGCTGTGGGAGTTCATCTGGTGTCCCTGATGCTTCTCAGTGTTTCATATAAAGCAGGGGAGCCGACGCTGTCGACCACCTACAATGCCAAAGTCCACAGCCACACTGCTAAGTCTGCCAAAGCAAGCAGCCGTCATTACAAAGGTGCCCTTACCTGCCGTCCTACCAACCGCTCTTCCAGACCTCTGGGACATAATCATCAGCTCCCACGGGGAGAAGGTCAGCTACAGAGCCAAAACCCAGAGACCGCCAAGGGAGACACAGCTGAGGCACACTGGTGACTAGTGCAGAGAGAGGAGGGTGCCCGGTATCTTTCTGTGTAGTGTGAACACAGTGTAGTTGTTATTTCAGATAGAAATGTACTGTATAATATATATCTATGGTGCGCCACTATGTGTAGGTATAGAATGTTCTGATTTCTGATTGCACTGTTCCTGATTATATTAATTTGTCAGTCAAAACAGCCAAATATTATATGAGAAAATATTAACAGAGGACTGCAGACATGCTGTCTGATTCATTACAGAGACTGATTCCACCAACGCAGCATCAAGTCAACCCACTTGGAGACCCTTGAAACGGACGTCCATGCATGGGATTGCATTAAGACCAGCTGATTTATACATGTTAAGGCACCTCAGCCTGTTATATTATTGTGCTATGGGATAGCTGGGAGGTTGAAGAATAACCTAATGGCCTCACATACTGCTCTGAAGACAATAGCATACTTCAAAAAGATCTTCAGATCTATCCAAGCAGGCTATTTTAAATTATGAGTTTTACAGTAACTGACATGTTCGTGCTATCACAGAAATGTGTAATAAATATAATATTTTTCTACATAGACAAATATGTCTTTATTTTTAGTCGACATTTGTATTTATTTCTGATAACTGCCATCTTTATGGTCACTGTTGCACTACAGTTACCACCAGGAAGCTAATATTCTGAGGACAGGAGGGTAGCTGGGTACAGTTACGTTGCCCATTCAGAAGACTGGAGCTGGTGATGACGCCACCAGATATGACACATAGTTTTAAATTAATTTTGATTCATTCAATGTAAAATGTTTAGTGATCCCTTAAAAAAACTCCTTGCAAGGAATGATTGTGATTTATTTATTTTTTCTAATGAGCCTAATACAAACCAGCAGGACAACTAGGATCTATAGTGAGTGATGCTCAGGATACTATCATATTGGTAAAACATGCCACTCATAATACAGTTTGCTATCAGTTATAGCCACTAGAGGGCAACGCTTCCTGACTGAAATCATTTAAAAGTGTAAGCCTAAGAGATAATGAGCCTCAGACTTGTGTACAGAATGCATGCACAAGTTGTTCTGTGTAACAGTTAATGTAACGTGACTGATATAAAGTGAGTAAGATATTTTGCACAAACACATCTTGTATAATCACATCAGAAATGGGGTCTGTTTTGCTGTAAAAATATGGAGTAACACAAAATTGGATGAGATCAGAAGGGGGTGGGGACGAGGATGACCTGACATCTAGAGAGGAAGAAGGTCACCGAACACACTTTCCCACCCAGCCCTGACAGACACACACAAACGCTCTTCCATACGCACGGACACTGGGCCCACCCTGGAGCGTTGTGTGTGCCAGATGAGGGTGTGATACACGACTGCTGTCACGGCTTCCTTCACTACATCAGCACTCGCGCAGCAGCTGCACCACAATGTACTGCACGGTGAAGATACTGTGATACACTACCTGAGGCAGGAAGCAGTGCCATCTGCACTGCACTCAAGGGAAAGGAGTGTTTAATCAAATAAAGACAAAGGTGAAAGGGTACTTTCAGCAGAATCACGCCACAGCTCTGTTAGCATATCCTTGTGAGCACGAGCAGGGCTTAACACAACTTGCTTCTTTCAGGTTAGTAGCAGCTTCTTCAGTCCGTTACATAGCTGTCCAGATGAGTAAAAGAAAATAAGCAACAGCCCACAATCCAACTATAGATTTAATGTTTTTCAAAATATAAAGAAATACGTAAAAGTGTATACAGTACATGAAGTGAAAGCAGACAGTATGTATTCTCTCAGACAGTAGCAAGTCCACCAAGTCTTGAAAATAATAGAAATATAATTAAGTATATAAATATGTTATTTGTTCCAAATCAGAAAGCACATCAAATGGCTTTATCGTCATTCAAAGCTGAAAAATATGTAACCACATTATCATGATTCACGCAAAAGATAACACTTTTATCTTTCTGTCGTTGCTCAGTGTATCTCACTATGTCACACAGACAGCTTAAATCTGAGGATAAGCTTTGCTTCAGTCAGCTCACCATCTTCATATGATCATGAGGATCATTACTGTTTGGATGTGGAAAAGTACTGAAAGATTTCTTGCTGTTTAAAAATAGAAGGAGATGTTAATTCCTGGGCCCACCCATCCATTGTGTCCCATATGTAACCTCTGACCCCAAAACTTCCATACTCTATAACCAGATCCACGCATTAGACTATCCTCCTAAAGGCACATAGAGTATCCCTGTCATAGATCATACACGGACACCTTTATCCAGTTTTCTATTTTGCAGCCCAAAGCCAACTTGAGCAGCAGAAAAAAATAACATTGTAAGTGTAAAGTTAAGTAATTCAGTAAGAAAATATTACCATGTCTTATCAGTACTGTTTTCTGAATATTTATGTGCAAACTGGATGTGACTAGTAGTTCAAACTGACCTCCACTCAGATGGTGGAAAACAAAATGTTCATCACAGCCCAAGTGTTAAAGAGATACCGACAGACACACATTTTGCCACAGTCTCTTTTAACATGTGGAAGTTATCCACTGGAAAGTAATAAAATAATAAAACGGTAGCTCTGAATTGGTGTTGTCTCTCCATTGTTTCTCCTGCGGTTGGTCAATTCAATATTCCTCCGAATCGAGATGAGCAGGTAAACTTGTCAAAAAGATTCAGTCCTCCGCAAGGTCTGTGACGAAAGCGCAGCAGCAGTCAATGTATAAACAAGCGGTCCTCGGGTTGTGGGAGAAAGGAGAGCATAGGTCATTTCTAATGACTGTGAGCAGAGCGGAGATTCTGGACAATCAGGAGCTGCCGTCCCCGTTTTTTGTCTTGAGCACCACCAGGCTAACCATGACGGGGATCAAGCAGATAGGAGTGATCACCAGGGCAAGGATGACGGCAGGTGGGGGGTCACTTAGGTCCTCTGTGGGACATTCCTTGAAAAACTTGGTATGAATATCCACAAAGGTCTGTTCCACCAAAGGGTTTGGCCATGGGATCAGGAGACAATCAGATATGTCCTCCGTGCAACGGCTGAAGTTGCTATACATTCTGGAGACAGGGAGAGAGGGTTAGCTGGTTCAGAAGTGGGTAAATTCTGTATTTTTCATGCTAAAAACAATTGTGTAAATGTAACAGCATTACTTACCCGTTCACATTACCCCAAATGCACCAGTCAGTGCTGTTCAGGGATGCCATATCACTCTCAAAAATGTCCACGCATAGATGCTTGAACATGGCGGCGAGGCAGTCCATTGTTGGTGCACCAAAAAATTCTTGACAGATTTGGCAAAACCCTCTACATTTATCAGAATTTCCACAAGCTGCATGGAGAGTTAAAGAAATAGCAGAAGAGAAAGAGTCAACAAAAGAAACAGAGAGATTAGAAAATTAGAATAAACATTTGCAAAATGTCATTTTCAGTTGTGGAAGGTGATCTCTTTATAGAATGACATATGATGTTGTAAGTCTCTGTATGTTTTTAAGGGTATGTCACTTACCAAACTGCAAGGTAGTGTGTGCTGTGGCATCTAAACGGGAAGAAAATACATTTCAGATGAAAACCATCTACATTAAATATTATTTTAAGTTATTGTCAAATTCAGTACAGAATTCCTCTACAGAACTGCCATGCAAGTCTTTCCTGGTGTAATTCAGTTCATTCAAGAACACATGCATCCTAGCAAATTTGAATCCAGTGAGAATTTCTGCCTACTGAACTCTTTTCACATTTCCAGCACTGTCTGTGGCAGACATTTGCAGCTGTTAGACGGAAGACCACACACTCACCCGAGAGAAAAGAGAGGAATACCCCAATGAAACCAAGTGCTCCCTTCATGTCAGAAAAAAGGAATAAAGGTGCGATGTCCCCAGCTGATGACCATGTATAATAAACCTGAACTTCTTAGTCTGTGTACAGCGAGGCATAACAGGAAACCCGACAGGATGGAAGAGACGCGGTGTAATCTTCGGTTACCAGATGTCCAAACAATGTTACCCGCGGTTACCAGATGTTCTTCGAAGATCTGTCTGATGGCCCTGCGCCTTGGCAACAGCTCTTCCCCTCTCCAGCACACGTTTCTTGAAGATTTTCTTTCTTTCTTAAAGGGGTGGAGGCAACTAAGATTGTCCTCTCCATTCTCCCAAATAAAAGGGAGCACACCCAAGCTGGGGCTGGACTCACATCTGAAAACCCTTTACTCTTTAACTCTTGTTCTGCTTTTTAGTCTCAGTTTCTCACAGTCGAAGGCCTGGCCAGCTCACAGCATGTGATTTATTTGCCTTTTGGGCTGCCTCTGCCAAATAGGAAACATAAGTAAACATTTAGGGCTTAGCGTTTTGGGGTGGGTGTAATCATGACTCTGCAGGGTGTGCTGTGCAGACAGCCATGATTTCATATTTAGGTTAATTTCACCAAACCTGGAACAAGTTGTTAGTCAGAGCTGGCCAGCTGTTTTTACATGTGTATTCTATTAAAGAAAACATAGAATATTTCCAGACGAAAATATGTGGGAAACTTGTTTTTTATGTCATGTGGAGCTCATGAGTGCGCTATAAATGTGAGACCGTTTCTCACTGTCACTTTTCCCTACTTTGGAAAAACAGTGCAAGGAAGGTGGTTTCACTGATTGAATGAAAAAAGAAATCTACTGTTCGGGTTTTCTCACAGCCAACTTGTTCATTTATGTCACTGAATACACATGTTGGGCCTCTCACAACATCTGTTTGCAGAGCAGCATTTTGATTTAGGAATGACATCAGGAAATGTGTCTTTTCAGCAGAGGAGGAGCTCAGAGTTGGGGGGAGTTGGCAGAGGAAGGAGGGGGGGACAGTCGGGGAAAGAGAAAAAAAGGAAGGCACAGGATGAGGAACAGTGAAAGGGGCGCTGCTCCAAAGTTCCAGTTGTTTCACAACTCGGAGTTCATGCGTTGATCACAGACGTTGCATGGGGTGAATGACGAACAAATTCAGGAAGTTGCGCCAGGTGGGGGCTGCTCATAATGAGGTTTCAGTTAACCTTTAACCCCAAACCATTATGGGCCTCGTGTCTACTGCTGTTCACCCCACACTGGTAGAGACCTCCCCGTTAGTTTATCTTGGATTCTCATAATAATACACACAAAGAGATATATTGCCAGAAAACATGATCTCTGAGCTCTGTTTTCTGGGATTTTCAGTTCCAGGCCAAGCAAATGAGTTTAAGCAACTTATTCAAAACAATCCCCAGTGAACACAATTGTATAATACCCAGTTGGAACTTTAAAATATATTAAATCTGATCAGCATTCATGTATTTCTGTTAAATCATTAAAGCACAATTGAACTAAAGACTGACCATTCCTTTTTTTTATTAGAATTACACTGTTTATCTAATAATGTGTGATAGAGAAAGGTTCTACACTTACGAGACATCGCTCTCTGTGTTGAGGGATAACCTACAGAGGAAGGATGTCAGTTGAGTTAAAAAACTCGTGGTTGTAGAAGAGTTTTTTTTTTTTCTACCGATATGAAAATACACATACCAGTTACTGTGGCCGGTTGCTCCGTCACCTTTACATCCACCAGACAAACCACTGTGGCGCATCCTGCATCGAGAGAGAGGGAGAGACAAAATAGAGAAATTAACATTCAAATAAAGCTTTAAAGTAAAATTTAATTATTTTCAAAAGCAATTATAATTTAGCTTTGGTTTGGAAATAATGCTCTAATCTGAGCATTTCTGAAAGTACAGGAGGTAAAGGAAACAACAAGGAGTAAGCCTTGGGGAGTGAACACATATGTGCATCCTCCCTTTGTCTGTCGCTGCAAGGAAGCAAGGAAGTCTTAACAGGCTATATATATATATACACATCATCACACTTTTATGTATTTATTGTTTTTAATGAATTAGATTTCTCCAGCTGAAAAGAAAGAAACTCTCAGTGACCCTGAAACCAAAGTGTTTAAGTGTCAGTCATGGGACTAGTTAAGCTCCTTTCTTAAAGCTCCTCAATTACTGAAAGTTCCTAGGAATTCCTCTTGAGAAGTCAGCTGAAGGGCAAGGAAAGACAGTATATCATGTATATATATATATATATATATATATATACACATATGAAGAGAGAGAGAGAGAGAGAGAGAGGGAGAAATAGTGTAAATCCTCTACTTACCCCAGATGAGAAGAGTCACAAAACAGCCAGAAAACACAAGTGAGGCTGTCATTTTGCCCAACAGTGGTGTGTTCGTCTTCCCTGGTGAGTAGGGATTACATATCTCAACCTTCGTTGCAGGAAGGCTCTATAAAACAACAGGAAGCCCTCATTTCCTAGTGTGGGCGGCTTCACCAAATGGGCCGAAGAGTTTCTGATAAAGCTGATGCACCATCATCGTGGTCTTTCTTTATCTCTCTTTTTCTATATACAACTATGTCTTTGCTTCATCCCGCCCTCTGTTTTGAAAAAGGAACAGAGAAGTTGGGGGTTCCTGAGTTCATACAGTCATGACGTTTGATATAATGTGAACTACTTTATGTTTTTCAGTAAAGAAACATTTTTAAGGCAGAAATATGGGGCTGCTACTTTTAATTCAGAGTTTTTGTATTACTAATATGAGATGATGCATTTACTCAGAAGTAGCAGACCTGTAGCAAACTTTGACATGTATACCAGGTGGAGTTCCCTTTCAGTTTCTCATTAGAGACTTCATCAGAGTATGGATTGCTGTGTTTGTTGCTGTATAACATAAAATCTTCCATATATGGTGGTTAGTAAAGAATAAATAATTATTGTGCGTGTACTGTGGTTTACACTCACTGCTGATGACACGTACCACCATTCTACCACCTCTGGATCTGACATCACGTTGAGGTTCCGTGGTAAAGAGGGTTATCCAGGATGAAACTGATGCACTCATTGGCGTCACTGAGGGATGAGTGCTCTTTCTCAGCTGCTGGGCTTGGAAGACAGCCAGGCAGCTCCGGCCAAAATTGCTTCCACATTTCATTTTGGTTAAAGGAGGCCACTCTTCTTTATTTCGGAAATCCAACAAACAGAAGCTTAAATATCAAAGTCACAGCAAGAGTGAAATTGAACAGCTAACATACATTTTCCCATAAGGAGGAGTATGAAACATACTGTGAGGGAAAATAAAAGTTTCCTTCCAAGTTTCTTCCAACTGCTACTGTGGGTTCATATTTAAATGGAGACAGAAATACATGCTATATTATCTACTCTGTGAATCTCCCCATCTCCAATTGTTCGTCAGGGATCTCAAAACCTGTAGTATATCTGAAGAAATCGCTCCCAATCACAGGTGCCAAGATCAACACACACAGTTTGCAAGCTTCAGAATTAAAAACTTCCTGCTGATAACAGCCTCCCTCCCCGAGCTCATTTTCCTCTTCGTGTTTGCTTTTGTTTGACAGTTCAGTATCAACATGGCACAGGCTACTTCAAATAGCACTGCAGACATGCCAAACATGCTGTATCCTCCGAGATACTTTTGCATAATTAATGAGCAGGAATGCTCGCCATGAACAGCAGAATGAGATAACAGAGAGGAGCAACGACAACAAAGGCATCAAAGAGAAGCATCCGTGCTGCTTTACTTCACCACATCTCTGATAAAAACTATTCTACTTTTTAATGCACTACATTTGTCCAGCTGCATTAGATACTTCTTTTGTTTTAGATTTCAGTAACCCTCCTGCCCAGTGAAAAGCATCTGTCTCCAAAGTTGGTGATTTGGAATTTCAATTACTTTGATAAACTCAAAAATGCATGATTTGAAGACATTCTCACACTTCTTCAGATATAGTTAAATGCAACATAAACACTGCTGCAGCAGTAATGTTTATCAAAAGATACCATAACTTTTACTTTTGATAAAGAAACGTTTGCCCGTAGCAATTCGTTAAACCGTAGTGGAGTATATTCACAGTGTGGTATTGTTACTGTTACTTTTAGTTAAAAGACCGGAATACTACATGATGAACACGTGTCCTGTCATTTCATTAAAAAGTAGCTGAACAGTGCCATCTAGTGTGTCAGGGAAGTAACTTCTTTTACCCGTGACCCCAAATAAAATACTCAATGAACTAAACTGTTGAAAATGTTCACAGAATGCCTTCCAAATAAATAATAATAATAATAATAATAAATAGTTACATGGCTGAATATATTATATACATATTACTATATTGTAAATATTTAAATGGGGACACATGGACCAGCTGAGTTTCCAGATGTCTCATACATCTGTGGCTACTAATACAAGAGAAAAGGCGTTGCACATTTTCCTGCAATTCTGCACAAACTACACGGGTGCGGCAGTTATAATGGCAGCAATCTTCCGCAATAACCACTACAATGTGCAAAAGATAGGTCTTTGTATTTATGCTTAGCAACCACACTGGGAGTTATTTTTAATGAGGTCAAATTAGGCTAGGTTAGAAAACAGTTTCCGTTTTGCATGTGTTTTATTGATCTGATGACTAAACGACCCGCTTTACATGTGACTTGTTTACCAGATTTACCCCTTCCCCTTACGAAAGGATGTGACGTTTAGGAGCTTTCCGCGTCAGATTTTGCACTTTCGTCTATATGTAAACCTTTTAAATAATCCGTTAATACATCGGTCCATGGATTCAAGTCATTCTGCTTTTCGTAAAACTGCTCATCAGGGTCGATACTTTCAAAAACAAATCTGCACGAGTCGAAGCCGTGCTCAAATCATGTGTTTGTTTTTTTTTTTTTTTTTTTTTAGTTCTGTTACGTTTTTAAGAATTTAGTTTTTTACGTGGAGTACGTGACAGCACCACAACCCCCCTCTCTTTCTCTTTAAAAAAGGAGGATATAATGTGTTGGGCTCTCCCTGGAGGAGGAGTGCTGAACAGCAGCTCAACTGTTCTCTGCCGTCCAATGGAATGTTAAGAAACTGGAGGCTTGTTTCTAACTATTAATAATTCATGTCTAATTATTTAACTGTTAAACAGTTATTTTAATATTAAGAATAAACAGGGGTGAATATAGTTCCCTGATGCTTTGTAGGGCGTCTATTTTATTTTTTTTATTATTATTTTTTGCCTTTTTGCAAAAAATAAAAAATGAATAAATCACTAATCCTGTGATACTACATTTATTTAGGCTGTTTCTTTAGGCCGATTTATCCCATTGTATTTTTTCCTTTCCTCCTCAGTTGCTCCTGTAGAGTATAGCTACGATAAGGATGGCATAATTCGTTTGTCCCCCCCTTGCATTAATATTAAACTCTATGGTGTTGTGCCCTCACGCATTTAGATGGCGATCTTGCACTCCGGCCAGTTGCATCAGTTCCTGTGTGCGCGTGTAAATGGCTGTGTCGTGGCTGCTCCACGCTACTTTTTATTCCCAGGACGCAGAATAGTAATAAATCCTCCTCTGCTAGGAAAGGCTGTGATCATAATAAAGACGTCACCCTCCTGCTCGGGTTGGTTCAACCGAGCCAAGTGCGCAGCTATTTGTAAGCTACAACAACAACAACCTCCAGCACCATGCCCATGGATAATGTAGGGATTTCTCTGAGATCCCCTCGCCGTGCGGAGACGATATCTGCGTCAGATCCATAGCAAAGACTGGCTAAATTGTTCCGGATCTCTCTACTATTTAAAAAAAAAAAAAAAACACAGAGAGGGACTTGATCGCGTTGCAGGCTGTTGTCGCAACAAATAGGACGCAAGACGTGGATTTAAAGGTATTTAATAACTGCGACACTGGATGTAGGGATCTAGACGTGCAAGAGCGTGCGCTAGAATAACGTGCAGTCATTGTGGTGGTTGGTGCGCAGGTCTTTAAAGTGTTCTACATGTAAATGGGGACTGTGTAGCTCTGTTGGCACGGTGCTGCACCTACAGGACGTAGCGCACTTCATAGCTGTGGCTGAAACGTGTGCACGCCTCGTAGTCCAGGGAGAAAAAAACGCACCGTAGCCGTTTCCAGAGCTCATATTTGCTGTTGTAGTAATTTTTGATTCTGATTTAGTTGAACCGGGGAAGTTGATGTTCACTAAGGCGATTATGCAACACAGAAAAACTGTACTACGCACTTTTCTGCTCTGCTTTTCTGAAGAGGCACGCCCACTCCTGACCAATGTGTTTGCCCCGTGCTGTTAAATCCATAGACTTTATCCACTGATGCACACATTGTCTGTTTGTTTGTTCACTATTTGCTCAGTTGCCACCCATGATTTTTAAAAGGTACCCTACACCGAGCAGTTTAAAGCCCCAGTGTGGACGGCTTTTTATTTTTTTTATATCAGATGTCTATTTTGTTTTGCCAACAGAGGGGGGCGATCTTTCAAAGAGTGAATGGGGAAGTTTAATTTTTGTATGAGAAACTAAGGGACATAGTATACAGTATTATAAGGTAAGATTATTGAAGTGGACTGTAGTCTAAGCTTATTACATCAAAACTATTGTTTATAAGCATATAGTATTTGTTGGTTGTAGTTGTAGAACTTACTGTCACACTGTTGGATGAAAATAGTCCTTAGTTCGTATGTCTAGTCTCAAAGCGAGACTAGATTGTGAGGTGAAGTTGGATTGGATTGCCTTAAAATATTCTTCTCTTTTAAAAGAATCATGGAGGAAACAGCTGCAGCAGCCCCAACCCCTGGTACCGGTGTTGCCCCACCAACTCCAAGACCTCAGCCGTCCTCCTTTGCCCCCTCCCGCAGCCTTCTGGAGTGGAGACGGAGGGTCAAGTCTGAGTATATGCGCCTTCGCCAATTAAAACGCCTTAAAAAAGCAGAAGAGGTTAAGGTGGGTCATGTCCGTTATTGATTCTCTGCTGGTACACAGTTTGTGTCTGTACGATAGTCATGCAGGTGTATGCATCATGTGCAGCCTTCACTGTGTGGGATTGTGTGAATATCTTATTTGACATGTTTCTTTTTTCTGCCTGTTTCTAGACCCTGTTCATGTTAAACAGGCAGAAGATTGAGCAGCAGACAAATATCCTGAACTCTGAATGGTCCAAGCTCAGGATCCAGTCCATCCCTCTGTCAACTTCTAGTGGGGCTATGCCCAACAAGAAGGTATGTGTGCGTGTGAAAGATGTGTTAAAAAAGAGGAAGAAGGAGATTAATGACTACAGCAACACAACACAATACTCTTGTCCAGCACTCTCTGACTCACCTAGAATTCCACTGTATTATTGTTGTGCAAATGAGGTAGTCCTTAATGTCAATGATTTTGAGTCCTCTTAGGCAGCTCCGCTATGATTCAATCCTAGCTGTCAGCTGTTGCTAAAATATCTCCTGATAAGTGTGCCAGAAATGGTTCATATGGGAGTCTAACAGTGGTCTATAAACCTATTGGAGTACATAATATAAACAGCCAGAGGGCACAACAGCATCTTTCTCTTCTCACATGCAGTCAAGCTCAGCTATTGTGTGTTTATTTTCCTGTTCAGGGTTAAGCAGAATGTGTCTTCAATTATATGATGATGGAACTGCCAGTTATGTTCTGGTCTACCCCAGCCCACATCTGATTCTCTTACAGATGTGTACAGTCGAGTTCGGCTTCCCGGGATTCAAAGCTCAGTCCATTGCCACGAGGCCGCTATCAACAGTGGCTGGAATCCCGTTCATGTACTCCTGGTCGCCTCTGCAGCACAACTTCATGGTATGAAATACACCACATTGATTGGGATGCAATTACTGTGTTATTGCACCTGCAGAACGCTCTCTACATATTGTCTTGCTAATTTCCCCAAATCCATTTTTGAGGATTATTACTATGTGTGAAAAGAGACTGGACATGCTTCATGGTTAACAGATAAAATTTTTACTGCACCAAACGTCTTGTCTTCGTTCCCCTGGAAATTTACTTTTACATTTTCAGTCTATCTTTGCAGCTATGTTGGGACTGTGAAATAACCATAACCAGGACCATGTGAATATTTATCAAATTATTTGTTAGTAATAGGTCAGTTTCCCTGTTTCTTATTTTGAAACTGTTTTGGAAGCATCCCGGCTGCTGCTATGACTTGCAGCACCAGGCCACAACCTTTTTACAGGACGTTTTGTGTTCTAGGTGGAAGATGAGACGTTCCTCCACAACATCCCCTACATGGGAGACGAGGTACTGGAACAGGATGAGGCCTTCCTGGAGGAACTCATTGATAACTACGACGGTGTCCACGGTGACAGAGGTGGGTGTAGAATGATTTTTCTAATTAGGATATCTTCACAAATCCCATAATGCAACCAATTTCCATTTGATTTATGTGATCTAATAATATCTCAGCTATTTAAGTGCTGGCAGTTTTTAGGTTCTGACATGTTGATTGTGTCCCAGAGGGGGGGTTCATCAGCGACGAGATCTTTAAAGAGCTGGTGGAAGCCTTGAGTCAGTACTCTGACCATGAGGAGGAGGAAGAGGAGGAGGCGGCAGCATCGGTGGTGGAGGTGCCAGGGAAGAAAGAGGATGAGAGAGTGATGAGGAGGAGCTCTGTGGAGGGTTCAGAAGAGACCAAAACTGGAGCTGTGGCATTCATCAGGAGGAAGAGGAGAAGCACCACCGAGGGTGAGTCTTCAGTGGTGCATTGTGCAATCAGACTCTGTGAGAGAACAAGAGGGCTACAGCTTGAACAAAGCTCGCAGTGTTCCTCTCATTACACTGTACAGCTGCCACAAGGTCGCCCAGCCACAGCAGCTCTTGAACTGGCATTGTTTACTTTAAAGCTGTCCCCATGTCCCTGCATGGCTACTGTGTGTGAGGGAACTTGTTTGTCCATGTCACTGATATGGCCAGGCTCTAATTACAGAAATGAATGGCTTCTCCTATCAGTCTTTATGAGAAAGGAGGCAAGATAAACACTCTTCCGGCACCAAGTGATAGTGAAATGGAAGCACACCTGGGTACACCATCATTCAGCTACTAGTTCACAAGTACATTCATGGATGAAAGGTCCATGAATAAAAGATACTGGACAAAGAAAACGAATCTGTTCTGCTTACATCATGATTTTACTGAGAACCGGTTTATAAGGAACATGTTATTCCTGACTGACCTGCAGAATTGGCAAAAGGGCGCCATTGCAAAATGTTTAAAAGAACATATTGCGTAAGCTTTTTTTGTGGATCTGGGTTATTTGTGTTATAATCTCTCTTCACTGTCTCCTAAAGTGAGGGACTTGTCCGGCAGCAAGAAGATCCCCAACGACAAGATATTTACAGCCATCGCCTCGATGTTCCCCTACAAGGGCACCACAGAGGAGCTAAAAGAAAAGTAAGAAAAAGTGTAGTCAGTCCTGGATCTGTGTGCACAATGCGGAGCGGTCTGTTGCTTAGTGTTCACCATGGAGACGCAAGCTGTTGAAAGTAATAATGGTGGCTCCCTCTCAGACTCTCTAACTCAAAGGAGTAGTTGCATCAGCATCTGAAAGAGCTTTTCTTAGAAAGACACATTTTAAAACTTTGCCTAACACCATGTCACATCCTCTAAAGCGCATACCAATACTGTGTCACAAAAAAAAAAGTGACATATCATTAGTAAAGCTTTCCCAACAATCTCCACAGGTACAAGGATCTCTTGGAGCCCCCCAGCCCGGTAAAGCTTCCTCCCCTCTGCACCCCCAACCTGGACGGACCATTTGCAAAGTCTGTGCAGCGGGAGCAGTCGTTACACTCCTTCCACACGCTCTTCTGCAGGCGTTGCTTCAAATATGACTGTTTCCTCCACCGTAATGACTTGTTTTCTCTTTACTTTGTTCCTTTGTTGTGAAAAATACATTATGTCTCTATGACTTCCAAGCTCTTTTGTCATATTTTATACTAGCACACAATTACAAATACTAATAACTACCTGATGATAACACAGTCAACATGTGTCTGTTTCTGTTGGTGAAGCTTTTCACGCTACGCCCAATGTTTACAAGAGAAAGACTAAGGAGATCCGCATGGAGACTGAACCATGTGGTGTGGACTGCTTCCTGTTACAGGTATTGCCGCGATAATGTTTGCATTCTGTGCTCGAACGTGCTCCCTGCATTTTGCTGTTTATTGCGTTTCACATTTCCCCGTTATGGTTCTCTTGTGAAGAAAGGGGCTAAGGAGTTTGTGGATCAGAACATGTTACGGTCGCAGAGGTCTCGGAGGCGACGGAGGCAGCCGCGGCCCACCAGCTCCAGTTGTCCCGGACCGTCTGCTGAGGAAGGCAAAGAGGGCGACAGTGACCATGAAACCACCTCCTCCTCAGGTAGGACGCTGAGCTCACAGGATCGTGGTTTGTTCTGGCTATTCAGCATATTTAAATATTGGGTCGATTCTGGTAATGCAATTATGACTGTCTGCCTGATTTGTTATTTAAACAGGTCGGACACTATTTTAACGTGCTTCCGAGACACTGAGTCACTGTATGACTGAGTCGATGTATCATTTACAGTAAACTCCCCGAAATCCCTCCTCTTCTGGAAGCCTGTCTGCTCTGGCTGACTGCAACCCTTCTAAAAAGTGAAATTTGGATGGAGATGAGAGGTTCTAAGTCCTATCCTGCTCTCTCATATGTCTCCTTTCTTCCATCTACTCTTGATTTCAGCCCTCTCTTGCCAAGCAAAAAAAGAAACTATTATTTTTCCATGCTTCAGCCTGAACATAACTCCCTCTTCCCCACCTCCCACTGTGCTTTCTTTCTCTGTCTAATCTCTGTTGACATATTCATGTGGAGAGCAGCAGGAGGGAAATAAGGGCAATCTCCTCTGGCTTTTTATTGTCCTCTTGTTCGCCTTGAAGCTCTCAGGTTGCTGTGCATTAGCATTGGCGCCTCACTCAAAGTCTCTGTTAGTTTTGGAAATCACTGGTGCTCAGCCAGTGACTCAGCAGACTCACTCACACGTGTTGAGATGATGTGGAAAAAAACAGATTGTTGAGCAGATTAATAAAGATACTCAGTGCTGGAACATGTGGCCATAGCAATGCTGCATTCAGCCTGTTGCCAGGCAACATTCGGCTCTCTGCCTTGAGCTGTGGGTGTACCAGCATCAGTGATGAATATCCAAAACACTAAATCAATGCATGGACCCCTCTGTGTGCGTATAGATAAACAATAATGGCATCCAGAGATAGCAGTGTTTATGTTTGTGCAGGGCTAAATTAGTCAGGCCGATGTGTGGGCAGATCTAATATGTCAGAAACGTTACCAAGACCAAGCAACTACAGTATGTATCTTTAGATTCAAAAAGGGGTAGTCAGTCAGTGAAGTTAAAGTGTGTCTGTGTGTTTTTGTAAAACAGAGGGGAATTCACGATGCCAGACTCCCACCAAGCTGCGTCCAGGGGATGATGACGGGGAGCAGCAGGCATGCTGTGTGGTCCAGTGGAGTGGGGCAGAGGAGTCTCTGTTCAGAGTGCTACACGGCACATACTTCAACAACTTCTGCTCCATCGCTCGCCTTATCGGTACCAAGAACTGCAAAGAGGTGAAATATTCACACACTTGATGGTTTTCCAGTTTCAGCATGTTTTACCTGGCGGAAGATTTAGTCCTAGTTTTTCTGTGTTTATGTGTTGTTAATAATAATCTTCTGGCTAATAATGACTGAGGTTTAGAAGCTTACTCTTACTAGGGCCCCACCAGTCAGCATCTTGGCAGTGACGCCACCTAACTCCCGGAAAATTAAAAAGTAGGAAAGAGGTGGAGGATCAGTGGAGATAAACTAGGCAGGAGCATGGAGGTAGCAACCTGTGAGGGCACTCACCTGTCACTCAAAGCGGTCATGTCTTTGTTTATGCATAACTTTAAGCTGCAATATAACTTATTGCATTGCAATTATAAAAAAAATCCACCCATGCAGTTGTCATGAATGGGAAAATCAGATCTGTATTATGTTTTTAGGTTGTTATACACAGGACTTTAGGCCATCATTAGGCCATGATTATCACCTAAACACAGTACTTGTACTGAGCAACTTTTAACAGCTGTCAAAATGTCTTAAAATATCACTCCACCAATGTAGCATTGCGCTCTGACAACATTATCACACTTATGATGGACAATTTTTAAAACACACTAGAGCAGCAGAACCAAAGGCCTTTAATGTAATTTGCATTACATGTTTTTGTCAAAGCATTTGCCTACATTACCATCAAGCAACTTCACTTGAGGAAATTTGTCAGACTCTGTAGTGAGAAAACAGTGTTATGTAAAGGTTTTAACATATGCAGTAATTCTTCCAGTAAACAGACTATGAGGTGTAGTTCCCCTTTATGAAAAAGAAAAACACTCATTAATGTTTAACGATCTTTAATGCTTCAGTAGGACAGTAAACCAAAGAAACACACTTAAAGCAAAGCTGTGAAAAGACATCAGAAAATGAAAGAAAGGAAGGATAATTAAAGCATCTATCTGTCTATCTGTCTATTCAATTTTAAAGGAAAGTTCTAACAATGTCACTACCCTTATTATTTGTCACTGGCTCTCACGTTGTTTCCTAGCTAAAATAATTAGGACATATTGTTTCTCCAGCTGTGTTAATCGACGGATGTTTCAGAACAGATACTTAGTCATTTTAAAATAAAGCAGAAAAAAAATGTACTGATTTATTTTGCATATGCGTCAGTGCAAGTGCAATAACACATGCATCCTGTGCCTGTGGTTTTATGGCGTGTATAATTGCGCTGACTACAGATGTGGCACCATAAACAGGAATGCTTACCAGATGTGACGTCTCTGATATCCTCGCATGATGCAGTTGTTCAGACATTTCCAACCTCTTGTCGTTTGAGCGTCATTTGAGCAGAGCTAAGGGGGCCTGGTGGAGAACAGATTGCAACATACTGCGAAATTAGATTTCAAAATTTTAAACTTTTATGCCCCCTGCAGAGAAATAAATAAATCAGTCTTAACCCATATGGGACATGATGAAGCAGCCTCACCCGCCCACATCCAAGCCTTGTAGTCCCTCTTGTCCCACAGCCAAACAAGTTCAGAGTCTAGCCTGCTGATATCCACGAATCCCCACCTACTGCCTCACTCAGTGGAAATGCTGAAACCAGCTGCATCATTATGTATGTCTGTAGGGAAGAGGCCAAATCTGGGTTTTGGCAGCGAGAAGTGGTTGTGTGTGCGCGTGCACAGATGCATGCGTATGTCTGGCCTCTGCAGTGCAGTTTTGATCGGAAAAGGATGGAAACGGGGCAGTATGTACATTTGTGATGTTTGTCCCAGGTGTACGAGTTTGCAGTGAAAGAGGTTCTCATCCATCGTGTTCCCTTGGACGATGGAGGCATCTCACCCCAGAAGAAGAAAAGAAAACACAGGCGAGATATTGAACCATCATTTTCTTCCTTTATTAACATATTACTGGTTTGTTCTTGTTCTTGGGTGTGGAATACATTAGAGAAATGTTTGACAAAGCCAAATAAAAGCTCCTACTGTGTTTGATTGACGTTGCAGGTTATGGGCAAAGATTCAGCTAAAGAAAGGTATGTTCATCTCACAGAAAAAGTAGCTTTTACTACACTATGCCCTCTGACATAAACCACAGCTTACTGTGCCAGTCTGAATGCTTTGTCCTCTGTTGCTCCAGATAACACGTCCAATCAGGTGTACAACTATCAGCCATGTGACCACCCCGACCACCCATGCGACAGCTCCTGCCCTTGTGTAATGACCCAGAATTTTTGTGAGAAATTCTGCCAGTGTGAACACGAGTGTGAGTGACACTTTTCCTTTTCATCTCCGTCACCAGTATCTCTCAGACTGTGTGTGTCTTATACAAACACAAATGCGGCCTGCTGTGCTGTGTGTGATCCTGGAAGAATATTATAACCACATTTTCCACTGAAAGCTCTCAGCAGTTTTAAAGCCATCTTGCCAGGCTATAATAGAGCGGGACAGCAGAATGTAAAACGAATCTGCAGTATTCTGGCAGCAGCCAGAGGAGAAACTGTCCTCTGGCTGGGAGAGGTGGGTGTCTGTTTAACGCAGAGCTGTGTTCACAATGAGGCTTTTGCTGCAGAAGCAATGACCCAGAACTGTGTTTTCTGAACTGGCCACATGGTGGAGGAATGCATTTTGTATTTTACCCTCTGGAGAGCTTACAATAGAGACAGAGGATAAGACGGGGTAAACATTTTTGTTATGGTTTGGAAAGGACGGCTTTGCCTCATTTGTTCATCTGTTGTGGTTCATTCACCTTCTCTCCCCCCTCCCCCTCGTCACCTCGCCTTTTCCCGTAGCAGCGGAGAGCCGGGGCCCAAACAGGAAGCAGCCCCCAGTTCCACATGTGTGTGCTCTAAAGACTTGGAGAGAAATCAAAGAGATGTGACAGGCTCTGTGCCCGAAATACAACATCATCTCCAGCATCAGTATGAGTCAAACGGTTCCAGCTAAACAATGCTTGATGATACAGACACATAAAAAACCTGCACAGGCTGGGAATGGAAGGTTAAACTCGCACAGCAGAGGAGAGAATTTCTGTCTGGAGTTCTTGTTATGGATAGTTTTCTCAAAGCGTAGAAGACATTTCAGCTATTCTTGCCTGAGCCTTCCGCTCATCTTCCCAGAGGGTGTTATGTTACTTGCTACAAAATTGTATTTCAGCATATCTGCCAGCAGAGGTCTCAGACTGATGAACCTCTCAGCATTACTCAGTCACTCAGCTCCTGTGCTGCCACTGTGTTTTGAGATGGAATTATTTATCATAATCATATTGTGTTCTGCCAAGTCACATAACCTATTATATTTCTGCATTGCTGCATTGCTCATAGACCTTGTCAGCAATTTCCCTTTCACAGCAGCTGTGTGTCTAAATGTTTTTTTTAGGCCAGAACCGCTTCCCAGGCTGCAGGTGTAAGACTCAGTGCAACACTAAGCAGTGTCCATGCTACCTGGCCGTGAGGGAGTGTGACCCTGATCTTTGCATGACCTGTGGTGCTGCAGACCACTGGGACAGCAAAGTGGTTTCCTGCAAGAACTGCAGCATCCAGAGAGGCTTAAAAAAGGTACACTGGAGGTCTTTAGTTAAAAAAATAAAAATAAAAATATTCAGCTTTTCTTTTCTGAGTGGTATCATGTGGTCTATAAGATAAATGGCTTGTATTTATATATTGTGTACTCAACACACTTTGCAGGCACAGTGTCACATCAACCCATTCATTCACACAATCGCACACACATACACTAGTGCCATTCATTGAGACCAAATCAGGGACACTTTTGCATGTGGTCCATGTGCCGCAGATCAAACCGCTAAACCTCCTGTTCATGGGCACCCCACACTACCGCTCTACCTCCGTGTCACAGCTGCCCCAACCTCTGTTCTCTCTTTTAGCACCTATTGTTGGCTCCGTCAGATGTCGCCGGTTGGGGCACCTTCATCAAAGAGCCTGTTCAGAAGAATGAGTTCATTTCTGAATACTGCGGAGAGGCAAGTCAGAGCAATTTACTCAGCTTTTATTTTTAAATGTTTTATTCATATCCTTTCCCCATGAGTCAAGTTCCATAATTAACAGTTATTTTACCTGCATGTGCATGAGTAGCTGATCTCTCAGGATGAAGCTGACCGACGGGGAAGGATCTACGACAAATACATGTCTAGCTTCCTTTTCAACTTGAACAATGGCAAGTATTCCCCACTCTTGCCTTAATAATATAAGCCTGACATATTACATATTGTTCGATATGCAGAATTCCTTAATGTAACTCTGTGTCGCCACATAGACTTTGTTGTGGATGCCACGCGGAAGGGGAACAAAATCCGCTTTGCAAATCATTCAGTTAATCCCAACTGCTACGCAAAAGGTGAGAGAGTGTGTCAGTTTGATTTGTGGTGTGAATTCGGAGGAGTTCTCTTGGTTGAATGTTGTGTTTACTGCCTCTGCAGTGGTGATGGTGAATGGAGATCACCGCATCGGCATCTTTGCCAAACGAGCTATCCTGCAAGGAGAAGAGCTCTTCTTTGACTACAGGTAGAGTCACATGCCGTTTGGTGGCAAAAAAAAAAAAGAACAAGGCTGCCGTACATTGTGACTGAATTACCAACTTCAGGCAATACTGTTTATTAATTCACTCTCTTTACTCAATGTTTATTCCCACAGATACAGCCAAGCGGATGCCCTCAAATATGTGGGAATAGAGAGGGAGGTAGACATGACTTAGCTTCATCGGCTTGGTACCTGTCCTCCGCAGCCACCCACCAATGCTTCTCTCCCTCTCTGCAGCATCACATCTAGCTGGCAGGTTTCTTTAAACAGTCGCTGCCCTCTCTGCTGCACTTCCAAAAATAGAAAGTCCCTCCCTGCTGTTTGCAGGTGCTCCTGCTCTGCAAACACCATACAGAACCACCTCCCCCAGTGACATAGCTCTCCCCATCATCTGCCCTCCTACCCGCCTACTTGCAAAACTGTATACTCCAAGCTTATTAAACTAAACTTCTTAAGGTGGAAACAATATTAATCCGCATTGCTTACTGCACCAAGAGGATCACACATGTTTTTATTCCATCTTGTCAATAAGGCTGCATTTACCCGTTATACAGTGTGTTACTCTGAGCTGTTCTGTTACTGTACTTATAGACTGGCTTTTGTTTGACATCTCAATACATAATGCAAGCTTTTACAACATACCTAATGATAATCAGTGAAATGCATGTGCCGTCTTCTGACAAACCATCCATTAAACATGTTAGCCACAGCATTAGCTTCCGTCAGATGCTGTTCCTGTGCAGTCACTCAGTGTTTGTAGTATGATGTTACCCTCTGGTTGTTCTGCAGAGAAACGTGATCAGGTTTGACAGCTTGGCATGTGCCCCTGCGAACCTCTTCAGCAGCTAGGATCACCATGTCTTTACAGAAAATAAGTAATTGTGCATTTATATCATTCTTCAGCAAAAATAGGCAACCGGACGAGAAACCGACTGACTGAATGTAACCTGTAGGTGATGGTGAAGAGATCTCAGCCCTCCTTTCATCGCACACATTATCCTGTTATTGTTAGTCAGAGCAACTTACAGACATCAAACATTTATCATTATGTTTACATGGTCTTGAGACCGTCACGCCTTTCACCAGGCAAATTATTAAGTAATGGTCACAGAGTAAATGTCTTCCTGAAAAATTCAATAAAGTGCCAAATGATTCCACGCAGGAAACGGATGAAACATTGTGGATGTCTTGCATAATTAGCCGTGGTTGTTATGACGATGGGAGAAGTAAAATTGTCAGTGTTTGACCAAATACTAAAGTCCCCCACATGTGAATGTAAAATATAATTTATCACCTTTTCTCTTTTTTTATGTCCAGACTTGTCATTCACACGGTTTTCATTTAAAGCCCCCTCCCTTTAAAATGAGATCTTTCTCAACAGAGATGAACAAAATGGAGTTTAATGCTATGTACAGTGTATGCCTAAAAAAATAAAAGTTTAACTTTATACATTAATGATGCTTTCCTCGTCCTTTTGTGTGTTCATTTTTGTGTGTTTAAATCTTGGGACTCACCACCGCAATAAACTCCCTCAAAAATATCACATTAGCAATTTCCTTCAAGCGTCTTTTATTGAGATGACAGTTGGGCTTTGCCTTGATTTTACACAGTAATGGTCATTTACAGTGAAAATATTACAAAACAAACTTGAGCATACCGAAGAACTGAAGAAAAAAAAATCCCTAAATTTCAATGTGATTAAAAACACAACTGTAATCTTTATTTTTAGTATTTGTTCCAGAAGCGTTTGGTTTGTGGTGCAGAGAAATCTAACCTGGTCTAACCTGCCTAGTCCTCACTCTGGTCAGGTATCACCTGATTTCATACATGATATCAATGTTGACAGGGTATCTGCAGATACAGGTCTATGCAGGTATTAAAATCTCTGTGCTTGTAGAACGAAGAACTGATTACATTCACATCGTGGTTCTTTTATTGAACGTAATATGTCACTTTTTTTCCCTTTTTTTTTTTGGTGTTAAAGCCCATGAAGTATTAAACAGTGTTCATTAAGTCTCACATTTTAAGAAATCAGCAGATACCCTGTCTAAGCTAACAACATCCTGCTGGCTGCCTCCACCTACTGGCCATTTTAGTTTAATCCATTTTACCCACATCCATGCCTCCATTATAAGGAAGCAGGGCGAGCACTCTGGGATCAGTTCAGCGCAGATCCAGAGCACTTGTAATGTCATAAACTCCTAAAGCCTGTACAAGGAGGAGCCTCGCCCAAGAACAGCAAGCCCTGTTTCCGTCTCAGTCCACTACTGTTGGTGCACTACAATAAGTGAGTTCAATAGCTGGCATCAGTGCACACTTGTCATTATTTAACATCTGTAGGTTGTATCTTGGTGGGCAAACGATGAATACACAAAATATACAGTCCGTCACACAAACACACACTTCAGGGACCACACTTGAATTGACTAGTGAGTTGCAATAATGTGAAACTGCAAGGCTGAATGTTTATAGTCCATTTACAGATGAATACAGTGAGGTGTATACATTTATATAATACATAAGTCGACTCCTTTCCTAATAAGCAACAAAGAGCATTAGGCCCAAGTTTGTTGCGCCTAATATGCACTTTGCGTGGGGATTTTCAACATAACAAAAATACAGATAACTCTTTGAATCAGTCACAAACCACTGGTTTCACTCTGACCGCTCAACTTTCACTTCCATTCATCTCATTACAGCACATTCTTAAAAATATAGCCTTTAACTGCCGGTTTTGACCAAATCTGTACATCAAATTTTTACATCCACTGTACAATTTCGCACAGCACTGCCCATCTGTAATGGATGAAAGCTAGGTGTGTTAGCGCTACAGAGAACAAGTACCGTACTTTCTTTATCCTGAGCATCCTAAAAAGCTACTAAGAATGGTTTTACTTTCAGTGCTAAGCAGTCTACGATGAAAACATCACACCAGATCTCCACTGTAGAGTCTGCTCATACATTACAGAGTCAAATGATTTACATTCAGAGCACTCCTCTTACTGTTTGAACTTGTTTTGTATAAACCATAGGAATAAAAAAAGTCGCTTAGCACAATGTTTCTATATGCACGTATACACTCAACACATCCTACTTGCTATTGTGCAGTTGCAAATTAAACTGAGACATTAACAACATTAGTGGCTGGAAGAAGCTCATATTATTGTATGTTACTGCAAAGTGCGCCCATGCTCTACATATGCATAGCTCATATGTTGGAAATATATTTTCTTTTTTTTTTTTTAAACCATTTTTTATTTATTTACTTATTTTTTCACATACACAACAGTGCTTTAGTGTCAATGAGTGCTGCAGTGAGCGAGGATAGCTCTAAGCTTTGGTCGCACCGCACATCAAATGAGATTTCAATCTGCCAAAGAGGGAAATTTCATTGGACTAGAGGTAGGATTTTCAACTTTCCACTGAAAGCGGCTAGACAAGCGGCTGCAGCGATGGCATTGTGGTCAGGTACTGTTCTACAGCATTATGCAAAAACATTCCAGCAGTGTGAATCTAAAATAAAACATAAGCATTTACTTTTTTGTGGTCCTCTGTACATATGGTATTGTGTGTGTGTATGTGTGTGTGTACGTGTGTGCTTCTCCACATAGCAGGAGGGCGCAGCTGTTCCCTGAAAGTTTTATTATTTAATATGAGAGGATTGTAGTTTTGTAATTCTGCCATTCGGTACGTCTGCGGGGTCAGACACTCTGTAGCACCAAGCTATTGGCAGCTTGACCGTAATAAAAGCAGCCAGAAGTAAGACAGAAGGAGTGAGAACTTGGATGTTTAGGACTCTGTCTTCATCACCTTATTTGTTTTCATTCTGCTGTACACCAACAGTCTTTTAGCTCTCATACCCAGAGGTGCTATATCTTCAAGCCTTCGCATTCACATTTCCAAAGCTCCATGGTTGGGAATGTGTTATGAGTCTGAGCATACTGTAAACGGCAAAGCTGCTATCTACTGACACTATGGCAATTCTGAACCACTTACATGTGCCATTCTGTATAGGTAATGCATCGTTATAGGCTGCAGTACAACAAATACAAGAGTATATACCTTTTACAATCTTTATATGAATCATCTCAAAGCTTAACATCTCAAAGCTCCATGCTCATCAGTAAGTTCTCTCCTAGGTTGGTTGCTGTTCCCTTTTTTTTGTTTGTTTTTAAATTTGGATATTCATTATAGTGTTTTAGTTCTCCAGATAGGCTTGCTGCTCCAACCCAAGACAAACTATTAGCTATGATGTCAAAAATGGCTCCATGAGAGATTGTCATCAAATGGTATATTATAGATGGCGTTAAATTTATACAGTAAGATATTGGTAGCTTTAATCGGACTCAAAAGTGGCTCAGAAAAGAAATCAATCAATAAAAGCCTGAATACTTTAAACTGATGTTCTACTTAAACATCCTTTATCCCACAGTGTCTAATCTAAACCCAATCTGAATAAGCTTTTATGGTTACTTCAAATCAAGCTTGCTCAGATGAGGCACTTCAGTATTTCACCCTGCAATACAGTGTGAGACTTGTTGGCTTCTCATGCAACGTGGGGGCTTGATTTGAACTTTGAACCCAGCAAAACTAGAACTTACCAAAATACGTACTATGTAGAGCACCAGGCATCATGTCCCACTCAACTGGGAAAAGGAACACAAACAAAAAATGTAAAAAAGAAAAGAGAAGAAAATCATTTGAAAACTTAATACAGGTATTTGTGGTTTTTGTAAGTGCTATTTCCCTCGCTCCAACCCCCAGTCAAACCCCACCCACTGTCCACTAGGTCCTGTGATACTAGTCTCTCCTGAAGTCCTCTTCTCGGAGGTGTACTTTTTCTCTTCTCAGGGTCTCGGTCAGCGGCCTGGCGCTGCTGGGAGACTCCAGGTTTTTGGGTTCATTGGTGTGGTAGCTGCCTTTCTGCTGGTACGCATAGACGTAGATGCTGTACAGGCCTCCAAAGAGCAGCAGCAGCGCAAGAATGACAATAACTGAGGATAAAAATAGCACAGTCGGAGTTAATCTGCAAGGCAGCATACTGATGAGGAGTAGGCACAGTTTGACAAAAATGATTACACAAATAATGTTGTGTGAATTTCGGTAACCAAAGCACCACCCCACGACTGTCCTCTAACAGCAAACACAGCTTTCTTTGTCGTCATTTGGTCTAAACTGTGCGCAGAACAGGAACATCAGAAATAACAGACTGTAGTTGCTTACACCAACTACACTCTTTACTTTTTATTCTTGAGAATGAAGTGTTCTATGATTCTAAATTATGAAAAAAAGGTTCAGAGATTGAGGTGGGTATTTATAATATCTTTGCCATTTTTAACTATCCCACTGAGTTACCGTAAAATGATTATTCCCCTGACCTGAGAGGTCTGCTGGGTTTGTAACCTGAGAGCATTATCTGATATATACTGTGGAACCAGGCCCTTTTTTATCCAGAGGGGATTTTTAGATGGCCACTAGAGGTTTATGAAGACTGGAGTGATGGGCTTATCTCACTGTGTTCTGGTCAGTCCTAGGGCTGCATTTTCAATTATCTACATTTTATGATTTTCTTCCTAGCTTTTAGTTCCGCGAATTAGTCTTGACAAAAGGCATAGATGAGCTTTTAGCATCTGTATGAAATTAGATCTAAGTCAAATCTGTAACTGAATGGGCTGTAAGGGTTCACAGACCAGCAGACTATAAGATTTGGCATCTACAATCAGATTTACTGTGCGGTAGTCCAAGCTGGTGTCTTACAGGTGATGGTTCCAAGACCTGCCCTGGTTCTTTCTGGGTGTCAGATCTATGTTTACCGAGTTTCCTTGGCCAATCCATGCTGGAAAAGACCTTTATGCCTCAGATTCATATCCTTAATGAATGGGTACAGAGAGTGGACTGATGCTGATGCTACCAAAAATGCATCAAGCAAAGAATTTATTTTTGTCTTGTGCACCTAATTCAGCATTTAGAACAGATATGAAGACGTCACAATGAACTCATTTGCTCACCAGCACAGCTTAGCATTTTGTTTATCAGAAATACTTAATATTAAATGTGTCATCTCTTGGTCATAACCATTTTATCCTTGCAGTATATCACACAGAGAAGATGTCTGATATCGGGGGAGGGGGCTACTGTTGTCCTGCCTGAACAGCGCTCTAATCCTTAATGACACGCTGATGTCCTGCATTAGCATAATATCTTGGAAGCCAAATGATCTATTAAGCTGGAGCATCTATCAATGATGAACAGTAAGCTGGGCCCATGCAGACTAAATATAGCTGATCCTGTAAAGGTCTCAGACAGGGATGGAGAAAAAGTCTTTGTACTGCAATTTAATCCTGAGTCTCCAGCCTCTCCTGCTCATCTGGGGGACCTGCTCTAGTTTTCTTCCATCATCTGTAATACTGTGCTGCAGACTGTTCATCTGCTCTCACCACTATACATGTCTTCTTGTAATGTGTAGATTACAAAGGTTTAGGAATATGTAAAAAAAAAAAAAAATATATATATATATATATATATATATAAATACGCATTCTAAATCATAATACAAGAAGTACTGGAAGCCACCTTGAATTTTATTTATTATCAATATGAATTTAATTGAGGTATACATTTTTTAAATCATTAAGAAGGGACAGTGTTAATAGGACTTGTATTAAGTCAGCTAGATAAAAAATATAATGGGACTTTAACTAGACAGACTCAAATACGATGTTTGGTATGACAACTGTGCATTAAAAATGTCTCTTTTTTTGGTTTTGTACCACATCGAATGGCATTGAGCTTCTAGTCGGACACTTGAACAAACACTCACAAGCTTACGTTGGAATCTAAAAACCCTGCTCTAATTTAGGATTAAAGGATTTTAGGAAAGAGGGAAACTCTGGGAAATGAAGGAAAGAGTGAGTAAAACAGAAACAAGAGTGAGAAGCGGTGCTTCAGAATAAAAAAAAAACAGATGTGATTTGTAATCAAAAAGTGTTAAGTACAAGAAAAAATCTTACCTGTTATCCAAAATAGACCTAGGTCATCATGGATATAAAAATACTCTGAAAGAAAGAGATGTGCAGTTCAGCAAATGAACAGAAAATAATGTTCCTTCCATGTTAGATTATCAACCGCACATAGAAACTCACCAATGCCAGTAAACCAGGGGTCTACTTCCCATGGTACATAACCCAAGACAGGAGGGAAGGCACCACAGTTTGATTCAGAGACATAACCTTGTGTTTTGACTGGAGGATCAGTTTCATTCGGGCGAAAGAAGGCCTTTAAAGGGGCGTAGACATCGTATCTGACCCCAGATATGCACCCTATGAAGCCTGGAGCATTATGCTTCTGGATCTCATAGTCAATGTCACCAATCTCTGAAGGAGAAGACACAATCATCATAATTACTTTACGTGAATCATGCATAAATGAGTCTGTATTCAAGATGAACAAGGCGTTCATCTTGAAGCTGTATGTATGTTCTTATTGATGAGTAGAAAACAAGGCTTATACCCATCACTCTGCCCAGGAAGATGGACTTAGGTGAGTCAAACCTGGCATCTTCCACTAAGGTTATCTTGTCCACTATGGGTTCCACGTAATCCACCTATGCATAGAAAAAAAAAAAAAAAAAAAAAACAGTTGACAAAAAAACATAAAATGAAATAATATATGTATGACCATAATACCAAAAGTAGACTTAATTAAAGTAAAGAAACTCAACATCAAAGTGCCCTAATGCTGAGCTAAACTAAGCTAAGCTAAGCTAAGCTAAGAGGCTGCTAATCATATCTACAGATATATCAAACTTATCTTTACCCAAACTAATGCCGAAGTTTCAAACTACTCCTTCAAGATGTGTCTAATCCATGTTACACTGTAATTAGGCTCCACTTTGCAGCCAGTTAAACATGCTCAACTAACCTTTGGGAAAGGCACACCAGTACATAGATCTCTAAGACGCCACAATAATTTCACTTCAGTGACACAAACCATGGATCACATCTTACACAGCGGCAGCAGCGAGAGCATTAACCTGTGTTTTGATGGTTCTGTTGTGTCTGGTTATGTTCACATAGTGAGGGTATCCGTCTGCCAGATTCCGGTTAGTCAGCTGGTACTTGTGTGTTATGAGTCCAAGCTTATACCTCAGATCAACACTACCTGGTTTAAGAGAGACAACAGAATACCTCAGTGCTGTCCTGCAACTTCAGTTCATGTCCATTCACATCAGTGGTTACAGCTTTTTCTCATTCTAAGAAAAACATATTTCTTAGCTTTTCATACCGTCATTCTTAAGGATAACAGCAATGTAGTCCTGGACGAAGGAACTGATATAGAGCAAAACAGCTGGCGTGTGAACAGTGCTGAAACTGAACTCTATGTCATCTGCCGTGTCATTATATCCAAGGCTAAAATTGTCATAGTGTGGGTCGATCCAGTTGGCCCATGCTGCCTCATCCGATATGGGCTTCTTTCGTATGTCATACCTAAGCCACGATCCAATCTCAAAGTAAGCTCCAATATCTGAAAAATATCAATGTGGAATGTGAAAAGCTGTTCTGAAGTGCTACAGGAACAGTTATTGTGAACCGTTTCATGAATGAGAAACGAGCATGAACTTACCTTTATGGCAGTAGAAACCATCAAAGGCTGTGTTGTTACAGTCACAAGTGTAGGAGGCATAGCCCTCTATACACTGGCCGCTGTTTCGACATGGTATGGTAGCGTTGAGACACTGTCCAGTGCAGTTCCTTCTTATACCCTGTTCTTCATTTACCTTCCCCTCCAAATCAAGGGGGACACCATTTATTCGTAAGCCTCGAAGGCACCCAAGGAAAGGTCTATGGGTGCGATTGGCTGCACCTACAACAACAAAACTTCTTATCAGTGCTTATTCATTTCCTTTAAATCTATTTAACTTATGCCATTTTTCAATTTTGAAGCTTCCAAATTCATCTCAGGTGACCTACCTACAAGAAGAGGGTGTGTGAACTGCATGGTCACAAAGGTTTGGCCTGGGAATCGTTTGACAGCCCAAGGCTGATAATCTACCTTTATCCGGACCAGTTTCACATTAAGCTCAGCCTGAACAAAATGCCACTCATTATCATTGAGTGGCACAAGGGAGTGCAGGGTTACATTAAGGATGCCATCGCCAACCATAAATACAAATGCAAGATTATGGGTAGCTAGGAGAAAAAACAAGAAATAGAAAGGATTTTTTTTCAACAATCACAGTATTTCTTACATAAATCTTACAGTTGCATATGGAGAAATGATCCTGCTAACAGGTGAATCCACTCACAATTCAGTTCTATTCTTATAAAGTTTTTAAGGTGGTCATCCGAGTTCTCCAGGAAGACACAGTTGCCACGATAGGTTTTGAAGTGGAAGGAGATGTCAATAGTGGTTCCAGGCCTTAACGTGGGAAAGGTTATGTAGGTGGGCTTGACGAAGGCTATGGTGTTCCAGATGCTTCCTGTAGAACACAGTAAAATATATATATATATATATATATAAAGTAACACAACTCCTTACCCTTCATAAATTGAAGATTAGCCATATTATCAGCCCAAAATAATCAACTCACTGTCGCCATGGCAGCGGAGTGGCCCAGCTGTGACTTGAGCTTCAGAGCCTGTCCTGTTGGTGTCCCCAACCACCACCCTCCTCACAGGCAGATGGTCTCTGAAGTCCAAGTAGCCTTTATCCGAATACCTAAAAAGTCACAATGAGAATGTTAAAACATCAATGCCAGTGTCAGAAAGACAAATTAACCTTGCTTAATGTGTCTTTCTCTCACCATTGTCTGTAATCGGCATCACAGTTGCACTGAAACTTGGGGTCGATGCAGGTTTGATTAATGGCACAGCCGCATTTTTGGACTTCTCTAAATGTCCCACCCCAGTAATAGTGACTCTCATTGTTGCGACCGATCCAGTAACCAAAAGGTCTTCCATCTGTTTTGAAAATCAAATTTGTATGTGTATCATTCATGTTGTACTTGTTGACCATCAGCACACTGATAGAATAAACACCTGACTAATCCCACTTACTGGGGGTGTTGAGGAGACGGGACTTATAGCAAGAGTAGTCAATCCACTGCTCACAGTACATGGAGGTGTTGGCAAGAGCTGTGACTTCATCCCAGGAGGCGTTCCAGTAGTTCACATCTACTATGTATGGTCGGTCTATTGAACTCCCAGTCACCTTGATACCCTCTGTTCGATCATGCATAATCACTGTCCAAGCTTTATATGCTGAAAATATGCAAATGTTGGCCATAGTCAGAAAATGCTTATGCAGAAAATGAGAAGAAACAATGAAAGCTATTTAATGCCTGATAAACTTGAAAGCTTGGACACGGCGTAATCGCACAGAGAAAGCACAAATTTCAAGAACACACAAGCACGAAACTGCTCGATCCAGCTGTTATATAAACCCTTTTCATTTCCCTTGAAATTTCAGGACACATTTTTCATTACTGGAACACAATAACCTGACTTATTGCCCTCCTACTTCTCATTAAACAAGAAACAGATGATCCAGCAAATTCTGGACACACTGCTGATGAAGCTGTACTATATTAGTAATGGTGAAGCATGGTGATTACTTACACTTCATTTTGCAGTACACTTCAAATGGCTTCAGCGGCCCACTGAGATCAGGATCGATGGTGTAGTTTCCAGACCAATACTTGCCACTGAGTCTGTACGCCTCACATGATTCTTTATAAACCGCTGTTCGAGGAGAGATGTTGTTCAATTTGTTATTGTTACCGGGAAATAGCAAAGGCCCAGTGTAATTAAGTGTAAAGAAACACTTACTGCAGAGATAGGATTATAGTTAGCACTTACACATGTGACACACTTCTCCTTTATAGCCTGTGTTCTCACAAAGACAGATAAAATCATCCCAGGACTGGATGCATCTGCCTTCATGTTCACATGGATTTGGAGTACATCTGTGAAGAGTCATTTGATGTTACAAAAGTGAGAGACTTGGGGGAATATATTTCCATTCTCTCCTTTCTGTCTGATATTTCTTTCTAAAGAGAATATTGGACCTCTGGGGGGAAATTTATTATTGAAAGCCACTGAATCCCAACTTTTAATAAAGATCAGGCATGAGACTTTGGTAAATGAATCAGTATGACATAGCAGTAGTAATGAATCATCATTGCAGTGCTATATTAGTATTTTCTTAATTAAGATGTATCAGTCTGGTTTGGTTTGTGATAAGTAGTGTATTTCGTACCTGTCAGTGATCCCACAGGTGCCTAACAACAGCTCAGCGTATCGCCCCCACTGACGCTGCAGGATAATGTCAATATCAAGCTGTTCATTGTCTATGAAGATATGCTGCATGCAGCCATGGAAGCGATTCAGCTTGGTCTCACACTTTCTTATTGTGTTATTGGTTTTTGGACAACCTGAGTACAGAAAAGCAAACGTGACTTGAAGACTACAGATTTGGGTTACGCGATCGTTACGTTGCTTGCAGTGGTTTAATTCGTTATCTCACCTCCGAAAAAGTAGCGGTCCCCGGTCCGGATGGTGAAAGGGTTGGTGATCTTGAGTGGCGAGCCCTCCTCCTCATCAATGGTGAGAGTTAGCAGGTTGTCTCTTGCTGCCAAATCCACTGTATGCCAGTACCCATCATTTAGCCTGTATCCTAAAGAAGAAAGGGCCTGTTATGATGCAGTGATGAGAAATGACATGTACACTGCGCAACATTCATCCATCTGTTTGCTTAATCCTGCCTCCAAGCAGGAACTGCCCATTCATACATGTAGTTTAGCAAAAATGAACTGTATTATCTAAAACCTTTAAATGTAATCTCTACTGCCATGTCTGTCAAAAGCCCACCTGCAGCAAACTGGAGTTTCTTCTTGCCAGGCTGGAATATAGTCACATTTATCTGTCCTTCACTTAGACCCAGCTCAAGGGCACCCAGGTCGTCAGCAAAGCGTGTGAACATTAGCAGCCCTGTGTAGTCCCAAGAGCGGAACTTGAACTTGACAAACATGCGAGGCCTCCTGAAGAAGCCTGGCACCTGCAGGTAGTTGTTGGGCCCAGCAAAGGTCATTGGTTTGAGCAGAATGTCACGGCAGGCAAAATGCATCTTTTTCTAGATGGGGAGAGAAATTAGGTCACATTAGTTGTGAGGAAACAATTTCCATTGATTGTGATTTCACAAATGAATGAATGTGAGACAGGGAATGTAATTAAAGTGGAAATGTTACTGATAATCACCCAAAATAGTATTAAATATTGTAGTTACTGCTATCATAAAGCCCTACCTTTTGCGGTATGCGGATATCTTCTTCTTCTCTCTGAGCCTTGTTAATGATGTTGATGCCATTGATAAAGACATTTTCCAGGCAGCCACGGAAATTTGGTGTGGTAGGGAGGTGGGGCAAGTTTTGCTCTATTACTCCTCCGACATACATCTAAGTGACAGATATTAAGACAGTCAGTTATCCTCATTAACCCAGAGCATTATCCAACATTCGCTAATGTTTATGTAACCAAAGAAGGGTATTCATATCAGATATCTATACCTGTGTATCTAGATCCAGGTGAGTAAATTCTCCTTTACAGATAGCTGTCACTGTCTGACTGTCCACTGTGAAGTTCACCTGTCGACCATAGCGCTTGATAGTGACATAGTGCCAGTGAAGATTATCAAGAAGGCTGCCAGCAGTCAGCGTGGTTCGACCATCAATTTTGTGAACAACGCTGCTTCCTGAAAAACCAAGAGCAAGCACAGAGAAAATGCTTCATCTTTCACAGTAAAGAAATTGTAAAACTCCAGATATCAATCCCAAGATCTCCACTCAGACATCCTGGCTTTATTTCAGGATTGAGCTAAGCCTGCTTTTCTCTGAGATGGATGTCACTGTCGCATTTTATGTTCTTTATCAGCTACAACAAGAGCCCTTCCATAAATTCCAAGATTTCCACTCGGGATGTACCTAGGCTGATGTGCAGGTAAAGACGGCCTCTCTTCAGCTCCAGGGTGAAGAGATCTCCCTGAATCCCCTCGCTGTGTAGCAGCAGGCCGTCCTGCTCCAGTGTCTTGAAGTTTATGGCAATGTGGTCGTGCAGTGTACGGGACCTTTTTTCTGGGTACATGTAGACCACTGAGTCATCCCCATTGTATTGTAGCACATAGGAATCTGGAAGGGGCAGACAAAGTTTTAAAATAGATTCAGTTTTACTAAGATACCTTCATATTTGAAATACAGCCCATGTTGTTTTATGTCAAATGTGTATTATGTTATAAAGATTATCTGAGTAAACGCTACATGGCTGATTTCCTGGAATTCTCCAGATGGGGTTTAACTAGTGTGTGATGTTCTTCAGTATGAAACACGTGATATTTGGTACTCAGACTTTGTGGCCTATTGTCAAATATGATTAAGCACTGGGACTGTGGAAGGTCCCTGGATGTGAGTCAGTAAATCTCTGTGTAGCCTCCATCAGTCATTTTTACCGTAAGAGCAGCCAAACAGCTCCAGCCTCACGCCAATCTTCCCTCCGTTCTCTGTATTCCACGCCAGAGGCAGCAGGCGAATATGTTTAGCAGTAAAGGCGTAATGGAAGACATTCCTCTTCACCTGATAATAATTCCAGTTACCAGGCATTGTCTACAAAGAGAGATGGGAGCAAGAGTGGAGAGGCTTTAGAATGATTGCAATGGTGTTAGCGCAGTATTAAGAGACTGCAGATGAACTGATGATGAGATTAGCTTTGTCAGTGCAGAGGGAGATAATATGTTGTGCTGTCTTTGTTTCAGTGCCAGTGACAATAAATATAATGGAACACCCACTGAATCCAAAACCGGCTATAAAGATTACGTTTGACTAGTTAATCCTGGACTCATTCTGGTTATGGCCCTCATCCAACCCTATGATTCTGGCCCAGTGACACATACAGAGTTGCCTCCTTTCATGATGTAGGGTGTCCAGGAGTCTGGTCGGTCCCCATAAAGTAGCGTGTACTTGGTGACCCAGTCGTATGAGTTGAAGGTCCCCTGGGTGGCGATCGCCACCAGGCGGTATTTCCTGCCCAGGTCTACCTGAAGCCATGGCTGTCTGTCCCTGGGGGAAGGGGACCAGCCACTGCTGCCTGAGGGGGGGAAAGTGACAGGTTTCAATTAGTGTCACACATAGTGACATACAGTTTGTCAAAGAAGTAATCATGACCTTTTGTGACCTTACAGAACTTACCATAAATGTTATTTCAGGCATCTTGAATTTGAGTCATTCTATACATGTATTTTACAGCTACTGTTAGACTGAAATTTCGAAAAGCATTTCACCATCTGAAAGCACCATATTTGCCAATTGTAGCCAATTACTTGCATCCTAAACCTGTTTGTCTAAATATGTTTATTCAGTTAACTGCTATGCAATCTGGAGTCCTCATTCCACTGCCAAAGGGAAATTATTATTAATATAATGAGTAATGTGTAGTGTTCAAATCTGCAATCATGCATTGGCCACCTCAGGGCAGCAGGCACAATTTGTAAACACCAATTCACGCGTCACCTTTTTAAACTTGATATGGGCAACATGTAATACATAAGTGTTTATCTACACTTGCACCAGTTAAAAAATCAACATTAGCATAGAGTCATGCTTGTGTCCACCTGGTGAATATATATCTAGTATGCACTCCATTTTCGCTCTGTATGTGGTCTCTGCCAATTCCTGATGGAAATGTACGGTTTTGTACGTGCCAACAGACAAATTGTGTCTGGTTTGTTTGGCATTTGGTTCTAGTCGAGTTGTGTACAGTGTTTTTTAAAAGCCGAAATAATGCAATGACACTGGTAGGAGTGAACCAAAACAGTTAATTAGTTAAGTAGTATTTTTTTCTTCAGGACCATTTCAGAATCAGAAGAATCAGACTTTTCCCATATTCTGTCCAACCCTGATGGAAACATTGTTCCTTTAAGACAGATTCTTGAGTATGACACATATGTGACTGCAAAATCTATTGCTCTTGATAGCTAAAACACATGTTTTAATTTTAGCATCCAGTTTTTAGAGCCCTGCTACTGGTCCTACTGGTGAGCCAGTATGACATACTCATTCAGTACAATAAACAGAATGGCGCTATCGCTGATGTTATTAGTTAAACTTTGGCTTTGGACTGCAATAAGTTCAAGTGTCTGCTTTGAGAACGCTCTCAAGGGCGAATGGCATGAACGTATGGATGGACTTCACAAGACAATTAAGAACTTACCATAGAGTTTGGCAAAATTGGCAGAGTAGAGAAAGTTATATCTGGAAGAAGCCAGGAAGGAGGAGGCATAGAGCCCAGAGACGAGCGGATCAACACATTCTCCTGCAGGGACAATATGAAAGACACCAAGGTCAGGAGTCATTAAGAAGGACTTCTCATAGTGCAGCAAATGCTACTGTTCTATGTAACAAAAACAGGCAACGCTGCACGGCCTGATAAGAAACACCATTAGGAGTTCATTTACTCTGTGAAAGGGTATGCACATTTGGCCTGATTAATTCAATTAAATTCAACTCACTTGGATTGTTTTGCTGGTTAAAAAGCAGATAGCAAGAATAACAATTACTTCACAGTAATGCACAGGCTCTAAATAAACACCTTCACAGTCTTGGTGGGACAAACAGTAATTGATTATGCACACTAAACTATTGTAAATGCAGTTACATACCGAAAAAAAGACAAAGATGTGTTTGCTCGTATTGTTCCTTGCTGCACAGAGAATTAAACGTGGCAGCATAATATGAATCTTTGTGTGTGTGTGTGTGCTTGTTCGTGCATGCATGACGTACATTATTTGTTCAAGAAAGACACACATTTTTGTGTGTGAGAGAGTCACAGTCAAAGTAAGACTTTGCCTTTGTCATAGCGAGTTGCTATTCCGCGTGTGGTTATGAGACTGATAGGGCCATCGCCCATCTGCTGAGGCGCGGTCCCCATCCACGGCTATTATAACTGACCATAATTCTGCCTAATCTTGCTTCTGTTACGGCTGAGGACAAATGCCCGATGCCCTCACCTCAAGCTGCAAGAGAAACACTGTCTCATTTTAAGTGCTGAAGTATGGTCTTTAATATGCTCAGGAGATTTAATATAGATAAACCAAAAACCGTAGACGACTGGGGTGTCACTGTCCGGACAAAATCTGATATTTCATATGCCGTATGTACAACGATGACAGAAATAATGAATAATAATAGTAGCAGCTTTGTGCTGATCTTTCCCTTTCATCAGTATAAGTTTCTTTAACATTTGGAGTTGTTTGCTTAGAAACAGATGTTCTGGCATCGTGATATTTGCTCTTACAAATCACAGAGGTCATGGAGTAAAGTAGAAGTAGCAGGTGACAGAGGCTGCAGGCTGCAGATGTAGAAAAATGAGGAAGGATGCGGCATGGCCTCTGATTTTAAATAGCTTTGTAGAGGATGCGATGACGACTCTGTGTGCAGAGCGGATACTTCCAGTTAAGAAATACTGTATGTACAAGGAAGCGAATAGTTTTCAGTCTCTGCCTTACACTTGCATATAAGACTTATCTTTTATAAAGCAGGTATACAGGCTTTCCACCTCTCTGCATTCAGTAGGAGATGTTATGCTATGCTGAGCAAGGGAAAAGTGACCTTGACTTTCTGTCTCTGTCATCTTCCTTTGTATTCACCATACAGAAATCCATGCTGCAGAAGATGACATCAATAACAGATCCCTGCTGCATCACTCCATTACTGGTGCGCTCCACTGCTTAAATGTCCATTCACGCGATGGGCAAGTATTCAGATGCTTTCAGGAGACGCTGTAGCGGATTTGCTACTAATGGCTTGAATATCGATTAGTTTCAATGCCTCACTTCCTAGCAAAGGGAGAGAGGGAATGTTAAGAGTGACTATTCCCAGACTACAGCAGGTTAACCCAGGCAACTCTGCTCCTCAACTCCTCCTTATGCTAAGCCTGTCACGCACCCTGCACCCCCTCCCTCTCAGTGTCTCGCTTCCTTTCTCTCACTCTGACTCCCCTCTCTTCATCTCCATCCCAACTCTAAAAAATCATCCGCTCGCTCCTGCTTTGACTGCGTCCCATTACCTCATACTCTTGCTCATCGTCATCTTGCAATTTTGTTTTAATTCCCTCTCTCGCCGCTGCCTCTCTCTCTCTCCAAGTGGGCGTTGTCGTGTTGCAGCAGTTAAAGTCTACCTGAAGCCTGCTCAGAGCGTCCTATCACCAGGTTTTCAGCCTTCTCCGCATGATCCGGCACCCCCCTCCCTTCTCTGCACCACACAGAGTAGTCACTTTCTCCATTTATCATGAAGGGGCTGTGGAGAAATGTGCGGCTGGGTAGAGCTCTAGCGCCAATCCTGCTGAATCATCAGCCTGCTGTAAATGTATGCTGGCCTGTCTAGGCTGACACATCATTACTGATGCTTACAGTATGCAGAGAGGCACCTCCTGCGGCTGTCACTGGCTGGTAAGGCATGACTGCTGAAGATTCGGACAGCAACCATGCCTGAGTGAAGATGTCTACTGAATGCAGGTGTCTGCAAACATTATATAAAAAAAAAAGAAAGAAAGAAGAAAAAGAAGCACGTAGTGGCAGCAAAAATATAGCATGTTCTGTTAGAGGGAGTTTTCTAAATTATTCATAACCACGCAGGCATCACAGTGGGTGGTGTCTGACCACTCCCGGGGATAAAACCTTCGGACGATGCAGGACATCACACTCATATTCACACTTAAATTCAGATCTGGGCATGCGTTATTCTGTTTATTCAATTCCCTTCACATGCACAAGCCACTCAGTCTCTTGATGCTCAGACTTCTTACAATGACACAATGCACCAAGCATAAAAAATCCAATTCAAACATCTAATTCAAACACGCACAAGCACCTCAGATAAAGAGTCTCATCCCCACCTCGGGATTAGTTACAGTGCTTTGGGATTTGAGGTTCCATTTTAATTTGGCACAGCTTCACTGTGCATATCTCAACAGCAGCAGCAGCAGCAGCAGCAGCAGTACATATTCTATACCACTGGCCTGCAATGAAGGATCACCAGGAACTTGGATAAACCAAACACATGGGCCTCTACCTACTGGTTAGCATGCAGTGATCAAGTAAAGTTCACAAACATCTTCTATAGTCAACCTTTTCCGTTCTTTCCCTTCCCAGCTTTCCTTCCCATCATATATAAACAGATCTTGCCAACTGATGATCCTAGATTTTGACAAGTTTTAACAAATTCACTGTAATGCTGGCTATGCTTTTGTTCTACAAAGAAGTATTATTAGCCTGTATCCTTAGACAATCAGTTATATTGCATGTTTACAAGCAGTTTTTCTGTTCCAGCTGTGCAACACCAAATTCTGCCTTCCAATTATCAGCATGACACATGACAGCTCATCCCTCATCCGTAAACTAATGACTCATGCAATGCATTGCACAGGTTTGACTAAGAGACGACCTCAGGTTATACTGACACTGGCGTCTCACATAAGGCGCATTAGTATGCACAAGCTCGGTGGCAGATGAGTGTAGCACCTGTCCCCTTGTCCAATTTTAGTTTCGAACACATCCCCACCTTTGTCCAACTTAATTCACCACATCACTGCATCAGAACCTGCGGAGTTCTTGCAGTGATTTCCTGCCAGCCGGATGCAGGTTTTTGTGGGCAGGTGATCGAATGCAGGCTTCCCAAAAAAAAAGTACTGCAGTGGGCTGGTCCCGGTTAGGACGCTGAGCCCTGCTCTCTCAACCGTCACTATGAGAACGGATTCAACCGATCTTTAGTCAAAGAACACACGCCATCCATACATTCTGAAAATGTACATATAAGAAATAACAAAAACTGCACCGTGCTTTGCAAAGAAGTGGAGTTTAGTCTGCACGCTGCAGAAACTTACATGCTGGCGGAGAGAAAGCACTGCAATGCAGACAGTCCAGTGCGAGAGGGGATCACCGTGCGCACCTTGTGCAGGACCGCCGCGGTCTGCTTCTAGACTTATTGTGTTATTTCACAAATGAATACTGTGAAATAGCAACAGCCAAAACAAGTCTGGAAAATGAAATCGTCTTTGTTTGAAGATGCCTGTTTTTTTTCAACGCGTGTTGCCCTTCAAACATCCCAACATCTCAGGCTACATTTTGCCATTTTGCCCTCCAGTGGTATTTTCCACTTATTATGCTACCGAATATTATCCAGCAACAATTCCTTAAGCATATGATACGGAACTATACAATCTGCAGACGATGCATGTATATAGGCTACATCTAAGCTACGATAATAGATTAACAAGTGCTGTTTCACAGGACTTACGTGATGAGCAATGTTGAAAACCCAAAAACAAGAGGCATATGCTCAGTATTTTGCAAGTCATCCTTCACTTAGGACACGTTTCTCCGCATTGGTTATGTTAATTGGACCATAGGTCGTTCTGCAGCATCCTTTAGCCCCCCTTTAGCCCAACTTTAACTCGCGCAGCTCCAACTCCTCTTCCCGGGATCTCGGGCAGCCTTTACCGGGGCGGGGACGCGCATCGGATGCTGGTGCTGATGCTGCGCTTCGCCGAGGACGCGCACTTCTTCGTTTATACCCTTGAAATTGTTTTATTTACATGACCGCCGTGTAATACCGTGGTTCCTGTATTCAACATATTTGGAAATGCGCTCAATCAGCAACGTCCCTGAAAGACAGCAGTCTTTGTGGTGGAATTCTGCGTCTCTCCCTAAGGAGTCTGGATTTTCAGGTGCAGAGGAGACGGGATGGGAAGAGGGAAAAAACTTTCTAAGTCCGCTGCAGCTGACAGTATTTCTCCAAAGCTATCAAGAATGGTATGGGTTGCTTTTGGTCCCCGAAATCAGTTGAATCGAGCTAGTGAAAAGTTTCCCCTCAGGGGTGCAGATCATAACACAACATGAAAGCACAAGAGATGTATTCCTCTTTCCCCGTCGTCCTTTGGCACAGTTTGGGTGCTCTGCGTAAGAGGGGGTGGTAAGGAAGTCCTTCTCTCCAGGAACGCAGATCTTAACTTATCCCAAAAATAAGATGGAGGTCCCCAGTGTCCTTTATAAGCACCAGAACAACGAAGAATGACAATAGCGTCAAACCAGCAGGCTGCAGTTCTGCGTGTTCTCTGTCTGACCTTGTTCAGGTAGCCTACTCAGTTCATGCCAGTATACTCACAAATGTGCCCACAGCAGAACAGGTTACAGGATGACGATGCCAGCTGTGCCTGAACTTAGACTCATCCCTGCACACACACACCCACACACACACACACTCACAATGGAAGGGGGAGGGGGGAAACTGAGGCAGAAAGGGATTTGTGGCTATGGATGGCACATTGACCACAAAATAAAAAAAGGCTTTAGGATTAAGAAGTGGGTTTGTGGGACGGCAGTGTGTCACTGATGATGTGAGATTGAATGCCCGGGCCAGCGTGGGATTTACGCTGTTTTCAATCAAATCAGATTGTCAGTTTGTAAGCTCCCTGCCACTGGTCCCCCCCCCCCCCCCCAAATACCATAAGAGTATGGAATTGCTGCTGCAGAGAGAAGACAATTGCAAACAGGAGAAAATGGCATATGAGAGTAAAGTATGTCATTAAATCAGCAGGGGGAACTGGCTGCGCATGGGCCCACGCCAATGCAAAAGTATTTATTTTAACTGACAAGAGACAGGTAGCAAAAGAGTTGGTGAAGTAACATTTCTCTGTCATAGCAGAAATCCTCTTGTGTCTCCAAAACAGTTGTGACTCATCAGAGAATGGACATGGGCCTTCTGAGGGTGTCCTGTGGTGTCTGGCAACAGAATGTTGTTAGTGGCTGCTGCCATCAAGGAGTGTCATTGCTATGAGGTGTGTGTGTGTGTGTGGGGGGGGGGGGGGGCTGGTTTGGTCTAGGTGGGTGGTACATGCCTGAGTAACATCCACATGAATGCCAGGTCCAAAAGTTTCCCAGCAGAACATTGTATTGTCACAAGATGATCAATGTTATTTACTTCTCCTGTCAGTGGTATCAATGTTGTGGCTGATTGTTGTAATATTTAATGATCTAGTTTTATTTCTCACAAATAATCATAAATTTAACAAATAGCAATCATCTAAAGTAACAGCTGAGGATAAAACAAATTGATTTGAGGTTTTAATGTTGTTGCTGATTGAGGTATAGGCTTACAAATTTTGTTCCAGTTCCAGTTAAGATGTGGTTATATTTTTACACTAACACATCTTCTCTATTGTAAATTAATTTGATCTAATTAAAGGTAAAGTAGCTGTTTTATCTGTCCAATGAGTTGTCTCTGTCTGACAGCGTCAGAGTATAACAGATAAAGTGGACACATGCACACACATGTTCACCCTCCCTCCCACGCATCTGCACCTAGCTTATAGATGTGCGGGTTGTCGTTAGGCTTTGTGGCCATCTGTTTCCATAACGACCCTGTACATTTGACCTTATAGTAACCTTAGAGTCCAGCTCAGAGGAGAACCAATACAATCTGGTTGGTGTTCAACCACTGATATTATTGTCAGGAGCAATCAGAGGCAAAGAAAGTATACAGGATTTCTTTCACCCAGCCTCCCTCAAAGTTGCTGTACTCTTGGCACAATGTGAATATACCCAAATATTTTGATGGCAGAGTTTTATCGTGAGATAAAATTTTAATTAAATTGAAATAGAATATAGCAAGAAATTCTCAAACCAATTCACTTTGTCCTCAGCTGTTACTTTAGATGATTGCTATTAGTTAAATTTATGATTATTTGTGAGAAATTAAACTTGATCATTAAATATTACACAAATCACCACAGTTCAATGTTCTGCATGACACTCCTTGATGGCAGCAGCCATCTCCTGCAGGATGCTGGCTGACACAGGTACACACACAAAAACACTTTAGGAACAACTTGAAGAACAGCACATGGTGTTGACCTGGCCTCCAAATCTGTAGGACGATTCACAGAGGTACCTCCCCTCAATCCATATGACCCAAAGGCCCCCACTAACAACATTCTCTTACTAGACACCACAGGACACCCTCAAAAGGCCCATGTCCATTCTCTGATGAGTCACAACTGTTTTGGAGACACAAGGGAGATCACCATAGATTCATTGAGTTGTATGAGGAAAACATTCATGCAATGTGTAACAAGAAAATCAGTCATATTCATAAACATATACTGCACAATATGACACTATTTAATTAACATTTGAACAGAATTTCTATTTGACACGGCAGGTACAGCAGCATTCTCAAACCAAAACAGCACAACTCACCACTAGATGTCAGAAAAAGCTCAGACTTGAATCTCTCTCTCCTGTACAACATGGCAGCATGAATCAGCTGACCTATAATTTGTCTCACACAGCCTGTTCATCACTTAACTTTATATTAAAGGTCATTAATGGTGTGCATGATGTCAAAACAAACAAGATCTTCAAAACAGATTATTAATGACTGAGATCATGGATGAATCATCTGCACACAATTATTCAGAGAAAGATGGAAAGTATGCACAGGTCTGCATCCTTTACATTTTATACCACTAAATGACAACACAATAATGTAAAATCTCACACTCTTTCTTTCTCCCTCTAATGTCTTTTAAATACACACATGTGAGAACAAACTAACAGATGGAGACCAGTGATGGTCTTGCTTCTCACAGGGATTTCTTTTGGCATCAGGTTATACTTTGGTCTGCCCCCATTAGCACTGGGTGTCTTTTCCATAGGGGTGCCACTCTACACTGAGCAGGACATGTGCTAAGGGTGTGAGCAAGAAAACACACATGTGATGTTCTCACAAACAGAAATGCACCGTCAAACCCACAACCGCGGCCACGCAAACAAGGGTCAAGCCATGACTCAAGCCCAGATGTTTCCAGGAGATAATTGTGCGGATCTGTTATCGCGCATGAGTGCTAGTTGTCACGAAGATGGATGAAGGAATCTGTGAAAGTCAGTTTGATGAGCACTGACTTTATTTATGTGTATCAAACACAAAGCAGAGGTAAATAGTGCTGACGGTTTGAAAGTGTGCGTCAGAAACTGGAGAATTCAGCAAAATTGTGTTCTAGTTGGACAGTGACGAGACCGGTGTTTATTTTGGTCCCCACCTATGGGAACCTGGTGTCCTTACTGTCGGAGGAGCTGCTGTAAACAGGGCTATTAAAACAGCCTGCGCTCAGGTGTCCATACACCATTATAACCTCCTGCTGGTGAGGCCCAATCCCAGCTGAAAATGAGCCCAGCGGGGGGTCTGCGACCTGGTATCCCAACTCTGACAATCTACCCCCAATGTTAGTTCAACTGGTGTGTCCAAGACAGCTGCTGCAACCTGTTCAGACACTCACACTTCACAGTGGACACACCAACCGACTCAGTTTAGGACACAGACTGTGGGTAAACGCTTGAAACCTAAGTGACTGTTTTAATGAGAATCTTAACATGATCTTAGCACTGTCATTGCCGTAAAACCAAGCTGCAGCTTGGTTCAGATGTCAGTTAGCTTAGCTTAGCTTAGCTTAGCTTAGCTTAGCTTAGCTTAGCACAATAACTTACTTACTGTCTCTTGCTTCTTGTAACTCAAGTTTCATTTGACAGGTAAAAAAACAAATCCAGATTATTATTGGTTCTGTGTCCTCTGAATTGTGTAGACAACAGTAACATCAGGAAATCAAAGTACACTGTTGCCGACAAAGTTTAAAGAATAATTTTGTTTTCAGACACATTCTTCTTTTTATTCCTGTTTATACACATCAGTTATATGTTATGAAGTACACAACAGTGTATATTTGGTTTACGTTTTTATTTTATTCAATGAGTTCTTTACAGCTACAGAGGTTGCTCTTTTTGTGTTGTTCTCCTTTTACTAAACTTTAATCACGTCCCTCTGTGTAAACAGCCGAGTGATGCTTTTGCCTAAGTAATGACACCTATTCCTGTCACTGAGCCATCATCGCACACTTAAAGATAAAGGTTAATGAATGCACACGCCTCCATACATTTTCAAAGCCGGCGTACACGCAGAGGAAGCACGGTGGATGTGCACATAACGACAGCTCCACAAAGCAAACAGCACCGACACCTGCATTAGGTTTGAATACCAACAACAGCTGCGGCCTACTGGAGACACATGGAGCTGAGACACTTTTGTTTCTGATGTTTGCTGCCAACATGAGCACACACACACATACACACAGAAGTTCTCATATACACAGAGGCGTAGCCACGGCCAGTGACACACACAGCACTAGGTTGTGTTTTCCTCACGCGGCAAACAAGCCGTAGTTATTTAGACTGCCTCCCAGTTTGTTTGCCCACTGTCTTTTTTTTTTCTCTGTTCTTTTGTTGCTCTGCCTCGGGTTGTGTTTCAAGTGAAATGCTGACTGTACCAAATGACAGTTGCAACTGGGAGGATGATGATGATTAAATGTCAAACGTTGTGCTGAGCCCTTTCTGCAATACAATGCTTGCGCACACTCTAAAATGTCTGGCTTTTCATGCAAACAGTGTCCTTCCTCTCCCCATCTCAGTTATAGTTGAGCTCTGGTAAAGTACCTTTGGCAGTGAGGTTACAGAACAGCTTGTCCCCTCAATGCAGGGCCCCACTCCACTCAAAGCCTGCAGGTGGGGTGGGGGTGGGGGTGGGGGCATGTGATGGGCAGCTAATAGAAGGGAGGGCTATCTCTTACAATAGAATGTGATGTGGGAAGTGTTTAAAACTAAAACCTTCATCGTGGGTGAATGACACTGAAATATCATACTTTTTAAGATCCAAGAGAGAGAGAGAGAGATCATTAGTTGTGAACTAGAATGGTTATTGTTGCTGATGATGAACTATCAGTGTACAAGCCTAACCACAGGCCCGTGGGGAGTTTGCCGTATACAGTGTGTGTTTGGGTGTAGGGGGAGGTGCAGAAATAAAATACAACCCTACTCCTCCTCGCAGGGTTCACCCTGATCCGTGTGTTGCTCTTGGAGGTCATGGCACCTAGCAACAGCCTGGATCAAGTCCTAAAGGAAACATGAGACAACACACAGGCAGCCATGCACATGCACACACAGTTTCTGTAGTAACATTATGCATTTTCTGGTTTAAAACCAGCCAAAAATCTTGCATTGTACCTCTTTCTCTCCCTGTCTTTCTTGCTTATACACTCCAAACTGTCTGCTAAAAATGAAAATGCCGCAAAGACTCCATCATCTTTTTCTCACGCCAACCTATCAACTATGAATTGCAGACTTGTTTGTCACATCAAATATTTGTTGATTTCTTCCCACTACAAATGTTGGTCTTTTTTCTTTGGACCAAAATAACTAAAGTGTAGAAAGTTCAAAAAAGATTATCCAGACAACTTGCTTCACATTCATTGTCACTTTGGTTTTGGTTGCCTTGATTTTTGCTTCCTGTTTACAGTGAAGGCTTTTAAGTGTGGGAGATCACAGGAGTGCGTAATTCTGTTTTGGGGTTGGTTTCTTTGTGAAGGCACCCAGATATATACTCACAAATTGGACCAAAGGAACAGAAGTTTACTCAGTTCCTCTGTGAAGGGCTGCTGCCTGGACTGAGGTAAAGCAGTGGGCACTTTTTCCATATTCAGTAATTATACTGCTTGTACTGGTAAGAGCTACTCTCTAGGCTGATATCTAAACACAGGAAACAAGAGCAAGACCAAGCACAGACCCACAGGGCTAGACTCCTCCACAAACAGCTGACTGTTTCCAGTGATTCTGCAAATCCTTTTGACATGTCCGTCTCTCATTCGTTTTCCATTCAGCACACTCTTAATATGCACACATACATACTGTAGACACATGCACTCCATTGTGCATTCCTTGCTTAAGATGCATATGCATACCCGCATGTCTGTGCAAAAGTGCACTTTTTATGCACATATATGCACATACACATGAGCACATGTGGAATTGCAAGCATACACAGACACCACTAATCCGACACAGGTTCAGATTTTGGCAATGTGTCATTGATTCCGCATTCAAAGTACTTTCACACATTCGGCATCCTAAAAATAGCTGAAGGACTTTGGCTTTCTGCCCAGCCTCCCTAACTGTCAATATGTTATCTTCTCCCTCGCTGTAACACTCACAGCGTTTAACCCTGCAGCACCACAGCTAGTAGACATTGTGTCCCAAACACCGAAAGTTAATCATAAATTATTTTAATATGAACAGCTTCAAGCATGCGACACTTACGCTTCAGGAAAACGGGTGGAAATTAACAGGACAAATGAAGAGCTAACTCTAACTAATTGTTCAGTTTGTTCTGTTGTCAGCTGCTGTATAAAACACTAGTGTCTAGGGAATCTAATCAGTTCTTTATCTCCGCTTTGATGTGAAAATACCAGACAATATGAGGGCATACGCTTTGTTTGTTGGCATTGTCAGTTGTTGTGTCTATTCTATGAGTTGTAGTCTCAGCTCTCCTGCCTGTTATCTACAGTATACTGGCTGGCTATTGATCTTTATCAATCCCACATCTTTCTCTCTGCCTCGCTGATTCCAGCCCAGCTCCTCCTAACTTTTCTTGCAGCTTTTTTGATGACGGTTTTAGATAACATGACTTCTGGTATTGTATCTGTTCTTATTTTCATTTTTTCGCCCGTGCTGAGGAATGTTTGCCTTTCAGTTTCCAGGCGGATTATGGTCCGGAGCTTTTAAAGAGCGAATTATGTAACTATATTTATTTAATGGAACGAATAAGGGTCTCGGCATATCTAAATGCTTAGCTGGAAACAAAGTACACAGACTAGATGGATAGTAGGTGAATATTGATGACAGTGATCATGATAGATGCTTCAAGTACAAACTACCAGTCTCTTAAAAGCTTGGATGTCTCCTTGCAAGATATTGCTCGTCCATTGCGCAAGTCTTTCGGGCAGTTTATGTATTGACAGTCTGAGGCAGCGTGCAAGAATCTTCGCTGCTAAGGGTCACTGTAACGAAGCCAGGCAAGGAAAAGAAATGGGGCATGCGAGGGGTTAACTGGGGTGAGAGGGTCAGAAGTTGAAGCAGGGAATGTTTTCCCTAGCCTGGCCTGCCACTGACACAAGCCTGTGTGCCACACAGTCTCCGGGAACAGATGTGCCCAGAATGAGTGTTGGAAACATCTCCCTCCCCGTGGTGTCCCAAATACTGATAAACACTGTCCCTGAAGCACACCAGGACAGGATAGGAAGAGAAAAGGTACTCAACATGGTATCAGCGTGGGTCCAGCTGCGTGCCTGAGAATCCTGTCTCTTTATATAGTCTGATGTGTTGTTTCATTTTAAAATTCTGTAACAAGACTCTCTGTGGTGGACTGTGTGTGTACAGTTAAAATCAGATCTTTCCAATTGCTTTATCATATATATTTAGTTAAGTCTCTTCCATCATTATTGTAAACCATTTTCCACATTAAACAGCCTTACTGTCACAAACAATCCTCGTGCACAGCTGGAAGTTTCACAGTGGGAACTTAAGGCCGAGTGGGGAAGTGGTTAAAGGGCTTCACAGCAGCCCTATCCCGTTACATGAGCCAACAGCCATCAAACAGCAGTCCTCTGTTCACTAACCTAGAATCTAAACTTTCGTTGGACCTAAACACACTGGACTGTTGGTAGAAGGGGTGGTGCCACAGCAGGATGAAGGTTAAGTTCAATGCTGAACGCGGCGGGAAGGAAATCCTGTCTGAGTCATGGGTGAGGGTCACTGGAGGTCAGTTCCTATACTAAATTATTAGTTTGGGGTTGTCAGATAAACATTGACCTCTGACCCTAACAAAGGTGGAGCGGCTGTCTCGTACAGACACTGAGCTTTTCATTAAATATCAAATGTGCAGGCAGAAACCTCAGACTCAAATAAAACCTCAGAAATATCTGCAATGCTCTTTAAGCATATCAAATGATTTGATCAATCATCACTCAGAGGCTGCTTAGAAAAAACAGCCACCCAAATGTGAAGCATGCAAGGCAGACCAGACTTCGCATCGCTTTACTTTGACAATCAGTTTGGTTCACCAACATAAGAGTCTGGCTGTGATGCGGGCTGCAGTGAAACAGGATCCAGCCGGCAGAAAGTCAAAGGGGAAAGAGTGAGAGACAGAGACAGAGAGAGAGAGAGAGAGAGAGAGAGAGAGAGAGGGAATAACACCCTCCAACGCTCTGTCTCTGATCAACTTGACATGTGCGATTTGTGTCTACTTTCTGTTGGAAACTCCATATGCCAAATTTGACAAATGTAGTTGTGAGGAGTGGCAGGCAGGAAGTGGGGGGACAAAAGAGAAAAATTGTTGCACAAAGTTTTGTTAACATTTACAAAAATGGATCGGAAGCCAAAGAGTTGTGTCATTTTCATTTTCAGCCGTGAGAAATACAGCATGACTTCCGACGGGTTTTTAAAGCAAAATCACATTTTTGTTGTTGTCGGGAAATTTTTCACAGCTCCACCAAATCCAGCAGAAACATCTCAACATTTTATGAGTCTTCAGTGACAACACTGTAATTCCAGTAATTCCAGATTCACATCTCACTGTCTTCTGGCAGCTTGAAGCCAGCCGACCCTGCTTGTGTTCTTACCGGGAGCCCAACCAAATCATCTGCCCTACTCCTGATCTGGTGCCTCAACCTGACTCACTGTATCGGGTTATCTTGCGTGCATCCAAGTGTGTGCGTGTGTGCCGATATAGAGCCATGTGGCGTCTCCTGGAAAGAGGGGAATGGAGGGACAGAGGAGGGGGCGTAGGAAGAAAGAGAATGAGAAACTGGGACAAAGTTTGCTTCCTTTTGTCATCAAATAATGAAAACGTAATCACAGACAATAGTCTTGTACTAACCCTCTGTGATAGTTGAGGATTATGATGGTATTAATATATTATGTTGACTTTTCTTCATTGTACTGACTACAGATCTTGTAAAAAAAAACATAAATGGAAGGAGGGTTTTTCTTTTTTTTCTTTCGCTTAGTGGGCTGAGGAAAGGCTCTAAAAATAAAACATATGTTCCTCCAGGTCTGTGGGAGCAGGGGCCCCTAGCGTATTGTTTTGGGATATGGGGGAGGACTGGGAGGATCTGGCCTAGAGAGAGATACTGAGAGAGAGGCTGCTGTAGTTTCAAGAAGAGAATAGAGGAAATGTTTCTCTGAACTAAAAATATGGGATTATATATATATGTGTCATTCGTTAATACAAATTATGCAAATTTCTTTCTTGCTAATATTAACACCCTTATATATATATATTTAAAGAAAGAAATTTGCAATGAAGTGAGTTCATTTCCTTTAGTCTTTCCTGTAATTGCTGGGGGTTGAATGTGGGGCATTGTGTTTTGTGTCTATGACTTGAAAGTGTGTGTGTTTGAGATGGGGTGAGAGGAGGTCAGACTTACTGTCTATAATGCTAAGTACACCCCCAGCTCAAAAGGCACATCCGTGAGCCTTTATATTGATTTACAAACCCCTGGAGGAAACTCAGGGGACAAGGGTTAAAAGTACGTGAAAGGCTGATGTGCTTATGGGGCCCAGTGCAAAAACTGGTGTGCACTTGTATTTGGTGGAAGACCTGAATCAAAGAAGTGTATCCATCCAAATAAAGTGGAAGAGATGTGCAGGCTAAGACCTGTCCTTGGTGCCGAATGAGTTAACGCCAGCTGACTGAGATGTGTGGGGGGAGTCTGCACCGAGCAGAGAGGGGGAAATGAAGGGATATTAAGGGAGAAACGAGCATGAGTGCCGTGGGGGCTGGACGTGTCACGTGTCTGGATTTAGCACCAGTCCTCCTACCTCCTACTGCTGCATCTTTGTACACTGTTTGAAGAGGAAGGAGTGTGTGTGTTCAAGAAAAGCAGTAGTTTAAAAAAAGGAAGAGCATCTGCAGAAAAACGCAGGGAGTGTGAAAGAGCTGTAGGCAATAGTGTTATTGTGACACTATCAATCTAACCAAACATAGGTTCTTTAGTCAGTCAACAATGTTCTGATGTTTACTCTCTACCAGCGAAGCTTGCTTTCTTCTTGATAGGTAAAAGTTTGTATTACAAGCTGCAATGCAAATATAGCACACTCACTTCCATCAGGACTCTTTTCTTTCTTCTTGTTTCTACAGTACTATGCCTGTTCTTTTTATATGTTGGGCTACTTTATACTTAGAACACATATCAGGAGAATTTAAAGTATAATTTTCTTAATTACTTTTATTTAACTGATATTTTTATATCAAGGTTAACATATAAACACATTACCAGTTTATGATACATTTTCGTGAATTAACAATGGTAAATATAGAATGAAACTTTTAATGCAGTTTTACTATACTGTAAGTAAAATTTTGAATGAACTGAAAAAGTAAATCGTCTGAATACTTCATTCATTACTGATGATGATAGTCTCTTAAAAGTGACTATAACTAAATAACCACAGCAGTAACTAATTTCTGGGTTTTAGAGTCTAGGAATCACATAAAGTGTCTGAATGTATATTAGTTGTTCAATTTTAACATAAGCAACCATCTGTCCGTTTGAATTATACTTTCAAAGAACATTTTAGAGGACATTTTAAAGATTAAATGAAGTCTAAACTGACTACAGAGCAAATTTCTACAGATATCACAGGAGATTCGTGAGTTATTACAAAGAATACTCCTTCTAATGAGGACAACAGACAGTTTTTACAAGAGTATTATGGGGCATCATGGCGATTTGGATGATTTGATTACTGTCATCCACCGCAGGACATGTGATGCTCTGTTGGAGTGTAGGGACGGGTCTTGTGGGCGTGTCATTCCGGGGAGTGTCTGCCTTCGGCCAATCATCGGTTAGACCTGAGGTCGGTGGGCGTGGCGTCGTCTCCCACACCATCCTGTCCCAGCTGCAGCACGCTTTTGTTCAAACTGAGAAGTGAGACAGTCGTCTTGCAGAGGTGCGCTTTGACGTTACTTTCATGACATATGTGCGTAGGATATGTTGATATCAACAGAGTTGCTATCGTCAGACGGATTCAGCTTGATGCTCCTTTAACCCACAGAGCCAGGTTGGGACAATAAGTACTTTTTTTTGTTGCACTTCGTGTGAAGTTCAAACCGGGATAGCAAGGTGTCGCGAGCGAAGCAGCTGGAGTCCTAGGAGAGGGCAAGGGTTCTCCTTCAAACACTTCTCTGTCGGTTGTCTTGGAGTACGACCGCTGTCATGTTTCATTAGTAGACATTTTCTATGTGTCCTTGCCAGATATGAGAGACTAAGCTTATGCTACACTTCATCCTCCTTGCTGGATATCTATGGAGAGGGTATGCTGTATGCTCTCACGCACTTGGGAGTTACTTGCGGCCGAGAGACAACTCCGTGAATGTTAAATTCACCGACCTGGATAGCGGAACACGACTCATTTAACCTCATTTGAATGCCTTTGCAAGGAGTTTGCTGGTTGCTGTGCTGCAGGCAGGGCTTCAGTTTGCTCGGACGGGACTATGGGGAGAAAGAGGAGGAAGAGTCTTTTGAGTTGCGCAACAAGGAGGACTTGACTCCCAATGGACGGGTAAGAACTCTCCACCTGCACTAGACGACACCTCGTGCGCATGAACACTTCATATACACATTATAGCACAACTGAACAAATATGTATGTATTTAAAATGTCAAGGGTGACTGTTAAGACTTTTGGCATTCCTCATTACACATTGAATTCTGTGCAAGAGGGCCAGCTTCAGGTGTGTAATTTAATTTTTGTGCAAACAGTTCTTCATATGAAAGTGATTGCTCTTCAAAAGTAAATATAAATTGCATCTTCAGCCTATGATAAGAAATTCAGTCTGTGTTCATAAGATTGCCCCTCTGAAGTGGTCAACTAGAGTGTCCACATGTGAGTACATGTGTTATCTGTAAACTTTGTCTGTGGGACTCATCACCCTGCTCGGTGCAAGCCTCCGTCAGTGATGCAGGACACAGAATGTGCTGCTGCCCAGTTTGACGTTTAGGTTTGCGTGGTCTCGGAGGCAGTATTGAGCAATCCCACACGCACACTCTGATGCAAACTGTAAAACTCAGTGTGTTGAACTGATCCTGTGTATTTGGCCTCCGTTCGCTCAATTGCAAATAAGACTGTGGCCTTGTCTTCTCTGTAATGTTAGTCATCTGATCAGGCACAGAGAGTTCAGCATTGTCCACCCACTTGTGAGGGGGCATTGTTGCCTTGAATTGAGGTAGGCTCTTGCTGTATAAGCCAACATGCAACTCTTTATGTACAGCATCTTAGAAAAATCTACACTCAAATGTTCACCAGGGGATTTTGACTTTCTCCGCATCAGACTTGCTCTTTAAAGGTTATTTCACATTGTAGGGATAAGTACTGCCGCTGAGATATAGCTTAAACTAACAGCATTGCTTTGCAGATGTAAGAATTATCAGTTGGAGCAACTACTTGCATATCCTGTTATATCTATCTGTTGGCTCTTTGTGCACTTGCAACCAACCAGTACGACACCAGAGCAATTTGCATGAAAGCGATGGAAAACAGATAAGTTTAACACAGTTATAGGCTCAACAGAAGTCTGCCAGCACTAACAACCACCAGATAAGAGCAACATCTGTTGCTGAGAGTTATCCAGAGAGGTGTTGGTGTGTTGCCCACCCACTCTTGGCCTTAATGTACTGGCTGGCTGGCTGGCCTCTGGTGGTCAACTGTGCACCATAGCTGTAATCGATACAAGATCATAGAAACATGTCCCAATAGAGACGCCCGATGGCCTTCTAAACGGAGACATAGGGATCTTTTTTCCTTAACTTTCTCGGATCCCTCATTAAAACAGAGCCTATGCTCTGTGTGGGTGGATTTAGTTTAACGTTTATTGAATTGTTGGATCGTTTGAAGAAGGACAAGCTTTATAACCTTGATTAAAGGACTGAATTCAGCCCTTTCACTGTTTAGTCCAGCACAAATAAAGCCTAGAACGCATATAACCGCCACAAAATAGCCTAAACATTCAGTTTTACTGTAGTAAAAGTCTTCACGTGGATGTACAACTAGTAACTGAAACAGAAAAAAATTATATTTTCATGTAGCTGTAATAAAGTGTGATGATGTTTAGTTTTGTATGTCATCACGTATTAGTCATTGCATGTCTAGCCAAGCCCACTGAATTCACTGCTGTCAATCTCAATCAAAGTAAATATAGAAGTAGTAGGGCTGATTTGTTGGAATATGCATCATTTTTTGACTATGCATTTTCAAAAGCCAGCTGACACTTTGAAACCTATTGTAATGTAAACATAAAGAATCCCTGTGTAAAATGCATTTGAATGCATGGCAGTGCAAAACTGTCTACTGTGAAGCTCATAATGCTTCTTTGTCTTTAGAGCCGCTCTGTCCTCTACAATGTTCCATCACTGACCTGAGTCCTGGCTCTATTGATTTGTGCTTGTAAATATTCATGAATATGAATTGACTTGTCCTGAACCGTAAAATGTTAGTCTGCCTCTATTAATCTGACTGATGTATTTCCCCTTGAGGAACATTCTGTCTTAATCTCTCATGTGGTTAGGCCTGTTCAGTTGATCAGATTACTTCTTAATGGAAGGAACCATTTTATTGACTGTTGTAACTGACAGTGTTCATCAAGTAGCCAAAGGCAGTAAAACAATTATTTGGGCCTTTCTTCCGACACCAAGTTGTGATGGAGTTATTGGTTATCAGTTCCTTATTGTTTGTGGCAAACATTTCCCTCCAGCAAATCCTATTTCCTCTTGATCCTTGTCACTGGTCTTTGCCGGAGATTGTAAATTAGTGTCAATATTTCACACTGGGCCAATAATTAAGACCACAGCTGAACCACTCTATACCAATACCATCAGCTGACCAGTCTTGGCCAATACACCCTGGAATCCCTCCCCCTCAGAATATACAGATTTAGGCAGTTTTACTGTTTAGCTTTCCATGGTGTCAATGGAGGGGGTGGTGCATGGTGGATGGCTGAAGATGACCTCAGTGATAGTTAGGGAAAAGCCCCTCAGGGCTACCTACCATCTTCTACCAAGAGAGCTCAGTTGCGTTGAGAGTTTTCCAAGTCACATTTTCAGACAGCAGTTCAGACCTCCCTGGGATGTGTTTTTTGGGCTTTCTAATGCTGAAATACTCCATTTAGTAGGCCTCTCTCCAGCTCCTGCCAGGGATGACCACAGTAACCCACAGGTCTGGTGGAGTCTCCCTCCTCAAGACATCCAGAATTCTCACCACAGTCTTCTGCGTTGTTTTCCAACATGTTGCCAAGAGGATGCCATGACGTGTAGCATCTACAATACCAAAGCCATATGCTGTACTAACCCTGTTCCTTGCCAAGAAGCTTCTTACTGAGGTTGGAATCATGAGTCAGTGCTGACGTTTGTGTAAGCTTGGCCCGCAAGAGCACAGTGCCATGTTAGAACCTTTTCCCTTCATGTTTACAACCCTCATTCAAAGAAAATGCCCTTCAACAGCTGCCCAAACAGTCACACTGAGCTGAATGCCTCCAGTGTTGGGACAGCTAGGCCCTAATTTTAGGCCAGGACATCCGTCATTCTCTCTTCTTTCCATGTTTCCTTTTCAACCTTTATTCAGTTTTTATGTAACCTTTACCATTAAACTACATAGTGTTTAGGCCAGGGCAGTTGTAAGTGTGGATTGGAGCACCGCAGTGCATCCTGTTACTTGGAACAAACAGGCACAGTCCAGCTTTGCAGAGAGTGGGTCCCATTAACCATCACTACTGCCCTCTGCCTTCAGAGGTGTCACGGTAGGCTGGTTTATATTTGGTTTCCGTTGCGTCTCTGCCTCACCACCTCCAGGCCACACATCTGGTCTTCAGGCCGACACTGGCTGAGCCCAAGCATTTCCTCCTGGTTACTCAGCCTCCCAGGAGAGCTGAAGGGAGAGAGAAAGAAAGCGAGAGAGTAGGCTGGGGAAAGCGAGAACGGAAGTCTACCACGGAACGAACACATCACGGCATCTTTCCCTCTTTTCCTCCGCGCTCTGCTCTAGTCTGGAGTGATTCATCCCCTGCCCGTCCAAAGGGAGATCTTTTGCCAGGACTCTGCATCGCACGCTATCCTTGTTCCTCATCCCAGAGCCCATTATGTTTATTGGACAGCTATACTTCTGTAAAATGTCAAATTTTGTGGAGAATGACTAAAGTATGTTGACTCTGTCTGCCCTTCCCCTTAGTTTATCGATCGTCTGATCAGTTTATGCTATAAAATTACAGCTTTTCTCATTGACGTGATTAGTTTTGATTTGTTGACTGTCTGAATTTTATTTTCTGAGGTTGTTTGCTTGGCTTAATCATTTACTGTATGGTTACGGACAGAGGGAGGGAATTACCATAAACATTCTATTCCATTCATAAGTCACTTTCTGACACTGTTCAGTTATTCTTGCTTGTCTGGTTTGACGTTTCCAGTACTCCCCCTGAGTTAAACATTAATGAAATTTCATTATCCAAACCGTAACCTTTTCCTCATTTGCCTCAGTGTCCATCTGCCTTATAAATATAACACAGATTCCATACTAGCTTATAAATTTGCAGTTCATGTTTTCTTTGTTATTTTTGAGCCATCTAAAAAGAAGCACTAGACTGTTTTTGTGGGGCCATGTCTATACTTAGGACAGTTTGCCCAGTAGTAAAGTGTGGTGTGTGAACTGTGAGGGGCCCAGAGCTGACCTGGATAGTGTTTCAGGTAGGCCAACACCCCGAGTTGGGCTGGGGCAGCCACAGGAGCTGGCTCAAGGCTGTGGTTCACATAGACAACAAGTCAGGCCACTGGGACACACAGTGCTGCTCTGCACAACAGGGAATCGGTCCAAATTGCACACAGGCAAGCTCTGATGTCTGATGGGGTTTTCCAAGGTCAGAATGGGAATCAAGGGGTCGGAGCACTGTGAAAGGAAACATCTTCTCGCATCTTCTGCTTCGTGGGGACTCCTGGAATGAAAAGTTCATTGTTCCAGCTGTGAAATTTGATTTTACATGTCTGCTCGTGGTGGCCCCATTTTAGCCTGTAGAAGCACCAACTCCAATTTCAACACAAAATGAATTTCTAGGAAAGCATGTTTGTACTTTGATATTAATAGCCCACATGCAGTTGGTAACTTCCCTAATATTACGTTAGTAATTAAGATTTATGGCTATATTTTGTAACCTAATGATTATTAATACTAAGAAATACTAACTTTACAAGAGAAAATGTGGTTAAAATACATTACTTCCACTGTTCTCTTTGTGTTTTTCATGTTTTGCTCAGACAAACAGCATTTTACCTTCAATCTTCGGACAGAAAAGATGAAAGCAAGTGTTCCTATTATGAGTATGAGCTATTTCCAAACCTAGGTTTATTTGGAGGTTAACATTCTTAAAGAAATGATGTCTTGAAGACCAGAATTCTGGGACGTGATGACTGGGGTGCACACAGCTCAAGCACAAACGATTCTTCTGTTCCCATCTCTCAAGTTAGCCTGTTTTGCATGCCATATTTCTCCCTACCAGCTTACCCCTTGCAAGTGAAAGCCAAGCATTACAGGAACAGTGCAGCTATGTGCTGTGGCTGCCAGGGGCGTCTGCGTGCTCTACTGCAACATAGCCACTGAAAGCAAACCATTGAGGAGTCCCTCCAACCTGTGGACTAGTTCTAAGGACAGACTTGCATTATCATCTATTTACTCTTTTCTCTCTCTTCTGTTGACAGACTCCAGCTGAGGTGATTGTTTCTCAGCCAACTTGCACAGCCAATGGGACAAATGGGTAAGAAGAGAGGGATTTTTTTCCCCCTTAACATTTTTAGGAAGTAATAGTTCCTTCTTGCTGGGGATTTCTGTATTTATCCTTAGACCGGCACATATGTCATATTTTTCACTTCCTCTGCAGTATCTCATGGGGTTTTAAAGCTGCAGTTGTACTTCGATTGCATAGGCACACCAATCAGCCACAACATTAAAACCACTGACAGGAGACGTAAATAACATTGACCATCTTGTGACAATTCAGTGTTCTGCTGAGAAACTTTTGGACCTGCCATTCATGTGGCTGTTACTTAGACATGTACCACCCACCTAGACCAGACCAGATACCCCCACCCCATAGCAATGACAGTCCTTGAAGGCAGCAGCCATCCCCAGCAGTCTGACACAGACACAAACACAGTTGAGGAACAACTTAAAAAAACACGAAGAACAGCACAAGGTGTTGACCTGGCCTCCAAATTCACTAGATCCCAAACTGATCAAGTATCTGTGGGATGCACTGGAACAAGCCTGATCCACAGAGGCCCCTCCCCCCAAACCAAAGCCCCCCACACTAATAAAAATTTTGTTGCCAGACACCACAGGACACCCTCAGAAGGCACATGTCCATTCACTGAGTGTGTATAATGCACCTGTCATGTGTCAATTAGTTTTCAGTCTTTTAATTTACTCTTGGACTTTTGCTCTTGTCAGTGATTAACACAGATGATTGTGTTCAACCACTATTATAATGCTGGGTTGGCTCTATCCATCCTCTACATCCACAAATCCAGTTAACTTGTTAGTTTGAAAGCTGCACACTCAAACCAGTGGTCCAGAGGAGCGTGTACACGTCTCACAAATAATGAAATTCAAATGGTCATGCGGTTTACAAGCGAATGTTAGTGACAATGAAAAGACGTGATTCATGGAGGGCTTGATCCAGACTATTAGTGCATGACTGTGATCTCAGACAGTGATGTAGCCAGGCTCTGCTCCACTCTATCTCTGGCATCGTTCCCTTATCATTCCCCCCTCCCCTGTCCCCTCATCCACAATCTGTACTGTGCATCTGCCGACTCACAGGCAATGAGTCACAAAGCTCGACTTATAGGACTATCACGCACCACAAACGAATAGGCAAGGGTCTGCGACTACTCCCATCAAGAAGAGAGCTGCCCCAGGAAGTGGGTAGGTGAGTTTAAACAGATGCATGTTGCTGCATTCATACAGGACATGCTGTCTCTTGAGGCTTGAGAGAAAGAAGGAAGGAAAGCAGTGAGGATTGAACTGGGTGACTCAGTCCTACCTCAACAGCACTCCCGAAAGAGGTGTGGCACTGAGTTGTGCGTATGTGTGTCACTATTATAATGTAGTGGAGGTGTCCTCAGGCCACATGGCATAATTAACAACTGGTTCTGAAGGGAGTGTGTTAAAAGCATGGCTGTAATCATCACACTGAGTGCAGAGATTAGAGAGCGTAGTGCTTGGTCATTACCTGGCCAATGAGAGGACACACCCAGAAGTTCAGCTGTATGAAGGGGAAAGCCAAGCCTAGTTCTGATATATCAGCACTGTGCTATGTAGCAAATGGTGCCATTCACTTTAAATCTTGTGTAATAGACAGGGTAGCTCTGGTTTACTTTGTACTTTTATTGAACTATTGAATGGAACTGTCTAGGAGGAGACATTGATCTAAACACTTAGACTGAATAATGGCCCATATGAGATTGTGATGATTTATGTTTGTCTTTGCAGACTGAGGTTAATGCGGCCATGCTCACATATTTAGTCACGCTACAGATCTGATGTGGTTAAGGAGGGAGAAAGATCGGCCCATGTCTGTAAAAACAGAGTGGTGACTTCAAACATGCCTGCCTGTAGTGGTTTTGCAGTTTAGGGATCTCAGTTAATCCAGTGATATAATGGTACTATCTGTTTCAGCTATATTACCGTATGAGGAAGTTGCAGGCAAATAGACTACAGTTGTACTCACTCTGTGTGGAAAATATCATGATTTGTGTATTATGCTTTTGAGTCTTGGAACAGAAAGTTACATAAACATAGCTATAAGCCACACACACGCACGTTTCTAGTATTTTTCCTCATAGGGATTACATATTAGCATAGTGTAATCAAAGCATCTTGCTGTCACTCAAATATCATATCATCGTGACATATATTGAATGTGTTTTAACTTCAGAAAGAAACACGGTTCTCCAAGATGTCTTATATTATCTACAGAGTCTGTTCTGGAGGGGTTTTAAATGATCATATCAGCAGTAAGCAGTGTTGTGCAAGTTCACGCTGAACAAGAACTAGTTCAAAGTTTAGTTCGCACGGGGTTAAGCGAACTAGTTCACTTTACTCACTCCATGTGTCGCTTCAAATTCGACGTCCGGACTTGTTTTTTCAAACCCGGCGGGCACAATTTGCAGAAAAACGTGGTATTTTTGCTGCCAGAATCTGTACTGCTTTTTTTCAAATAACTCCTTCAAATGTTAGTTTGGATCAGTTGCTTCTGCAGTGCCGGAGGCGGCTTCTCTTTCAGCTGCACCAGCCATGCTATATGCCATAAACCATACGTCGACTGACAGCTGTCATAAAACTTTTTTACTTTTTTTTTCCTGAACTGGGTTGAACGTCATTATTTCCCTCCGGATTGAGCGAAACTCGCGTCTAATAAGAATAAGAATAAGAATAAGAAAACCTTTAACTGTCCCACAGTTGGAAAAATTATGCGTTCAGTTCACAGTTCACAAAAATATGAACGCGTTCATGCACAACACTGGCCATAAGGAGGACACAGGGTCAGTTTGTTGTGTGTTTGCGCTGACCTCTGTCAGTAAAAGACCTTGGACATGTCTTTTCAGGCAGACTGCACTATGTAGCAAGCAGCCTGCTCCCTCCTGCTGTGCTCATACTCAATTCAGGTCCATCTTACATCATCATTATTTTTTCACCATCATTTTCAAGTTCCTTCTTACAGCTGGGGCAGGGCATTACAACTTCACCTGTCTTTCCCACCATTTGTACTTTCTGCTTTGTCACGAACTTCCCCCTCGTTGTTTAACACTTCTTGAAAGTCAGCAGCTTGATATTTTTTTTTATGCAAGCTACTACAACTGGGCAGTAATGGCTGAAAGAGAACACTGTTAAGGAATGTATTTCATGTGTTCGAAAGTATGTGTGTGCACGAGTGAGGGTGTGTATGCATGAAACAAGCGGGTGTTTGCGTGTGCTTAGCAGTGGACCCCTGGTAATTACCTATCTGGATGTCTGTCGTCCTGTCTGTCAAACATCCATGTTTGCAAAATCAACAAAACATGGAAAGGTTTTAATTCGGATCTCAATCAGAACGACTTCATTTGAACTAAAAAGTCGCTTACTCTGTAGGCTATCATAAAATATTTTGCTGACAGCACGCACTCCTTCAATCGCAAACTCAGACTTCCTGTCACACAGCCCTCCTACTCCGGTCTCAAAACATGACTTTTTTTCCCTCTCCCCTCTGCCTAGTCCAGGCTTTCTTGGCAGTGGTCTTGAGTAAACAGTGTATTTTTAGCTGGAAGGTCATATAGGCCCAGTCTTAATCACCACATTCCCATTTTCCCACCAGCCCAGTTTCAGCCAGAGGCCCATGCAGTCAGCCCATGCACTGTGGGGGAGGGGGTAGGGACTGGAAAGAGAAAGAGAGGGATCTCTGCAAAGAGAATCTGTGATTGTTTAGTGCTGTAGCTTAATGTAGATCTCAGACAGTGTTATTGAACCTTGATAATGTCTAGTGTACTGTGGGTAACTCGATATATGGCTGATTTGTGTACAGCGTATGAGCTTTAATGGAGCTGGCTATCATCACTCAGACAAATCATTATTTATTCCTGTGAAACATCTGCGCAGTGGTCATTTTTGCAACAGTGCATGTTCTTGTGGTTGCAAGGACCCACTTTGTATGCTGGGACATGTTTCCACTGCGGTCATTCAAGCCTGGGAGCAAGGACGCTACTTTTCTAACTTTAATTAGTGTCTCAGCATTGTGATTTGACCCTGGATCCAAATCAATTACTCATCACTCCAGTTGCTAACACCAGACAGACAGTCACTAATCAGCTCATTGTGCTTCTCGCACAACTGGATTTAAGTGTGTCGCCATCATTGCCACCATAAAAAAAAAAAAAAAAGTCTGCTGCGATGTGCAGGGGGGAGAAGCTATACATGGCTGATAGAATATAGAATTGGTGCATTGTTAGCCCGCTACTTTTGCAGGAGCTTGTTAAGTGAAACGAACACATTCAATTTTCTACTTGAAAGGTGCACAACCAATTAGTTGGTCTGCAGAAATGACCAAGTTAATGTTTGAGATAATTTTATTCAAAATTCTAATCATTCATTCCATTATTGTAAAAAGGGGTATTTAATGTTTTTAAATGTGTTAATGCCATATCACTATGACATTAACAGGACATAAATGGGCACGGCTGCTGATTTCTGAACTATTTTTGATTGTTTGGAATTTGAAATGGTTTTGAAAAGGTCATTGTAAATTGTACATTGAACAATGATTACACATATTACTCATGGCACAGTCAACATGGAAGAGCAAGCAGCATCACGGCCATATATGGAAAATGAAGCTGTCCCGAGTTTGATTCACTCTCTCGTGAGCTTACGTTGCAGCCACACAGTCTTCACCTGCCTTGGCTAATTAGATGTCTTCTCAAGGCATTTGTGGGCGTGTACACACCATACCTGATATCGGCCTGACTCTCCTGTTAGTTTTGTCGCACCTGCTAGGGTGGGACAACGTTTAAGTTTGTCTTTTTGCAGTACATGGAATTTGGTGACATCATATTATAGACTGTAGGAAATCTCCACCCAACCAAGCCTGGTCAGATGGTAGCCAATTTTATACACATTTAATAATGGAGCAGTTGTGTTTTATGGTGTCATTTTTTACCATTATTTAGTTTGTGGGTCAGGCAGTCATTTTGATAAACCAATGTTATTCAGTAGCTTGCAAGAGGAAAAATAAGTTAATCTAGCTAGATTTATGGGATGAGATTATTTTAAATTACTGTCAACACATGTTATTCTTGACAATACCAAACTGATGAGTTACGTATTGTTCAGGAAACTACTGCCTGGTGTTCCCTTTTGTCAACCCAACTATCTTCTCAACAGCTTTTTGTTACGTTGTTTAGGCAAACGATGGGAAATTATATCTGTGGACTCTAAAGAGCAAGACAAGACAAACTGATGGATAAAGTGATGGCTCATTTCATCATCACACACATAGGACAATACTTTGGGTGTGCACCATACAGCGTCTCACTTCTGTACAGAGGGCAGATGACAGTGCCACTGGCGCAACTGCACAGGATGTTAACGTGTGCTCTAGAGTTATTATAGAATCAGTGTACATATGGGGAAACAATTCTCTTCCTCTCTTAAATCATGTTTCTTCATTTCTGATTCTCATTTTCATGACTTCCCTCTTTCCTTCTGCACGTGGCAACTGCTAGTGTTTTTTTTTTTTTTAGTTGCCAGTCAGATCAGATATGTGGGATCCAGGCTGCCCGCATTTTTCCTTTCACTTTCCAGTACGACTATCTGTTTTATAAACCAACGTGTCTTTGTTTCTAAGACTGTATAGTGTGTTAATCTCAAATGGCAGAGCAGAGGAAAGGTCCTGATTTTTAGCACATTTCAAATTTCACCAGATGAGCACTCCTCTTGAGTAGCTAACGTTTAGTCCTCGAGGGCAAGCGAGAAGGAGGTGCTGTCGGTAGATGTGCTGTCTAATCCCCATGTCAAATTGTTTCCTGCGCTCCACAGGAAGTTGCCCGATGAAGGCCCCACCGTCACAGCCTCTGCTGGGGCTTCTGGGAATGCGGGGGTGGTAGCACTGGGGGAAAGATTGGAGGTTGGGCTGAGGCTGTAGGGCTGCTGGACAGCTGTGGAGAGTCGAAGCTCTCACATCAACAATACTTCGACATTTGGCCCAAGCTTTACAACATGTTTCTTCATTTATCAGCCATTTTCTGTCAGGTTTCTCTGAAGGTTTTTTATCTGTTCTTTAAGTAACTACAGACGGCTAGAGACTATGTGTTTTTTGATCCATTTAGGTTTAATCTAATATTATACATATTTCCCTCAACACAGTTATTTTTCTGATTGGCTACAGTGTCTTTAGATTGTCCCTTATATGTGTATATAATTATAATGACAAACCTTTAGCTTAATAAAATGATGAAAACTTATGGCTGGGTAAGAAAAATGTGACATCTTGAAAGTTTAATCTTGTTAAAATGATCAAATTTCTCACATACACAGAGACATTCAGCAGATTTTCAGTAGTGGAAGCATTAACACTGCTGTGGTCTGCAGCCTGTCTCAAGTTTAGGACAGGGATTTTGGACACAATAGTGACTGTGCTAAAGCAGCATTTCATGTGAAGGTCATGCATTCTGTGCTGCTAAAGGTCAAAACCTGGGTTTGGACTTCGGGCGGAAAAAACATTTCTCTGTGTGCTAGTGCTATAGAAAAATGCCAGACATGAGAGCCACTTTTTACTGCGTTCTTCCCAGATGGACACAGATTCAACTGGCTCTGATCCCGCTGTGTGTTGTACAGGTTGGTGGGAGGTTGAGACTTCAACGAGTTATGACATTAGTGTATACTAAATGGAGATCAAGAAACTGAAATAAAACCAACCAGCCCTGTGTGTATTCCAGACAGCAGTAGCTTTCTATAGATCCCTGTCCCCTTTGGGCTGTCTGTCTGGGTGAATGTCTCCGTAATGTAGCAGGGGTTATTAACAAGCTCAAATAAAAGATGTCCTCACATTTCTGTGTTTATTTTAATGCCGTTAAGTGGGGTCTGTAGATCCAGAGGTCCCCAAAGGCTTCTGCTGTAGCAGGCAAGCAGGCTTAGTTATACAGCATGACTGAGTATAATGTGACAGGCTCCTGAGCCTCTCTCTCTCTCACCTACTTCTGCTTTCTGGTTCTGCCCCCGACTAATTTATACACACATACAGAAAAAATTGGTGTGCCATATAAAGTTTCACTGTGTCTGAGCATTAGTTTAAGTTAGAGATGGCCATCAGGTTGAAAATACACCTCATAAAGAGAACAGACTGTTTGCTTAAGAGGCACTGTTTGAGGGGCCGGTCGCCGAGGTCGACTAGATGAACCATGGTATAGACAGGATCAGGTCAGATGCAGAAAGAAAGGAAGTGGCTTCTGCAGTTGTGTAAGCTGAGTCAAAGCAGATAAGGCTAAATTCAGACTCATTGATTATTGCTGCCTTCCGTGAGGAGAAACCTTCCGGATGTATCAGATCAATGATGACATGAATCAGCTGACATAGGCATAGGTAACTAGAGGTCACTGAGAGGGAGGGCTCGATTCATTTCCTGAGCAATGATCCTGGGAGGAGGCGGAGGAAGGCAGGAAGGAAAGAGGGGCTTGTCACTTGTGTCTCCCATGCTAGTTAGACCCAGGAAATAGAGAAAATAAATGAGTAATTAGACAAATAAATGAGTGGAGATAAGACCTCTAAACAATCTAATGGACTGGAAATGGACCTTGGCCTGTGATAACAAGTCTGAATTCGTCCAAATCATTGCCCACCCAGATGCTGAACCCCTGTGTACAGACACAGCAGGCCTGATCACAGTGCACAAAAGAGGGAAAGAACAGAGGAGTTCAGCAAATTTACTGATGTTTCTGGTTTTAACTATCCATTGCTTTGACCTTTTGAACCTGCCCCTGACTGGCGTGAGCTGGCTGGCTGGGAGTCAGGCCGGCGTCGCTCTGTCACGTTTATTTTCAGTCGCCTGCTCGGCTCGCCGGGCCAAAGTGATAAAAGATAGACGAGCTGTCCACAGTGGCGTGGTATGTATCGGCGTGCGTTTGTGGGCTTGCGTGCTGCTAGGGAGGGAAAGTGGGAAAACGCTAGAGGACAGATATTCGTGGCACTTCTTCCAGTCCTCCCCTGTGTGACTCCCCAGCTGAGCGTGTCAGATGGGTTTGTAGTTGGCAAGGAGTCACATGGGGGGGGGGGGGGACGGGGGGGGGGGCGAGGGTCACAGCCTACTGTGTGTCTCTGAGCCAATTAGCTGTCCAATGGGAGGGAGTAGTCAAGGGAAGACTTGAGTTGAGGTGGAACCAGAGTTATTTGCATTCTCTTTCTGCTCTTCCATACAGGCACGCTGTCTCACAGTCGCCTGACGAGATGAAGAGCTTGATCATTGAGAAGAATAAGATGGGCTTGGAGGAAGACCCTGAACTGTTGGTGAAAGGTGAGTCTGAATCACACCACCATTCCTGTAAAAGTCTGTAAATGAAATGAATCATCATGCTGCAATCAGTTATGTTGTCATTATGATGAAGAAATGAATAATTGATTAGTCAATATACAGACATATTGATAATCAGAAATTCTGGTGATCATTTAACAAGCATAACTTCTAAACATTCACTTGCTTTAATACCAGTGCTAATTGTATACCATTGCATCTCATCTGTAAGTTTGGCTCTATATAGTTTTTCTAAATGAGCTCCTTGCAGGGCCAGGTCGGTGCTGTTCATATAATTATGTGCAGTAAATATTTCATTAGCCTAATTGTTTCCTGTCGCAGCTCCATGCTGTGCTGTCGCCCTGTAGCCAACCCCTCTCTGACCACATGTGGCGCACAGCTGCCCCCCGCCAGTCCCTCAGCGTCTCATTTGTACAAGGATAGCTACTGGATTCAGGAGCCTCATCTTGCATGTCTGATGCTTTTGAGGAATGATCTCATAGGATATTTCTGTTTTTTTTTTTCTTTTTTTTCTCCTCTTGGCCCGCTACTGAACAGGAGCAGAGCTTGGATATGTTTGGAATGGCGACAGTCAGATTGCCTAATTCTGACAGCAGTTACCATGCGCCCTTGGCTAGTGCCCCGTCCTTACTGCTAACCCCACACTCCTTGCCTCGCTGTTTCCCTCCAAAACTGAGGGCAGCTTCTCTCTTTGGGCCATTTTAGATTTCAGTATTTGCACCACACCCCCACCCTTCACTACTGCACTTCACTAGACTAACTATTTCAGCCGTCACCCCACAGTAAGGCACCTTAGGGTGTTAGATAATCCTCTCATTTTTCTTTATGTGCTGCATAAGAATATGTTGTGAAGAAGGTCTCCATTAGGGCATTTTCCCCTTGTTTTTTTTTTTTTTTTTTCAGTAGGATCTCCTGAGGCTACATGGGTTGAATATTGCCCCAGTGTCTAAAATAGGCCACCAACATTGCAGATATAGACTGATGATGTGAGGATGAATTGTAAAACCCCTGGAGTGGTGACAGAAAGAGATGTTGACATTGGTTTATTGACATACCTTTGTTGATTTACAGTTAAAATTACTCCTCACATGATGCAGAGCTTCTCATGCTCCAGTAAACTGCAACTGAATCTGTCTGGGTATGTCTGAGCCAAAAGGGGGAAAGGTTCAGTTTCTTGTAAAAGCAAAAAAGAAATTGTAAGCTTTCAGTCAGATTTATAACAAACGCTCTCCACATTTTAAATGCTATTTCATGTTGTCCATCTGCATTGTTAAAATACCAAAACCAAAATCGCAAACAGCTGACAACATGAACAGACACAGTGATCTTTTGTCATCACCTATGATTTGTGATCACAGAATGGTTTTGGTTTTAGGGGCTGACCAGGGAGTTTAGCGTTCAGTGAAGAAAATGCTTTCACATTTTATTGATGTTCCTGAGACTGTTTTTATGTAATCCCATCAAGCACAGTACTGTGAACAAACTTTTCAAATAAATGCACGAAACAAGCATTTTTAATTTAAATGTTATTTTATGTCTAGTCTTTAGAACCAAAATTAAGTACACAGAGAGTAACGGGGGGCTTGCAGTAGAACGATGGAAATGCACAGAGAGAGATTGTTTTCTCAATTTGTGTTTGAGGGGGCGGGGCACTGAGGGGTCAGGGGTCACAAATGAAACAAATTAAGGGCGAGCTGTGGGCCCCAGGGGAAACATTAGCAGGCAACAGAGATGGGATCCAGATGGAAGACCATGGGAGGGGTATGCAGGGGGTCTGGGGGCTTTTTTTTTTTTTTTTTTGCCTTTCCTTATCGCACTGTTTAAAGTTCCCAAAAAGAGCAGCATCTGTGGGACATCCCGTGTCTGTGACAGTGGCGTCAGGGGAGCAGGCATGTCCTCCCCTCTACGTTTCTCACCCAGTCAGCTTGTCTGGCTCCACTGTCCCGTGTCGGCAGACTCAACCGATCTTACCTCATGGTTTTTATTTATCCTTTTCACATTGGGGTTTGATCCTGACCCCCTCTGATGTGGTGTTAAGTACCTCCTGGGCTTTTACTTTGGGCTATATTGGGGGGGTTTATGGGGGTTCAGAACTGGCACTTATATCATATAGAGGCATTCTCAAACAGGAAACATAGCCTGAGAGGTCGAGACTTCTCTCCCTCCTCTCTCTATATTTTTATTTTGGAGCAGCAGTAAGGCAGTGGGATCTTTGTACTGCCTGGGAAAACCACTCTGAGGCCAGGTTAAAAACAGGGAGAGAAAAGAAATGGGGCAGATGAAAGTAAATAGGAAGAGAGTGAGAACGGGAAAGAAAGATGCAGGCAAAATGAGCACTGGCTGACAGGTGGCACGCAGCTTTCTAACCACAGAGGAAGTAGTGATGCTGGCATGGCGTCAGTGCTATTTTCACAGGGTTGGAGGCTGAAGGTATATTGCCTAATTGTTCCTCTAAAACCACTCTCAAGTATGCACAAGCCATATGTACTCACGTACACAGCCACCTCACATATGACACACTGCCAATGTACAGCGGTTCTCCGCTTCTGCATATAGTCATACCCAGCATGGTTAATGTCCAGGTGGCTTGCAACAACTCTCTGCTTGCTCTCCATCAGCCTTCTGGATGAACTTTGACCCCCCTTCCAGGACTCTCCAATCCCTCTCTGTCTTTTTCTCTCCAGGCAGCATCTGGACAGGGTTCTGCCAAACTAGTTTATTTATCTAGTCTGAGATTAAATACGTATTTAGAACAATTTGCACAAACAGCTGAGGGGGGAGAAAAGGTTCACTGTTTGAGAACAGTGGCTTTAGGTCGTTGCAGTCTTTCCAAACCCTCAGAATTTTGGGAACACAAGAGTCTTGCATTGTAGAGACCAGCCTGGCAAGGCCAGCAGGCATGCCTGTGAGCTGTCTGCTTTACTCTCTTTGTAAAGTCTGTTTCACACTGTTCCAGTATCTCTCTCTGTGTCTCCTTTCTCACTTTGTCAACCTCAAAAGTGGTAATTATGTTGGCTGCATGCAGCCTTTAATGCCTATGCTATTAGCTGGTTGTATTTTTATCCCCTAGTATTTACACCAACAAGGCAGTCCCATACAGACTGCACCAAACGTTATGGACAATTACATGCCTTAGGGATTATTCTTTGTGAAGACATGGTGTGGCAGCGCTCGTTTGGTAGCTTAGTGATTAGTGCCCAGACCTTTCAAGGTGCTAATCTTATAAAGGAGTGCCAGAGAGTATTGATACATTAACAAAATAATTGCTGCGAGCAAATTACTTCGAGGTGACTCCCATCACATGTCCATCTGAATCTCCAGTTACGCAACAGCAAGTGACATAAATTGCTAAAATGTAGCATTTTTTTGCTAAATCAAAAAGGGGGAATATTTATATCTTATATCTGCTATATTATAGCAGATAGAATATCTTATATTATAGCTATATTTATATTGGTAAACGTAATTTACCAATTGTGGTGTTGGTTCTAGTAGATCTGCATCAAGTCCTTGGATCTGCCAGTTGTATTCTCTGTTATACGTTTGGTCCTAAAACAATGAAAACTCACAATGTGCATTGCTCAGAGATAGACAATAGACATTTTGTTTTATCCAACCAACCATGCAAAATGCAATATTTAATTTACTATAAAGCAGGACAAGGCACTTCAATTTGAATATACAAATGGTCGATTTTCTGGTGATTGACTAATCAGTTAAATAAGTAATGGTTGCAGCTCCATTATTTCATTTCAAAGTTGAGTCCTCATGTATGTGTGTGTCCTACATAAAGGTTGGCTGTTACGGGAGGTGCGAGGCAACTGGATCAAGCAGCGTCGGTACTGGTTTGTGCTGAGCCAAGACTCCCTGGATTACTACACTGGACCAGAGAAAGGTGCCCGGAGACTGGGCACACTGGTTCTCACCAACCTCTGTTCTGTCATCTGGCCAGACAAGCAGACATACAAAGAGACAGGTGAGCGAGACACAAATATGTACATAAGCAGACACAGACAGTTTGAAGTATGACTAACTCACGGCCATGTATACTTACCCGTAATCTCTCTTAGATTCCAGTCAGACCTGTGTTAATTCCCTACGCGGTGTAGTGACCACAGACATTTTTAAAAAAACTCCCAGGACTTTGTGAGTTTTTTCTAAGTGATGTCTTGTGGTATCCTTTCCCTTCGTACAGTTCTGAGCAAGTTTGGGAAACCCCATTTGTGTTTGGTCAAAAACGTGGCTAAAGGTTGGTCTAAAACCCTTTCATTTGAGTAATCAGTGGCATCTCCCTTTCCTTTCTTGGAAGAAGGAAACAAAAGACGAAAGAATGATAAGGACAGTCTTTTTAAAAGACACAGGGATGACTTGTCCTTTTCTCAAACATATCTCCCTCTGTCTGAGTCCCTTTGCCTGTCCATCAGTGAAGGGGATTATGTCCTGCTGACCAAACCGCTTAAAATGCCCAAACTGTCGTATAAACCCAAACCCAAACATAGTTCTTACTAACTCAATACACCAGGGGACTTTTCTGGACAGAAGTGCGCTTTCAATAGTGGCTTTGTCACAAGCTCAATTGGCTGTTTCCCTTTTGAATAGCGTGGTGTTCCTTCTAAGCCACTGAGAAATGTGTCATATAAGAGTTGCTTCCTCTGTGTATTTTTGTGTTGCTATCATGAAATATTAGTTCCCTTTACGTGCTCCACTTTTGGCATTATGTTGACCCCTCACTGTGATATTAATTGAAGGGCACCGAATAGGTTCAAAATGGACAATACCACAATGTCATAATCTGAGTTGTAAAACCTCATTTTGGGTTTGTGCTTCACCAACAATTTAAACAAAGAAGAATATGGTGCCAAGTCACGTAGCAGGAAAGCCTGATAACAGCCGTGGGGCTGCAGACCAAGCCAGGCTGCCTGGGGTATGTCTAATACTTCCTCTGCACAAGGAGGAAGCATGCCCTTTTTTTTCCTTTTAATATGGTCCAGGAGGAGATTCACTGAAGGGGTTTAAAGCTTTTGTCTTCACACATCTGCAGAAAAACTGTTCTTGTTTGGTTTTGGTGTGGCCTGAAGTTCCTCTGAAGCTGACCTTTGATCTTCATTGAAACCGAGGTTAGGGAGAGGAACACAGTGCCCCGCGTAAAGAATATTTTGCTGTTCCCTTCCTTGTATACTTAGATTACACTGTCAGATGGGCTAGTAATGCCGTCCATAAAAACTGTGTGTGATTTATTTTTTTTCTTTCCAGGTTACTGGAGCATTACAGTTTATGGGCGGAAACACTGCTACAGGCTGTACACTAAGCACTTCAATGAGGCGGTGCACTGGGCTTGTGCCATCCAGAAAATCATTGATACCAAATCGCCTGTGGAAACGCCAACTCAGCTCCTGATTCGAGACATCGAGGTGGGCCACACAACACACACGAAGAGACACACCTACACACACACACACACACACACACACACACACACACACACATAAACATAAACAGAGTTGCTGCCAAACTACCTGTGATAAGAGTCACCAAGCACAAACGGCTGCCCCGCTGTGATACCATGGAAACCACACGACCACAGTGAGCTGGGAGTCCAAAGTTTATTTTGCTTGTCTTTCTCTTTTGAATGACCTCATCTTATTCCATCATACTGAAACAGGATATAACAGCAGACCTGAATTAGAAAGGTCATGCCAAGATAAAGGTATTTCCAGTTATTGAATAGTCAGAAAAAAAGAATTTGTGCAACTTAAACGGATACTGTTTCTTTTACCGTTCACGTGAAGGAAGCGTGTTTTTAAGGCTCGGCCATATTTTTAGACGAGGGATTGCTAGAGAACACAGCGTGCTGGAATCTCATTGAGCAGACAGATGACTCGTCTTGCATCAGTCTGCCCCTGGGGTGGGGAGGGGGGCAGTTTTGGCAGATGAGGTGGAGGAGGGCTTGGCGTGAAGCAGCAGGACCAGATAAGCAGTCCTTTGCCTGGCCTCCTGTCTGAGTAATCTCCCAACGAGAGTCTCTAATCTCAAAGAAAGTGGTTAATCTGCTTGCCTCCGTCTACCCCTGTCTGCTTTGCCAGAAGGGGCCAAGCTTATATTTTTGGAGGAACCGAGGGGGCCTGCTTTTAAAGTGTTCTTCACTCTTTGTTTAGAGTTTTTCCTCTGGGGGAAAAAAAAAAAAAAAAAAACTTAAAATTGCACCTTCATACACAGGCACACTTTCTCAAATAGGCGAGGTAATTTCCCTCTGAAGCGTGAGATTAGGACTGTTGCTGTAAAAATCAAAGAAGGAACGAACAGAAGCAGCTTTGTGTGAACAGGTCTGCTCGCTTGTGTTTGAAGTATAGATTCATGTTCATACCAAAGACACAAAAGAAAGCAAGTACTGGTGTTTTAGCCTGGGACCAAGAACCAGAGGCCACGTGAAAGAGGGAAGAGGGGAAACGTATTAGATGTTTGACATGGTCTTTGTCAAGGTATAAATGCATTAAAACTTGGATCATGCCTTGCATCTTAAAAAGAAATGAGATGGTACCGTGAAACACGTGTAGTCAGATGACGTAAAGGTTAGCAAAACCTTTTTAAAGGAAAAATGAACTTCTCTTCTTTAGAGCCTTTTATTTTTAGGTATGAAACTGACTTACTACCAGCATATATATCACTTTGCTTTGCATAAAACACAAAATAAGGAAAACAGCCTGTTTTTTTCAACCACAGTAACCACCCACTGCCACCAAAGCTCACTGATTAGCATCTGTATTTTGTCAAACTATAGTATGTGTCACGAGAAAGCCAACGAGAATAAGAGACTGTTTGTGGATCTAACCATGTATGTACAGTGAATCAGTATCGTCTGGGATGTCGTGTTGCTGTATCCCACTGCGCATGTCCTACAGAGCAGCATCCCATTTCTACAGTTTAAATAGACAAGCCTGTAACCACTGTGCACCAAACACTTCAGAAGAATGTGTCAACTTTGCCCCACTAAGGAATGGGAAAGCTGGCCTGTCTCGAAGCCAGCAGAGAGAAAGGGTGGCTGGATTGGGGGAGCTGCAGAGTCAAGGGAGAGAGCCAGAGCAGTGGCAACGTTACTAATGAGCAACAGGTGTTAGAGGGCAGCAGCGTGGAAGTCATCCATGCCGCTGTAAGGCATCTATCCACATAGGCAGGGAAATACACAAACATACGCACGCTAAACCCACTGACACCAGCAGATAAAATATTACATGTCAGTCAGGCTAGTGCGGTTTGCTGGGTCATCACTTGACCTTCCTGCCGCTTTGAAAGTTGCCAGAGCTGAATTGTGAACCTGGTCAAATCGACCTCAGTCACCCCTGACAGTTCAACACATGCACCCAATCACCCGGTCACTGACTACCTTTGGGTTGGCTGCAGGCATGTTGAAGGCATATGAAAGTTTGTTCTGTCATCATCACATTTTTTTTTTTAACTTGTGTACTTTAGGAGAATAAGTTCAACCCTGAGGTAGTGGAACATATCTACCAGCACAACCCTATCCTGAAGTACACCCAGGGCCCCTTGTATGCTCCTCTGCTGCCATTCCCCTACGGCAGTCTGGAACACACATGTAAGTACTTAATATTTCCATGTCAAACATTATTATAATAACCATATGTAAAATTAAAACTAAAAATTGGATAAAGACAAACATTTGAGACAGCATTCTGAGTACTGATAGGCTGAATCCTCCTCCTGGCTGATGTAAAAGAGATAAAAACTGGACATCTTCACTGCATAAATAGCTCTATGTAACAGAAAGTGACGACTCAGTCCTTTATCTGTGTATTATTAGCAGCCACTTTCTGTAACTGCAGTATTGCTGCGTGGAAAAACAGCAGTGTAGCCTCTACGCCCGCTATGCTTTTTGATTTGCTGAGAGGCATTTTTAAGCACAGTGCAAAACAGGTCACCATAACACCTCTACTTGACTTGACTCTTTCATAGAACACTGATACACATGAGATATTCAAATAGTGAGAATAATATTGCACAAAAATAGCTGGATAAATGAAAAAAGTAGTTTACCAATCCAAGCTGTTCTTAAGGCAGCGGACAACACCTGATTCATGTTTCCTTGTGCTGAAGAAAGTATCCTCATGAATCTGATGTAATCACTTTCTGTATTGCAACATGAACCTTGGCTGCATCTCAGTGATGTAACGTGACTCAGTGTTACATCCTTTCAGATATCCTGTTGGATATCTTACTCATGCCTTACATGTAAGGTCAACTAGGGGAATGTAAAAAGAAATGTTCCATCAGACAACAAAGTACGATGTCGCTCTCCACCTCCTCTCTTCAGACCACAGTGGGAAAGGCTACGGCTCGGTGCGCGAGGAGGCCGTGAAGCTCTTCAACTGCCTGCAGCAGCTGGAGTCGGCGCGAGAGCCGGTTCCCATCATCCAGGGTGTGCTGCAGACCTGCCTGGACCTGCGCCCCCTCCGCGACGAGATCTACTGCCAGCTGGTGAAGCAGACCAGCTACACGCCTTCCCCTTACACCGCTGCACACCTCCGTTACTGGCAGCTCCTCACCTGCATGAGCTGCACCTTCCTGCCCGGGCCCACCGTGCTGAAGTACCTGCGATTCCACCTAAAGAGGTAGGCGCACACGAAGGATTGCGGAGAGCTTATGCAACTAACCCTAAGCGTTTTTAGAGATAGGTGAGGTGCTGTGATGTGGTTTGATTTGTTTAGCTCAGTGGAATTTAATTTGACTGCGACGGGATGGATTTCAGGATGGATTTGTTCATGTTCAGGTTAGCGTACATAAATCCTACTGACTGGAAAAAGCTGTTCACATCACCTCTGTCTTTGAGGAAGTGGTTTTGGGAGACAGGTGGAAAACACTATCCACCTACTTTGCAGTATTTTACAGACTGTATTTGTCAGTTAGCAGTAATATTGCATGTTATTTTAAAAATATTGGATATAACTTTACATGAGTGTGAGTCCAAAGTGAGAATGAGTTTTAGCAACAAGATGCCATCACAGTCCCATATGAATTATACATTGCACCAGGAATCGATGTAGGATGTAGGAAGCTGCAAGGGAGAACAGGTTGAACTATGAGATGAAGGTGAACCGGCAGCATGAAAAACGTGGGGTCTAGACATTCGACAAAAAGCAGGCGCCAGCGTCCCTAACCACCAGTTTAGATATAGTAGTCTGATATGCCTTCACATTGTTAGCATGCTCTCCCAGAAAGATCCAGTGTTGTGCTGGATTTGCAGGTCTGAATTAGCCCCTCTGTCAAGCATGCTAATCTAAGCTATTAGCAGTGCTAATCTCCTGCTTTAGATTTTCTGTCTAACCCCATGCCATCAAACCACTGAAGTTTTCTATCTATATTTCTGTACTGGGAATCGCCCTCTAGCTAATGGAACGGTTGCATGCGATGGCAATTCATAATAACACTGTGGAACTCGCTGGCTGTGTGTTTTGATACGTCTTGCTGTCGCTGTCACGCACTCTCTCGCTGTGTGGATCAGTGCTGGGGCTGCAGCTGGGCAGAGCTAAGACTGGAGCTGGGCAGTGGGCCCAGAAACCCTCCTCCACTCCCCCAGTGCCCTGAGAAACCCCCAGGGAATGTCTGCTGTCAGAGGGAATAGGCCAGGAGAAAGAAAGCAGAGGAGAAGGAGGGGGCAAGAAGGCAGGAAGCAGCAGAAAGGGGCAAGAGAGGAGACTATAGGAAGGATCACTGAGACTCAGTGGAACATTCCTAATTGTGTTTCAGCAGGACAAATCCCGCCCTGTGGCCATATAGTTATGAGATAGCAAGGCATCGGAGTGAATGACTTGGCTTTTCTGTGTCTGTGAGGCTCTCTTGTTTGTTCTACATATTCAGTATTTCAGGGCCATATTATAATTGTTTCCTTTCTATTTGTCCCTCTGTGTTTACACAGTGCTGAGCTCATAACCCCATTGATTGTATTTCACACCTTTCACACTCACAAAGTGTGTGAGCCTTCAGACTCCAGTTGGAGCGTGTTGTCTGCTTCCTTTGTGTCCCCTTCCTTTCAAACAACAGCACGCACACATGCACTCACCTACAACTGCTGGACGCTCCACTGGGAGGAAGTGGCAGGTCACTCTGGTTCACAGGAGCGGAAACACCTTTTCCTGTTTCGTGCGCTACCCAAAGTCAAACATGTTTTCTTTGCCATTTTCCTTTTCTTTGAAGGATTGAGGGATGTTGAGTCTTTTAAGTCCTTAACAGCTAAAGTGAGAACATTTGTCAGTCCTCGCCTCATTGACTTTCTAGCATTGCCAGTGCAAAGCAAATAAGCTCTCGGTCCAATCAAAAAGGATGATGCAAGCTCTATAATCACAGCATAACACTTGACAGTTTTTGAATCATCGTTAACATGACAAGCTTAAAAAATTTCTCTCTTTTAAGTTTTTTCATTTGTATAGCAGATATATGGCAAATCTAAATGCTTACCCCAGCACAAACGTTCTCTTATTGTTTCCTGCAGAATCCAGAGCCAAAGTCCCGAATCTGAGATGGATAACTATGCGTCATTTATTAGTGAAGCTCTGGAGAAGACCAAGTGTCGGGAGTGTGTGCCATCCTGGGAGGAGATCCAGATGCTTATGAGCCGACAGGAGATGCTGTGCACTGTGCACTATCCTGGCCCCGGATCCTGCCAGCTCTACATCAGCTCACACACTACTGCCAATGAGGTTTGAGGGCATTTGTCTCTATTCTAGTTGGAAACACAACTTTCCCGGGTCTTTCGGTTCAACATTTCTGTCTAGTCTTCTAGACTTCAAATCAGTCACCAAATTCGAATTTCTGCTTTTCACTGCTTTCAACATCTAAAAAGGACGTTTTTTTTTTTTTTTTTAACCCATACCCTGTTTCCCCTCACCAGGTGGTTCGAAGGATGCAGGAGAAGCTCGGTCTACAAGAGAGCAAAAACACGTTTGCACTGTATGAGCAGAATGCACTGTGGGAGCAGCCGGTGGCAGGGACCGCTCTGATCGCAGACATCCTCACCAGGTTGGAAAAGTCTTCACCCTGTAAAACTGAACAGACAGACACCACAAGGAAGTCAGACACAATAAAACCAAACAGACAGACACGCTAGACCGAGAAATCCGGGAAGTCTTTGTCACTTGTTAGAGGAGTACGGACAGAGAGTGGTGTATTTATCTTCTCTAGTCCAACCCCCGTTCTGAATGTTATCCGGTATCCTTGATAACTTATGACCTTGGTCTCGCTGGTCAAACATGACTGCCTGCTGGGAAACTAGACTCGTGTCTGTCAGGAAGGCCAGCCAGACACTGAATAGCCAAGGTGAAGCTGATGTCATTTAATTGTACAAGGCAAAGTCTCCAATGAAACGATAAGGCATCCAGTTGGAATAGAAAGGATCTGTGTTTTTTTAACAGGCGTGGGCGTATGTGGCCTCATAGTGTTTAATGGCAGGGTAAACATGAAACCGGCAGGTTACTAAACAACAATATTCCACATTGCAGAAGTATATCTTGTAACATATTAACAAGGAAGGCTTAAAATTCCTGGAATACCTTTTGTTTATTTGTAGATTTTTTTTTCCCCCTGTCCCAACTTTAACCCGTTCTGTCCCTCTTCTTTGCAGCTTCACTACCAAAGAGTCGGAGTCTAAATCCCAATGGAAACTGTGTTTCAAGCTCTACTGCCTGTTGGATGCTGACAGCATATCAGTGGACAGCATAGAGTACTTCTTCCTTTTTGAGCAGGTAATGGAGCAGAACACACAGTCAAAGGTTGTGTTGTTGTGAGTGGCCATTCCAGTGCTGGTGATGAGATATAAATTATTGTCCTGCAGAGATCCATTCCTCTCATTTCATTGGACAGTTTGTGTTTTTACTTAACAATCTGCAATCACAGCCTGTAATGTCTTGCACGCTGTGATTGCAATAAAATGCACTGCACTAAAAGCATGACTAAGAGCACTGGCTGGAGTGCAGAGGGGAAGAAGGCAGCCAGCACTGCCTTCATTATGACATTTTTCCTGAGGACTCCCATAAAAGATTTACGGGACAAATAAAACAGGGTGTGGTAGAAAGGATTGATGACAGGACTGTGGCTATTCCTGGTGAACTGTACCTTCTTTTTTTGTTCTGTCCTCTCACTGTCCTGGTTTTGGCCTTTGTGCTGCAGTGCCATGAGATGGTGGTGCGCGGTCAGCTTCCAGCCTGTGAAGAGGACCTGCAGGCATTAGCCGCCCTGAGGCTTCAGTGCCTGATGGGTGACTTCAGCACGCACGCCCCCTGCCCACCTCTGGATGAGCTTTTCCCGGGTCACATCCTTGAAACTCGGATTCTCATGTCCCTTTCTGTGCCGCAAGCGATGCCTCCGTGCCAGGTGGCTGCTCAGGGCTGTCCCGCGACGCAGCGCTTCCATACAGGCCTCCTGGCAGGGACGCTGTGGAGCCACACGGCTACAGCAGTGCACAAGCAAAAGGTGGAACAGGACTTGCGTCTGCGGAGCCGGCTGAAGGAGGAGGCAGCAGCTGTCATGGGATCCATCTTGGACCGATGGAAAGGTCTGGCAGGCTACAGCCGCAGGGACAGTATGGCCGCCTACCTCACAATTGCACGCCAGTGGTCAGGCTTTGGATGCACTCTTTATGAAGTGGACTTTTATATTGTGAGTATTATGAAGTCAGACTTTAATTTTATTTAAGCTTTTTTTAAAAGGTTCTGCTCGCTCAGGGCAACAGCCACTTGGATCTTGAGGTGAATCAAGGGACAACTCTGAGCTGTTCTGACATTTGCTTGCCTCTTCCTGCCTGTAGAGTTCAACAGGGAGTTTTTCCCAGAAGCTGTGGCTGGGTGTAGCTGCTACATCCGTGTCTCTGTATAAGCAGGGAGAATCAGAGGCCCTGGAGTCCTTCCCTTATGGCCAGATTTGCTCTTACGGCGTATCTGACAGCAACACCTTCAAGATCACTGCTGGGGATCGAGATCTGCTGTTTGAAACCACCAAGGTATAGTGGCTCACATCCCAGGTTAACACACATGCTGAATGTGAGGGGGAGGAAAATCTCTTATTCTTTGGAACTGTTTCTGCAGTGATCTTGAACATAATCTATCTGCAGAGTAATCAGGATTTGTGTGTGCGGGGCCAAGTGGTCTTATCACCATGCAGTGTTCTGCAGAGTAAGAGAAAGACACACGCTGTCTGCTCATGATCCCCCCTCCTCCCCTCCCTCCCTCCAGCTCTTTGACCCACTTTAAAAACACTCATTAATTTGATCTAAATAGAGAGCACACAACCTGCCCCTGGTCTCCCAACAGTTGGAAACCACCAAAAGTCTAACTTCCTGGCATTAAATGGCATGGGGGTGAGTTTTATTGCAGCGGTTAGATTAAAATATTAGGCAAAACATTTCTCAGAAACATGGATGTTCTTCCAAACAGTCGAGAACAAATCTTGCCTTTCACTGCTCGCATCTTCCCACACAGAACAAAAAATCCCTCTGTGATCTCTCGTGGGGCACAAAAGTGGCTTTTATTTATTTACTGGATGCACACAGAATTGAAGTACAGCTCAAAGACTTATACTTTCATGAACTTAAGGCCTCATGTTACCCTGATATGAAAAACGGGAGAGAGCAGGTTTGCCGGGGACGATATTATGGTTAGGCTTGGAGTTATGGGTGAAAGCGGGATTGACTGCTTATTCAAGGGTTATAGTTAAAGCCCAGAGACTGTTTCACCCAGGGCTCCACACAGGGTAAAGGTCAGAGTGGCTTATGGTGGATTGGCGGTCATGTCCACCAAGGTCAGGCTAACAGAGAGACTCGTCAACCAATGAACTCCTCCAGTTCTCTTTTATTTTTCTACAACAGCTGCTGAACAAAATATGTCAAAGGGATGAAACATCTACGCACATGTAAGGCCACTTTGTCCTGATAAAGGGTGTGTGTGTTCTCTAGAATCTGCCAAACGACTTCATCCGCTGCTTCTGGAGGATCCAGTTTTTCTAGCAGCTGGATGACATCATTCTTCTCCACCCTCCTGTGACAGTGCCAGACAGACACTGAGACTGCCACCAAGTTGACCTCTCTCTCTCTCTCTCTCTCTCTCTCTCCGTCACAGCTGACTGAGATCATGCAGCTGATGAATGCGTATTTCAGTGCCATCCATCGCCAGCGAGGAAAAGGGGAAAATGCCGACCTCACCATCACCGAAGGCACAGAGGTGGGCTTCCATCATCTGGCCCCAGCGCCGACACCCACGCTCCTGGAGCTGCCCTCGCACCCCGTTTGAGAGGGACCCATACCCGGACACCCGACCCAACCCCCACCGTCCTCCACCACGTGGCCCCCTATGAGGCCCGGTCTCAGTCCTCAGGACCCTGCGCCTCCTCCTCCTCCTCCTGGGAATGGCAGAGCAGCCAAAACAAAGAGAGGGCTGTTTTCACTCCCCATCCATGAAAATAAACCCTCGCTGAGCTTTCCAGCTGAAGGAGCTGGCCAATGAAGGAGGGAGGTGGTGGGGAGTGGATGGGAAGGCAAGGGGTTCTGTTTTGCGAGGGAGGCCAGAAACCCACAGAAACCAATGCGGTTGCTGATGAGGTGTCATACACCCCCCCACCCGATCCTGTCACACAACCGTCTATGCTACCCTAAATGGCAATACCCCCCCCCCCCACCCTCCTCGACAATGTGAGATGTTGGCGTGAGCCTTACTACATCAGGGAGAGACGGCGTCACAAGTGTCAAGAACTATGGTGGCAATAAGCTGTGCTACCCCTCATACCCCTCGGTATGGTTTAGAGTGAAAACACTACCCCCTCTCCTTCTCTCTCTCTCTCTCTTGACGTGTGCCATATTTCTATCGCCTTTCCTAGAAGGCAGTCGTCCCTCATGCACTGCTGGAATAGTGTTGAGAATGTTCAGTGACACATTCAGGGTCTTTGCCTCTCTCTCTCTTTTCCACACATACATGCACGCTCTCTCCCTCTCTCACGTGCCCCAATGCTGACATGTTCATCAGAGACAGTCAGTTTTCATAAGGTCCCGGCTGGGCTTGCATTACCTGGAACTGTTGATGCAGTGAGCCATGTGAACTTGGAACTGGAAACAGATGTTGAACTCTGTAGCAAAGTCACTCTGGTTGCCACAGCCATACCAAGCCTCTTACCTATGGGATTATCAGATGTGTGTTTAAGTATGTGTCTATTTGATCAAGAAAACTCCTCGAGGATCTGGGTTAGTTGCGTTTTACAGAAACCAAAGGATTTCAGAGCCGTCTACGTTGTTTCCACCAAAACGCTCTGATTTGTCCTTTGCTGCGCTGCTCGTCTCGGCCGTACTCCTTGACAAGAACGGTGGTTAACACTTGACTGATTGGATATTTTTGCTTATGTCCGTTAGCATCCTAATGCAGCTTTATTCTGGTAAAAATAACAGGTGCTTCTTTGTTATTTTTTCAGTGTATATAATGGAAGAAATTCACCGTAGCCCCAGTCAGTGATGTGGATCACGTATGGACTGCCTCCATATTTACCATGCAGCTCCCAATCTGTCCCTAGCTATTTAAACTGAAACTTTTCTAATCGGACTCGGATGCTTTTGTAGTATTATTTATGCAAATTGTGTTTGTTTTTTTTACTGTCCTTTATGTCTTAATTGCAGACCCAGGTGTATTTAGATATTAGATTTGCTTTAACCGGTCAGAGATGCTTTTCGCCCCTTAGAGCAGCTCATACTGTATGTGTCAATCCTGTGTAGCTCCTTCTTCATGTTCGCTACTTGAGTATTTGTGTGAAGCCAAAGTTTAGCCAAGTCATGGTTTTGAGCAAGGACCAAATGTTTTTTTTTTTTTTTTTAAAACAGCAAACCATACCAACACAGACAGATCAACCATTTACGCAACCATTTTCACTTTTCTTCAAATATCAGATGTCCTTTTCTAAACATCGCACAACTTATTTTAGTGTAGAGTAACAACCGTGTAGGAATTTGAGACCGTAGACGCTTTGTGAAGATTATACTACAGCCCCATGCAATAACTAGCCTCAAAACTTAAATCGTCTCACCGTGAAATGCCTTCAAATGTTATTGCACAGTCGATCCCGTCTCCTGCTCAGAAGCAGGTCTTTTCTTTTCTACTGCAGCTGCAGGCAGCTCCAAGCTACATAAAAATAAACAAACAAAATAAAAAATTGCGGACATTTTTGCTTTGTATTAAGCTTGTTTGTATGCTGCATGGTACCTTTGTATGTAATATGTGTATAGTTAATTGCACTATTGTTTGTTTTTAACTAACTTGGGAGTGCAATAAGAACTATAAATACTGTATGTAATTAATAAAAAGGCACCATTTTATGATATTGCCTTGTTATTTTTCTGTCTTGTCCCTCATTGACACCCGTTTCATTTACAGAAAATGTGCTTTCTTGTTCCCAGACTTGTGAAGCAGTGTTAAGACTTTTGTTTTCAACCAAGTGCATTTTATAAAAGGCTGAAGTTTGGCGCCAGCAGCAGAGCTGAGAGTTACCTCCCCAAAGCTTTTCTGGTTAAAAACAATAGCAGGTTGAGCAAGCATTGCTAAGTGCCTTTACGTTCCCCCGTGGTAATGAGCCCTAACTGAGTCAGATGAACAGCCTCCAGTTCACTGGGCTCCAGGTGAGGAGGAAAAATGGTCTTTCATCATTTTGTATATGAACCCGTGTGCCTTCAGGAAACAAGCAAAATAATAGAAAACGAGTTTATTCATCATTTTAGAACAGGTCCAACAAGAAAATCTACAGGGAACAGCATATTCATTTTAGATAATACAGATAATGCCAGTGAATTTGCTATTTAAAGTATATTTACAGGCGTAGAGATTAACTGTTAAATCAAGATCCATCCTTGTACATTTATCTGTTACTTTCTTTAAAGTAGAGAACAAATGCTGTTATAATGTCAGCACAGTTGTTTATATGGCAGACATTGTAATATCATTTATGGCTCAAGCCCAAATTTAACTTGACATTCTTGTTGGTCTTGTATCAATGAGCACTGTGTGTCAGCAGCAGAAAGATGGTGAAATGCACCATGTTAGACATGACAAAACCTATATTTAACCATCATGTTAGCATTCTGTAGGCCAGATGTTTCACTGTAAATCAACTGCACAGTAAGTAATGTACTCTATTAAAAATAGGCCAAACAAGGCAATGGCTTGTGTTACATGGCTGAAAAGAATGGTAAAATAGACTACAAGGGATGATTTAAGTAAATGGTGTAAGACTTTCAAGAAGTACTCTTACTTTAACTTCATTGAACTGTTGGGCTCTGTTTTATGTAAAAACATTTTACTTTTTGGTTAATACAAATAGAAAGTTGGTGGTAACATTTATTTATCAGTCTCTTGAATCTTGAGACACAAACACTACATGCTATAACAAGCCAATAAATATTTTTTGTTTTGCACAAGCAGCTATAGCCGAACACTGGTCTATTGTGGGACGCCTATATGTAGGACAAGTGTTGTAGAGAGTCAAAAAGGCATAAACTGAGAATGAACTAGCTAAGCATGTATGCTGACTGGGCTGTGGCTGAGATACAAGACAAAAAGTCTGTTTACTGTTCTTGCGTGCCCCAGGAAATGTAGTCAGGCCGTGTGGCTGCACTGTACTCGTCCACCAGCTGCTGGACAACTTCACGAGAGTTGTCCAGCTCATCAAAGTTGTCCTTGAATATGTCCTCTTTGCGGAACTGCTCCAGGAAGGCCTCGCGCTTACGCAGTTTGTCATACTGCTTGCATGTCCGCTCAAACAGCTGTGGGACGGCAAAAGAAAGCAAAATCCAAACTAAACACTTTGATATGTAAGTTTCAGGTTCTTTTTTAGACTTCCTTAAAACATTCACTCTTTCTGTTTTGTTTCTTCTTTACCTCCGTGTTAAACAGAAATAATGAAATCTATGACTTCACTGTAAGTTCCTTGAATAACTGTAAATCCCCCGTACTTAGAACTAATAGTGAGAAATTTGGGCTCTGTAATATGACCAATAGTGAAGGCCAATCATCAGATTAAGTAATACCATGATGACATTACATGGCTGCAATTTTTTTCCAGGAAAAAATGAAAACATCTTCAGTTTTGAGAAAATGCGGCAGCATAACAATCCAAAACCTAATTTTTGGGGAATTCTCCTGCGGCTTAACTTCACTTTTAGCATGACATATACCCTCAAGAATGAAAAAGGAAAGATTGAGGTCTACAATACATAACTACACAGTGGAGTAGAAAGGGGGAATGATGTTATGATATGACAAACACTTACAGAGGAGATGCTTGTGTGGTTGGCCATCATCAGGCCACTGACTCTGTGAGCTGAAGGCAGGTACGGGGACTTCCTGGACAAAGCCACTTGGATGCTGGCGGGACCCCAGGGAATGAAGCTGGCAAGTTTGCGTTCCCGTATCCTTTGGAGGCTTTTGTGCACCTACAGTTGTCGGAATTAAGTTAGAATACATTCCTAGAATCCCGGTATACATATAAATGCAGCTCAACACCTCCCACACATAGCGTACACTCATACCTGTGTGGGGTCGACCTCTCCCTGGATGATGTTGAGGATAGCGATGTAGCAGTGGCTGGGCTGCCTCTCTCTTCCTGTGGACACCATCACATTCTTGGGCTGCAGAAGCCTCCTCATCACATCCAAAACTGTGGTTTTCCTCACACTAGCAACCTGAGACACAGCAGTGTGGTTCATTATAAACTCAACATCATGGGGTCACTGAATATTTTTATCTGCTGATCTCCGTGAACGCCACAGCTCACCGACTGATCAGTGGTAAGTGGTGTGTATCCAGTCATAAGGAAGTGGAGCCGAGGCGTGGGGATGAGCGATGCAATCAGGCCAATAAGGTCGTTGTTCATGTAGCCCGGGTAGCGCAGGGTGGTTGTGCTTGCAGACATGATGGTGGAAACCTATGTGAAAGAAGGTCTTAGATTAGCCTCAATCAGGTTCATTAAACCGGTCTAGACAGTAAAGATACGTCATACTGTCAGTATGTCTGATGGCCTCTCTTTTTAAATATAGCACTGCAAACCATGCATATATGAAAAATTGATGAAATCAATAAATAGCATTGTGATTGTAAATTCTGGTTATATAGCCCATAAAGAAAAATTCAAACGTTGAAGTGTGACGCCCGTCAAGCATGGTAACATTCCATCTGGAAAGAACAGCCATGTGCGCCTCACTTCTAAGAAAGCTGAAATCCAGTCTGACATGCAACTGACTCGCCAAACTAGTTTCTGGATCTTGTCATTTTTGTAGTGAGTGCCACGTCTTGTACAGTCTGTATCAACATTTCTCTTTGTTCAAATACAAATGAGGCTAAGACGTACTACAGCTATAACTGTACCCTGGTGACAGACGAGCCAAGAGGTTGTGACGAGGCTGATATTTCTCACTCACCAACTGATTGATCTGGGAGAACGATGGGTTCTGGATATGCAGCCTGTCTGTGGCGATGCGATTCAGAGCCGTGTTATCCAACACCACCTGATGCACAACACACAAGAAGTCACACACAGAGGGCAATTATTGGATAAACGAAAAACAGGGAGGAAAGATGCCCTCCAGTACAACAACATCAATACATTATGTTAAAGAAAGAGTGGAAGAGTCAAAGTTATGATGCAGTCAAGGAACTTCTTAAGGAGCAACACAGTGTGCCGTTGTTAGGAGAGTTCAGCATAAAAGACACACTATACAGTCTAAACAGGGGGACCAATTCTTGTTCAGATTCTATTAAATCTCCAGATAATTTAATCAACATGAGGGCCTTATGCAAGACCCTCAAGGAAGTACGTAGTAAAGAGGAAACACCATTAGACCGTCAGACTAATACAATCACCAGTTTCAGACTGAGGTTTAATAAGTTCGATTTGAAAGGCATCAATGCTGGCACTGGAGTTTGTCTCTTTAGTAAGAGGTAGTGGAGCAGCATAGAAAGTTGATTTTTAACAAAAGAAACTGATGAGCTTAAAAACTCTGTGACTACAGAGCAGTCTCACTGCATATTCTGTTTTAAAAAGGCACTGCTGCATCTGTATGTAACATTATAATGCGTCTTTGTACAAGCTACATTTTGACCATTTTTGTCAGAACACGTAAGACAAAACTTAGATAACGGCGCACGTCATTAATTTCGTGGCAATATGAACACATTTTTAGTTTGAGGTAGGTGAAACAGTTTAGCTACTGTGTTTTTATTTTATCGTAGTGCCGTGATTATCATCTAAGCAGCACATTTTTATTTCATTGTGTGAGGCAATTTCGTGAAGCAAAGACAACAATGGGATTAATCAGCCTCCATTCTTGAGTGCCCACCACACAGTCTGCGTTCTGGGTGAGCCTCTTCAGCGTGAGCAGCGAGTTGTATGGCTGAACGACAACGTCACTCATCTCATCCTGGTTTGGGAAAACAGAGTAAGTCTGTACCAGCTTCTTTGGGTACCTGAAGAAAAGAAAATGTGTATTATTCACACACTATATGTCACGAGAAAAATGGAAATGAGTAAGTCACATGTGTGTTTGTTGACCTGTCATTGAGTCTCTCCAGTAGATACGACCCCAGCCCTGAGCCTGTACCCCCTGCAATCGAATGACACAAGACAAATCCCTACAAAGACAAAGGGTTACACATTACTTCCAAGCTACAGCCTGTGCCACATGTGTGTAAAGCTTACTGTAAACTCTACTGATGCGGAAAGCTGAATGTGTGTGGGTGAGCAAATGCCTCTCTTCCTAGGCCGTTATATAAATGGGAGTGCAGCCCCACCTCACAAATAGGCTCCCTCACCCCCAAAGACAGCCCTGTAATACCTGCCTTCTACGCTCGCCCGGCTATTATCACCAGACATACTACACACCACACCCTGCCAACATACACATGCCCGCGGCAGCTCGGCCCACCTTCCTATCCAACGCACACATGAGTGCACACACTAAATAATAATGTGGGGTCATAATGTGAATGAGTTACAGAAATTGCAGACCTTCGAGGGGAAATGCGAGTGTTATTTTATGGGAGGCTGGAAGCTGAAGAAAGTTCACCAAAAGAGAGGCTAAGAATAATAGTGAGGCATGGCTGGAACTTGGCTGGTTTTAAGACGACAGGCTCTGGCACCATTTTAACTTGTTGTTTCTACTGAGTTATTCATCCGTACCTGTGCTTTCTATCACAATTAAGATGTGTCTGGACGACTAAGAGACGCTATGTCTGAATAAAATCAACTTTACAAGACACTGATCAGACAATGAATGGATTGCTGAACAGGACTACTGAGCACAGGCCAAGGCATTAGGCTGAGCCTCACCTACAAACTGTAACCAAAAGAAGCACAAATCACCACAAAAGAGACACAAAATGATCACATAGATGTAAAACGACTACAAAGAGACATAAAGCGACCTCAAACTATCACAGACACAAAAAAGCCAACGAGGAGATGACGAGGCAAAATGACAAGCAAAAAGCAACAAACTGATCACAGAGATATTAAATAGATTCAAATGAACACATAATTATGCAACAACCACACCACTACAATAGGCCACAAATTGACGATTAAGACATAATAAAAAACACAATGACAGAGGACAAAAAAACACAAAGGACGCAAAAAGAGACAAAGAAGTAAAAGGACCACCAACTAATTCAAATAAAGACAAAAAGGTCCCAAAAAAGTCACGTTAAAGAGACACAAAACAACAAGAAGAGCTAAATCTATCGATAAATTAAAAAAAAAAAACCCTGCTATTTCGACATAATCTAACAATACCTCATGTTAAGGATATACAGCAGATTCCTGACCTTGCATGTTTGAGGATCAGGCTTCATTTGCAAGCTGCACTTCAGTAACGAAACCATATCACTTTACTTTCAAACCAGTTTTTAAAATTCCACACAGCCAGATTCACTTGCATCCCCTGGGAGAGATAAATGATAAACTTGCCTCCAGACTGTCGCTGCCATCTGCCTCTCGGTCAATGATGTCAAAGATGTCTTCTTGTATTTTTTTGCCCTGGTGGTTAAAAAAAAAAGGCAGTATTTAGGATTCATTTAATTGTTTGTTTTTTTCAAAACGAGGATGGACGCATGTCATTTCCAGTGATCACCTGTGAATATCCACTAGCCCAGTTGTTCCCAGCACCTCCACCATGCTCAGACAGGTAGATGTTCTCAGGGTTGTACAGGTTTGCATAAGGGGAGTTGAGGATGGAGTGTATCACACGGGGCTCAAGATCCAGAAGAACTGCACGAGGGATATAGTGCTCATCGTCAGCCTGTGGAGTTATAGCAACAACCAGAGGGTTAGATGGTCATGTACAGCACAGTCTCTTGTGTCCCTGCAGGGTCTGAGCGCTCTCAGTTAACGATATAAGTACGCCACCCAGTGGAAAACAATGTTATTGTACTTCAGCTGCACACAAGCGTCACCAGATAGAATGTGGACATGTACTGCGTATCCCATGTGCAGAAAACAAAGGCATCTTGTGACTTGTGAAAAGAAGCATAATGAGGTGAACGTGTATATTTCTACTTCATTTACCTGATAGAAGAACACGTCTTTTCTGTCGGTCCCTTCAGTTGCAAACTCCTCAACAATCCCCTCTGGGCTGATGCCGTGCTCTGCACACAGCTGCTTCCAAAACTCAAACCCGACTATAAAATAAAGAAGAGAGAGACCATGTTGGCAAGAGGTTGAAGCGTGTTGATTAATTAGCCGTTCGCCAGCCGTCCGTGTTTATTAGTCCAAAAGGAAGACGCCAGTGACCAGAACTTGCAGTGCTATCTGAATGACAGTACACTGGCAGCTAACGTTAACTTGAATTACATTACATTATCTACAAAGAGGCCCCGTTAGCCCCAGCATTCAATAGCAGTCAGCAAGGATACACAACACTGTCGTTACTTATGTTTATAAAGATAAATTATCAACTTCTATTAGCTCTAAGCTAGTGTCGTTACACAGCGTAATGCCTGACATATCATCTTGGCTAGCTAACGTATATGCTAAACACTGGCTAATGATAAAATGTTTGGCTGTGTGCAAGTGCCTTAACGCTAACAACGTCGTTCCACATACTTTGGTTTCCACACTGCCCGAGCTGAAGCGTTATAATTTCCCGCGGCATGTTCACTTTTTAGTGGCTCCTTATTTAGCTAGCCTGCTAGCCTGCCTGCTAGCTAAATAACACAAGAAAAACAGTTGCTGGTCTCGCTGCTCACGCCGCTCAACCACCAGCCCGCTCCTTCCCGCTTGGTGCTGATGTGACGCTTCAAGCTGACTTCTTCTACGGTTTGTTCGCAGCTGGCAAACTCGCGTTGAATATGCGTGCTGCCCCCTGGCGTGTAGAATAGAATATCCTTTATCATTGCAGAATGCAGGTTGTACAGTGCAACGAGATTTTGTTTACAGCTCTGCAAGATGCTCAGTATAAACAGTAAAAACACAGCATTCAAAAGATTAAAAAAAATAAACAGTATTGAAGACAGAAATATCTAAATCTCAGTCAAAATAGAATGTAATTGAATGGACTGTAATGTACAAATGAGTATAAATATGAATAACAATATAAATATGGAAATATTTGCAATATATGTGCAATAGAAAATATGGCTAAGGAATATACAGATATATGTACAGTATTGTGCAAATTCTCTAAGCAGCAGCATGTTTACAATGTAAACAGCTGACTTGGTTTTGTTAACAAGCAGAGAGTTTCTTGAGAGGGTGGTTTAGTGCAGCCACATCTCTGGGGAAGAAACTGTTGTTTAGTCTGGATGTGTGTGTGTGTGTGTGTGGGGGGGGGGGGGGGGGGGGGGGGGGGGTCTGTATAACATCTTCCTGATGGCAGCAGTTCAAAGAAGTGGTGGCATGGATGTGGAGTATATATATTTTACAGACAATATATAAATACAATTTAACTGAATATTACTGTGAAGCAAACAGCAGTCTTTCATGGGCTATTGTGGACAGAAGACATTGAGACATTCCTCTGATCATGTTAAAGTGTTGTTTGCCTATGTTATGTCTATTGGACTCTAAACGTTAATTAATCTTCTTCAATCATAACAAACTGTAGTAGTGGGATACACATTCTATAAGACTGATTTTTTCCCTCTGCTATAAATTGTATCCCCTCCTTATAACTAATGGTCTCTGTCCTACTGTCATTTTGAATTGATTAGTTTAATTGATATGCGAGCATTGTAGGCATTATGGCATTGTGAAGTGACCATGAAAACTGTCTTTGGGAGGAAACATATGATCGCCAGGGCGCGCTGAAGCATTAATAATAAATCTCTCGACTATCCTCTCTACTTCCATTTTTAAATAAACCATATATACCAACAATGCACGAAGGGCATTTCTACGTATGCAGAGGGGACAGTAAAAGCTGGTACTATGCTGCATTTATAGGTCATTAATTACCGCCAATATTATGCTGGGATGGAAAGGTTTTCCCAGCATTGTTTGATTAACAAATGTGATTAATAAATGGGGAAATAGAATGAGAGATGCTCACAAATACTTTAACCAAAACGGGGCTTTACATGTGCTGTAGACCCGAATGACCACACTGTTCCTATTGCACCTAAACGCACCATGACGCATGGCCTCGTGCGGATTCCGATTGGACTGGTGAGGGCTCAGAAAAACAGGCTGCGCCATATTGTCAGTTTGTAAAGATAAGCGCTACATCTCTGCAAAAATGGCAAAATAGTAAGTGACAGCTTACTCTAAAACGTTTTGATTGTGGCTTTGTTATCAGGCTTGCTTGTAATATAGTCAAACGTGCATTATTAGATGTTGATATTAGACTAGCGTCACTCGCTGTTTAGCTTAGAAATCCGTTAGCACAGGTCTGTTAGCCGATGTTGTGAGTGGAGCTGCTCCGTGGCGCGGTGGTGCCTCTCACCAAGCGGTTTACCTGTTTCCACTTAGCCTAAGTCTTTATATTACAGGCTTTACTTTATCAACAGCAGACGCTAAGATGGCGCACACGGGAGGAATGGAAGACGCACCCATGGAGGATTGCTCTGCCAGGCAGGGCTCAAGTGTCTGCCTGCGAAGTCGTCCATGCACCAGCGAGAGAGACGGTCAGGTACGGGCTGTCAAAGCTGCTCTTCAGTCCAGGTTGGGGCCGTATGAGCGTGTCCTGACCTACCTACAGTCTGTCCTGGTGTGGGAACGACCCTTTCAGTGTGTCCTACTCTACGCTGTGGTCAACGCAGTGTTCTGGTGAGTTTTGTCCAATGTTAGTTTATAAAATTATGATGGAAACGTGTTCTGAATAGTGCGTGTGTGACAACTGTTACAGCAGCCTACACTGGGACAATAGTGAGTCTGTTTGCTCCTTAAGCAATAAACCAGCGTGACTGCACGCAGCAGCTGCTTTACACAATGAAAATGTTCCACCTGTCAATTCAAGACAAGGCAGATGGTGAAGTGGTGGTTCTATTTATAGACACACTCTTCAGGCTCCACCAACTCTACATTAGCACCTAAGTGTTGTCTTAATCTAGTCACAGTTTGCTTCCATGGATTACCACCTTCAACAACTTTATTGTTGATGCATTTGTGAGCGGGAGTTCATAATGGTTGAATCATCAGTGTGTAGATACATTTGTTGTCACCATTTGTCAATATTGCGTGGACTTTATTTACTATAAATAAGTGTCACTAACAAGCAAACTTATCAATAGCTGGAAAAGTGCAGCTGGGACAAGTTTTGTACTTAACTAGGTGACCTATATTGTACAGTATGAATCATTGACCTGGGACATGGAGGGAAAGCCTGGCTGGCCAGCCTGGTTGTGGAGCTCAGGCATTCAGACTTTATTCGATTAGACCACTTGGCATTTTGAGGGCGTTTCTCCTGTCTCTTGTTTTTAACTTGTGCTTCAGCACACACTGAACAGTACAGGCTCGTTTCTGCCCAGAGAGATGCAGCCATAAGCCACGGTAACAAAGTGACTGCTAATGGCAAATCACATGAGGAAAAAATGTAGCCAACCTCTCTGATAGTGGGGATAGTAGGGAGTTTGTCCAGATTTTCCTGCTTAAAGCACAATTCATTTAGAATACACAGTGATGGAAGGTGGGTACAAAATAACGAAATTCAAATTCATCACACAGTAAATTTGTTGTTTTCTGTGGCATTGATTATACCGTATATACTGCCTGTTGTACATGTAATTAGTTACAGACATTTGAACCTTGTACTTTTAATGGTAACTGCTATTGTACCACTGTCCCAAACACTAATATCCCCCATTCCTCATTCTGCCAGCATTTTTTTAGGTTAATCTCTAACTGCTGATTGGAAGAATTGCTGTGGTCAACACATTTTGAAGCCTTGTGATCTGAAACTGGAGCAGCAATTCTGAATTGAAATTGTTGAGGCCTGAGATTAAGTTGTGTTTGAAGGTGGAAGACACCTGAAAGTTAGTGGATGACACCCAAATCAATTGCCCATTTTGATTTAATATGGAAATTCAGATGTGTGTAATGCACATTAGATGCTAGAATTATTACCTATTTCTTCCTTCTGACTAGATCATTGCTCAAGGGTTTCCCGTTTAAGGAATCCTGCACCAAGTTCTTCAATTATATAACTCATTTATTGCTTACTACTGGGAAAACGGGTGTGGGATGTACTGTTTGTTCATGTGCTTTTGTCTGGTTTATTCCCCTCTAGGTTCTTTGCCCTGACCTCACTGCGCCTGCTATTCCTACTGGCTTCTGGCCTGGCTCTGCTTGTGTGCATTGATACTTGGAGGAATAAAATCTGGCCGCAGATTAAAGGTGCTACACCCTGTCTCTATAGTTCCTTCACTGTCCCTTGGAATTCTTGTGGTTACTATACTTTCTGTGATTGTAACTAGTGCACCTATGTTACCAGAATACATATGTCGTCAGTCCGTAGTCCTGTACTCTGGACTTTGCCAGTGATTTGTATTACAGCTAATGGAACAGCTAATCTTCCTTGTTTTTGACCTTGTTTTACATAATGAGCATACATAGTACAGATGATTCTGTTATGAGTGGAGTCAGGATAATATGTGCATTGCATGTTCACCACAGTCTGGGTTTTTAAATATTGTACACTCCATATATATTAGACATACTGCTTATGCACATAGGGATATTTAATATCTCCTAAAGTGATGGATGTCATTTCTTTCCACAGTCAGAAAACTGGATGAATCGGAAAATGAGAGGTTTGTTACCATTGATTATAATCAGCCAGTGTTTTGACAGTGTTAATGGCATAATAATAATAATAATAAGGTGACACTGTGTACTTGTCTAGCTGGGGTCTGGTGCAGCCTGGCATTCTCAGCGTGCCTGAACTGTGTCATCACATTGCTGAGGCCTGGGTCAGCGGAGCAGTTCTCACATCCAGTATGGTCCAGTACAAACGACAAAACCCTGGCAAAGTAAGGAACACACACAATATTTAAAGAACTATATATGGAAAATCTGATTTTGTATCACACTACATATAAACACTGACCTGTATTTAATGTCCGTATGCTGATTAACTATTGTCCATTTCTACAGTAACTTGCATATGAATATTTAGTCCAGATTTAATGGTAAGCCTTGTTTCGTTCTGCTCATAACAGTTCTGCATCCTGACCTGTGGAGTGTTCACCTGTTTTGCTGTGATTGGACGCTACATACCTGGATTGGTCCTCTCCTACTCTGCTTGTGAGTCCTAGCAGTTTAACCAGTCCTAACTACAAATCCCCGCCCCTTAACAAGACCAATGAAACTCAGCCTGACTAGTCAGGTTAAAAATGCATGGGTGGTGAAACCAGATCTGTGGGGCCCAGGTGGCAGGTCTGTGTGGTGATTAAAGCGTGGACAAGGGATACAAGACTGAGTGAAGAAGGGAAGGGAGCAAGGCAAAAAGCTAAGAAGGTCAGCCTCACACTGGGCTAATCTCATAGCCTTCCAATAGTGTAGATGGCAGAGTGAGGTAGGGAAAACCTGTCCAGGCCTTCTGCTTTGATGTCTGAATCACAACTTGTACACTCCCTGCTGCTCCCACTGCTTTAGTTTGTATCTCTGCTTCAGACTTGTGGGTGTGAGTCTGCAGTTAGAAGACTAACATTTCAGAATCTAAACATAACACAAACACATTTTTCTATCACATGTACCCAGTGTTGGGAACGTTACTTTAAAAAAGTAATTAGTTATAGTTACTCACTACTTGTTCCAAAAAGTAACTGAGTTAGTAACTGAATTACTCTATAATAAAAGTAACTCGTTACCAGGGAAAGTAACTATTTGCGTTACTGTTAAAAAAAAAAAGTTGCTATATGTCAAAGAATTTGGATTTTTTTGAGCAGTTTTCACAAGTCAGTTGAATTGACTAGAACAGACAGGTGTTTGTACATAACTTTCGATATTTATATATATATTTTATAATTATATTTATATTAAATTTATATATTTCGGTAGGGTTTAGAGGCGAGCTGTCATCTGTGGTGGAGGTATCGGTGTTTTTGGCCACTAGCTTTGTAGACGCGTGTCGTTGTGAGATTCATTCATTAAATTAGAGTTGCTTACATGCACGTTCCTCCCTTTGACCACAATGAATTTTTTTATTTATTGAAGTAGTGCTTATATCTCCACCTTGAAAATGCCAACTTTTCATCGGATTGCTCCTGACTCGCCATCTCTGCTGCTTCCTCGAATCTCTGTTTAGCTGTTGTGTGTGTGTGTGTGTGTGTGTGTGTGTGTGTGTGGCGCGTGTGCTGTCATGTGTGTAAAACCACTGGCTCTGATTGGCTACCATGAAACAGACTCTGCCTTAGCCAATCATAATCGCTTACCTCGTTATTAACCCACCTCCTCAGTAGCAGTGAGCCAGGGGTGCGTTCGGATTACACAGTTTATTCAATCAATACATAGTAACGCACCGCATTTAACGTCCAGTAACGTTAACGGCGTTGTAACGACGGGAAAAGTAATTAGTTAGATTACCCCGTTACTGAAAAAATGGCGTCGTTACCTAACGCCGTTCTTTTAAACGGCGTTATTCCAAACACTGCATGTACCACACCTCCCAGCAGAATTGATTCTTTCTTCATAATGACTAGTATTCTTCTTCTCTTCTGTCTTCTAGTATTAGCTACTCTCCTGGCCCCTCTGGCAGCCTATCACAGAGTTTTCCAGCATGTGTACGTGAAGCTGGACCCGGTCCTGCAGCGGCTAGACTTCAGCGTTAGTGGATACATGATGTCAAAGCCCATTGATAATCAGTGTAAGTTGTATATCACACTGGGAGCTGTCCAGTCAATTGAGATAAATAAATGTCTCGGCATGTTCCTGTTCTGAGACTAAACATTTATTTAAATATTAGTTTTCACTTTACAGACATGGCATGTTCAGGTTGCACATGTTTACGCAGCATCTCATCATATTTGGCTGAAATGACTGATGTCATACACTGTAGGAAGTTGTGTTCACATATTGGATACTGCTGTAGTGCCCTCCGGTGGCACTAAACCACACATTACATTCAGTTAATAAATGATTAAGCTTTAATTGTCTATTCTTAAGTATGACTGTCAAAAGTTTCCCTAAGAATAATTCCCATTTTCAGCATGAAATAGTTTATAATTGTTTTTATTATAATTTTGATGTAATTTTTTTTGGGCCATATTACAGATAGTTTTAGCATTCATATTGCAATGCTTCCTTTTAAGACCAGTGTGCAAAGTATACAGGTCAACTGATCAACATGAATTTGTGGTAGCAATTGTTGTTGTTTGTAATTTTTACTCTGCAGTCTTGCGAAGGCCTATTCGTGGTGCTGCTTCAGGTGAAGCCAGTGACAGTGAGGAAGAGTTGGCTGCTTTCTGCCCAACAGTAAGTACATTTAACTTATCCCTGTCAGCACTGTAACTAAGTAGTCCGTGTTTCTGAAAATATACCAATGTGTCATAAACCCAGAGCGTACTTCCCTTACTTGAGCATTTGTTCAGTGTACAAGATGCATGGAGGCATGTTGACACAAGTCTGGGTAAAATGCCAAGACAAATTACACCGCTCCTCTGTTGAGTCTGTGCCATACGGTGTGGCTCGTAGATGTTTAAGTCCAATGTCAGTGAGAAAGTTGTGAGCAATAAAATGAAAGTAGTTCATAGATGGTTAGTGTAGCTTGTCAGAGCCACTTCCTGTTGAGGTCAGAAACTAAATATGCTTTCATGTTTATGGTGAAGCCTGCAGACAAAGAAAAAAAACAACTAAACTGTCAAAATGTTTCGCTTTATAGCAGGAGATAAAAATGTATCGAGGTGGACAACAAATAATAAACCTCTAAATGTTTTATCTCTCTCAGTTTGATGATGCTGTAGTTGCAAAAGAACTTGCACTGACTGATTCTGAGCACTCTGATGCCGAGGTGTCCTACACTGATAATGGAACCTTTAACCTATCACGAGGCCAAACTCCACTGACAGAGGGATCTGAAGGTGAGTTTGTGGGCCCTACTCATTTTCTTTTCTTTTTTTAATTGTTTCATCCTGTTTCTTAATCTGTCCCTGTGTGTGTGTGATATGGTCAGATTTTGACAGACACAGCGACGCTGAGGAATCCTTTGCCCAGGACCTGCCAGACTTCCCCTCTATAAACCCTGATGCCACTCTGATGGATGATGACGATGACACAAGCATTGGGCTACCTAGTCTGTGTCTATCTGGGCTTGCCAGTCACCGGGCTTCAGTTCTGGATGTGGATGCTCATCTGGACTCAGACCAGGAGGACCTGGATGCAGAACTTTCTCTCAGTGGCCTGCCATCAGCCTCTGATTTCACTGGAGACTTGGCTGGAGTCATTGCCAGCAATATGATTCAGGCAGCGCTGGCTGGGGCCCTGCAACCTCGCCCTCATGTTACACAGCGCAGAGACGGCCCTCCCAGGGCTGGGGCCCACCGAAGCTATCGCAAGCAGTCCAGTTCAGAGCTGGACACAGACTTGGATGGAGAGGACTTTGAAATGCTGGATCAGTCTGAACTGAACCAGATGGATCCCCTCGGAGGAGGAGGAGGGGGGAGTAGACGAGGGGAGGGCCAGGGGTCTAACTTCTTGTCTAGCTTGCTTGGTAAACCACAGTGAGGAGTGTTTGTGTGTGTGCTGGTGAGAGTGTGTTTCCATGTGCGCAAGCTTGATGCGCAGAGTACATGTTAATGAGCTATGAATGTGTGTGAGAGATGATTTTAGGTTCCAGCAGCTTTGTGATTGGCATCAGTTTATCACTGTGAAGTATTTTTCTCTGTACTTTGAAACCCTGATCATCCAGAAAACCTTTATTTTGTAGGCTGAGCAATAGGAAATACAGCAACAAAAATAAAACACATTAAATGAACCAGCATTGTTGGGCCTAGATGCCATCTTGTTACTTCACTCAACCGCAAGTTACAAGGGTGCTTGTTGGTGACTTAAACTGAAAAACAGTGCCCATAAAATATTTTCTACATAGAGGTCTAGACATAGAGGGCTACTTAACATGGGACCAAATGTGACATTCCTGTTGGTCGAGCTGAGCCATGTTTGTTTGTAATCACATTGCAGAACAACATTTTCTGTTCAAGTTCATTGAGTCATTGCAAATGTTAGATATAGCAACCCTTCATGAAACAGCAACTTAACTTAATGTTGGTATTCATGCTCCGCTGTCCTTAACAAGCTGTCATGATCTGTTGGAGGATGATTTATTTGATGTCGGAGGTTTACAGAGACTTACTTATATTATTTAAACACTTGTCAGAAAGTTGTATGAGATTCTCTTCTGTGATGAAGATGAATAATCTCTGGATTAAGTTTCACTCTGTGTGGTTTTCTTTATGTTTTCCCTCTCTGCTGACTAACACATGAAGCCATCTTTATAAGTTATTGTGAGATTTTCTTTGTCACATTACAGTCTTATCTAACCCAGAGCTATGTTTGGTGTTCAGCGTATAGAGGAACTCTTCTTTTTCGCATGTGAATAAGTTCAGGATATTTTTCATGGTCTTGCCCTTTAGAACAACTAAATAACATAATGTGTCCATGTTCAGTACCATAAATGAGCCCTCAGCTTTGTGTGTGTTCCTTTTCAAAACTAATATTTAAACAAATTAGTTTTTTATTTTAGCCTTCTTGTATTTTATGTAGTTGACAGTCAAGCTGAACATTTTAACAGAAAAGTCAAGCTCTTTTACTATTAGTGGGGGAACATGTTTACATCAACATTTGATTGAAAGTTACCCATATATTTTTTTTTAAAGTGTTAGTATAAAAGGTTTAAAGTAGCCTCTTTGCTGGTCAACCCGTTTTCCTCTACGTGGACGAACAGTATCAGTATGTAAGAATGAACTGCAGATTTGTTCAAATGCTAACATCAAGCTGTATAAAAATGCTGGGTTTTTAATAGAATGAAAACACATTGCTCTCTTTCATTGTGTTATTTTGAGAAGAAAATCATAGCTGCGAGATTTTTAGCAGAAAAGTGGCCACTGCTGGATCCACGTTCATGGAGTTCAAGTAGGAAAACTGTGTACTGACAGAAAATTGCTGAGATTTTGAGGATAAAGTAGAAAATAAAGTATGTTACTCCAGGCTTCTCCATGAAGATTCACTTCTCAGTATGACTGATTTGTAGTCTGTTTGACAATGTAATGTGCATAGTAGTGTATTTTCTTCTCTGTAACTGGTTTTGATATGGTTTGATGTGCAATCATATTGAATAAAATGTTTGCAATTAAATCTGTCCATGGTATCATTTCATTTGAAATGGCATTAATTGAACTGTAAAGGAAAGAAAGAAAGACTTCGCAGTGAAGGCTCAACTGGACAATTGGCAAAAGTTTCCCAGCAGAACATTGCATTGTCACAAGATGGTCGATGTTATTTAAATCTCCTGTCAGTGTTCATAATGTTGTGGCTGATCGGTACACGTACACCGATAGATCCTGAACCGATCGGCTCTGAGACTAGCGAAAGTATGAGCGCTCACTCTGCTCTTTTTCCGGAATACATCTAACCACATAAAGGTAGAACAGGGCAATACATACAAACAAAGTTTGAGAGACACTGGCAGTTTGAAAGGCAATGACAGCGTGTAGTCATTATCAATGGCCATTACATGTCTCTAAGGTAAAATAAAAATGTAGAGTTCAGACCGACGCGAGGGCAGAAGGGGGATTTCTACAGGTGTGATGCATCTTAACGTATAAGCGATCTTTTTCATGACGCACATTTTGCGCGAAACTCGATCTGGAAAGTTTAACGTGAAAGCGGACTATTTAGAGATGAGTAAAAAGGACAACGGTAAATCTACAATTACCTTTTATGTCGTGATGTTTCTGGCAGTAGAAAGCTGTATGGACTGTCCGATATCCGCATCGAGCGAACGACGCCCGTTAGATGTGAGAAAGTTGAGCTAAAATGCTATATTAGCTAACGTTAGCCGAGCTGACGTCGGTGTTTTTATGTGAGCCGACTGAAATGCGTCCACTTTTCCAAAATGACACTTTCTCTTTTAAATAGTTAAATCTTAAGCGCGACACCTAGGTAATGTTATATTATACAACTGTTGTTTAGGAAAGGAAAATAGTCTTGGTAAAGAGAAAACAGGCTAACTCACACACCGAGTTAAGTAACAGGGCAGCTAAGATGACAGGACATTATGACATATTATTAAAAGCATAACCGTCTAATTGTGATATCTGGTTGTGTTTCAGCTGTAATTAAGTTTAACGTCGTTTTAAATTGTAAATAAAAGTACAGATTCTGGTGCTGTCATTTGCAGGGGCGTCGGTCATCCTCGCCTACCTGAATGAGAAGAACCGTCCCTACAGCGCTCAGGATGTCTTCTGTAATTTACAGAAGCAGCATGGCTTGGGCAAAACGGTGAGATGAATCAAAATGACAGACTTACACCAATACGATGCTTGTGTTGCGTGTGTACAGCCTGCACTTAGTGATTGCATACTTGTTCCACCAGGCAGTGGTCAAAGCTGTGGAGCTGCTGGCTCTGGAAGGAAAGATAAAGGAGAAAATATATGGAAAGCAAAAGATCTATTTTGCTGATCAGGTTAGTGGATGGATCTGCATTGCTGTGAAACACACCGATCAACCACAACATTAAAACCACTGTCAGAAGAAATAAGTAACACTGACCTCTTGATGGCAGCAGTCATCCCCAGCAGGGGGGTGCTTTAGGAACAACTTAAAAAACAGCATAAGGTGTTGACCTGGCCTCCAAATTCACTAGATCCCAAACTGATCAAGTATCTGTGGGATGATCCACAGAGGCCCCTCCCCTCAACCCAGAGCCCCCCAGAAGGCCCATGTCCATTCCTTAATGAGTCACAGATTTTTTAGAGGCACGAGGGAGACCTACACAATATTAGGAAGGTGGTCATAATGTTATGTCTGATCGGTGCATATGCACATACTGAAAATGACCACTGCTGGGAATCTGTCCCTCAGGCCCAGTTCAAAGATGTGAACGATGCAGACCTGAAGGCCATGGACAGCCAGATCTCAGAGCTCAGTGCAGAGGTGCAGGCCCTCACCCAGAGCTGCAGACAGCTGGAATCAGGTGGAGTACACAGCTGACTCAGCAACTTGATTTTCTTTGTCACCTCACAGCATACGCACTTTGAGGCCTCGGGATGTTGCCATGGGATACAGAAATAAACACGCTCTCCGATGCACTTGTTTTTATGTGCGATAACAGAGCTGAAGGAGCTGAACAGCTCCCTCACGACGGAGGAAATGACATCGGAGATCCAAGAGTTAAAAGCGGAGTGTTCAGGGTACAGGACGCGCCTGGAGAAGATTAAGTCGGCCACAAACCACGTCACACCAGAAGAGAAAGAGAAGGTGCATTTGTGTTTTTCCCGTTGGTGCAAAATTTAATAGTGTTTACAATTTCCTGTACAGGAAGTTATGTTTTATATTGTTAATTCACAGGTTTATAAAGAGCGAGATGTTTACGTCAAAGAGTGGAAAAAAAGGAAGAGATTGGTAATATATACTTTAACATTTAAATATTGTGAAATTGTAGCAAATGTTTTGTATTTGGTATATTAGCAGGGTGCATTAGCATGGGAAGGCAGTCAGGAGCTTTATACACACACATGACCATGCTGTTGTGATTCATCTCTTTACGTGCGTCAGGCTTCAGACATGATGAACGCAATTCTGGAAGGGTATCCAAAGAGCAAGAAGGAGTTCCTGGTGAGTGGAAGAAACTAATCAAAGCCACTTTTCAAAACCTGCAATTCCTGCTACGGTCCATCTATAAACTCTATGCTCCTGTACAGGATGAAGTTGGAGTGGAGACTGATGAGGACTGTAAGGTGGTCGTCCCAAGCACTTGAACAAGAAGCCGTTAAGGAAATGCCTGAACCCCATGCTACATGTACATTATTTATGACCTTTCTTTTTGAACACATTTTATTGAATGTTGGAGAAAAAAATAATATCTGGAACTAATATGTTTTACAGAAGCAGTTAATCCAATTCTGACCTTACAATGGAAATGTCAGCTAATAATTAATTCAGCTAGAAATCTGCATTCTGTGTTGTTCTCGTGCACGTTCAGGTCAGCATGGATGGTTTTCGTGTGGCTTCAGTTATTACAGTGGATTTACTTTATTTTTCATCCTGCTTTGTACTTGTTTCTTTCCTTAAGTTATTAAATGTTCACAACTACGCAAAGGCTTATTTTTCTTAAAGAGGTTTTCCAAGCTCCTGAGCTGCACACAATGAGACCAGCTTTGTCCACTTCTGCTGTTGTCTTGCACACTTTATTTCCACATATTTCGAGTAAATTTAACTTAACATAAAACAGAAAATACCTTTCCTTATATAAGCTGACATCACTCTTGAAAAGGTGATATACATTCAGTATGCACTTTATTAGGTATAGCTGTTAAACCAAATACAATCAGAAACCCTCCCTGTTCAGCTGGACATGCCACCTTTACAAAGATGACACTTTTTAATGTATTCTGCTTGGAGGACATTAAAAACATCAACATAATGCAACCCAGTTTAAAACATTAGCTTTGAAAAGCACAATGCAGGGCTCAGCTGTGTTGGATTGGATAAACTGATAAAGTAGCCACTTAGTGTACATAGCTTTTACACATGAATTATAAAGAAAACAGCAACAATATTTCTGTGATTAAAGCCAAAGCAGAGAAGCGATTCTATGAAAACAAAACGGTGAAAGCCATCATTAATATGAGCTTCATCATCTGTTCTGAAATCACATTTTCACTGGGTACAGTGGAGCTGTAAACTCTCCACGGTTCTCACCAGGACCCTGTAAACTGGTGCAGTCCGGACTGAAGGCTTATATAAAGCAAGTGGTGGTGACACAGTGTGGAATGAGCTGCAACAGGAAACGCCAACAAACAGCATTTATCATGTGACTCGAAATCACTTGATGGAAAAACAACAGCAATCTGAAAGGTTCCTTAAAATCACTCACTTTGCATTTATCACCATCTCCCAAATAAACATGTAGGACATCGTGTATTTCAGCAGAATGGCTTCACATTGTGCGGCCACAGCGCCCTTTAATATGTATGTACACAAAGATCTCCCTTCTAACCCGCCTGTCGCGCATTAGGTTTCACAGCCGTGTTTATGTCAGCCTCATTTTTCTCAGACTAAAGACAGAACAGTTTGTTTCAGTCAAATCTCATTAGGCTACCTGTGTTTGAAGCTCCTGCTCGTTTTCTGACTTATTACTTTCGTTTCTGTCACACTTACTTGGACGATTGCTGTTGAGTTTTTTGAGCCGTGCAATCTCTGAACATTCCGGTCGAGAGATTTTGGCTCCTTTTTTTGTCATGCCATTACCTCTTTTATTCAACAACGCAACCATTGCCCAGCGGCTCCAAACTCACACTGTTTACACCAGGGACCGGCTGATCAAGCTGAAGCTGGCCAGCACCGGGAACCACAGCCAAAACAACAGCGGCACACATCCCTGCAGAAATCAGGAGGCGAGAATGCAGAGGGCTCAGAGAGAAGCGAGGGAAAAACAGCTGAGTCCAGGCAACAGGGACTGATGGATGTGAGGAGATACAAGTCTGATCTCCCTCCTGTCATCACGGCTATGTAAGACTGCTGACCAATATGATGGCTGTGCTTTCCCTGTGTGGATTTTTTAACTTTTTTTTCTGATTGTCCTGATAGCACAGTCAGGAGACATGTAATAGTAAAGAAACTGTTAAGGAGTCAATCAATGCTTGTGCTTGTGGAGTTCTTTGGATCAACATTAAGCTACAAAGCGATGGAAGGGAAGGGGTGGTGGGGACTCGTGAATTCTTTTCTGTAGCCTTTCTCCGTATGTCTATTAGTTAGACATACAGGCATCAGAAGAACAGTGAGAACAGTCTTCCTTATGAGACGTTCCCTAGTTATAGATGTGATTGATTTCAAAAGGGGTAACTCTTGTTACTGCAGACAGTGACAGCAACTGAAGGCACACTACATTTCCTCGTTTTAATTAAACCTCTATTCATTCACTTCTGCAGTTTTTCCCTGCATTTCCACGCAGAATAAGAGTAAAAAAAAAAAACAGTCAAATGTAGCTGAAAAACATTCAGCCATCTGTGTCTGTACACTTGAGAACGATCAATGTACACAATCAGAAAGAGCTCAGCAAGTGATCATTTCTTAAATACATAACCGCTCATTCCAACGCAGCTTTTCAGAGTGTGATGAGGTAATCCATTCGTAGCCTGGGAGTCACTGAGGAGCTGAAGTGAGTGTAAATACTGTGGCGTGGCCCGAGGCTGACAGAAGTTTTTACTCCACCCTGAGAGGCCAGAGCGAGCACAAAGTCTGTTTCTGAGAGCGAACCAGAAGTTCTCCCCTCGATCAATAAAGCTGACCGTTGAGCTGCCGGAGCACTCCAACGACAAATTCCCGCAGCGTCTAGGAAAGAACAGAAGATGCACACAAATTCTAATTATCTCATCACCAACAAAGCAACGCTTGCAGTTGTCATTATGTCCAATCAGTTATCCACAGTCCATCACAAATATTCACATATATACAGTACCTGTGGTTTGCAGTGCTCCTCAATCCAGCTGAAAACACAGGCAGACAGTTCTTGGAAGCTGCTCACTGAGACGGAGTTGCTGAAAGACTGGAACAGGGAGTCCATAATGCTCTGAAAGATGTTGAACTTGACCTGGTCAGACACCTGATCCTCTCCCTGCTGTGGGTTGTTCTGGTGGGCCTTCACTATGTGCTCATAATTCCTAAAAAGAAGAACGGACTCCATTTAGTGGCATTAGAAACGACCATGAATCATGGCATGCCACAGCTCTTTCATGAAGAATCACAGACGTTTTTCTGACACCCTTCATGGAGGGGCTTGCACTGCCACATTAAAAACCCAGAACAAAATCACAGCACTGATAATTCCTAACAATTTAACTCTGTTGCCTTCACCAGGTTTCCTCGTGTCAGGGTTACCATCAAAGCCTTTTTAACTCAACAGTTTTCAGTTTTCTCTCATTTTCCACGATCAGCATTTCTTTTTAAAAAACATCTTTTCATCTGAGTGGATTGTAGAACACTCATGTCTTTGAAATGCAAACAAGGCAGACAATTTTACAAGGACTCAGGGAGTTTCAGTTCACAAAAAAAAAGAAAAAAAAAAAAAGATGGCGTGTGAAGTACATTATGGAGCTTGACTGAGAAACTATCTCACGTTTTCATGATCTTAAGGGCCATCACTTCTTTCCTTAAGACGGAAACTTCCTCCTCTTGCTTCTTCTTTTCTTTATGAAGAAAATGGATGTAGTCGATTGCTAAAAATAAAGAAAAGCATCTATCAGAAATCTCTTCAGACAGAAGTACATTGCGAAAAAGAAATATCATCTTATGGGTGTTGTCCCTCCACCACTTACTTCCTCTTTTTCTCCTTTTAAAAAAAACAGCAGATGTAGACATACTTTATCTGCAGGATATTTTTTCCAGTATATTTTTCTTGTTTAATAATGTGAGCATGAAACACTATAGAGGTGTCCTAATTATGTGTCTGAGGGGGGATGACTAACAACGCTCCTTAGTGAAGGAACATCATAAAAAGCATCCATTAACCTATGAACTGGCAAGTGAGTGTACATTCAACAGCTCTGGCACGGGGTGATTTGACAAAGGAAATGATCCCTAAATAAATCTGGAAATGTGCACTCTTAAAGTTCTACGTGATATGTAGGGTGACCACTGTCAGCAGACAAAATTTCAAGTGTTTACAAAGGTTTTGTTGACTAGGTCTTACTTTTTTGCAGTATCGTAGCTTTGCTGATCTTCTGTGCTCCGACTGCAAACTCAGACTGCTGCTGGCAGGTTGGTACAATTGACTGAAGGTCATCATATCCTTTCTATCGTAACAAAAGCAAATAAAAGACACCTTAAACACCTGCGGATGGCTGATCTGAGATTATTCAGACCTATGCTTCTCACTGCATTCATACCTTGATAGCATCTCTACGCTTTTGCTCCGCTTGCGTGTGCGCTTGTCTCCGTCGATCCTTATAGGAGTCCTTATATGAAGTCTCATGCCTGTAGTCGCTGTCTTCATCATCTATTGGGAAACACATTGAGACTCACATTGCAGATGCTGCACAGTATCTACTGCCTCACTGACAAAATGCACAAGAAACCATTTTGTTTGTCCTCAGCATAATAAAAATGAATCTAATTTTGCTAGCCGGCCTGACACCAATTCTAATTCATCAGATTTCTTCCTGCGTTGACTTTCTCTGTTGAAAAAACACAGAGGACACTGGACTAGTTTTTTAATCCAAGTGGAAAAGTTAACTGACGCTTCAATCAAGTAATGACAATGCACTTTAAAACTGCCTGGATGAGAAAATATTGGACAGACAACACCTCAACAAACTCTGGTGACAGGATTTTAACAAAAGCTATTTAAAAAAAAATGGAACACAAGCAGACAGTGAATCTAATTAAACATGACTATAAAGTGCACACTCCTACATTAGTTTTTAAAGCTCTCTTAGTTTATCGTTATTTTCTATTAGAGTGCTCCACTAGATCAAAACAAGCACACTAAGTCCCACTGTACTAGCAAGACTGGTTTTTCTTTTTAGGAAGCAGGAAGCAAAAGCATTCTTGCATTTTTTTGAATACACATCTTTTATTTGGATGGAAAGGGATATCCAAAAGAGGACTGACTTTTCCAGAAACTCAACTTTGAAATAGTTGACAGAACTGAAACTTAATGAGTTTGTTACAAACACAATACCTGTATTTGGTACTGAAGAGGCACTTGTTGACCCGATGCTGTTAGCCCTGGACACAACGGTTCCCTTTCGGGCAGTTTCAGCAAAAAAACCTGGGAAGAAAGAAAGCAGTCAATAAACTAACATACAATTACTTTCACCTATATGATATGATAAGATTAATAAATGAAAAAAGACAACTTAGGAAGTGCCTGAATACTCACTGGGGTCAAAGCCACTGTCGCTGAAAGCGCCGTCTGTCTGCCGAGCCATCACGAAACAGAAGACGACAGAAAGAGAAAGAAACAGATAAAGGCTGTGAGGCTGGGATAACTGGGGGGAAATCTGTGCTGCCCTAAATATGTTGACAAAAGACCAACAGCCAGCTAGTCTAAACCCCCACTGAGCATTGCCCTGGTTTGCTCAATTTAAGTATACATGAGGGTAAAAGCTGTGGCAACTAACTCATTCACAGGTCTACCGTCGGTGTGATCTAGGGCAGTACAACACAATGCAGTACTTACTTTAATTTGTGATTCCCAAACTTCGACCCAGTTTTTCTAATGATTCCAACGGGAGAAAAAAAACTTTCAACACCGAGGCCTGCTTCATGGTTACAGTGTCACAGTGCAATAACTACTGGAGAAAAGGTGTCACTGGAACCATTATAAAACCAGGACCCAGGGCAAAACCTTACACTTGACCACTAAAAGGAAAAACTAAAAGATCATCAACTTTATTTAAAAGGGTCTGTGACATAACAACGGTTGGTAACTATGATTTTAACTGAGGTGTTAATTTACATGACCATAGCCAAGAGAGAGAGACACATGCCCAGTAGGGTATGTGTGCCCTGTCATTTTCTGATAGCAAATGAAACATTTCCTTAATCTGCACTCTTCAATAAATCTGCCCCTTTCTTTCAAATGAGCTTTTCAAGATGAAAAGATAAAAAGTACAGTTACTAAAGTTATATGTTGTGTGAGTGAAGATCTACTTTACACATCAGTGCCAAATGTGGAACACAATTTACGCGTTCAGGACGCTTTGTTTACTTAACTAGCTAGCTAGCTAGCTAGCTAACGTCAGCAAGCTAACGTTAGCTAGCTGCGGGGCTAACAAAGCCCCGTTGCCTCATAAAGTTAGCCACACTTTTACACAACACAGTGCATGTCACCTATCATTCTGCCACACACCAAAAGTAGGAATTAATTAAACAAAAAGTCGAGCTTGGTAAATGACAGATACTTACTTTCCAGTGGTCCTCCGGAGACGTTGTCGGGTCCGTCATTTTGGAATGCAAAACACTAATATAAGTGTTGCTTTCGAGGGCTTCACGTATATTTCGGTTACTTCTTCAAAAAGTTACGGAAAACGGAACCCTTACAAATGTAACAGTACTAAAGATTTCCGACGGATCCTGCCCATGGAAGTGAACCCTTTAATGATTCCTCTAGCACTGGACAAATTACTAGCATCTACTACAAACGTACTACCTCAATTAAACAAATCTACATATATTTATGCTTTGTTTGCTACTCAAATAACCGATGGAAAATGCTATATTTAGTGAATTCAGTATTCAGTAATTTTTGTTAGAGTGCCCATGTCCACTGTACTTATTTAAATCCGTCCTGGATTCAACAGGAATTTAATCTTGCGTTATCGTTGTAATAAAGCGCAATACCCGAGCATACTGTGAATGCAGCATTCTTTGATTGCAGTAGTTAGCTCCCGACACAAGGGGGCACTGGTTGCCAATTCTTGTTAAAACTGGATGCACCTGTACTTGACTGACACAAACAATCTGGCATCACGTCAAGAGAAAATATCAAAACAAGTGTAACCCCGGATTCAAGTTGAGCAGGCCTCGGCAGAATGGATAGATCCAGTGTTGAGAAAGTGATTTCGTGGTAAAGTGGGAACAAGTTTTCTTTGTGGGTTTGCTGTTTCATTTTACATGTGCACCTGCTGATCTGTTAAAATGTGTTAACTCAAACCTGGCACTTTGTGCTTTCTTTAATTCCTGTATCACCTTATCTCACTCATCATCCACCTACTGCATGCGTGATACGTGTAACGGTTACCATGTTTATCTTCCACCCTGTCCTCCACCCCAGGTTCTGTTGCTGTCATGCACAGGAAGTTACTCTTCTGCTTTTATGCTTCTGCGGTTTCAGTCTGTGTGACAGAGTGTTCACACTCCCCTCTCCTTCCTCTCAGAAACAGGCCTCCGTTCTAGAGGAGTTCTCGGTCAGCTAGTGCAGAGAATAGTCAGTGAGACATAGGTGGGCTGTTCTTAGGGTTCTCACTAGTCCTTAGAAGACGTATTGTCTTATTCGCAAAGGTACATGTAGACAGGGAGATTAATAAGAGGGCAAGCATGAGGACAACATACCTTTTTTCATCACCATCGCTTTCCTCAGGACCGAGGTGGATTTAGCAAACCAGAGACTTGATGTTCCTCCACTTGAAGGCCCAAGACTCCTGACTGATTTAAGCCTTCTTATTCTTGTCATTTGGAGTGATCACTTTTTCCCCCCTCTGCTTTGGAATACATTGTTTTTCTCAGGAGAAAAGGTTTGAGTAAAGCTTTCCCCCTGGATTACTTGTGGAGATTAGTGATGGGGAATGCGGCTGCAGGGGGTGTGGAGCATGAACCGGGTGAAGGCCGAGAGGCCAGGAACTCAGTCGGGGCAGCTCCAACCATGAGTGACCCAACACCAACCTTGCAGAAGAAGCAGCCGGCTCCCCCCAAACTTCCCATGCCACCAGAGGAGGAGCTGGAGGAGCGCTTCAATGTGGTGCTGGTGAGTTGGGACACGGCACACACCCTCACTGCATTTGAGCACACAGACATTATGCACATGGTTTTGTTGTAGAAGATAGAGGGATTATGCCAGTATAAAGCAAACACAACAAACTGAGTAATTTAAAGTTGTTAAAGTAACAAACAGCACTGAGTCCTGTTTGGACAAAAATTGCTCTCAGACTCATTTGGTGCCGCCAAAAACCCACTTTACGCAGACACAGGCTAAATATAATGTCAGCGTTTTTCCTTTTGTAGTCTCTCAATCTTTAGTAAGGTTAAAAGCCATTTGTTGTTTGGGTGGGTAAAGAGAGTCCAGGCCTACATAGAGACGTGTCATGTTGTTCACTCAAATGCTACCAACAGATTTCCCATCAACCAAAGAACTTATTTCCTTCTGTTTGATTTGAAAACGTCAAACTAGGAAGAGGGTAATTAGTGCATGCAAGGGCAGCTAGCCCCAAGGGGAAGTTGAGCAACACACTAGAGAGAGCACAGGACCGGAAAGCAACAGTTACACCACTCTTTCAGCAATCTTACAACAAGTCGGAAAGCATAAACCTTCACAATGAATACTTAGCATTTAAGCTATGGTAAAACATCAGGCGTTGAAACTTGCAGATCACAGACGCCCATAATCTTTGATCAGTAACATCTGCAAAATGTAAAGTCAGTTTTACCAAAGTTTTTACACTAAAAAAATTCTCAGGTTCTCTCATGAGATTGCTCAGTGCAGAAAAAAATATACATCATTCTTAGCTCTTTAACGTGCCACATGAGTATGACATCATGGTGTATGGGATGGATGAGCAGTCTTTGTGGCGTGAAGTGTCCACATAGTCTGCACATGTACTCTATTGATGAACTCACTTGCTCCGTCCATTTACCAGTAAATGGAAAACCAGTTTGGGTGCAGGGCTATCCACATATTCAGACTATGTGAAATAAAAACAGTTAGTTAGATATTTGACCCCAGAGGGCAGTTCCTCATAATCAGTCGAGTGTTTTTAAGGTACTGAAGCAGCATTTTAAGAATACCAGCAGCAAACCAAAACTGCCAACATCCATTTACCATTCCTAGTGAATGTGTGGCTTTAGGGTCCATTTCATAATCTCTGAGCAGTAAACCGTACAGCGTTCACACTAACAAAGATGGCCCGAGCTGCTTCTTGCCTACAGCAGCCTCTCAGCCCGTATGACCTCACTTCCCTTTTCAACAAAATACTCTCAATGTAAACTTTAGAGACGTGTCACTCCGTGAAGTGTCAGAACTGAGACTCTAAAGTTTGCATCACCAACAAGGAAAAGAGAAGTGGGCCGTCGTCATTTCTTAATGTAGGGAATTCATACTTGTGCTCATATGAGGGTATAAATGGCCGACTTGTGTTGCCGTAGTTTTGTTAAATTTTGTACCACCGTGCCGGCAGTAGAACCCCTCCCTTCCTCCAAGGACAAAGCTCCAACCTCTCTGCACCAACAGCAACGGCCCATTTCCGTTTCATCTCCCTTTCTCTTTTTTAAAACATATGAAAGGTAACCACAAGGCAGTACTTGAGAGCACACCCAGTGTCAGCTGACATGATTAGTCTGAGAATTTTATAATAATTAACATACTGAGTTAACCATTGATCACAGAACGCTCTAATTCTTTTTAAATGCCCGTGACTGGTCTCCAATCGTCCATTGACCAGTTCTGACTCTTTAAATAGAAGAGTAACCTTTAGATCTGGAGCCGAACCTTTCCCTGTAGGCTCAAGACAAATACACAAATTGAAATTGTCCTTTTTGGATGCTATCGTGCCAAACTTTTGGAAACTTTTGAGTCACTGAAACTTTGTGGAGGTGGGGGGTGTTCTTGGTCTGTGTAAAGTTCTCCTACCGAAGAGTTCATAGAAATACCATGTGCAGTTTGTAACATAAAAGGATGTCATGATGTTATAAATCCTACAAGGAAGTTGAGGCGTGAACGAACACCGTCGCAGTCTATGCCAAAAATGTAAAAATAATACAGAAACTATTATTAAAGGAGTAAGTATTAGAGAGAAGTCTTTAGTAAAGACTGTATTCTGTGAATTCTGACATATTAAGGCTTTCACCCGATAAATTAAAGGACAAAAATGTGACATTTGACGTACATGGTATCTAGTGACAACCGCCAGTACATACATGTAAACACTGAGTCATGTGTGCCCCCAGCAGGTTGTCACCACCCTTCCGTTTAACACTGAAAGCGCATTTGTGGTTTTCAGCATTTGAATATTGTTGCATAAGCAGGAAAGACGACAACAAAAAAAAAAATTACAACATGGTGTTTGATATTTGAGCGCCGATGACATCGTGAAGATGCAGTGTGACAAATGTGAAATGTGTGTATCTTGTTTCTTTGAGTCCATTTGAACACTTCACACAGTCCATTAAATGATCTGTTCTCTCTCTCTCTTTCAGAGCTACATGAACTTGCCCCCAGATAAACTGAAGCTGTTGAGTCAATATGACAATGACAAGAAATGGGAGTTGGTCTGTGATCAGGTAAGATGGACGGCTGATAATGAGCTGGTTTCACTGTGAAACCTCAACATACGTCAGGGTTGTTGCACCGACACAGAGTTGACAACGAGTGCATAAACGCCCTAAGAGGATAGTCTGTGTGGTACAGAGCAGAGTGCAGGGTGAAACCTCATAGCACAGTTTCTGTGGTGGCATTTGGCGTCGGCATGGAAACAGGGTGCATGTTTTATTTACTAGCTCAGGCGAGAATAGCATCGCATGCTGCATGCGCTGGTGAATGTGCATCTCGCCCGGTCATGGTTTCAGGCTGCTTATAATATTAACTCAGTCGAAAATATGCTTTGACTCTGACTCTGTGTGAAACATTCTCCCCCAGGAGCGTTTCCAAGTGAAAAGCCCGCCGTCCACTTACCTGCTCAAGATCAAGAGCTTCTACCAGGACCAAGGAGGGGTGTCCCGTAGGGTCAGTGGATTGCATCATCTCCTTCTCATATTTAACACGTCTACGTTTTCTACGGACGCACTGATGCACTGACCTTGATCTCCTCTGTTTCTGTAGTCAAAGAAGAGAATTCAAGATGCCACCAAGGTCCTCAAGGATTTGGAGATATCCCTTCGAACCAATCACATTGGGTGAGCATGCCAAAATGTTTTTATTTAAATATAGTCTTCTTCAAAAATGTAATCTCCGTGGGATTTTTTTTATGTTGCTTCTGTTGGTTTGTAAGGTGTTCCTTATGTGTAAGCTCATCTGTTAGCAACATTTACTGAAGGTGCAACATGTTGAGTTTTCTCGCAAACAAGGTGCTATTTACATCCACTGCCTCCTGAAGAGTGGTTTTGAAGAATTGAAAAAGCAGCCGATTCAAAAGGGGCAGACACGTGGCGAGTCAGTGGTACTGGGGTGGGCGGATGACGCCCAGCTAGCTTCCTGTCAGCTGCACCCACCTGTCACTCCAGGCTGTCACGCCCTTAATTTGCATCGTAGTGCACGCATTTGGATTTTTTGCGCCATAGCACCTCTAGTGGTCAAAAACTCTATAGTGTACCTTTAAGTGTGTGATCAAATATTGAGGTCATTATAATGATTAATGGTCAGTTTTTTGGTGTACTTATCCCTAGATAAGGTTAAAAAAGGGCCATTAAACTGGCTTAGTCATAGCAGTTACACAAACAAAAGTCATCGTTAGACCAAGATTGAGTAATTTTGCCTTTCTAAAGAGTCATTCCACGTGCTTCATTTTTATTTGGGTCTTTTTGCAGATGGGCGCAGGAGTTTCTCAATGATCAGAATAAAGGTTTGGACGTTCTGGTGGAATACCTGTCCCACGCACAGAGCGACACCTCGTGAGTGCCGACGGTGAATGAAAACTAACGGAGCTCCTCCGGTGGAAGTGTTTGTTCTCACCAAGGGTCTGCGCATTGCAGGTTCGACGTGGAGACCGTGGAGAACGGCGGCACCCTGTCGGACAGAGGGAAGTCGGCGGAGAGGTCCATGGAGGATCTGACCAAGAGCTCCGGCGGCACTCATTCACACGGGATGTCCAGAGCCGCACGTGCACTGACTGTAAGGTAAGAAGCTGAGGACGTGCAAGCCCCGGATGTTCTAAAAAGGAACCTGGAGCACCTACACTGGTACTGTATATTCAGAAAATAGAACTATGCAAAGCAGAAGTGGTGTGATGGGGGAGTTCTGCTGTGCCACAGAAGTCTATAGATACCGGTCATTTTCTTAGAGAGCTGTGTCAGACTGAGCCTTTCTGTTTGTAAGTCACTAGTAAATGATTCAGTCATTGTATCAGTGGCACAAACACTCTCATAAATAGTACCTCTAATTGAGAAGGAGAAGAGATTAACTCCGTACGAACAAATAGTGCAGCTTTTGCACCTAATGAATAGCCATTTCTTGTTATCACATATAGACATCTGTTCTCGCTGTCGGTTTAATTTCACGGATATCCTTCTGCTGCATAGTTCCTCTTGAAACAGACTACCGTGACAAATACCTCCGTTTCTCACGCTCTTCTTCACTCACATGCCTTTTTCTTTTTTGGGTATTTCATTTTCCTTTGCGCCTGATGCCACAATCGAGCTGTCAGGCTGACACAATGGTTGTCCACTAGAAGTCACAGTCGCAACTGCCAAGTGTGCCCAAAGCTGTTCCGCGTGTGTGTCATCGGTTCGAGGCCTAGAACATTTGCGCGCACAGAGGCCTCTTTTCCGTCGCCTTCACATGTCCACACACTTCTTATCCCTTTGCAGAATAACCAACACTCTGGGGAGCAAGAAGAAGGCCCATGTATCCATTCAGAGGGATGATGTGCATGTGTGCATAATGTGTCTGCGAGCCATCATGAACTACCAGGTAGAGTCTGAACGTGCTGTCAGTCTGAACTCATTGAAACATTGCCAATGAGAAGGAGATTACTTGTTATTTTGTCACGTATAAATGTCTTCCCTCTGCTTTCAGTCTGGTTTTAACCTGGTGATGACTCACCCGCGCTGCGTGAACGAGATCGCCCTCAGTCTCAACAGCAGGAATCCCAGGTGAGTGCATTTGGGTGTGAGACAAAGAGTGTGTTACCTGTCTTCCTGCATCAGTCTCTAACCCCCCCCTCCCCGACCCACCTTCCTCCCGTCCTCTGCCCGGACAGGACCAAAGCTCTGGTCTTGGAGCTGCTAGCTGCCGTGTGTCTCGTCAGAGGAGGACACGACATCATTCTCTCTGCTTTTGACAACTTCAAAGAGGTGATCTCATTATTCTTTTTTAATGGTAATTTCACCACATTGCAATGGTCTCATTCGACCCGGTCTGTTCTAGACTTTCCCTTTTTTTCTGTTAGTCATCGTATGAGACACATTCCACCTCTCACATGCACCGTGGCCCTAACTTTAGCTCGTGTATAACAGTCATGCATGTGTGCGTAACTCTAATCTCAAGTGAACAATAGCGAGGTGGACAAATACAGTAATAGATATCAGGAAAAATACACTTTGCATTCATGCCCCAATATGCAACAATTAAAATGCATATCTGCGTTCTTATTTTCTTTTCTTTCTCAGGTGAGCAGAGAAAGGAACCGCTTTGAGAAGCTGATGGAGTACTTCATCAATGACGACAACAACATTGACTTCATGGTAGGACCACGCATTTATGAGCCGTGTCGCTGGATGCAGATGCACCAAAGAGCTGTGTAAAAAGATGTAACTGAGACGTACCTGTCTTTGTGTTGTTGTTGTTTTTTTTCTGCAGGTGGCCTGTATGCAGTTCATAAACATCGTGGTCCATTCAGTGGAGAACATGAACTTCCGTGTTCATCTGCAGTACGAGTTCACTCACCTTGGATTAGACAAGTATCTAGAGGTAAGTACAAAACACAGAACAGTTTGGGGGGGGGGGGGGGGGCCTTCATCACATTCCTATAATATGTCATTATTGTTTGTTGTGTGTTAGAGTCTGAAGCAAACGGAGAGCGAGAAGCTGCAGGTCCAGATCCAGGCCTACCTGGACAACGTGTTAGACGTGGGAGCTCTGCTGGAAGACGCCGAGAACAGAGGAGGGGTGCTGGAGCATGTGGACGAACTACAACATCACAACACACAGGTCAGCCACAAAAAAAAGAAAGAAAGAAGTGGAGGGGGAAAAAAAAGATCTTGATGCTACAGAGTAGTGTATAAAGGGACGTTAAAGCAACGTTGTCCGTGTGTTGTTTCAGCTGAATGTCCGGCTCGAGGAGATTGCGAATCAGACCGGGGAGAGAATCGCTGAACTTGAGACTCAGCTCATGCAGGCCACCAAGGAGACCGAGCTGCTCAAAGTAAGTGCCGCTTCATGACATGCACAATGGTTAATGGGCGTAATTAGCCCAGGAAGGTGTGGAATCATCACAGTAATTTGTTTAAATTGGACCATAAGGGTGGCAGTTTCATTTAGTTTAATAATCTTAATATAACCGTTAAAAACAAATGATCTTCACCGCAAAGTAAAAAAGATGAGTGTATTTGCATGTTAGCAGTGTAATTTCTGGGGGTGATGATTGCAGTCACTCTACCTCATTCGTACAGACTGAAATGTTAAATGAAGCCTGCCTGAAACAGACAATCCAGTGTAGATGAGCCTTAGTGATGTAGCTTGGTGATGGTTCTTTAATCATGCTGACATTTTTGGTTTTCACGCCAAGACCTACAAGACAAGCTGTCATGACCTTTTGCCCACACGTGCAAAACAAGTTTGTTCAAACTTGTGATCTCCTAACATGTCATCTAGCGCCCCCACATGGTCAACACGTTTTTTTGTTTGTTTTTTTTACCTAATATTGTTGACGTCACGTTAAAGCGTGTTTCCGTATTCATGTTTGTGTCTCGCAGGAAAGCTTGAGAGAGTCGTGCTCCCAGGTGAGTGCTTTGCAGCAGAGAGAAAGAGAGCGGGAGCTGGACAGAGAGAGGGAGAAGGACAGGGAGCGTCTGAGCACCACCGCCCCCCAGGCCACCACCTCGGAGCTGGAGCAGAAGATCCAGGAGCTGCAGGACAAGGGGTTAATCCGACTGGGCCGCAGCGCCTCAGGAGGCCTGGACATCCAGGTTGTGCCCGTCACGGTGGTTGAATACGTCCAAAGCCCAGCCTCAGCTACCCAACCCAGCAGCCCAGTCGCTACAGATTCTGGCCCCCCAGCATCCAGCCTCCCTGCCTCTGTTCCTCCCCCTCCCCCACCCCTTCCTGGTGCTTCAGAGCAGATTGTCCCTCCTCCACCTGCGCCTCCACCTCCAGGTTGTGGTGTTGCACCCCCACCTCCACCTCCCCCACCTCCCCCACCTGGTGTCGGGGCTCCACCCCCACCTCCTCCTCCTCCTCCCCCGCCCGGTGCTGGACCCCCACCTCCTCCTCCCCCACCTGGTGCTGGACCACCACCTCCGCCGCCACCGCCCGGCTGTGGACCACCTCCGCCGCCTGGTTGCGGACCCCCACCGCCTCCTGGAGCACCAAACAGTCTATCAGGTGAGACGGTGACAGAAAGTGTCATGAGTTGATGCTGGCAGTGGAATAATGGTGATCCGGTTTGTTTGACCGTTGGTCTTGTGTTTCTGTTCCCCCCCCCAGGGCTTAAGAGCAAGAAGCCCATTCAGACCAAGTTCAGGATGCCGTTGTTGAACTGGCAGGCTTTACAACCCAACCAAGTGTCAGGCACAGTCTTCAACGAGCTAGATGATGAGCAGATCTTAGGGGTAAGGTTGTTTATCTTCAATTTTCCTCACCACATCCTGATGGAAAATGTATGTTCCAGATTTTCATCTTCCCCATTTCTGCCTCTCATTCTGTCTACATCAGGAGTTAAACATGGAGATGTTTGAGGAACAGTTCAAGACGAGAGCTCAGGTGAGTGCAACTGACCGGCCCGCAGTCAAGAAGAAGACACCCCAGAAGGCTCCCAGCAAAACATCTTTGATCGACCCCAACAAGGCCAAGAATCTGGCAATCACCCTTCGCAAGGGAGGAATGAGCCCCTCTGATATCTGCACTGCCATAGAGACGTATGTGCTTCTGTTGCATGACTGACCTCTCTGAGCTGTCCTCCTCGTAAAGAGACTCATCCTAACCCTTGTTTGTACAGGTATGACCAGCAGTCTTTGTCCGTTGACTTCCTGGAATTGCTTGAACACTTCATCCCATCGGACTTCGAGATGAAGCTCTTGGTTAACTACGAGAAAGATGGCCGTCCGTTGGAGGAGCTGACTAACGAAGACCAATTTATCTTGCGCTTTGGGAAGATTCCTCGTCTGAACCAGCGAATAAACACTCTCACTTTCATGGGCAACTTCCCTGAGACCGTGAAACGCCTGCAGCCGGTCAGTTTGTTGGACTCATTGTAACTTGGGCTAGGATAGGGTTTAAATAGATGTACTGATTTTGTTTTTACGTCGTTTACAGCAACTGAACTCCATCATTGCCGCATCCATGTCCATCAAGTCTTCAGACAAGCTCAAAAAGATCTTAGAAGTAAGTAAAGCAGAACACAAATGCTGATGCATACTCCAGATTTTTTTGACTTTGACAGTGACCGCATGTTTTCCCTTTCAGATCGTTCTCGCCTTCGGTAACTATATGAACAGCAGTAAGAGAGGTGCCGCCTACGGCTTCAGGCTGCAGAGTCTGGACCTTGTAAGTAGAATTTGTTAGCAGATGTATCTCTTAACTTCAAGAAACTTTAAATCATCTTTGTTACTGTCTCTACATTTCAGCTCTTGGAGACCAAATCCACCGACCGCACACAGACGCTACTTCACTTCATCACCAACATCATCCAGGATAAATACCCCGACCTGGTCAACTTCCACACTGACCTGCACTTTGTTGACAAGGCAGCCCTTGGTACATGCACACTCTCAAGCTGAGGAGTTAGGCCTCTTGTTACTTAATTTGGGAATGTATTAGAACTCCTTTCTGTTTCCTTGCTAGTATCCCTGGACAGCATTCTTCAAGGCATCCGCTCATTAGAGAGAGGAATGGAGATGACCAAAAAGGAGTTCCTGGTGCAGGATGACTGCCCTGTGTTGAAGGAGTTCATCAAGACAAACAGTGAACAGCTGGATTCTTTGATCAAGGACAGCAAGACGGCACAGGTTAGCATGTAACTCAGATCGAACTCAAATACTACTCGGCAAAACGTCTTGTCACATTCTTATACACATATATTCGCCATGCTCTGTCTAGGAGGCGTACGGTTCTGTGGTGGAGTACTTCGGAGAGAACCCCAAAACCACGCAGCCTTCCATGTTTTTCCCCATGTTTGGGCGCTTCATAAAGGCCTATAAGGTGAGTGTGTGAGATTTCTGATGTGCACTGATCAGCCACAACATTAAAACCACTGACAGGAGAAGTAAATAACATTGATCGTCTTGTGACAATTCAGTGTTTTGCTGGGAAACATTTGGACCTGGCATTCGTGTGGATGTTACTTAGACATGTAGCACCCACCCAGACCAGTTGGAGCAATGACTGTCAGCAGCCTTCCCCAGCAGGATGCAGCCTGACACAGACACACACACAAAAACTGTTTAGGAACAATTAAAAAAAAAAACATGAAAAACAGCACAAGGTGTTGATCTGGCCTCCATCTTCACTAGATCCCAAACTGATCAAGTGTCTGTCATTTCTGGGAGTGGACACGTAGAGGTGGTATCATTTTAGTGCACTGCTTAGTACTGACATCCAAGGCCTATGTACAGCCTAACTAAACTAAGCTGTCTTTTGATTGAACACAGACAGCACAGCAAGGGATTCAGCAGAAAAAGAAAATGGAGGCTGACGCCCGTGAGGTGAAAGAGTCGCCATCTCCAAACAAAGCTGGATCTCAAAAGGTATGACATGAAGGGTTCAATGTTAAGGGATTTGTGTTAATCTATAGGCGTCGTTGTAGCTTATGAGAACATTTCTAAAAACAAATGTGTCTAAAATATTACAGTCTCTCAGGAGGTAAATGGCTTTTATTTCTTGGAACATTTTTCAAGGGCCCCATGATGCCTAAGATGCCTCAGATGGACCTGATAGCAGAACTGAAGAAGCGGCAGGTGAAGCCGCCGGTACGCGAGGGGAAGGACGGTGCTCTGGAGGACATCATCACAGGTACAAGGAGACGCATAGATACGTTTCAAGCTTGCATGCTGAGTGTTTGATGTTTAAATGTGGGTAAAATCCTACCTCCATCTCAGCATTCCCTTCCTTGCTTCCTCCACAGACTTGAGGAACCAACCATACAGGCGGACAGATGGTCGCCGGCCTGCGCAGCGCCAGGACACTTAAGCCACTTCTGGTTCAAGAATTTTTAAAAAACTTTTTTAAACAAATGTTAACTGGAATCACATTCAGGCATATTAACAAGCTTTAAAATGTGCTGTACTGTAAATACAATATATCCAAATATCAAATGGCTTTGTGTATTAACGACATTTTAGCTTGTGTTTGTTTTGTAAATAGATTAAGTTGGAAATGTTTTTAATAGTCAGTCCATGAATTTGATTCCGTATCTTTACCTAAAAAATATATTTTGTATGCTCTAAATTTATAAACCAATTGAAATGTTTAACTTTTTAAAATAAACTATTTTTTAATCGTTCCACGTGTGCGAGGTTTGGTCTAACACAGAGTCCAACATGAAGCAAGATCAGACGCCACGACTGTACAAGAGAGCTGCACTTTATTGGACACACAATCACAGCAAAGTATGTACAAAAGGAGGCAGGTGCAACTGCCTGCTGTCTTCTCACAGGAAAAACACACACATTTCTCACAGGATATCATGGCATCCACACTGATAAATTAGTATCTCCAGTATCAGTAGGCTTTTAGATTTATATATCATTATATTATAGATCTATTTTCTGTATTATTTTTGTTCTTATATCACACTACTCTACAAATGGGAGAATCACTCTGTGGAAAGAGTACACCATCGCTGGTGAGCTTCTCTGGTTGGGGTGCGTTCAAGCATTCTGGATCCTAGACGTTCACCACTCTCCGCCACTATCGTCACACGACGTCACAGTAAAGACTGAACATGCCTGCGTCACAGATACCAAAATAATGTCTCATTCTTCATGTTGCAAACCTCTAAAACGTACAACCACTCCTCTCTTTCTTTCTCATTTTATTTTTTTTGAGAAAACAAGTAGACAACTTTTATTATTATTATTATTATTAATTTTTTTAAATCAACTGCACCGTGCGATTGCTTGAGACTATACATGCATTGTTTTGTATATACCTTTGTACCCATCGTCATAGTTTGTTAATGAAACATTTTCTTTTGGACATAACAATTTGTTGAACTCGCTAGGAATGACTCGGCCTATTTACAAGTCAATTTTGCTTTTCTACTTTTGATGCCAAGATTTTTGAACATCCACACATTCATGTAAAAATCCTCATATACATACTATAGAATGTAGGCTCATTATAAAAAGAAAAGATACAATGGCAAAAAAAGAAAACTTTAAAACCTCACATAATTCCTTTTATAATATCCTTCTTGGTGGTTTTGCAACTTTTAACTTAACTGCTACTTAAAGCCACTCAACAACCGGAGCAGTACAAGCAACTAAATGTACTTCCACCTGTCACCTCCGAGTACTTCTGCACTCGGCATCCACACGGCCGCTATACTTGATCACATGCAAACATGACACAGAGACAAATTAAAGCCAAGTAACTTACTTCTGTCAAAGCAGCAAGACCTCATATAAAGGCTTCGGGCCCATAAACTGACCTTTCACAGTAATTACCACAATATCTGTGTTTCTGACCAACTCCAACATCACTAATAATACCACCGGAATCACAACAGGAGAAAGGGTTGAAAACGAAATGAAACAGACCACAGGTACAGGAAAAAAAACAAAAACAACAACCTCCTAAAAATAAAAAAGACAGTAGCAAAATAAGCCCCTACACACAGGCACTGGTCCAGCCTCTTAAACCTTAAAGTGACCCTTCATACAAGGAGGCAAAGGTGCAGAGGAGCTGGACGAGCATTTTCGGGGACAAGCGTTCACAAATCATAGTCACTCAAAAATCGAACGCAGAAAATCCTAGAATTTAAAAATGAACTTCAGTGTATATTACATAGGCTAACTGTTATCTATACAGATCCTTTAAACAAATATAAAAATGTTCTGCATATGAATAAATAATCTCAGTGTGAAATGTAATATCTCTCTCAATGAATTAAAAAAGAAAAATCTGTACAAAAATGGTCACTAATATATAAAACTGAAGAGATGATGACATTGTACAGTATATAATTGAATCTAGGTCTATATATATCACACTTTTCTTCACAATTATAATATCATACACGAACATCTGACTTAGATATATTTATATATGTATATTTCTCCTATGTTTGATTTCAAGTTTGCATGAGTTTTTCTGATTGCCCGAGGCATCCACTGTGAGTGTGTTCGACATGCCCTCTAAGCCTCCAGCCATGTTGAAATCACAGCCCACTAACACTTGTCTTGGGGGGAAAAAAAAAAGAAGAAGAAGAAAATAAAAAATCAGTCCAGAGAGCACTGTCACGCAATTCTGCGAGGGTTTCATCTGAGGCTTTACTTGGAGGAAGCAGCCAAGCGTGCGCACTTCCTGCCCAGCGCTCGCCAGACGCAAATGCAGCAAATTTAACTTGGAGAGTTATGGATTTGAGTGTGGAACAGCATGAGTAAGTGAATTTCTTTCATTTGACTTCACTCAATATGAAACCCCGGGATTGAACCTGCCTGGCAGAGCCGCAGAGCACCCGGGGTGAGGCTTAATTCGCTGCACTGTGAGCTTGCAGTTTTGCACACCGTCAGAGCCGGGGGAGCGCTTAGCCGGATGCCACCGCTGCAACCTGACACACTCGCCACTTCAAGTGCCCTTTTTCTTTTCACTCTGAAAAAACGGGAACACGCCAGTCCTCACAGCTTCGTCTTTGGGTAAATATTGTGTTGTTGCTGAAGATTTAATACTGTAACACAAGATTATTAAGGGATTTCGGGCAAGAACAAAGTCTTAGAGGCACAGGGAAAAACATGGTTACAGGTCCTTGCAGACAAACTCGCAGGAGTATGTTAAAGTCAGAGAGCACTGGCTTGGTAAGATTCACTGCTCAATTACATGTTGCACACACTGTTTCTAATGGAGGCCCATCAAACACTGTCCTAGGATAATCTTTTTTTTATTTTATAGACGCCTCAAGCCAAAGACAAAGTGAAAGAGGCAGGGAAAGGAGAGAGAACGAACGTCTCCCCGTCTGTCAAACCCTTCCTCTCATCTCTTTGGCCCTTTCATATCACCAGCACTCTAGACGGAGGCAGGGCGACTCAAAGCTGGCCTTAATAAAACAGCCTTCAAACACATGTCCCCAAACTAATCCCCTCTCCTCGAGCTGCCTACTCTTTGACAAGAGCCCCTTTGCACATGTTTTAATCTCAATGCCACAAAGAATCAATTTCCTACAGTTATTCTGGAGGAAGACTGGAAAAAAAAAAAATGTCTAACTGTCCATCCAACCTTGTTGCTGCACCAGCGGACAACCTTGAGGCAAACGCGCATGACTGGCAGCTTCAAATTGGTTCCTCGTGCCGGGTTTACACTTAAAAATATCACTGACAGGCCTTAGATGTGCTTTAAAAAATCATTACTTTAACTAGTGTCACTGAGAAAGGCCTTGGTTCATTCATCTTTCAGCATGCAAGTAATAATACCAAAGCCATAATCTAATATATTAAAGATTCAGGGAATGTTTTGTCGCTTTTAGGAATTAATGCAGCTTTGTGCTTGTCATAGTAAACCAGATTCAAAGTTAGAAAGAGAAAGGGTTTTGTGTTTGAGAGGAAACTGTGCTTGATTTAAATTTAAATTTCTCTACCCTCCTCTGAAGTCTAAGGATGTGCTGCTTAGTAACATTCTTTATCGTTCAAACACAAGCGCTCGAACGGCGACAGGTGTTTAAGTGTCATCCACTCATCGCGGCGAAAAACACACAACTCCTGCTCTTTTTTCACAGAACGTTTTAGTCCCGCGACTCGCAGGAAACCTGGGAAAACGCGAGCGTCTCCAACAGAGTCAGTATTTTTAGATTCCTTAAAGGGCGAAATCGTGTTCTGGTCAATATGACATATTTTACCAGAGTGCTCTTTGTCAGCGGTGAATCAGATATGACTCAAAACGAAAAAAAAAATAAAAATAGTTGCATCTGTGCTGTACAGCTTGGCTTTACAAGTGCGTGTGTGACAGAATGTGTGTGTTATTCACCACTTGCGTGTGCTTGAGTCTTTGGGATGGGTTCTGATGTCAGGCGCTGGAACTGCCGGAGCCGCCTGTAAGATGCTACTGTGGAAACATCCTGATTGTCATAATTAACTAGTTAGTACACATACACAGAAATTCAACACTTGTATACAATTGCATTTGCCCCTCCTGTTTGTTTAACCGTGCCTTTGAGCAGAAATGTGACTGCCCAATATCACGACTATACCTTCAATTTTCATCTCTATAATTGTTTCTAATTACTGATGCAAGGTTTTCATATAGTAGAGGTGCATCTGAATATTTAAATGCAACATGAAATTAAAGAATACAGTGGAATGTACAGGGTAGTGAGAACAATCATGTAAACTCTTTACACAGTGTGTACAAACAAAGGGGAAAATATAGCACCAGTTCAGAGTTTAAAACACATGTGACGCAAGAAAAAGCCACAAATGCCCTTTTGGGAAAAAAAAACAAACAAACAAACAAAAAAAAAACTGCTTGAAACCACAATCATCACCTTGGCCTACGTTTGATTCTTCTTTTTTTTTTTTTTTTTTCTGAGCAGGCTCACTTTCTGCCAGGTGATGCAGGTAAGTGAGAGCGACGTTATCCTGAACACACAACTACTGGACTCACCGGGTGATTATTGCAGCTCTATTTTCTATGGTCAAAGTCACAGTCTAGATATTTGAACTACGCCACTAAAGACCCGTCGAGTGAGGGTACACACGTGGGGATGGTGTCGTCAGTAAACACGTCCAGAACACATCGGCTTATAGCAGGCAGCTGGTGGGAAGGGGAGGCCCGATCGTGTGCTCTTCTTGCTCTCTCTCTCTCTCTCTCTGGGAAACTGGCAGTATGACTGCGTGGGAAAACTGCAGAGGAACTATGAACAGGATCAGAGTAAGAAACATGTCCAAGTACAGGAGACTCCGTTTACGGTGGAATCATGAAAAATTAGGTATGAATAACAAGAAAAAGAAAATCCCAAAAGTCCTAAAAAAAATAAATAAATCATGAATTCTTCCACTAGATCTTTGTACTTGTTTTCTCTTTATAGTTCATGATGTGATGGTGCTTGAATCTCATCCTCCCATGTGCTCAGTCTCTTCCTATTCATTCCAAGATTGACCCTTATTCACACGGCTCACTGCCAATATCCTTGCAGCTGTTGAGGTTGCTGGGCCTGAGAACCCCAGGGGAGAAGCTAAAGGGGGTGGGAGAGGAGGGGGACAAGGATGGAGTCGAGGTGGTGGGTGAAGAGGAAGAAGAGGGAGTAGCAGTGGGAGTAGGGGAGGAGGACTGGCTGCTGGGCAGGGACAAGGAGGAGGCTCGCTGCTCGCGTAGAAGGCGGTGCTGACGGAGGGTGGAGGAGAGGAGCAAGGCCTCAGCACTCAGGCCGGAGGCTGACAGGCTTGCCAGGAGGGCCTTCGCTTGGCTTGAGGAGGCTGTCAGGGAGGGCATCGCCCCCTCATGGGTGTACTTCCTCAGGCCAGGGGCAAACGCTGCCACGGGAGGAGAGGCCAGTCGGCCAGAAAAAATGCCCGATCTGATACCAGAGAGGTATGGCTCAATACTGCCACTGGTGCTGTTGGTCCCCAAGGCCTTGTAGAGCAGGGACACAGAAGACAGGAGGGGGTAGAGGTGGGACGCAAAGAGATGAGGTTTTCAAGGATCGAGGGGGAAATCATAAAAAATGAAAGTCTCAAAATTGGTTGAGGCTGGGCCCTATCCCCCTGCAGCACCTTCTCTTATGATTACAGTCAAACATGCCAGTGTAAGCATGCTTGCACACACACACACACACACACACAGGCTTACACTCATCCACAAATGCACACAGAGAGGTTTTCAGAACAGATCTTAATAAACACTGGAGCTGTGAAAGTTGCTGATAAAATAAAGGGAGCAGGTGGACGTGTGTATCTCTGCAGTAGGGTGAAGAGGAGGAGAAGGGAGCTGAAGAGGCTGGACAGGGACAGGTCTCTCACTGCTGCAGGGTTGGACGGACAGTAGACAGGCAGGCCGGGGGGTGCAGGGCGGCACGGGTTCACACAGGGTGACGGGGGTGGGTGAGGTTGCGCCGCAGGAACAAGTGTCAGAAGAAACATGTAGTGGAGGGGTGGGGAGTGAAGACAGAACAGGAGACAAACATAACACATTGTTATTCAGGTTGATAGCAGCATGTGCAATGCAAGCCACAACGCAGGCTGTCATCTACAACATCACTGATACCACTGATATGGTGCAACAGTGAAAGAGGCTGACTGCAAATTAAACTGTCGCCTTTATTTTGACACTTTTAATGATGCTCAGTCATTAAAAATGCAAGATATTCAAAAGGACATTGTCACAGCCTTTATGTAATGCAGGAACACGTCAGTAGATGGCAATGTTTCAACAGTATGAACCACATTCACAACATTTAGAGTATTTTTGTCTCTTTAGCAAAGGTGAATGCCTCCGATAGAGAGAGCTGCCGTGCAAATCATACCACAACAGCAACAGGTTGAGTCGTCAAGAGCGTCCTTTCAGTAAAGTTTGACTGAGGCTTTTTATAACAGGCAACCGGAGAAAAGTATTTGCCGCGGCTCTTTAAGTTTTACAAGGTGTTTGTTTTGGGATTACAGGGATTAGCTATGCATGAAAAGAGAGCAGGTGTGCTAGTCTAGACTGCGCTGCTGGGAGGCTTTCACCTGCTCCGATGCATTTCCAGAGCCTGTGCTGCCAGCCGTTCCCACAGAGCCGGCCCGTTCCTTCTGCTCCAAACACTCTTCTCAAACCTGCCCAGCACATTCACTCTGCTCTGTGAGTGTTGGAGAGCAGACTCCCTTCGTCTCATGCACTCGGCCGCCCGGCAAACGACAGCCTACACGGACGGGCCCTCCACTGCTACCACCGAATGACCGGCACCTTTAACTAGCCCGCTCTCAACCGCCAGAAGTCATAAAAAGCCAAATGGGAAATGGAAACAGGGTTTTGCGGCGTGAAAGTGATTCACATTGTCATGCTCTCCTTGATCTGTGCCAAAGCAAACGGGGAGAAATTGTGGCTTTGAACTGTCTGTTCTTATCCAGCACATTGATTTGAGGCATCCTCATGCTTGGGATGTTCTAATACCTCTGAGTGAGGCTTTGGTGAGCAGACAGCTCGGGCTCAGAGGCACCATCAGAAAGGCTTTGTTCATTTTAACACCCACAATTAACACACGCAGATAACATCAGAGACGAACCTAACAAAGAACCCGATGCTCTAAAGAAAACATTAATGCTGCTTCTTTTTTTTTTGCTCCAACTATCCAGTCTATTTATGCCATATCTTCGCGGAAGGATTTCTGAGACTGTGGCAAAGGGCTGCAAAGTATGGCACTTAAAATCTCCCCGGATAACCTGATTGCAGTGCCACAGTTAGACATCAGATTTTATCTCGATTACAACAACTTAAAATTGCAGATGCTAAACACATTACCTGCATAACAACAAAAAGTGGCGCCACTGCATCTCATTTTAGCTGATTGCAGCGGCTACACATTGACATCTTAAAAATGCAAAATGGTACCTTCAGCTGGCTTTCACAGCATGTTAATGAACACCAGCTGCCTCTCAAGGAAAATGCTGGAAACATGCATTGCTTGGATAACCAGCGGTGGTTAACTTTTTATATTTTCAGACATTTAGATCGATGCATGTGGAGCGGGCTGGAATGGGTGACAGCAGAGCTCTGGGAGACTCCAAAGTGCTGTGCTCATTCCTTGGGCGCGTGCCCCGTTCAATATGCCCCAGAAATGTCATTATCATTTGGCTAGAGGAGGCAGTAGACAACAAATTAAAACACAAAGGGGAGTTGGATACGGGGGTAAAAGTCTGGGGTCACATTTAGGGAGTTATGGCCGTGGAAGGTTTAAGAGAAAAGACACCTTTACCTTCAGTTGTGGGACGAGTGGAGAGGTCACCCAAGATGGGCTCTTCTGATTGTCAGAACAACAACATTAGTCAAAAGGGCAGATCAGCAGTTTTAAGATAGGGGGTGAAATGTGGGTGTCTTGGCTCAGACAGGGAACAACTTAATCATAAGGTATAGTAAATGTAACAGTTTTGACTTGTACCGCACGATTTTATTCTTTAATAATAACCCAGCTTAGTTTTTAGCTGTCAACAAAGAAAAGAAGGCCTCATTTTTGATTTTTTTTTTTAGTGGCTGTGATTAGAATTTCTCCTCAGAAGGATATCAAGCCTGGAGTCAGTGAGGGGTTAAAAAAACACACCGGGTGAAGTGAACGGGGAGCCGGCAAAAGTTCTTAATTAGCGCTTAAAGTCTGTATGCAAATCAGCCAGCCGCCTCGATAATTTGATGAGATGAGCTGCAGATAATCAGCGTGTTTTTTTTTTGTTTTTTTTCCCGTGCCTAGCCCGTGCTCAGCTGTTTCATTGTACTGAATTTAAAACGATTTAGTCGACAGATTTCGCTCCATCCATCTGTAAGCTAAATTGTCGGGATACTGTTTTCTCGGTCTTCGAACGCATCAGATGGTGGAGAAAATGCTGGGGTGTCCAACAGGATGTCAATACTTTTGAATGAAATGTCAAATATATACACGAAGCAGCAATTTTGATATCTTTTTTCCATCATAGGCAAAGTTGTTTCTTGTCTCTTTTTATAATAACACATTTTATTTCATGACCTTTGCACATTTCAGTCAATAATGTGCCCCCCTCATTCTTGAGACGTCTAGCAACCTCAACGACTGCTAGCAGATTTGACGAGTACGGCTTAAAGCTATGGAATTAACCTTCCATAGCTTTAAGCCCCTTCTTCTCAAGGCTGAGCGTGGCAGCTTACTATCTAAGAAAGCCTTTTTTGTTACTCAGCACCAGAATAAACTGACGAATGCTCTCTGTTTGATTTTGACACCTACACCTACTAAACTGACCTCTCAACCTCTCACTGTGAAGTCTACCACAGCTCACACTTTATTGTCTAAATCAACTGGTTCTGTGTTTGTCTTTGTTATCCATCTTGCAGTTGTGTCACCTTTAAACAGCTTGGCAACAACTTCCCACGCTGCCAATTAGCCTTGGGTGTCCACTGCCGCCTTCACACGTGCGGCATCCTCTCACAATGAGTGTTTTGAACAGTTTGCGGACAAAGAGGCCGTGTCGCGTGCGAGCGCCATTCAAAAATAATTGGATTAATTTTGCTTTCATTACAGTGTAGGAGTGTAGGCATCCACTCAGCCTCCGAATCTCAGGGAACGAGCCAGACTGACAAAAGGGAGAGTGAAATGAAGAAAGGGGCAGCACGCGTAAATTGCAGGGTTGCAGAATGAGGGAAAAGGAAAAGGGAGACATGAAGAAGAGGAAACGTGAAAGACTTAATGGTGGAACGAGAACTGCCCTCTTCATATTGAATAATCCCTGATTGCCAGTGACTCAAGGGGGCGATTATTACATGGCACTGCAGAGATTCCTCCCAATCTTCTCTCAGTCTGATGCGACCGAAGCTTCATTACTCTCCCATCTCTCAAATCTCTCTCTCTCTTTCTGCCCAGCACCCTCGTTTCTCTGCAATCTTCCAGACTGAATTTGTGTCTGAATGCTCTGTCACATTCTGGGGGTTATGGAGGTTTAGATGCACTCCACTGCTTCGGTTATTTTTCAAATTACATTGACATTAAGCTTTTTTTTTTTTTTTTTCCCTGCGCACGGTGCAGAAATCTTCTCATGTCTTTACTCAACTGACATGCTTCAACGGTTCAATTTCCTTGCCTCTGGAGGTCACCTAGCATCCTCATGTGTCCAGTCCTATACCTCACTTTAAACCTGTAAAACCCTAGCCAATTAAAATCAAAAAAAGAGTCAGCTATAAGGCAAGGGTACAATAACAAATGCACACACTTGTTTTACACCTTTTTAATGAGTTTAGATCTTGTAATTAAAGACGTAGCTGAGAATATAAAATCAGTGCTAGGTAATTGCAGTTACTCCTCAATGACGTTAACCCGTCTGACACATATCTCCATGGAACAGAGCCTTCAGAGGATCCTTTGATCCATGTAGTCAATCCCGTGATAATGAGACTGCCAAAAAGTGCGACTTTGCCATCAAACAATTTATGATCATTAGCTAAACTGGTTTCAAATTCAATTACTGCTGTCTTTTTAAAGCAAAATAATTAAGGCAGGATCTTCAACATGATACATACTAGAGTGAAAGATGAAGAGCGGCGCATGCAAGGAGAGGACTGAGTGGCAGTGAAGAGTGATGGTAAAGACATATTTATGCTTGATCTGGTGTGTAGAAGGAAGAGAATGGATGAATGAACCCACGCATTCTCCTCGCTTTAAAAACTATTGCTCCGATGGCTCGTTAAAGTTGTGTGGAGGTGGTACAACACTCAAAAATTTTGTATTTGAACAAGATCATGAAATCTTTTCATGATCATCATTTTTTTTAAACCTTAATTCTTTACAAAGCTTCTTTAACAAACTTAATTGTTTCTGGTCAACATTTAGAAAACAGATCGGGCACTGGCACTGCCAGATCAAGCATGGTTCGGCCTCAACCGTGCCAAGTATAAAGAGGATACCTGCTGCTGGCCCATCTTCAGGAAGTCCTCTCTTTTGCCACTTTTAGTCTTGTCTGTGCTGTTCTGCTGCAGGTGCTTCAGCTTGGAGGCTGCTGAGGAGTGGAGAACCTTCCCAACGCTAGAATGATTTCCTCCCTAAGAACAGAATAAAGGAGAGAACAGCAGAAGAGAACAGAGTCAATTTATGTTTCACACCTCTGACACACAGTACATGGCTGCAAATTTAATTTCTCCTCTACGGTGCCTTCGATTTATGTGCCAGACACACATCAGCTCGGTAAAGTTTGACTCCAGCAAGCAAGCCTGTCTCCTGAGACCAATGAGGTTTTTAAGATCTGGACTATCCACTTCACAGAGTTTCACCATCCATCAGTAGAAAAAGACAAAGAAGAGAATAAAGAAGCGCGGCATCAAAACTGACGTTGCGTGGCCGGGCCTCACTGCAGGATCCACTAGACAGTGTGCCTAATGATCTTTCCCACTGAGTTCCTCCATCGACTGTCTTTTCGTGTCTAATACGCACAAAAACAAATACACGTCCAGTCAAATATCCCTCCAGCTGTGCCTCTTCTGCACAGACATTAGCTGACAAGAAAACTAATAAAACATGACCTGTCGTAATGCCAAATAGCCAGTCTTTCCCCGCTGTAGCAACTCAAGACAGAAAAAAACTGCTTACCACCTTCCTTTTAGCCACATCCTGTTCTTATTGTCAAGCGTGTTAATCAAAAAACAGAGCGACAATGGGGCTTGAGAGCTGATCACCTGTTAGTGTGAATCTGACGAGTTCACCAGCAAACATTAGACAAGACTAGGAAGCGGGGTCATGTTGAAAAGATGAATGCGGCTGCAGTTGGAGTGATGAAATAATGTGTGAAGACTCTGTAATCTGCAGCCATGCCCGCGGGAATGCTCCCTGGCTCTACATCAGAGGGCTAAAACTCACCATGACAGTACAACTGTCAAGTATTGCAGCCCGGCCCTGAGTGGGAGGCTACTTTGGGAGCAACAGGGAATACTATGCAGGCTGTCAAGATGCGTCAGTGAAGTTGCAGCTGACACAGGAACTCTGCAAGTCTTTTGATAATTACTAATCTCTTGTTGTGTTGCGGTCAGCTGGAGGTGAGTTGAAAGGAGGCTGCTCGAAATATCTGATGACAGAATTCATCCTATGGTCATCACATGTGGTAGGAAAGACTGGTTCTGTGTTTTCTTACCCTTTACATTTCTTTAGCAAGTGTCTTATGTGTGTACTTCTAATGTGTCACACTACACAACATATGTCCTTGAGCTTGTTTAAATATAGCACACTCTCTATTAAACATGGTTTTGCTTATAACAGTTTCTGGGGGAAAGAGAGTTGATTTAGAGGCAACGCAAAGATGAGAATTCAGAACTGTGCAGAGAAAGGTGAAAAAAAGAAGTCTTATTATCTACGCATTTATTTTCTCATGCCTGTGTTACCAACGATGGAATTAGCTAGATTTACAAACAGAAAACAGATGCCAGGACAACTCAATAAAGAAACAATTATCGACTCTGGGCTCAGCAGGAGAGCAGGTCCAGCACTAATCGCAGGAAAGACAAGTAGGTAGGGAGTCTGTTGCCTGTCCCCTCTACACATTTTCGATTTCAAACACAATTAGACGCCGATTTACTCAGGGAGCAGACATCAGAAGCTTGAAAGTGCTTGAAAATCCCAAAAATCATCCACAGAGAGGAAGTGAAGAAGGAATATAGAGCATGCTGCTGCAGAGCAGGAATCTACACGGCAGATGTAAGAATTAAACCTGGATTGATGCTGGGTTCTTAGGTGATGGTTTGGGTGGGACTGGTGGCTTCTTGGCCTCTGGTGTCAGACAAGCAGGTCTCTGTGAAGGAGTGGTTGTTCGGGTGTAGATCAGGTCTGGAGCAGGATGACCACTGATCTCTATCAGGGTGTTCTCCAGCTCTCGAATAGTCTCCTCCAAGCTGTCCAACCTCTTGAAGGTGTTGCGTCGGACATCTTCAGTCCTTCTCAACCGACTGGCTGAGACTGGCGGTTCCACAGAGATGTCTGACTCACTGCATTCAAAAGGGCTGCTTACCGCACTCTCCTTTACCTCCGGTATCCTCTTTATTTCGGCTGTGTGCTGAAGTTTCAGAATGCTATCTCCTGTCTCTATCCCTCTTCTCAGAGCCTCCAGCAGAGATCTTTGCTGGTCTGGGTGGTGGGAGGATATTACTCTGGGTTTGGGAACTGGTTTGGACGAGTCCAGGAGGGAATACAGCAGTTTGTAGGCCTCCCTGGCAGTTTTCTTCTCTCTGAAGAGCACTAGGAGAGGCCGTTCACTCAGCTGGACCTTAGAGACTTCTTCGATCTCTGGTGAGATGGTTAGAGTCTGCAGAACCCCCATAGTACTGAGCTGTTGGGCTTTGAGAGGAGACACCACCCTCATCTCCAGCTCTGTCAAGAGCAGGGCAACTTCCTGTTTCATTTCTTTATCCAAACAACACTGATCCCTCTGAGGAGGGCTTTCAAATCCCTGCAAATGTCTTTCCCTTGAAACGACAGACTTGTAGACTGAGCGGTGACCAGTCCAATCTTGTGATGGACTCTCGCTGACAGGGTTATTTGCTAAATCTCTGACGGGATCCTCTGATGGGGGTGAAGCTGGCAAACACTCAGTCAACACGATGTGGGGAGCAGGAGAACAGTGCCTCTCCTACAAATGAAGAAAGCACTTGAAGTTTAAATTTAAACACGGTCATATGAGACTGACGATCTCTGCATAAATAATAAATAAGCATAAGGAAAAAGAAAAGTAAAGTTATCAGCTTGTATGTAATGTCTAAATAATACTAGCATGTAATCCGTTGCAAGAACCCTGTGTATTTTCTGTACATAGTAACTGGCTCACAACACACAAACAGCACAACATCAGCTGCAGTCCCTGTGCTGTGAAGAGATGATGGCATTTATAATAAAGAAACTACATGTGAAATCTGGTTTGTGTCTAAAATACAACAACCAGTGTGCAAAGAATGGTAGCTGGTGATTCCTGTGTGTGGTTGTAGGGTTAAGAAGAGCAGAGACAGAGGCTTAACAGGGCAGCAATCCATATTGCTCAGGGTCGGCCAGAGCGTTACCTCAGTCCCTGAGGCCTCAGAAGGCCACAGGTCCAGTCTGGAGGGGGCTACACTTTTCCTGCTGTGTGGGCAAATAGAAAGGGAACGGGGAGGGGGAAGAGAGAGCCTGAGCGGGACTCTCTCAAACAGCTGGGGAGGGGAAAAAGGAAGTTAATATTAAGATAAAAACAGAAACAGCCGCGGAATAATCAAAATCAGTTACTGTTGTCTCTCTGAGCCTTGAAATTTCCGGCAAGCCATCTCAAAACACAGCTCAAGCAGCTATCAGGGTCCATCTGTCTGGCTGTGATCTGTGAGCCCTGGGTGATGATGTGAGTGACTGAGCAGTATGTGATCTTTGGGCTCTCCCTGTGCCAGGGGCAAGGGGACATATGGCACCTGCTGCTTGAACATGTGGTAATGATGGTGAGCATATCTGCACACACATTGTGCGTATGTGTGCACAGCAAAGCCAGTGGAGGAGAGGGGACGTAACACAACTAATAAAAAGACTGTCATTTTCCCATTCACTGAACATCAGACTATTTAGGACATGAGCTACATGATGATCAACCGATGCTCCATTTACCTCCAGTTCGGCAGCGATTTTCTCCTCCTCTCCTTCCTCCTTGTCCCCAGAAGCCAGAGTGGGCGGTGTGGATGCAGGACGAGGGTTTTCGGACATGGCCCTTCTCAGTTTTACATGAGGCTTCTGACCCTCAGTCTCTTCAGATTCAGATTTCTGGAATCGCAATACAAAATAAGGCTCTTACCAGATCTGAAGGCAGTGTTAGAAGGCAGTGTTAGAAGCTTGTAACTTGAACTATTTATTTACAAATTCCCAATGTTATAATCCATCTGGATTCCCACAATTGCAGAATTCAATATAATGCGGTACTGGTGTAAAAATTGTGCAAGTTAGTTTATGAATTTACCTTTATGCTTTTTCCAGGAATTAATGGCTCTCCACTGCGAGAGGTTATTCCTGGAGAAGAGGGGAAACTGCGTCTAGGTGGAGGAGGTGGAGGAGACTTGGAGGGTTTCTCTGTGCGATAACGAGGTACTGTCAGCTCATCTGGAAAGAAAACGCATCTTTAGAAAGAATTCATGCTTTCATGTATTCAGTACTAAATGCTATGTCAAATGAGTTTTCGATCTCTGGTCTGCATCATAATATCGTGGAATGAAACACAGAGCTCTCCGTCTTACCAGAACCACGTCTGGATCCTCCCTCTTTCCCGGAGAGCTTGTGCTGGGGCTTGCTGACGCGGTGCTCTGGGTTTCCAGTGCCACTCTGCAGGGTGTGCATGGCTGGTGTGTTGGAGGAGGGCTTGATCTGCTTGGCAGCAAAGTCCAGGTCTGGAATAGCCTTCATTAGCTCAGCCTGGGTCTCCTCCAGCAGCCGGTTGATGTCCTGGGCGCTGTACTGGGTTAGACTGGCCCGCTTCTCCTCCCAGTCTCGCTCTGCTGCCTGTGAAGGGAAGAGGTGGATGTTTCTAAATCCACAGCTGTGATGGTGCCTTACTGTATTGTCATATGATTTGTAATAAAGAGTGTGTAGAGTAGGTGGTGAGAAAAAAGAGAGAAACTGTCAAAAACAGCAGAACTTATTCCTACCAGTCGGACCTCCACGGACAGAGCTTTGTCAGCAGCAGCACGCCGCTCCAGCTCCTCCAGGGCTTTGCCCTTGTGGGGGACAGGAGGATGATTGTCCTTGTGAGGGCCAGATGGGTTACCGTGTCCACGGCTGAGGCTAGAGTGAGGGCTCCAGTTGGACAGGCTGTTTCCTCCAAGGTCACTGATGGTGAGTGGAGGGCTTGTGGGGATGTCAAAGTCTGGAAACTTTCTCAAGTCCTCGTTGTGCTTTGATGAAGGATTAGAGAAATCTTCTTGTTTCTTCCATACCCCCTCATTGGCTTGTCTGGCAGGACATGGAAGACAAAATAATTTATCAGCAGTCCGAAATCTTACACTAAAATATTAATTATGCATGACTTTAAGTGAAAATACATTTAGAAAAATCTCTAAACAGTGAAGGCTGCAAGCACTGACTTCTTCTTGTACAACTACCCAAAAAAGAGGAGAAAAACAAGATCAGCTCCTTTATCAGTGAGACTAATTAAACCACAAAGTGAGATGTTTTTTGGACATGAGGCTGATTAGGAGATAGAGAGCTGAAGGGCAAATTAGTCCAACTCCACACTCAGTATGAAATGAAAAAGTCTTTCTTTGCGTGACTGAAAAGGGCCTTCATGACAGAGTCCCCCAGTTATGCCACTTCATCACCATAATACCAGCAGCTTGAATACAGGAATATTTTGTATGGTTTTAAATTATTTCTCTGACCACTGAGTATTCAGTAATGCTCAATGGTACCCAATCAATTTTCCTTGATCCTTTCCACCATATTTTAGAAATCCATATGTTCTGTAGATACACAAAGAGGTTTGAAAACATATTTGGCAGATGTACAAATGGTAGATCATGCTCCAATTAATTACAAATGGCTAATGTTGGACATTTCTGACTGTGTCAAAATATCTGAAGAATGCTTCTTCACTGATATAAAGGATTTTTTTTCAACGTGTTGGTCTCTAACTCAGTGTAAGGACAGTATATCAGAACTGTCATACGGACACATAAACTGTGATGCAGGTTCATACTTGCGCATCGTGGCAAGGGTGTCAGTTATGGTCTTGCAGCGTTTTAACAGGGCATCAAGTCTGTGTGGCTCTTCTTTAAGGAATTTGACGGCCTCCACCTCCACTCGAAGCACCACCCGCATCTTACTCTGCAGGCCTGGGAATTGATCTGTAGGAGAAAGCACAGGAGTAAAATAGGAAGCCAACCACACTCTATCAAACACAACCACTTTTGAAAGATGCTAAAAGCCTTTTGTGGTAATCAGATATAATATTTTTGAACTACTGTAAATGGGCAAAGAGCGAACTGAGACTGATTAAATGTTGCAGACTGGCTGTGGGTGACCAAGACTGTTTGGTGAGTAATTAGGGTTTAATAAACTGTCCGCCAGAGTAAGAGACTTCGTTTTCTGGTTCGTGCCTGTGCACAGAATGCAAATGTGCCAGCATGACTCACTTTTCAGCTCTGTGAGTGTTTCTCCCAGCTTTCTCAGAACGGTGGCCTTCTCCTCCAGCTCTTGCACCGTCACCAGCTTGTGGTTGACAGACGACTCCTTCTGGATCTCCTCCACGGACTTCTCCAGGTCGCTGAGATGGTAAAGACAGAAGGCTGAACACCACAAATCCCTCCGCTACACTTAAATCTTACCAAACATTTATCTCAGAATCATGTTAGTCAAGTTTCAGTAAAAATGCTGCCAATAAACTGTCTCTCAATCAACTGGCAGCTACATCAACAGTTCTGGACAGAAGAACTGGAGGAGTATGAAGTGGAATCTAAAAGTTTCATGAAGAAAGTGAGGTAAAAAGAAACATACTTTTATAATAATAGCATATAATGTCTTGAGAAACAAAGAACAGTGTTCGATAGATGCACTGGTGTTAAAAGAAAGGACCAACTGAAGGGCACTTTTGAATCTTTAGGAAAACCATTTGAAAATTAAATTTCACAACCTTTGTGCAGCAGTTCATAGCTGAAATCCCTCAAGTTTACTATTTCAAATGGAAAACCTTCATAGCAATAACTTACTTTCCATCCTGACAGAAGCAAGGAATTACTGCAACTCCTGCAGAACATGGTTATACAGCAGAGAGACAGCTGATGCCACATTACATCATGTCCCATACTAGTCAATGTTAACTGATTCAATCAAGAAATATTACCATACAGTTTGGTTATCTGGACAATGATTCATTCTTTGAATAGCAGTGTAATTAACAAACACAATAGCCGGCTGCCACTAGCCGAGAAGAATAACTGAAATCGATTAGCGGAGATCAACCAATTATTCTCAAACCCAAATGCTGCTCAAAGTAAGATTCAGGAACTCTTCTGCCACTCAGAGTGAAATCCAAGAACCATGGTGAACGTCTGAAGTGAGCTATCTGGTTATTAAATCTCAAGGTAACGCTCCGCGCTCGTTTTTCAGTCACTTTAATTAGCTGCTGGACAATCTCACACCTCAGATCTTAATAAGCATCTTGACGCATGCCGGGCTTAATTACAGTTACAATTTCATCCTATCACTGCATCACCCCGTGAGTCATGTTATTGTAAAACAGATATGAATTTCTTTTTAAAGCAATTATAGAGGATGTGTTAAAAAGTCATATTAAACCATACAACTGTCAACGTATATACTGCAATACCCTTGCACAGGAATTACAGAGGCATTCTATTTTGTGATATAATATTATTAATTAAAAGATTTACTGATAGGTGGAGGATTTCAACAACTGTCATGAAAATAAGCTTTGCACTGTTACTGACTGGAGCTGCTGGATGATGAGCTCCTCTTCATTGAGATACTTAAGTCTCTCCTCCTCCACCAGGAGGCGCTGTCTCTGCAGAGGATCCTCCTGCTTCCTCAGGGCGTCGGCCACACGCACGTTCAGCTCCGCTTCTGTCCGCTTCAGCAGAGTTCGCACGGAGTCCTGGTTCTCTATCTGCACACACGCACAATATTACTGAAGTACAAATACAGTATATGCCGCTCTTACTTTGGCAGGTCATGTTATACACTCAGCAAATATTTTCAAAAGAATTCTATCAATGTTAGCGTGGCTGGCCTTAGGAGAATAGCTTGTTGAAGTTATGAAATTTCAATAACTGCTGAATAGGAACACAACATCAATGAGGAGAACTGGAACAAAACAGAGTTTATTAACTCAGTTGCACTCTTTGTTTTGCCCTATCCTCCAGAGCACAGGCTACATCCTCTTATTTAACTCGATGACCTTGTCTGCCTTGTTGCTTGAGAACATTCTGAGTAATCCCTCACCGCTTCTTATTTTTGAGTTTGAGCCTTCACGAACTGAGCAGCGTGTTCTGTGGAAGTTGTGTGCATATTCATTTGTGCATATAATATTTAACCAACAGCAGGGAGCAGGGACACCGGGAAGAAAGTGAAGGCTCTCTGTGAGTGTGAACTCAGCTCCCTCTCAGTGTTGTGAAAGGACTATTCTACAGGACTACTGCATGTAATACAACTCCCTCGGATGCAATCACCTGGTAAGCAAGGAAAATTAATAATTGATCAGCCTTATGTTCTGGGAAGTGAAGCACGATAACAATACAGCAAGCATTTATGACAATCCTGCATTATACAGGCAGCAGAAGTGACGCAGATCCATGAGACCAAAAACAAGGAGATATTAAAGAGGAAATGCATTTACAAATAGATATATATATATATTTATCATGCTGCTCCTCACTCAGCTGCCTGTCTCTCCTTCACCCTCTCTCCTTGTATAATTCATGAGCCACATGTAAAATTCAAGCTGCTGGCCATCGCCACGGGCAACAATATATGCTTAGGTGCAGAGGTCACACGGAAATGTAAACAGGAAACTGTCCTCTCTGCACACGTGTCCTCTCTCTCTCCATCTCACTATTTGACCAGTGTAATAACCCTCTGTGATTGCTGTCATATAACAAATACAAGCACTGCATGCTTATAATCTCTCACTCCTATTACTCTTTCTTGTCTTCTTCAAGAAACTCCACTCTTTCATATCATTTAACTAGTCACCTCTTTATGAGACCTCCTGCAGTTTGCTTGGCACCACTTGAATAAGAGACAAATGATATACGGTAAATACTGTAAGGATCTCATCTCCACATTTTTGTTAACTCTTCCTTGTGACAGTTTGTGTATTTCTGTATTGATTGTCATCATCCGTACTTCTAGCAGCATTATTAATCCTCAAAACACACCATGCCCTCATTGTGTCATGCAGTACAGGGATGAAAACCTGCACGTGGCCTTTACTATAGGTGCAGTATTGAAGTGAAGATCATATAAACATCAAAGTCACAGCTCTCGGATACTATACATACGTGTTGGAATACTGTACAGTGTTCGATAACAGCTGCATGAACCAAAGAAACATGTCAAATACCGGAGTCTAATTTAGCCCTTTTCTACAAATTTTCAAGAATCGGTGGAGCTCACATTGAATAATGTGGTCTTGCAATATGCATGACATGCATGGCATCTGCTTTCTACAGACATCGCAGGTGAGTCAACAGTCAATTTAGATATTTCCACTTCACTTCAGCGAAAATGCCTCCGAGTTCACCTGAATACAAAAACGGTGTCCTGGTTTCTCTGGAAAATCCACCGAGCACGCTGTCAACACTTTCACTTAATGACGCTAGACTGTGAATTATGCAGCCTCATCAGGAAGTGGAGCGGTTCATTTTTACACTGTACATGTTAAACGCCATAAACAAAAACACATTTGCCTCCATTACATTCCTTTGGAGGCAGAAACTTTTGGAAAGCTGATTAGAACACATTTGCTCTACTTTTCCCTGCCATTTGATGCATTACACCTCTTTCACTCCGAGTTTATATTTCCATCTACTGCCTTTTACAAATGCTAGTGCATCAACTGTGATAAACTCAATTTTACTGCCTTTCATTTGACTTTTGCTTTAATTTCCTGTTAGATTCTGCTGCTCAAATAGTGACACATCACTTGGAATTGAGCTCAAACTGTTTTGGAAAATGTTTTCTTACTCTCTCCTACTATAAGTGTATAATTGCTGATTAAATGACATGTAATTCATGTATAAATGTGTATAAAAGCTACAGTTAAAGTGGTGGAAGATGAGTTACGAATTCGAACATTGTGGAAAGTATTTCACAGGTACCAAAGAGCTGGTAATAATGTCATAATAATAATGTTTTACAGTTTGAAGGAACACATATTTAAAGGACCAGATAACTTTTGCACATAGGATATAATATACCTGCGTCTTGCGTAGCTGGGTGAGCTGTTTGCGCAGGTCGGTGGCGTTTTGCTGCAGGCCGTGCAGATGGAGCTGCATCTGCAAGCGGCCGACGCTGTTCACGTGGATTGCGTTAGAAGGCGGCGGCGGCATCAGAGCTAGGGGGGCCGACGGTGTGTTAGCTGCCAATCAACAGAGCAGGACACGGGGGTTACCGGGAGGTCGTTGGGAAACAAATAGGTTAGTTTGCTGCGCTGTGCTCCGGTGAGATTTGCAGCCAGCCAACATGACACACAGTACAAACAACAACACACGCGCACACACGCACACACACACTCAGCGAAAAGTCCCAAAGAAATATGCATATAGAGAAAATCAGGGAGCGCACACACACAAATGCAAACACACACTGGATTCTGTGTGTGAATGCAAAAATAAAGCTATAATCGTCCACTGGGAGAAATGTGAGCACATGCTTTTAGTAACCCATAGAGAACTGCGATTAGTCTATTAAGTCGACACACAGGGATAACCATGCTCTTATCTTCACACAGGCCTTTGTGAGTATGGCCATTGACCCATCAGATATTTGTCCACACATACTCATAAGCACTCAAAGGAGTGTCCAGTGTGTGACAAAACAAACCTCCGAAATTTTGAAAGGAACAACCAAGTTTCAAAAAGGAGAGACAGAGACAGGACGAGGGGAGTCCGCTCTCTGCGAACAAGAATAGACAACCCCAGCTACCCAGCCACCACCACACACCCATACAGGGGGTAGAGAGCTAGGAGAGATGTGAGAAAGGACAAATAAAAAAAGGGGTCATAGAGTAAGAGATGGCAACTACCTTTCTGCTTCCGCCGTCCAGCTGGAATATAGAAAGAGTGAGCCGGTTACCAAGAAATTAATGAGTGATAGAGAGACAAAGAGGGAGAGGGAAGTCTTAAAAGGTCATAGTTACAGAATGATGGTCCCAGAGAACACTTTTATTGACCACAGCAGAGAGAATAACTGTGATGACGGCTTAGTCTTTTGGCAGCGTATCAATTTGCGAGGAGGCTTGGAAGACAACTGCACTGGGCCTGTAAAGGCCACAGAAATGGTTTGTGTGGGCCAGGAGAGGAAAGTAAAGGGGACAAAAACAGGTTTCATCTACTATAACATGTTGAATTCTAGAAAAAAAAAAAAAAAAACATTTGTTCAGTGAGTTAAAAAAAACAGATTTGAACGTAAAATTCAATCTCCAAGGGAGAGAGATCTAAACCTTCAGATTGCTTCAGCCTGTATGTCTACCTCGCTCAGGAGGTTATGTTTACAATTTTGTATGCTTGTTTGTTTATTTAACACCTTCCAAAAGCTCCAACGCTGTTAGACAGTATATATTTCTGTTTTTTGACAGAGCTGCGCCAGCACTTCACCTCACGTCCTGTGTTGCACTTGGGAAGTTGACACCGATTTTCTGATCTTACTCAATAGGACAATACTCATGCGTCTTCCGCTGGCACTAGGCTGCTCCCTTAATAGCTTGAACTGGCCTTAACAGATTTTTATAATGGATTTGGCCAGCCTTTCATTGCAAATGGTAAATTAGCCATTTGAAACTCTTTAACTGCACTAATTAGAGAAAAGCTAAGATAGTGAAAGAGAAACAGGAAAAGAGAAAAAGAGATGAATGAGGTAGGAACAAGTCCTCGGTGAGCGCTCAAAGGTGCTTTAAACCAACCCAGGTGCATTTTCTTTTTCAGTGTGTTTTGTTATGGATGAGGGGAATGAATTAGACAGCTGAGCTACCATAAAATCAATCTGCTGATTGTGAGGCGTTCAGCAAGCAAATCACTTTGTAACCGTGGCAATGTGTACAGTATGTATATCAAAGGTACTTGTAGTTCAGACTGCATCCAGTTTGGTGTACTGTGCACTTTATTTAGCCCATTAAAATGTGGGAAACATTGCATTCCCACTGGAGATGGCAAGATTGATTTCATTAGGAAAATTAACTGGCAACCACGCTGAAAATCTAATAATTGGTTTAATCATTTTCCTAACAAAGGATTCAGCAATGCTTTGTCATATGTGGATAATCATCGCTGGCATCCGGGCTGTTGGCCAGACGGCATAACTACACGTGTGCAGCTCTTGATTTGTTTGTGTAGACATAACTGGACCAGAACTAAAAGGCAATAGTGTACCAACAACCTGCTGACAAATCCTCTAATCCCTGGACTCAGACGTTGTCCACACTCCCGTACTGTCCAGTTTAGATAAATTAGTCTTGACATAGGAGGTTTAAGGCGTGCGTAGATTCTGGCGCACTGTTAGCAGGGATATGAAAACAGTGAATCTCAGTGTTAGTAACGGTTCACAGTGATGCTGCACAATGTACTCACTTCCAGTGGCGGAGCCGTCACTGTTGGTTTCGGTCTTCTCGCTGGAAGAGAAAGGTAATGGCCGTGAAAACTCCGTCCCTTGGTCTGGAGGGCAGCCCGCCATCATGCAGAGACGCAGCAGGCCACATCTGAGGATCAACGGCCACAGGGCAAGGCAATTACAGTGCTAACACTAAAAGCAGCACTACTGGACACTATCAGATTGACTGCATTAACAAGTTATCTTCTTGTTAATCAACAGCTATTGTGTACATGAGGGTGAAGTGGTCAGTGTAATGAACTCAAAATCTACTGAAACCCTATCTTTGACATCTCAGCACATACATGTAGATCAATAGCACTGTCCTCTGCAGCTAATGCTTGGTGATCTGTACTTGTGCTGCGCTCACACAAGGTAATGTACCACTTCACAGCTATGGAGCTGATAATGGCTCCATTAATAGCCTGCTGCTTTTCTGTCGATAATGCTGTCTATGTGTCTTTAAAGAAACTGTGTCTGTGACTTTTAGAGGGTTAATGGGGTATAATGGAGAGTCTTACGTGCTGTCACTGTCTGGTGCTCTGGTCAACACACTCTGAACCAGGCCAGTCAGGCTGGCTATCTGCTTCTCCATGGCCTCCATACGCTCCAACCGATGATCCCTACAAAAATACACCATGACTGTTTTAGAAAACTCCTCCTGATACAGAAAGCGTTGTAGGTCTGGAGGATTCTACTAACGCTACAAAATGATAGATTACGAAAAACTGTCAGACTCCTACTGACCTGCTATTGTCCGAGTCTTGTCCAGATAAAGAAGAACCAAAACCAGGTGTGGCTCTGCTGCCCTCCCCAGGTCCAGCTGGTAGACACAGAGGCTCTGAACTGGAGCTAGGCCTTGACTTTGGGCTCTCCACAAACACAGAGGAAGAGGCAGAGTCCTTGCGGAAAGACTGCCTGACAGGTGAAGCTCTGCTGGGTGAGCTGGAGTACGAGTCCCTATCCCTCAGCTGCATGTCAGGGATTTTCTGCGGGGATGAAGGCGGCATGCGAAAACCCATGCCCAGAGTGGCTGAGGAATATGTGTCAGAGTACAGGGAACCTCCAGGTTTGTAGAGAGAGTCCTCCAGGTCCCCTTGAAGGGCAGCGGCTGAGTAGGTGCTGAGGGAGCGCACAGAGCCACGGCGGTACAGGCCGGTGGAAACAGGGAAGCTAAAGGGGTCTCCGATGGCAGCTAATGACTGGGTGGAGGCAATGCTGAGGCGGCCCTCGTGCATTAAGCTGTAGGGATCTGCATACAGCCCCTCGTTCTTCATCAACGCCATGTTTTTTGCAGAAACCTCTTCATCAGGCTTGACGTCACGGCGCTCCAGGATGGCGCTGGGTGAAGAAGACAGGCCTACGTTGGCACCATGGCCGGCAGAGGGGTGGTGCGGGTGTCGGGACTGCTCGTGCTGGGGATGGGGCCCGGCGAAGGATGGAGGGCGTCCGCCGCTGTAGGAGAGACGTGAGCGGGACGGAGAGCCAGAGGATGCCGAGGCCGTGGAGGAAGGAAGGGTGTTGAGGCGGCGCGTTGGGGAGGAGTCACGGGAAGAATACACCATTTCCCTCTGAAATAAACAAGCAGGGATGAGAGTTACCATAGAGACCTACGGCTGAGCGTGCTCCGTTTCCCATGAGTCAGCTGCACATGAAGATGACTGTGGTCTGACGAACACTGTACAGGCTGTCATCATCTGCAGATGCCAAAAGAGGATGATGACTTTCTAAAGGACCAATTATTGGTAAAATGGCAAAATGTTGCCTCAGAAATTGGAATTTGTTTTATTTAATTAGACAACTGACAGAATTCGAGAGAATTAGTTACGACTTAATCAACACAGACTGAAATCTGAGTATGTATCTTTAAGGGCGTGGTGACAGGATGCAGGAGATAATGTTGCATCTTACCATAATTCATAATTTCTGCTCAACATTTTCGACTTTGCTTTCATTTTCCTCTACCTGCATTTCTTTATAGAGCATCAAAAAAACAAAAACATTGTTAAATATTTCCTAGTGGTTTCTGAATCACCCTCTGTCTCCGTCCTTCCTGCTGTGGATTTACTCCTGTTGTTTTTTTTGTTTTCTTTTGCATTTCTTATTTCCACCTTACTCCCAGCATCATAGCTCTACAATGACATACAAAGGAAACGTGGCAGCGTGGCAATGCAATTTGTGCTGCTGAGCCTTCACGTCGAGGAACAAATTCATACATAGCTGTGAAAACTCTATTGGCACAATTCAAACAAGTATCCAAGCAGATTTTAAAAAACAAGGCTTAAACCTTATGCTGCTCCACAAGAGAGCACCAGACACACAAACGGCAAGGGATCAGACGAATGGCAAGATGCTTGTTAAGATTCAGCTTGCGTTTCAGTCACCAGCAGTGATAAAGAAGAAACAGAGCAGTGCATTTCACACTTAATCATGTCGGTATTTCCTGGTATCAAATTGAGCTTGAGGGTTTATTAAAATGTAGATATCCTTCTGCAGTTTATGGGTGCTGGTCAGTCTTCTCTTTACTCTTTTGCCTTTCTGTATTTTTGCAACAAACGTGCATGTGAACACACACCACCGTTCATGCAGACAGAATATACACAGGCACAATTGCTTTTCATTACCCATTTGCATGGTTAATAGCAGTTCTATTCTCAATATCGTGTGAATAATGCAGATGGTAAGCAGGGTTTTGTAAAAAAAAAAAAAAAAAAAAATCTCCCTAAGGTTTCCTTGATCTTTACTGAAGCAGAAATAGCTTGGAATGTTAAAATATGCTCATTTCACAGTGGAACATTGTTCTCTGGTGTCTGCACAGCAACAGATGGCCTACTTGAAGATAAGAAAACACATTTCCAGGAGGAATACCTGTTAAATTACTAACCCAAATACACTGCAATAGCTTGCCAAAGTTACCACTGAAACTGTTACCTTGCCAAAAAAGGACGCCACTCCTCTTTATGTGGCGTCTTTTTTAGGTGCAGTTTTCAAACACCAAACTTGCAGGAGATCAGAGGCAAGTCTTTCTCTAAAATAACCCTATTCACCTCCCAGCTCCCCTCTGCTCACCCTCAGGTCTCCATTAGCCAGGTGTGCTGCAGCAGGGTAAGAAGCATAGATAGGCTCTTTGCGGTAAATCTTGATGATGCTGCGGTCCTGAATGTCCCGGACGTCCTCCAGCTCGTAGAAGACGTTGCGGGCCTCGTCTTTGATCAAGATGGCCGTGTTAGGTGACTTCAGCATGCCCGCCGTCAACTTCTGAGGGAACATGTGGACGATGAGAGCATGCAGTGTGTCCAGGCTGCTCAGCTCGTGGGTGATGTGGACCCGACGCGTCTCATCTCCGTACTGCAGGAACAACACGCCTAGAAAAAAAAAGAGTGGGAAAGATAATTGATTCACAAGTTGATGTCTTCAGTAATGAAGTAATGATTAACTTCAGCAATTCTGTCAAAAAGTGAGACATGTTTCGCTGTTTTGCACATCGTGGTGTCAACTATGAACCAAATGTTCTGCCTTTTGATATAAGGCACTGACAGAGTAACACAGGAACGTTTTCTTACTGAATGTGAGAATAGGATCGTGTGATCTGAGTGAGAATTCACAGCTAAGGTGCAAAGATGCATGCACATGTTGACTTTTTACTACTGCTTCCTATTCAAAGTGATATAGCCATAGCGGGCGTCACGTAACTCAGAAATGGCCCCACTTCATAGAAAACTTGTGCTAGAGTCTGCATCCCTTGATTTTGTAGATAAAGACGAGGCCTGACTAACCTGAAAATTCATCTTCATACACCATGGGACAAACAAAAAGAACAAAGCAAAGAAAGAGTCAGGGATTAAAAGTCAGGGAAAATGTGTGAGATACTGCAGACAACTTGGGGAGAGAAGAAAACAAAGACAGTGGTTAGTGTAGAGAGAAGGGAGACAGTCAGGTCTGTGTTCTACTTCTGTTTGAACTTCTCATTCAACATGACCTCATCGATTCAGGCGCTTGTTTGACAGCCACGCGCTTTTTTAAATCTGACCAAACCTGATTTAACATGACACCTTAGCCTTTATAAGTCTGGACACACTAATCTTACATTCACTCCCAGGCCCCTTTGTTGTAAACCTGTCCTTGACGCAACTGTTGGCAGCTGCCCAAACATATCCTTAGTTTTGTATTTAATCTATCACAGTCAAATAGCAAAAACAGAATGCTTGCTTTCAATCCTAAATACAATAAACTGTATTTTTGAGCTCATAGTACACCTGCAAAGATCAAGTCAAGGTTTGCGCTGTATTATTGTCTACACTGAAAAAAGATCAAGTTATATTCAAGAAACTTGTATTATTTCAACAGCCTCAGTAAAAAGACAGTTGCGAATCTGCCTCGAATCCAACCAGCATATTGTGACGGAGCGTGCCACAAGTGCTTCAGATCTTAACCTGGAGATCGTAGCTTATTCTGGCTGGCAGAGCGGGACAGCGGCAGGCTCTGGCGAAATCGATTCATCCGGTTGAACCCGAGGGGAATGTCGGCTTCTGACATGGTCTCCAAGGATTCAGCGGAGGCAAAGGAGAGCTTGGCGGCCTGGTCGGCGAGGCCAGACTGGGTAGACTGGGAATGGCGCGGACTGCGGCTCTGCAGGACGAGAGGACACACGGAGACACGCAAACATTTACTGAGATGTGAAATTGTAGCGGAAAGAATGTATTGGACAGGTCCTGGAGGAGTAAGACCAACTGGAATAGAGACAGTGAATAAACAATAAGACACCACACAATGAACCCCCTAACAAGATTATCGAGACCTTGACAATTGTTAGCTAGCAGCCATTCACTCAGAATTACAGGCGCCAAGGCATCCGACATCAGATGAATAGTGGAGAAGAAAACACAGTATAGCTGTGCTCAAATAGCACTCTAGGGCATCAACACTATGAATCACCTACGATGGGTAAGGAGCCATACTAAGCCAAAAACTGTGCGTCAGCTTAGCATCAGCTATGTCACGTTTGCTCAACTTTGAACCCAAACTCTTGTTCCTGCGCAGCTACAAACTTTAAATGAGTGCTTGTGGGATGGGAGGGGAAGCTCATGCAAATCCCAGGCCGTCACTGTGGGTTTATCCTGCTGGCCTATGCCCAGGCGTCTCTCACTGAAAGACTGTTAGTGCAGCTGGGTCTGAGCTCACTGAACTGACTCCCTGATCCCCCACTGCTGTAGCGTCTCCTCCAGCTCATAGGCCGCTGTAATGAGCTCCCAGAATGCTGTCTTCTGATTGTTTGGATAGAAGAGGCAGACACATCCTTAGCCACAGTACAGTAGCTGTGCCTTTCTCTTTCTCTTTGCACCACGAACACAACAGTCTCCCCCTTTCTAAGGATTTCCTTCTCGACTGCCTGAGTCAGGCTACATCCTGGATATACTGTGGCTTTCATTAATGTGGTTAATGGGAGACTGACAGAGGCAATGCAGCGGGCCATCTCTGCTAATGCCTCTCTGTTTGAATTCATTCATAAACACACAAACTCCACACAGTCTTCACGCATACATCGATTTAGGGTTTTGTTAATTAGGCAACAAGCCAGGATGCCACAGTGCGCAGGAAATTACAGCTGCGACTAAGAGATTACTTTCACCATAGAGTTTTTCAAATATAAATTAATTGTGTAATCAATACAATGTCAATCTACACAAGTATTTATCTTCAAATTGCTTGTATTTCATTAACCACATACCAGAGTTATTCACTTAGTCACAGAGAAATTAGAAAAAATGCAAACGCACAAACAGACACAATGAAAACTTAAATAGGCAAAGGATTTAGATGTGGCTGTCTATTGACTCGGTTCTCTCAACAACTATTAGATGGATTTTAAAGAAATTGTGTACCGACATTCATGGTTCAATTTGTCCCATACTTTTTTAGTTTATAACTAAACACCTGATGACATTTGATTGATATTTAAAATTAACCTTTTTGCTAAATAGCAAATCTTAGCATACTGACACACAAACTAAGACAAACATAATAATGTGAGTACGTCAGCATGATGCTCGTGCCTACTGTACATAGTGAGTAATTAGATTGTTACTTAAAGGCTGGCTTGTCAATTCATTTATCAGTAAGACAAAAATACTCATTAAATTCTGGCGATCGATTAATCAATAAATTGCAGTGGCAGTATGGTGAACAGTAAGTAAACTTCAGCATATAAAACAGGACAATGTGTTTGCTATCACTTGTGTGTTTACAAGTTACTAACCCCCAGCAGGACTGAAAACCAGAAGAATCGTTTTTAAAATTTAACGCTAGGCTCCTTTTGTCACCATCATACATAATTCAGTCACACACACCCACACAAACACACAAGAACAAGAGTGGTGGCGTCCAGTGATAGTGGTGGCAGACAGTGTCTGAGCGCAAACAGAAACTGTGATGCTGACAGATAACCCCCACCATGTTTTCTAATAGGGCCATTCATCTAAACTGTGACCACACTGAACAACAACAACAGCCAACAGCATCACAGGAGAGCAGCACGTACGGCAGTGTGTCATATTCTGGCCTGACTGTCCTACACTGGGACGTGAAAGAATAGTCTTTTATTTGATTTGAATCACGCACTGAAAGACTTTTAAATTCTATTAGACTGTGTTTATGTTTCCACAGTGTTAGGAAACTTCTTATTTAAAAGGACTGCGTAACTGTGTGTGTTTTTTTTTTGTTTAATCAGGAGTTACCTGGGAAGATTGAGATCACCCTCTTGTTTAAATATGTAGCTATCATGAGCAGACTCTTGGCTCACAGGAAACAAAGCAAATCAGTTGCCAGGCAACCGGAAGGAGATACCAGGTAGTCACAAAAAAAATAGTTCAACACATGACCCACACCTAAACACCTCACTGCCTTTGTAGAACAAAATAGGCATTAGTAATTAGTGAGGTTTAAAGGTGCTGGCAAACGGATATTGTTGATGGTGGCTTAATGCATAATGCATGCAGACATGAGAGTTGTAATCTAATCAAATTCTTAGTAAGATAAAAGCGAATAAGCATATTTTCCAGCTATTTGTAAAACTGAAATTTTTGCATCCAAGACGTTCTAAATGCCAATATAAAAGGAAATTGATAAAACCATTTGTTAGACTCAGAGACCATCAAATCCAGGTATTTAGCCAACTTGGATCAGGAACTGTCATAAAACCAGCTGTCTCAACACAACCCTACTATGCAGTAAAAATAACACCCCGGAATTGATTTGGCATAGTAAAGCAGCAACAGCTTTCAGCATGAATGGGAACGACAGCAACTCTTGTGTTTCGACGTCTTGAGTCATTCCACGGGCGCATAAGAGAGCGTTATTTTAAAGCTAAATAACCTAGTTTCGGCTTTCTAAGAAAGGAAAGAGGAATTGAGACTGTGATGCGGCTGAAATTGCTTCTCACACTGGCTGCAGACTCAAATTTGAAAGTGTCACCCCGCTGAAAAAGAAAAGCAAATATGCGCAGGAATGGCGTAAGAGTAATCCTGCATTGTCGCAAGAACTGCCATCAGTGTGCTGCTGAACAAGACAATGAAATCCAAACATATGAATGTGTGAAAGCTTACAGCAGCTGCTCTATGTGCTGGGGTTGTTTTAACAGGCTCCAGACACTGACTTCCATATTGATGGTTTATGTGATATGAAAACTGAAAACCTCTCTCTGCTGAAATTTTGCATTGCAAATAATATATGTGAACCCACCATCTGGTCGTGCATCTGCTCTTGCAAGACATGCCAGTGTTATACATGATGGCGTTCACAGCCTTTGAGGGAAACTGGTTTGACTCCTCATTTTCCCTCCCTCCTCCTCCACCCTTTCTTTTAGAGCAATCTAGAGTTTTTCAACAGCACTCAATTACTGTTGAGAACTCGACACTATTATGAGGGCTTGGTGGAAGAGAGGAACAAGTAGGGAACAGGGTGATCTTACATGGCACACAAGCAAATGGAGTGGAAAGCGGGACAAGGCGGTCTGACAACAGACCTCAGGCTACAAACTGCATTAAACTCAATGTAACCTCCCACCACGTCTTTTCTTGTTTCATACGGTTTCGTGTGCAAACAGGCACCAGCGTGAGTGCGTTCACAGAAAGACACACATACACTGCTCTGTTTTAAGGTCAAAGTGGTGGAAGCCTATGGCTCTTTAGTTTGGGAGAGCAAATCTCATTAAACACAGCCTGACACTTCAGCGCTATTTATTTTTGTCTGCAATCTTGTTAACCTAAAGGAAACGGATTTTTAAGCATCTCCTCAGTAAAACTTCTAATTAAAAATGTATTTTCATGTACTGATGATGGAAACAGACATACTCTAATGAAACAGTATGAACGCTTTTTGAGCAATAAAACATCTGTAAAGTTTTTTCAAAAAGATGTTAAAACATGAACAGATCTGTCCACATCTGACGTCCAGCTTGACTGAAGGATCACAAACTGTAGTGTGCTCATTTTGGTACTTTTGTATTATGTTATGCGTTGTGGCTAATACTGTAGCCTTGTTATACAATGAAATATATAATACACCATCTTTTTATATTCTTATGTCTTTATATATTGGATTTTAATGCTGTCTTTCAGTATGTTTGTCAGCATTGTTTAATTCTCCTATTAAGTGAAATTACATTCTGCTGCACTTCAGTCAGAGACGATATAGAGAACCGTCAAACACAGCTTGATGTGCGCAAAGACATTAGTTCCGCAGTTTTACTTGGGAGAAACGTGGTTAAAATTTCAAACCGTGACCACATTTTTCCCCATCCAGCTCAACTTTTTATCCCGTTGCTCATTTGACCTCACCTACCCCAGAGCAAACTTCTTATATAGGCTTACGTCAACATATCTGTCTCCAGCTTGGTCTCTGGTGGCAGACGCCAAAGACTCACCCAGCTGCGTTGCCTGTGCTGCTGTTGTCTGCACGCTCTCCCTCTCCCAACAACCCGGCTCTTTTCTGCACACACGAGAAAGTTCACAACCCTCGGGTTAAGATAATGGAGAGAAAACAGCTCCCTAAATCGATCCACCTCTCACATCCGTTTAGCTCCACTTGTTCTTCCCTCCAATTATTTGTTTTCATCTTTTCCAACTCTCAGACCAATCTTCTGGACACACAATCCAGAAATCTGGTCACACAACACCCGTATGGCGCTTTCTTTTTTCAGTATAGGAGTTGCTGCATGGAACAAATTGCCTTGCCAAATTGCTGTGAATTGTAAGTCAACACAATTGGCTTGCTTAAAAGGAGAGAGATGAAAACGGCTTTCTCTACAAAAGGGGAGAGAATGATTGAGATTGCATCCTTTATTCTGACAGACAGGACAGCGATACATTTAACTGTGCAGGTCTGACACCTGCAACTCTCATCAATAAGCTGTAAAAAGCGTCTTTATTTAACAATCACGTTAAATCTGGTTTAAATATTCAACAGGTGAAAATTGAGCGTGGTACAATCTCGATAGTAGTTCCACTGAGTGTCTCTTTTCGGCAGGTGGGGGAAGGAAGAGAGCTGAGCTTGGATTAAAGCTGGTGGGATGATAAAGTGGGATGCGTCTTTCTTGAGATTAAATGCGAAATGAGGAAAGCTGAGCACGATGAGGCGTCAAAATAAAAGGTGTCAAAAACGGTCTGTGTGTTGACAGCAAACATCTACAGAGCTGTTGTGCCTTGCATTTTGATCCTTTCATTCTAGATTTTATTACCGCTGCAGCACATTGTGGAGCCAATAAATATACTCTCTCACTCTCACTGTTCTGTGATTAAACTACCTCATTTGGCGCAGTGCAAAACAAAGCAGCAAAGTGAAGCAGCGAGTGATCAACAGAACAGCTATTTTCTGTTCTAGGAAAATCAAAGCATTAAAACAAGAATTGTTTAGACCCAGAATAAGTGGTCAATTAATTTTACTGACAAAAAGAAAATTAATCAGCAACTAAATTTATCATGAGTAGTTTTACATCTATGGTTTTGGACAAAATATGTGAAAGCGTCAACTTGGTTCAGAGAAATTCTAGTGAGCATAGGCCAAACAATTAATCAAGAAATGAGAACTCTATAAATATGTTGTCAGTGAAAATATTTGAATTGAGTTATAAAGCTACTACTTAATCTTTTCATGCTTTTTTCAGTAAATATTTCTGTACAGCAACAGAGGTTTTGCAGCCCACCTGGAAGTCTTGGAGAGTTTCAAACGGTTTAGTTGGGTAATAGATTTTTGTGACATATAGAACAAATCCATTTGGTATCAGTCTTTTCAGGTTAAGGAACTCGTGGGAGTGAAGATACATTTCTTACCTTTCCCCATAGGTCAGGTCATATAGCTATTGATATCCTGTGACATTTCCACCCTGTCCAAAGGATACTGTGAGCATGGACACAAGGAAGACTACAGCTCTGATAAGCAAACACTCTTCCCTTTGATACATTCTTTACCAGTTCTGTTCAGACAGTACACCTCTCTGCATGCTTCTGTGATGTATGAAGTGTTGCAAAAAAGCTAACAAATAGACTAACCTTTTTAAAATGAGTGATCATACTTTCCATAGATCTGCCTGATGGCCTTCTGTGGTGTCTACAAGTCAAATATTTCCCATCTCAACCTGTGGATAAAAGCCATTCAGCAGCTGAGCTATGACTCAAGCCTCCGTGATAATGTCAAAGAATTATCTCAGTAATGCCTTAGTGGTACGTCTGAGAAGTCTTCTTAATGTCTCAGTCATTAATACGTCTTGAGGGTCACGTGGCTTCTAGCTATTAACGCCAGCAGACTGAGGTATCATAAATCCAGAGAGAATCATCTTCCGCAGATTAAATGGAGCTGGGTACGTTTAAGCTGTCGCTACCCCTGACACCTCTGCCGCCACACACACACACACACTGAACACTGCCCCGGAAAGCGAAGAGATGCCAAGTGAGCTGAGCACTGCTGGAGCAAAAGGAGCGTGGAGCTGGCGATGCCTGAGGGGTCAGACGTGTTGACACGGCACATTCACACACAAACACACACAAGTTACACAAGGAATGACACACGGGGACACTTTGACGAGCAGCACTGACCTTAAAGCTCCAGTAGTTGGGCTGTTGCTGTGGAGTTTCATGAAGGATAAAAGGGGAAGAGAGGGAGACAGAAAAGTTAGAGTTAGATATGTTTACATAGAACAAAATTGTATTTGAGAGAACACATTCCTCCAATCACAGGTACATATTACAGGTATGTATCCGGTCATTACAGACCATAGCCATGTAAGTTGCAGGTAGGCACCACCCACAGATGCTCCTCATAAAACCCCAACACCCCAGCAGTTATTTAGAACTGAAGAAGCTACATGGATGAGTGGTGAAGCTGCCCTAGTTTCAGTTTAGTTTTTTGGATATTTCCACGTAACATGCTACTTTGTCTGACAACTTTTTTCAATAATGCTGACAGTTTCATCTGCTCTGACTGTCTAAACCTCAAGGCTTCAATTTGATTGGCGTTAACGCAGATGGTGGTTGTGTTTTACAGGTGTCAAATGACAGTATACCTAAAACAAGACCGCACTTTTGAAGGGGAGGAAAAGAGTGAAATCGAATCAAACAGCATCCCACTCTGTTGTTGTGACGCTGGCCTCTCTCCCAGACTCCTCCACCACTGGCAAGCAACCGCTCTCCTCCTCCTCTGTCTCCTCCTCACTCTCTCCTGCTGTCCTCTAGTCTTTAGAACCTCGCCACCTCGCCTGCTTATTTCGAACCTTTCCACGCCGTATCGCTCATCTGCCCGTTTGCCCTTCCTCCTGCTCTGCCACGTAAGAAAAGGTGCTCGCGTGTTGGCAGATGCCCCGGGAAATGAGCTTTCCATTAAGCCATAATTACCCCACAGTCAAAATCAGGCCAAGCCACTGATGGCCCAGAAATACCTCAAAATGACATGGAAAATTAAAAAAAGATTGGGCAGAGTTCATGAATTTTAATTCTACTCCAAACTCTTATTCTAGTTCTTATTCTTATCTGCAGGCAATTTTCAGTCCATTCAGCCTCCCTTCTGCAGAGCCCACATTACTCTCTTGGTGCAGGGGGTAAAAAAAAGTGACAGAGAAGTTTTGATTTATGATAGTTGGTGGTTTTTCATTATCTGCCTTCCATTTTAACACTGTCTCGACAAAAGCCTGGATTAATTCGGTAAACACAAGCATCAGTGGTCGTGTTTTCAGTGATTACTAGCTTATTAATCGAAGCTTTCACTTAATGTTCTCTCATCAGACCTTAATGCTCTACTTTGACAGTCTTCACTTTACGCTCTTTACTCGATATTTTCTCTCCCTCTTCTTTATGTTTTGAGGATAAACTTTTTTCGATTTTGATGCAGAATTCGGATTTATTAATACAAAGAGGCAATGCTTTTAGCCAAGGGTTGCATCCCAGTATATACCTTATAATATATTAATATAATATTGATTAGCATATACTGTACAGATTTCTTTCAGTTCGTAGGCAAGAAAGCAATGCAATTTACAGTTTTGTACAAATAAGATGGAGAAGAACTACTCGATAAAGGGGCATACACAAAGAAAGATACAAGAAGCAATGCAACAATATGAGACCGTGGAATTTAAATGCAGTTCAGCAACGCATCAATGACAAGTTCAGCATGTCCCAAGTTTAACTAATCCTAAGTTTGAGACGACAAGATGGAGGAAACGACCAATGGGAGAGGCCGACAAGGTTGCTAAGGTCCCCAACATATGACACAAGCAAAGAGTTCCCGAAACGTTAAGCTCAAGAGAACATCATCTACGACTTCGGTTCCTACCACCAAATTCACTGACAGCGGCGTCAGACCACATGGAGTTTTTGAACCCAAATGGAGCAACACCGCTGATGACAGTATTTTCTTTTCAAATTGTGAGACGAGACGGCAAGAAGAGCTAGCTCATACACTGTAAATCTCTGCTTGTGACACTCAGAAACATTTATAAGAGGGTTACCAGGGCAACCAGAGCCTGGAACACCCACTAGCAACAAGCTGGCAGCTACAAAATGAATGTACAAAGCAATGTGGACGCGGTTTTAAACTTCAGCTGTGTCCCAATTCCGTACAAAATACTGTATATCAGTAGTTGTATAAGTGTAGTTTTGCACTACACACTATACAAGAAATCAACTTAATCATACAGTACTAGCATACATGAATGTGCCAATTAAGTAATGTGTCAAAGGGACACTCAATAAATCAGTTTTTTTAAACCGACTTTAAAAAGTTAAAACTCACACTCTATATAGTCCCAGATGTACAGTTTAGTGTATCGCCATAAGGTCCATATAGAAACCCTAATGGAACAAAAAAAAACAAAAGAAAGCAAAAAGTATATTTTGGCTAGTCTACGCTGGTTTGTTTTTCCCCGTAATTATACCAAGTGTAAATATTTCTTTCCATTACTGATATATTAAGGAATAGCCGGTTAGTCACCACCCCCAAACACACTACATACTTCAAAAGCTGCGCAAGCTGCAAAGGGTAGCCTGAGAGTCGTCTAGATTCAGGACACAGCATTGGACTTTGGAATGACACTAAAAGTTCATAGCCGCTGAGCAATGCATTGTGGGACAACGTTATCAACAGATTTTGTGTGCTGACAGGGATGTTTGGGTGCCATTTACTTTTGTCTTTTCATTGTAAATACACAAGACACGCAAGGACTGACTAATACAAGTGGATGGACACGACATATGATACTCTACAAACCATTAAAGGAAAGCTTATCTCTTAAAAAAAAAAACTCAAAGGGGTAGTTGTAATAGTGCACAGCGTTTTACTATGCATTGTCCTCCAAGTAATTTTTGGCTGATGGGGAGAGGAGCTGTTATGTGTGTAATTTTAAATGTTAAGTGTATATCAACGTGTGTGTGTGTGCGCGCGCGTATAAGCCCACTGGCACTTAGACAAGTGGAACACAAAATGATACGGAGCCTAATCTAAACCCAAGCTTCCTTTTTCTCCATATCATAGAAATTTCTAACAACATATGTCAAAACAGTTATGATTAAAGACGGCCTTTTGATGTGTTACTGATGACAATTTCTGTCTCCTCACAAGCTGGTCTCTTTTTTAACTTCCATACATTACTGCTGTACAATGAAAACCATGTATCTTCAGAGTCTGAAGGATTAAACCCTTCATTATGGGTTGCTAAAACAAAGCAATGCTCTGGCATGATGTCAGAAAGTTCTTGTTTTTAACAGGATGAGGTGTGACCTGAATCTGTAAATCATCTCCACTTTCTCTGAAGAGGAGCGGACAAAAAGTCAATTCAAACAGAGGTGAGAGGTCATCGGTAAAGTGGGTCACTTTCAGGGTTAAGCTAAAACACTAGGTCTACTCTGATTAGGCCAGAAATGGCCTTGAATACCCGATCATGTGTCAGTCATTTATTCAGTGTAGCCTAGCACGCTTCACCCTTGACAACCTGCCGAACCATTGGCGGCTCAGGGGCACCATCTGTGCATCAAAAATAATTGCTGTTCACTTGTTCAGACAACGTTAATGATTTTATTTTCCCACAAAGCTAAATGACTCAGGGCTGGCTTTAATGGTGCAGAAGTGATTTGTGGTCCTGTGTGTCTGACTCTGCCAGTGTTTCTTTGTTTGTTGCTTTAATGAGGCTTACTCGCAGTTCTCAGGTAAACTGTGGGTTTTTTTGTTTTTTTTTGCACTGTTGCACCACTGACAGCTGCAGATATACTGATCCTGGACTTTGAGGGGCAAATACTGGACTGTGTGCAAGAGCAACAGTTACCACTATCACACAAACTCATTCAGCCATAATCCCAGATGACAGATGTAACTCTTGACTGAAGCTCTGCTACTTAACTCAAATGTGCATCTAGTCATTTTTAGTTTTCTTTTGAATTAAATGCAACACATTTAATTCAAGGTAGACGGAGTTGTGTTTGACATGTCAGATTAAAGTTGGGGCTGAAGGGCTAAATGCATTCCCTGAGCTCAGTTAAGACATGCGTCGATATATTTACAGGCATGTGCCCTCACTCGAGTTAGCCACAGAGCTCCAGCAGAAGGACGTAGCCTCAAAGAGCGAAGCGCTGCATTACCTGACCTGCATGTAAAGCAGGCTGCACTCGCTCCACCCCTCCTCCACCTCTGTCTCTTTCTCATGTCGTCATCCTCTCTGCACCCCCCTCCCACCACCTCAATCATTCTTACTCTTTCCTTCCTCAGTCCTCCTCCAGTCCAGTTTGGTGTCTTTACATCACAGCCACTCTACTCCCTACTGTAAAAACACACACATAAGCCTGAACTGCAAAATAATGCTCACTCAAACAGATGCACAAAAGGCTCAGCTTATATTATCGTTCACTCAGCCTTCGTCTAGCCTGGACATCTGCCTGCTGAGCATATGCACACCGTCACCACAACAACCACAACAAACACAACAGGCGTGGAATCTAATCCCAGCTGAAATATCCTCGTTCCACACACACACACACACACACAGCTCTCTACAGCCTCTAGTACCATCTCACCTGCAGTGCACCTGTGCCTGTCCGCCACTCCAGTCATCCCTGGCTATCCGTCAGGTGCAGCAAATCCTCATCGCGTTTTCGCCCGTCTCTCCCTCCCTCTGTTTCTCTTACCCACCTCCCTCTCCCACACTCAGTCTCCCTCTCTTTCTCTCTCGCTCTACAGTTGCACATGCGGCGGAAACTCTTTATTTAATTCATTACAACACCAGCCGATTAACTCCTTCGCAGATGGGTGGCTGGGTCCTGCTGGTGCTGGCTAATTGAGCAGCGGGCTGCTTGACTGGCTGCTGCGCTTCTCTCCAGCTCCTCCTCCCCCTCTCCCTCCTTCCTCGCTGTCCGTGCTCTGCACATCCACGAGATGACAAGAAATCCTGGGCTCTGCTGCTGCCTCCCCCGTTCAGTGAAAATGCCCTGTCACTTCAGGACCTGTCCAGTCTCCGGGCTGCTGCTGCTTCTTTTTTTTTTTTTTTTTGAACGGCTTGCCTTCCACTCATTATTCCTCTATCCCTTCAGTCATTTTTATTGCACGATTCCTTCTTCTCTACACAACCTGACCTTTGCAATGCGATATCCCCGCTTGCCATATATGGGAGCGGTTGCCACGGCAACTATGGACTCCACCTGTCTTTCACCCACCCTCTTGCTCACTCGTACGCTTGCTCTCTTTAATTCTCTTCCTTCTCCTCTGATGTGCCTTTCTGTCACGTCGTTACACTAAACGCACCCTTTTTAAACAGAGCAGGGCTCACACAGAGGGAAAGTATGTTTGTGGAGAGTACCGTATGTGTACGAGTGTAAAGGAGAGAGGAATGAGCAATAGAACGGTGTTGAGGTGGTGCAAAAAGAAGGCAAAGAGGAGACGAGACCATCATCCCCATATGTTCACAGAACTGGATGAGCATATGTGCATTCAACATGTTTAAGTGCCTCGTCCTGCACTTTAAGAGCACCAGTTTTAGCACTCTATGTACATTTCTGCAGGTTCTGTCAGCAGAGACAAGCTTGGTTGTAACAGTTAAATGATAGCCTGTAATCACACACAAAGACCACCTGACATCCTACTTTCATGTATTTCTGTCTTTCAGAGGATTTCTATGAGCACAGTGTGAGTCACTGTGTTGCTTTCACACTGAATGTCCTCGGACAAAAGACTTTGTGTTGCATGACAATACATTTGATTGGAGCTAGACGATGGGAATCTACATATGACGTATCACCACACTTGGAGCGCCGAAATATGCACTGAATCGAGATGGAAAAAGGTACAGAGAAAACTTTAAATACATTCATTAATAAAAGAACGTACCTGTTCTCGTGCGGACCGCTCTGATGTGCCCCTCATGCTGGCGTGGGAGGGTGAGGGTGATGGTGGGTTGTGGTGGGGGCTGTGGTGCGGATGCTGCAGCTGCTGCTGCTGCTGCTGGTACTTGCTCTTCAGGTGATCCATGAAGGCGTCCCTCTTGCGTTCCATGTCAGCCTTGTGCAGGTTGGTCAGGGCCTCCAGGCTCTGGGCCGCGCTGACAGTGTGGCGATGCTCCGACGTATGCACCAGGCCCACATTGGAGAAACGCCGGCCGCTGTTGCCCAGCGTCCGGTACTCCCGCGGATACTCCAAGTCATCTGTCGAGATCATGTGACTGCCACCACGCTCGGGATCTGAGGGACGAGGACAGAAGAGGGGAACGGAGGGAAGGAAGGAAGGAAGGAAGGAAGGATGGAAGGAAGGAAGGAAGGAAGGGAAGAGAGGGTGGAAAGTGTGCAAGAAAGAAGTGAATCACCATCCACACAGGCATGCAGAAAGATTTCAGGTTGGGGATAGATATACATACAGCAGGCACACATAGGTGGGAACAAATGCAGCAGAGAGAAAGGAAAGTGAAAAAATAAGGCACAGAGGGGACAGAAGAGAGAGAGAGAGAGCGAGGGGGAGAGAGAGAGGAGAAAAAGAAATGGGATGGGATGTTAGACTATTTGCCACCAGGACAGAGCGGTCCCTTGCAGAATTATAGATTTCAAGTTCAAAAGGGAAGAAAAACGAGAAAAGCAAAAGGCTTCTGCAATAGATCAAAAGAAGTGAATTTGTTTTTCTGGATATACCACTGTAACCTGCTTTCACTGTTTTCTTGGGAAACAGAAAAACTAAACACTGAAAATTGGGGTGATTGAAAGTCAGACAGGAACATAAAGTAACACTTCTTTCAAATCTGTCACTTTTCTTGGTCTTCCTCACCAACTCCTGTCCATCTGTCTGAGTTCTCCTTCCGTCCCTCAACACCCTCTGACAATTTCTCTACACAGTCTCACTGTGTCTACTGAAAGTTACTGATCCTGCTGTCCAGTTTTAAGGAGGCGCATCAGTCTGACCGACCCTGGCTTTTTATCGGCGCTTTAACCGACAGACAACACAGCCTCAAGTGGAAGGCACACAAAAAGGGAGGGGAGACAGCTGGAAGGAGACAGTATGGTTACACAAAAAAAAGACTGGAATAACAAATGAACTTAAGGTGTGATTGAAAATAACAGGGAGCCATTCGCCCGGTGAGTTACCTTGCTTGGGGAAACAGGCCCCGGCGTTGGCTAGAAGAGAAACATGCCAAGGATTAATTTGTGTTTGTGCACAAATGTGCAAGCAAACACACCAGAACACATGAGTCACATGACTATCAGAAAAGAGCTATCAAAAATGATAGCACTTTCTCTGCATAACAATCAGTTAATGCATTATATATGCATTATACTATATTTATAAGGGTTAACATATGGGGAAATGGTTTGCAATGAGTGCTATCGGTATCTTATAATAACCTGCAGAACGGTGAATGACTGTCATCATGCATTTTTACACAGCAATAGATGGTATACGATGTTTTCTAAAACCATGACACGTTTAATCATCGTAAACTTTTTACTTTGCACAATCAATTCACAGATGGATAATAAAACTACTACTGGCTAAACAGAAAAGCATAAAAAGTGCTGAGGCTAAATGGCTATGAATGAAGTGGACCATCTGTACATTAAAGTCTCATCAGCAGCATTAGGACGGGCTGAGCAATTGAGCAGCAAAGGGAGGCTCCTCGGGGCAGAAGCAACAAATGGACTGTTAATGAACATGGAAAAGAGAGGGCAGTTGGCCAGATGGAGGCTGCAACGCTCTCCGGTGGAGAAACCTTTACACAGAGGAGCTCTGTTGAGGGCAGAAGGTCTGTGATCGTTCCGACGCAGCTGCAATCCAACTATGCGCTCGTTGTGAACCAATTTCTGACTCTATTCATTCTCAGAGATATTGGCCTTAAGTGTGTTTTAACACCTTGCCCCTACATTCCACACATTATTAAGTGCTGATAAACTGAACAGGGGTGAGGCTAAATGGACTGACCTCTTGGCTAACGGTATTAGCATTGAGCTCTCCACAGCACACCAAGACCGTCGGCCGTATTCATCTGGCCTCCTCTCAGCCTCCCAGGTCTCTGGTTTACACTTCATTATGCTGGAGCTTATTGTGCATCAGCTAACAAGGACCTGACTCCAGGGGCCAGCTACAATGGCTGACAAAGCTGGGCCTATGTACTATGGCTTATTATTGTGACGGAGCATCCGCGAGGACAGTGAAAAGCTGAGCATGCTATGCCGCCTATAGACACGTACACAACGCAACATAAAACTGCAAAGAGGAGGAAACGTTGCAACAATAATCTGAAAAAAATCAAGCTTAAACTCAAGATATGATTAAAAGTTTTTTTGTTTGGTTAAAATAATATGAACTTTGAAACTACCAAAGGCTATATGCACAAGAATAATAGAATAAAAGCACCACCTGCAGGGTTATTAAATATTTAGGAATATTTCAAACACAAAGAAGCATCACTCATGGTCACCAATGCCAAAAGAAACACTCATAATGGTAATACTACAGCAAATGAACAGGTTTGGCTTCTTGTTGAGTAAGGACGGCCTCCATTTAGTGTCATCCACAACTAACTACAGAGGCCTGCGTCAAGGATCCAGTATTTGTTTGGAAATTAGGTTTGAAGAAATATGGGTAGTCTTATATACTGTAACTTTCTGCAAAAGAATAACAGTAGTAACAACATCAGATACTGCTCAAGAATATAGAGGATACCAGTGTAACACAGGCTTCTGAAGAGAGTGTTGCATCATGGGTTGCTATGTAGCATTCATGTTGCTAAGCTGTGTTTTCAAGTCTAATTATAGCAAATTTTTCACATAGTCAGCCCTGAAAGTGTTTGCCCTGGTTCAACCTGCAGGAATTTCTGTAGAAAATGTACTAACATTTGTTTTAAAAAGTTTTATGCCAAGTTTAATGGCTTGCAAACCCCTGCCAAAATGGATGAACTGTAAAAGGGTGCATATCTTTGTAATAGCGCTTTGGAATACAACCAGAAACAAAAAAGAACCCTGCAAGGCTGTCTATGCAGCCTTCATCTTAAACAGCGTGAGAAAAAGTTGTGTGGGCAGGAGAATAAGAATAGAAAATGTGACAAGTTTATTCATCTTTACTTTCGTCATTCATGACAAATATATTTCCACATAAGCTGGCAGACAATAACCCTGACAGCCAAAACAATCTGTGAAAGCCCACACAGCAGCAGCTCCATTTAAACACACATGAAAGAGCATTGATGGGATGGGTTTCTGGTGAACACTTTATCACAAGAAACCAATGGCAGTCAGCTGGTTTGGGTCTGCAGCGAGGCAAATAGCAAGTACAAAGACTCAGGAAAAGGTGCAACATGTTGGTCAGCTAAATAAACAGAAGACTTGAATGACAACGGGAGCCTGCGGTCACAGCTGATAAGATCTGTGAGGCCAGGCAATGAGGCCGGGGCTGCAGAGCTAAGATAGAGTGCACGTTCAAGAGCTTTCACCTGCCAAAATAAAACGAGCCTGCCGCGGTGGGCACAAGCGATAAGACAAGACAAACAGAGGAGGAGAAATGACTTTCTCTAAGGAATATGATACTACAAGACAAGATTCCCCCAAAACAGCCCAACTCAACAGTCCAACTCCATTTGGTCTTTCTGAGTTAATGCAAAATAGATGAAGCATGAAACCTTCTTCCATCAGTGACAATTTCTATCTATAATAACCAGCTGGGTATTCCACACAGGTCTTAATGTTTGTCTTCATGAAGTCACATCCTCTTCAACTTTTCACTTTTTGTGTATGCAGTTTTCCGCCGCCCTCAGTGGGTTATTTATATACTGTATGGACGGAATTTCAGTGACATGAGGGACTTGCCAACCCGCCCACAGCAACTATCAAAAGACACAGACATAATAATATTCTGTATCACTACTGCTAAAACCTTGAGCACACACTTAACAATAAAAGGTCATTCTAATTTTATTTTATTTTTTTAATTTTTGCAGCCACTCTGTGAACTGGACTTCAGCTAAGGGAGAGAAGTGATATCTAATGATATGCAAAGACATTTGGTATGGAGAATCCGGAAAAGTAGTTTTGGATGAGGCAGGCGGAGAAGCTTTATATTTTAGGGATGTTAAACAAGTGGGTCAGAGGGAGAGGAGGGTGTAAGAGAGACTTCCAAGTCTCTCATACTGCAAGCATAAAGAGGTCTGGGTTCTTTAACAGCTCATCCTAAGTTCACATGTTATGGCAATACCATCTATTTACTATAAAAAAAGAAAATGCAGCCGCAGTTTGAGGCTCTTATTCAAATATTCTTGACATGACTGTAACTAAAGTTAGTTTTGGGCCTGAAAGAACATTTTGTTATTAGTGAATCTGCAACTTATTTACTGCACCAATCAACGATCATTTGGAAAGAAAAATGCAAGCAAGTAGTTAAAAATGCTGGTTGAAGAAAAGATGATAATCTCTTGTTTCATTCAAGCCAAAGACTTTAGACCGTATATATTTAAAGAAAACGAGTCTGGTGAGTCATTTATCAACTAATTATTAGACTGACTGACTATCTCAATTAAACTCTGATATTTAAAAATAAATAAATAAATAAATAGAAAAAGTTCAAGTGAAATGACACCAGACAGATCTCTTTTGTCCCTTTCCGTCTGTGAGATGATTATTACGTACAGTATGTGTGCTATTTAAAATCCTGGCTCACCTCTCAGGCAGATACACATTCAAGGTCTCCTCCAGCTGTGGTTTGAATAGTTTTAACTCTTCACTGTGAGACTGCAGGAAGCTGAAGTGGCATTAGTGAATAAGTAATTAAGTTCAAAACATATTGCCTGTTTAAAGAAGTCCTTGAAGTCGAACCGTCTGTCCAGAACATCTTGCACGGTGGCAATATGCACTTCTTGAACTTTATATTTACTGTATATCTGTTCAAACACATATTTGTGTCATTTACTCAGAGGATCTATACAGACTAGGTCTCTGTCGCCTTTACCCTCTGTTGGCTACTTGCACATTGTGTTCATCTGACTGCATTTTGTTTACTGTCACATGGGTTTATTGTACTATAACTTACAGTAATGTGCCACTTTTAATTCCACATGCAATTAAAGCAACAATTCAATCATCTATCCTTCTAATTAGCTCTCTGTCCCTCTTCCTTCCTGTGAAATATAGCGTTTTGTAAGAGAAACATTCTTGGGATTACTCTTTTATTCTCCTATGTTGAACTGCCTTATTAAAAGGGAGACTCTCGCATAGTGCGGTGTCCTCCACAGAAGGCCTGTTGTTATGCAGATGGCTGGGGAAGGCAGGGAAAGCTCTTCCCTCTGATACGCGGCCCAATTTACTGCTTGCATGGCAAAGCTCCTTGTGGGACACCGGCTGTGACAGCGCGGGCCAGAGAAGACCAGCTGAACGAAGCTGAGAGAAGAGCGAGGGAAGGAGGAAACGAGCAGGAGAAGTAGGTGAAATCAGCTAACCGCAAATGCAGCTCGTTTATCGAGGCTACAGGCGAAAGGAAATAAGTCGAGCCTAAAGCTGTTGGAAATTGTAACTCCATTCATTCCGGTGGGAACAGTTAAAACAAATTACTAGAAGGAGAAAAGGGAATGTCAGGATTAAATATAAACTTCTGAAAAACAACTAATGAGGCGTCTGAAAAGCCTGCAAGTCAGTCAGACAGCTGTGAACTGTGTTATCAACAGCCATACAAGGACAGTTTGAAATCTTCTAAACCAGCTCAAGTGCTGGCTGTTGACATCTTAAAGCAGAGATTTGGATTGCAACAAAAAAGACTATACACCTAGAAGAGGAACTTTTGTTTCCATCGCTTCCATATTTTCTATTCTTGAAGCAATGAGGCTCGGGGAAAAGAAGAAATAGCAAATAACCCAGCAGACATGTGCACTTCAACTTTTTTCCCTCCATTAAGGTAATCTTTGAAAGCTCTGAGGCACTGCTGTGCCAGGACAGGAGAGTTAAAAGGGGTGAAATTGACAGCTGGGCAATGAGAGCAAGCCATCAGGAGAAGGTCAGCCCGCGTGTCTGTGCTGCTGGATGTAATAACAGGCCAAGACAATCACAGGGCTCCTGACAGCCTCATGTAAAACTGACACAGACAGCCGCAATCTGTTGCTCTGCACCCAGGTGACAGGAACACCCTCTTGATCACTAAAATATGTGAAATAAAGAGTGGCACGCCCATCTTTTTCACCTATGCTCTCTGATGTCTATCTATTATCTGCTTCTTACCCACCCACAAACTGTGCTACCTCCTAACTTTGTTTCCCTGGGCAACACTTGGGAATACTGCAGAGGCAGCCAAGTTAAAACCGCAGCAGTAGTGTGGATCCAACAAAGCACCTGTTAATACACAAAGGCACACAGTAGCACAATTAGAGCGTGCTACGGCTCCACTGAAACGTCTCTGGGGCCGTCTGTAGCCGAGAACGACAAATGCGTGCGCACTCAACTGTAGATAAAGGCAAGGGATGATGCATAAGTGTGACGAGAAGAGAGAGAGAGAGGGAGAGGGAGGGGGAGAAACAGGTGGAGGTAGTGGGCATAATGCACCTCTTTGTTTCACTTGTCATCCTCGGTAAAAGCCGCCTGCCTTTTTCTGAAATAACAGCAGTCTAGTAGCGAGCCTCTTAATTACAGCCTGTTGTTGAACCAGGTCAGTCGGCACACTCTTGGCACCGGGTGTGAAGAAGGCACTCCAACCACACCTCATTACATCGGTGCTGCTATGTTTACTTCACAGAGGAGGCCGCTGCTAACTTCAATAAGACTCCAGATGGAGACAAGCGGACGTAATAGAGTTAAGAGATGGTAGATGCAAAATAGGATGTTTGCAGAGCGTGGGGGGCCTGCTGAGGAGAGACACTTCACAGGACTGCACCTCCTCTGAAAGCGGAGCCCGGGCCTCAGATCTCGGCAGGGCACAACACTGGCTGGTAGTTGCAGGTGGATGGTGCCTGGGTCAAACATATACACAGAACTGCATGGAACTGATTTTTTGTACTAATGTGCATGCATGTTTTAGATAATTTACAACAACAACCACATATACATACTTAAAAGCAACATGAATGATTTTTATCACTTATTAAGAATCTGTCTCATCAAATCTGAGGTTTGAAGGTTCTCATAATAACCTTCATAACTAAAACTAGTGTCGGCCAAAGATGAATACGAGTCTAAGGCTGTTCTTTGAAACTTCTTCATTAAAAAAAAAAAAATAACAACCCAATTCAGTTGCAGCTGCAAAACTGTAAGGCCAAAATGAACAACCCTGGGCTCTAAGGATAAGAGACGCCGTGGAAAATTGTGAAGTTTTAAGTCTACTTATTCTTATCAGCAGGCTACAGCAACATTTCTTACTACGACCTCACTAAAATTGTAAATTAAAGGGTATGACAGCCTTTTTAAATTAACACGACAAATACTACATCTATTCTAGTCGCAGAAATGCTAGGTGGTGTCTTCATTGAATTGCCAAAGAAAGAAAACACAGATTAAATCTAATATACAGTATGTGTGATTGTGACAACTGGCGTTGAGTGTTTAGAACTCTTAATCAGTATCACACTAAAATAAAATGGGGACATTATAAACTCTGAGTATGAATGACAGGGGAGCCTGAGTCATCATAGCATCCCGCCAAAGCAAGTGCTGACAACACAACCCCTTACAGGGCAGTGTAATAAGATTGGCCCACTGCCACCCCTACGTAAACACTAGACAACAAACACACACACAAATTTAGACTTTGGCACAAACTGGAAGTGCAAACTGAACTCTGCAGTAACATGGGCTATAAATTACCATTAACTGTTATTGTTAATCTGACACCACATTGATCCACGCTGGAGATTTCCTGCCTGTTCCTGGCCACATGGAGATCAGAGTACAGTGTCAATAACAGAAAAGGCATCTGATGCTGGTATGTTATCAAGGGACCAGACGTCAAAAGGATGGATACTTTCTGAAACAAAGGCTCAAATCCAGGAGCTCTAATTTAAGAGCCTTCCATCACTGTTTCGTCGCCTATAGTGTTTGTGTACGTTCACAGCCACGGTGGACCTCCTGTACGCGGAGTGAAATGAAGACTGGAGAAACAGCAACAGGCAGGTAACCGTGCAGGTTTGATAGATGAGATGTTGTGTGCTGTGTGCTGATTTCTACCTCATTTCAACCTCTGTTGTTTCACCTCCACAGGCGGCGCTTTACGCCAAACCTGGACTTGTTGATTCATCTCATTCCTCCAGAGTGTTCAGATTATAAAATAAACAATATTTAGACGCAAATAAAAGAAAGCAAATGCACAAGCATTTACCCGTAAATACTTCTTCGCTAAGGAATAAGCAAGCGGTGTTCTTTCAAGTTTATCTCATCGGATTCGACAGAGCAGCACGATACCGCGCACCGCTGAGCCACTGGGCCGAGCGAAGAAAGAAGCAGCAAAACAAACCATAAAAGACAGATTTTGCAGTCAGGGAACAGCGTCACCTGTGGCACAATTCAGCTGGATTTTCCAGTCTTCACAATATGAATAGACTAAATTCTAACAACCATGGACAGCACGGCATGCTCTATACTAAATCTCTATCTTCAACGCAACTAAAACAAGGAGCTTCTCCACAGGAACCTCCATATACAGTCACCCAATAAACACACTGAGTAACATTTAAAGGAGCCTAACAGTCAATGTAGAAGCAAAGAGATTTCAGGATAACCAGGGACCAGAGAGGAAGGAAAAGCCTGACTTTCCTGAGGGCTTGACTGTTTATCATGCAAACAGGCCAACTCCAGCTGAGGCAGGTGGATGAAAACGCTCGTCCAATCAGAATCTGTCAGCTGTCCTTTTATCTTGCTCCGACGTTAATACCCCCAGAACTCACGTGGACCACAATGCCGCCACCTGAAAGGAGAGGTACGCACACTAAACGCATCTAACATATGTGTAATGCACCGCCTGGCTCGAAAGACAGGGGGAGCCACAGCTGAGAAAAAAAAAAAAAAAAGCAGGCACAGATGCACTGGTAGAGGTCAATGTTAATAGAGGAACCCCTGTGACAGCTGCCAAGGACTCTGTATATGCGAAATCACTCAGGTCTAATAGGTCATTATCTGTCCCACAGGCCCGTGTTTTATTAACAGCAGAGCACATGCACGCCTGCACACACAGACATCCAGATGCCGCAGAGCACCCACTAACTACAATATGACTGACGGGGTGAAATCTGGTCAAGTGGCTTAAGCAGCAAAAAAAATAAATCTAAAAAAATAAAAAGGAAGGTTTAAAAAGCCTCCTCTGTCTGAGCTGATACACAGAGCATACACATATTCATGAGATGAGCAATTGCTTTTACAATTGTGCTTACATGTGTCCCTTTGTGTTTGTATATAAAACAATGGTGAGAGGACGAAGTAATTAAAAAGGCTCATCTGTGTTGATAGATAACAACGATTAGTATTGCCACTCAAGCTTGCAGCTCTACAAAGACATTTTAGTTTAGCATTTTTGTTTTATGACACACTAATGGTCTGCACTTTCTCGTTGTGTCTTGTAAGCGTATATATTGTATTATTTCTTTTCTAACACCTTGGGCCAAGAACTTAGGTGTTTTTTGTCAGGTTTCTCTGGAGAGCTTCTCTCTGCAATCAGCCAATATCACCTGTCAACGTTTTTATTCACAGGCAAACATCAGATAGGTCTGAGGACTACAAGTGCAAACATGAAACGAGGACGAGGAGTTGGAAAGCAGGACCTCAAGCCCTCACCTCGTCTCTGCTTGAGGCTAGCAGCTTTAGTCCCAGAAGCCTCTATGGATGTACTGCAAACATTTTGTCAACAAATAATAGCAAAAATATCTGTTTTAAATTATAAACACCAATTCTTGAGCAAGGTCCACATTCTTAGAAGCAGATAATTACTTGTCAGAGCACAGCACTGACAGCAGGTTCATTAAGTTTTCTCTGAACAGGCCACAGGACCTGTTTCCCTCCTCCAGAGGCAAACAGGCTGACAGCGTCGGGCTGATTGCAAAACATCTTTCTGCAGTTATGTTAACACTCTCTGGAAGAAACGAGACGTGTGAAATCGAATGTAGGAGCGCGAGTCAGAAAAGAAAGGATTTTTTTAAAGGAACCAACTTGCAAGTTCTAAACTGCTCCTGTGGGTAAAACCAGCAGGTACACAATGAAAGTGTAGTGAATAAAAGACACAGAGCATGAGAAATCAAGATGCTCACACAGGATGGAAGTGTTGAGGCTTTTCTTGCAGAGATCAGACAACATAAATTACCAGAGAGTCAAGAGCCGAGTAACAAAGTGACAAAGCAGGTGACGGAGATAAAACAAATTATGTTATGATACCCCGTTACAAGAGGAGAGTACATCCCAGAACTGTAAGCTTGTCAGATCTGCAAGAGAAAACAACAGTGACAGTAATGTCTAGAGGCGGACTGCCAACACTAAATACCTTACGCAACTTAGACTATTATTTAGTTTTGCTATTGAATTAACCCTCTGGTTAAATGACAGGTTCCCCCGCTACGGGGACGTACACAGCACTCCAAGAGAAAAGCAAGGTAATTGCAAATAGCATGTACTGTATTTTGCCATTGCTCTTGTATCTAATTAAAAATTAAGCACCAAAATAATGCCCTTAACAAGATTATTATTATTATAATATAATTTCAGTGGAGTGAAATCCGATACCCAATTTGCGCCGCTAAGATTGCGAGACTAAGGTTTCCTAATGATCGTGTAATGATGTTTAATTTCCACTAAATCTTGTCATTAAATAAAGGGATCTCAACTGCTGGTGGAGCAGCTCTGGTAAGGTTACTTCTTTTATAAGGATTACTGAGCTGGATCTGACATGTGGCTTGCTGCTACCACTCCCAGCAGAGCTGTCAAGCCTCTAGTAGTATTAGCATGCTGCCATTCCCACTCCAGACAGGCTAACCTAACAAGCAATCACCCACAGGAACACATCTGTTGTCAGATTAGTTAGGCTCCGGCCACGGGTTATCAATCAAAATGGTGAATTACGCCACATATCGGAATTCATTCATCACTTACATGAGCTGATTAAATGATTTACCAGAACAGACGCAAGCAGGAGCGATGGAGAGGTGCCCAAAGACGGCTGGGAATGTTAAAGACGGGACGTATTCAGCAAATGAGAGCAGGGAAAATGGAAAAATTAGATTAGAGTTCATCTGTTGCTGAGACAAAAACACGCCTGGCATCGCATTTGGCTGCAATTCACTCAGCGACATTAACGTTTTCAAATGTCACTGTGTTTGATTTGATATTAAGCACTATACTTGATGTTTGCCTTTTAAAGCACCCAGATGCACAGTACTTGCGGAGGAACGCCTTTGTAACGGCCCAGTGCAAAAAGGCAGCTGGTGTGTGAGTAACAGGTGCGACGAGGAGAAGAAGAAGTAGCCGGGCACTATGTGATTAGCACTTAAAACTATATAGAGCCAGTTGCAGCACTGAAAACAAGGTCAAATATGAAACAACAGATGGCATCAGCCTCAGAACAAGCTCCAGAGCTAGACACAAAATATTAGATTTTTGCCACCCTCTTAGAGGAGTCACTTTGTCACTGCTGTGTACAATTAGTCCAAATCTTGAGAACAACAGGTGTTTCCTCTTCAACAAGCATTATCCTTATAGTTTAATTGTAATTCCGCTGCCACAATGTTTTTTTTTTTTCATCAGAAGAGCACGAGGCAGAAAAAACTACCTCCATGAAACTGAAAAAATAAATAAAAACGATCAATCAAAACAACCAGCCATTAGCTTCAACAAGTATGACAGCAGCTGTCACTGCAGATGGGTTGCCTTGGCAACCGGTCAGCTGTTCCACAAAGCTGTCCACGGTTCGGTAGCCACCACACACGCGCGCACGCATATTTGTCCAACAAGGCTACAGTGAGAGGTTGCACGAGCATTATGGTGAGAGACAAAGCCCCGTGACAGATGTGGCACGAGCGGGGCGGCGGAGATTACAAGTTGTCGAGACAACACGGCACACGGATCTGTGTTATGATTCAGATCGTGATGTGTCACGGTGCAAGCTGCTCTCTCTCAACTGGCATCAGAGACAAGACAAACGGAAAAATCTGTGGATGGGAGGTTGGAGGTGGATTTTCCAACCGCTTCTTAGCAGGAAATGGGTTTTACTTCATTAGGCTCAGGAGTTAAAAAACCCCTCTTTTACCTTCAAATCATGTTTCCAGCTAATTTCTTTTTGTGTTAACATTAAAAAAATAATAATAATCCCAGATCTGTGAGCATAGTAAGATCAGAAAATACACATGTTGAAACAGTGTCAGAAACACAAAGACAACATGTGTAACTGAAGTTAAAACTGTGTCACAGATCAGAGAGGGATTCACATATGTAGCATCTGAGCCTGTTTCAGGGGGTTTTGTCATGCCTGTTGAGATGCCAGTTTGAGTGTGGAGACGAACGGCACACAGCAGTCCCTAGTGGGTTGTTAGAGTAATTGCTTGTTTCACCAATCCCTAGAGGCTGTCGGGACGTGAGCTGCAGATGAGCTCCAGTAAAACAGTATAAAACTGCAGGCCCACCTTCTGTTTCACATCTGCTGCCACCCTCCGCTGCCTGTCTGACTGTACGCCTCAGTCACAAAGAACAGTGTGGAAAAAAACCTTGACCAACTAAACTCCACCTTTTACTCAAGTTTGTGGTCTTCTGTAGTGCCAGGAGCCACAGGAAACCTAAACTAGATCATTGATCATTATCAACACTTATAAATGTGGTGATACTTGTTCACTACCTATGGAAAGAGGCAGGTATCCTGGTCTGGCTAAGGAGAACAGAATTTGTTAGGTACAGTTATTTTTTATTATATGATCCCATGAAAATAACTTGACGGGTTTCCCTTTGTAGACGGACGATGCAACAGTTTTACAGTTTTACAGTTGTTGTTTTGTTTTCCTTGAGAAAAAGCATCAAAAGGTTTGGCTCGATTTCAAGTCAAGTGTTTCAAGTGATTTGTCGCTCCGAGGATCCACGCAGCAGCAGAGCAGCTTGCTTACAGGGCACCAGGAAGACGTTTCCTCCGATAAATAATTCTGAAGCTGTGGTGTTGGTTTTGTTCAGTTTTTACTTACGGCACTGTCCGCATTGTGCACCACTCTTTCATGCCACTGGAGTGCTTTTTAAATACTGTATGTGTTACCCTGACCATAACTCACTCAAATAAATGAAAAATTCATTTGTGAATATTGCTCATTTATGTCTTTGTCCTCCATCAGTGCTGCGATGTATGCACCATCATGTGCGTCTGCTTATTCATTCATTCATCGCACGTCCACGGATCTCTGTGCAGCTGCATTTATCAAGAGTATTTGCTCATTCTCAGCATGACTAAAGAATCTTTCTTCTACTCCCTGTCATGCCTCTTTCCTCATCTATCACTGGCTGCATGCGTTTCAGGGCGTCTCATCGGGGCTGGTGTGCAGAGGGATGAAGGGGCGGGGCGGCCGTACAGATGGATGCGTGGGGTTCTGTTGTGATGTACTGCAGGTGAGCAGGGGACCGGGGAAGGGCAGCCAGTTGGCACGAAAGAAGAGGAGGAGATGACGAGTTAGACGTTAACAAGCTGTCACTGCCGACACAACACAGCGCCCGCTGCAGCAACAAAAACAACAAAGACAACCCCCCGACAAGCCCGTGTGATAAACAACAGCCGAGCAGACATGCAACGCCGTTCCACCCACCGAGCAGAGGTGCAAACTGCGGGTCAGCTTTTGACCTGTTAAAATGAAAATAGATATGTTGAGATGAAAAACAAAAGCTATACTCTGCGTTTATCAAAAACTGTTGTTTTTGTTTTACTCGGTGGAAGTTGGAGAAAGTTCTCCGCCACCTTCCAGACTGACCTCGATGTCTGAGCTCCCTCCCAAATGGCTTACTGCAGCAGGACGAGGATTAGCTAATGTTGCTGCCACCACTTCAAAACACTTCACGACTGCAGCAGTCAAAATCGACCAAACCAAAAGAGAGAGCAGAACTGTAACTGTTGCTCTTGTTTTGGACATCTAAGGAGGAAATCAGAAAAAGCCACCACCGTTCCTATACCTTTAACTCATTCCATCAGCAAGAAAGGTTTGATGTAGTTCTCGATTCCATAATTAAGAATAAGAAAAACCTTTATTAGTCCCGCAATGGGGAAATTGCAGTTCAATTCATAAATAATGCACTGTTTAATGTAACATCTCTCCGACAACATTCTTGCTAACATATTTTTAGTCGTATACCCTTATTGCATGACGGGACCTATGGCTAGAGGGCTTTGATAATGCCATGCCAAAAATTCCTGGTTCTCCAAAACTCAAGAGCACCAAATAACATTTACTCAAGTTAAAATGACATTTATGATGAGTCCTAAGGGGGAAGAGATTGAATGTTTCCTTTCAATCTCCAGGCCACATGCTGCCAATTGCACCCATGGGAAAGCTGCCTCTCTGGACTTCCATATGGGCTAGTTATCAAAAGCAAGCTGCAGTGGGAGCAGCTTTTTAAGTGTCTTTTAGAGTCTTTAAGAGATATCGGAAAATGCCTATTTTTTTTAGAGACTGTCCCTCCCATTTCGTCTTGAATGATGCTTGAATCTGACAATTCTTAAATGTTCTGCCCCACAGCCCCGGAGCACTTGGCAGAGCGGCCCATGGCTAATCCAGTAAGCGCTAGCACTGACTCACAACTAGCTGAGAGACAGAGAGAGAAACGGAGATTGACAGAGAGACAAAGGCAGCTACAGAGAGAGCGGGAGGGAAGCTAAGTTTAGACGCGGATGAAAGTTAGAGAGCTGCGGATGAAAATGGGAATACACAGGCTGGAGGTAAGAGGTGGTAGAGGAGGGGAGAGATTTATGGTTTAAGGTGAGCGTTGAAAACCAGGTGAAAAGTGGAGGAAGAGAGAGGAGAAGTGGGCCAGGGTGAGGTGTGAACACAGGGAAACAGCGTGAGAGACAGGGGGGAAAAAAAATGTAACTCTGAAAGAAGCAGGCTCTGGGGCCGGATGAGCGATGGGAGAGGAGGGAGCAGAGAAGAGGAGCCGGGGTGTGCGAGGTGTCCTCCAAAACCATTTGTCACCCAGAGACTCATTAGTGTTTGTGAGCGGGCGTCTGGTTATAAATAGGCTTGGGAGCGTGTCTTTGACAGGAGGGAGTCTAGGATTTGACGGCGAAACATTAATCTCACCAGAGAACTCCCAGAAGACGGACGGAGAGACAAACAGACGGATCTCCCAAAAACAAGCTCACTATTTTATCAGTGAGCGAATCCCATCAAAATCTCTTCCACCGCGGCCTCTTTGATTCTACCCTCACTCCACCCCACCCTATAGCATTTTATCTAAGCTCAATTTGGAAACAAATCCCTTATCAAATTCTTCTAGGTCGTTTTTTGGGGGGAGCATGAAGACATCTCCAAATATATACAGCTTTTATTTCACCCAGCATCATATCTAACCACAATTTGTGATACGGATCTGTGACAATCATTTCTATAGTGCTGTATGTGGAAATTGTGTTTGCTCAGTGGAGGCTGTGCTATACTGTGGAGACCAAAAAACCAAGTGGAAATAATATTGATTCCATGTCATGATTTAGCAATACATCAGCTAAGTGATTTTTCTGCATGAACACTGGCTTTAATGTGACCTGAAGGCACCAACCCAGCACAAGTTCTTACTTTAACATGATATAGTGTGGATGATGGACTTTGTGTTGGCTTTGTTGAAGTGTATTCTCACTTTGGAACATTATGGACACCATGTTCAGTCAGTCTCATTAACAACTGTGCCAGTCTGTTCAGACCATTATTCGTTATTTGAATTATTCTCAGTGATCCAATTACAAAATAACAAGCAGAATATACTACGTTGAGGCCTGACATTTTAAACGCGTGTCGAGATTCGATTACGGTTTTGCCCTCTGTATGAAAATAAACCCGGACGGTGTCATTTGGTCAGTAGAGTATTGTAACAGCTGCCCTCTAATGGATCAGAACCACGGACAGCGCCGTTTGTTGCGTCTGCATCATGAGATGAGATATATTCTGCAACAAGCTGTGAAGTTTTTTTCCCTCAGTTATTATTATATATTTATATCCGTGCTGACATTAGTTATTTTAGAGACCCGCACAAAGCAGACTGTAACTGGATCCCTTTGTCGCCCTTTTTCGGCTAATTACACCAACATGATAGCACTGATAATTAACCACATGCTGTCATGTTGTTTTTTTCTTTTAAATGACAGAATCAAGCGGTCTAGAGTTCACTCCACAGAAAGAATGTGGTCAAATGTGGCCTGAACCACGTCCAAATGATCAGATTTATCAAATAGCCGCGTCTAAATAGGTCCTTTGTGTTTGTATATGTCACATGTTCGGTTAGCACTGATGCCCCACAGCAAGAAGGTCACCGGTTCGAATTCATGGGCTGGCTGGCCTTTCTGTGTGGAGTTTGCATGTTCTCCCTGTGTCTGCGTGGGTTCTCTCCGGGTACTCCGGCTTCCTCCCACCGTCCAAAGACATGCTCATTGGGTTAATTGGTGATTCTAAATTGTCCGTAGGTGTGCGTGTGAGTGTGAATGGTTGTCTGTCTCTGCGTTAGCCCTGCGATGGACTGGCGACCTGTCCAGGGTGTACCCCTGCCTCTCGCCCGATGACCGCTGGGATAGGCTCCAGCAGACCCCTGCGACGCTTAACAGGAATAACCGGGTATAGAAGATGAATGAATGAATGAATGTCACATGTTCAATTTCTTGGAAGCAGGCAAAGAGATGGTGACTGTGAGATCATGAATGAAGGACTCAGAAGTAGAATCCATCAGTCACTGAGCTTAACAAATCAGGATATTTTACCAAAATGTAATCCGGTCAAAACTTCAAATTCCAGAGTCTGTTGCTCATATGCACTCACATAAAATGACCTTGATTTCTTTGATGCTGTAGAAGCCACTTTTCTCTCTAACACGATGGATTTTCACTGCAGTTTTTCAAAAGCACAAACTTCCTCTATTCAGTCATGCCATCCGTGCTTCTTTTTGGCCCCTTTTCTTCCAGCTTCTAACTGTGGAGCTCTTCATGCTTCACTAGACACTTTTGAGATATTTCCAGTTCCTTCTTAAAAGCTTCCCAGTCACTCACGGCATGTTCTCCAACTTCTTTGTCTCTCTTACATATGCATGCCTCCCCTACCGTCCCAAAAAAATGCAACACTGCACTTAATTGGAAGTAAAAATCTTAGCGGTCTCATCTCCAGTCGGTTATACTCTCGTTTCTGACTTACTGTTCCTCTCACCCTCCGGCCACTTGGAGCAGATGTGTACAAATGTTCGCTTTTCTCCATCTGTAGATGGCGCCTCTAGCTACGGCACAGCTCACATGTCACTCCCCCCGCCACCACCAGCCTCCGCCGCATGCTATTTCGAGCGACACAAATCCAATCTTCCTGATCCCCACCACAGATCCATGAAAAAACCTATATGTGATCGACTGCTACTCTCGCTACCTTTGGCCCTGCTCCACAGTAGGTGATCATCAGGTCATAAAGCTGTAGCTGATCCCAGGGAATGAATGAAGTAGGTTCAGAGGCATCGTTCAGTCCTGATCTGAAGTTATCCACACACAGGTAGCCAGGTAACCTAAGCAGACTTTTTCATAGAATAAAACCCCAGTTTCAAATAAATATGTTTTTTTTTTTTTATATGACAAGAATAACTTCTGTAAAAGTCCACTGAATCCAACCTTCCCAACACCAAATAGTTTGAGTTAACAACTTCCTGGGAATTTAGTGGAGCATTTAGTAACTAACGAGTAAGATATTTCTCTTGGGAGCTGGCAAAAAAAAACAAAAACAACAACAGAGTGAATATTGGACTTGTATTCACCAAGAGGCTACAAAGACAACTTTAACAGAATAATAATGTGGCTTGGTAACTCTTGAACGTGTAAATAAGCAACTGTTTGTAACCTGAAAGGTCCGTCAGTTTTGTTTTTGCTACTTGCTTCTGCCGCAGCCAAGCGGCCCACAAAATAATTATCTGTTATTGCAGGTCCCTTTCACACCTGTATTTCAGTCCAACTGGTCTAGAATTAGAAAACAAGCGAAATTAAATGTTGCCTTTAGCTCCTGTCCATTTCACGTTCACAATAGCCTATTTCTAACAACACAACAAGAGGAACTTATATGGGCTGAGAGGTAAGTTGTTCATTAGAAAGACTTAGTGACTTTCATCCTGTGTTATCAGTGCTATACTGACCTGCGGAGGAGAAAACAACTGTTGACTGAAAGGAAGTAAAGCACTAAAATATTGTATTTTCAAATCTGGGGAGTATGGGAGGTTTTGTAAGTTTAAGAACATTTGGGGATTTGCAAGATTTGCTGTAATTTGCTGCAAAAAGGATGAAAGTTTTCATAATTGAGGCTACTGAGGATATCGGATTATATTCTGAAGCAAAGGTCTAAGCCAAACAAACAATCTAAATTCTTATAATTCCCTACTCCTTGTGACATTGTTCCAGCTTTGAAGTGTCTCAGACACTGGCGATTAAGATGTAATGTTTAGCGGCTTACTGAAAAAATATCCTTGATTTTATGGGTTCATGGACACAAAGTCTTCCTGGAAAGCGGAGAAACAACAAGTTAAAAGCTCAACAAGAGAACCTGGGTTCAAGCTAACATACTGACAAACACACTGCCTTTACTTTGAGCAATACACAAATACACCTGTAAGGAGCAGATGTGTTTCATTAATATCGTATCATGATGGTACTTCAGCTCTGACCATTTTCTTACAGATATTATCAAGAAAATTTTAATGAATGCTGCATTCTAAATATAATCTGAACGCTTTGGGTGATAACACATCCCCGCAGAGATCTAATGCCGCAGGTCTACTGCTTATGCCGAGCCGACGTAAGTGAAAAAGGAAATACATCAAAGACAAATGTCACTTCGAGGTTAGGATGGGGCTCTCAGAAATACCGCCACAGCCCTTCCTCATCTCCGCTCTCTCGTCTCTCCACAACCAAATTTATTCTCACATTTGTCCTTCCTTCTCAGTTGTAGTGGCAGAGAGAGTAGTTCCAGAGTTTCCAGAGAAAAGCAAGGCTAAGAGAAGCTGCGTATTTTAAACCCTTCAAATGTAAACTCGAGGGCATAGATATTTAGGCTCATGATATGTGGTGAGGACGCAGCGCTGAAATCTGCAAAGTCATTGATTATTTAAGACCTTGATCAAGGAGAAACGCTACACATTCATTGATTCCTGCTCCTGTGAGGAATTCTGCTTTTCTCAGTTTTATATTACTGTTACCTGAATATCTTTTGTGTTGGCCAGGCAAAGCACAAGCAACCAGAAGACATCTCAAAGAATACAACTACTAATCAATCAGCTGCAAATATATCTGGAAACAGACAGCTAAAAAGAACGGTTAGATCCAGCATTACAATTTGTGTTTGAGCCGGTGAGCACTATAGGCAGATAGCAGCAAAGTCACTTGTGCACGCACATTTTGTCTACGATGCACACATGTATCTGCTCCACAGATGACGTGGATGAATCCCAAATGTCAGCAGGCATTTTTGATCTCCTACTGCCTATTCTCTAGCTGTCTCGAATCCTTTAAACTCATTTAAAAAGATGACAGAGAGTAGGTGTTTTTAGAAGAGGAGGAAGAGGAAAGTCAGTTGTGCAGAGAGAGTTTGCCTTGTTTTAATCTCTAAAGCGTCGGCTTAGCTGAAAGTATACACCTTGTGTGTGTGAGTGAGTGTGTGAACCCTACACACTAATTGCACGCATAAAAACAGGCACAGACGCACATCAACACACTATTCAGTGATGAGATCGAACTGAGGGCATGATGAATAAATAATGGTTTAAACTCTGGGGGTTGTCTAATTAACAGGGGGGATCCTCAAGAAGCAACTATGCAAGAGAGCAAGAGAAGGCCAAGCAGTAAATCAACTGCACAGGCACACTGCATATACACGTATGTATGTACACATCCTAATTTGTGATGCAGTGTGCTGTGAAGTAAAAGACAAAAGAGGGGTGGAGAGTTGTTGGCCTCTATTGACTAAAAACCCCATGGGCTAATGAGAACTCAAACACAGGCACACACACAATAACTCCCATACACACACTCTTTCCAGTCATATCGCCGTGTAGGAGGGTGACAGCGGGGTATTAGCATCTCACCGCAGTCTGCTTGAGCCAAAGTTTTCCTGAAGGAACACCTAGAGAGAGATCGTAGTCACTAGTCAGTGTCCTTGTCGCTCAGAGAGCTTTGTGGTGGTGTAACTGAGATCATTAGTGTGGTATAATTATGAAGAATATGCAGTCAAGCTGGTCCAGCTGTCCTTCTAACATCGTCCAACTAGCTTCCCCAGATCATCACTGAATATGAGCAGACAGCAGGGGGACAGGGACATGAAAATGACAATGCTGACTGACTGAGAGCTTTTATTTTGGCATGGCGACATCTCCTTGGAAACAGATTTGTTCAATATATTAGGGGCGCAGGAGAAGGAGCAATCACACATACAGTAAATTCAAATCAGCTAAACAAAAACTCCCTCCTAAAGAAATTCTAATAGGAATCAGCGTGGTAGCACGAGAAGCAACAATACAAATCAAATGAACTAAATGTGACTGGCTACAAATGACTTAAAAACTCCCAAAGGGCGTATAGGAAGCCACGGCAGAGTTCGTGAAGACGCTTGTCAAGCGGCAGCAACAGCTTGAGTCCTAGAGGAGCCACCGAGCTCCACAGCCTTTGAACATACAGGAGGCAGGCGGAGGCAGACAGCAGAGCTACGTGACTCTCATGACAACAACCACAATCGCACAGACACACAAACACACTGTCACACGCATCCAGAGAGTCCCTCGGTGCGGCAAGTTATCAAGATTAAACGCCACGAGCATCCAAGCGAATCCGCCAAGTTAAAAGGATGCCCCAAAAACAAAGTGAGACTGGAAAAGGAGATAGGAGACAGACAAAACCAAGCGGGAGCGGGACGCACAAACGGAGGAGAGGGGTGAGGGGACCACTCCAAACGCCCACCTGAGGGTTTCCCAGCATCCTCCATCCGTGCTCCTCCTAGACCTCTGTCCCTCACTCTCCTTTCTCGTCTAGGTCACTCCATCCCTTCACCCATCTCCTCATTCCCTGACTCCTTTACTCCCTGACGTCGCCGTCTCACTGGGACACTGGCTTAGGCAGAATATTGCGTAAAAGAAATAATCAAAGAGAGGGAAGGCAGGCAGGAACAAAGGGATTACAAAGGAGGTGGGAGAGAGGAGGAGTATGGGAAGAAACGGAAAGAGTGAGAGACCAAACACACAAGAAAGCAAGAAAGAGAGAGAGAGAGAGAGAGAGAGAGAGAGAGAGAGAGAAGTAAGGCTGCCAGATCTGAACACTGTCTCTTATCTCTGTGTCTGATTGTATGTCCCTGCCTGTCCATCTTGCTTGCTGTACTCTCCACCTCTCTCTCTCTATCTCTCTCTCTCTCCCTCTCTCTCTCTCTCTCCATATTCCTAATTATGTCCATCTGAGTGGTCGTGCCAAGCTAGCAGGGCAGGACGAGAAAAACATGACTTGCTCGGGCCCTAAGACACCTTGCAGAAAAGCCACCTCCTGCCAGTCACTGACTGCGGACTTGTGTACACCGGTTGTATGCTGGAGGCCATAAAGCAGGAGTATGGACGCCTGTGTGTTTGTGTGTGTGTGTCTGTCCTGTCAGGCAGCCAGAGACCCAGATTACAGTCGCTCCACTGGCACGTCCCACTTCGTCCTTCTCTTCTGTCACCCCGGCAACACCTCCGCTCCCTGCCTGCTTCCCCTGTCCCTCGCTCATCATCCTCCCCTCCTCCCCCCTTTCACCTCCATCTGCCTCCACTTTTCCGTCCCGACCTCCCTCCTCCCCGCTCTCTGCATAACACGAGAAAGATTCTTTACATTTAATTTCATCCATCACCGAAATCTACACCGGCAGAGCTAACACCCACCACACAGCACGCAGCACACAGCAGCAGTGAAGATCTCTGTATCTTGACCTGCTCTAATAAAAAGAGCCCCATCAAAGCGGTGTATATACACACACACACACACAGCCCCCTGGGCGCTTCCTCGCTAAAGATAAAGATAGCCAATCAGAGGCTGGGGACGTGTTAAGAGTGGTGTGGTAATTAACACCAGTGGGCCTGGGCTTGGGTCAGTGTCAAAACTCAGTAAAGCTCAGAAATAACACTGACCAACAACCGTGGTTCAAATCAGAGGTGGATGAAGGCGTAGTCTTTGCTGTCTGCCCCTCTGAGATAGCAATGATGTTTAATTAACACGTTAGATTCAGTTTAGCCTGCACCTGAGAGGCCATCGGAAAAAGCAGCCCTCTAACATCACAGGGAAAGGAATCTGTGCTGTGTCAGATGCTCTGCTTTGAGAGTAGGGGTAGTTCCTTGTGACTTCTTAAAAAAATAATTTTTCATACATTTGTACAAGTATTAGGAGTGGAATATATAAACACATATAAAAAAAGAACAGCAAATGCATGCAAAATCAAGTTAAACTGTCTGGAATAATTAAGATAAAACAATCACAGAAAAGTACAATTAAATTAAATGTGTAATTTGAACTTGAAAGGTGTGAAGTTTTCTTGTAAATACACAAACAATGTTTACCTTACAAAGATACACCAAAACTGTGTTGAATGCATTCAATCATAAGAGATGGAATATATTTAAAATTATTTAAATTGATATATACTCAAATTTGTCCTCTTTATTGTTTTTTGTCCTTTGAGTTTGTCAGTGCAATAGCAAAAACCCTGTTAGATACACTGCACAAATGATCAAACTTTTAAGGTCTTCATCTCAAGCATCAAAGCACGCACTGCATGACATTAAAATGCGCATCGCAAGATCACACATCAGCAAAGTCTTCGTTTTTGGATCTATTTGGGTCGACCACAACGCACCGCTTCCACTCTGTCATTAAAGAAACCTGTCATGAGTGGAACAAAGGCCCACCAGCAACGATCACTGCATTGAAGAGCAGAGCATGACACCCATGGATATCTTACCCTATGCAGAGCTGCACCTGCTGAGCGGTGCAAGGTTAACAATGGCCACATGGGGCTTGACAACTGCTGAACACGCAGATCCCCTCCCCGCCGAGTTCCCACACAAAGATGCACTGATACATTTAACTATTCGCGGCGTATCAGCTGTGCACGTTTACAGGATGCTGTGGTGTGGGACTGGAGGGTTGCTACTCGCACGTTACCTTGTTTGGATCTACTGTGTGTGGATAAGTGACAGAGAAATAAGCATGTTGTTATGCTAACGCCGTGAGCTAATGCCTCACAAGGACAAGAAAACAAGCAACAAAACAGGGTATCCTCTACCTCTGAAAAACAACCGTCTATCCACCAGGCAATTTAGAGCTTACAAATACATACAGATGAGATATTAATGGCTTTCTGTGTCCTCTTTGACCTTTTAATTATTCTGATTTGTGTACAGAGCAAGCGTGCCGTAATTGCATTAGCATCTCTGCAGGTTCACTTAATGTTCCAGTGGGGGGGGGGGGGGATTTGCTATGGCACGCAGATAGGATAACACTCCCTTCTTTTTGCGTACACTAAATGATCCACGGTGAGAATGCCTGTGTGTGTGACTGTGTCTCTGCATGCTTGTGTGGTTGCGGTAAATCATGTGAGATTTATTAGCTCAGTTACCACTAGTCAAACCCTCTGACGTGCAATTATGCTCTATCAGCAAATAAATGATTTGGTCATTACAGGCCATAATTGGTTATGGAACAAAGGGCACGATATATTGTCCGTCTCTTTCCTGCTGCTTAACATCCTGTCCTGCTCTTGAAGGCTTGTACTGCTGGAGAACTCTCCATTTGCCCTCCGTTTGCCCCCTCTTCCCGTTCCCCACTTCCTCTTCTCCTTCCTCTGAGCATTTCCCCGGAGAGAACCGCGGCTCCTTCTTTCCCTTTATCTTTCGAGGTAGGCATCTGGAAAACAGGCTCCGTCTCCGCCTCTCTCTATCGCGTTCATTCAATCATTCCGTGTTTGTTCAGTTCCCCGCCCTTTCTTCCCATTCTCCCGCCTCCTGTCCCAGCCGCCTTCTCGTTCGCGCTCGCTCCGTCTCAGCATCGCTTATCGCGGCCCTGCATCTTTCCATTCCTATCCATCTCTCTCCAATTGTCTTCTTCCCCACCATTTTGGTTCTGCTTGACACTTTCTCCCCTTACATTTCCTTGCTGCCTCGGAGTGACTTTGTCCTAGATGGTGCTGTACCATTTGTAATGTATGAGCGGATAGGCGAAACTTCCCTCGAAAGCTCTACCGTGGCAATATATTATGTAGGAAGGATTAAAGGCAGCAACCCTGTAGAGAGGAGTGTCCCTTTATGCCAGAGCAAAAACGCACTTATCAATTTGAATTTGATCTGCTCTGATTTTCTCTACTCAGATTTTTCTAGCCCTAACCAAGAGTTATCATGTCACCTGTCCTTCTTACCCCACTAGTCTGATTTTGTCACTTCTGCGTGGTCCTTAAAGACATTTCACCTTTATCCAAGAGGATTTCTCAGTTCTAACAGACTCGTATGGGAGCTCCAGGTTTATATTTAGGAACATCTGACAGGGAAGCCAAGACAACTGTGACCTTTTGGACCCGACCTTATTTTGACAGGACACGTACACAATCTGTCCCACGCCGAGACAGAGAGAATTACTCGAGTAGAGATGAAACCGGTATCTCTGCGTGAGAGGGTGGCTGAGGAAGAAGTACCTGTCTCATTAAACCTCAGCATGGCCACACAGGACATATCTGTCCCCCCAGGGACGAGCCACGCCGCAGATAAGAGGAAGTCCGGAAAAAAATTAAGAAGATAAGAGCCTGTCTTAGAAAACGCAGACGCTGACAAAATGGAAGAAGAGCTCGACAGAAGTGCAAGGGGAGAGAGGGAGTTAAGAGGGCCGAGAGAAAGCATGGCTGGATTCGCTGAGTAAATGGCTGCGAGCTAATCATGACGCTAACGGTAATGGATAGGCAGGGCTGTCCAGATTGCCTCATTCACGGACACTTGAGTATCGTTTAGGTAATCTGTCTGACGCGTTCACAGAGACTGTGAGTCACCGGAGTGATCTGCACCAAGACAAATGACAAAAGCAAAAACTTTTTGCTGCTTTCGTTTAGGAAATCCACCTTCGTATCTCACTATTGCCTGCAATAGCAGTCAAAATACGGGTGCCTTAGGTCTGCACCCGGGTAACTGAGCACTATAGCTCAATATCCATCCCTGGCTGTGCAGAAATGGAGTAATGGCAGCGCACAAAATCAGAAGAAGCTCAAAATGTGTTTGCAGAGTTTTGCCCTCCTTTGATCGTCGGCTGGAGGCAGGAACATCAGTGGTGACCCTGAACAACCTTACTGGGACTTTCACTCACATATACACACACTCACAATACCATTCATATTGCCTTTGGTTTGGGCTGCTATACTTTAAGCCTCAGTGTTTCTGCTAACCTGTTCTTTCAAAGACTTTGTCCAACTTCAGTATTTGCCTCTAATCTATTTTCTCTCTCTTCTCGCCCCTGACAACATCTAGGTTTTGTATCTTCCCTCCTCCCCTTAATGCCTCTCAGAGGTGCTGTTGACTGTACGCTAGCCCACACTGCAGTAATCCAATGTTATTGGGGTGCTATAACTCAGTTTTATGTGATCAGAAACCCCACAGCCCTGACTGCTGTTCCTCATGATAAATGACCCACGTCAGACACAGCATCAATGAGTCAGCCAAACTGAGCGGCAGTGATGTCCCGAAAACCCTTTTGTATTCTGAGGCGTCTTCCAAGCTCGTTGTTGAATATGTGTCAGCCGCCGTTCATCACTGTGTGGGTGAGTTTCTTCATCAGTGACGAGCCGGCGCCACAGAGTAACATTAACTTTAGATGTGATCAGTCCACGAGGAATCCAAAACAGACAGCAGAGTCAAGTTGGGATGTAGGCTTTTTAAAATGCTACAATGTAAGGCCATGAGAGAGTCGCAGCGCTGTCTCTTTAATCTGCTCCCTCAGAAGGGAAATTCCCGTCAACTGTTTCTCTCATTTATCTCAGAGCTGCTGCGACGGCACGCAGCAAAGAAGAAGAAAGATGTTTGAATGTTACTTGTCATTGCTGGCTGTTGTAAACCACATAAGGGTGACTTGTTCTTTGGTTATTACAATTTCTCAGCCGCGTGAACTATTCTGTGAGCACACAGCAGCTGCTAGATTAAAAAAAACACAACGTAACAAGATTGCAGCGTTGAAATTTTAATAGAAAGTGAAAAGGGGAGGGGGATACAAATGAGCGGCTTATTATGCACCACAGCCCCTTTCCGTAAGTGGAAAACAAACCGTTAAACTACAGAAAGTTTTCGTGGCAAATGGTGTATTTTAAAAACCAATTTGCTCAGAGATTTGTATGATCAGCAGCTTTTAAACAAATATAAACAGAAACAAAGGATAATAAGCCATAAATTATGGTGTATAGATAAATGAATGTGTACGCCTTGATAGAAAAGAGTCCGCCATTGTTACACAGGCTACTAAATATAGACAGGACTTTACATTAATCATGTTGCTGTACTACCTCAGCAGTTCTGTGAAGATGCCCCCTCAAGGTCTATCCATCAATCCTGTGTCTCTGATGACCACCCAATTCTGTGACGCGAACGAGGGCAGTCTTCATCCTTCAGAAACTCCTAGGAAGGACTAGGATAGGGTATTTGCCCAGATAGAGCTGGCATTGTGTTTTCTACAGTGTGTGTATGAGAACAAACTCTTTGCAGAGGATTTAATGATCCATGTTTGTCACAAATCCTGCGCAAAATCCCAAATGAGCATTAGTTTATTAATTACGTAGATTCTGTTGCACTAAGAACTAAAAACACTCAAGTCCAAATCAGCTTCAGTGGGGGGAAAATGCAGTGTACTGTGGCATCCTAAGCAGCTTTTAATGCTGTTAGATAGAGCGCACGGGCCTTAGGCTCAGTAGTCGAATTAGCATCCAGCACTGAAGGACATAAAGACTCAGTCGGGTCTGAAGGAGATCCAAAGGGAGTAGGCTGGCCCTTTCAACGAGAAGCTGGACAGGACTGTGTGACATATCGATCGAATATCGGCTACGCAGTACTGCACTTGGGCTCCATCACCGTCACGGCTGCACTCTGTCACTCCCTCTTTTCAGCTGTTAATTTGTGGTACTCTGGATCTTAACATATTCTGCCCTACGCTCTGGCAGCCATCACATTCAGGAGAAGGCCACTACATCAAACCGCCGCTATGACGACGGAAATTAAAACTACACAGCAGGAGGGAAAATACAAGGTCTCAAATCCAGACTAATACTTTTGTGCATCACTGTTTGTGCGCCTTCACGTCACACTCGCTGCTCCACGCTGTATGTCTTAAATCTGTCCTTGTGCGCCACCCTCCATCCACCTTTCCTGCCTTCTCATAATGACATCCTTAAACGCATTCATCACTCCTCTAGCCTACACCATGATATTGATGTGATGCGTTACAGTATTAATATTTCCAGAGTGGCAAATTATGAGCGCTTCACATTTAAGAGGCTTTACGGCTTCAGCGAGCAGTTGTTTCTTTTTTCCTTTTTTTTTTTTACAGCTCAACCTTATCAGTGCAAATCCAGACGTCCTTGGAAGAAAACAAAAAATGTTCCGCTGACAAAAAGACAACCAGACGCGAGTTTCACCACGCGATTTGACTGTTATCAGGTACATTGTGAAACAAGACTGAACAGAAAGTTTACTTCTACGGAGATGCTGGATAATCTGTGCGCAGAGAAAGAGACTGTATCTCTAATGAATCCGCTAATTGGCTATTTAATTGGCTGCAGTTTGAGACATCCGTATCAAATAGCAAGATAAAATATCAGCATTAATGAGCTGCCGAATCGGAGGATACCTTCTATAAAAATGACAAATAACATAAGAACGAGGATCACGGTTGTTACAAGGAGGAGGATTAGATAATAAAGGGGAAAAATATCAAATGGTGGTGAAACAGGCAAAACACAGAGGAGCATTACTTGTCTGCTTTATATGAAAGCATTTCGCATCCTATTTTGTCTGTGTGCGTGGAAATGTGTGTTTTATGGAGGGTACTGGAAGGTTTATGCTCTGCTCTCCACGCTCAACGGGGCCGCCCCGGGTCTTCTGGGTGTCCTCGATGAAATTTAATTTGGGCTCTTCATTCCTGGCTCTGTGTCAACCATCACTCCCACAACAGCAAAGCATGAGTCAGTTCCACTACAGCGTACAGTATGTTAGTTATATTAGTTATTGTTGAACAACAGGGCCTGATCTATGATTAAATTAGCTGCAAAACATTCTGCTTATTTAATCATATTTGATATGCCCTAGAAATCATATTAATAGCGCTGTTAAATATAGAACTAGAGAAATATAAAGCTCTGACTATTAAAGATATCAGTATCTATCATTTTATGAAGGCAATTTAATTGTTTAATATACAAACAAATGAAAAAAATATTTATATGGAATCCTAGATTTGTATTCTGGCAAATATGAGATATAAACAGGATATTGTTTTAATTGTAAAAATCAACTTGTCAGTGCTCCCTGGTGGACAAACTATGGAAGGATTGTAAATCAGGCCTGTTCCTATATTGCAGTTTCTTGTTACATATTGGTCGACAAATGCACACAGCCATACATCTGCAATATGCTGATATCAGCCGAAATCAATGAGGTCTACTGACAGCGTGTGTGCGTTTGTGTGTGCGTGCCTGTGTGTGTGTGGACTGGCACCGTCAGGTCTGCTGCTGCAGGAAGCCATGAGCGTGGGTGGAGAGTTTTTCTCCTGAGCTGGTGGCTGGTTACAAGAACAGCCATCTGGGAGAGGATCTGCACAGCCTCCAGACTGCAGCTTGCAATTAAAAGCTGACAGAAAGTTTTTGCAGATTTCAATGCTTCAATTTAGCCTGCTACAAAATGAACTAAATCCAAAACTATCTTCCTCTCCACTGAACAAATGGCTCGCATTTGCGCCACGTCGTCTTCATCCCCAGCTGTCTTTCTGGAAACTGTAAGAAGTATCCCAACATACAGCTATTTGTATGGAAGGCCGGCATCCACACATAGAGCCAACTGAGCTTCACACATTGTGCTACACAGTTTAGAAATTTACGAAAATGAAGTTGGTACTGCAACACCATTTGGATTTCCTGAGTGGAGGTAAGAATATGTCACATCACTGGACTCACGTTCGATACCTTGACATAGGAAATTTTTGGCATAGGCTTTGAGTGTAGAATTAAAATAGCATAACATGGAAGCAGTTCTATTTGCAAATGGATAAACGATCCACACAAGCATACATCAAAGATTAAACTAGGCTTTTGTTTTTCTTAAAAGACTCTTCATAGCTCTCTGATATATTGGGTCCCAGGAGATTTTTAGAGCATATTTCTCAGCCTCAAACAAGTTCACGTAGATGTCAGTGATCAAGACTTTCATATCTTTTATCCTCCATTATTTGAGACACTTCTAATTATTTTATAAAAACATACTCGAGTGAAGCCTGGCAAAGGAAAGTTAACAGGTGGGTATAGGGAGCAATAATCCTGGCCTCTGCCTAGGGAGATGTGTGGATTTACTACTTTAAGCCTGACAGATCCAAGAAGAACTCCCAGCCATTACCTAAAACCCTGCTTCCAGTGGTGTCCTGAACTCTGGAATCAAGGTAATAATTTGCACTTCTTAAGCCTAACCACATATAGCTCTGTGTCTGTGCAGTTTAATAAAGGAACTGCTGTTTGACTTGCAGTATAGTCTTTCACACGTACCCTGAGTTATTCATTCAGCCAGAAACAACAGATGTTTATCTGTCATTTATTCTTATTGACAAACCGAAAACACAGAAGAAAACTAAACTAATAAATCTTGCTCTAGCAGGACATCATGTGTAAGCAGATCTAGAATGTTTTGACTGTTTGAAGTAGACAATGGGGCTACACAGTACTGAGACAGAAAACTCAAAAGTGGTTGCAAAAAGGTCATGTTTGTGTACCTCCCTGCTACCGTGGCACTTCAATGTGAACAAATCTCTTGCAGCTTACAAGGTTCATCGTCCTTTTGCCATCTAGACCATCAGCAAGCCATATTTAATGGGCTCCAATCAAATGCTGCCATCTATCCTGGTTAATCCTCCTCTCAGGTGCTGAACTTCCTCATCTGTCTCCATAAACCCCACTGGTCTCCAGGGGGCTCTGCTGAACACTGATAGGCTCATTCAACCCACTGAATATCAAACAGGAGATGTGATTTGCAGATTGCTGCAGAGAAGCTATTGCCATGGAGCAGACACGTACGAGATTCATGCAAGTGATCCAACCATAATAAAGCACACAAACAAGTGTAGAGACGTTTTCTTGTTTTTTTTCTCTCTCCTGGAATACCAAAGCAGGTATAATCAACTCCCAATTTTTCAGGTCAGATGAAAGGCTTGGCATTTGCTATGTTTGTGTCTTCTACCTGAATACACATCAGTGTCACTGGCAGAACAAATGAGGGAGCATGCAGAGTGTTAATAATGACCGAGAGAGGGAAATGGAGACAGGGGTAAAAGGTGAGGCATTTAACATGGATGAAAAGACATAGAGGAGAAATCAAAAGACAGATTTGTAAACATGAAGGAGGAAAAAAAAGGATGAATATGTTTACGATGAGAGAAAGAATTGAGGGAAACCGAAAGGGTGGGGTAGGGTAGGTCGGTGTGTGAACCATGTCATCTGGTGACAGTCTAGAAATAGAGTGGGGCATGTGCCCTTGTCACCTCAACATCAAGATGATGACAGCCCGTGTAGTGAACCGCAGAATGACTACAAGTCAAGGCTATTACAGTGAGAATCGGACAAATGAGAGCCTGCACTTTCTAAACCCTAAGAAGATCTGGTACCAGCAGACCTGCACGAAAGAAAAATCAAGACATCACACACTCATCGCCTTACAGAAATCCCTGGCTCAGTCTTGTGATCTTCTTATGTGTGTGCATGTCTGCATCAACTCCTCCGCTTTCAAGGGATGATGGCAGAGTGTGAATGTGTCAAAGGGATACAGGACCAGACACCCATGGGATGGACGTTCAATCCTGTCGCCATGCCATAGGGAGAGCAGCAGGAAAGTACATTGTCCTTTTCCTCTCAATCAGCCCCTCCCTCCCACCACCCTCCCACCACTTTCCAGTTCTTGGCCTTTCCCTTTTGTGTGTCTGAGTGGTGATAATGGCAGGCTGACGGTCACGCAAAGTCTGACCCAGATTCGTTCTCTGAGAAGAACAAGAAGTAGGATGATGGGGCTATCTCAGCCTTTCACCCGAGGGACTCATCTTTCCCAGTTAAAGCTGTAGCCTTCCAGTTGTGTCAGAAATGGATGGAGAAGGTGAGCCAGTGTGTACTGCTGCAGGGAAAAGGGCTGACTGCAGTCCAGCGCAAACCAGCAGCAACCAACTCATTAGGCCAGAAACCAGCGGTGGGGTGCCAACTTATTCATGGAGCGCTCCAAGGAATAAAGGCCACTGTGACTTAGTTAACTCGCTTAGTGGTGTGTGAAAGGCAAAAGCCAGTCAACTTTGTAGTCCACAGGCAAATGTGATTCAAGATCAAAAATGCCAGCATCCGTGCCAATCAAAGAGAATTCCTCAGCGCCTCTGCACACACCTTGCTGCATAGATACGGTTACCATGGAAGGCAAGAAAGAGCAGAGATGGGCACTGAGAGAACGCAGTGGGGAAGAAGGATGGTTGGAAACGAGGCTGGGACACAGAAGAAGAGATGAGGGGGAAAAAAAACACAAAAATCTATAACCACTACAGCAGGCCCAAAAAGGCTGCAATACTTTCAAGAGAAATCTATTTTAAGATTGTAGACTGATTCAGGCACAGTTACGATTAGCTTGTCATCAACAAGACTCATTTCCAACTTGTGATACTTTGATCGATTTTGGGATTTTAAGGTGACAACAAAAAATGTTAATGGAACAATAAATGGAACAAGAAAGCTGAAGCAAATTTAAAAAACATTTCTATGTCAACCCCTAGTACTTATATATATCTACATATTGACCTAGCTTGGATAAATAGGTGGAAATAAAAATTCCAAATATTAAAGAAATTCTAAATTTTAAAAATGTAATTGAAAAAGCCTTTAATTTCTGTCACTTTCTGGATTCAGCCCCAACATCCTGCATAATATATGTAAAGACTAAAAGTACTCCGGATTCATCCTTAGGGGGTGACATTAAGGTTTTTGATCTACCTGACCCTGAGCCTGCTATAGTGACACTGTCAGCACAATAATGAGAAGGAAGACAGAGCTGTTGGAGAAGCAACTCTGACGTGCTTTCTTCTTGCCACTCAATATGGGCACTTAACAGGGGTTAAAAGTTCAGTTGTGGAAGTAGAGAGGGTGAGGCAGAAAACGGGAAGGACACTGAAGGTGAGATGGAAGAAGCACAAATGAAAAGAAAAGACGCCGTGTTTAGTCTGAATAAAAAGGTTTTAAGAAGTAGGTTCATCTGACGACATCTAATCTAGGAAGATTATCAATAGCATTAGCCAAATGGCTGTTTTGATGAGACATGCCTTAATCATAATAACTGCTTATAACTGAAGGATGTAAATGACACACTGCAGCTTAGGTATATGTAGAAAGGTTCAACATCATATATACCAACAGTTAGAATGTGTCTGAGGAGAACCGTCTTCATATTTATGATATATTCCATTGTTTTGTCCGTCCCATTTTGACAATGTGAAAAGGTTTTTTAAAAAAAGACTTTTTACATTGGAGGGTATTATTCAGTGCAGAGAAAGGTCTATCTTTTTCTCTTTCTCTCCCTCAGTTTGAATGCTCTCTGGCATCCTTTCTCTCCGTCTCTCTCCCCGCGTCCTTCATATGTCCTTGCGTGACAGTGCAACTGCAGCGTGCTACACTGTTTCAGTAGGAGGTATCTCTGGGATTCCAATGTGTGGGAGAAGACTTCTGCTTGGCTCCCCATCTATCTGTCGCTTATCTCAATCACGCACTCTCCTGCCATCCATCCCACTGTCTCCCAATCTCTTTTTCTCTGCCATCACACACAGAGCAAAATATCACTCTTTCATTTAGCCCTGCCCTGCTTCACTTTGTTATTCAAACAAAGGGACACTTCTTTGTCTGTCACGAAGATAATGACTGATGGGGGGGTTGAGGCAGTTGTCATTTTAAGCCTTCCAAAAATCTCTTTGAACGTCGCCGTGAAAGCGCTGTCATCGAAGTGACAGGCTGGTTGTTCATGCAAGAAAACCTGTTTCTGTTCTTAGGGTATATCCTCTCACAGCAACCTTTCCGGCTACACTAATTACAACAAAATAAATTATTTCATTTTAAAGCCTCTGAAGCTGCTCATCCAAGTCCCCAAAAGTGCAGGGCAAAGTTCCGCTTCTCATATCATCGAGGGTACTAGTCATGATTAATAACTGTCACAATCATAATCTAACAAAATAAACAGGACTGTCAAGCGCACACAAACACACGCAGTCATACGCACGTTCTCTATCTATAGCTGCAGAGAATTTCTCCTGATTGAGAGCACTGTAGTGCCAGAACTAATTAACAGCGTTTGATTGTCTTGCCGCAGAGGTGGAAGTCATTACCATCGTGTTTCCCAGTGTATGCAGAACGTAGTGGTTAAAAACTCGAGCAGATGTTCAATATGTTGATGCTCTGTGGGTGAGCTGAATTCGCATCTATATTCTATTAAAAAAAAAAAATTAACCATGCTAAAAAAAAAACATGACATCAACTTGTTCATAGGAATGCTGTTAGAACAAGTGGGTGTCATGTTTTTTGCAGCATGATTCAGTATTTTTTTTAATAGGATATACGGAGAGGAAGATATTCTCAGTCTCAATCTTTCCTTTCTTCCTACTTCAGACAATTTCATATTTAACTTTATGTTAAGGGGGTACAATAGTTGCCTTTGGATAGTTTTCCTACCACTCTTAGCTTTCATCAGAGGTCGTCTATTTGCTTCAAACTCTTTTGAGCCTTCTGAATAGGTTGAAGCAGGCTAATTAGCTGCCTGTGCAATCCCAGCCATTGCAAGGGAGGGCTGCAGACGGAGACTTTAAAAGGCAAGTAAAGAAAACAGGAAGTTGTAACATCCCATTTCCCACTCCTTCTCCGATGATCAATCACAGCACAGATTTTTACAGCATCTCCCCTGTTTGGCCCCCTACTCAATCCTCAAATTATTCCAGCAGACATCAAATGAGCTCCACAGCTCACACAGATATCTGCTGGATTGTTAAAACCACACCAAATCCACACACATGCGCGCAGTAATGGCAGACACACAGAGGGCTATGAATACAGAGCAAAGGGAACCCAAAAGCAAAAACACTTTCAGATTGCTGTGTGAAATATTCTCTCAGGCGCCTCTTGGCAGACAAAGTAGGTCTAAATGATTTATGAGAGACAACAAAGCATGCCGGTTGTTTGTTTTAGATAAATGCTACACAAAGCAAAAGCTAACAAACCTGATGATGGCAAACAAAGAAAGATGAATGATTTTGGCCCACAAAAAAATAATGCACTTTTCCCGAGCTCCTCACTGCCATTTCAGAAGCAGCCCAAACCTAAAAAGGTAGTTGTTCAAAAGAAGTGCTCAGGGTTGAATTTTAAGTGGGATGGATCCCTATAGCTGAACCTGCTTACCTCCTGCAGCAGGGTCCCTACATCCAAGCAACAACACCTGGCCGAATGCCCGCCCATCAGGTATGAACACCTGGTAGTCCTCACCAAACATCCCCTCCCCCCGGACTGCCAGCAAACACCCTCTGTCCAGTCACTCAGCTCAGCAGAGCTACAACTGAGAGGTGCATCACGTTCCTGTAACTTGATTTAATGTAATCTACTGTATTGAACTGTACAACATTATTTCTCTCCCACGGTAACATTACGCCTCAGTGATTTTGTTTTTAAGAGACTCTGACGTTAGGATACAGCAGAGGCCTAAATAGGGTAGCTGACTGATAACACAGTGAACACACACAAAAGGCACTAACAGCACCTCTTGCTCGTTCGATTCTTCAGAGATGTACACACACATGCGCGCGCGCACGGTACTATACATTCTTTCAACATCTGCGCTCTTCATCAGCGGCATGCTTATTCACAGCCAGAATTGGAGACGAGCGCTCCGGGCTGCAGAAGCACTTCCCTTCCCCTTTTTCTCGGCACTTTCTCTCTCCCTTGATCTCCCTCTTTCCATCGCTCCCTTTCTCCGTCTGAAAGGTTTCTGTGAAAGGCCCGAGATGAAAGGCTGCCCTCAATGGGAGCATGATTGCAGAGACAGTGCTGGCGGCCCAAGGTGCTACAAGAATTGCTCACTCGGAGTCGCTCCGCCCTACTAGGATGCACAAAGTTAGTGCATGTGTGACATTTGAAAGATGTGTAGTTTAACGGTCCTTACTTAAATGGATTTATTTTGGCAGTGTACAGACAACATGACCATCTTGTGACAATACAATGTTCTGCTGGGACACTTTGGGACCTGGCAGTTGTGCGGATGCCACTTAGACATGTACCACCCACCTAGACCAGACCATGAAACATGAACATGAAAAACAGCACGAGGTGTTGACCTGGCCTCCAAATTCACTAGATCCCAAACTGATCAAGTATCTGTGGGATGATCCACAGAGGCCCCTCCCCTCAACCCATAGGACCCAAAGGCTCCCACACGTCCATTTTCTGACAAGTCAACAGTTTTGGCAGGAAAAGGGGGACCAGTACAATATAAGGACATAATGTCATGCCTGATCAGTGTACATCATATGGAGATGATGATGTAATGTTCAAGGAGACACACAGTAGAAACACAATGAGGTAAGTACCAGCCGCACACTGTAAAACATGCAGCTTTCTGTGACATTCACTGCGTTTACATGGTCTTTAGTATCCCGAATTTGATCGGGATATTGAAGTATCCCGATTTCGTGTTTGTCCATGTAAACACCATATCCCGAATTCAGAAATCGGGATATGCTCATTTCCCGATTTCAAGAATCCCGGCTTTGCTACCTGGAGTACTCCGATAGAAGCCGGGATACTGAAGCATGTATACACCTTATCCCGATTTCTGACGGCTGCCCACTGTCTGCGCAGGCGCGAGTGACGCCAAGTGACGCACTAGATATACAAACAACATGGCGGCAACGATAACGTCTCACTTTTGGAGCAACGAATTTTGCCTTAAAGTAATGAAAGAACTAAACATAACGACGTGTTTAGATGGCAGAAAACACCGACATGCTGATGTATTCAAATCTGTTGCGGAAAAGCTACGTGACGCTGGTTTTCCACCTCGCTCCGTTGAACAAGTTAGGTCGCGTTGGAAAACATTGAAAAAGACGTAAAACACGCATGCGCAGATAGGATGCAGCGATCGGAAAACGGGATACTGTTATTTATCATGTATACGGGGATATGAATAACCGGGTTTCTCTGTGTTCCATGTAAACACACCATATCCCGAATATGCTCAAAGCCGGGATAAGCCTCAAAATCGGGATACTAAAGACCATGTAAACGCAGTCAATGAGTTAGTTAATTTCAGAATAGGCACACATGCACACAATCAGCATGCACACACACACACAAACAGACACACTCTTTGCTAAGAAGTACTGCTTTTCTAATATGGTAATCTAATAGCAAAGAGCCTGGGGACTTGGGCAGAGGGCAGTCAGCAGGATATAAACGTCTCTAACTTAAAGTTGAGCCCTTGGAGAGAAAGCAGGGGTCGACAGATGATAAAGAGCAGAACTACAGAGAGAACAAGAGTTATTGAGTGAAAATGGGCAGATCTCCAGACTGTAAATAATCTATATATACCTCTAAATGTTCTTGAAAAATCACAGATCACGGGTTTTTTGTGCAAAAGCTGCCAGAAAAATAGAGTCTGATATCAATGCAAAAGATGCTGTTATCTGTGTCTATACAGCTATCACTTTAAACAACACCTGGAAAGCAATGGCCGATTGACTATGGCATGGAAATATTGTGGGAACATTAATTTCACATCCTGTTATCGTTTCATCTTAGCCTGGTGTAGCCAGACTGAGTTCTTCCGACTATGAGTCTGGTAACAATACCTCTGCATGGAATTGGATAGTACTACGACCAACCACAGCCATTTTCCAATTCAGCTCTGCAGTGCTCTGATGATGTGTATTCCTTCTCCCTTCCATCAACTTATAAAGCCCACCCAAACCATTTGACAGGCCCGGCAGCATTATCGACTCCCAGCTCAGAGACTCCACACCAACTTTCCGCCACAAAAAAGTGGGGAAGTTTGTCCGGCTTCTAGGCTAGTTTGGTCTAATATCACTGGATGTCACAAACTGTAGAAAGTAGCTTTTTCATCCCTAAGGTAATCAAAAATTAGACACTGGGCAATGACTAGTAATTCAGTATGATTTGTTTTCTCTACATTTAACTGTGAGAGTTTTAGGACTCAAATGTATTAAGATAAATACAAAAAAGCAAAGACTTAATTGTATCCTCGAGTCTTATAACAGAGCCACAGCAGAGTACAGAAAGTCCTCGTCGATGCGTCTTGGTTATAATAATAGCACACTCTTGTCTGTTCCACAATAAGCGAGGCTGCAGATCGATAATGCAGAGTGATACTGCTGTAAAGTAACTGCAAACCTTTTCCTCCACTGTCACAGAAATATGAAATGTTGCGTCAGTGAAGATTATTAACATGAGTGACATGAAATGCATTGCCCAGCATGGCAGATTTAAAGCAAACATGTTTCCGTCATGAGCCGTGAGCTGTAGTCAATTAGATTACACCAGCAGTCTGAGACAGGAGGTAAGTGAGAGACACGAGCAATGAAACATCCCAGGCTCTGGTGACGTTAGGCTGCATGGAAACAAAATGGCTCCAGTCAGGTCTAAAGAAAGACCGACAATTACCCTTCTCAATCTCAAATATGGAAACACACATAGACATAACCCCTAAACCTATTCATATAGCAGAAAAAGGATTTTTAGTCTGCCCAAATGCCCCTCTCTTCTCTCTGTAACTTCAGTCTAATTAAAGTGATTATGTGTCATAGAGGGAAGAGTAATATGATGCTTTGGGTAATAACAGCAAAAGACAGACATTTCTGAATCAAGCACAGGTGCAAAGCTAGATATATGCCCAAACCCTATCCCAAGCAGAGGAATTGGTTTAATATGTAACAGATACTGGATGGAGATACACAAATACAACTCACTTGATGAAAAATACACACTTTATGAAAAAAAAAAAAAGAATTACAGGTGTAGTCCAACAACTCTTAATTGCTATTCTCCACAGAAGCTGAGGGGAATGAGACCAGGACCTTTGCGATTCATTATGCTGGTCGACTGCCTGCTGAAAGTTAACAGTACAGTACAGCACAAATCTTGTGATCTTTGGTTGGCAGGGAGATGTTTTCATATAAAGTGATCAGACACAAAATTAAAATCACCTATCTAATATTGTCTCCAAAACAATTATGATTAATCAGGGAATGGACATGGGCCTTCAGATTCTCAATCAGTTTGGGATCTGGAGAGCTTGGAGGACAACACCTTGACTCAACCTCTTGCCTAAGTTGAGATCTCCCAGCAGAACACTGCATTGAAACGAGATGATCAGTGTTATTCCCTTTACCTGTCAGTGGTTTTAAAGTTGTGGCTGATCACTGTACATGTCAACAACAAGTGATATTTAACCAATTTGTTTGTATTTCCAGTTTTAGATCTGGTCAACTGAGATTTAGAGCAATGCAAGTTTATGAAAAAAGCGATGCAACGTGCCTTCATGCTTGCTATGAAATATGTTTAAGCCTTCTTACCAGTTTCCAAAACACTAGACTTTGATGTGCTAATTACCGAAGAGATGTTATCCTTGTATTGGTTGGCCAACAAATACCATGAAATTTCCCCAGAAAATATAAATATATAAAAATATCTGCAGTCTCTGTTAAGACTTGTTTAAACTCTAAAGCCATATGAAGCGGCATCTGCCTCAAAATATTTCCCAGGCTCTGCAAGACATGAAGAAACTTTAAGGTTGAACTTGAATGATGTAGCAAAAACTAACCTGAAGCATATTTTTGTTGCCATCCATCAGGGCAGTTACACAGTACTGTGTACAAACAGCGAGGTGCCTGCCTCTACATGCTGTTTTCTACTTCTGATCTCAGGCTCCATCTTGCATTGCTTAGGACATGGTGTTTATTTATCTGGCCATATAGCAGTGTGTAGCACTTCATAGGTACTCTTGGCTCTAATCTCAACTGTATCCAGAGTGACTTTAAACTCCATTAGTCCACTGTTGAATTTTCAAACTGTTCAACTGAGATATTTTCTTCACCATATAAAAGACTGAGATTTTAGTGCTCCCTGCTGCTCCAGTGCAAAGTCATGCTGGTCCTCTGGGTTTCAAACTGGTGCCATTAAGGCCGGCACTCAGAGGTTGTCCTGTCAGGTGGGCAGCCAAGACAGGACATTTTTTGTGAGATATGGATAAGCTGGGCCGCGCTGAGGACGCAGGAAAAGGAACAAAGGGCCACAACAAAGCCCCGCGTGTCACTGAACTCCTGCATCAAACACCCACCAAGAGCAGAGGGAAGAGAAATCAATACCGACTCATGCTATGCCCAGGCAGCATCAGGTATATTCGACCGTGAAGATGAAACAAGAAGAGAGAGAGAGCGAGAGCAAAGGAGGAGAAGGGAAGAAGAGAGCAATGAGGCACATTTTGAAGGCCAAAGCTGCTCCCTATTGTTATTAGACAGCTCGCTATCCTCACTCCGCTGCACAACGCAGATTTTCTTTCTCCCTGTGCCCTTCTCCTGTTAGATCTTGTTGTACTCCCTCTCCTCTACTGTAGAGCATCTCCAGAAACAATTAATCTATTTCAGTCTGATCTTCATATACCTTTCAATCGTGTAGGCGCTGTGCAAGTGTCGTGGATTACCATAACAACAACAAGACAGAAAGTTATACAGGTTAAATTAAGCACGGAACAAAACAAGAGCTCGATGCATCAGTTGGCATTTTTCATGAAGTGCGAGACGTGCAGGTGACCAGTATCCACGGGCGCTGAGTGACACCTAAAGGGCACAGCTTGGCTTCTCCAAGACATCTGCACTCATTAGTATTCAGCTATGAATCATTCAAACACAGCCGGCTGTCATTATCACAAACAGCAGAAGAGGGGGACACACAATGACACATTCACACACACTCTCTCTCTCTCTCTCTCACACACACACGCTTGGGAAGTGTACAAATAAATATACACACACATTAAAAGTGCTTAAAAATCTGCACAAATCTGAAGGAAGTGTGTGTCCTGGTAGCGGTATTTGTATGTGACTGATCAACTCAGCGATACATGTAATTTTTATTTTTATTTTTTTGGTTGCTGATTCTTCCGATATAATAATTTGCTGCTTTTCTCTGCCTCTTTGCGGCTTTTATGTCATTATAAAAGCTCTTTGAAACTCTTTGGATTTTAAACTGTTGGTTGGAAAAAGTATTCACTTTAGCATCATAGAAGACTTTAAAGGGAAAAAAAGCTAATGTGTTGACATTACAGATACCAAAGAACATTTCCCTTGAAAAGTAAAAAAAAATAAAACTGTTGTCACTTAGTTTTCTAAAAATAAATGAATCAATTATCTCACTACTTGTTGCAGCTTTCCTTGCAGCCTTTGAATATTCCAAATGATACGCCAATTATCTACAGTCGCTGTCAACAATACCACAAGGGAGTGCGAAGGAGAAACACACAGATCACACACACAAAAAAACTCTTTGTTTGCCTGCACAAGGTGAGACCTCCCTCCAACAATACCCCATTTGCATGCTGTGCAACAACTGTTTGTGGTTAACAGGCTTACGCACGCGGAACCAGAACAGACTACTAATGCAGGGCGGATCGACTTCAAATAAGGATACTCCGCTCCAGCCCTCCGTGAGTTTGTGTGCGAGTGAGAGCTCAGGAGATGCAAAACTACAACTTTGTGTCCTCGACATTTCACCGCCATATCTGACATCGATTATCTATACTCTAGAGCTATAACAAGCACTGTACTGTAACGAACAACAGGACAGTCAATGATAACCCAGCAAGCTACAGCGGCTATGTCAATTTGAGCTGGAGCTAGGAGCCAGTGTTTATTAACCACATCACATCTAATGTGCACTGAGGCCTCTATTCCCTTTAAAACATTATCTTAGAAATTGTGTTTACATTCCAGTGTTTGCAATATAAGTAAGCCACAACGAGGTAACTGTTGTTTTATTGTATACAGTGTGTGTAGCGTCAGTGTGCACACACACATTTATCTTTTCTCGCAGCGATGATTCACACTGTATCCAAGGGTGATTGGGTTTTTTTCTACCTCAAATGTAGTTACCCTGTTCTCGAGTCGCACTCAAAACATCACCGAAGGAGAGGAGGAAATGAAGTAAGCAATTGCGCAATTTCCAAAACAACACCGGGGAAGATGCGAGGCAATAAGGGAGAGTCTACAGTGGCTTCAGCTACTTTTTGGCATTTTTCACAGCTGAAAAGCAGAATAGCTTTTATAAAAAAAAAAAAAAATAGAAATCACTCAAATTCAACTCCCACCCAAGAGTGCATACATAATTTTAACCTACGTATGAATATTTGAAGCTTTGCGTCAGAGTGTCTGTGAAAATTGTGAGGCCAAGGAATGAGGGATGCCCTGACATTGTGTGCATAACTTTAACAGGAATCATGTGTAAGACAGAATCATACAGAAAATATATTATGATAAACATAAACTAATCTTCTTTTGGACATTTCTGGCAATACTCAACTCGATAAACAAATATCATAGGGATCTGAATGACAGGCAGTATCCCATCTGTGTACACTTCCACGTGTCGAGAGCATCTGTTTGGCAGTGGAAGGATAAGGGCTGGGCTAGATGAGCGCCGTTGGCAAACCCTGGAGCTTCTGTCCGTAGCTCAGTAGCCATTGGTTCAGAATTCCTGCAGCCATTTAGAAGGTGGAGTTGATATTTTACCGTGATGGCCTCCTGGCATGCTAGCATACCAAGAAGAGGAAGCTGAAACACTGGACAAATAGCCAGCTAGAAGTTCCTGGTCAAGCAAAAGCACATCTGCGAAACCAAAAAGAGCTAGCTGAAGGAGCCACACTGTTGCATTCGCCTCTCTGCAAGGAATCAAATAATAGAGATAAAAAACAAAAACAAAAAAATCTTGTACTAGAACAACCACACATGCAGGCTGTGTGATCCAGCATGCATACACAATGAGGCTACTGCATTGTTTATCAGAGTGAAAGAACTGGTAGTGGAACTCATTAGTGGTGTGGACACATTTATCACAGCGGAGATAACATGAATTTACAATGCTGAATGTTTTTAGCAAACACACAAGACAATGATCTGGATGAGTGGGGAGTGTGGGAGTGAGAAGTGGGGTTGATTATATGTGTGCTTGTGCGGATGTGCAATGAAATGTATTCTTCATTTCTTTGACAAAGAGATAAAACCAGATCTTCCCCAGGAGCTGAATAAAGTAACTGTAACACTGTGTAATGCATATAGAAACATGACTGGAAGAGTGGTCTCAACACTGTACCAAGGGCTAGAGAAGAACAGAGGAGCTACTACACTGTATGTGAGAGACAGATGGGTGAAAGAAAGTAAAATGCTGTTGACCGAAGAGGACTGGTTTAACATATGTGATGTACAGCGAACCACCACCAGCTCCAGGATGTGGAAGGAATTCTGTTGGAAAAATATGATCAGGTTCTTTATTACCCCCAAAAGAAAGAACAGAATTACAACTACACAGCATACATGCTGGAGACGGTGTGGAGAGCAGAATGCAGGTCACACTCACGTTTTTTGGGAATGTACTAAAATAAGAAACTATTGGAATGATGTGTGGGTAGAATTGAAAACGATCCTGGGATATGAACTACTTAAGTCATGTGAGATATTATACCTGTGTAACCTGACAAGGGAAAATGTACAATATGAAGATATATACCTGGCAAAAATTCTATTGGCTGCGGCCAAGAAAGCAATTACCAGGAAATGGGGTAGAGAGGACCCTCCTACTCGGGGGAACTGGCTGGACATAGTGGAGGAGATAATCAACATGGAAAAATTTACTTATATATTGAGACTTCAACAAACAAAATTTGATAAGAAATGTGAGAAATGGATGGACTATAAAACCCAAAGCAGAGTCACCACTGAAAACTTGGACTGATCTCAGAGACAATTGAGGACTATTAATAACATGCACCCCACTGACCCTGTTATATGTTCTGTAATGTTTTTCTTTGTGTGTTTCTTTTTGAAAAAATTTATAAAATTTGAGTAAAAAAAAAAAAAAAAGAAATGTATTCTTCATTGTCAGAGAAAGCTAGAGGTGTCATCATAAGGATGCCAACAAACTGGACGCCACAGTAATCTTTTAATGTATACAGCATCTAGCATTTGTGCAGCATTTAACCCCAGAGCTTCACTTGTTATAAGCACGTTGCCGCTTGCTGCCGGTCTGCTGCTCCGCCACACCTCCACAGCTTCAACAAGCAGCTCTGTGAGCCTCTTGTTTCCTAGTAACTGTAGGAGGAAAGTAGGGCTCTGTAAAAGGAGGTGCTCCTCTAGCTGTCAGGTGGCTGACAGTAGGGTGCATGCATGAGTTGATTTGTAAATAATTACATGACTGTATGTCTGTACACATGATTTCTTTCTAGCACTGCTGCAAGGATGGCAATGCCTGGCAGTTTTTGCGCCATTTTGGTCCAGACTGAAATATTTCTAATCACTAAAAGGAAAAAGGACTGCCATGAAATGTTGTACAGACATTTATGATCCTCGGATGATGACTCTTAATAACTTTGGTAATCCGCTGACAGTTCTTGCTGCACTGCCAACATGGCAAATGCTTGTCCTTTGAAAGGTTAGCTTCTTAAGTGGCGGGTCGTGACCCAAAAGTGGCTCAAGGACCTGCTCTAGGTGGGGTGCGGACAGCTGGGCAACAAATAAATAATATTAAATGTTCATCTGATATTGGACTTTTATCAGAGACATGCAGTAGTCTAGTGCCGCAACTATGGTAACCACAGTTGGAGTTCACTCAAAGATTGTGTTGATGTTCAGAAGAGGGTGAAGCGTAATATGACCCAGAGTAATTAAAATGTGGATTTTCCTAATTTGAGGACAAAAAGGGACACAGAACCCAGGGATGTGGGATATGTAGTGAAGAGAGAATGAAACCATCCAAACTGAAGCGTCATTAAGACACACGGATGCAACGATGAGCCAGTGCAGTTTTTTTCAGGGCGCATTCACACAAGGAAGGTCCGTTAGTTCACTTGCTTTGGTCCGGACCAATTTTTTTTTTCTATTTTTTTTTTTAGTGCGGTTCGCTTTCACACTGTGATTAATTGCAACCGGACCAGAATTTATAAACAAAAACACATGTGCTAAGGTCGTTCAGCCATTGGCTGGTAAACGTATAGGCGGGGTAAAGAAGGAAGCCAAATGTCCCACGTAAATAGGCTACAATGGAGACTTTGCGTACTGTAGGTCTACTTGTTATTATGCTAGCAATATGGTTTATAAACTGAGCGCTGGAATCCCCTCTCTCTCATTTGTTTACTAAAAATCTTATATACTTCTGCATTTTTATGTGTTTTCTCCAGCATTTGAGATATCTGGACATCTGCCCAGATATCTAGGAGGCAGCGTGTCTCCTCAGAGCTCGGTTAAGCCACGGCTCATCTCTACCTAACCTACCTGCGTTTGTTTGCTTCACGTGTCTCTCTCTGTTGTGTGTGTCACTGGGCTATCCTACATTTCCCATAACTAGTGCAGTGCCCGTCGGAAGTATGTATTCCTATAGTGGGAGCTGAAGAAGATTTTTCAGTTGTGACCATTGTCGTGACCCATGTCTCCTCCCCACAAAGACACCTGCCCAGTTTCAAATCAGCGTGCCACAGACAGACACACAGACACAAACTCACCAAATAAGTTAAAAGAAATTCTTGATTTATAGATAGATGATCAAATCACTCATGTTTTGTCTGTAAACTGTAAAATAACGTTGAGTCTCCGTTGCCATGGTTACCATCTAGCGTTTGAGCCAGCGCAATAATTTAGAACTGTCATCAGGCAATTGGAAATATTAGAGCGGAGAAAATCGATTTTACCGATATATTTTACATTTCTTATCCAAACAACGTCAAACTTAGCAGTGCAAATCTTCGTGCCCGTAGCAAGACACCTGCCCAGTTTCAAATCAATCGGGCCAACGGTTCGCGACATATGCGTGCCACAGACACACAGACGCTTCTTGATAGATGTGCGAAAACTACGGGAGCTCGTCAAATCCAAAAAGGTAGATTTTTGCAACTTGGGTCGGATCGAGGTCGGGCTGCTTTCACACCATAAAGGAACCGCACCAGGGTTCGGTAGGAACCGCTCCGAGACCACCTCCTCAGCTGGGTCTCGGTCCGCTTGTTTGGTCCGCACCAGAGTTCGAGTGATTGTATTCACACCAGTCAAAAAGGTCCGAACCAAGCAAGGAAACGAACTTGAGTTCGTTTTAATCGAACTAAACAAGGCAGGTGTGAATACACCCTCAAAGACAACTCAAAGAGGAACAAAAGTCTCTGACATCTTGCTCCAAACCAGAACAGGTTCTCCGGGCATCTCACCACTTAGCTTACTGCACTGCAAAGAACAGTGTATTGAAGGCATGTCTGGTAATGTAACACAACAGACCACAGCTCGTATGCAGGCAATACCTTACAACGCCTCCACAGATGTAGCTAAACATGCTATTTCACTGGTTCATGTGAGACACGTGTGGGACTTTGATTTGCAGGTATGATTACAATGCAGCAGAGACCTTACTATCACTATACAGGCAGAGGAGGTTTTCAACAACATTTTGAGCTCAGTGGGCCTGAGCTGGGAATACTATGTGGGAATCACAGCTGATTGCGCTGCTTCATGACAGGGTAACATTCAGGTAAGAAGATGGCACGTAATGCGACATGGAACCACTGCTTTTTGCACCATGAAGCACTGCCGGCTAAAACTGCCCGTGCTTGATGATGCTTTGAAAGAAGTCATCAAAGTGGTGAACTACATAAAACGGAGTGGGGAAAAACAGCCGCTGCATTTTAAAGCCGTGTAAAGACTTGGGCTCCGAGCACAAGCAGGTGTTGTTTCACTCAGATGCCCGCTGGATGTCTAGGGCTCTTACGAACTGGAAAGAGAAATCGCTGCCCTCCTCTCAGAGAATAACTCCCCCTATGCTGAATTGTTTGACAACAAAATTGAGTCGCGCATCTTGCTGATGTGATGTGATGTGTCCCTCAGCACAATAAACGCGTCTATGCAAGGAAAGGACACAGTATCAAACAGAAGAATGGTCAGACAAAATTGCTGCGTTTAAAAAGAAGATTACACTGTGGATGAATCATTTATCCAAAGACAGACTGGACGTGTTTCCCAACACTTGACATGAAGAACAGCAGCTGGACACTGTGACCAATAATTACTTGACAAGAACTCTCAAATCGCATCTCGCTAAACTTCAAGCTCAGTATGGCTACCACTTCTCAGAGGAGAACAGGGATAATGAATACACGACCCCTTCGGCATCATCTATGAAAATATCACGTTACCAAGCAACAAAGAGCATCAGCTGGTGGAGCAGTAATGTGACGCTGAAAAAAAGATTTGGAGAGGTAAGCGATGTGATAGCTAGGTATCTTGCTGTCAAAACAATCCTACCGTTCAGCACAACCTGTTTGTGTGAAAGTGGTTGCTCCGCCTCAGTCGAGCTCAAGTCAAAGCAGAAGTCAAAGAGAGAAACAGGCTGGACGCTGAGCATGATCTGAGAGGAGCTCAGTCTAATACTTCCCCTGACTTTGAAATTCTTATTCATTTCAATCACTTCTGTACATGCAGCTGTCACGGCCCAGAGGGAGACCAGTTGAGTACCCCAGCTCAGAAATACCAACATCTACTGGACAGATTGCAACAACATTTGGTCCGGGCATTCATGGTTTAAGACGATAAATCCAAATGAACGTTTTTTCTTGAAGCCCCATGATGTTAATATTTGTGATTATAACTCAACAACTGTTGAACAGATTGCCATTAAATTTGGTACAGATATTCATGCTCCCCTCACCAGACATTTTAGTAACTTTGGAGAGGCTTTAGCTTTTCATTTAGCAGCATACATTACTGTTTAATTTGGTTTATGACCAATTACCTGCAAAACTAGTGAACTTTCCTATTGCACAGAGTTGTACTTCGTATATAGAGACACCTAACTAACTAACATAATAAAGATTAGTACAATTTAAACATGTTGAAGTATTTGGCTCAAATTACCTTGCTTTAATTCTCAACTAATTATTTTATCAGACTCATTAAATATTTACTCATTCCTGCAGCATCTTGAAAGCCTGTTGCATAGAAAAGACATTTATGCAAACTATGTTTTGCGCCAAATATGTTTTAGTGACAAATATTATCTCTGCCTGGTGAAGCAAAAATGTTTTGAAGGAAAGAAATTCTACAATACTGAATCGCACTGGAATCTCAGCGAGGTGAAAGGAGGAGAGTGACACCAGTGCCTAGGGGTTTGGCATCCTGACTCCTATCTGTGTTTTGCTTGAGGCAACCAAGTCAGTTGGGGTGAGGTTAGGAAGAGCACACAGCTTTGGTTAAATCTTAATACACATGCTATCTCTGAGACTCTGAAGACTTTCCCTAACCTTAACCTTGGTGATTTTATATAAAAGGTAGGGACAAATGTAGTTGATAAACATTTAGCTGACACATTCGGTTTTAAAATGTTTGCCTCTCGCCAAATAATTAACATTTTAATCATTGTGCTGATGATGAAAGCGCCACAGTTTCTTCATCAGTAATATTTGAAAATGATTTGTACATTAACAAAATATCTAAGAGGCGGGGTTGAAAGGAAGAACGCGGTGGCAACCTTCAAACATCCTTGCTGTATGTTGTAGGCCGAGCTCTGGCTTTAGCAGTGATTACCTCTGTGTGCAGTCCCCAATTGACTTCCTGTTATTGAACAAGGTCAAATATTAAGAGGTAACTCCTTGCAGCTGAAATTATGACCCATGAGTGACTCGCTACCACAAGCAACAATAACTGAGCTACGCACAAGCAGCCATTTTCCTCCCTCCCCCTCTTTTTCAGCTACTGCTCACTACAGTTGAGAGAGCACCTTCTCTCGTCCTAATCTAACAAAATCTCAGCACAGTATCTTTCCTGCCCTTTTAGTGTTCCTTTTTCACACCGTTTGAAAAATGCCAACGACACAGATATTTTCTACCCCTTGGTTGCCCAATAATACATCCGACTGAGATGGATGCCAGCCGGATAATCATTCAAGGGGCACAAAACAAAGGCAACAACGGATGAACCATATGGATACAGGTTTGTCTCCGGGTAAAACAGCTCTGACCTTTTCATACTCACTGCTCTAATAGTTTATGACGGTTGGTTTGGGCTCATCCATGAGTTTCACATGCAATGTTTGTGACCGCAGTGATCCCAGTTACAGAAAATCCATTTTTCTAAGCTTGGCTGGACTCCGGGATAATGTGAGCCCGTATCTGCTTCTCAGGCGGTTACAACTCATTACATGTATATTAGAGGGCGATAGCGCTGGGATTGGTTTCCTTGAGAGAAGGGTAGCTCCTAGTGGGGGAAATGTGGAAGGAAATGAAAAGCGATCCACAAAGTTGCAGCAGAGCGTGGTCTTTTTTTACTGCAGAGACTTAGAATCACATGAAGAATCGCAGCACAGAACACACAAACAAGGATGTGGACACGTTGGAATGAACGAGTGATTTAAGAGACTGAGACTGGCACACAGCTGACAGTGGACGAGATGGAGGTTTAAATGTTGGCTGGTTCAGAGCGACGGTGGAAATCTAAATCGCAGCCAAACCCCAAGGCAATGCAGACACATTTGATGCTTCAGTTCGCAAAGTGATACTAAATCTCTCGTCACGGTTTGAGGAATCAACCTTTAGCCCGAACGTGGAGAAGAAGGGCAAAGAGGGAGATGGTGAAGGAGTCTATTGAGACCAGGATCAGAATGAGATGAGGCGTATTTGGACCCATCTGAAGCATGAGGAAGTTAATTTGCTTTAAACTCATCAGAGCCAGCACCCCCTGCTTTATATTCATGCCTGAACATCGTAATTGATGGGAGAAGTACGTAGGAGGAAGAAAGACTGCTACCACCTTCATTTCCGCTAACTTTCTTCTTTTCTTACTTTCTTCGGGGAAACTTTTAGGGAACGACTGTTACCCTCTTTTAGGTTTCTCCTGCTACTCAGCATCCTTTGTGAAGTAACACAGATGCCAGAAATGAGTCTTTAGCCCAGAGGTACCTGAAATGTAAGCTAAATCGAGCTCCCCCGAATACACTCAGGAGCTGACATATTCATAAGTGATTCAGCTCAACTCACTATGAACCTTTTCAAGCATCCACCTGCCCCTAAATGTTTAATAATAACCATGGAAATGTGTTCACGTAACAAAACATAATCTTGTGGGATACAGAACAGTGCAACATGATCTGCGTCTCCTATGTTTAGACTACTGCTGTCCCATGCACGGAGGAAGCAGATGTATTTGAATCTGCTATGCGCCCCATTTCCACTGAATATTAAAAGCAGAGTGCATGCATGCTGCTATTTCAGGTACAACAAAAACACCAGGTGAGGCTCGTGTGGATTTCATAGCCCTTTGTTCCACAAAAGGACAAGGTGGTTGGTTTTGAAGGTGCAGACGCATGGCAGAATGTACAGATGCATGCATAAAATAGCAGGTCTATCAGCAGCACAGGTTGTTATGTTTATCAAGACTCTTGTATGTCTTGAATGAAAGGTTTATTATGGAAGAAGCAGTTTGCGGCGGCTCTTGTATGGACTACAGGATACTGAGAGGTGTTTTTGAACGTATACCGCATTCTACTACAACACCACACCAGTACAACACTAAGAAGTCTTTAACAACTGAATTAACACTTCAGACGATGCCAGCACTATAGTCTCACTCAGTGTGGAATCTGAGGCTGATTGCATTAAATTGCATTGGTGTAACTAATAATGCAGCGTTTGTGGAAATCTCAATATTGCCCTGGGATCGCTCTTAATCTCCCAGCCATGGCTGTGAGTGAAGAGAAAGTAATAAAAAGACAACCGATACCTGACTGAAGAAACGGGCCGTCTCTGCTCTGACACAAAGATGTGTATTAAATCTAACTGCAAATGGAAAATAATAAACACACAGAAAATGTTTGTACCACAGCTGAGGAAGCAGGAATATTAAAGCAAGAGTTTGATGAGAGTAAGATGAGAAGATTGGGGTAAAAATGCAGCTGTGTCCAGCAGCCAGTTAGCACATCGCCTGCAATATTAATATAATCCAATAAAATATTAACATTGGACTTTGATTTTTTTATGTATGACACATTTTTGTCCGAAATAATGATGTTTAGAGATGCTGGCTGGCAGATTTTGGACAGAGCCAAGCTCTAGTCTTAATGCAACGTAACACTGGCTGTAGCTTCATATTTATCATACTGTGCATATGTGAGGGTGGAGCAAAAAAGCATTTCAAGAGATTTTGAATTGCAAGTGAAAAAGTGTGGTATAGTAGGACTGGCTTAAAGTTTAGGAATTAATTAAAAAAAAAGGAAATGCGCATGCATCTATACAGTACACTAAAAAAATACTTTGCTATAAGCAAGTTTTCTAAGCTAACATCTTCATTCAGCATAAGTACACTAGACAGCACAAATGAGTAAGATATCACTAACATCCTAAAATAAAGTGGGACAGTGGGATTACTACACATTCGCTGTCAATCATGAGTGTGCTGAACGCCACGGGCTGAGTGGATAGAGGAGGGAGAGGGGAAACTACACAGCCTCACACAGGGGTAAAGTCTGGATGTCAGCACAGAATTTCATTAGCCATTTTCCTGGTGAAGTTTTTCAAACATCCCGAAAAGGCTAAAAAGTGACCATTAAGTGCCAAGTAAAAAGTTCTACAAAGAAAACCCTGACTGGCTCTTGCCTAACAAAGTTGAATAGTTACCTCATTATCTTCTAAAATTTTCACACATTGATCTGCGCTGAACCAACTGTCACTGCCGCAGAAAACAGATGCCTCTTTCAAATGCTGTTGAAAAGTATTGTAATTACTGCTAGGGTACATTTTAATCGACCAACGTATTGCTAAAGAGCCAACAAATAGAAAAGCAGAATTTTGCATTCCTAATATGCCAAGAAGTGGTATTCTCATTATCTTGCCATTACACTGCAAACACTTGCAAATGTGTTGTTTTTTCCTTCCTCCTCCTCCTTTCTGGAGTTACAGCACGAAGCAGCTCTGTACCACTCGGCTTCTAAAATAGTCAGCAGAAAGCTACTTTTGATTTAGGGTCCATATAGTTATGTCTCACTACAGAACACCTTAATATACGACAAGTTGTTTTTATGACTCACAGGCTGGAGCTTTCAAGAGCACATTAGGGCAGCAAGACTTTTGCAGCAGATCACCGTGGACCAACTACAGCTCTGTGAGTAGGGAAAATCCTGAAGCTAATGAAGAAAATATTGGCCTCTTGGAAGGACCGTAATAGTGCAATTGTTTCAGGACCATGTCATACAAGCTGCTGTGGAACACTTAGGATGTCTTTTTTCTGCTCTTTTTGGAAATATAACAAACTACCTGCAGCAACACTATCAGTTAGAGAGATAGCTGAGTAGGAATTGTAGCATCGAACTTGATTAGTGTACAGATTTTACCAGCTGACAGGAGGTGATTATAGCCCTGCCATGAACAGAAGCTGGAGGGCAATCTCTGAGCTTTTTCAATGTCAAAATGAGTAGAATATCTAAAAGTTCCATATAGACTTTGACACCTTTTTTTTTTTGTAAGAGAATAACCTCAGCATCGGCCATTTAAACAACAGAATACACGTTAACATCCAAGTGGAAATACAAAGAGACACTGCAACAAAATTCATACAGGGACGATGTCGGTGTGGGTGGGGGGTGGTTCAGGAAACATCCAGCTTCTACACAAGAGGCCAATATTCAAGAGGGATGACAAAGGTGCCCTAACTCTAACAGGTGCTCATTTTAACCCAAACTACACAATGTCCCTACACGTAAAGGGGCATACATGCAGGAAGAGACTAGCTGTAATGCAAGAAGGCATCAAGAGACAAAGCAATGTTAAAGAAATTCAGCAATTTGTAGCGATGACAGGCAAAAAAATAAAATATTGGTGAAGGGGCAATGTACCAACTTAAACTAATTTCAGCTTTGAAATTAGACGCTGGACTACAGGGCTATCATATCACATGCATATTTCACAGAAGTGGTTCCCTTAGTGTTTTCATTGAGATGCACAGATTTTAATTCTTCACCCCAGTGTGTCAGCCTATGCAGAACCACCATCCAATAACAGTGTTTTCCCTTAAAGCAAAACAGAATATCACACAGTACGGAGCTCATAGGAATCATTTTTATGTAAGGCAACGTGAGACTGAGGATCGCTACAACACTACCATGCGGCCTACCATAACATTTACATTAATTAATGCGGCTGATTTCAGAGACAAGAATAAACCGTATTTAATGCAGACTGATTATATAATTTCCAATAACAGAGCCAGATCTTTAAGGATTTCGTTTTTAAGCCCAAGCATTCAGGCATGCCATGTTTGACCTGCAATATCTTTAACATTTAACAGTGAGTAACCAATGTGCATTTAGTAAACAGAAAGTCATTCCCCAGTAAGTGTAAATGTTCAATATGTCTCTTCTCTTTGCTTTGCTGGAAAAGGTCAAAATTAAATGGAAGTAAGATTTATTTTTTTTCTATTTCAAAGGTTAAAAAAATACCTTTGCATTGATCGTACCGCAATTTATATGTCAATCCATTTCACACAATGCGAAATTACTCTGATGGTTGATATTTTACAGACCATCATCGTGCACAGATATCAAACTCTGCTGTGCACATAGTTGTGGCATGGAAACAAGGACCTTTGATAAATGCATGTAATATTTAAACCCTTGAATCATTAATGACCTTGAGAGCGTACTACTGTGCTTACCACTGCAGCTGTGAGAGATGCATCATATGGGCCACAAACCCCGGGAGTAAAAGCACAAATGATCTGCAAAGATTTTGATCTTTGATTTGCAGCATCAGTCCCCAGTAAGGAATCTAAGTCAAAGAAATCTGAGAAAATACAAAGACTAAGTCTAAGTGAGATGTGAATTCTTTTTCAATGACCAAATGATCCCTCATCCACATATGGACACACGCGCATGCTCCAACCCTGGTGCATTTGCTGCCTGTTGTGGCGGAGACACGTTGTGAATCAAACCTAAACAGCCTGCAGGTCTGAGCAGAGGAGTCTGGGAATTTCTCATCTCACAATCATTAAGTGCTCAACCCCTTTTCTGAACAAGAGGTTGTGCCCCAGAAAGTGTACAGTCTGTACATCATGTTACTATTTTGTTCAGCTGATTTGGTTTAACATCAGTAAAACTCCGGCAGTGCTATTCCCAGCAGGGTCAATTACTTCAGAAATGCCCTCAAAACATGCAGCTCTTCTGCCATAAAGCATTGCATCATCATTAGCCAATCACAAGGCAGCGTTCATGGGGCTTTGTGTGGCACAGACCTAGGGAATAAGCAGGTGCAGAAGTACAAACTTCACATGCATAGTGAGATTCAGCGTGATGTCGTCAATAACAGGTGCTTAAAAGCTCAGAGCAAACATTTCTAGAAACAAAAACTCCTATTATTTGTAATCTGATCCTTATTTAAATAGACTTCAGCGAAGGCAAGGATATAATGTAATTCAATCGAGGCTGTGTCCTTGCATGCTAGATAAATATCTGACAGGCGCATGATGACATGACCCGGACCAGACCACCTGTCTTTGCTTTCAGTATTGAGAGGGCAAACAGACCGGATCAGCGGCTGATTTTAAAACAACAGGGCACGATCAAATGCATTTATCTGTTCATCTTTACAAAGATTGCGTCAGTTTGGCACCACGATGGAAATATGAATTCAATGTCAATATCAATGTCAGACCAATGTCAAGACTAAATCTACATTCCCAACATTGCAAATAAAATGCAGCAGGTGACTGTGGACAAAATGTCATTGCATTACCGACCACTACAGTCCAAATGAGCTCGATTTACATAAAGCAGAAGATACACCTCACCACGTTATGTACAGCATTGTCATGCTCCATGTCTGTGCCAGTACTCTCCTTTCATACACTATAACAGCATCTCTGCCACTGCAGGCCCCCTCCTAGACACGGTTTCTGGCTACGTCTCACTAGAGAGGATCAGCAGATACACACAGACATGTGTGTTGACATAAACCTCAGCTGAACATAGAAGGTGTAGCATGGAGGAACCAAGCTACCAGGATCAGCAGTCTCTGCACAGTGGCAACACTGCGATAAGCATGAGATTTCCAGCAGACTAATACTACGCTTAACGCTCAATTCTGCTTAATCTATTCTTTATGCTTTAGCCTTGCAGTGTGAACTGCTTCAACTCTGTAATGGGCTTATAAAGCTGCTTCTATATGCAGTTACAGAAAGTGGGGAAAGTCTGACTACCAAATGTAAATGTCACACTTCTTTACTGGCCAACTTGGCAAAGCTAAGCCAGGGCTGGCACATAAATGCCTTGCTGGTGGCTAGAATGCAATTAGAATGGTCTTTGGCTGCATTATGTTAAATAAGTGCTTTGAATTGCCACCAACGGCAATGACAGCCCTGAATACTGAAGATCTATATGGCTGGAAATGTTCTGTTTCACCAAATTATTCTAAACTGCTGTGCTTCTAAAGAAAAAAAAAAAAGAAGCAGAACTTATGGCACCAACATTTACCCAACTTTATTGTATGTTTTTCGATAAAGACACCACTGGGTCCGTTTTCAGCCTAATCCATGTCAATCACTCTAAGACAGACGCTGACTATACAGACAGAAACCAAGGACAAGCTTTACAGTGATAAAGCAAAAAAAAATCCAACATGCACACACAGACTTCTGTCTAGTGCAAAAGGTCTTACGCCTCTGCAGCTCGTCTCTGCCTTCACCTGAGCCTCAAACACATTTCCTCTGAGTTTAAAGAGACAGATGAGAGTGTCTGACAAAAGACTTCCAATATCAGCTTGGAAAAATGAAACCTTTCAAAGGTCATCTGCAAACATAGCCAAACACAGCAGCTGAAAACTGACCGGACAAGTTGAAGACATCAGTATTACAGACCGACCAGAGAATTAGTTCAAAAGCAAACAAGTTGGTTTGCTATTCCACGTGCAATCAGCCCAAGTAATTACCTCTTTTAGACACTCAGCACTGCTAAAGAGGTTTAAAGAGCTGCTGGACCCGGCAACTTACCTGCCCATCTACGAATAAACCCTTTTTTTGTCTTTTGCTCCTTGGCAGTTCCTTTCATTTTCTCCCCGTCTTTCATGTTGTCTGTCTCTTGTCGTGCTTTCCCTTCTCCCCACAAGCTACCAGACTGTCCCTTGGTGAGAGGCAAGCAAGGGATGAGGAGGAGGGGAGGAATAAAGGAGGGAGGAAAGGTGAGGGAGAATGAGGAGTTATAGAAGGAAATGACTGTGGGCGAATACTCTGATGTATGTGGCGTTGTCCTTCTTTCCTCTTTATTTCACTGTGGACGCGTTCCATCCCACAAGTGTTTCAACCTGCCTCAAAAAATATCCTCCCCTATCCTTTCTTACTTTACCTCCTACACCATTTTCACTCCTCCTTTATCATTATTTCTTCTTGAAGAAGCACTGATCTTACACGTGTAATCAAATGGCAATTCCCCACAACATATTCTGCCCGTAGACATGTAGGAGCAATATACACATTTGCCCCTAAGCCAGAATTACAGATCTTCACTTCATTTTCACGCTGCAGAACTTGTAACTGGCATTTCAAAACAGGGACCATAAAAGAAGGGAAGGGATTGAAAGAAAGAAAAAGATAGAGAAAGGCCCAGGAGGAATGGCAAGAGCATGATATTAAGGAGATGACCCACTCGTTCATCCATTTACAATACCATCCCCCATTAATTCAAGGCAGAGCTGCCTCTAGTCTTGTCACTAAGCCATCATTACATCCCCCATGTTTTATTTGTCACATTCATTTTGCTTTTTTTACGTGTATGTCAAACACACCTTGGGAGTGCTTCACTTCCCAGAGGTCGTCCATGTGGTTGACAGCACCGACCACAACCAACACACACACACGATCCGACTACACACCAAACTAAACTGTCTCTCACTAGTCACCTCTCTCTCTCTCTCTTACACACACACACACACCCACACACAGACTCACACCCACCAGCACCACCTGCTTCACTGATGCTACTTCTGCTACACCAGCCCCCTCCCATTTCTTGTTGCTCCCACACATGGTGCCTCCACCCAGTGCTTCCAGCGCCTCCTTCAACATCTCCCCAAGCCTCTCCCCAGACGCCTCGCTCCTAACCTACTACCCTTTCACTGATGCTACCTCACAGCATCACTCTCCTCAAGCAATGCCGCTCTCCAAGAGCCCTCAGCCCAACCCCCACCGGCTGCTTTCACAGAGTGTGACAGGAGGACAGCCAGCTGGTTGGATAGGACAACACGCAGAATAAAAAAAATACCTGCTACATAAGTATGCATAGAGATAGGGTTGACATGCCTTGGGATGGTGCATTGCCCATGCTGCGACACGGACCGCTGCAGCTGAAAGTGATCGCGTTTCCTGTTTCCCCCTCCTCTTTTTTTCCTCTCTCCTCCTCCCTCCTCGTTTGCTGTTCTTCTCAAAGTGGTCGGTCTCTCCTTTCCTTGCGCCGGTCCCCGCGCTCCTATTCGTTCCTCGCCTTCTACCGTCCTCCTTCCCTTTGTCTCACTCTGGCGTTCTCTTCCCTCCGCTGGAACCTCCTTCGCGAGATGGCTATGGTCCAGCAGCGGCGCTCCTGACAGCACTGCGCGTGTGTGACGGCGAGCACGTGTGTGTGTGTGTGTGTGTGTGTGTGTGTGTGTGTGTGTGTGTGTGTGAGGGAGAGGCTTGTGTGAGTGAGGGAGAGAGAGGGAAGAGATGGGCGTACTCTTCAGCAGTAGGAGCTTAGTCCGTGCATGCCGGTGCAGGGATGCTCAGCACACAGCTAAGAATGAAGCACAAAATTTGCCCATGATAAATTCACACTCCCTCACCCGCTCTCTCGCTCTCTCTCACTTGCTCCTCCATGCCTTATTTCCTCCCCATTACACATTATACTCTCTCTCTCCTCTTAAAGACACAGGCGGCACGCTGCATTGCTGCATGCCTAAGGCACATCTCATGATATGGTAATAAAGGGGAGTCCAGGGACATTGGTACAGTATGAGGCTCCGTAGCTGAGCTAGCAGGGGGGGGTGGGTGGAGAAACGCTTGAAGCATCTATTGTACCAGGAATGAGGGGGGAGAGCATCGGGGAGGGTGGTGCCGGTGATGCGAGAGAGAGTAGGAGGGAGAGAGGAGTGTGAACACTTGAAATATCCCCTTGTGACAACAGCAGCTAATGATGAAGCTGTGTTGGGCCAGAGGCAAGTTTGTAGTGGATTGGCATGGCAACCGGAGCTTGGTCGCAGGTGAGAGTGACGAGAAGGACGCCACAGGAGGGCAACCGGAACATTGCTGTGGAACTGTGGCACAGCGCTGCTGGATGTTTGTTTGCAAGCATAAATTACTATTCTTCTGAATCCTGGAAACTCATCAGCTTCAGTCATAAAAGTCCAACATTATATACGCTATTTAAGAGCACTTTTTAAGAGACAAATCCATATTGAAATGAATCATTTCATAGGGCACAAAAAAATGAGCAATAACTATCTAAAAGAAAAAAACTGACTGAGTGAGATCAGGGACATATAATAGTTATGATGATAGAGATTCTGAGTATCGCTGTCAAACAAGGTGAAGCTAAGCATTGTGGCTAATGGCTGCTGATGAGGTAAGAAGTTAATAGGAGGGAAAGAGTGAGCGAGAGAAAGTAAAAATGCCAGGAGATGGAGAGATAAAAGAGGATGGAAGCCCTCTTCAGGATGAGGGCTTTGAATAATATATGATCGAGCTGCTCATGACTTACATTGCACACTGGAGAGTCCGTCATGTCCAGCTGGTGCACAGGTTCAGAGAAAGGATACATCAGCCAGTCAGGTGCAGCCGGTCCGCCTGAGCCGGAGACAAGCCGACATAACCCTGTAACACCACAAATATTTATTTTTAAACTTAAGGTGAGGGACGCTTTCAGACTTACAGGATGTCAGTGTTTGCGATCTCACAAACTGTGTTTATTTAGATTAGTCGATTAAATTGTGAAAGATAGTTCTTCTGGTGCTAACTCCAACTGGGACATTTTTTAAATTAAATTGACAAGTACAACTTAAATTTAAAGAGCAAATGACCATGACTAGTGACAGGTTACATTTTACATTAATATATCCCCAGATATATCCCTGATATGTCTTTGGGAATATACACTATGGAAAAAAAAAGAAGCCAGTATGTAAAGAGAACAGGAGTGTATGAATAGGAGAGAGTATGATAGCTAGTTTAAATGGTGAATGGCTTTTCAACCTATTGGTAAAAGCGCTTCACAGTCACAATGACACATCTACCCACTCATTCACACAGGCTCACGCATTCACACACCAGTTCAAAGCAAAGATACATACTTTGATATCTGTTGCATGGATCACATGGTGAATACTCTGGTTCATGAACAACGCTCTCCACCAACAGAGTGACATCTGCCCATGTATAAAAACAGCCATTCAGTGGAGGGAAACATGGTGGAGGGAATATTTAAGTCTGAGGATGTTTTGGACACCTGGGAGTTGGTCACCTGCGCTAAACTGACCAGCCATATTTGAATATCCCATAAAACACGAAGGACACCATTTATATTACCTCACACCAGCACTCAAACACCCTTGCTGGTATATGGCCCTCAGGCTCTCTTCACAGAGACTTAAACCAATGGTGAATTCAGGTGATCATGCAGATAAAAACGTCAAAGGTTTATAACGAAGAACTTTGGCCTAAAGTCCCAAAAAGCAATGTTGTGTTTTCCCATGCGCTCATTATTTACTTATGTTTGTTCAGTTTATTTTCTTTGCTTCCTACTCCCTCTTATATTACAGAACCATGGAGCCTTCTAAGACATGCCCCCCAACCCTTTGTCTTGCTCCTTGGGTTCTTCTCCATCTTTAACTGCATTCAACCTCATTTACTTTCTTTGACCCTTTTCATGCCATCTCTTAAACCCCTTTCCTCCATCCAATGTGCATGCATCAGCAGTGATTGCATGAGTTGAGCCGTGGTCTCCGTTAGTGAATTACCCCTTGTGTACCACCGCTGTGTGGCTACAGTCCATGTTGTGTACTTGTGTATGCATAACAAACAAATATAAACCTGTAGCTGACTTTCTGAGACGTTTGCTGTCGTCTGTATCATCTGTGAAACACATTACCATATTTCTGTCTTGGGGAAAATAATACTGGAGACTGGTTGGTGTTTTTGCCTCTGGGCTTGTATATTTTACTGAGCAGGAAGCTGCTCAATGCAGAGATGCAACTTGCTGAGTAAGTATCTCTGAGGGGTTGACAAGCACACTCTGCCAGTGTTTTCTCATGAAATGACATCTGCTGTTGTATTGTTGGCTCTGGAACTGATCACACTGCAAAGCGAATTAATTTTGAGTGTGCTCGATCTAAAAATGAACCGGCTTTGCATTTTTATAACTTTTCAAATCGTGTTCTTGGAAGAAATGTTCGGTTGTCCCTAAGGAATTAAAGGAACCCAGTTTGCCCCGGTTGTCCTCCTTCCTCCTCCCCATCTCAGCTGTGCGAGCCCATCGACCCAGAAACCCTTCAGCACATTCTGTGGCACAATAGATCTGCCCTCGCTTCAGTGGAAACTGGCCATCTGAGGTTATTAGAGGGGGGCTGGGGAGGAATGTCAATGATAGCGTGACTTGGATGCAAGAAGATGAGGCAACCTTGGCAGGCAGGGGGCAGAGGTGTTTTCACTGTATATGGAAAAGAGAAAACGTAACTGCCATAACAGATCAATCAAGTGAACACTCCATGTGCACATTATGAGGCACACTGCCGCATACTGTACACTTCACTGTAACCTTCAGACAAGGGCCCAAAGTCACTGTAAAGTCAGAGCTAGCAGGATCCTCTGAAGAGAAATGTAGAGCTATTTCTCTTCACCTGCCATCATTAGGAAATAATTGGTGAGCCAAGACTGCTCCAGTTATAAGAAAAACATTCACACTCATCAAACCCTTCAAACTGCTGTTATTGCATTTATAACACCATGGAAACGATAAAGATCAATGTCCAGAGGAGACAATGAGACACATTCAGTCAGTAAAGTCACAAAGAAGGAGAGCCTGACACAGCTATTATGTGGGATCTACTTATGTGGTCTGGGCAGGTATTATTACGCGGCCATTCCCCCCGAGAAGCAGCTCAAATCATCAGGGAAATACACTGAGATGATCCAGTATACAGTATGCTAGTCCCAGGCACCAGCTGCCCATTGAGGGGGATAAAACCCAGCAATCCACCGGAGATGTAGCAGCAGGCTCCATTACATTTGTCACATCTCTAAAGCCAATATGCATCATTGGCCTCTGCTAGAAAGGTTTGCCAGTGGGCAACAAGAAAGAAGGTAACAATTACACTTTGATGAAAAATGCTGCAAAAACACATAAGCGATGGGAAAACATGTCCATTTACTGAAATGTTGCACCTAAGCACAGAAGTCAGAAGTGGAAATATACACAGATAATAGATATAAAGAAGTATATTTAGAAAAGGGACACTCAGACTGAGTACCATTTAACATGGCGTTGTTCAGCCGGTTTGTTTGTTTGTTTATTTTATATGTTATTATTATTTTTTTTATAAAGCGTTTACGTATTTTATATTGTAAATGTAATATGCCAAATCGCTTTTATTTTTAAGAAAGTCTGATATTGATGGCTATCCTGTTGGTAGTAGTTGCACACACTTTTGATAATATTATTTTAGCCTCACAGCTAATGTTAGCTAACTAGCTAAGCTAAATCGCCGTGCTACATTACCTCGTTGATGGTTGATACGCCGCCATCATACTTGAAGCTAGCTTGAAGCATTGGCTTGAAGTGACATATTAGCTTGAAAGCTGGCACTGGAGCGAATCTGCTAACGTTTGAGTTACGGAGCATGCGCAAATAGGCATCTTTAATTTAGCGCCTTTTTTTTTTTTTTTTTTTAATTATTAAAAAAATACAATAATGAGCATAAACAATAGTTTTTTCGATTTTAAAGTTTAAAATCGAAAAAACTATTATGTATGTAAGGGTGCATTGGATACATGTCTTAGCCGTAGACAGCATAAAGATTATTATAGATATTTATACAGTCTGTGGCCTCAGCATACACACAGACTTCTGCTTTCTATTACTCCACAAAAGAAGACGTTGAACACGTGAAAATAAAATATAAAAAAATAAGTAAAAATCTAGTAAAATCTAGTAAAATACAGAATTTACATATGAATAAATGTACAAGAAATAGAGACAGAAGTAAAAATATATTATATAGGAAGGATTAATAAGGTGCAATAATGTGCATTAACATTAATAACATAGAGTTATATATTACAGAAAGGTGAATTGTCATACAGCTGCATTGAGAATGGTATGAATGATGTAAACAGAGCTACTGGTGACGTGCTGCCACTCTATCAGGCACCCAGCTCAGAATTATAGATTTAATCAGTTGCTATCAGTTCCAGAGGCCACATGCTTTTTAAATGACTTAGACAGTTTCATTTCAAATTACAATTTGATGTTCAAAGAGGTAAACTCATCCAATGTTTCACAGCACAAGTGTTTTGTGAATCACTCTGTGGCTTTTCTTTCCTGCCATCTCTGATTAATTGTGACTCTTTACGTAGCTATTACACACACAGGTCCAGTGATCTCCCCTTTCCACGTATACAAGTATTTACTTCCTCCATCCTGAAATTTTGTAAAACAATTGTAATAAAATATTTGACTTACTAATACTTTAAAGCAGCTTTAAAGTAAATCATATGAATAGCGATTCAAGGCACCTCCACATGCTGGAGAAAAGGCCTCCTAATCTGGATCAACATGGCAGTTCACATATCAAGACCTCAGTGCAGTTCTTTTGGATTTGACATTTATTGGAAAGGCTTTCACCATATTAAATGATCCATTGTGTTCTTGCTCTTCACAAATTCAGTTGAGTGAAACTGAAGCGTTCTTGGCCTCAGTATTAATCCACTGCCAATCCTGCGTTTCCATGGCGATGTGAAAGGCTAGAGCTGACCAGTCTTTGAGAAAGGTGCAGTCACTGGTGAACTCTGTTTTCCTTTGGCATGTTCGTGTTTTGCGCGTGGGTGGACGGTCAGAATTTAAAATACCAGCCCAGTCTCGGGAACGCTGCTGAGCACCTTCTGTGACTTCTGCGTGCCAACAAGTGACCATTAATGTTACACAAAGATGCATGCAAATGACGATTCGCCTGCAATGTCAGAAGACATAAGGGGCAAAACATGGATTAACATGATTAAATGCGAGCACTGCAGCACCTTAAAATAGACATGGGCTTTTTCTGCCCTGTACGAGTCATTACTAGCGTCCAGTGATTGATCATCCTCATTGTTACGGTTGATCGATAAAAAATAATGGTGCAGTGCCTCTCTCTCTCCTGGGAGGTCATCAGAGATGGGAGGAGTACAGATTCCATTGAAAGGAGCATTACTACAGTGTACACTTTATTAAAAAGCCGGTGGCCTAGGTTGTTAATACTGATGTATTATTGCTTTATATTTTATTTCATAGGTAGTTTCATCCAATGGTTCAAGGGTCAAGTCCCTCTAAAGGGTCAGAATATAAATCTGGTGTTCCCTGTGTTAGGAAAGTGTCTGGACATGGACTTGGATTTTTCCTTGTTGTAATTTATTAGTATTTTTCTATATTAGTATTAGTATTTTTTTTAGTATTTATGTTTATTCAGTGTGGGTTTTCTTATATGAGTCTTCCATTTTTACTTCTTGTTTGGTGTTTTACTTAACACAGTGCTTGACTGGTGTTCCTTGAGTGTTTCTCCTGGATCTCCTTGTGTTCCCTCCTTCCCTGTGATTTCTGGTTTGTGGATTTTTGCATTTACCTTGGTTAGACTCTATCTGAACTTGCCCTACTTTAACGCTCAAGAACTTCTTGTCCTCCATTTAATATATTTCATTTGACTGAATTTTATTGTTGCACCCGCCTCTTCCCTCCTCCTGTGTTTTCCTGCGTTTGGGTGTCTCCCATTCTGTGCTATACACTTGGGAGAAGAAAAAGAATCTGCCGCCGTTCCCAACTTAGTTTCCATCACAGGATGCTCAGATAGAAGCAACTGTGTCAGCACAATGAGGGATGCTTTAAAAGTGGAAGTCATGCAGGGGCGAACGAAGGGTTAATGTGCTGTGAAACTACAGAGTGTGATGTCACACTTGAGGGTGAGATTTAGTGGATCCACAGAGAGCCCCCTGCCAAAGGTCAAGTGCAGCAGTGTGTGTGGGGGAGAGTGTGACCGTGCATCTCTTATTTAAATTATTTCCTGTCATTTCAGTTTATTTGATATGGACTGTGGCAGGAGAGACGGGGTAGGAGGTGGATTCAGATCCTCAGCGGAGTAAGAAGACGACGAGAACCACCTCCACTCAGCCTCAGCTACATGGCAGGATTTTTCAAAATTAAAAGATTACCAGGTTGTGTCAGCGAGCGTCTAGTAATCCCGACATAAAGGGCGCCAGGAGCTAATGCAAAGTGAGAGCTGATGCCTCCACAAGGGTGTGATCACAGGCTGGCCTCTGCTCAATGAAAGGGCCGAATGAAAACACCTTCTCAGTCCCTGTGCACCCCAGCATCCGTGCTCGGAGCAAAATGAAAACCTGTATCGCTGTCCATGTCCAGTTTCCCTGCTTTCGCTTTTCCACGTCTGCTCAGTTGCTCTCTATAAATACATAAGGTGCTGTTTCCAAGGTAACAACTCTATGGAGAATTGGCCACCTGAATTTCAGATGGAGCTGGAAAGGAGGGTGAACCGTGGTCTGCTTGCTCTCCGACTGTCGGGAACATACCCTCATCTCCACGGGTGATGTCTGTCATATAGTAATAACACCATCATACAGCCTATAGCCGAGGCTTGTGACAGACATCGTCTAGAAATTATTTCCACTAGTGTCAGGATTTGATGTCTGATCTGTGGCTGTGGGTGAAGGCGATGGTGAATCATCTCCATATGGATCCGGCCATTTAACTGATTGAATATAATGACTCATTCATTAGAGGGATTATCACACACGGGGGTCCCATTGTATTGACAGCTCAATTTATAAAGAATATTTTAAAAAAACACAGATCTAATTCATGTTTACGATGTTTCCAGTGTAGAATGCATACGCATATTAACGTTTTCCCTTAACTGCCTTTTCTCCTTTATTTTATTTTACTTACTTAAGGTACCAATCACAAAGAATTAAGATGGAGAGCACTTTAGTGTCACGAGTGTGCCCTCCAGTGGCGACAAGGAAGAGCTACAACACTTGATCATTAAAAACAGTTACATTACAGTACTATTATGTACCACTCATTATTAGTGTGAAAATTACAATAAATAGCTGTGTCACGTGTACTGGTAATAACTGTAACAAAAAAGAGCCGTTTCAATAGCAGTTTGCTGAAAAATGTGTCAATATATATAACTTGCCTGTATATAGTAATATAGTAAACTCCTCTGAGCCTGTTGATTGACAGGTGACACATTGAGGATGGTGTGACGAAGCCAAGTCAGCACTTTTCTACTGAGCAAGGACACACGATTCAAATGAAATCTCTGACACCTGTCACTTCTTTGATAAGATTGAAATATTAAATATAAAGCTCTGACAGGAACGGCGGAGTGTGCGCTGACATTTAAAGCAACACATTCACTCTTTTGAGTATTCGGCCAGAGCCGAGGCACGTTTGCGGTTTAATCTTAACCGTCTCTTCTTTGTGTACTCTGCATTACGTTATAATTAAACATGACACGAGTCGAGGTCAGCATGGAAGATGTACAATAGAGATCTCTTTATTATAGTGCATTTATCAGATGTTAGATGAGCCTAAAAAAGCGTAAAGGGTAACCACACATATGCACACACCACGTCATTTGTACAGACACCAAAATTAAAGCTTCACATCTGAACAAAGACTAAGTGGATGAAGTTAAAATACATTTTCTTACAGGACTGAATATACATTTGGATCTCTTGCCATTTACCAGATTGCGGCTCTACTTATCAGATACATAAGAATTACCAAAAGGATGAAGATTAATCAGTTACACAGCTTTCAAAAAACAAAACAAAACAAAAAAAACTAAATGTCCAGTTGCAGAAGATAAAAAGGGAACAGGAGTCTCCCTTTTTGAGGTCAGTGTAATTATGTGACCAGCCCCTCAGTAAGGGGCGTGCACTGCTCATGTTAGTTTTCCTATCAATCGCGGGAGCCTTTGGGATCCTTTGGGATCGATGCATCCAAGGGAAACCAATTCTGCCTGAGCTGGTGCAACATTCTTACTTGTACATTTTTGCCGTCTGCTGGTGTAGAACAATGAGTTCATTGTGTATGGGTTCTCTGCAGTGGCTGGAGAGATAAACTGCTGTGTTGTGCAAGCTGATGTTGTGGAAATGGTCTAATTTGATCTAAATAACAGCAAGGGAAGCGCTGTGGCTATACGCACAGAAAACACCATAAAGCCCGAAGCGTTGAGGAAGCATTTACAGAGCTGACTGATAACTTCCGATACAAATGTACCGTCTTAAACTGCGCCAACAATATGGCCAAGGTTGTGTGTGTGTGTGTCTGAATCCAAAACTAAACACAATGAGCCCTTTCTGGGCAAACAATTGGTCCCGAGAGCAATTCAGCTCACGCTGTAGTAAACCAACTCATGCATGGATCAACAATACCAATATTAAAATAAAACAAAAAAATAAAATAAAATAGAAAACAGACCCTAACCAAAGAACTACATACAAAAGTATAATAAGCCTACCAGTAAATAATAAGCCAGAGTGGGAGCAACTCTAAAGAAGGCCGGGTTGTTCTAATGGGCTGGGTGTAGCTGAAACACAGAGGATACACACATCCGCCAACACTGAAGTAGCTACACACACACCATCACAATGTAAACATGTGCTCAAACATTTATTGCCTTTTCTTGACTCAGCCAGAGTGAGTCATTCAATCGTCAGGGTGAAAAACACAGACATAAAAGAAACTTACTGAGGCATAAATGACACATTTCAGAACTCATTTCTCAAAAATCCCCACAGTAACGGAAGCTGAATAACAGGACCGTCGGGACTTTGCCTTAATATTATTTTTTAAAAGATGCCAAAAGTTGAAAAGTTTAAAAGAATGTGAATTGCTCCAGGATGTCAGATGTCACGTTTTATTTGACCAATAATGACAAGTTACATTTCGGTATATTGCATGTCTTTGCATGGTGAATAAGCAGTTATCAAAAAAGGCCTTAATGTTACTAGCAGATGTAAAAACTGAATTATTATGTTACCTTTTGGTTTTTTTCTCCTTACAAAACATTCTTGACAGATGACACACAGCACTCAACATCTTGTTCTTTGCTTTGCAGAAACCAGTGCCTTTGGATGTGCTGACACTGGGGGAATGAGGTGACTTGAGAGCTAACTGTGTTCAAGGCACAGCAGGGCTGCTCCCACTTAGCTCTCACACACACACACACACGCATGCATTCATTCATTCATTCATTCATTCAAAAATACCCATTCAAACACATGCATACAGTACACAGATGCAGGGGAGCACTGGCCTCTGGTCTGACGCTTTAGAGGAAATGGAGAAAGAGAGAGACCGGGACCAGTGCAGACTCCCAGGACACTGCAGACAGAGCTGGCAGACAGGGAGGTGGAGTGACGGATCATTTTGCGTTTTTTAGCTGGCTCGAAAGCCAGTCCAGACCCTCATAGAGACCATCCCCGCTGGTGGCACACGTGGCCTGGATGTACCAGTTACGGTGGCGCAGGGAGTGCAGGGTCAGCTTGTCCGTGATCTCAGCTGCATTCATGGCATTGGGCAGGTCCTGGAGGAGCAGAAACACTTTATTATTAAAAAAACCAACATACTAACATTTGAGGAATGGTTTGTTTATCTTGCATATCAAAAAAAAAACAATTACGACAGATTCACTCACCTGTTTGTTAGCAAACACAAGCAGCACGGCGTCCCTCAGCTCATCCTCGGCCAGCATCCGCATCAGCTCCTCCTTCGCCTCACCCACTCTCTCCCTGTCATTACTGTCCACTACAAAGATGAGGCCTGAAAACGGCAAAGAGTCGATCTGAGTATGGCTCACAAGGAGGCCTGTACCACAAAGAGGCATCGTCATCAATTCTCTCACCTTGTGTGTTTTGGAAATAATGCCTCCAGAGTGGCCTGATCTTGTCCTGACCACCAACGTCCCACACTGTGAAACTGATGTTCTTGAATTCTACCGTCTCAACGTTAAAACCTGCAAACCAAAACGTTACAAGAGTTTTAGTTGTCACACTGCTCCCAAGCCTTCAGTCACAGTAAATGTGAAACGATGAAAATCTCACCGATGGTAGGGATCGTGGTAACAATTTCTCCCAGTTTGAGCTTATACAGGATGGTGGTCTTTCCAGCAGCGTCCAGACCCACCATCAGGATCCTCATCTCCTTCTTGCCAAACAATCCTTTAAACAGGCTCGCAAAATTCCCCATCTTGAGTCACCTGCAGGAGGGTGTAGATTATCAAAATGTCAGGTCTAGGTCAGTGACAGAGGTAATTAAAGTGTGTTTATATTAACAAAAAAAAAATTAAAATTTTATTTACTTTCTGTCAAAAAGCAAAAAGTTTCTAGGTGCTACATTCATCACTGTGTGCATTTTAATGACTCTAAAAAGTGCTTCTCTCATTTCCCCAACTTCTTCCGCTTCTTACGAGAGAGAAAAAAAAAACCCTGTTTGCCTTCTAAGCGCATGCTGCTGTGACTCCTCCACCCAAGTTAAACAGAAGCCACTAACAGCTACCTAGAACAGGCACCGCTGTTAACAAGCCAATGATTGTGAGGAAGTGCCGCGTTAAACTAGAACCAATACAAACAATTACAGTCATTCATCTGCGCCCAGAGCTCATTGTCCTAACAAAAAAATAATAGAGATATGGCAGCTACTTAGACGGCGTCAGCTGACACCAGCATTCAGCGAGCCCCACATTCAGAGTATAAAGCCTTACCATGTGTACACGCTGTGTGAAGTTTCCTATAGAAATACCACAGAATGAAATGCCTACAGTAGATCAGCGAGCCACACTGCATGACACACATGCAAATGGATTTCTTCACAACAGAATACCACTTTTCAAATGACCTTGGGTTCAGATGCATATTAGTTATTCAATAATCTGGTTGAAGACAGAGAAAAACGCCCATCAAAATCTCCTTAAACTCAAGGTGGCGTGAATGTCTTGTTTCCAACAAAGAGCACAAAATCTAAAGAGAGTCCTTAATTTGTACATTTAAAGACGTGATGGAGAACTTTATATTTTTGCTTTAAAGTAATATCAACAATTAACTACCAAAACAGTAGCAGAGTATATTTCTGTTGATTCACTGTTGAATTGACGGTTCCTTCTCTTTTCCTCCGCCTGCCGTCTGCTTTGACGTCAGTGACTTCAGGGTTTCGAGACAATGTTTCTTGACAACGTGTCTCGGCTTGTTTTGCTCAGCCGTGCGTTGTGTTGTGCTACATGTGCGGGTGAAGACTGTAAGTGTGATGTGCACTAAAACGCACAAACAGAGCATACTTGTGAGAAAGAGAATGAGTGAGTCACTGGTCTTGTTTTGGATAGATCTTGAAAATACACAGTACAGATGCATTACATGCATTACATCCCACCGTCTACTGTAGAGTGCTGGAGTTACTGATCAAATCCTTCTATGAGGAGCCCTAGTTACTAGATGCATGCAGCTATTGGTTCTGATTAGTTCAGCCATAATAAATGTATTTATTAGCATTTTATGGAGGCTTGATGATGTAAAGTTCTTCAGGAAAGCTTGGAAGAAATTTTACAAATTCAGATAATGTTTCTGAAGGTTTCTGACCCGCATATTTGAGATGACAGTCTTTAGCGAGTAATCAAATTTTTTGTAAACTGATTTTCTACAACTATTTTGGAAATGAGTCTATAGTTGATAGCACCCACATTGCTTAATCTTGGAGAGAAACACGGGAAAAGAAGCAGACTCTACGGTCAGGACTAGTTGTCTGGATGGTGTATTACACATAAGAAGCAGCAGCAGCAGCTCCCGCGCCTTGTCTGTGTCTTCACCGCTGCCTTCAGGCACAGTATTAAGTTGTAGGTCACCTGAATTTTGAAAGCACCCAGAGGCTACAATACACAATCACTGTAGTTAATTATGCATGCAATTTCCATGAAAACAGACTTGGGGCATATTAGCATGCTTTGACTCAAAATTACGGGCGCATAGTAAAACGTGAGCTAACGACAAGAGACGACCGCTGAACTGATAAAAATATGAGCATTTCTGTTCAGTCAGACTTCCTACAAGACAATCGACCATTTAACAGTGTTACAAAATAACTTCACAGCTACAGTGTGTACGTGTGATGAGCAGCCGAGGCTGATCATATGGCAGGAATGTCGCAAACGTGACAAACACCGATCCACGCAAGAACGATTCCACAAACTATCCATTAAATGCAAGGTGAAGGAACTGATGGAGAATGGTTTGAGTTGACACAACGGCACCAGAGAGTTAACTAAAAAGTTAATCTGTATAGTAACAGGCATACGACTTAATTTAATCGTATGCTGCACAGCTAGGACTGAGCGTCGTCTCATTTCCATCTCTAGAGTCTGAAGAGGAGAAACAAACTGGCTACTGTATTTCCTACGTTATAAACAGCTCTGCATTCATATTCACAACATGATGCAAAACTGAGAACTGATTTAAGAGAGAGCTTTGGTGTTATGTAATGAGCATCTCTCAGTTGGTTTAACAACCAGAAACCAACAATTCTGTTCAGAAAAATATGACATTCAGTGATTTTGTAAAGGTGTACGCTTTCCTTAACAAATAAGAGTGCTAACCTGTGTGGTAGATATTTAAAATACTAGTTAACACATATCTGTGTGTGGGCAGCATTCAATTAAAGCAAAACATAAATATTCAAATTGGAGAAAGATAAACTTAGACTAGTATCGCCTTTACAATCAGCCCTATCCTCATCTATTTAAAGACATTCGAAGACTAGCGAGTATAAGCCAAAGTCTTGTGACATAACAAACAATAATTATGTGCATTCATGTGCAAAAAAAAAAGTCAACAAAGGGTCTGGCTCATTAATTAAAAACCGGAGCATCCTGAGATGTATTATACTTGCGGGTTAAAAAAACAATGAGGAGCCGACACTGCCCTGCAGTTCACAGAAGAAAATGAAAAGAAATGACAAAAGCCTTGACACAGGACAGGTAAAACCACAGGCACTAGAGTCAGTGGAGTAGTAGGTTAAAGACACTGCATTCCTGGAATTTAACCCAGGTTGCATGCAAATATTTTCCAGCATGTTGGAGGTATTTCCTCTCCAACTCAAATTATGACTTTACAGCTACCACTCTTGGCAGTTTTCTTCATGAAATGATTATATTACTTTTGGACCGCTTCTTCCTTTCTGCCATGGCACATGCATTTGACATTGTTTATTTGCAGTGAGCAAACACTAGAAGAACATGGCAGCTTAGATTGGACAATAATGAAACTGTTCCAGAGGAGAACAGAAGTGTTGTTAATATGTGATTAATCATAGCAAAAAAACAGCCATTCATAAAGCATAAATACCACATCCATGCCGTTTAATTTAAATTTGAATTAAGTCTTTTAATTTGGGTCTTGGACTGTTGATTGATTTATGGATTTCTTGTGCCAGGTGTGGAGGAAGATCGTTTTGCCACGTTCTACAATAATCCAAACATACACTCCATTCAACAAACACAAATATCCATTCATTCAGCGTCTGAAATGCAGCTCCTCAGACAAAGGAGGAAGTGTTGCTAAGTAGCTAAAAAGTAAACAGGATTGACAAGTCCCTGCTATTGCAACAACACCCATGAAATGAAAGAAGGTTTATGATGGTGGGAGAATAGTAGTAAAACAAGTCTCTCTTTTTTTGAACGTTTGATTTAAGACTGACAAAATAACTGCACTGTCACCGTGCAAAAGAGAAATGACTAAGTTAATAAAAGAATCTGAATCCAAAAATGTCAGCTCAGGGCTACCTGGTCGAAACTTGGTAAACGGGTTTAAAAACTCGACTTGATTTATTTTTCTTTCTTTATTTCAGGCAGTTAGAAGAATCTTGTATGAATTTTTAATACATCGCCAAACTACCTCCTTTTTCCAAAGAAACTGATGCTATAGTAAAAATAGAAGATGCTCGAACTGGGGCTACTTTCTGGTAGACGTTAGTGATGCTGAAATATTGAAATATTTTTGCTTTGCCTTCAGTTATGAATGTAAGCCTTAGTCAGCTGACTTACACCCATGAAACCAGATGCTAGGCTTATGTGTTGGCTTGAATGAATTCTTTCCAACATTCAGTGCTGTGAACGCCGTTTAAGCGATAGCAGATGGAATCACTAATTTCAATATTTGTTTTGTGATTGTGGGTGAGCTGGCAATAAGGCAAAATAAGAGATTCATTTTGACGCTGTGTGACAGCTCCTTAATGTTAGCTTACTAGCTTACATCAGCGAATTCAGATTTACAATAGCTAAACAAAATTCCATACGTATAAAGAGAACAGCGACCAATACATTTGCTGATTCTTGTTTATATAGAGTCTGTATTCAACGGGCGGTCAAATGTCATATTAACTCAATAAACCAACACAAACCGGCTGAAGTTAAACTGCTATGGAAACGAACTTAAAAGTATCCGCCTTCAATCTTCCGACACTTAAAACCCAATGGTTATACCGTGGCCTTGGTCTTCTCGCTTATATAAATAAAAATACAGCTCAGGAACGTTTAATATTTCTAAATTACATTTACCTTTACTAACGCTTCTCGGTCCTTCTCTGCTGGTCCAGTTCAACAACAAAATGGCGTTTTCCGGCTTCGACGTCTTCTTCTTCTTCTTCTTCGTCATCTTCCTTCGTTTGTTCTTCTACGTATTAGCAGTGGGAGGAAACATGGAGGCGGTGCAATAGCACCACCACATGGCGTAGAGTAGGAACTGGAATTACAAGAATGGAATAATTTTAATCAGTAAATTAGTTAATTTAATACTGACTAAAAAGCAAATAGCCAAAAGAGAGGGCAGATGATGTTAGGTTATAGTTGTGGTCAACAACAAAGGTCACAAGAAAGAAATCAAAAAGTATAAAACGTGGACAAGAAACCTACTTTATGCACTAAAAACTAATTTTACACAATAATGTAGATCTTTCAACATTTATTTTTTGCTCTGAGATGGATCATAAACAGTGATGGAGAAAACTGCACACTTTCCTTCTCAAAGTATGATAAAAAAAAAAAGAACATGCACAATCTGTTGTTAGGATATAGCAGTAGATTAGGATATAATTAACTATTATATATATTATAACTATTTTTACTACTGTGAATGGGCAAAAAAATACATGTATATTTAAAATGTATTGAGTGATTTTTCCTGCTTTTATACCAACTAGTAACTGATTAATGGGTAATACTAACCACTAAATACACAGACACACTCAGAGACAATAAAACTGTAAATATTCAGTGGGGCACAATTAGGACTTTGAAAAGTGAGCTGGACATTACACACTTGTCTGTGAGGGAAGAACTGTCTAAACTGTGCTGTGAAGATTGGTGGAGATCTAACTGTTAGTCGACCTGGGGGTGTTCCGGTAAAAAAAACCTGACACAAGACTAACCAGTGGGACCAGTAGTGTGCTGTGGTACTGCATTCTGCCAGTGTGTCACAGGTTGTTCTGGTATCCAAACATGTGATGAACTGTTGGTTTTTACTCAAAGAAATGATGGTTGAGCTACTTTCATCAGGCTACATTCACAAAACAAAACATTTAAAACCAATAAAAAAATCTGTGTAATGCAGTTCAGTAAATTATGAGGAATGTGATAAAATCAGAAACATCGAATACCAATGTTACTGATTTGACCAGTTCACCTGCAGTGCAAAATCCCTTCTAGCTCCCAGATTTAATCTCTATGTTCAATCCACTAGATGGGGCTCCATGCATGGTTGTTGTTCACTTTCTGTGCTGAATGCTTGGAAGAAGATGGAGTGTGCCCTTTGATGAGAATTAGTTCTAATTCTGTCAGACTTTCTGGATCATTTATTTGTCATATAATTGTTTGTTTGTTTGCATCCTGGCTGCTGTTCTCTAATTTGTTTTCAGGATTAGTAGATTTATTAATGACTAGATACACAGGGACAACCTTCGAGCTAGTCCTATTCCATGGGGAGAGATGTTTTTTGTTGGTGCGTCAAACATTGATCATATAGGAAGCACCATAACGCTCTTGGAGAAAAGCAGTTTGTGCATAAAACAAAACCAAACAAACAAACCTGAGTGTAGAAATGTAATGGGAAGTTAAAAGTAATTGTGGGTTAATACTGGAGGCAAACATAAATAGAGACGTTATAGAAATGTTTTAATGCCAAGGGTCTATGTCCATTAAAATGATATAAGACTGTGATTCCAGTGCAGAGACCTGGATGTGACTGTGGCCCTCAGGAACATTCAAGGTTTTTGTATCAGTGCAGTTTAAGCCCAGTGATTTTCTAGCCCCATCCACCTGGGTGGCGGTGCAGTGGGAGGGAACATACTGTAACAATATTGAGAGAATCCAATGAGGGTGCGGCAAGACGATGCTTCCTCCCCCAGAGAGCCCTGCCTCCCAGCGGAGTGCGGTCAATTGGGCCCGGCGCAGCGACTCTCTGCTGGTTGGGCCCTTAAAGCGAAGCGCCGACCGGACGGCACAGACTTTTCTCCATTGAAGAATCAGCGAGATGAAGAACAGCGCCAACCCGGCACCATGCGCACCAGGCTCCCAAGGACCGCCTGCCTATTGCGAATCATTGCACTCTGCATCCTTCTCTCGCACACTGCAGCTTATTTTGGGTCAGACCATTTACTTTTTAATTCAGTCCTTTGCATGATTAGATGATTGCCTTTGATGTCTGAACACTTGGAAGGCATCACAACCACTACTTTTACTAGCTTTAGCCAAATTACGCACGCGTAATTGTGCACAAACTATTGAGCTAAATTGTTATAGTGTTGGTTGAAACCTCTTTGCCAATTCATTGCAATAAAACGCATGTTTCCCAATTTGCAATTTGGGAAATGTTTCAATCTAACCGATATACTTTACATAATTTATTTACCTAACTTGAAGCGTTTTTTTTTTTTTTCTCGAATTTGCGGAAATATAAACTTTCCTCTATATAATTTAACTTTTTTTTCTACTTATGGACATTAGGGGAAAACCCTTAAATAATACTAATCATTCTCGTTTACCAACAGAGAATTTGTAAATCACGGTCACTTCTTTTAAGTAGCTCTAGTTTAACAAGAAGGGCAGTGAGAGGATAATTGTTCTTAAGTATTATAATGTAACACCTTTGTTAATTTTTTTTTTTATGATTAGTTTCTAATGTGAGCTTTCCCCCCCTTCCACTCCAAGGCTGACAGGTCGGGAACCCTTGGTGTTTCTACCAGGTCCGTTTTCCAATGAAGCTCCGACAGGGAAGGCTCACCTGAAGCAGTGCGAGCAGATGACTCTGACCAGGCGGCAGAAGAGACTGTGCCGCAGGGAGCCTGGTTTGGCCGAGACGCTCCGGGAGTCGGTGCGCCTCAGCCTCCTGGAGTGTCGGTATCAGTTCAGGAACGAGCGCTGGAACTGCAGTCTGGACGGCCGGGGGAGCCTCCTGAAAAGAGGTAAGGTTCATTTGAACACTTTATTATTTTTAGTTAATGTTGACCTGTGTGATATTATTGAGCAGGTGTGAGTTCTTGCTCAACGGACAATGCTTAGGCTGGGTAGTCTCTTCTGGAAAACTTTAATAACCTTTAAGTATCTTGACCTTTATTTACCTCTAGTCAGACAGGTGCACAGATCCCCGAATCGCATTTAAACTCTCTTAATAACATAGCCTACGGTAAAGTTTAAATAAAAGCGGTAAGACAAAGTATGTGAGCAGTGCAGGATAGGATCTGCGGTGCTGAGCCACAGGGCTCTGATGTTTGTGCCAGCATGATTTAATCTATCTGAAGTAATCTAGAAAAACTAGAAAGTGTTCACCACCAAATGAGCTGTTATGAATGTGATCAAAGGTGTAATAAAACAGCCACATTGTTAGTTTTTATTAATGCTCCAAACCTGTTTGCCACTTTACTCTCTTTTAAATAGAAATATCACATAATGCACATCACAGAAAATAGTATAAATATTAGTTAATATTTTTTACTGCTGCTGGTTTTCTTTCTATTTATTATTTGTGCCTTGCTGAAATATTCCTCTACAATCTTGTGACTGCATCACTGACACAACATGGAAAGTATTTTTGCGCTGCACTTGGAGCTATTTTATTTAACTACTGAGCTTTTTTTTTTTAATATAATCTTAATTTATTTTGCAGTTAAGAGACTATATAATAGTTTTGGTTTATCGAAACTCCTAAAGTTATGATAAACCACTCCTTAAGTTGGAGTCTGGGACTTCTAGTTAACGTCGTACTAAATATTGAACATTGAACTGACGCAAGCATTTCCTGAAGTTACCTCCTTTAAGATTTTTTTTTGCGCGGCCTAACACACTCCCCTGATTAGCCACACTTGGATCATTATATTGTTTACGGCGCATAAAATGCTTTCGGGTCTTCCAGGGCTTTATGCATATGGATATCAGTGTGTGGGAGAACATGAACAGGTCAGCACGGAGGTAATGAGGGAGTAGAAAGCCAAGAAATGTGCTGTGGTGGGGAGCGCTCGAGCCCTGTGGTTATTTTTATCTCGGTAAAGTGCCCATTCCCAGAGGAAAAGGGTGGCGTGATTGCCCACTTTCATCTGGGAAAATCCTTCCTAGTCAAAATAATAATTAATTGGATCAAAATATACCCTGGTGACGGCTCTGGGTGAAGCAAATAACAGTGCACAACCAAAAGGAAAAAGGTCAAGAGAGGAGTTATGACACCGGAAAGCTTGCAGAACTGCTGATGTTGGTGTAAACCATGACAACGTAGGGAGCCCTTTGTAAACATTTTGGCTTAACTGCTCACGCTAAAGGCATTCTGATGATTGTGAACTATGCAGTCACTTACACAGAGAGCGCACCGCTAATCGCTTTCAAAGCTTTGTCTCAGATTAAAAGAAAAAAAAAAAAAAGAGCTGATGTCGATTTTTTAAAATTGTTTACACGGTGTTGTTCCGCCACATCTTTTGCATCTATCCCAGCATTCAAGGAGACTGCCTTCCTGCTGGCGGTGTCCTCTGCAGCGCTGACCCATGCGCTCGCCAAAGCGTGCAGCTCGGGCCGAATGGAGAGGTGCACGTGCGACGACTCCCCCGGCATCCAGCACCGGGAAGCGTGGCAGTGGGGGGTCTGCGGCGACAACCTGAAATACAGCACCAAGTTTCTCAAGAAGTTCCTCGGCCAAAAGAGGGTCAGCAAGGACCTGAGGGCTCAGGTGGATGCCCACAACGTCAACGTCGGAATTCGGGTGAGCGTAGAAACGTTGCACGAAATGTTCTTTGACGTGCTCCTCGTTGCCCTGTGATGATTTGGTGCCTTCCCAAGCCCAAGGCAACAAAAACACCTATTCGTGAGCCACACTTAGCTCAATTAGTTGGGCTGCAATTTTACATGACAATTACACCTCTGACACACTCCCGTGCATCAGAGCTTACAGAACTGTAATCCTTAGCTGTGTACTTTTCAAGGTGCCAGCCAAACAAACGCCCCCCTCATTCGCTGCCATCGTCGGCCTATGTCAATAACACGGAGCCATTGGGCGAGGCAGCGTAGCAAGGAGACAAGGTGGCTGTGGAGCCAGGTGTTCTCAGGCATGATAAAGCTTGCTGTGCGGGCCAACTGAAAATTAAAGGTCTCATGTCGGAGAGAACGATTATAACCGTGGCCTCTTTTTTAATATACGAGCAAGCATTTTTTTCCACTTACTGGATCACTGCGCTCTTCATAAATCCACTTAATGTTCATAACCACCACTGGGAAGCTCCGAAATAGCAGGCCCCAGGCTCCTGCTCCTGGAGCTCGCTCACACCTTAAGACAGGCCTTTTGGAGGCAAGAAAAAAAAAAGGAAAACAGGAAGAACACTATCTTATCTCATCTTTGGCGAGTTAAATGTTTTCCTCAGTGTGGCCAAAAAGAGACCAGGAGCCGCGTTAACAGAAACATGAAGTGGTCGGCATCCCCTCACCTCCCAATAATGGTTCCCCGAAGCCCCTGAGGGGTTCATACCTGCGAAGGGAGGAACTGGATAGAAATTTTCAACCTAGATGCACCCTCTGGCTCTCTCTGTATGACCTGTCTCTGGCCCCCGCCAAGACAGCAGCTCTCAGCCTGAGTGATGGCCCTCTCATCACTGACCATCAAGCTCAGTGAACTATTAACCCAAACCAGGGACATTGCCACAAAGCCCTGATTTACATTTTGGCACTTCTTGCGCAGAAATTCTTATCAATGTTTTCCATGAGCAGGCATGCACTAAAAACAGGGCGGAGAGATTCCTCCGTCTGCTCCTGTTTGTCACCTCCGCCTCAGGCGTCAGGGAAGAGAGACAGGAGAGAAGCAGACAGAGCTGGTTTCAACACACTGAGACAAAAAAAAAATATATATATAGCAAGAGCTGTCCAAGTGAGAAATGTGAGGTGAATGAAATACGGCATGCTGAACAGGCCCCCTCAATCCATTATGTCAAAATTTTGGACTTGAGCTAAAGGCACAAATCTGCAGACCCCATACCCCCTACCCACCCTGCAGGAAACTGTCTCACTCTGCCCAGATAGACCTCCCAGATAAGAGGCCAGGTAATGAATCAAACTGAAGGAGCTGACATTTCTCTCTTTTTCCCTCCACCTCCAATCTCAGGCGGTGAAGAGCGGACTGAAGACAACCTGCAAGTGCCACGGCGTCTCCGGCTCCTGCGCCGTACGGACTTGCTGGAAGCAGCTGTCTCCGTTCCACGACACCGGGCGGCTGCTGAAGTACCGATACGACACGGCCATGCGGGTGCTGAGCGTCACCAACACGGCCACGGGGGAGGCCGAGCTCGCGGGCCCCCGTCGCCACAGCCAGAGCCTCCGCACTACTGACCTGGTCTACCTGGAAGACTCCCCCAGCTTCTGCAGGCCCTCCCGCTACTCCCCCGGCACGGGCGGCCGGTCGTGCGCCAAAGACACGAGCTGCCAGAGCCTGTGCTGCGGCCGCGGCTACAACACAGCCATGCGCCTCACCAGCCTGTCCTGCCACTGCCAGGTGCGCTGGTGCTGCCATGTGGAGTGTCAGACGTGCGTGAGAGAGGAGGAGGTGTACACCTGCAAAGCTGCATAAACAAAACCACATAGAGAAAAAGAAATATGTGCAAGGACTTGAAAGAAAAAGATAAAAAATTAAAGAGATTCATTGAGTCACTGATTTTGGCTGAACTGTAACAGGCCGAGGGATCTGACACCAGAGTTTGCAGATCTGAATTGCATGTTATTTTGGGAGGAATATACACGTGTAACATTGTAACGCTGGTTATTTGCTCATTATCACTGACCGTAGGTGAGGATGTTTTCAAAGTACACTGCTTCTGTCTCGCTGGATGCACTGAAATCCCGCTCCTCTGGGAAGGAGGGAACACAAGCTCTTAAAACAGGTACCGGACTGGACTGGAAGCCACCAGCAGCACGAGCCCCGTCCCATCGGGGAAGCTCTGACAAGTGACTGTGTTGTATTGTAACCCCCCCCCCCCCTCCCCTTCATTTGACTATTTATTGCACCGGCCGTTGTGTCTGCTGTATTGCTGCTTTAAACTTTAAGCCCTGTAATCAAGTTTAACCAGTAAGGCTAAACTCTTTAAAGGAATCCACCTGTCTGTTTTTATTTTCTCCTGTGTGCTGTGTTGGATTTTCTGCTGTGGAGAACTTGGAGTTGTTTTCTGAGTCAAAAGCACTTAACTCCCGCTACATATGGCAAAGCACATAATTAGTGTTTGTGCTCGGGTAGAGTCACTGGAAGCTTCGAGGAGTCGTTGACACCGCTGATATATATTGCCACTACATGCATTAACAGGGTAATTGTGCAAAGAAAGAAGCAGGGTTTCAGTTGCTCTTATGGAAATGTCTATGGAAATCTCTACATGGAGACTAATGTGCTCTCAACAGAACAAAGGGAAATGCCCCAGCTAAACAATGGCTTTGAAAGTCACTTAATTTGTGAACATACCAGCCGTGCTCTTCAATTTTAGATATTTATAGAAGCACCCACTTTGATATACATAGCCCGACTGAACCGTTTGGTCTTCACAGTCTAATTTAGCCACAAATTGGTTCTTTGGAGAAGAAGGCCAATCATGCTCCTTATTTTCCCCTAATCACAAGAAAATCACCAGGTTTACTCCCATTAACCAAATGTTTTGTCCAGGTCAAAAGTGCACGCTGGGCCCAAAGCTTCGTCTTTCTTTTTTTTTAATTTTTTTGTGCGTGTGGCCATTTTCTGTTTTGTGTGAGTGATTCTCAACTGTATATATGATCTGATTATAACTCATATGAGGGCTCCAGGCGTCTGACAATGTGGAATCGTTCTTTTCTACCTCACTTCATCCTTTGGCAAATATTAGTAAGATTTATGAGCTGTGCACGGTCTCTGTAGATACATGTCTCTCCCTCTGCTTTTGTTTTAAATATCATATTTTAGATGTTTATACAGTCCATATTTCAAAAGCTTTTTTTCCTTTTTTTTTTTTTTAATCAAGTCTTGTTGCTTTATTTAAAATGAATAAGATTAATAAATGGACGTACATTTGTAAGCCGGACGTGTTTGCTGTTTGTGCGTGTTGTTCAGCTGCTGCTGCTGCTGTTGCTGCAGGCGGTCACGCTTGAACTAGGACGTGTTGCACACACACACACACACACACACACACACTCGAAATTGGAAGGCTATACACCTGCCTGAAACTGCGCGCCAAGCCTCTATCAAGCTAAACCACTTCCTGTTGATCGAGCCCTGCCCCCCCCCCCTTTTCATCTAGAAACTCTGCGGTCTCGCTGCGTCACCCTCAACCGCCCAGTGAAAAGGAGACGCTTTACAGGTGTTGCGCCCCTGGCCAGCACACCGGCCACGATGACAATCATAATGACGGCGATGTCAAAGGTGATGACTCAGAGGCGTGCCCGTCTTGCGGAGCACCTGACCCCCGGTTCACCGTTAGAAAGTTACAACCCAAGGACGATGATGAGAGCAGTTTACGCGCTATTATCCGTGAATCATAACTTTCCACTCATGTGAAAGCATCAGCGTGCCTACAGCACACAGAGGGCTATTGTATGAGGCATTTATAGTGTGTGTGTGTGTGTGTGTGTGTGTGTGTGTGTTCTGCTGCTTTTGATGTTTGCTCTCTAATTACTGTGATTACACATTATTATTCCTTATTAGAACATCAAATTGAGACCCCAACTATTGAAGACACTTACTTTTTTTTCCTTGTAGGTTTAATTTTATTAAAAAGCTCTCATTACAGATACACAATGAGGTATTGTTGGAGCAAGTTATCTCTCGGTGTGAGGAGTTTACTTATCTTGGTGACGCCAATCAGCCGTTTCTTTGATAAAACTTTTAGGAATATCTTGCAAAAGAAGAGACAAATGTAAAATTCTTCTTCTGTTGTGTCAGAATATACATCCACCTACTGTATCAGGCATAACATTATGACCACCTTCCTAATATTGTGTAGGTCTCCCTTGTGCCTCCAAAACAGTTGTGACTCGTCAGAGAATGGACATGGGCCTTCTGAGGGTGTCCCATGGTGCCTGGCAACAGAATGTTGTTAGTGGGGGCCTTTGGGTCCTATGGGTTGAGTTGAGGGGCCTCCGTGGATCATCCCACAGATACTTGATCAGTTTGGGATCTAGTGAATTTGGAGGCCAGGTCAACACCTTGTGCTGTTCTTCATGTTTTTTTGAGTTGTTCCTAAAGCGTTTTTGTGTGTGTGCCTGTGTCAGGCTGCATCCTGCTGGGGATGGCTGCTGCCATCAAGGAGTGTCATTGCTATGGGGTGGGGGTGCCTGGTCTGGTCTAGGTGGGTGGTACATGTCTGAGTAACATCCACATGAACGCCAGGTCTAAAAGTTTCTCAGCAGAACACTGAATTGTCACAAGATGGTCAATGTTATTTACTTCTCCTGTCAGTGGTGGTTTTAATGTTGTGGCTGGTCGGCGTATTCTATATTTGGTAAACCTTAAATACTACCATTTTCCTACACTAGACTGATCATGGCTAGCCAGCCACATATCTCCAAATTTGATGATGTGAATGCCGATCCCTTGTTAAAGCCGGTGGAAAACTGCTTCAATTTCCAAGCAACACAATTCACCGCTGGTCAGGACACTGCTGCAGACTTGCAGCCGGAGATAAACGAGCCATGATTCTACACCTCTTTTGTACGGTCTCACTTTACGTGCTTGTTTAGAGACGGAGAAAATTGCCCCTACAGCTGAACTCATTATTTAAAACTCAACTAGATTGGCTTAAAAGCATGTTTTTCTTTGGCTCTTGTGAAGCTGACATTTCAGAGATACCGAACATGGTTTCCCCGGACAGCGTCAACATGTTTTGCCCCGTCCAGTAACAGTATTTTATTACCTGTATGAACCTTTGCATGTACCCTTCAAAACTAATTTCCCTTCTCAGATAATAAAGCTGAAAACTTCTGTTAGGCAGTGAACTCTGCCGGCGTCTTTCTGATGAGGTCAAGCAAGTTCATATGGCTGGAGTACTGGCTCACTATATTAACTCATCATATTATAATATCACAGATCAATATTTAACTTTATGCGACGTGAATGCTGCGTTTTTGTTTTTTTTAAATAGTGGCATTCTTCCCAGAAGGGTTGTGGGATATGGAACGAGACGGGGGAGTGCGCGGCGGGCAGTGGGGCGGACGGGGCTCCAGATATTGAGGGACATAAAGGAGAAAGATGAGGATGGAGGGATGAGAAGGGATAGCTTGTGGCCCCGGGAGGCCTATCCCCCGCTGCTGCTGTTGTTGTTTTATAATGAACTCCTAAAGCTTTCATTTCCCTCGCTAGCCCGAGCAGAGGGGGGTGCGGCGATGGGGGCTGCTGAGTCCACAGCCGGATTCGCACGCACAAGCCCCGGGGGTAGCTGCTTCGAGTGGGCTGGGGTGGGTGCGTGTGAGTGTGTGTGTGTGGAGGGGAGGGTGTGAGTTGGGCCGAGCAGGGGTTCAATATGCAGCGTGTTGTTGTGTGTGAAACAGTCCTGATGGGAGACAGGTGAGGGCAGAGAGGTTTTTTGCATATGTGTGTGAGCATACCTGCCGTGTGCACACCTGTGGTCAATGCAGCAGGGCAGATATGTGTTTGTGGTGAGGTTATCCTGTGCGGGTGTGGGCTACAGGCGGCCCGCTGTGTGCTGGAGCTTCTCCGTCACCCTGAAAGACTGAATAACATAGACAATGTAGGGTGACGGTGGTGGTAACACTATCCCCTGTGTCTGCGCTGGCTTGGTTCAGGTAAAGGTTACTACGATGGGCCGGGCTGGAAGCAGCGCCCCGAGCTCTGATAGATGAAGATGAATTGGCAAATCAGGGCTGGGGCTTTTTTTTCCTCTCTTCTTTTTTTTTTTTTTTTTTTAAAACAAAATATGTATTACATTTGCGTTGCTTAGCGGAAAGATATTATCCATAGCAACATACATAGCTTTCAGGTTTATACATCACTCATTTGTGTAAGAACAGTAGATGTTAACTGAAGCGTAAAAGGCTCTGTAGATACTTTGCTCAAGGACAAAAAGCGCAGTCCCGTCCTGTAATCGGAACCTGCGAGCCTCAGGTCAAACATCTAAACCCCTACAAGACTTCCGCCTCTGAAGAGAAGATACTTTGATAGCATCAGCGCCAGGCCTAATCCCCTACGCCCTGACACCGCACGGAGAAAATGAAACGATGAAGAGGATGAGGAGAGGAATGGATTTAGAGGGGGGAAAAAAGGGAGAGACGGGGAGAAGTGAATACGACATGGGGTAGGAATTTGGAATGTGAAATGACTAATGCAATTGCTCAACCCACAACAAGAACATGCACTGCCTAGAGCTACGACAAGGCTGAGTGCATACCTCTACGGGGGGGCCGAACTCAAGAGGTCGGGGCGGAATGGGGTGGCGGCGGAGCGCCTCGCCCATCGTGGGTGACGAGACGCATGTGCGCGGGGATGGTGCGTACATGTGTGACGGTCAATTGAGCGAGGAGCAGGGTTGGAATGATGGGTTTTCACCTGCGGATGGAGGGGAAAAAAGAAGAGATTGATTAGGTAATGAAACATAACACACGAAATACAGATTGGAAACTAAAATGTTCCGTTTCCAAAAGCACATCTATCAAACCTGGAGAAAAGGCTCTGCTCCAGAAATGAATATCTCCAAGAATATCATTGCGTTTCAGAGCGATGGCTGAACGAAAACAAAATAAAATATGTGAATGTGTCGGAGTGGTTGACCGTATTAGTCGTGCACGGCAACTCTTGAGGCAAGACTGGTCGATAAACTGCTTTGCTGCCAATGTAAATGGATGGCAGCTTTCGTCATGATCAGAATGTGAATTAGTCCAATATTAAGGTGTGTGTTTAAGCCCCCTTTTTTTTTTGAAACTCATGAGCACCAAATGACTGATCAAAAAAACGCAAATCAGTAAGTGATTTAACTATGACATTAGATTGTCATTGTGGCGATACCACAAAATTCCGCTTGGCGACATTCGGCTTGACGGCAAGGTAGGAACGAGATAAGAACGTGTTATAACACAAAATGAGGCAGTAATGACAGCAGCAAAAAAAGACAGGAAGTTGCACAACAATATTCGGTCAGCTGCAGCCTCGCTTGGTGCTGTGGCCTTCTTAGTACTTTACTGTTCATGCTGGCGGCTGTGGCTCCGTAGGTATAGAGGGTTGTCCACGAATCAGAGGGTAAGCGGTACATGGACCACATGCAGAAGTGTGTGTTTGTTGCTTGCGTGAACAAGTGTGAAAATGGTAGGACCCCAGAAAAACACGTAGATGTTGCAATCAGCAAACCCCACCACCCTACTCAACAAGGGGCAGTTATGGAGTACTGACGATGCTCTGTAGGTTGGTTGTCAGCAGCCATGTAAGGTCCCCCTTTCTCAACTATTTTTTAGTGCGCACCCGGCCCACTGGCTAACTTGTGCACTTGATCACTTTCCAAATAAAGCAAAGACAAAAACAGAAACTGGGTATAAAAAGGGTTGAATGCTTGAGGATGTGGCTAATTCCCAGCAGCAAGACAAAGTCTGCCACAGCAGACCGGGCGGTGTACTGCAGCAGCAGCAGCAGCAGCAGCAGTGCTTGTGAACCAGATTCAGACAGTCAAAGATACCTGCGAATGTTTACTGGATTCCTACATGAACAGTCGACTGCCAGGCCGCCCGCTAACTGGGAAGCTCCTGGGGGAGGCTGTTCCCATGCTGATCCGCAGAAACACCTGCAGCGCTAACAGTGGGGTTTACATGGCAGCCGCTGCGATAGCGCGTGATAAGACCTCATACCACTTCATAAGTGACTCCCCTCGGCTCGACGTATGGCACTCCTCTTCCTTTACTATCGCAAACGCACAAAGCGGCACACACACACCAACTCTCTGACCTCCATCACGACCAAAAAAACAAAACTTTCCCACATCAACAATGTCCAAAAAAAGAAAAACAAAGATAAAGGCCAGAGCCGTGTGTTCCCTCCACCAGCGACATCTCAGCAAAATAAGTCTGGTATTTGGAATATCTATGGCTACACAATTATACCGTCTGTTGAGGGAAATCATCCCGGTCATTAAAGGATTCAGACAATGATGTGCCACCAGAATCTGTTGTTTTTTTGCGCTGCACACACACCGCACACTTTAGCAAACTGACACATGGGACTTAATCATGAAGAGTGTGGTTTGGAGTGGGTAGGAAGCTGTCAGGTAGGGGAAGCCCGGCGAGGCTCTCCGTGCCACTGCTGTTTACGTTCCCATCCTCGCTAAGCCGTCATCCAACCCCAGGGGTGGACAGCATCTCTCATCTGAATGTCACAGGTGGTATGGCCACGGGGCTGTGTGTGTGTCTGACAGCTGTATGATCGCTCTATGATCTTTGAGGTCAGAGGAAATAAAGCAGGGTGGAAAACAAGAAAGGAAATAATAAGACAGCGCACCTCGGCCCATCTGGAAAGCACCCGTTTGGTCGGCGGACTACTTCATGAGTATGTTGAGACTTAAAGAAAGGGCCATTCTGAGGGAATTAGTAGACAAGCATTAAGACAAATTGCTGGAAATAGCAAATTATTAATAGTTAATAGTGCAGTAAATGAATGCCAAATAAACAGCTGCACACAGTCTGCAGGTCTGGGCCACTTTACATTTCTTTATAGCCGTGTTGCGTCTCCTCTCGCCAACTACCTGTCACCTCTGACACCAGCAACAAGGGTGGTCAGTCTCATTCCCGAGGGGAGCGGCGGGGAGAGGCCAGAATCTGATCGGCCACCCCTGCCGACCCGCATCTGGACCCCCTCTCCCACCGAAAACCCACCGAGACACCGGGAGCTTATGAGTTTCCCCCTGTCATCTCTGACAGGCCCTCATTTGCTTTCGTTCAGCGCCTCATCACGGCTTCAAAGCCGAGTGGCTCACCTCCCTCGGGGGGCCGCGAGGAGATCAGTGCGCCCTCGAAAAATGACTGGTATCCAAAAATTGTTGACCCGAGGCGATTTTTGCTACTCATAATTGGCCTCTTCACTCTGCCTGTCCTTGGCAATCATCGTGGAGTTATGATGCATTATAGTGCCTGGAAAACACCATTAACTACATTGTGCAGAAGTGATTCAATAACATATCATTTTCCCTTGATGAAGAAAACAGGGTTATTGAAAGGGGTGGGGGAGGAGGGGTTGTCTCAGAGTACACTGAGTGCTTTCTTCCTCTAACCAACAATAACTCTGCTGCCATGTTGTCTAACCAGGAAGAGGAGACATTCAAGTTTTCTTTGGTTACAACAAGACACTGAAAATATCCAGACGGTTCTGCATCTGCATGCAGATCTGCTTCAGAATTACACATCAAGTCAGACAGTCATTTGCCAGTTGATTAGGTACGCTACTGAAATGAAAGCATCCCATAGTGACAGACCGGCAGCTCCATAATAAAGGCTAAGGTAGTTTGTGTGTCAGAAAAGGTGGCAATTCATCTGGATGACCATTTTGGAGGATGTAGTTTGCGGCGCACTAAAGTGTTTTTATTATTTTGACAACCCCATTTTAGTCAGTGGGCTAGGCTAAATAACAGCTACACCTTTCTAAATAACAGAACCGCCTCTCTGATGCTGTTTCAACATGAACTGAACGTTAGAACAGTCGAGAAGCTATAATTTAGTGCAGGACAGAGTGTATGGGCCTCTTTTAAATGATGATTTCTAGCCACTTATTTCCATGATATGAAACAAGTGACTGGCTCCACATTGATAATATTAAAACGCTGCTTTCCCATCAATAAAGTGATCAGAATAATAATAATAATGCCAATAAAATAATAGTTCACATCCAAATTTAATTCATTAATAATATTCTTAATCTTCTTGGAGCTCTACCTAAAACTAATATCTAATTATGTGATAAATATTAATTTAAATTTGTAAAAGGCGGTCGTAATGAATGGATGGCCCCTAGCTATGGCCTCTAAATGTGAATTAAGGTGTGATTTTGTACATTGAACTGTGCGTAAACACATGCGATATGTCGGTCAGTCAAAGTGGTGTGATCGAGCTCCACACCTGGAGTCTGGATTCCAGTTTGCGCCCGTGGTGCTCAGGTGCGGAGGAAAACCAGTAAGCTCGTCTCATCCTTTCCTCGGGGCTGAAGCATAAAGGACAGACAGGGAGAACCCCATGACCTTGAGAAAGAGGGAGAGAGGGAGGCGAGCGCGCCTCATGTACTGGTGTGTTGCTCCATTCTGAGCAACAGGTTAAAGCTGCACTCATCCAGCCTCTGCCCCGCGGATATGTTATGACAACCGAAAACGGTGAACAGCCAGAGCAAGAAGTGGCATGAACGGATCTCAAGCTTTCTGACATGTTGGGGGTGGGTGAAAAGGACCTCTGTTGAGAAGTGTCTAGCCTGGAGATACAACCATCAACTCATGCACCATCAGGCAGCTAAACCGTCTGGGCCGACCTCTGACTGCTGCACAGAGTGAGCTCAACAAATACAGGTATCAGTGGTGAACAGGAGCTAATTACGTTTCAGGATGCTGGACTCTACTCCTCTTTGACTCATTGATTCTTCTCTCCCAAACACGGCAGACTCCACACTGATGTAGGGCTTGGGGCAGGGTGATTGAGATGTGGTTTTGCTGAGGTGCCAGCCAGCGCCCCGGGATAATTTTTCTCCCACTAAATCACCACGGAACTGTTGTGAAATTTTCACAGCATGTTCTGGGAAATCCAATCATTCCACTTTCACACAGTGCTCCGTGACAGAGTCAGTCTGAGGCTGGTAAATGTGCATGATCTGTGACTTATAATCACTAAAGAAAAGTTTTAATATTAGTTTTAGCGTCTCTGTCTGCAGGCAAGGGAGAAACCTTTGCATGGACAGAATGGAATATTCTCACACCTATCTGTGGAAAAAGAGGATAGCATAATTAGAGCCAGTCAAGGAGAGCTGACAAAAGCTGGCCTCAGGACATGCTCCTCAGAGTCTTTCCTGTCACATGTCTACATGTCAACAGATTATACTATATGCTCTCACAGCCTGTCTTAGTTGGCCAAAGGATCTCTGCCAGCTATTACGTTTAAGAGAATATCAAATGTAGTGGAAAATGTAGCCTGCAGCCTAGATTTAAATTTGGTGGGTGGTTGGCATCAAGTGAGTAACCTGAAGGAAATGGCCCATTATGAAATGTTTTGAAGCAGGATGCAGCGCCTGCACGACAGTTTCTGGTGTCCTGTTCCACCTTTAGCGTTTGAGTTTGGAAATCAACAAAGGCAATGAGTAAACAACTGAATTATCAGTGTGGGGTTTTCTTACCAGTTCGCCTGTCTGCTACTGAGCGGCGCAGACGCTAGGTGGTGTTTCTTAAACGTTCTCCGTACAAGCCAAAGATCGTTAATTAGCAAACGACACGTCAAACGCGTGTAATCAAAAGAAAGTTATTACTACGTTACTAACGACGGATAATAAACTTTTTAACTTCCTGAATCTCGGAAAAATGGCAGAGAAATAACCGTGTCTGGAGTAAAGGTAAGTACTGGAATTGTATGTCCAGTGTCAATAAATAGGGACAGAGTGAGCACTCCTTTTTTTCACGTTTTTTTTAAGATCTCTGTCTGGTGACGTCGCGCAGCTTCCGCTTTCCTATTTCCGTACACAAAAGCTCGGCTGATGACGTGTACGCTCCTCTGCCGTTAGCTGGCTAGCTAGTTAGCTTAGACACCTGTCAGCAATAAGGTGTGACAATAAAGTAAGGTTATAAAGTGAAGGGACGCAAAGCGTTTCGTTAAATCCCGAAAGATGGAGACGCTTTACCACCAGACAAACAAGTGAGCGCACCTGTATTCTGTGGGCACTGTGGGGACTCCCGTTAGCTGCCTTAGCTAACGAGTGTAACTAACTAAACTAAGCTCATTATTAGCCTTTTAACTTTAGTATTAACTAACGAATATGCTCTGAATATAAGTTAGGAAATGTTTTACACGACGTTAATACATTATTTTTTTTAAATAAAATCACAAATGTGGGCTTTTAAGCGTTTCGGTTCCTCTTCACTAACATTGTGTTTATTCCGGATTAGGCAAATACAGGAGGTTCAATCTTTAATGGGGAATCTGGAGAGGACGGACCGTCAGTCAGTTCACTGTGAGTAGTGAGCTCACATTCAGCTCTTCCTCTGCTTTTTTTAATGGGACTGATGATGGCATCACCTCTAGTCTATTTTCCTGTGAATGGCTTCCTAATTTCTACTCCTTGTTATGGCTGCTTGTTACCGGTGTCTCTCATGGTTGATTGTTTTCTGGGGATTGTGCCTGCCCCATCAGCTCTGGGCCAGGCTGGTGCCAGGACAGGAAGCACAAGGGTGGGTGCAGTCACAGAGGCTGGGAGGGCTTCTTCCAGATAATGGTGGGAGCCGGGCAACACTTCAGAAATGATGACATCAGCTTGTATTTTAACTCGAGGGAGGATGTAAGCCTATACAGTTGCTAATGGGAGAGGTCAAGGCCACTGATGAATGCCACCTTCAGGGATCTTGTGTGGCCAGGATTATGATTTAACAACACCCAATTTCATTTTCTTTTCCTCTAACTTCTTTCTCTTTTTATCAACTTAAAAGTGCTCGAGAACGAACTGCAAGCCAGAATCGACCAGATCTTCAACCATCTAGAACGCCTTGAGATCCTGGCCAGCAAGGAACCACTGAACCGCCGCCAGAACGCCAAACTGTGAGTGTAGAGTGAAGGTGACCAGAAAAGCCCCACAAGTGGCGAACGACGTCTCATAAAGGCGCAGGCAGGGTGTAGAGGATGAGACAGGCGGCCCCGTCCTGGCCCGTGGCGACGTTGCTCTGTGAAAACATTTCCTCAGAAGCCCCCGTCATCGCCAGCATTCCTGCTGCATCGGGCAAAGATTCATTTCTGAGCTGAGTAAACAGGCCTTAGGGGACACGGAGCACCCCATCCCACAGCACTCCTGTGATCTTAGTGGGTCTTTAGTGGGGCCTGAGTGAAGCTAAGGAGAAGGGGAGTCTTAGAGACTCTTCATTCCAACCACATGAGAGCTGAAGGCAAAAGAAATGTTCTCATCACCCAGATCGACTCTAAATACTTAGAAGCGTGTGTAAGATGAGGAACAATAAGCAATATACAAAGGTGATGAGCGTTTGTCAGAGATTCTGCAGAGGACACATGTTAAATTTCCTATCATTTTCACTGTTATACCAATATCAAAAATATTCTGGATATCCTGGGATAGCCAGTACTCATATTTGCCCCTTGTGAGACGATATCCTAAACAAAATTGCACGGTGTAGTAGAGGGGACTGACTTCTCTACTTTGCACGACCTGCAAAAACCCTGATTTGGTTAAATACAGAATGTTTTGTGAACACTTTTGTTCTTTGTTTTCCCTCAGACGAGTGGACCAGCTTAAATATGACGTACAGCACCTCCGGACCGCCCTACAAAATTTCCAGCACCGACGTTACGCCAGAGAGGCCCAGGAGCGAGAGAGGGACGAGCTCATGAGCCGCACCTTCACGACCAATGTGAGTCAAAGGTCCCAGATAATAGCGACCAAGCTGGCAGCCGCCTTGTGGTGGTATTAATGCGGCATGTAGTTGTCTAAAGCCTCTAAAATTCTCGATGCCAGTTGTATATCCTCTCGTGACATGCAGTAACAAAACACAGATGTCTGAAGCTGGATAATGTGGAATAAAGAAAGCGTTTGATCTCGTTCAATAGGACGCAGATACCTCCATCCCCATGGATGAGACCATACAGTTCAACTCCAGCTTGCACAACGCACACAGAGGCATGGATGACCTCCTGGGAAGCGGCAGCGGCATCCTCAACGGTCTCAGAGATCAGAGATCTACACTGAAGGTGAGTGATGTAACGTCTAAAAATATTTCTCGTTTGAGCAGAGGAAATACAAGTCCTCTGCTTCTTTTCTATAAATGTTTTTTAGGAGAGGAAGCACTATATTAGGGTGAATTGAATTCTATCGACTGACCCAGTTTCTGGTGTCCACGTCAATCACAATAGTCTTATTGTTCATGTGCATATGCTCACTTAGAGGGTGAGTCCTTGTTTCCAGGGAGGAGATGGGCTTCCTGGTTTTGCTTCAGGCCTCTTCTTATCAGGGTGTGTCTGCTGATCAGCGCTCTCAGCCTGGTTGTCTAGCCATGAGAAACTTCTGACAGAGTGGCGCGTCGGGGAGGGCGTTAGCGCTCAAAGTCTCCCAGATTAATTTGTGTAGATAATCACACTGTGGTCATTTATGGGTGCTGAAGTCTAATAGGTCACATGATCATTATTGTTTACATGTCGCTTTGTCTCTACACAGGGGACCCATAAGAAGATGCTGGATGTGGCCAACATGCTGGGGCTGTCTAATACGGTGATGAGACTTATAGAAAGGCGAGCCACTCAGGATAAGTTCATCATGATTGGAGGCATGCTGCTGACCTGCGTCTTTATGTTCCTGGTAATCAGATACCTGGCCTGACCATCTATCAACAGTGGCGTTTTTTGATCAGTTGTGGACATTTGTGCAGCAACATCCCTCATGATATGAATTTTTAACATTAAAATAATTTTTATAACGGGTGCCATCAATTATTATTTTTTTTTTTCTTTTTCAGTTTTGTTTCAGGCATTTGCAAAACGTTTGATGCAGACCTGAATTATAGACAGTATTTTACTCCTCTTGAAGCTCAGAGGGTGTTGAACTTTTCTGATGATCGGCCCGAATACTGCCACACATCCATGTTTTATCAAAACCACTGTAACAGCTGTAATCACCGTTATTACCGTTCCCAAATGGCTTCTTCATAAAAAAAACTTCAAGTTGATATTTATTCTTAGCTTGCTTTTGCCTCCAATGTTAGCCTTGTTCCTTGAGTTGTCATTAATGTTGTCATTCTGCCTTTTGCGAAAGAGAAATGCTTCGAAATAATGCTCATGATGATTCATTATTGTTCAAGTTTAAGAAAACCAACAAGAAATTCTTGGGGTTCATGTTTTATGATGTGCACTCAGTCACCTGTTTCATTGGGTACACCGAGCTAGTACTAATACTAATACATTACAACCAAATGTAGTTGTAATGACAAACTGAAGGAAATGTGACAATTTAATAATCCTTGAGTTGAATCAACACCTTAAAGTGTTCCAACAGATACTCAACTTGACCTTCATGATGGCAGGCATTCAACTGTATTAATAGTAGCATGATGTACCTAATAAACTAGGGACTGGACCTGTGGTTATACATCACAGATAAACAGGATGGCAATTTAGGCCCACTAATGAAAACAATGGAAGCAGCAATCTTTTTTTAATTGTTACATGCTTTCTCTTTGTTTCTGCTTAGGTCTAGTCTCACTATGTGAGTGATTTAATTCTCTTAACTGAATAAAACGTATCATTTCCTTTGTATATCATATGGTGATGCTGGCAACATTAACAGGACATGGTCTGCTCTTTTTCCTGTCTTAAGACCGTTTAAGGTAACTGGAGCTCCATCTACTGTTTGAAACAAACATCTGCAGGAGTTTTTCCTGACTGTCTAACCCAGGCATTAAACTCAACGTTTAGATTTAAGTGTTTATATGTATTTAGTAAATTACACATATTATGGAAACAGACATGTGAACTCAAGATTTTATTTGCAGAAACAGTTAAGTTTTTAAAAAATACAGAGTTGCTACTTTTTGACAGATCACTGTAGTTCTCCATCCCAGCCCGACTTGGCCGGGATGATTTAGAAACACCCTTGATAAAATACATGTGTGTCTACCTTCCATCCAACTTGTCCTTCTGCTATTTCCAATAGTATTCTCAACCCTCTAGAATGTTAATAGGTTAATCTACAGCTGTTTTATTTACAAAATTACACAAAAGCCAGACAAAACCCTTCTTTTGAAGAGCATTTTGGAAAATAATTTAAAAACAGAAAAATACAATTATTGCAGTATACTACAATCTTATTGTTATATGATGCAAAAGCACCATCTTGATGTACAGATTTCAGTGCAATTCTTTCAGATGTACCCTCACCACAGGGAAAATTAGCTTTGCCTCGGAGGATTTGGGATGTCTGAACCCCGACATCACACTTCTCCTCAAAGAGAGAGGACTCGATGTGACCGTCATACCGGCTCAGACACCATAGCTTCACATGGTCACTACTGATGGGATTCTTCACATTACACACTGATATATGTACAAGTTACTGCATTACAAATTATTTTGAGACCAAGAAGTCAAGAGAGCAAGTAGTCTTATGAGAAACATAAACAGAGTAGCCGTAATTAATAGTAAAAGTTAGATTACAAAGTTGAAGCGGTTCTTCTCTACAAAACCACTTCTTCATCCTTAACATAATTCTGCTCGTGTCTCTTTGGCTGCCAAAATGAAGAAAAAAAAAAGTGACCATATTTTTATGTGGAAAACAAAAAGAAAAACTAACAAAAAAAAAAAAAAACACTCCAGTGGATTCTCAGTTTTACGGTTGTTAATACACCCAGTTTGAAATATAAGCCAATGTCAACAGGAAGTTTCTTTCAATTTAAGCCCTGTCTTAAAAGTTTGAGGAAAATGTGACACAAACCTCTCACATAAACCAGAAGAAAATGTTAGTGTCAATTTTGAGCCCAACACAGGCTGCACCACTTTGTGGCTACAACTTTCTGTACTGTGTAGGCCAGTAAAATTGCAATTTTACTGGCAAGCATTCTGTCTCACTGCCTGCATATTAATGCAAAGACTTAATCTTAAAACCTAAATCAAAATGGTTCATGTTAAGTCTTTCTTCCAGTGGTTGGGTAATGTGAACACACTACTTCACGTCCATCACTACTCAAGAGCCATGGTTAGGTGGGTGCTGGAGGTCCTGCCCTGAGAAGATTGGGTGTAGGAGTGGGTGGAGCTGGAGAGCTGCTGCTGCTGCAGCAGCCTGAGAAGGCCGGGGTGTGAAAAGTGTGGGGTAGAGGGCTGTATGTGGGACATGGTGGAGAGCCAGGGGGGTGTGGTGAAGTGCAGACGCAGGAATAATATGTATAGGCTGACCAGAGAGGAAGGCTGTATGGTGGGCAGGAATCAGCCCAGTATGTCCCAGTGAGTGTGGCAGAGAATGACCAAGTGAATGGCCCAAAGGAGACAGGGAAATAGGGGTAAGGTGGTGCTGGGGAATGTGATGTACCTGGGCCAACTGGGCATGCGCATGATGTGGATGGTGAGGATGCCCTGGGTGCATACCCATTGCTGCAGCAGTGGCTGCATGGTGCTGCAAGATGGCATGCTGCATTGTCGTGATTGATGTGCCAGAAGCTACTGACACAGCTGGCTGCTGAATGTGGATCTGCTGCAGGGTTGGTGGAGGGGGGGCTGGAGCCAAGTTGGCTGCTGCAGCAGCTGCAGCTGCAGCAGCAGCAGCTGAGGGAAATGTCTTCACCTGCTTGGCCAAAAGCTGCTGCTGAATGTGCTGTTGTGCAGCCTGTTGCAGCTTACTGTATTTCTCCATTTCCTCAGGTGTGAACGTAATGGGCTGACTCTCCAAAGGCGCCAACCCATCATCTTCTGCCTCCATGCCATCCTCCTCCAGGTTAGGTGGTGGGTAAGCAGGGTAGGCATGCATTGGGGGCTGTTGCTGCATTTCAGGCATGAGTGATTCCATCATGGAGTTCTGGGAAGGGTCAAGTCCCGCTTCTCCTTGGTACTGGGGCATCATCATGGAGGGTTCCTGTTCGAACAATGGCCGGGGTTCTTGGTGCACCTGGTCTTCTGTAGCGGGGTGCTGTGTCTCTTCTGGCATCACTGTGCTCTGTGGGGCCTCCTCAACTTTTTGGGTGGGTGGTGCTGGAGGTGGTGGTGGAGGAGGAAACTCCCTGATAGGCTCTACCAGGATAACCTCTGCCTCAGCGTCAGAGCTCTTCCCTGCTCCAGATTTCTCTCCCACGTCAGGTCTGGTTAGGGGAATCACTGGTTTCTTCCCCGCCTGCAGTTTACCAAAAAGGGGCAGCATGGCTTTGTTTCCCAGAGTTGGGGGTAATTTTGGACCAAAATATCCCTGTGGTGGGTCTTTAATCTTAATGCCAGATTTTGTTCCTGTGGCAGAATCATCAGAGCTTTTTTTAGACTGAACCTTCTCCAGCAGCTGGCGTGCAGTGAGGCTGTTTTTCTGTTCCCCTGCATCTCGAGACCCCCCTGGCCTCAGAGTCAGTGAGCTGGATGAATGTGTGTTGCGGTTAAGGCCTCGTGATGAAGATGAACGTGGGGACTGAGACCGGTAGATGCGAGAGCGGTTGAAGTCTCTGCGATGTGTGTCATTGTCCCCTCGGCCCCTAGGGGCTCTTCTGTGAGGGGAGCCTTTGTTTGAACTCGAGGAACGGCTAGCAGAGCTGTGGCTACGGCTGTAGCTACGCCTCCAGGATCTTGCACTTGTGCTGCGACTCCAGCTGCTGGAGCTTCTGGAGCTGCTGCGATGGTGCCGCCGGTGTCTCTTCCTGCGGCTGTAGCTGCGTGAACGTGAGCGGGAATCCTCTGAAGAAGAGGAGGAGTACTGATGTCTCCGGGATCGTCTACGTCCTCGGCTACCCCTTCGCTCATACTCAGAGTCTGATGAACGTTTGGAGCGCCTTCGTCTGCGACCTTCTGTGCTGTAGCCGCTGTAGCTGTCTGAGTAGCTGCGGCTGCGGTGGCTGTAGGCACTGCTGCCTGCTGAGGAGCGCTCAGAGCTGCTGGAGTAAGAGCGACTCCGGGAGGTTTGGCCGCGATGGCGCCGGCGACTGCTGCCCCGCCTTTCCCCCCGTCTTGATGAACGGCTGCAGGACCGCCCAGACTCTTCGCTATGGTGGCGCCGCTGTTCCCGTGGGCTTGACCTGCGACGACGTGAGCGCTGGGTATTAGAGCCCCCTTCTTCTTCACTCTCACTGCTGGGAGGTCGACCAGGACCAGGACTCTTTTGGGCTGAGGTGGAGCAAGAGGCACTTTGAGATGCACTGGAGTCAGTCTTTTGTCTCTTGGTGCCGCTGTGCTCTTCTGAGGTGTTGGCCTTGTCGGTACTTTTTCCACTCCCTCCTTCCTCTGCTGCAGACTTGGAAGGCACTTCCTTTGCAGCACGTTTCCTCTTCCCCAGTTCAGCTCCTGTATTTGCCCCTCCAGTAGTCAGCTGAGCAGACGAGGCTTTATCTTCTGACTTTGGTTTAGCTTTGTCTTTTTCATCCACTGTTGCTTCTTCCTGTTCAGGCGCCTTATTTTTGCTCTTCTTCCGTTTGTGTTTTTTCTTCTTTTTTGGCTTTTCTTGTGTTGCTTCAGCTTCTCCCGCTGCATCTTCCGCTGTTCCTTTATCTTTTCCTTTGCGTTTTGAGTGCTTTGACGACTTCTTGTGTTTCTTCTTTTTCTTTTTTTTCTTTGCACTGCTGCTGCCAGTTGTGGGTTTTAGCTCATCACCTTCTGACTGGCCAGGCTCTCTCTTTGTCACTGGATTATCTTTATCAGTGCTAGTTCCAGGTTTAGAGGCTGTCTCTACTTCAGTTGATGAAGTAGCTACTTCTTGTCCTTTGTCATCAAACTCTTCCCCAGGCTTAGGGGACTTTGCAGCTTTCCCACCACGAACTCCTTTGTTACGGGACAGCTTGAAGTCAAAGTAGAGGGGATTACAGCTATAAGACAGAGAAGGCTGAGCTTTTGTAAATTCAAGGAGCTCAGAGGGCCACTGCAGGGTAGTACTCTCATCTTTGCTCAGGACTGGGAAGAAGGGACCAGTGGGGATTTTAGGACCAGTGTTTGAATCCACAGTGTCCTGTGTGCTCTCTACTTTTCTAGTGGGTGAAGTGGGTACAGTGGAATCTGGGTCTACTGCACATGAAGCAGCTACCTCTTCTGTCTTCACTTGAGGTGATGGAGGATCTGGCTCGGGGTCACCAGTTAAAGTGACATGATCTTGTTCTTTTTCAGCTTTATCAGCTTTATCAGCTTTATCCTCTGCAACACTGGCCTCCATCTGTTCAGAACTTTCATCAGGCTTTTTCTCTTCCTTTTTCTCCTCTTGCACATCTTCCTCGTCTTCATCGTCTTTGCTCTGACTCTGTTCAGAAGCCTTCATGAACAATAGAAACTGGAAGTGAGGCTTGACCCGACAGTGAGCTGGTGGTATATAGTGGTAGTACTCAGGCTCCTGTCCAGCATATCCTTCCTCTTTTCTCATCATCATCTTCAGTTTGTTGAGAGTAGAGGCAAGGGAAGCTCCGTCATCAGGCTGCTGTGCCTCTTCTGTCCCCGCTGCTGCACCACCTACCTCTACTACTTCCGCTCCTCCAGATACTGCCTTTGGGCTATCTGGGCCACAGCCACCAGTTTCCTCTTGTCCTCCGGACCCTTCTCCATCCTGGCTCTCCTCATCCTCCATAGCCTCCTCACCATGATCAGCAAATACGGCAGCTGCTGTCTCCAGTTTTACCGGGGCTTTCTTGGCAAAAGAGAAAGATACACTGACTTTGGATGCGCCACAGGGAGTTGGGGATGAGGAGGTGTTCTTCCCTAGAGAGAAGCTTATAGTTGGGCTGGGCTTTGGTGATGCTTGACCAGTTTTGTCAGCCACTGGTCCTTCCAAAACACTGTCTATCAAAACAGGATTCTCAAGCGTCACACTGTCACCGTCTTCGGATTTCTCTCCGTCCACAGCTACTGTGGTTGTTTTGAACATGGGTCCACTTCCGGGAGTACTGAAACATAAAAGCACAATTTCAGTCTGATGTGGGAAAAACACCAGATGCAAATGAAGTGACTCTTTAACCGGATCCTTTTTGTGACTAACAATTTTATTAATTTATTATATTACAACATTTTGAGAGTGAAATGTCAACAAATGTTTGGCCTCACACTTTGGAGGTCAATAAGAGACAACAGAATTATCAATGTGCTGTGAACAGAAATCTGTGGAATCCAGCCAGCAGAGGGCACTCCAGGAATAGATTCTTACCGGTCTTGTTGTTTCCTCTGCTCAGCCAGCTCATGCAATCGCCGCAGCATCTTTTCTTGCTTCTTTCCACCTTTCCGGGAGCGGGATGACACATTACGAGCAAACTCTCTCTGCTTCAGCTCTTTAAGCCTCTGCATTGCACAAACACAGGGGAGAAACAATGCATGTGAGGATCTGGGTCTAATTATTTCCCTCATTACAACAGCTCTGCATTAAAAGTATAATGCAGCATGATCTGCAGTACCTGCTTGTGAGCGTGGTCATAAGAGTTAATGTGGTTGTCAAACTCCTGGTGTTTGGTGTACTGTTTGTCACAAAGCTCACAATAGAAATTGGCTCTCAAGTCTTCCAGAGCCTTTGCGATGGCTTTCTCCTTTTCCACCTGGTCCTGTGTTTGGTGGGAAAACCAAGAGTTAATGACAGAATGTCTTCAAGAAGTCCAGAAACCTGGCATAATCATCGCAGTTACAAAAAAGCAGAGGGACCTCACCTTGTATTTTTGCCGCAGTTCTTCGGTATCCTCTTTCTCCACTTCGAGCACTCTCCTCTTCTCTGTGGCGTCCTCTGCATAGTCCAGCTAAAAGGACAAACACAAGAGTTACACCACTTGTGAAAATAAAACAATCCTGTAATCTGTGATAATATTACAGTTTGTAGACATGCTATGGGTACACCTAGCCTGCTACGGAGACAGCACACAGAAACTACAAGAAGTATGACTGGTCTTTCTTAAGGCATATGAATGATATTCATACAGAACTGTAAAGGTCAAACATAACTTAAGGCGGGTGAAGTGAAATTCCAAAAATGCTAATGATGCAGGCAGAGCATTCATGGCACATTTACTGTGTATCGTACTGGATTCTCTATTTCTGGGTATGTTTACTTTTAGATTTGTCAATAAACAGAAGCACTCAGACCAGATACAGATGTTTGGTCATTATGCCTGGCTAATGATTCGCATTAAAATCCATCTCCAAGGTGTTCAAAGTAGTCAAGAGTTATTTTTTTTTTAACTTATTGGCTAATGGATGTTTTTTTCTGACATTTAAATACATTTGTTGCTTCAAATGATTGTTCCTCATCACCTTTTTAAAACACATTTGTCTGAAAGCACTAAGTTGTGGTTAGGTGCTGTCATTGTGTTTGACATTGGAAAATATTGATTTTGCTTTGACTTAAATTTATACAATGTGTACAACAAAAGAGGGGGATAACATAAGCATCCTACCTCCATCTCCATTCGTCCCATCCCCATGACATCATATTTAAGGATGATGGGCACAGGGTCAGTGCGTCCTGAGGGAAAAAAGATCAGAGAGAGGACTGGGTGAATTTTTGGAGCTAGGACGTGTGACCAACTCGGAGACAGCCTGCTTTTAGAGCATAGGGTGCTGGGGTTAGAGAATTTTGCCTTGAAGTGCAAAGAGACCAGAAAGCTACAGTGAACCAAACTCCAGCTATTCTCACAGCTTACTGCAGCCACCAACTGTAGATCAATTTAGCCTTCCTATTACATTCGATCTGGCTGCTGGTTTGCATTTTCAATGAGTCAAATTTGCTGCACCTATTGTATTTCTGGTGGATTAAATGAAGACAAGGGCATGAGGGTTCTTCAACAATATGTCTTAATGGAAAAAGACAAAGTACACTGTCAGCTTTAAGCCAGTCTGTTTTCATATTGTTGTAGTCTAGTGCCTCCCACTACCCCTCCTCCTCCCGCTCATTGCTGCAGTCCTGTTAAACCAGAATGCCAAGTTTATCAAGGACACTACAGCTCGAGGGAACTACAGTATGTGTGTGTGTAGTTTGTGTGTGAGTGGAGCTGCAACAGGCCTGCGCAGCTGCTACCACTGCTCACTGGGCACCACTGCGACATCCTCCATGAGAAGAACAAAGCCTCCTAATATTATCTAAGGCCTATTGCATCATCTTTCGCTGAACTGTCTGTAGGCTGCCTGACCCCTGCAAGCCCCTTTCCCTGTCCTGAAGTCAAAATATGTTCCCTTGTCTCAGGCCCCCTTCCCCATCATGACTGGAGCAGAAAGATTATTTTTCTCTGTCTACTTAAGCTATGTTACGTAAGCTGTGAAAAGAGCTAGATCAGAAGGAAATTAACTGTAGAAAAATAAACAAACCAAAAACAACCAAAAACAGAATGAAACATTAAAGATACAAAATATATAAAATCAAAACTACTTTGGAGATTGACACAGAGTTGCTTAATCCACTCATAATCAGCCAAACAAAGCAGAGAGAAAGAGTAAATTAAAAAAAAAAGGACACAAGCACTGAACTACAGCAGAGTGACGTCACAGGCCAGGTATCGCCATGGTGACAGTGCAAGGGATGGGGATACTTACCTGGTAAAACATGAGTATGAGTAGGAGGAGAAGGAAGGGGAGGACAGACAGACAGACAGATAGATAGATAGACAGGGGAATCTCAAAACAAAAGGCATAAAAAGAATTTGGGCTAGTCTGCTGCTCCTGATGCCAGCCAGATACAATAATTGATCTTACTGATAGTGATTATCAATTCAGTTTGGTTTCAGTTTTTTTCCCCTCCCACGTCTTCAAATTAGTTTTTCCTTCATGAAAATCAAGTATGTATACCATTGGGCATATGGAAAAGCTATAGCACTGGGCTTGGAAATGTAAAATTAAAGGTTCATTGTTGCAATAACTGCATCGGATAGGTCAGGTGGTTCATTTTTCTTATCAATCTGAGTCCTATTTTGTGTTTTTTCAAACAGAAAATTAAGAATTTTCTGTTATAAAAGGCTTAACAGTCAATCAACAAGTAAATACTAAAGCAAATGCCTTTGCTTTTAATATCAATTTACTATGAAATGTGCAGCTGTTTCCAGGCACATTCTCACCTTCCTGGACAGAGGAAGGTAAGTAAGAAGAGTATATGATGTGAATATATTTTTTTTGAGTAATTTAGTCATCACAGCCCAATGACATATTCATTCTGAGATCATAGATGTATGGGCATTGTGACATATAACAGCCTACCTGGACTCTCAAGCCCCACTGCAGTGTCTGTCAGCTGGTTTCAACTGAATACCTAACTATGCCTGAATGTGTAGGTCTTATTCAACTGAGAAAGTGAGAGGAAAGGACTGATTGTATGTTGTCGATAACAAAAGACTACTTATAGACATGTTAGCCAGCCACTGCAGTGGTCTGTTTCAATGGAGTCACAAGCCAGGCCCAGAATTAAAGATTAATGAACAATTACAGTCATCCCAAACTATCACCAATCTTGAAACACAGTGACAATACTTCCACATTACCCATTCCAGTGGAAAAGAAAGGGACCAGACAAAAAACAATGTGCATCTAAATCACAGGGTGTGAATCACAAGGTTTTAAAAAAACTGAAAACAAACAAAATGACAATGTTCTAAGAGTAATACATAATGCATGGTAATATACAAGCAGCAGAATGAGGACTAATACGGAGAGAATTGAAAGCCTATATAGCATTGGTGCTCTGATGAGAGGAAAACAAAAAAAAATGGGAGAAATCAAAACAAACAAAAAACAATTCAATTGGGGGATAAAATAACATTTACCACTAAGTTTACCATCAGCACAACATGGGCAGGATCAAATCGCTGTAAAAAAGAAACACCAATTGGTTAAGCAGGAAGATTGAGGCACATAGAGAAGGGAGGGTGGGGTTGGGAGTGTGGTTGTGGGGTTTAGGGGGGTTAATTACCAGAGGGGCTTCCGTGTGTCACCCCCCCACCCCCCTCATCCCTTCATTCAGGGCTAGATGCTTACAGGGATTTCCTCTCACCACTTTCTCCCAACCACTTGTCCAGTCCCCAAGGCCCCAGCCTGGTCATCTTGCTTTCTCAACCAGAGTACATCCCAAGGAATCAGACAACCATCCCCTTACAAATAGGCCGTTTCCACTACAGGAACTTCCAGCCAGTAACTGAGCTTCTAACCGTTTTCACAGGTTCTGTTTTGCTTCTACTGTCCATCTGGGATTTCAGTGCCCTTCCACAGGTGGTAAATAGTCAGGGGGGAGGGCTGCTTGCCCGTCATTCTTCAAACAGGAACTACAACCAACAACATAGGAGTAACCACCATTTCACTTATTTGAACCTTCTCACTGAAAAAAAAGAAAATACATAAGAGGAACCATAACTTTTGATATGGTTCTTCTTGTGGGAAGCTCGAATTTATATGGTGCACCAGGTTACATGCAATAAGTTCCTGTAGTGGAAAAGCAGCTAAAGTACAATAACGTCCTCCAATATTAGTAAACCCAGTAATCTTTTTTTAATGTTACAGCAAGCTGAAAAATATTTGAGATCCCACGTACTTTTGGAGGAGCTGTACACCGTAACGGAATGATTGAAAACAGCCAACTACGATGGTATACCAAGTTGAACACGTGACAGAAAAACGGGGGCCTATTGTCTCACATAATTTGTGATTCAAAGGTATTTTTTTGACATCTGGTCAAATAGCTAGTCTGAGATGATAGGGGCCTCAAGGGATGACCACCATTTTCCACCTCTGAGCTTTTTGCCTTGCAGACGCTTGTCAGCCCAGTTAGCAAATCTCCGAGATTCTTTCATTTCCTCGCTAGCCTACAGCCAGCAAGCTCATTTTGGGATGTGCTTAACCCTGGAACAAGTGAACACATGACACACATAAAATGTACCTGAGGGAAGAGCCAGCAAGGCTTTGAGCAGTGTTCGGAGTGGGTTCTGCATTGATATGGAAAAGCAATATTTACTGCAGTACAATTAAGTATGTGGACTGTCCACGATCTGTAGAATTAAATTTCACTCTATGATGTGAATGTAGTGGTTCAGTGTGCTGCCTCCAACACTGCTTAAAGCCCCAGGTGAGTGAGAGTTTGATGCAGGCAGGAGTGCACCTCTGGGACAAACATGCTGTGCAGGACGGCAAAGAAACAGGTGGAGGATGGGAGCCTGTAACCATGGGGACAGAGACATTTGGGGTGTTGAAGGGTGGAGAGGTTTTCCCTGTAAGTTGATTCTATGGCCCGGTCAGTAGCAGACACACACACATATCTCAGTCCCACGTAATGACCACACACATACAAACGAGTTTCACAGGTTTGGAGGTAGAAACAGGCAAACAAGCAAAAGGGAGAAAACTTGTCTACTCTGCAAGCCATTCAAAGTCTGAGCCGTGGTTACAGCCAATCAGATTACCCGACAGCAGCCACGGAAACTCAAAGAGGAAAAAAAATCTACAATACATAGTGATGATGATTCTTAGGGATGTGATGGAATCATGGCTTCCTAAATCTGTCTTGATTTCAAATGGATCTTTGTTCTTTGTTCAAATCGAAGCACGTTACTCTTAAGCAGATTGATATAAATGTTTAGTGATTATGAAGCGGAGAGGAGGAAGCTGACAGAGGCCATTAGCCTATGATATACAGTAAAGGGGGTGTTACACTGAGGTCAACTGCAGAGTGGGAGAAAGAAAACACACCCACACGCACACACACACTGACATACAGAAGGGATCCAACAAACCTTACCTAAAAAAAGGGCAAAAGGGACAAAAGAAGAATAAGAACAAAGTCAATACAGTGAAAAACTCAAAAAGGGGACACATTGCTTTTACTTCAAATTTCAACAACTGTCTCAACTGGCAAGGAGGACAGGAAAGGAGAGGAAGATTATAATGATTATCCAGCAGATTTCAATGAGATGGCGCAATTGTGTTTTGAGCCTACTGAGTGATTTTGCAAATGTAAACTGAGATAGTGGGCTCCAGCATTGGGCCATTAATTCCTACACAACAACTGGACACAATCTGCCGCAGTCTCATCTGCCCACAAAGCAGGATGCTTATATAACCACACAAAAGGTGCCAGCGGCAAAAACAAGAGCACACTCAGCCCCTGCAACTTGTTCTCTCCTCCACATAAAGCACACACCCTTATCACATCAAGTAGCTTGCTAGTCAGCTGTTCAAGGCCAGATGGAAATAAACAAAGATGGATACTGAACGCTAAACTAGGAAATTTCTGCTGTGTTCTTATCCTCCATACACTTGTCACTCTGCCCAGAATATAGAAAGGTCCTGGTCTACTCTGGTCCCTGGCCATGGTCAGACTGAGAATACCATAGAGACGGCACAGAGAGCCAAGGCCATATATGTACATAAAAGAGAGGTGCTATGGCAGCAACAAAGATCAAAAACCAGTCATTACATCCGAGTCTGTCTGGAAGAACAGCAGATCACACACAAAGCAATGTCGAGAGCATACAAAGTAAAGATCACAACGATTTACACTGATGACTGCTTGCAAGACATTTTCTATTCCGACACAAATAAATCTGAGAACAATCATTTTAGGTCTGGTAAACTAAGGACACTAAGGCCTGGTTTCTTAGTAGGTGAAACCTGGTAGTCAACAGTAACATAGATCACCTCCATAATCCCGCTGTGCTGTCAACAAATCCACTTGAGCAGCAATAGTCTGAACGCAATTATCTCCATATCTTTTAATTACCAGTGTGAATGGAAGCCACTCAGTTACTTTAGTAGCTCTAACTCAGCCTACATGCGCTATGTAAGGCTGGAACATGTCCATCGTTCGGGTATGTGCTGGAGTGGTGTTTCTCATTAACATGCTGATACTGAGAACAGATGTTACTGCTGGGTTTACAGGGAGAGCAATGCACTTGAGCAAGAGTTGCAATTAAGCAACAAAAAGAGATGACTAGGCCAGAAATGGCTAAAACGGTATGGATCCAGAAGACAGAAAAGGAAATGAAAGAGGAGGTAGAGAAGACTAAATTTTAGAAACAATGTAGAAAACCAAGCTTTATTCTAACTGCAACAAGTGATTGTCCTGTCAGTGATGACATTATCTGTTTAGGGTTGAGAGATCGGTGAGGCTATGACAAAAGGCTTAAAAATGTCCGAAAGATAGAGATAATGAAATTCTAAGGAAATCCAAAGAAGAGACATAAATGAGCTTGGTGGAAAAACGCCAGAGCTCTGCACCACTGCCTCTGAGCCAATGAACCAAAGAGCCTATAGGCATAGAAGGTGAGCTAATGAGCCGCTAACGTCAGCCAAGACCAACCCACACACTCGGCTGTGTTCAGCCTTCTACCTCTTACAGTAAGTCAATATATGTGGGCCATTCAATTACACAGAATGGCCCGGAGAAAGTAAGACTCTTTAGTGCAGCTTTTTAGTCTGGGGCTTTTAACTTAAAGTGTTTCAGAGGCTTTAAACTTTACACTCACAATACACAACAATCCTCAATCTTAACTAAAAGAGAAGAATGTGGATCTGAGATAGAAAGTGCAAAGAAACAATGATTGAGGAAAAACCCTATAAATCGAACATTAGTCCTGTGGTGTCTGGCAACAGAATGTTGTTAGTGGGGGCATTAGGGTCCTATGGGTTGAGGGGAGGGGCCTCTGTGGATCATCCCACAGATACTTGATCAGTTTGGGATCTAGTGAATTTTGAGGCCAGGTCAACACCTTGTGCTGTTCTTCATGTTTTTTGAGGTGTTCCTAAACTGTTTTTGTGTGTGTGCCTGTGTCCTGCATCCTTCTGGGGATGGCTGCTGCCATCAAGAAATATCATTGCTATGGGGTGGGGGTGCCTGGTCTGGCCTAGGTGGGTGATACAGGTCTAAGTAACAGCCACACAAATGCCGGGTCCAAACGTTTCCCAGGAGAACATTGTATTGTCACAAGATTGTCAGTGTTATTTACTTCTCCTGTTGGTCATAATGTTATGCCTGATCGGTGTAGCTGTAACAGTATGAGTTATCAGCTCGATATTATCGAGTCGAGTGGGACACAATCTGAACCATTTTGTCAAATCCAAGACAAGGTTATTTGGGTCTTGTCTTTTGCCAATTCATTATTTTTTCAAGCAAAGATGCATCCATATTGGATGTTTGCTGGTGGGCTTTTCAAAAGTCAGTCATGTGCTCTTCATTATGTGTACCACTGCCTCAAAAGAAAAAAAAACAAACAAAAAAAAACAACATTCAGGTCCAAGGCGTAGAGCCCAAACTGCAAGGTTATGAGAATCAACCAGGGTTCAGGACAACGTCTTTCTGGCTGGGCAAAGTCAACTTTCACATGAACTGCTGCAAACTGAATGCATCATGTGACAAATACACACCTCCCCTACATCCTCCAACCCCCCTTCCCTCATTCATAATCCTTTATAAGGCTTCAAGAAGCTTTTCTTTCCTCTTCAAGTTTGAAAGAACAGCAGCATTAGAGCGGCAAGTTTCACTGTAATGGTGTTTGTTTAAATAATAGTCCATTTTACCCGTTAACAAACAAAAAGGAATAATGCTGATAGAAGAGAGAAACTTTCTAGTAAAATAAAAACAAACCAAAAAAAAAAAATGCAAAAGAGAGGGGAAAGAAAATGACAGAAGGTAGTGTATCAGTACCACCAGCACACACTGAACATGGGTGTACAGAGGAGTGTATCCTTACCCTGCATGGTTTTGCCAAGGCCTTGTCCCAGCTTCCAGCCATGTTTCTGAAGCAGCCGGTGTCCAATGTTATCCTAGCAGAGAGAACAGAGGAGAAAAAAACCAAAAATATTCCAATAATAAGAGGAGCTTTACCCTGTGGGCATAGGTGAAAAAACAAACAAACTAAATAAAATGAAACACTCAAATCACACTATCATCATCAGCACAACCACCACCACCATCACCATCGTCATTATCGTCATCACCTACAGCGTGTAACAATCAGTGTCTTCCAGCACAAGGAGTGATAAGGGCGGTTGGGGGGTAAAGGGTGGGAGGCTGAGAGGAAGGGTAGGATTTCTACTATGCTGAATACATGAGGCTATATGTAGCCTGTAAACTACAAGCTATCCTCCTGCAGTAGGAGTGCAGTTTAAAAACCTTTTCAGGCAAAGAAGTTGGGCATAAGCATTTCTACTTTTTGGATGGTAAAGATAACACATCAAGTCACATTCACTACCTGAGATGTTAAGAGGAAGAGGAGGAAGGAGAGGGCAATATATGTATCACACGCATACATATATGAACCACTACAAAGCAAGATCTTAGTACACAAAGAAAAGTGACACAGAACAGGTATGGAAATCTAGCATTAACAAAACGAAGACCAGAAACTCCAAGCTTGCTGTGATTCCGTAACCATGACAAGGGGAGCACCATGAAACATATGCAGCTGTCACAAAAATATATAGCGAGAGGAAGAGACAGAAGTGGAGCTAGTGGGCCTTGGATTACCATTACAAGGCCCAGGGTAGACAGAATATGCACGTGTGAGGGGATATGTGGGTGTGCAGGTGAAGAGAGGGACACATTATGTGCATATAGCCCCATCTGATATACTAAAAATACCCTTGTGCGTGTTTCTGGACACCTCCGGCATCTCTTGTCTATTGTCAATTGTCCGGTCCCAACCATGTTCACACTTGAGATTAGTTTATTATTAGACAATAATTTATGCTTTAACATGATTCTAATTCGACATTATCAAAGATATCATTGGTATTTAGAAAGTAGAAAACATACTTTACAAACTAGATGGCCTTTTTGATTGGTTTGTATAAATGTGCAAACTTTTTTCAAAGTGGAACAACAAAATGTCCAACAGCCATAAGGCTATCCGCTTAAAAGTATCTCTTTTCTGCTTTTCTTTTAATACTAATGATATCAATGACAAATACTACATGACCAACAATGTGGACAAGATCAGGCAATTGATAATGAATCAAAGAGGCTAGAGAGGAGTGCAACAACATACACAACAGGAATTCCTAGGACACCATGGGGCCGAAGGTGCATGTCGGAGACCATTATATCACTAGTATGGGTCAGCAAGAAAACAACAACAAAAAAAAAAAAAACATTAAGTGAAATGCAAGGCCGTCCCACCACTACACACTACAGTACATCCTCAAGCACAAATAAACAGGAAACAATGAGATTTCTTAATAAGCAGTGTTTTTCTGTTGTGATTATAACTATTCCAAGCTTGTCTAACATTCACCAGAGTGCTGCATTCTACCAAAAACATACAAACCAAACAAAAAGGATATTTATAATCACAAAGAGTTTGACATCAACTTTCACAAACAGAAAGTGAAGGGGTTGGAACAAAACAGAAAAATCAGCATGCAGCTTTTTGTTAAAGAGTTTTAACAAAAAGGGTCGTCGGTGTTAGTAGCGCACTGTGAATGGTACACATACAGAAGGGTGGGGCGGGCTGGGGGTGAAGGGTGGGTTAACAAAACTCCAGCTGCGTTAGTCTCAGGTGGATCAGGCACGGAGAGGAAGGTGATGGCTCAACGGGGCTCGATTAGTTCTCTTTGGTAAGAGAGGTCGGGACAAAGGGGCAGAACAGAGCAGGCTGAGCCATGGTGAGGGTGAGTTTCTAAAGTGGTGGAGGTGAGCTGGGCTTGTATGGGTTAGTGCATGTGAAGGGGAGTGGCAGTCTCACACACACACAGCACACACACTGCATCTCCGCCCGCAAGGTCGCAAATGGGATACATTTGCCTGTTGTTGTTTTTTTAGATCATAGTTGGTATTTCAGAGCAAACTGTTGCCTTGCTTTGCTCTATTTGGTGGCTGTAAACACAGTGAATTGCATTCCACATCCACCACGACAAGAATATTCAAATTATCTGGCTGACATTTGCCTCTAAGACTCAAGAGAGGTTAAAGTTCTTTACTTCCTGTTTCTGTTCCATCCATTTATGAGATTTGCTTACTCTGTGGGATTGTCAGCTCCTTTCCACTGTGGAATGAGATAAGAGGGGAATCTCTGCAAAGCCTCACATGGTAGAAAGACCACTTGAGACAGCCTGTCTGAATCAACTCGTGAATTAGGACACTGAAGGCCATGTTAGCAAGTCCTGCACGTCACTGAGTATGACTTGTTGGTGGCTGGCAGTTTCTAGAGATATCACAAGGTGGACAGAATTAGGGGCTGAACAGATCTGTATGACTTCATTGTGCAGGGAACCGCTGCAGAATTTGCTGCAGCGAATGCTTCTCCTGCCACTGATATCCAGTCATTCACTGCAGTATTATGGTGCAACGGTACTCTTCAAGCGAGGATTTATCAATTACAGATAAACCGATTTATGAGGCAGGAAGGACTAAACAAAAGAAACCCAAAACTAGCAGGGAAATACTTCTGCTCAGCCTCAGTTCCTGTCAGCTGATTTATGTATTATTTATTTTTAATCCCAGTCAGCAAAGTCAGGTCAAGGTCTACGTACTGAAACACAAACCTCTACAAGCTCTGAGAACATAAGCCCTACTTTAAATTAAACATGTTTCTTTTTCCAAATCTCTAACATTTTTTTTAATTTAAGAGAATTATATAAAAGTGAGAACAGGAAGAGCTGGTTGAACGTGGCAACAGCTGCTTGTACTAAGAAAGATTAGTTCAAAATGGGTTTGGCAAAAATTAGAGGGCGGAGATGAGGCGGCGACTGAGTGTGAACAACAGATGAGTGCACCAAAAGAATAGACAGACAGACGGATGAAAGCAACGACGGCGAGTCCAACAGCAGTGCAAGTGGAGTGAAGGCATTTCCATACGAACCTGGCTTTAAAATACTGGGCTGTCAAAAAAACAGTCACACGTGACACAACGTAAGAAACCGGCCAAACGCTTTCAACTGCAATTCTGCTAGCTTCTTCTAGTTCTTAAAAATACAAATCTCTCTCTCTGCTCTTTAACAAACATAATACTGTATATAAACAGAAAAGGTAGGCATTTCAATAAATCCACCAACTGACTGTTAATACAAGAGAAAGAAAAAATAGAAAATGTTATCCAAACAAGAGATCTACAAGAGGGGAGTGTTCTTTAAAGTGTGCAATGTGCTGCCATTTGCACAATGCATGGCAAAAGATATGGGTCAGGGAAGTGATATGCAGGGGACCCCACCTAGAGAACTCACAGTATTTAGTCTTATTGTTTAGGTCTGTGTATTCTCACCATTTGGCCAGTATGGCAATGTGTGTTTATGTTTGAATGTCCCTGTCTGGGTATGAGAGGTTCCTCTAGCTCAGATTACTTAGCATGTAACATAGGACAGATATATTCATCTATGTACGTGATTCAACCCTAGCTACAAACCCTTTTCTTGGACAACAGATCAGAGATTCTGCATGTCTATATATGGTCTGCTATTGTTTAAGCAACTTCCTCTTTGTTCTCTGCTCTCTACATTCCTTGTCAGTCTCAGCCAGCAGGTGTGACTAAATGGAAACAACTGGCAAGGTGCAAGCCAAGAGGCAAATGACTTAAACACCAGGCCCTTTTTTCCCAATAAACCAAAGCAAATGTAGATACAGATTTAACAAAGATTTAAAGATTTAATTAAGTAAGTAATGCGGAAAATCACAGCGGAGTAAAGTCTGATTAATTAATATGATTTTAAATATAGTAATTTATAAAGATATACTTACCTCATGACTCTGAAGCCCCAATTCAAGGACTGGAAATTTAGCGAAGTGTAGTTAAGTGAGAAGGTCAGACTGTTTTTTTCCCACTGGTTAATCTTTTGATCTCTACTCTTATGCAATAGCTAACTTAAAGACAAAACTAGATTAAAATGAAATAGTAGAGACTGTTTTGTGAACAATATGGGCCAGGATGTTAAATGATTTCAGTTGAACCTTTTCCTTGTGTTCTTCTTACAACCCCAAGAAGACAGATGGCTAACAGTTAAAGTGAAAGAGCTGTCAAATAATGGCTATAATGCAGGCTCAAAATACTTCAGAAACAGCTGATGCACTAATACCTAAAAAAAAAAAATATCATTTTGGGAATCAGTAGCAGTATTAAAGATACTAGCTTCCTGTCCACGTGTGTTCATTAGATTCAGGGTGTGTATGTGTGGTGTCTGTGGCTCTGAGGCTGCCCGCTGCATATCGCTCTGGCACTGGGTCAGGTAAGGGGAGAGAGGAAGATGGTAGGTTTGAGGGACTGGGAAAAATGAGTCTGGGAGGAAAAACTGTAGTAGTGATTAAAACAGGTTGTTGAGAAGAAATAGTACTGAATGCTACCAAGTTAACACATGCAATGCAAAAACAGTGTTAGAGAGAAATAGCAAAGACCAAAGGGGAAAGACAGGAAGAGAGAAAAGATCCCAATAAAGTACCACAGACCTCTAGCTGCCTATAGATCACACACAATAAGTGGCAGGGGAGAGGCTCTGAGAAGCAGGGCTGAAGCATTCACAAACAGTTCCAAGATTTAACACTGGTAGACAACTATGCCTGCCTTGTGGACAGAACGGTTTTAACATTTAATGTAACGTTTGTCATGTTCGGAGGTTTGTCATGAGTATTGAGTAAGTGTGGTAATTTTTAATTTTTCTCCCCTTCTAACGAGGAGAGATGCTGGTACAATGATGTGACATTTTTCAAATGCTGACAAATTATTTTGTCAAAAATGGTGATAAAAAATGCATAAAAAGTGTTATGTTTTATATTATTACTGGATTATTTCGAAGCCATTTTGCTAAACATGGTTGGGGAACTGTGTGATGCGGCAGCGCAGCCCTCAACACCCCTCCACAAATAATAGCGCAGGAGCAATAGAGCCACTCAAGTGACACTCAGGTGAGCAGGCCACCTCTTTCCTTTACTTTTCTCCCTCTCCACCACCCACACAGAGTGGGATGTTTTTGAGCATCTGTGAGAGTACAACATCCCTGAAACTATGTTCTTCAGTCATTCAATGGACTCTTATGCAAAACAAATTCTCATGCTAAAATATCTGTTTATATAATTCATAATATAATATGAATATGTTTGACCGTTTTATGTTTCTGATGCTTAAAAACTAAAAGCACAACCAGACACAGGTTGGGTAGAACAACTCTTTTGTTTTTATTGAAATAATGTAATGTATTGTCATGATTTATGTTCTCTAGAAAATATGCAATTAGTCAAATTTATGAAAATATTTAGAATGAATAATTGGTCATTATGTTACCTGCCAAATGATTATGGAAATACATATTTTAATATTGTGTTCTCTACCTGGCTATTTATTCTATCTGTTCACAATTCATACATTGTTGAGGAAAGGTGACCTGACAATGTGGAGGTAAGGGGAATTTGGGCCTGCTCACCACAGTGCTTCAGAGACAGAAGGGGGGATGGAGAGAGTGGGAAAGACAGAAAAAAAGAGAGCTGCCTGCGCTATTATCGATGTGCCTCTTCAGCGAAAAATGCAGTCCCAGTTGCACAAGCACCATGCCAGCACAGAATGACAGAGGGTACTGTACACCGAATCACTGTGTAGTAGGGAGTGAGCGAGAGAGAAACAGAGGTAGAGGGAGAGAGAATAGATGTAAAGTGTGACAGTAGTGAAAAAGAGAGATAAAGAGAGAAAGACAGTCAGAGAAGCGTTACAAGGACCCTAAAGATAGGAGTAAGAAAGCAGAGCGTGCAAATACAAACCGGGTCATTGCTGCTTAGCTAATAGGGGCCAATTCGCTGCAGGAGAGAAATGTCGAACACCCCAAGTTGTGTACAATAAGATAACTGTCCTATAGACACAAACACTATACACTAACACACAAATTCTAAAGCTACATAGACACACACACTCACACACAAATATGGCCATTCACACCATCTAATGTGCGCTCTCCTTTGCTAAATGGGGTGGAATAAGCACTGCCTACTTTTCATAAAGAGATCAACTAAAGCCACAGCAAAACAATCAAGATATACAATTGTCAACTTCTCATGTGGCTGTTTTAAATCATCATTTAATCTGGTATGCAAAGTGCCTTCAAACAGTTTGCTTTATCTATGGCTGCATCAGCCAAAATATGTTTTAACCAAGCAGTAAAACTGTACAGACCTGTCCAGCAACTCGCACAAAAAAAAAAAACTGCATTCAGTACCAGAATAATATCTGGTCATAACCAAGTATAACCCCCCGCCCACCCTCATCTGAATGGGTTTCGAATTGATTAACAGCTACCGTGTTTAGATAACAGCCATTAGTGACAGTGCTTCATCCACTCCATGTTTTCAGAGTCATCTCTTATAATGCTAACAATGACTAATGAAACACTGGTACAAAAATCTAACGTTTATCTGTAAGCTCTACATTAAACAGGCAGATCTAGCGTATACATAATCATTTTAACTGTCACACAGGAAATGGAGTAGGCAGAGGACATGGGAAGTGGGAGGGACTTAAAGGGTATTAATGGACATGAGACAAGTGATTCTAAAGGTTAGATGGCAAGTTCCAGAAACACTGGATGCATCTACACGGACAGTATGAATGGAGTAAAAAGGTGTGGTTCTTATTCCTCCCTGGACCAATCATATCCACTCTCACAGCTGGTCCAATGGTGTGGGATGATAGATGCAGCCTTACCGATTCGATGGGCTTGTCCAGGGACGCCTGCTCCAGCTCCAACTGGCCCTCTTCATACTGGTCAAAGTGATTCCCACCCTGCCAGACACACATTGAAACAATCTTTTGAGAATAATGTGAATGAGCAGTGCTGCCTGATTGGTAGTGGAAACAACTGGTTAACAAACAAGTAATTATGGGTAACTACGTGGATAACAACTTGTCTCTGTCTTATGAGATAATAAGGACTATTTGACATTTAAGAGATCAAACAATTTGTGAACTGAACAGATAATTAATGCATCTTTAGTTGTGCCCTAATTGATAGCAAATACAGGAAAAGATTGTGATGACAAATACATCATGAACACAAAATATGCATTTTTAAAAGTAGACAATGACCATGTTTACTTTCATGTCATGTGTGAGACAGTATTGTGAAAAGAGGCCACTGAATAACAGTACATTGAAGCTTCTCATGGATTCAATAAGCCTTGAGCTTTTGTTGACTCACGTATCAGCAAAGTACAACTGTGTTATCAAGCTATATCCTGGTGTAAGTTACCACAACATATAGCACACCCATGTTTAATTCTGAACTGATAGGTAAAACATACATTGCATAAAATGTATTGTTTAAAACAAAATATACAAATATACTGTTTATTAAAGATATACAACATCTCCATTAAATGCAGTACTGACGCTAAGCTTCATGCACCAAAATAGTACACACAGGAGGCACATGCTATGATCAAATCTATGACTGTGTTATTCTTATGGTTCCACATCATAAATTATTTTAAAATGAAGGTTTAAATACTTAAGTACATTCATAGCCCAGACTGAATATTCACTTGACAGAATATACACCTTCTTAGTAAATCAATTACAGCATTGACAATGAAGACTTCCTGAGGATATTCATTGTCCAAATCTGAAGCTTTGATTGTACAAACTGAGCATTTCTATTTGAGTCTGGTCCCTGGGTGAGACAGAGTGAGTGATGGGCTTAATATCCCAACCAACAGGGTGAGTTTATAGAACAGTTTCTGCTCAGTGACAGATGGCTTCCTCTCTGTCGCAGCAGAGGAGAGACGAAGGTCATGTTTGTGAGTCTGTTTTCTCCTGACCTTCACACAAGCTGAAGACTGGAAGATTCCAAAAATATTCTGTGGTGTTAAATTATTTACAAGTCACTTGCAGCTACTAGCAATAGGATGTGTGTGGACAGCAAAATGTAATGTAAAGGCGGAGTGAGATTTCATTCCCCCTCTTCATGTGTACTTAATGCATTTAGCTTTTATTTTAACTGGGGCTTCTTGCATTGGAAGATAATTGAAAATATTGATTGTACTGAGGAACTGTGAAGAAAGCATCTATGTAAAAAGACAATGCTGGACCACCACATTCTCTGGGGAATCTGGTCGTGCAGAGATGAGCAACTTTGTTCGAATCAGCCCACCATAATGAGGTGATTTGAAGCCACACTGGCAGGCATTAATTCAGATGAAACAGGACCCTGCATCAGCATGAGTGAAGCCAGGGATTATGAGAAGGGGCGATGCTGGGGAAGAGCAAAGGATTTATTTATGAACAAATCAATGTCTCCCTGCTCTTCCCTCTCATCTCTTCTCCTCCTCACTTTATGCTCAGACCACTTAACGTTCTGTCAGCACCGCCCCTACCCACCACAGTGAGGTAGACATCGCCCTGTCTTTAATACACAAACACCATAGCAGTTCTGCATATAAATGATTTCAGCTCCATTTTCGGATGTGCATCACAAGAACAAATTTCCATTTGCACAACACCAGAATAGTGGATGCTCCATATTACACCACTACAAGAATTGTGAGGTCTACTGCTGGCCATTTCGGCAGGTGTTCACAAATTGGCTTGTACTTCAGTCGCATGTTAAAGCTCCAAAAACACTACAAAGCAATAAATCAGACAGAGCTGTTGGTTGTGATTAAGATATTAGGTGGCCCGTCTGTGGGTGTTTGCCGCACTGTGTTGCTTGGCTGCAGGCTTTAATCCACAGAGTCCGAGAGAAACTTTCTGAATACTGAGCATATGAATGCCTTCACAGCAGATCTGACACACAGAGCTCCACTGTGCTGAGCTGGAGCAATCCTCAACAGACTCATTCAGACCACACAGCAATTCACCCGCCTGACAAAGTAGCAGAAAACTGAGTTTGACAGCCAGTGCAGAGGAAAAAACAAGCAATTTCACAAACTGTTTCTTATAAACATGCTTAAAGTTGTAAAGCATTTAATTGCATGACTGGTAACTTGACTATTTCATCGCAACATTTCTCAACTAAACAGATGAACTCCCCTAACAGCTCTAGATGGCAAATTAATACCATTCTCTAGAATATGTAAATGCCCAATATTTGACAAACCAAACAGCCCGAAACCAAGCCAGAGGACTACTGGCTTCACTGTTAGAGACCATATTTTTAGCCGGGGATTAGCGGCCTAAAGTGCAAACTAGTTTCTCTTGTGGGATCAATAAAGTACATCTATGTCAAGACAGCCATTTCCCTCTGGGTCAGTATTCAATGTACCGATTTAAACTTTTAATCTAACTCAGTCTGAACAATCCTGCTGCTTCTGAAGCTCTCCTCTTCTTTCACAAATCACTGGAAAAAGCAAAATATGTTGCCATGTTAACAGTGATGTCTATTCAGGTTTTTTTTATATGATAACTTTGGCTGAAACTACTGCAAAACAATACACTGTAATCAAGAAGTATTAAATTGTGCTACACAAAATGCTAATCCAAGCTGTGCAAGTATCTCCGAGGCAGCTACCAAATTTCAATTACAAACATGGGTGTTAAAACAGTTGCTTCACATGCTTTACTTGTAGTAACGGCTGAAAGGTTACTACAAGCAAGCATTAACATCTACGTCAAAAGTGGGAAGTCCTTATAATTAAAAAACCTGTTAGGTGGCTTAAAATGGAGCTGGGTGAAGCAAGAATAACATAATGTCTTCTGAAAGCTTCAAAAGAAAATGCCTGAGTTCACTGTAAATGTTTACGGTGAGAGCAAAATACCAGCTAAAAGAAATGATCTTGTAGTCCAGTAGATAATGTTGTGTTTAGCCTTTACTGGGTGCGGCCTTAGATCACAGATAGACAAGGAAAAGACAACAGCTCTCTGGCTAAATAGTGTACACATGCAGCCTGAAATAACATAATGTGTGTGTAAAAAAAAAACAAAAAAAAACAACAACACACACTCACACAAAAAAGTGCCATTAATGTGCACTAGGGGCGGATTTATTAATATCACTGATGAATGAGCTCACACTGAAACAAAACATAAAGACTCCTTATTACCACCTCAGTGTTGAGTCTGCTTCGTTTCCAGTGAAAAGCACAATTATAAAAACAAACACAATCCATGTGAAGTAAATCAGTCAAAGTCACAAAAACAAAGACAACAATTAAATGGTGACAGACTAAGAAAACACCACCCATTATCTCACAGTCTGATTAACCGTTAGGGAAGGAATCAGATTGTGACTGAACAAGGACATGACTAAAACATATTATACAAAACAAACGTGTACCCTGCGCGCTGTCAAGTAAACACCGGAGATACTTTCAAGTCATGTCAGACAGTTGACGGGTTTACTATGTACGTGCTAACTATCTGCTCTGGTTGTATTTCAGATGTCAAAATGATACAGCCATTTCTAGCTATTAACGCTACCACTGCCTAATGTGCGTACGAGCTAGCTTTCTGCTAGCTAGCTACCCATGGTTAGCATATGTCGATAAATAACCAGTATATCCAAGGTCACTAACGAGCTAATTGGACTTCAGTGTCCAGTTTTGTTGTGGCACTTTAAACGGTTCAAGTGGGAATTGTCTGATACAGAAAATGATTACCTATGTCATGTGTCAAATATAGCACGCAGACAAACACTGAGGCGTAAGGGGAGAATCAAAAGAGCCGCAGTGCACTAGCCTTGTTCGCTAGCGTTAGCTTAGCTAGCTTGCACTGCTAGCAAGCGACATCGAAACTGAAGTGTACGATTCCGTTTGTAATATGTCCAGGGTGTGTGTGACGTTTAAATCCGCATACATGTACCGAAGCATCGAGACATGTTAGAAGCTTTGCAAATAGTCAGTCGTCGACAATGCATTACCTGGAAATCACGCTCTTCGTTGAACCGAGAAAATCTGTCGGCCATTTTCTGAACACAGCAGCAGCTTCTCTACTGGCTCCGTCTGTGTCCGTCTGACAGGAGCGCGCTGTGGCGAGGATGTGCGCTCCGATGGACTGTGCGGCGAATTTACATTTCCCTGCCAGTATCCACCAAAACATTACAGGGTTACACATAAGGATTTAGTGCAGTCATATTATATATATAGTTTATCTGTATAATCTGAGATAATTTAGTCTATTTTACTTGACACACATGTTAAATTAATGGATGGCAGGATGGGTCACACACTGGGCACAGGAGTCCCACAGCCCGAGGACCCCAGACCCCACAGAGACAAGGTCACTTCGTGGTATTTTTAATTTTATTTTTTGGCAATTTTTAATTTTGCAATCTTACAATCAGACGCTGAAGCTGATTATGTAGTATAATCTAAAATATTTTAGTGTATGATGTTCTCAATAGTTAGGTTTAATCAAATTACAACAAATTAAACGACACAGTGGTATCATTTAATACTATAGCATTGTATTTATTCATCGTGCATGATTTATAAAGGACAGTGTGTAGCCTACTATTGGCTACTTGATGGGTATTTGACAGATGAACACAATTTCCAGTAGATGGTGTATCCCTCAAACAGCAAGAAAATGACCTGTAGTTTCTCCCAATGAGCATATTGCTTAATTAGGTCATTTGTTCAGAATAACTACTGAGTACTGTCAACATATATGTTACGTGATATGTCTGTAGCATGACTAAACATGAAAGTAACTTAACTAATTCAACTCTGTGGAAGTTAATGAGCACATTTAGTCCGTAGGTTATGACTCCATCTTGTGGTAGATTCGTGTCAATACAGAGAAACCCACTGGTAGTGTAGTGTATCGGGCTGATAAAATACACGATTTCGTACTCATCTTTGTAAAATATGAACAATATGAAATTTGTTTAATCACAGTAAGGGCTCGCTCTAATGTAAAGAGAAAGCAGAATGGACACCTACCTCTAGATCTTCAACAAACTGAAATGTCAAAAACTCAAATTACAAACAGGAGCTTACAACAAACACCGATTTGGTATCTTCAAATTAAAAGCATATTTGTCATCTACGAATACATTAAGACATACTTCTAGAGCCCAAGACGCGTCCAAATTATATTGCAACAAGTTAAATTATTAACAATAATGCCAAGTTGATTTTGTATTATAGCATTAAATGATGTTATTGCAAAATTAAAAAATTACTCTGAAAGGTAACAGGAAAGATTTTATGGCACGCACACACTTCATGTTCGGCAACGGCCGACGCCTTTGTACTGGAAGAACGGTGAGTGAAGAGTCTCCCGTATTTGTCTTAAATTCATATATGTAACCATCTTAACATGTTTCTGGCTACTGTCTTTTGTTGTCTTTCGAGAACATGATTTATTGTTTCATGTGTTTGACTTCTGAACGAACAGCGCAGACATTTGAGGCGAACTTAATGTGAAATGGCGGTGAATGTCAGTAACGCGGAAGTTTTTGCCAGCGGGTTCACACAAGAATACGTTCAACAGGAACTATAATTTCATGTATATTTTCCCAGTCTTTGACGGAAACTTAATTAAAGGTAGAAATGGAGAGTTTGTAGGTTAAGCTGTTTGCTGTAGGGTTTGGCAGTACAGGTCACGAAACGTTTTTTTTTAAACCTCATACACGCCTATTGAAGCAGCTGTCTCCAATTAAAACATCTGCTGTAGGCTACTCCTGCATCTACTTCGCAGTGCCACAATTATTGGATGTTTTTAATTGTCAAGAACGCCTTGCTACATGACATCTTAATGTTACTTTGAAGGAAGAGAAATACACCTAAAATAATCTGACAATAAATATGTAACTATATATGTAAAGCATACTTTCAGAGCCATGAGACACAAACAAAATGTGCAAAATTGGATGTTTTGATAATTATTATAATCTTAGTAACATTTAATAAAAGGCCTAACAAAGGTAGCTGTTTTATATTGTCCAATATGTATAACATTTGTCCATTATTAGCTCATATTTTCCATATTTAATTGTTTTTAATTGTTGTACCACTGTAGTCCACATTGCTCTTATTGTGTTTAGTTATCCTGGCATGGGTCCATCATTGACTGAAAACCCTTGTACACTGTCAGTGCAATCTTGGCTTTGTAAAATGGATAGAAACTGCAGATAAGACTTTTTATGGAACCTGTTAACGACATACCAACTTCCATTACAAAGCCACATTGGATTGCAGTACAGTTTGACATAGCCTGCATACCATTTAATTCAAATTCTACCTATTAGTCTCTTTGCGTCAGTGCTGTTTTGTGGCAGGGGTAGACCAGCTTGTCTACTGAAGTTAGGGTTGCTGGTTTAATAAGTAGCTCATCCTGTCCACATGCCGAAGTGCCCCTGGGCAAAACACTGAGACCAAAGTTGCTCTTGATGGCAGACGAGCACTGCAGCCATTGGGCTAGAGGAAAAAATTTTAAAGCAATTTCGAAACCAAATGTGCAAATTCTCAAGCATGGTACTATGAGAATGTTTGGTATTTGGCATCCATAATGGGAATTTAGTGGTGAATGCGTGATTTTGATGAATTTGTTGTATTTTCATGATTGATTAACCTGTATCATTCAGAGTCATTGATCTTCTTTTTGTTTTTGATCTGTCAGTTTTATCTGTGCTTTGTTAATGTGCCACGATTAATTTACATCCATGAACATTTGAACCAAAATTTTTGAACAACATTTGCAGCAAAAGCAGGGACTCTAAGTAGGACTGTGCACTCACTCACTCATGTAGTAGTGAGGAACTGGAAAAGGGAAATTGTCAGAAGAGACACAAAAAGGGACTCAGTACTTTGCAGTTAAATGTGAGAATGCAGATACTTCTTTAATAACCTAGAGTAGGTCGGTTTCCTGAGAAGCAGCCGCCATATCCCTCAAGGAATGCTTGGCTGTGTGTATTCAGGTTGAGTCCCTTTTCACTGTCCTTACTAAAGGCTTTGGAATTTCATTAATCCGTGTGAGTGTACAGCACAAGTCAGCTTAATATAGTCTCTGAGTGTATGTGGAGTTCAGCTCAGGATTTCTCTGCAGAGGATCATCATGGATAGCACCAATTTATGTTTTAAAAAACACAGTTGTTGTGTGTATCCTCTCAGTTACAAGTTTATTAGATATGCCTGTACATTCTGATGTAATCCAGTGCTCCAGCCATGCAATAATTCCTCTGTGGTTAGGTTCCTGGTTGATTCAGCTTGAGTGCAAATGCTGGTAGTATTACAGTGGAGTGGATTTAGAGCTGAAAATGGTAAATGTATTTCTTAATTGATAGAAAAGTAATCAGCAATTTGATAATTAATCTCCTAAACAGTACTTTTGCATTCATTTAGCAATATAAAAATGACCCCAAACATATAGCCGTAGTCTTAAAAAATGATCTTAAACAACTAGAAGGGTGTAAGTTGTGCAGCAGATGGTATAGTCTCCACAGAGCCCTGATTTTATTGTCAGACTCAGAAGTGTGAGTCAGAAGAACTGTAATAAGTTCTCCAAGGTACTTGGAACAATGTACCTGCTTTTTCTGTTTATTGATTATTCCGTATTAATTCCCAGTAACAACTGTAAAAGATTACATTTTGGGCCTTTTTTTTCCACTACAACTCTCTGTCGTTTGGATATTTTTTCTAATTGTGGACAGAATGCTTAACTGAAAAGATAACCGGCAGATTAACAGATTGTTAGTTAACTTCTCATGTATATATGAAGTCAGTGACTAATAGCGTAGTAAAAACCAAATCCTAACTAAATATGACAGTGTCGGCAAACATTTTTTCTGGTTGTCAGTGATGGTTGTTGTCATGACAAATAGTTTCGTTATCACTAAGGGTGCACTGAGCAACTTGCATTTAGCTGTTCATTTCTGGCTTTCTCAAGTGGTGTTTGAATTTCCTGTTGTGGTTTGTGCATGGGTAAGTTGTTTTGCTGCTAAAAAGAAGCAAGTGCGATTATTTCAGATAGATATAGAAAACCACTCACTTCTCCTCACTGCAGTTATTTTCCACATGAATGTGTCAGATAGCACATATCACAGAAGTCATATTTTTTAAAGGTAGAAAGAAAGTTCATCCTTGTTGCTGAGGTTGTAACAACTAGGATCATAGTGGTTGAGGGTGTGACCTGACATATAACATAAGGGGTCATTCATTGGGATATCGGAGCACATGAAAGGTCACAAAATTCTTTACATTTCATTCAGTGTTGAACGTGTTTAGAAAGTCAGAAACTCGTGATGAGTAGATTGCTTTGTGCGTGTTTAGTACAAGAGGCTATGTGACAGCTCTGAACTTTGTCACTTGATTAGCTTCTTTTATTTGTCCATGTTTGCTGCTGTTCTGTATTGACTGAGTCAGTTAGTTCTTCTAAATTAAAACCATATCATATCTTGATAGGTCACTGAGAGCTGGCTTTTGTTCCTGTCCATAGTTCACAGTTGATCATAAAAATCACAGTTGAACATGTTATCTCTGATCCTAGAGTAGTTAGAGGGCAGAGCGAGTTAAACAGACCTGTTGGAGTGAGCAGAGGGAGGGTGGAATATGGGGAAGTGTACATGCATTTCCCATAAGTCACCCAGCTCCTCCCACCAGTTGGCTGAGAGCCAGCATGAAGCAAAGCCGAGAGCAGAGCGCAGGCACTCTGCTCAGAGACATTACTGAAAATCAGAACATGAAGGACGAGGCAGGCGACCGTAGCGCACTGTTGGTGTAGATGACAGGCTGGTCAGAAGCAGATAGACCGGATATAGATAGCAGAACAGGCTGGCATCTGTCAGTACGCCTACTACCCTGAGTTGGGTTGTTTTTGTGGTAGTGTTTATTGCAGTGGGGTTTCTCTACTTCCTTTCCACGTAAATTCATTGGGGTGTGGTGGTGCAGTGTTTTTAGACGGAAGTGACACTTGAATCGCTTCGTTCTAGATATTCTTGCAGTGCATCAAGACGGCACACAAGGTAATGGCGTGACTTAACTTCAATAGCTCTAATTGAAATGTAACTGTGTTTTCTGATGTCAGTTTTTCTGTAGTGTTGTATGAATTAGTGCTGTTAGTCCAGTTAAGATCATCAATAATGGAAGATTGTTTTAGACAAGATTTCAGGATTAATCTGTGAGTAGCTCCTATCAAGCATAAGGGATACGCTGATGCAGCGTGCTGCAACTATAGTCCCAGTTCTCAGTTTGTGCCTTTCAAATTGCATTTAGCCCCTGATAAGATGAAAGAAATGTGTTGATTTTGTAGTTGTACATGTTCTGCTGGCCATAACCTCCAACTACAGGCCAACGGCCATGCAGAGTTTGATTGGAAATTCAGTGAGGCCGTGCCTCACCTAGTTTACTTCCTCAGACTGAAACAGACAACGACATGATTGCAACTGTCAAAACAAGGCCAGGGTTGGATTTCCTGTCTCATCTGCCCACCACAAACTTTCTAAGTTTCAGTTCTATTCGATGATCAACTGAACTCCTAAGTCTTAACTCACAGTCTATCAGATTTAACTTCAAACGTGCAGGAGATGTAAAGCTTCTCAATGTTGCACTGAAGTGTGATTGCATATGTTTTTATCTGATCTTAGTTGAGTTTATGAGCTCTTCTTCTTTTGGTGATTGTGGCACAGTTAGCCTTTTAGGCACAGTGGTATTAGAAAAATGCTGCTTGAATACAAACAAAAGACCTAGACTAAAGATACAATTGACATTAAACTTAAAAATAAGATTTGTATTTCATTGTTACTATCCTTTTTATCTTTTAGGTATCATCATTTTAGCATTTAGGGGAAACAGTTTGTGCTTACACACTTTTAGAAAGGTCACTCACTCCTGATGATTGGCATGTGATTAACTTTATAGACGTAATGTAGTTCCATTACGTGTGATCAGAGAGTAGACAAAATAATATATCATGTACAAAGTAATTGACTGAGTGCAAGGAGATTAATATACTACCATTGTATTTTAAATTATGCATAATATTAGTTATGGCTAACACTCAAATAAGTATGTTTTAAATAATATCAAGTATATAAAGCATAAAACTGCCTTCATTTGCTTGTTCCACCTTCTCAGATGTGAGGATTTTATGGTTTTCTTTGTGGTACCTGACATCTTTGGGTTTCGTCTTCGTTTTCAAGGGTTTTCCAAAAAAATGACACTAGAATTTAATAAGAGCTGCACAGAGAACCTGTGCATAACTAGTACTAAAACAGTTATTTCTTAATTAGTTTTACTGTGCTAAAGTTAAAGATGGACCTTGAAAACACAACTTATTGTTGACATATCAATTGATATTCTCTGTTTCCAGATTGAGCAGATGAAATGGCGGTGAGTCACAGGATCTTCAACTCAACAGCACCCTTCTCCGGATGCCCCCAGGCTGAGCTGAAGGGGTCTTACCCACCCTGCTCCGGTGGGGAGCAGGAGACAGAAGAGGATGAAGAGGAGGGAAAAGACAGCAAAATGGTCTACATGGCAACCTTACCATCTCGGATTAACAAAGTTCTGACACAAGGAACTGCAGAACAAGTGGGAGAAAGGCCATTTAAGAATTCACCCTTCATTGCTCAGGCTGAATGTAAATATTTCTTTTTTTCTTTTTAAATGATAAACCAAATAACTGCTGGATAGACTTTAACATTAACACTATGCTGTCTTCAGGTGAAAGCTCTCAAGTGTTTACTCCCTCTTGTTCTGGATGCTTCGTTCCATCCCCTAACTGTTTCACCAGCAGGTATGACATTACCTTAACTACGCTCTTTGAGTTGTACAGTTTTGCTTATTTGTTTATATTTTTTTGTTTTACTGAATTCTGTAACCATGCTTTCAATTCATATTGCTTCAGTGTTGCCTCCGAGTACAACAATGTGGCGTGCCCGACGACGGCCTCCGTCCATGAGCCGAGCAGCATATTGGCACCCCACAGTCCAAGAAAGAGGAGCCGGAGGAGACAGAAGCGCAAGGGGAAGAAGAAGCAAGAGAAGAAGAAGGAAAAACAGCGACAGAGACATCGAATGCCTTCTGGAGTCCCTGAACAGGAGAGTGGAAGTTCTCTAGTTCCGATCTTGGTGAGAACTCTGACTTCATCTAAAAAAGCTTGTGAAACTGACATGCAGAAGTGGGTTAGTTGAGAGTGCTTCCAGTGTTTTCCTTGTGAATCATCTTTCATGAGAAGTTGATACATTCTTTGGCTCAATAACCAGACATTCAAACAATAGGCCTTCTCTATATTGGAAGTGAACTTTTTTTCATGTTCCCATAGGAGGAGTCATCTCTTGGAGGGAGAAGCGACCTCAGTACATCTTGCTGCAGCAGCTCAGAGGAGCAGGACCGAGGGCCATCTTTCTACACCGGTCAGGTCTACAGCACGGGCTCCAGCTGCTCTCCTCTAAACTGGCCTCGACAGGGCTGCTTCTCCAGTCCCCGGTCATATGAGCAGGACTGCAGCTCAGACTCCTGCAGCAGTCTGGGAGACTGTTCGCTGGCTCTTGCTGGCCTCAGGGGCAGTGTCAGTCAGGGGGACCCTTGCTATGCAGGGCCCTTTTTCAAAGACGTGGAGAGAGAGGCCAGGGAGAAGGAAGATGAGCTCTCGTCAGTTGATTCTTTCAGCAACGAGGGGATAATCTTTTACAATGAAGTACGTTCTGCTTTATTTCAGTTGACTTCCTGTTTTCTGTTTTAAAAATGTGGTTCAGCTAAACTAACTAGTTTTTGTCTCTCACTGACAGAAAATTCAGCCTGTGGACTCTGAATACAAGGAAGGGAGGGAGTATGTCCTCTCACAGTTTATCAAGGAAGGCTCCTATGGTGAAGTGCACAGTGCTCAAGATCTCAACACAGGATTCAGATTTGCAGTCAAAAAGGTAATGCAGACCATGTCAGCGTCTTTTTCTTTTTTTTTCTTCTTTCCACTGACAGGTTATGATATCTTAACTCTTTTGTTCCACCGTTTCTCATAGATTGACCTGAAGAGGTTCAACAGTGAGGAGGTGGGTGCGTGGAGTGCCCTCAGATCTCCTCGGGTGGTGGAACTCTTCGGAGCAGTCAGAGATGGGCCCCATGTTGTCCTTATGATGGACCACAAATCGGGTAAACAAGTCTAATTTACACATTTTGTGGCAGCTACTGCTAACTGTGATGAATTAAGTGCATCAAATGTACAACATGTGCAACATTAGGAGAAAGTTCAAGTGTGTAAAAATATGGGTGTGATTAGTGGGATGGTTGTTGGGTGCTTGGACTGTTGAGCTTCCTTGAAAGTCCAAATTACACCAACATCTGTGATGAGAGATCCCTGTCTGATAAAGACAAAGACATAACTCCTTTTCCCTTTGCAATTAAAGTTTGGCACTCCACAGGCCTTAATGACAAGGAATAGTTGTATCAGATCATCTGTATTGGTAAACATTAGCAAGAAAGTCTTTGTTCTCCTCTGATTTTATCTGTTGTTCCAGGCTCCCTGGGCGAGCTGATAGTGGAGCGTGGCCGCCTGCCAGAGGATTTAAGTCTCCACTACCATGCTCAAGTCTTAACAGCTATGGAGTACCTGGTGAAGAAAAAAGTAGTGCATCTAGACATTAAAGGTATGTTCTACAATGATCTTTCCACAAATGGTAAACTAACATTCATATGAAATATTGTTGTGTGATGAACTGCTCTTTAAGTGTCATGGCTAAAAAGGTAACAACATCAGATATTAGCATCGGCCCATAAACACTTTCAAGATGAGTTTTAACAACAGTAGCACAATAGTAATAACGGTAAAACAAAATGTGTCAGCTTGACTTTTACTTGTTATGGTATCTAGTGGAAAACAAAAACATACTGAGAGTGAGGTTTCTAATTAATTGTCATCAGAGGATTTTATGCCTTTGAGCAGCTGTTGTGTGGAACACAAGTGTCATCGATACAGTGTAGATGTGATCTGCAGACACCTGTGTTGTGAAACCAGATTGAAGACGGGCTGGGAATTTCCCATAGTGTGACTCACCGCTGCTCTTTAGACACTACGCATGCGCATGGAATCAGGAGACCAAAGAGAAAGGGAGAACGAAACAGATGGGGGGATGGGACGAGGAGTAGGAAGTAGTGAGAGAACGAGATGAAACAGTAAGACAACAGAAAGAAGGCAGTGGATGAAAATGAAGGGGACAAAAGTTGATTAAAAAAAAAGAAGGAAACAGAAAAACGGATCAGGAACTCAACTGGAGGAAGAACAAAAAACAGACAAAAGCTCAAGGGCAGACAAAAGAGGATTTTTGGTGTGTTGCTCAAGCGCCACCTGGTGTCTGTAATGCTTACTGTTACTAGTTTTTATCCCACATTAAAGGGTTTCCTGCAGCAGCTGTCCCTCCCTGACTTCATATTTCCATTTTATTTGGCTCTCTTTTTAGTAGACCATTCGCTGTCTGTGCAGCTGCACTGTTTCTAATTATGTCATCCTCAAACCACACTGCACAAGTCATGGAAATTGTTCCATTGAAAGCAATGCACAGATTATTTCCTGTATAACTGAGTCTAATTGTTTCCCTTAGCTGACAACGTGTTGCTGTCGGAGGACGGTAGAGACACCTTCCTTTGTGACTTCGGACACGCAGAGAGGCTTGACAATCAGGGACAGAGCCTCAGCGGGTCCAAAGGTGAATACATTGTAATTTCAGCAGTCCAGTATAGCAGATGTGTAGCTTATCTGTTAATTCATTAATTTCTCCATGTAATTCAATACAGATCTGAAGGGCTCAGAAACCCACATGTCACCTGAGATAGTAAAAGGGGAACCCCGTGGAGCCAAAGCAGATGTGTGGAGCAGCTGCTGCATGTTACTACACATGCTGAATGGGTGTCAACCTTGGACAAGATACTACACCTGTAGACTTTACCTGAAGGTATTCTTCAGACACTACACCCTGTTGCTTCACTGCTGAAATATACTCGTTTAAGACTTGAGTCAATCAACTTTTTCTGATGGTTACAGATTGCTCACGAGCCCCCACCTCTGAGAGAAATCCCATCTGACTGTAGCCGTCTCACAGCAGAAGTAATAAGGGCAGGACTCGAGAAGGATCCAGTCAAGAGGTCATCAGCATCTGACCTCAAAGAAAAAACCAACAGAGCTCTGAAAGAAGGTAAAGGTTCATATCAGTGCTAGTGACTCATTCGTTTCAGAAGTTCCAAAGTAATCTTAGTATAATAAAACAAGTGTTTTGTAACACTGCTTTTTCAGTTTATACCTAATAACTTATTGTATTTGCATCTTTACTACAGTGAGCACTTTCTGCTATCATTCTAGAACAATATTAAAAGCTAAAATATAGATGATATTATATTCAGTGCAGCCCTGTGTCGTCTGTGTAGTTATTCTTTCCAGGTTGTATAATCTTTATCGATAAGGAAGGGCAAAGTAGCCTGTTAGCGAGAGACACTGAGATCAAAAAGAGGCTTAACGCATGCCGTGGCATGTACTGGTGATGTGTTGGGCCACATTGGCGATGTCCCAGGGCATACTGACACCCACACATTCCCGCACACCCTTCTCCCCCCTTCCTGACCCCACACCCCACAACATGCCAGTTCTAAATCTGTTGTATATTTATGTGTGATGTTTGTGAGCTCACAGTCTGAATATACTTCTATGTCTTGTTGATGTACTCAGTGGTAATAGGCTATTAGCTCTAGTCCTAGCTGCTGTTTGTCTAGATACGGTGCTTTGAGCTGATGTTAGTAGCTGAAGGTGATTAAGCCAGTGTTGTGATATTTTTATGTGTATATGTGTGATGGTCATAGAACAATGGCTAAAGAAAATGAACTTAACACTTAAACAGTAAGGGGATAAATACACACATGTCCCCCCATCTCCAGTGGAAATTACATCTTTGGATAGATCATTATCCACAGTTAGATTTAATGTGATGGTTTCTGTGATTGCAGTTGGAGGACTTACCAGCCCAGTGAGGGGACCATACACAGAGCCCTTGTATATTGCCAACAAATCGCCTGACTCCCTGCAGTTCATTAACAGCCGTGCCGACTTAGAGGATGAGGAGGAAGACAATGTTGAGAAAGAGATCGCAGCAGGGAGGAGGACAAAGAAAATGGAGGATGAGGAAGAAGCGGATGCTCAATATAACAAGTCAAAGCATGACTCTTCTTTGGGTCCACAAATGTTGATCTCTGAGCCGAAGCAGAAGAAATGCAACAAGATCACTACTGTGTCTGAACTTGAGCTACGTAAACTAGAGCGGGGTAAGGCTTCTGTTCAGTGTTCTGTTTTGTGTGTGCCAAATGTGTGTACTTGAACTCAGCTCATGGTCTTTCTGTTTTTTCATAGACTTCTACTTGAGCAGTCTGTCCCAGCTTCATCCTGCTGAGCTGCAGGTTGAGCTCTTGTCTTGTATAAGCAGCGACACTTACTCCAACTGGGAACCATGCGACAAAAAGGTAAGCCAAAAGACAAATCAGTGTTTAAACGTGATGAGATTGATACCTGGTAAATAAAGGTCTTTGCTGTCAGTCGAGACCCAATAACTTTGTCCACTAACAAGTTCGCAAAGGTCTGACAAGTTGCTGTTTAGGAAAGCGCGTATTTGGTAAAGTGTTAACTGTTTGACACGTGTTTCTCTTTCTTAAAGGACTCTGGCCGCTGGTCTCTGAGTCCAGGAGACGACTTTAGCTCTGGTGTCTTCTCCGGCAATAGCCAGCCAGATGTGCAGGTCTTCAGTATGGATTTCCTGGGTCACACACAGCTACCACCACCATGCTGCTTCGAAGGTGAGATGAAAAACAATAACATCTGTTCTTTTTAAGTTATGCCATATATTGCCAAGCTATTGATCACAACAATAACTTCATGTATTTCTCTGCATTATTATCGGCGCAGGAGTTGATGTCTTTATTAAAGACTTCAGCAGGAGAAGCATTCGGATCAGAGAGGCGCGTCGGGTGAAGGTCGGCCACATCGCCACTGGAATCAGTGATCAGGTGAGCATCACACACTTGTGTCAAGCCAGCAACTAATGCTTGTCTTGTTAAAGAAGGAGAAAGATTGAAGTTTTTGTTGTCCATCTTTTAGATCTCTGAGAGGGTGTTCACTCTGGAGACACAGCAGGGCCAGCAGATAGCTCATGATGAGGAGGTGCAGGAGTCCGGTCTGGAGCTCTGCTGTGTTCCTGCTCCAGACTACAGCCCCGTCTGGAAGTGGAGGATCAAAGACGGAGTGCTGGAGACGAGATAAAACTCACAACTCCCTCCTTGCAGCAGCAGCAGCAGCAGCAGCAGCAGCAGCAGCAGCAGCAGCGTCATCCCAACCATCAATCACATGGCCTCATGTTACAGTTGTATATACAATATGTGCTTTTTATTTGCCTTGGTGTGCAAAGAATTTCATTTCAAGGTTTTTAAAAACGTCTTCTGAAACTACCATTTCATTTGTAATGCCATTTTGAAGAGCTGTTGTGTAAATTGTGGCTTGTAATGTTTACAATGTTACATGTTGTCATAGCATGTTCACATTGAGTCAATAAACTTACTAAGCTGTGCACTATGTGAACAATTCTTGATCTCTTTCACAAATTCAGATTAGTAAGTTGACAACACTGTAGCTATGGTCTCTCCTGCTTGTCATCACTTTCTGTAGGATTTACATTGCCTTCCAGTAACATGAGACGCTTGACATTATTACAATGTCAGGCTTTAAATGTTATAAGTCTAATTTAGTTTTTTTGGGTAAAACTATGGCCACAAAAAATAGTTTGTCCCTTTTTCATTTGGTTTATCTACTGTCACGATGGTGGCAGGACCCTAAAGATGGAGATGCCAGTCAGGTGATCTGTCCATATATTTGCCCCAGAACACAACTACTGAACCAACTGATCCAGTTACAAATCAAATTTCCTTAAAGTTGAACATACATTAATGCTAGGACTTAATTTTTGAGAACCAAAGGTTGAATATTAACAATGCTGATGATGCTGTAATTTCCTCTGGTACCGTTTTCATTCCAAAATTTAAAAATCTATAATATATCACGTCTATAAAGCACATACATGCTGTGCTACCTATCTGCCATTTTGCATTAAAAACACACTCATCTAACTGGTAGACTGGTGTGTGTTGTGGCTCAAATGTGATTAATTTTGCAGTCATTCAATCATTCCTCATGAAAGATTTATTTTCCATATAACAACATACAAGGTCACTGCAAAACGATTTTCAGGGAAAACTTTACACAAATGTTTCTTTACAAATATGATAGAAAAGGTGAACATTTGAGAATATCAAAGTGGCTTATAATAAAAAAAACAAAACACCAAGGCACTGACAAAAAAGGAAAATGTATAAAAAGGGCTCTGATAGGGTCGCAGCTGGAGCAACTCACGTAAAAATACAGTACTGTGTGTATGTGTAAAGTGAGGTAAGCATCTGTGAGCAATCAGGTGCATTCTGCAAGCTCCTTCCGGAGACGGAGGGAAGTGACAGGTCATGACACGCAGCACCCTTCACCAACACACACAAAAATAACAGGCAGGCTTTGTCTTACTGCGGGTCACATTAAGGTCACAATGCTGGTCAAAATGCCCATATGATTAAATGTCACACACAGTCTTTTGTCCATGGTGCAGCACTTTTGTTAACCTGTGAGATAAGTCTGAGTTGCGCGTCCACAGGAAGAAAGAGGAGAACTTAGTTGGAGTCGTTTGAACTGATTTGTTATGAGAGGAAATACCTCTTTAAAGTGATGGGATGTGACCTCCATCTAACACATTCATTGCCAGCCGATCCTTACAGATTTACACCAGTGAATACTCACAAATACATATGACTATGGATGCGCTAGCATACAGACACCATGGTGAAATAGGTACAGTGAAGAAAAAGATTTGGAAGATCAGAAAAACAAGTTGAGTGGAAAACCGGACTATAATTAAAATAACAGAGAGAGAGAGAGACCCCTTAATTTAATGAAAAATGTTTCTGTCGATATATATACTTTAGGGCAGAAAAAACAGAATGCAGTGACTTTTTTTATCTGTACCAAGAAAAAAATAAATTACTTAAAATGCATTCATTGCTCAAAGTCTGACAACAACTCTGTCCTCCTATTCTCTATACTCTCCCCAGTGCACCTAATCATGCGCAGCTCTCTTCCTCAGTGGCATAGGGATCATGGGTACAACAGCGCTTTCAGTCCAACTCCTAATCCTTACGCTTAAATTGGAGGCAGAAATGAAAAGAGTTTCTCCAAATACAAGTTCTTCCTGATCAGCTTGTTCACTCTGCCGTGGCTTCTTTCTGATGTCCTTCTGGTGTCCTTTCGTGTTTTTTTGTTCCCGTTTCCGTCAGTCGTTGCTCTGCGCATCTTTCTCCTGTCCGCACTTCACACCGCTCTCACATCTTGCGAATGACTATAACAGTGGTGAGAACCCCCGCCAAGAAAACCCCCACTGTCTGCCATGTGGGAGTGCCAAAGTGGGAACGAATGCCCTCCTAAAAATCACAAATGTACAGTCAATGAGTGTTACAAGCAATTAAGAGACACTAATCAATGATGTGCTTGAAATGAATTTTTGGATGAGTTATAAAAACATTCATTCCTTACCCAGCCACCTTGCTCTCTGATCCAGTTGATCACATTTTCCCGGAGGTAGTCCATGGTCCAACCGATGATGGTTCTGATGATTTCAGGAACGTGGGTTACAAGAGCCTGGGAACAAAGTAGATGAGATCCTTAGATAATTATCATGCTTTCGTAATATTACAGACATGCCTCTTTAATTTGCATAATTAAGCGAGACAGAGCCACTTCTCTTACCTTGATGACGAGTCGACAGGCAAAGTAGAAGAGTGCAACCACCCTGCCCCAGTTGAATTTCCCATCTGAAAAGATCTCAATGGCGACTCTCATAAACACGTCTTTTGTGGGACGGAGCGAAGAGTCGTTTATCATCCTGAGGAGAAAAGATTTAGTGATCAGGAAATTATATTGTTATAACTGGCAGAAGTATGACAAAAGCGGTTGCCGACCTTTGGAGCTCCGTATTGCCATCCAACTCATCTCCAATCTGTTGCAGGCACTGAGCCAGCTTCTTATGGTTGGGGTCCGCCAGCTCCCCTCCACCCAGCTGTGCCCTGGTCACTTTAGTATTGCTGTCTCCATGCCGCTGAACCCGCTCATAGATGAAGCTACACAAAAAGGAAAAGGATCATCTGAATATTGGCCAACATTATTACTTTTTGTTTTAGCATTTCATTTAGTTTTACACTAGCTAATGAGAAGCCCAAGTGTTTATTATAAACACTTACTCTCTTAACAAAACTGTTCCTACTTCCAGTATCTGATCTTTGGCGTTTCCTGAAAGACAAAGGTCAGAAAGAAGAAATGTAACAAATAAATTAATAAAATAACTATGTTTGCTCTCGCTACAATCTGGACACACTTATATGTTTGCATTATGTTGATCATTTGTTTGATGCGCTGTTGTTATACTGTTCTAATGTGCTCTTTAAACCGTTATTATTGATAAATGTGTACAATTGAGCAGGTAAGTGAATTAACCCAAGTTAATTTACCGCAGTTTAAAACTGTTGTGGCTAAAAGACAGAAATTTAAGACGTAAAATAACGTAGTGTCCTGAAATCTGTTTCGGTTTGTTCAAACATACTTTCTAACTTAGTCATGTCTCGGTGTCTCGCCAGCTAACGAACCCATCTATAGAAAACGCAGAGTAAGTGCTAGCTAACGTCAAGCTAACGTTTAGCTATCTTGCTAAACTAATGAAGCTAATAACAAACAGCTAAGCTACAATCATAAACCAAGACTCGGTTGTTAATAAATTGGATTATCTATGTCTTCCACACTTCTGGCGACATTGTCACTGTCCATTTGAATTCATAATATTGCTAATAATCACCAGTACCTTGATCGCCTCCTCCCGGGTGCGATGCCATCTTGTTGTTTAGATCGCTGGTACTTCCGTATAATCATATGACGACATTTATTTGTTTGTGGTTACCGGCCGCAACCAATGGCATTATTTATTTATCAGATATAACGATCTTCACGATGGCCGGTAGAGCTCACGTGATATCAAAAAGTTAAATAAGGTTCTGGAGACCATTCGCATTGGATTTTATGTTTTATAAATCCGTAAGAAGACACTTGTCCATGACCAAAGCTTTGTGTGAGCTTGGGCTGAAAGGGTGGTTGAATGGGCATCTCATGTATTTTTCTGCATATATAAGTTTACAACGTTAACGTAATTTTTTTTTAAATATATTATAAAATATAAAAATTTGAACCTCGGCTTTCGAATACCTCATTTCCGGTGTCTCGCTGTCTTCCGGGCGTCGCGCGCATGCATAGGCCTCTTTACGACTCGGCAGGCAAAGATGGCGGATGCACAAGTATGTTCGGCGAAGCGGCGTGGCGAGTTTAAATCGATATATATACATTTTAGTAAATATGTTAGACGGTTTATACAATGTCTAATACATTATTTTTAGCCTATACGTGCTCCTGGGTCATTTAAGCCCGTATTTACCGTTTAATATTCACAATATGTTGTTGCCGATCAGCATACCCTCGTGTAACGTTAAACTAGCCGGGATGCTAACTCTGTTAGCTTAGCCTGCGACCAGTTAGTCTCTATGAACACTGTCTTACTTTAGCAATTTTAACTACTAGTGGTAGCGATTTCCATCTGAACAGTACTCCATTTAATTTATCAGGTGTTATGTTATCCAGTAAATGGCGATTATATGTATTTATAAGAGGAAGTCAAACTTGCAGTAGCTAGCGTGGACGGGCAGCGGTGTGAAATGGCTTGTCCCAGTATAGGATGTGGCTGTTGAAGGTGCTTTGTGTGGCCCGGTCTTAACCAGCTTTTCTCTTTATTGTTCTCCAGACCGAGAGGGCTTATCAGAAACAGCCCACCATCTTCCAGAACAAGAAGCGTGTTCTGGTCGCTGATGGTGGCAAGGAGGCCAAGGAAAAGCTCCCCCGCTACCACAAGAGTGTCGGGCTGGGCTTCAAAACCCCAAGAGAGGTAATTGATTGATTGATTTTGTAGTTGTGAGCTGCAAATGATGTTTTTCTCACGATGGTCTTCCAAGCCTTCGAGGTTCTGACGACAATGCCTTATGGCAACACTGATGCACTTAAACGTTAATAACTTAATGCCAGTTTGGGGGGGGGGTTCTTATTCATGAGAGGGCTTACACTAACCATACTGTCCTTCTTCAGGCTATTGATGGCACTTACATTGACAAGAAATGCCCCTTCACTGGAAATGTCTCCATCCGTGGCCGTATCCTCTCTGGTCAGTTCAGTACTTTATTTCAAACTTCAACGTTAGTTTCTTACCACTGGCTTGGGTTGCTGAAGTACTTGTGTTGAAACACTCGGCTTCAATAAATCTACCAAACACAAGCTCCACTCTTTAACTTCAAAATCTAAAAATGGTTAATTCTGTACTTCCTGCATCTGCCCTAGTACCATTAGTAATGATATACATTTACTTTGAAATTTTAAGTTTCAAGTAAAGCAGTCCAAGCCAGAACAGGTTATTTTTACCTTGCCAGTTTTGTCACTTTCCTGCAAATGATGTTTTTCTCACGATGGTCTTCCAAGCCTTCGAGGTTCTGACGACAATGCCTTATGGCAACACTGATGTAGTCTAGTGACAAAAGTGTAAAGATCGGTTTCCTAAATCTAGACTTATAGGTTGAGGGCATTATGTAATATCCACAGGATGAGCTGTTTAACACATTTGTTCTGTGTCTGTAAAGGTGTGGTGACCAAAATGAAGATGCAGAGGACCATCGTCATCAGACGTGACTACCTGCATTACATCCGGAAGTACAACCGTTTTGAGAAGAGGCACAAGAACCTCTCTGTCCATCTGTCACCTTGCTTCAGGTACCACGCATCCCACGTTCTGTCCGATCAAAGAAAGAAATGTGATGTTATAATTTACAGACTCCCAAGAAAAATGCGTCCCATTTTATAAAGGTTTTTGATTAGCAATAAAACATAAATATTAATCTCCTTAGATGTTCATGTGCTAGACATGCCAAAAAGTTCTACTTGCTGCAAATGATGTTTTTCTCACGATGGTCTTCCAAGCTCAAGAAGCTCTGACGATGGTGCCTTTGGCATATGCTGATGCAGCTTTGCTTTACATCTCTTGCTCAAAATATAGCAACACTTTTATAAACTTAGTTTTGGATATAGATGCCACAACCTCTGTTTAAATGGTTTTTGATCTTTTATCTCTGCAGGGACGTCACAGTTGGAGACATCGTGACCGTCGGAGAGTGCCGACCGCTCAGCAAGACTGTGAGGTTCAACGTCCTCAAAGTGACAAAGGCTGCTGGAGCCAAGAAGCAGTTCCAGAAGTTTTAGGTGAACAGGAAGGCTGCTGTTGGCTAACTTGTCTCACTGTCAAATAAAGAAGTCCTTGTTTAAATTGCCCTTTCTGCCGTTTGTCTTTCTCAGTCAATAACCACACCCTTTTGGATTTGGAGCTAAATGTTCATAATTAGTCTTTATCATTGTTTCACTAAAGCATAATAAATGAATGTATGTTCCAAGTTACCAGTTATAGATTTGCTCGTCCATGCTTCCTTACTGAATCTAAGTTTGAACATGTCATTGTCATACTTGTTGGTTTCGGCTTCTAAATGGTCTGAATGTCCAGATTGAAACTCATTGATCAGATTTATAGGAAAAGGTTAAATAGACAACATGAAATGAATTCTAGTTCAACATTTGTCAAGTGTTATCTGTCAAGCATAACTTCCCTGAAACTGCATTTCATTTTTTTTTTTTAAGCAGTGAATAGAGGAATGGATGGGTATATTAACACACAACAGTTGTGACTCATCAGAGAATGGATATGGGCCTTCTGAGGGTGTCCTGTGGTTAGGTCAGGGGCTACAGGGGTCCTCCAGCATTCAGCAGTCTCACAGCCTCTGGGGAAAAAAATCTTCCTCAGTCTGGTGGTCCTGCTTTTGATGCTCCGCAGCCTCCTGGGGCGGGGGTGTCATGATGTTATGCCTGATCTGGCCAAAAAAAAGGTCACACTCTAATATTTTGCCATTAGCTTTGAGAAGCTACTCATTCCATCAGTTGGAGTTAAATAACTTGTTGCCAGCTGAAAGATAATCACCTATGCAGTAATTATCCAATAGGAGGCTCCTAACTATTTGCTGAGTGAAATCCAGGTCTTGACTTTTTTTTTTGGCCAGGCAGTGTATTCATGGGTTTCACCAGGTCCCTTTCCACAGGTGTTTAAAATCAAGCACCTAGATTATGAATGTAGACTGCATGGTGCTTGATTAAAACACCTGTGGAAAGGGACCTGATGAAACCCATGAATATACACTATATTGCCAAAAGTATTCACTCATCAATTAATTGTATTCAGGTGTTCCAATCACTTCCATGGCCACAGGTGTATAAAATCATGTGTGCACCTAGGCATGCAGACTGCCTCTACAAACATTTGTGAAAGAATGGGTCGCTCTCAGGAGCTCAGTGAATTCCAGTGTGATACTGTGATGTGCAACAAGTCCAGTTCTAAAATGTTCTCGCTACTAAATATTCCACAGTCAACTGTCAGTGGTATTATAACAAAGTGGAAGCGATTGGGAACGACAGCAACTCAGCCACGAAGTGACAGGCCACGTAAAATGACAGAAGGGGTGCAGCGGATGCTGAGGCACAGAGGTCGCTAACTTTCTGCTGAGTCAATTGCTGCCAACCTCCAATCTTCATGTGGTCTTCAGATTAGCTCAAGAACAGTGCATAGAGAGTTTCATGGAATGGGTTTCCATGGCCGAGCAGCTGCATCCAAGCCATACATCACCAATTGCAATGCAAATCGTTGGATGCAGTGGTGTAAAGCACGCCACCACTGGACTCTAGATCAGTGGAGATGCGTTCTCTGGAGTGACGAATCACGTTTTCCATCTGGCGATCTGATGCACGAATCTGAGTTTGGTGGTTGCCAGGAGAACTGTACTTGTCTGACTGCACTGTGCCAAGAGGGAAGTTTCGTGGAGGGGGGATTATGGTGTGGTGTTGTTTCTCAGGAGCTGGGCTTTGCCCCTTAGTTCCAGTGAAAGGAACTCTGAATGTTTCAGCATACCAAGAGATTTTGGACAATTCTGTGCTCCCAACTTTGTGGGAACAGTTTGGGGATGGCCCCTTCCTCTTCCAACATGACTGCGCACCAGTGTCCTGACCTCAACCCGATAAAACACCTATAGGATGAATTAGAGCGAACACTGCAAGCCAGGCCTCCTCGTCCAACATCAATGTCTGACCTCGCAAATGCACTTCTGGAAGAATGGTCTAAAATTCCCATGAACACACTCCTAAACCTTGTGGAAAGCCTTCCCAGAAGAGTTGAAGCTGTTATATAGCTGCAAAGGGTGGGCCGACGTCATATTAAACCCTATGGATTAAGAATGGGGTGTCACTTAAATTCATGTACATGTAAAGGCAGATGAGTGAATACTTATGGCAATATAGCCTGCCTTTTCCAGGGAATAAATTATGTCTCCATGAAATAGTTCTCTGACCTGTCCAGGGTGTATCCCACTTCTCACCCAATAACAGCTGGGATAGGCTCCAGCCCCCCACAAATTTTGTTTTTGATGTAGACCTGGAATCCAGTCTTCTGCTGGGATTGAGATAATCCTGTTTCCTTTTTTTGATTTTTGACTACTAAACAGTTGTCAACAACTCAGACTGAAGTTTTGATCATCTTCAAAACAAGGTCTGGATTACATGACCTAATCTGACTCAAGAATCTTTTTATTTCCCATGGAACAACGCATCCTCAAGATTTTATCCAATCCAGCTGCCAAAATCCAGTAAGATTACTTCTTAACAACTGGGTCATGGTAAACCTTGTTTTTTGCGGATCACGCTTTCTGTCGTCCATTGCTACAACTAACCAAACAAAATACTCCCCAAAGCTTTGATTTGGCTTGCACAATGAAGCGTGGGAGATCTTCAGTTCCATTGAGAACTACCACAGATTTCACTGTAACTCCACTAGCTACACCTCACTTGGTCAGTTAAAGTCTGGTCAGCGGGTTCATCACAGATCACAAGGTCAACTTTTTCTGCTTTACAGAAACCTGGCAGCCACAGACTGATCTACATGCACGTAAATTCATCCACCAATATTTGTTTAGATATGCAAATCCTGTTATTCAGGCAGTGAAAGAGGAGCATAAAACTAAGGTCACTCTCTTTGCCTGATCTGACTTAATTGAACGTGGCCTTCTGCTCTGCTAACATGTAGATAAACCTACTACCATGAAACTGTTCCATGCGCTATTCTATGTGACTTAAGCCTTCCAAGGGAAAATCACATTTTTGAACCTATGACTGAGCTCAATGCAGCCACATGGTTAAGATCGCTAACAACCTCTAATTCTCGTCTGCTCTCCATCCTCATCCTCCTCGACACCAGTCATGTTTTAACACTGCTTTGCATCAGCTCCTCATATATCACCTGGCTACCGTTGGAGCTTGTGACACTGTGCGCCTGTGGTTTGAAACATGCCTTGCAGACAGGAAAGAGTACGTGCAGATTCATCAGTCAAAAAGCTCCCCAGTCCACCACAAACTTCCACAAATTTCATGGTTGGAGACAATTAACAATCACCATTATGATGTTTTTGTTGTGGAGCATATAATTTACAAGGAAACATGAAAGTAGATTAGGTACTCTAGCTTCCTCCCACCTTCCAAAGACATGCTTGTTAGGTTAATTGGTGATTCTAAATTGGCCGTAGGTGTGAATGTGAGTGTGAATGGTTGTCTGTCTCTCTGTGTTAGCCCTGAGATACACTGGAGACCTGTCCAGAGTGTGCCCCGCCTCTTGTCCATTGACAGCTGGGATAGGCTCCAGCGATCCCCATCCATAGGACAAGCGGTCACATAAGATGAATGAATGTTTGGTTTTCCTTGTGTTTCCTGTTTTGTATTTTGTGGAGTTCTTCCTTGGTGTTTCATTCCTGCTTTACTTCCTGTGTTCCCCCCTCTTTGATTTTTTGATTGGTTTCTCCTTGTGTGCTCCATCCTGATTAGTTTTGCCAGTTGTCTCATCAACCCATCTGCCCGTGTGTTCTTATATAGTCCTGTCTTTCCCTTTGTCAAGTCATCTGTCCTGTTATCCTTGTCAAATTGTCTGTGGATGTTCCTCTGTGGATTACTCTTGTGGAGTTAACCCTGTTGATGTTTCCTAGTGTTTCAGTTCACCTCCTGAGCTTTTGTGTGACAACTGTGATTTTGTCTCTGTCTCTGCTCTCGCCTCCACTTGGGTCCTACCTCACCACTCGTGGAAACAGATTGTTAATGTTTCATTTCTCAGATTAGATCAGACCAGCTGTTTATTATTCTGCATGTTTCATATAAAATTATCAAGTTTTGCCAAACTGTGAGCCAACCTACAAAAAAAACAAGACCTGTAATATGACAATGAAGGGCTGATGACTTTTTCAGAACTATTTAACAACTGTACGTGATGCATTATATATATCATGATGACAGAAGTGATATATGATACAGAAGGAGTTGGGTTTCAAGATTAAAACTCAACTAATGAGTCATGAGCAAATTGAATCGTTTTTAAGGTATCAAGCGCCTATCAATGATTTACTCGCCATGATGCAAATACTACCAGCAGAGGGCAACAGAGGGCTGTGTTATTGCTGCAAGCCACACTTTGATCCATCACATCCATGAAGAGAAGCCACCAGCTTATGTCTGTGAGCACTCATTCATGCATGAGTTACTTAATTTATGCAGCAACAGTGCTGGCTTTGTTGCAGAGCTGTTTGTCTGCAAGTAACTAACCTTTTCAAACTGGAATGTCCAGTGTGTGATATTAGAAATCCTCGAATTTATTTCTTCCAAAATCCCTTCTTTGTTAGTTTTAGAAGAAGTTGTTTCATTGTATTATTGCAACAATGAATAACAGAGAAACAAACAAATCCAATCACAACTGACTAAAAGATCCTATGTTTGATTTCACATCTGCAGCAGCAACTCTGAACGGGTTTAAATGTCTTCCATCTTTGATTATAGTGAGCTGATGTTAGCCATGTGGGTCAAGGCTGAGGTAGCTTAAATGAACTGAACTGACACTCTCATGATGCTGTAGCCACAATATGACCTCCTTCCCTTGTACGGTCCCGGTCACAATGACGCTCAGTGGCGTCAGAGACCCAGACAAACACATGCAAATACGACCGCTCTACAGGCCCAGATCTCACTTTATTCATAGCTCGTCTGTATCAGCTGAATCATTTGCATGAGTCCTTATTTCTGCTCGAGAAGATGACAGCTCTTCTGTGTGGGTGTCAGTCAAACACTCCACCCCCCTGTCCACCCTCCACCGTCTGTCTACTGAGTGCCATGGCAGAGGCGTCACTATTAACATAATGATGCACTCGATGTTTTTCTCCGGCGTTGCAGTGAATGTGGACCATATGGTGATGACGTGAAGGAGGAGAAAGTGGTTAATGTGAGCTCAGCCGTGTAAGTAGTCTCGTCATTTAATGATTAGCAGAGTGAGCCGCTGCTCCTCTGAAGGTTCGCCATGACAAGAAACACACACAAATATTTCCTTTAATTACAGTTTTCGACTTTTGTTGTGACGATTTTCTCCGCCCATGCTACAGCGTTTACCTAAACAGCAGTGTCCCAGCTTCAAACCACGAATTGTCCTCTGTTGTACTGGGGCTTTCCCAGCTCCTCGTCTCCACATTGCAGACTCTACGGGAGGGTGGGAGGGCCGCAGGATGTTCTCTGAATAACAGGCCCCTCTCATGAGCAGACACCCCAGGGAGCATGACGACCCAGCAGGCCACCAAGCCCACATGAGTGCACGCATTCTCCCATAGAGTGTTTGTTTGAGGGCAGAGGTCTGATCCCTTAAAAGGTCAGAGCAACCACTATGAGCCCAAGCTGACGGTGAAATTGTGATGGATTGGTGCTGTTGGAGAAGTCTGATAGTATTATCTGCTGATCTGCGTGTGCAATTTTGGAAATATTTGATACGTAGAGGAAAAAGAAACACCAGTCAGCCCCAACATTAAAACCACTGACAGGAAAATAAAATAACATTGACTATCTAGTGACAATACAATTCTGCTGGGAAACATCTGGAGCTGCCGTTCATGTGGATGCTACTTTGACATGTACCACCCACCTAGACCAGACCAGGCACCCCCACCCCATAGCAATGACACTCCTTGATGGCCAAAGGCCCCCACTAACAACATTCTGTTGCCCTCAGAAGGCCCATCTCCATTCTCTGATGAGTCACAGCTGTTTTGGACAATAGTAGGAAGGTGGTCATAATGATGTGCCTGATTGGCGTACGCTTCTTGTTTCTCTGCAGTTATTTCAGTGGTAATGTCGATCTCAGTGATGGAGGTCTCGCCCCATCTCCTGCTTCTGCCCAACGACTCTTCCATTTGGAGGCGTCACCAAAAGGTGAACTTTGCAGACTGAGATTTACCGCACCATCCGTCACATACTGGTGGCCCATCCAGACCTTTTGCGTCCGAAGCAAATACACTGTATTCTGTCCAGAGAGTAAAACACCGTATATCCCCTTGTCGGAGCACAGTTGCGCTCATGTACCGAAGCCCTCTCCTTTAGCAATATGTTTGCAATGCGGTTCTCTGTGTTGTAATGTCTGCTAACAAGCCTTAACACATTTTGAACACATCTTACTGTTCAACAACAGGTTTTAAACACTGGCATTCATACAGCTCCCGCCTCTCCTCTGTCTGCAGTCATACACACACAGTCTGTTCAACCGCCTTGCTTCACATTCCTCCAGTTTGCCAACATGTTTACCCTATGTCATGAAGCGTGCTTGCAGTCGTACTTACTTGTGTACCTAATGGCAGGGATGTCAGCTCAGAGGGTCAGCTCGACGAGGGTAAGGGCTGCTATCAAAACACAGGCCTTCTGGTGACCCAGCAGGAGTTTTAGCTCAGGAAGGGGGGGTTTTGTGGTCCTGCTTGCCTGGACCCTTGCTCTGAGTTGTTTGTGAAGCCGTCAGCAGCATCCAAACTGTTTTCTGGCAGAGACAGCAGCGGCGGAGCAGGCTTGATGGACTGAACAGATGGAGTCAGTGTTGTGTGTGCCATAGAGGGGCCTGGGCTGCAACAAATAAAGCCCTTCATCCTGTGGTCTGGAGTATAAACACAATAACAGACTGTACTACAGACAGCTTGTACACAGAAGTGTATGTTGAGGCTCTAAATGATGCTTAGTTTTCTTTTTGTTCTCATTCATGGCCTACAGATCTGAAATTCAGTGTCATTCAGTGTATGTAAAGAAATAATAAACTAGAATTTTAATGTATTCTATCACTAAATAATTGTGATAATTGTGTGGTAGAAGTGTAATAAGTTTAATTATTTTGTCAGAATGGCTTACAATGGTCATAGTTTCTTGTTTCTTTGCATGTTTTTTTTTTTTCCTTTTTGTAATTTCTAATCAGTCTCTGTAGTGTTTGGATACTTGTTGATACACTATAGTTCTGGATAAATGTCAAACACAACTGTACAACTTTTAAATAAAGTATAATATACTACGCCTCAAGGAGAGTAAATGTATTCCACTGGTGCGCCAGACTTATGCCATGCTGTGTTTTTTCCCCCCACTGCAATATAATATGTGTCCATAAACCAGTCACTACCCAGGAGCTCACTGCTGGGGTGCACAACAGGAACACTGTGGGCTCCAACACGGGTCAGCACAAGGTCAACCTCCACATCTGGACATGTCATCAGCCCCCTAGATCTGCACAAAGACAAGCAAAGTTCTTGAATGAAACACAGCAGTGTCCGGTAGCGTCCGAATGGATAAAAATAGTGACTTGACAAACAATGGCCTTGTGTGCGTCCCACAAACTGTACTTACTGTACATGTATTAGTGGCCTACAGTTGGGAGTTGGTGAAAATAAGCAAAAGTAGACACGGCGAATAATGTGCATGTCAAGATCTATGAGTTGAAGGCTAGAGGTTGTGGTCACAGTTATCAGGGTCTGATGTCTACAACAGCACCGTGAGCTTCTTAACTGATTTTAAGTGACTGAACAGATGTGGCCGCTGCTCCAGGCAGCAAAGATGGTTATGTCTCTGCAAAGACCTCTGTCAGTGCTTCATAAATTCACGTGATTCTAATCTACATTGAGGTGAATGTTGTGTGCAGCCAGGGTATAGTTTTAATCCCGCTGCTTGATTCCTGCAGCGCTCCACATCAAAGAGTATCCATTACGAATCCTTGATGGATGGTGGCTCACCTGGCCTGTCTGGTAAACTGAGAGCCGTGCAGCCACTTCCTAGATTCGCAGGGCAGCCCCTAATTCAATATTCTCATGTTCGGCCGTGTTCATGCCTGTCTGTCAGACAAACTGCGTGTCTGGCGTGCGGGAGGGCGGCGGGCATTTCCATTTTTACACCATGCTGTCAGATCAAAGCGGGGGCCAGCGCTGGCCGCTCGCAGGATGGGGCGTTGCGTGCAGTAGTGCGCCTAGGTCATGTGTGAACCATCCAGCATGGCTTTCATCAGAGCATCCCAGGGGTGTGCTCCTGTTGAGTGATGGCCTCATGTTGGAGCCCTGAATCCTGCCATCTACAAAACAGGCAGAATCTGGACTATACCACAAGTTCTATTTTCAGATAATGCGAGGCGACAAATGGAATGTATTTTTGTACGCAGGCATGCTGTGATCTAGCACGTATACTGTATAACCCGATTGTTGATAGTGAATGCAAAATACAACAAAGAACGACCACACAAATACCACAAGTTTCAGTCCTTTGTGTTCGTGCATTCTTTGAGTTTGTGGTTGAGAGTGTAACAAAAGAGCCGTAGAGTGTAACACTTCTCTCTATAAAAAGGTAACAGGAGAAACTCAAAGCAACGCCCCTCAGCAACAGTTTGTGCTGCTATTGAGCGGTTCCCCTGCAGCAAGAGGAATTCACCCCGGCAGATGGTGGGGCCGAGGCCCCCGAGGCCCCCGGGCAATGCTACACCCTGGGACCCGGACACCTAATCGTGCCCTGTTGAGCCTCTCACCTGCTGCTCTACTGCTCACAATGTTATCTCATCTCCCTGACCTATTGTGGCTCCCATCGGTGATAATGACAGTTAAGAGACCCACGCAGCGCTGGAGCAGGAGCGCACTCTCCCCAGAGAGAGGCAGGATCATGGGAAACCTCAGAGTAATCGATCCCTCCATCTTGCCTCCTCGGGTGGATCTCATTTCTTATCTCGACCTGCAGTACGCTCTCTGTCGTTCAAGGCACTGATTGCTTTGATTTTCAGGGCAACTGGTGTTATAGTTGAATTTGTTTTTATTCTTTTTGATAAATTAGACATGGTCCGTCTTACGTATTGAATGTGAAACGGAAGGTTCTTTTTGTGTTGTAGCTACTCTGAAGAATATAAAATCTACAATGACATTTAATCTTAATGTTCTCTTGTGTCACCACTCGGAAGTGTCATTTCACAACAGACAAAAAAAAAAATTCCACTCTTTCACCACGTATCTCAAAATGAGTTTACAAACTGTCCGTAGACCATAAATTTGCTCCCTTGGGTAACCACACTTTCGAAACATTTCGAAAAAGCCAATTCACGCAACCTACTTCACCAAACCGCAGTGCTGTGGTGATCCTTGTTGTTGTTGTTCTCCGCCGTTTTAATTTTCCCCGAGTAATTTTCCCTGAGAAAACCCCCATCCAGTTGGTGGGTGACCTCGGTTCCCACCGTCTCAGTCAGATACCGTCACAGTGGCCCAGTTTTCTCCTAGCACTGGTCAGCCTAATTAGACTTTCATTGCTTCATCCTGAATAAGTACCTCTTCAGGATAATAAATAGATGGCACTGCGGATGGGAACGTGACCTGCTGGGTCAGAAACAACAAAAAGCACATTTACAATGTAAGTGTATTTTGTGTTCATCATATTCAGACGACCTGTTTTGGAAACACTGCAGAAACAATGGCTTTCTCTTGTACGTGAATATGTCCTGTTCACAAATGCATGCTTTCTACTGTAGCTGACAGTAGCTTCCTGTCTGGAGCTTCCTCTTAATGAAGTACATTTCTAAAAATATGGGTAGGCACTGCATCTTAAGTGTACTTGTTGGCGTCTATTTTCAGTTGCAGATTTCATGTGATAGTGAGCAGCAGGATGGCATGAGATTGACTAAAAAAAGCAGCGGTAACAGGTCCTACTGTATCAGCGTGGCGCTGTGCAGTCAGTTCTTAATTTCATCATCCTTTACGATCAGTAATTCTCAAAACGAAACAATCCAACACGAGATCCAACTTGTGCATCTATCCATGTGCTGTATGAACATGTATAGGCTACATACAGTGTCACAGCCTATTCAAATGAGGCCTCCATTTCAAATCCTGTTGTTCTTGTGTGCTTCATACACAAAGGGAAGGAAGTAAAGGGCGTTTCACAATGAGCTGTTTCATTACCAGTTTCTATATGAAGAGAGAGGAAAAAAAAGAGTATCTTCTTGCTTCAGTAAATTGCAGCGGAACAGAGAACAAAAGAGATCAAATGGAAAGAGCACACCCAATCGCTGCCTCGCTGGCAGGAGCTGTGTTTCTATTGTAGCTGCACAATCAATAACTAAACAAGAGAAAAGGGAACATTTTAGGTCCCAGACAATACAAAGAGAATGGATAGTTTTTCCTCATGGGATCTCCCATAGAGTCAACCTAGTTAAACGTTAAAGGTTGCTTTAATGGCAGCTTTTCCACTTCAGTATGCTTTAAAGGGGATCTGCTGTTCTTTACAACCTGGACCTTATTTCTGCATAAAATATGTGTAACTCATATTCCTTCGGGAGATAATTAGATCAGCGTATATCCATGTAGTGGGAGTGACTGGGGCACCGAAACACAGCCTCTAAATAACGCATTATCTGCCGCGAAACTCGTTCATTTCACCAATATTTTGTTATCGTATGCTAGTGCTATTCCCCGTTGAGTCCAGAGATAATGATAATGCGTTATTTAGAGGCTGCATTTTGGTGCCCCAGTCACTCCCACTACATGGATATACACAGATCTAAATATCTCCCGAAGGAATACGAATTACACAAAAGTTATATGGGTGATTAAAAGACCAAATTTTAATCAGAAATAAGGTCCAGGTTGTAAAAAACAATAGTTCCCCTTTAAAGAGGATATGAGCTCCTGTTCACTGGAACATTCTCAGATGAAATGCTGTTTAACATCAGAGCAGACTTTCACTTTCAGCGGATGAACTGTGAGGTTCATAGCTTGGTTAGAATCCTATGTACATACGTTATGAAAAACGTTGGTCAGTGCTGCTCTGATGCAAACTGACTTAGTGACAGAAATCACGGAATACGTGGTTGAATTTACTTCTTTATAAAACAAAATAGCAAAGTAAGAAAACTGTTTTGCTGGTGCATTATTGAGTAGTTCTAATGTCGTCTCAGATCTCTATCAAAAGTCTGAACTTTTCTGAAAAAAATTTATCTAAATGGGATCTCTGTTTGAAAAATGAAAATTTTCTCAGAGAGGCTGACATACTTCTTCTGCAGGCCAAACACATTTCAGAAACAGGACCCCCTCCCTGAGAAAGGGGGGGGGGGGGGTGTTCCACTGCAAGAGAAGCTGAAGTGACACAGCTGATAACCCCGTGCCATTGTGTACCCGGCGACCAGAACATCTTTCTTTTTCACCGCAGTGTGTTAAACATGATGGAGATAACAGTCAAATCCCAAACATTCCCTGAAAGAAAAAACAAATCCTGCATTTTTCCCCCCGCTAAAGCAAACAGTAAATCTCCCTATCTTAAGATAGATTGCATCTCTAAGACCACCAAAATTCAAAGAGCGGAAACTGATGTTTTGTAATGTTCCCTCTGGGGACAACATTGCATTTTGTGCCTTATATGAAAATATACTCAGTTAAAGTATGTGTTTACAGATGTAATAGAGCTTAAATGTCACATTAGCTCCATTAGACGGTCTAGAGGCCTGTTTCTGTGTTTTTAAATCCATGTGATAGCTATATTCTGGAGCTAAAGCTTCATGTGTCCTAACCAGCTGATGATGTCATTGTGCTTGTGTTGCAGTATGGAGCTGTATAGTACAACAATTCAATAAAGGACAAATGACATAGGAGTGAGGCATCGAAGTGGTGAATGAATTTCCGTGGTATATATTCTAGGTTGTTCGGTGATTGCAAAACTGGGTTACCCTGATGTCCTGATGTCCTGTGTGTGGGTGTATTTTGTTAGTGCTGATACAGCTCATTCCCAGAGATGCTTACAGAGATGAATTTTAAACACTTGGATGGGAAGAACATCGGTGTGACCCAGTGTTAAGACTACCTTAAACGTTAATTCTGGATGGCTGTCAATGGCCAACTGGACCCGATGCAGTGCCACTTGAAGCAGGACACACGGCCATATGCTCTGCTCAAGTAGAATCCATGATAATTATTCCCTTAGTAGGGAGATACTAAAACATGGATGTGCCAGTCAGGAGCAGAGTTTCTCTAATGTAACCAGTAACTACGTGGCTGTATCTCAGTAGGTAGAGAGGGTTGCCCGAGAACCAGAGGGTGGACCATATGCTGGATTGTTAGTGTATTAGTTTTCCAGACAACATTTACATTAGAGCAGATAAGCACTGTAATTTGCCTCTGCAGTGTTCATTGTGTGTATACACTGATCAGGCATAACATTATGGCCACCTTCCTAATATTGTGTAGGTCTCCCTTGTGTCTTCAAAACAGTTGTGACTCATCAGAGAATGGACATGGACCTTCTGAGGGTGTCCTGTGGTGTCTGGAAACAGAATGTTGTTAGTGGGGGCCTTTGGGTCCTATGGGCTGAGGGGAGGGGCCTCTGTGGATCATCCCACAGATACTTGATCAGTTTGGGATCCAGTGAATCTGGAGGCCAGGTCAACACCTTGTGCTGTTCTTCATGTTTTTTGAGTTGTTCCTAAACCGTTTTGTGTGTGCCTGTGTCAGGCTGCATCCTGCTGGGGATGGCTGCTGCCATCAAGGAGTGTCATTGCTATGGGGTGGGGGTGCCTGGTCTGGTCTAGGTGGGTGGTACATGTCTAAGTAACAACCACATGAATGCCAGGTCCAAATGTTTCCCAGCAGAACATTGTATTGTCACAAGATGGTCAATGTTATTTACTTCTCCTGTCAGTGGTTTTAATGCAGCAGTTTATCAACAGGAACATGGGAACATGCAAATGTAATGTAGAGTTGTATTATTCATACTTTAATAGCACATGGGAGTGTAGTTTAATTGGTGATTCTGAATTTGCTGTAGGTGTGCATGTGAGTCTCTTTGTGTTAGACCTGCGATAGACTACTGACCTGTCCAGGGTATACCCGCATCCCGCCCAATGTCAGTAGATTCCCTGTAAAAGAAACAAAATAACCGGGGTTCTATAATTAAAATATTACTGAGCATTAGATATAGGAAGGCAAATTTTGACATAAGCAGAACAAAACATCTGCTGTAGAGACTGATTCCTCTCGGTTGCTCTTAGGAAAACGCTAAGAAAAGACACTTCCATGCCATCTCTTTAAATGCAGAGTTGTGCTTATCAAATGGTTCACTACATGGTGCTGCATTATTCCTCAACTTTAAAATATCCAAGTTAAAATACAGGTCAAAAAACGGATCAAATAATTAGCCTGTTTGATGACAGACGTTTTGCCCATGCTGTCCTTACTGTGACTAGAAAGCTGTCTGCTGTGGAAGCCTCCGCCTCCATTTGTCTTTTACATATATGATTAAAAATGTAGAGGATACACATCACAAATCTGACTGCCTAATTAAAAGAAGCCCTATGTTTCATGTGCTCAAAACATAAAGGGAAGGAAACAGACTTTCACAATGTTCTGTTTCATTTACAGTTTCTGTATGGACAGCACAGGAATAGCATCTGCTTGTTTCAGTAAATTGCAGCTCAGAACAGAGATCAAATGGAAAGAGTGCAATCTCCGCTTGTCTGAACTGTGGGCAGTGCTAATGATGCATGCTAATGCTAAATCAGTGTATTATGGCAGTAATGACCGCAGCAACGGTATGCGACAACCCCTGAAGCAACATTAACAACAGAATCAGTTTGTTTGCCTTTCACTCATCATGTGGGGGAAAAATGACTCGTTTAATGACACACACATGGAAGAAAAAAATCAAAATCAAAGCCGCACCGCATCCTCGTGATGCGGCCCCAACATAAACAGAGATCTGTTGAGCGGCAGAGTAAACTTCCCCTGCTTGCACTGATGCACACACTTCCTGAGGGGATTGAGCGGGTGAATCGGACTGAACCCCGATCTGGAAGCGTTTGAGTCGGCAACCAGGCAAATTCGTGCCACATGTTGATCCTGCTTACCTCTGTCTCCTCGTGAAACTGAACGTAAAGAGAGCTTTAATCCTGGAGATATGAAATGAGGGTGCTTCCATGCTATCTCAGCGAGTGGATTGTTGTAAAATGCTGTTCAGAAATTCAGGATTTCCAGAGGACTTTCCGTACTTTCTTCTGCCACCACATGGTTGACATTTTTGGATGAATTACTGTGAAATTTGGCGCGCACATTCATGGCTCCTACATTTGCCAACGATCAGAATAATAGGGCAATCAGAACAACAATACCTAATATAAACACATCAACCGGAACAGACTAGCACAACTGGAAGGAATTTTCAATTGGATTGAGAGGGGTGCAGTAAACCTATTAAATATTATGTAACTGCTTGATCTGATTGTGTCTGTCTGGACTGAATAAATGCATTCTCACTGCACAAGTGCCTTATGCGGGTTAACAATTGGTGATGACTTTAAAGGAGTGACAGAAACCTGGTGTCGGCAAAAGCAGTGAGTTGTGGAAAGAGCGAAAGGAGGAAGCTGGGGGAAAAGGGTTCTTCCTCTTCTTATTCCGCTTTATTTCCACTCTCCACGGCGGGCTGAACGGGGCTTTGGGCATATCAAAAATGTTGTGACCTGACTGTTCCTGTAGCATGATTATCAAGACATTTCATTTTGCTTCTGTGTGAACAGCCAAGCTGGTATCTCTATCTCTGATTTCTGTCCTTCATTGTCCTTGTAGTCAAGGATTTGTATTAACTCTGAACTTTATCATTTCCATCCCCACTGCTGGAAAAAGTTCTTCTTCGTCCAATACTGCAAAACTAATAATACTAACCCCATCAGCTTCAGTTGCACTTTGCTGATATGATAACACACTAAACTAATATTGGTACTTAAAGCTGCAAATAAAACACTTTTTTTTCCTGTCACCGCAAATCCTCATGTTAAGATTTTCCTCTCTCGTGGATGATCTCACCGCTGAGACGTTCTCTGAGAAACAAGTCTGTTTATTGTTATGAAGGTGGATTAAGTTGTTTCCACTAATTCGCTGTGTTCTACAGCTTACTTTTGATTTCCTGCTCCGTGACTGTGGACTAATATCGGCGGTGGCAGCAGCCCAACCGTAACAAAGCCTCGACTATGAGGGTCCCTAACCTTAGCACCCCGAGGAGCGCCGCAGCCAGCCCGAGAGGTCACAGCAGTGCATATTTGGAGACATGATTGGGGGGGGACAGTAGATATGTGTGAGTTTTAGCGGCCTGGGGGGAGTTCCACCCAGGGAGAGTGGAGAGGAAACAGCTCAGATGGAGGTCAGAATTGGGTGGCTCACATCCTACTCAGTATTTGTCCTGTTATTCCAATCTTGGCCAACACACAGACAGGATCCTGATTGGAGATAATGTCAAGGGAATGAAAAAGTCTTTTTCTAAAGGTCTGCTATGCTTGGTGAATTTTACATTCAGCACCGTCAACTCACCAAATGAAGGCATGAAATGACACTGAGGAAGCCGCAGGATTTTAAGGAGCGTTGTAAAAATGCGGTTATTGGGGTGAAGTTGCCATGAAGCCTCGTAAAAGTCAAATAAAACAGTATAATTAGAAAGACTTTTTGTTCTAAACTGTCTATAGATTTGTCATCTACAAAGAACCACAGATGCAGCATTACAGCATGACTTGGCGAGCGTAAGGTCCTTAAAAGCTTTGAAGAACCTCCAACTGATGTTTTCCATTTCCATATATGATATCCCTCTGAGACTTTTTTTATTTTTCTTGCCTGGCCTGTATAATGTTATTTCCAGGCTGTTGCTGAATCTGGCGTCCAGAGGCTAAAGCTGGCTGTTGTAATGTTTTTCATGGCTGAAACAAGGAGACCATCCTCGGATGTCAAATCTATCCGCGGAATGAGCGGACCTCTTTTAACGTTGTGTGGGACAGGAAATGGAAAGGCTGTGTGTAGGCAACGACGGCCATGTCGGCTAATTACTTACACGCCGACGCGCCCAAGATACATCACTGCATTCATAGAGTATTTTTGGTGAAATTACAGGAACAAAATATCCAAGATAATATTCAAAGAATGCAACGTTTCCTGTACGCGTGACCACGTTCACGTTGTCTCTACAGAGGTCATCGGCGAGTTGGCCAAGACCAAGGAAGCGGCGGTGATGACCTGGGAAATCAAGATCTTTTCCGTCAATACTACAGAGACAAAGAGATGTCAAAGGACGACGACCCTTTCCTGCTAATCAGAGGGAGATTTGCAGAGAGGAAAGGCCTCCTCCCTCCACCTCTGCTCAGACACTGATTTGGTTTCCATGTTTGTGTTGGCTTGCGGAGGTCTGAGGCTACCTGTATCCTTTCTGGCATGACGGAGGGATATACAGGCTTGTCTTCTGGCTATGGAGGACAGGAAGCTCAGAGCCCCATCAATCAGCCTTGTTTATCAGTCCCTAAATTTAAAGTCAGCACCTTTTCGGTTGGTGCTGTTTTTACATTTGTTGTAGAAAGATTACTGCAATCACTTCTTTCACATTGTTCTGCCAAAGTTTTTGTATAATAGACAAAGTTATCGTAAGACACAGCTCTACCTGAACAAGCGACCCAGACTCAGATCTGCTCGTGTACAGCTCATTTAGTTGGCTCCTTAAAGTTGCTTTTTTATTCACAGTAGCACATGGCTCTAGGGATTGCAGCATCCACTACTTTGGTCAAGACTTCAGAACATCTCAGCAGCTACTAAACCACACCACTGAAGTGAATCTGGACTTTAGCGATCCTTTGACAATTCCTCCTTTTAGGTGAAACATCTCCACAAGATGTGTATTGAAAGCCATGAGGTATGGCACAAACTTTCCTGCCTAAAAATGTTCATACTCAAAACTCATACCATTTCAGCCAGGCTCAGTGGTGCTCATACTGTAGCTAATTTGAATGCTAACACATAAAATGGAAATGAAGCTTAGCGTCGCCATGACCAGGCCTTGGCCCAAACAAAGCACCAACCTTGAAAGCCACTACCTGCAAGTTGAAAACAGATTCAAGACTTGTTTTAAACATCCGCTCATTATCTAGCAATGTTTATTGTGAGGGGGCTGGAGCCTGTCCCAGCTATCACCAGTTGTGGCCAGGTCGCCAGTCTATCACAGGGCTAACACAGAAAGACAAACAACCATTCACACGGCCAATTTAAAATTACCAATTAACCTAAAAGGCATGTGTGTGAGATGTGGTAGGAAGACCAAGCACATGGAGAAATCCCACTCAAGCACAGGGAGAACATGCAAAACTCTTAGCACTGTGGTTTGAAACCTAAATGAGCAAGTCCACAAATTATTCGTGTAGTTTGTTTGTATACATCTGATGCCATGCTACATTTCTACTGTAATTCTTTGATGTCATTCAGTGTGCTGCTCCTATATGACTTATCAGGAGGCCCTATCTAAGTGTTTTGCAAATTAGATCGTGGGTAGTGTGTAGGTTAAGGTAAATAAACAACATCCTGGACATAAAGCACAATAAAGCCTCATCAGTTGCCAAAATACATCAGATAGGTCACTTTTAGGCAAATCTGGAAAGTCGTTGCGACTGTGCAAGGAACAAAATATACAGGAAGTGGCCTTAATATTTTGTCTAGTCCAAAGTCGTCCATGTACGTGCAGATCTTCCTCAAACTTTTTTTTTTTTTTTTACCAGTCTGAGTAACAACCAAAGTTTTATTTCTTTTAATAATGTGAAGGCATAAACCTTTCATGGCAAAAACTAAACAATTTATTCTGTATTTTTTAGAAGCCATTGTCTTTTGAACTCTTCGGTGGATGTGCTGGTATGATATGAAGCTCTTTTTGTTCCCAACAACCATTCCTTAAGTTTCTTCAACAATAGCTCTTTAGAGCGACGACCGGGGGACATCAAGGGTTTCTTTTCAAACAGCAAGGCCAAGCTTTGGCTGGAGATGCATATCTAAGCATACCTCTGACCTGTGCTTTCTTTGAGCAGGCTGAAGTTCAAGATTTGTCCAGAGACCCGACCCGCTTCCTTTCATCCGCTCCCGTCGTCTTGACTGTGGGCTGTGACCCCGGTAATGTTATACAAATGTCATGCGTCACAGGACTGACAGTTCCTGCATAGGAGTCGAGCGTTTGGCCCACGATCGCTGTTGCAGAAAAGGCCCTTTGTGGAAAGACAGAGACCCCTGGCACAATGGCGGTTCACTGACATGCTGAAAGAAAAGAAAAACCGCAGTCTGACAATGCCTCTTAAAAGTGCTTCTGCTGAATGTTTCGTAATCTCTGCTGCTTCCCTCGAGCTATTTATTAGTTGAGCTGGCCCTTCTTTGATGGGAACAAGGTTCTCTATGCTGCGGTGTATTACGGTTTATTAATTTCAACACAGCAAGAGATTCAGGATTTATCACATGCCCTTTATGGTTATTGATGCTTCATGGCTTTGATGTTCAAGATTAGATGACGAATTGCCAGATAAATAGTTTGGCGTTAAGTTATCATCAAATGTTATATTAAGATGAATTAAAATATCATCCAACACAGATATCAGCTGCAGCATACTGTATAAAGTGTTCCTTTATTGCAACGAGGATGCAGCCATCCTATCAGAGTCAGTGGGCCACATTCCAGTATGCTGAAGTGACTGTTTTATTGCGGTGATAACCCGATGAAGCCAAAGTCACAAAGTCACAGCCGATCAAAGACATCAGCGGAGAGTCACATTCCTCTACAGCAAGGAAATGACTCACAGGCCAGCGCCAGTAAATATCCAGGACAACAAGCTGTGCTTTTTATCTCCGCTTTATTTCTGCTGCACCCTGCGGCTTTGAAGCTCCGCAGATGAAACCATCGGCAGACATTAAAGTTACTTATTATAGGTCATGTTTATTGGTCGGGACTTAGCATTGTTTGTGTGTGCAGAAACGTAGACCAGAAAACATCTTGAGCGGAGATGGGGAGAGCGCACGAAAATTGTTCTCCTAAATAAACTATGGCGATAAAAAAGATGTTGCCAAAAGCATTGTTTCACTTCAGCACATAGCTCTGAGGATAGAAACGTCTGTCTGTTAGTCACCGCTATGGTTTAAACTCGAATATCTCAGCAACTTCTAAGTGGCTGCACCAGCTTGTTTGAACATTCATGGCCCATCAGAGACTTTGGTGATCTTCTGACTTTTTCCTCCTTGTTTATGGACTGATTGGTCAACATACTAAACTAAAAGGGCGTAGATTATACTGTATATGCTAAGCTTCACCGCAGCGGCATTGTCACTGTGAGCACGTTAGCAACATGCTGCATTTAGCTCAAGCTGCCTGCCTGGCTGTGTGCACAGCCTCATAGAGATTTATTACTTTCCATTTTGATAGGTGAGCATGTTATGTGCATGTACTCCATCACTGTTGGATTTTTAAGGGGTAGTTAAGTTTCATATCCAAGTTTTAGTTAAATCAAATTCAAATTAATCAGTGCTTGTTTGTTTATCTGCTCGCTGATCTCGGATTAATCTCCCTTCTGAGTCCAATTTCTTCATAAGTAGCTACTCAATAGTAAATCTGATCCTGCCTGAAACAGACTCTACAGTGTATCTGCTGCCAGATCCAAAATTAAAGCTGGTTTTGTCAGAGATCCCGAAGCCCAAAGTGCTATTTTATTTCCCAGAGCACAGACGGCTTAGTGATGCAGCAAGCTGCCATGGTAACCGTGGTCGTCTGTTGTGTTGGTTGTGTCAGAGATCCGCCCTCTTGCCCTGACCTCTTCCCTCAGTGGCGGCACACTTTCCCCCAGGGGGATTTCACATTCAACATCTGCCCTGCACCCCCCTCTATCATCTTGCTGAGCCACCCACTACAAAAGCCAGAGAGCTTCTGCACTGGCTTTTCTCAATAAAGGCCATCCACGCACACCTGCTGAGAGGGTTAGAGGTCATGATCCAAGCAGGGACACATTGCTATGACCTGCAGTCCTCCAGTCTGCATCCTCTTCTTCGTCTCACAGAGACTCCTATCACCCTGCTTCAGCCTGTTAATGAAAACGATAAAACCAGCTCATTTATTATTGAAACACATGTTGAGAACTCAGCGTGGGGAATCGTTTTACAGCACATTACATCACCCTCTCAGAACACTTTCCCTTGTCATTTTCCCAGGATGCAGCGTCTGGCTGCCCCGTCATGTGACCGCTGAATGGTGAGACAGAAGGAGAGGGAGTTCCCACTGGTGTCTATTCGGGCTTGCTGCTCTGCCTGCTGCCTCGTCGGGCCCTAAAGGAATCACCCGGCCCTCATCAATCTGCTTCCACATTCCACAATAGCTGACAAAGGGACTCCACTCTCTCCGTGGCAGATGGCAGCGCCTCAGGCTCTCCAAGCCAAGCTCCCATTGTTCAGACCCCGGGGTTTGATGCAGGGATCTTTGCTCCTCCTCCTTTGGTGTCACAAAAGGACACTGGGGTGCAGAAGTTGAATGTCTGAATGTGGTAAAATCACTAAAAAGCCCCTGATATATAGATAAATGTTGCTTTAATATAAGCCGCATCTCCTGTTGCCATGTCCATAAAGAAGTTTAACTATAAGGTACAGTAAAGTAAATAAAATGAAACGCTGATGCTGCGACTGAAAGCTGTGATCTCCCAGGATTATCTTGATTCCCACAGGAATACGGGAGGTAAGCGTGGGCCCAGCAGACAGCAAGCTCTCACAGCTTGCTATCACACTGGAAGCTGTGTTTTCTTTACTGACATCTACAAGCAAGAAGCACAGAGTCAAAATAAGGCAACTATGAGAAACCACAAAATGTAGTAGAATCAGGGGCACAGTCACAGATATCAGTAGTTTGATTAATGGAACACAGTGTTCAGTACTTTACATTTCGTTCACACTTTATATTCCACCAGATTTCAGAGTGCAATAGTTGACTTTTTCCTTGACAACATTTATTTACTGTCATTTCTTACTATGCCACTATTACAAAAACCTCCACGGCCCTGACGTTTTACTCTATTAAATCCAAAGAATTTTATTTTCTTATAACAATCTTACATCATTACGCTACTGTTGTGAAATCTCCAGGCTGCGATGAACGTTTTCTTGATTATAAAGCAGTGACAGCTCCCTCAGTGATGTTTATTTCTGTCGAAAATAGGAAAAGATTAAGAAATCTAATCACGCTAGTAGATTTTTAAACTACTCCGGGGCCCTGCGATTCATTCAAACAGAATAATATGCCAGTTTTGTTGGATTTCTTCTTTAAACAAGTTAATTCTTGTTCAAAAAAAGTTTAAATAATTGAACCACACCGGCAGGTTCTTAAACTGCTGTGGTTCATTCATTTTAAATCCTGATAATACCTTGGTGTTAAACATTAAATAGTGTATTCTCTATTTAACACACCTATGGGCGGTTCTACAGGGTGGATTAATTTGGATCAACGCACCAAAAAATATATTGTCTGAGGGATCTGCGCTAAGATAAGAAAAAACATCAGTATTCATGAGAACTTGTGTGAGTATTAACACTACAACAAGACTAGTTTATTAGTATTAGTATTAGATTTCAGAAGGATCCGAGCCTGGAAACAAAGTCCAGTTGTGGTTTTGCCTCCGGATGAAGTTACATGCTGGGTGTTTGCAGGCTCTAACGGTGCAGTTTGGTTACAGACCCTGTAACTATTTTATGGCCCTTTCTTTGTAGCTCTTCTTGTAGCCTGAAAGTGGAGGGAAGTGAGGCCTTCTTTATGATGTGGGCTTCCTCGAACATGCTCACAAAAAAACACTCGCAGCAGCTTTGACCGACTCCATTCAGCAATTAACATAAAGCTGCCTCTCCATTAGAGAGCACGCAGCCCCGGTTCCCTGGGCTTTTTTTTGAGAGGGAGCTGACTATGTTTAACACATCTGTTGTCTCCTATGTCTGAGCAACCCACACACAGGTCCGTCCACAGTGATCCTTTTATTCGGCTGTGAAAGGACCTATAGGGGCTCCTGATAGATGGCCTCCATTCCAATGAAAATGGAAAGCCGGATAATGGGAAGAATGGGGAGGCAACACTCCAGCACACCCCCGGCTCCAAGGCCCTACACATCCTTTAAAAAGAACCTTAACCAGTCTAATGCTGAGCCTAATCACGTTAAAAAACAGAAGACACGTCCAAGCAAGTTCTGCTTGCTGAGTCGACATGTCATCAATTCAAAAGAAAACGTCTCTTTAAAAGAAACAATAATACTATTCTACAGACAGAAAAAGTTACAGATTTTTTTATTTATTTTATTTTTATAATCTTTTATTCGACTATTCTCTCCTTCACATAGTGTGTATGTTCAGTAGTGACATTTATAGGGATGTTTAGTTGTGCTTCTTGCCACCTGATGAATTTAAGTTCACTTTTTCTTGCTCTCTTGTTTGGACTCTACCAACTATCGTGAAGCAAATATGTGCCCCTTTCGCTGCTAAATGCTCCACTGTGTTCGCCAGCTACCCTCTAATTGTGCCTGTGTGCTGATCAGTGTGGAGAAAGTAGTGTACAGATGGTTGTAAGAGCTCAGACATTGAATAAGCTGCAAAACCGGCCAAACAATGAGCTGAAATTGGCCACGAAGCTCTGCAGATTAGGGTAACGTAGTTTCATCTCTACGCGACACCCTTTTCCCGCTGTGACTGTGCTGTTTTAAATCGTCATTTTACAAATAATAAAAATATCGCCCATAACTGCTTGGAATTCAACTCTCTTAATTCTTTGCAAAATCCATTTTCCATTTACTCGACACAGACGAGCATGAACACCCGTTACCAATAGCTGTTTTTTTTTTCAACTGAAATACTTAACACGTAGAGGCATCTGTAATGTAACTAGGGATTAGGAACAGTTAGGTCATCAATGGGAGTGGAGGGTTTGCAGGGTCAGAGGATGTTTACCACAGGGCTTCAGCATCAGTGATCAGGGATGCACAGAGATGGAAAGACAATAGACAAAACAACGTCCTATTTAAAGACGGTCACTGCTATTAATAAACCAGAGAAGATGCCCGGAGGCAGGATGACGTTTCAACAACTTTTCACCCTTTAAGATATTATTTTTATTTCTAGTGCAGCAATTTAAATCATTGCTTCCTTGTGCATCTGGCCTTTCCCCACTAAATGCTCTTATCAGGGTAAAAGAATCTGGTGGTCTCATCTATTTATCACAGTAAGCTCTTATTGTGACATGTGTAAGAGGCCCAATAGCAGTCAGTCAGTTAAAATAGAGATAAACTGTCACAGCAGTTGTAGAGAGCTGATGCTCCTCTGTGATTGTGGTTGTTTTCTTTAGTGTTGCAATAAAGCATGCAGAGTGTAGTTTTTTTTCAGGGAGGATGGTTGGAGGATGATGCTGACAGACAGGACTTGTTCATTTTCTGGTGGCGTTCAGTCCTGGCCGTATCCTGCGTGTTGTTCATGTCAGCCCCCTCCGTCATTGTCTCTCCGCTCGCGAGATCCCCTTTTAAATCAAAACAGACACTTGTGGACGGACACAATGGGCGGCATTGTCTCCCCCGTGAAAGGAGAGCAAGTGCTCCGCTAATGCTGCGCTCGCAGCAGCCAACCTCCGGGACAACTTCTACATTCAGCCTTTGATTAAGGAGCGCAGTTATGCTTGGATGACTTCCTCCAAGGTGCCTGGAGGTTGTGGGAAAGGGCCAGTGAGTAAGTGTGGCCTCAATCTGGGGCTGGCCCTGCCTCGGTGAATGGACTAGACAGGCTTTAATGATACAGGGTCCATGTCAGCCCAGCTGAGGGGCCTCACTGTAGACAAGACCAGGACCCAGACACCAATTTTGGTGTGCAGACATGTTGAGCTCTTGACTGAACTCTGACTTGTCAGAAGGCATCCCAAAAATACTGTCAGGTCAACAGGTTTAATTAAACACAAACTGCTGACATTAAGCCTCTGTTTCTTCCTTTCAATCTCTCTTAAAAGGACATACTTTTTGTGTTTGGAATTGTTTTTCAGGACTCCACTGCTCGGTGGCAGAAGAGTTAGTGATTTGAAAACAATCTCGTTTAACGTACCCTTCTTCACATTTCATTAATGACAGCTCAATGGTTCTTTTTCCTTTCTGCAAAGAGTTTACTTATGCATAAGTACAGGGGGCATCCGGATTTGAACCGGAGACCTCTTGATCTGCAGTCAAATGCTCTACCACTGAGCTATACCCCCTGCCAACAAACACCACAGGTGGTACCTGAGTGCTCAGTTTAGTTGGCTCTCTAGTGCACTGTACTTAGCTTGTACTTGTTTTGGAAGCAATAGTGGAGGTCAACAGAATTACATTTCTGAGCAGATGGGAGGCTTGAAACTATTGCTTCTCTTAATGTAAACAGAAATAAATACCAGTAACAAGCTCAAAAACTATTCTTTCTGCTTATTGTCGAGTGAATAGACTTCCAGGACAGAAACCTCCTCGTGAAGATCCGTGTTAAGGCTGCCTTCCAGAAACAGACCGGTTTGAGCTTAACACCGCGGGGCCTGGTCCTGGAGCGGGGACTCAGGACTGGTCCAGGGTCAGGTCTGTTTGTGACCAGCCTGATCTGTGGAGGAGTGAGGGCTCGGCCTCAGACGGCCTCTTCTTATACAGTGCGATTAGTGTGGCGCCTGCATGGAGGCCTGTGAGGGTGAGGGGTCGGCTGTCTTCTGAAGGAGATTAATGTAAGAGTGCAGGCAGGGAGGAGCACCTGACATCCATCCATGGGCCGGTATGAAATCCTACAGTATCTGTGTTTGAAGTGTAGTCTTCCAGGAGCTGAGATGATGCTTAATCACTTGATGGATTCTTGGTTTATGTTCGTGCAGAACGAAAAAGAAGAGCAATGATCTTCTAATGTCTGGTGTGTAGTTGATGTTCAGAGTGAAACGTACACTCTTTGTGATTTTTTCTGACATCTGTAACAGGATCTACTCTGTCCCAGTCATGCCATGCCGCATTTGGGTCCCAAACTAACCTGCTTCTGTCCTGGATTTCTCTCATGGGAAATCAAAAAGCTTCTAAAGAGCATTAAAGCTACAGTTTCCCACGGATACTACAAGAGCTAACCGCTGCTGATACCTATGGAGGTCAGCTAAGAATCATGTTTCTGACTCTCGTCTGTAGATGTACCTCGGATTTTAAAGTTCCCAGGGTACACAGGTTCAAATGTTTAATTTAAATGACTTCACAATTTACATTTACGGTTTGAAATTTCTTCTGAAAACATGCTAAATCCCTGTTCTTTTCATGAGCTCCTGACAGTAGAACAAGGCCTCTGCTAATCCATTTAATATGAGAGGATCAGCCCAGCTGGATCCACGACAAGAGATAAACCTCTGCCCTGTGGGATGGAAGCTAAACCAGAGGACGGTGCCAGAGGAATTAATCCCAGTAACAAACAGAACAGATTCCCTCAACTGACCATTCAGTCTGGGAACAAGGTGTGTGTTTATGTACGCGTTTGTGGAGAACCGTAACGGTGCAGGATTTCCCGACAGGTGGTGCGTTCAATGCATGCCATGTGGCAAACCCCTACTTGGCCTTATTAAGGTTCAATCCTTTAACGCTGAATCCTCCTGCTGTCATCTGACACCAGTTCACTGATATTAATAGCTATTACCAGATCAGGGAAATTAAAGAGATTATAAAGCTGGATCAGACAGACATTACAACCAAATTATTAATTTTATTTCTCAGTTGTTTTGTGCAAGAAATTTGCAAATTTGCTCATTTTCCAGGGTGAGACAGGCTATTTCTTGGATGGGACCAGTAACTTCCTGAAGTGTGCATCTGGTCAGTCAGATTCAGGCAGATTTAAAGTTGCACGTCACTTCTACGCCATAGCTACGACTTACCTTCGGAAGCTACAGCATAGGCTGACATGCACCTCCCCAAAAATGCAACCGTGCGCTGCGGAGACACGGGCTGCAACAACTGCGATTGGTCCGAAAGTCATTTCCTTGTCCACGTTTCTCAGCAGCTGGACAAACACACCATCTACTCAGACTTTATTTTCTGCGTTGCGGTGATCTCCATTTATTAGCTCAACATGAGCTTCTCACTCCCCATTGCGTGAAATATAAACTGTAAAACACTGTATGTCTTTAGGCTAAGCTAAGCTAACTGGCTACTGCTGGTAGCTTCAAATGTAGTGTATAAACACAATAACTGTATTCTCTGACTTGGTAAGAAAGCAAACATGTGTGTTCGCCCAAATTATAATAGTAGGCCATTAACATTTTGAGGTTTACTTGAGTTTGCTTACATTTACAGAAAAAAGGGCCCCCCTAGGGGCTATTAGCAGGGGGTCTTTGACAATTTGCTGTCATTCATCGTGTGTTGTCTCTTACTGTTTTCACATGGCAGTCAAGTAATTTAACTGCCCTACAGTCACATCTGCTTTTCATTGTCATGGCTCCTTAATTCGTCTGGCCTCTCTTGTCGCTGTATATCACCCCGCTCCCCACGGAGTTCGCTCCTGGTAAACAAAGAGCCATGACTGAACTTTGCCACTCACAAAAAATCACGAACCAAAAAAAAATAAAAATAAAAATCCACACGAGACATAAAAACAACAAGGCTGAAATCTCGCAGACTGTGAAATTTAAAAAGGGGAAGGGTGGTTGTTCTTTCTATAGCCGCTAATTGACTTCTGGACACAGAGCAAACATTCATTAAAATCCTAAACAGCAACAGATGTAGAACACAGCAGGGATGATTGAGTGCCTGTCGTTGTTCTGTGTGAGGTATCGCAGTATCAAAGCTGAATATGAATGCTCAGGGGGATCCAAGCATCTTAGGGATATGAAGGCTTTTGCTTGATGGGGAATGTTTCCTTTCAGACCACAGGGAGATGCCACAAAGCCCATAGGCCCGGAGAGAGAGGTAGCAGAGGTTTTGGCTAACAGATCCAGTGACAGGACGCACTGCAGAGGGAGTTATTATTTTCACATGGCCACCAGTAGTGGCAGTAATTACTAGCGCAGCTGTACTCTGCGTGTTTGTTCTTTAATCGGTTCTTTAGAGAGGATCAATAAGTTGCATTTGACAAAATAATGCAGAGCAGATTTTTGTTTGCCTCTGTTAATGATTAATCTGAAATGCTGGTCCTCTAATCTTATCTCGTGTTGTCACCATTTTCCAACCATGTTTCTTTTTACAACTCCACCGCTCACTGGTGATTTTGCCTAGATGTGGCTAAAGGGTTTGGAAGAGTAAAGAGGCGGTTTTGCCTGCTCTTTTCTTTATATGTATTTGTTATTTCAATGATTTTTAAGTCACTTCATTAAATATGTGACTCTGGCATAAGTAGAGGGGGCATCCGGATTTGAACCGGAGACCTCTTGATCTGCAGTCAAATGCTCTACCACTGAGCTATACCCCCTTGCGTCAAACTACATTTAGAGGAGGAAACGAGCAGCAGGATTTATAACGTTAATATGAGGATGAGGACTTTCATTCATTTCAACACCTTCCCATGAGGGTTCTGTTCTAAAATACCACCACTAAAACCACAAACCATCCAGCTCTCCTTCTGGAAAACAAGAGAAATTACACAATAACACTCTCGGAGTGAAACCCCACCTGTTTCCAAACGGAGCCTTCCTGCAGCATCAAAACTACTACGAGAAAGCATGTCCAGTAATCCACTGACAGTTACAGTTCATGTGCACATCATTAAGTTCTGACCTCAGACGCCTCAGAGACTTTAAGCTCCCTCTTAAGGTGCTCAGGAACTTTTACACCTGCACCACAGAGAGCATCTTGTGCGGGAGCATCACCACCTGGATGGGAAATTGCACCGGGCAGGACTTCGTGGCCCTCAAAAGGGTGGTCTGTTCAGCTGAGCGGACCATCAGAACCCCCCCAACCTGCAGGACATGTATACTAAACGTTGCAGGTTAAGGGGCAAGAAGATCCTGGAACAGCCCAGTCAGCTCGGACACTCTCTCTTCTCCCTACTGCCATCAGGCCGGCGTTTCCGCTGCCTGAGGACAAAGACTGAGAGGCTGAAGAAGAGTTTCTATCCCCCATTGCCATCTGTCTGCTCAACTCCGCAGCTTATCTAATCTTATCTTATCTAGTGGACATGAAATGTGTAAACAATTGATATGACTCTTCCCTCTTACTTCTTTTCAGGACTGCATGTCCTCATGGCAGAAAGTTTGCAACGTGACCTTTTCATGTTTAATCTACCCTTGCTCATGTTTAAGTGACAACACTGTTCAATGATTATTTATTTTTAAATGTTTTCCTGCAAGTTACTTTTGCATAAGTTCAGGGGGCATCCGGACTTGAACCGGGGACCTCTTGATCTGCAGTCAAATGCTCTACCACTGAGCTATACCCCCATTACTTTTGACTATATTAGAGGAAGAAATGGAAAAAAAAATAATAATAATAATTAAAAAAAGAAAATTATTTCATTCATTTTAACACCTTCCCGTGTTGTTCTACTCTACATGCCACCATTAACGCAACTAACCAGGTCTCCTTCTGGAAAACAAGAGAAATGACACAATGTCACTTGGAGTGCAGCCACAGCAGTTTCCCACTGGAGCCTCTCTCCACTCTTCCTGCCACCCTGACACATCAGACTGCTCTGTCATTTTCACAGTATCAGGTCCCACAGCCCTATTCTTCCACCATAATACACACTCAGATCATATCTCTGCACCTCTTCATGTTCTATAATATGAAGCCCCCCCACCTCCTCCCCCTCTTTGGAAAACTGGTGATACAACAAATAGGAAACCATGCCAGCTTCACTCATCGTTAATAATTTGGGCCATCCCACTAAATACGTTTCTATTTGGAGCCACAGTTGTGAGGCTGAAGACCTGACCAGACTAGAATAGTCCTCCCAATTTAATGTGTTGATCATTTGATGTTCCCAGAACAACGGGGGCCGGCACAAAGAAAGAGCGCTGGGATGGATTAGGCTGATGGAGCAGAAGTAGGGCAGGAGCAGGGGGTGATGAGCAGGTCTGAACAGCTATGCAAATGGCTCGTGTTAGCCTGGTTATGAAGAGGGGACGGAGTGCGAAGGGAACAAACATGACCGGGGTGCGGGGCACTTAAAAATAGGACATCGGCCACCAGTCGGGAGTTTCCTGTTTTCATTGGATCTGCAGAATTGAGTCTTTCTCCTCCCTTGGCTCAGATCACTGAGCTTCTTTATTTATTCAAGAAATGCAAAAAAAACTTCATTCATTCCCCGGGAAATCAAAAGTTAACTCACTCTTAACACGATGATGGACAAACTCCTTACATAACACATCCTGTGACTGCAAAGATAAACAAATTGGATTAGGCACACAAGTTCATGCACTTGATAATAAAGCATTTGATGAGAAGGACACTACACCGGTTGGAAGAACTGCCATTTATTTTAGGTCAGGGGCCTTTTCAAGGGCTTTGCTAGGACTTGCAACGGCCAGCTTCTACCTCTTAAACCTTATGATATAGAAATAACTCCTTTGTCAAGAGCTTTTAGAGAGGTCCCTGGAGTTTATAGAGCTCTTAGTGGAAATATAAACCTGAAGGGTCAATGTCTTTTTTCCAATAACAAGTGGCTTCGTGCAGGGCGGCCTTCCCCACTGCTATGAGACAAGGATGATGACATAAACTGTTCTAACTGAACATTGGTTTAGTTCTTCGACCATGGCATGACACCATAAGCTTGTGATAGTGTTTTTCTTTAGAATTATTTTATTTCTCAAATTATGGGAATATTTTTTCTTTATCCCAGTAAGGCTCAAGTCTCATTCCCTGCTGCCCAAGTCCATTGTGCTTACCTGAAAGGCGTCCTTTCAGACTTAAGGGGAACTCTCCCTGCAGATCAGTTCAAATCCGCCGTATTTAGCTGTCTCACGAGCAGCTGAAGGCCTCTCAGCCGCGCTCCTCTGAGAGTTTCCTCTAATGTTGCATGTGGGGTGAAACTGACACCGAGTTCTGAGGAGGACGCCCCAGTCCCCTGGCTCTCACTTCGGGTGTGACCTGCAGTCCCATCAGAGATAGAGTGTCCATGATGGGAAAATAAACAGAGCCGAAGACTGATCCCACCGCTCAGCTCTCATCGCTGATCCTAGGAGGGTCGTCGGGGAAGTCTTATTCCATTTGTACTACTTTATAGCCGTTGTTGACACTTAGACAGAGGAGCTCAGTGCTAACCTTCAGTGTTATGAAAAGAAACGTCCACAGCTTAACTCAACCTGCATTAAAGACGCTCAGCATAGGGCCACCAAATGCATTTTAAAGGATTGTACCAGATTAAAGTGAGACGTCAGCTAATTTGGTAATGCTCTTTAGACTCTTTAGAGGCATGATTTGGTAAGTATTCATGTGGCGTAACTTAAAGTCATTTGGAAGAAGCACATAAGCATTTAACAAGCTAACCACTCCTCCATACTTCACAAAAAGTAGTAAATGATTCAACTAAACTCCTGTATGATGTTTTACAGTGCAGTTATAGTAATTTTCACATTTAGGCTGTTGCACTGAAACATTCATGAAAGTATGAGATATGGAGACATGTAGGAAGAATATTTGAAAAATATTTTCCAAGATTCTGAGTTTAGTGTCCAGGAGACTTTGCACACAGTACTGTACTGCAATGCAAAAGACAGGAACTATATCATTCAATAATATGCAAAAGGTACAAGAAGTAGAAACTTTATGGGCATCAAACTGAGGAATGTCAAAGAGACCACAGTGTAAAATGAATGGAAACACTGCACAGGATGATGTGGCTTTGAGCTAATGTCTTCCACGCTGTGTTTCTGTTCAGCATGTTGGAGACTAAGCAGAGTATCAAGTTATAGCTGAGAGAGCGGAGTGTGTTTCCAGGTTTTATATAGAATCAGCGGAATAAAAAAGCGATGTTTAGTGCTGCAACCATGCCTTCAGGACAGTTGTGGGATGTTGTAACAGCTCATACCGGGATTCCTTACCTGCTCTACTCTCTGTCACACGTAACCATCTTTGTACAAGCATGAACTATAAATAGATGCCCTGTAATTTTACCATCTGAGCTCAGATCCCCCAGCATGCTGATATAATCAGAGGGAAAATCAAGCACGTTGTGGTGTTTATTTGTGGGTTTGTGGGCGCTGTGGGGAGGAAGTGGGCTCGTCTGAAGAAACTGGATTTAATCCCTCTGGCATTCAGCAGTAATGTCAGACAGGGAGGTCGAGGGAGAGAGGTAGAGCTGTGGAGTGATCTCAAAAGGAGCAAGAAAGCGTGTCAGTGGCGTTAGAAAAAGGCTGAAATAAACTGCGAGGCGAGGTGGGAGGCTGGAGCTAATACAGATGGAGAAAAATGCTGTTTCACTTGCCATTTTAACAACAGACATTGTTCTCACAGGTCCAAAAGGACCAAAAACAGCCTCTGAGCTGGGACGAATGCCCTGCAAACCCAGCAGAAAGAGGCGGATGATTGAAGAAGAACGAAGGCCACAGAGACAACCCCTTCTGCCTGGTTTCTTGTGCTTGCTTTTGGATTCCTTTCTGTGCTCACTTTTAAACGGAGGACAAAAGGCCTTGACAGGAGCAAGAAAACATGTCCTGGATGTTCCAGAAATAAAAAGAATGAAACACCTGCAGAGAGAAGTTTTTCTCTTGCAAATTTTTGATAAGGTGCATTTCTGGTGCTGCTGCAAGCAAAGAGAAGCGTTAACTAGAGAAGCAGGACATGTAGAAAATATCAACATTAAAAGAGCGTGACTGAATCTTTCCACAATTCATCTCCTGGTGGTTATAGATTAATCAAGGTCCAATCTGAAGATATCCTTTAAAATCTGACTGATCAGATTAGTCTAAACTGAACCCTCTAAATCTGGTGGTTCCCATCTAGCCTCCACCAGCTGCGCGTTAGTCTAAATGCAACTCGTGTCCTTTGGTCAGCGTCCCAGCACCAGACGGCGCTCGGTTGTGAGAGCCAGAATTTGAATAACAAGTGTTCAGGAATGGCCAACTGTCTAGAGGCCTGGCAAGGTCGGTGATGAACAATGGAGCCTGTTTGTCTGGTGAACGCCCGGCTCACACTCTGGTGAGTTCAAATGGCTTTGGGAAGAAATAAGCCTGATTAAACACTCAGACCAGGAGAATAAACAGTTTTTTAGTAAGATGAGTCACGGTTGTCCTCCACGTGCAGTCTGAAACGCACCTTTGCGCCTGATCACCTGCAGCTTTGTTTTCCTTGGGTCAAACGTTTACTTTTATTGTCTGTAAGGGCAAAGCTGAACTTAGTGACACACACACTCTCACACACACCGACACACACACATAGTGCTGAATCCACGCCCTATTGTTGCGTCACTGGCTGGCATGCTGGGTTCAAGGACCTCCCATGAGGCGTGGCCACTGTGGAAGCTTATATATGTCCCCCCTTAACAAATCACTTAGTTGCTGTTCCGCTATGCGCTCTAACGGACTGTACGTGTATCATTTTGAGATTTATTGAGAAACAACAGCATATGGACTTGGCATTAGAAGTTCGCTGCGCCGCTTCATAGTTTTTTTTTTTAATCATGTTGAAAAATAATGGAAAGAAGACAGCCATCTCTGTAGCCTGCACAGCATGCCTCAGCCTGCTGCTGCTCCTGGTCGCCCTGCAGCATCACCGGGTTCAGGTGGATGAGCGGGCGGACGGAGGGGACGCCGGTGCGCGCACGCTTCTCCAAGAGGAGGAGGACGCGCAGCCGCAGGGCGCACGGGACAAGAAGGGATTCTCGGCGTACTTCACCAAGCTGACCCGGGGACGCAGGGAGGTGGAGAAGCCCGCACGCTCCTCCGCGTCCGCCGCCGACCCCCCTCCAGCCGAGGACATCAGCGCGGATGACATCTTCATCGCCGTGAAGACCACCAAGAAGTTCCACCAGTCCAGGCTCAACCTGCTCATGGACACATGGATCTCAAGAAACATGCAACAGGTAAGGGAACAGTTCAAACATGAATCTTTAATGATTTATTAATGCATAATAAAGTCTTTGTCAAATATTACATGCACAAGCTGAAAAGTAATATTAGTATATGATCTGGTCTCTGTGGGTTCACATAATTGTTGAGCCTTTCCTGCAGAGCTGCAGAATAAGCAATGCAGTTGATGCTTGTTCGATGGCAGTTTACAGTGCTGCATTGTTCCCCCTTGTCACCAGCTGACACACTGAAAATGGCCACACAACCTCTGTTAACCGTGCTGAATTTCCTCGGCTTTGTCCACATTTTATTCTCCCCTGACTGATGTCTCTGAGAACGGAGGGAGCAGTTTCAGGACTCCCTCTTTAAACCCCCCTCTCTCCCCGCAATCTATTATCCCTCCTCTTTTTGGGTGTCCCTGTGAATGCCCCCGGTGCAATGGATGCTTCACAGCACCGACTCCAGCGCTGTCCCCCTTCCAGGACTAACAAAGCGTCTTTCTGAAGGGGGAAGAAAAGCTTTCCCAGCCCCTTGTCTCCCCTCTCTCCATGGGAACGTGGGAGCCGAGTCTGGGTCAAGCTTGCTGGAGGGATGGGAAAACGGGGGCTTCGTTAAGGGGATGCCTGGGACAAAAGGGTGCATCTATAGGCAGGTTTATGCCGGGAAGTAGCACGCTGAGTATGAAAATGTGGCCTCGAGAGCCAAGCTCCTTTGGAGGGTGCACAAAGACGGGGCTAGGGTGTGGAGAAAACTAGTCAAAGTGATTTTATCCTACACATAGAGGTGTCACATGTTCTTTTGCATTAGTCTTTCTGATTTTCCTCAAGCGCTGTCATACACAGGCTTTAAAATCTCCCCACTGCCTTTCTTCTCAAGCAGCGGTAAAGTTTGGAGAGAGGTCTCTTCTTTCAAGATGTGTCAGGAAACGTAATACTGTTAAGCTGTCACAATCACTTTGGCCTCATCTGTTAAAGGAGGAGTAATGATGAGGGATAATTACATAGCTCCCACTGATGATGCTCTACAACACCTGCCCATATGTGGATTGTTTGGGCTAATTGGCCGCGGTTACTGTACTGGATGATGTTAGTCAACCCATCCGACAGCAGGGCTGGTAGGCAGGCAGCTGGTGGGTGGCTGCGCAGACAAAAAGGACAGACTGAGCACCACAATGCAAGAGGGAGTTCCTGGAGCAAGGGTGCCAGGTGGCCACGGGAGGCAGAACAAAGGGCGGCCTTAATGCCAGCCATATGATGCTCCGGGTTCCCACCGTGTGCATATGGCCGTCCTCCGCGCTCAGGTTTGATTCTCACGCTCAGCTGACGAACATCTGTGGAGTTTGGGTGGCTTTTCTAGCTGCAGAGGAGACTTTTTTTTCGCTTCTGTCCGCGCGCTCGCTTTGTACGCAGGTGGAGCTTTGTACGCTATCTGTTGCTGTTTGTGTGAGATCGGGGAGGGTGGATTAACTTTGAGATAGCCGTGTTGACACAATAGTGCCTTCTTAATCTTTGAGCCCATTCGGAGCGTAAACAGCACTTTCTGCAAATCCAGTATCCTCATGTTAATAGTCACCCTGAGCAGCTAATAAATCTAGTTTATCTGAACTGGTGCTTTTGAAACACAAGCAGTCCTTCAGCACCATCAGTTTAAATCCTGAAGTTAAGAGGATCTGGACCAGCCCTTCTCCTTCTCCCTTTCTTGAACAGATCTGTAAAACTGGCACGTAGTAGCTGCTTTTATCAGAGCGTACATTTATTTTCTAGTGTCTGGACAGCTGGCACTGGCATCTTTTGTGGTGGTGTGCCATGCATTCCTCTCTTAAGAGTATGATAATTAGCCAGCACTCCAACTATGAGTGCTTTTAGCCTTTAGAAAGAGCACTTGCTGCTGTGGTTGAGTTAATCAAACAGCTTCAGTATGAAGCAGTAAATCCACAATTGGTCAGAAAGTGGGCGGTGGTCGAAATCCATGGCCTTTGTTTTAAAAATTAGCTTTTGCAGAGATGCATAGTCTGGGACAGAAGGGGGAAGGAGTCAGGGTGGAGGTGGCCGATGGAAAGAAGGGAGCCCATTGCCCTTCCTTCCTGTGGAGCTGGAGACAGCCAGCCAGGCACCACGTTCAGCTCAGACTGGGCCGTGCCAGGCCTTCCTGTAGTCGGGAGGGCAGCGTCCCCCCCCCCCCCATATCCTCTCATCTCTCGCTTCTCCTCACCCCGTGCCCTCATCGCCTCTTATCTCTGCTTCACACACAGCCATCTCTTCTATTATTTATTTACTTTTTTTCTGGTAAGAATCAGTATTCCATGAAAGTAACTGTTCCTTTAAGTTTCAGCTCAAAGACAATGAGAGAGAGAAAAAAACTTTTTCCCGAGAGGTTTCTCTTTAGTTAACTCCTGCAGCTGTATGCAAATGCAGAATTTACCCAGTGGAGACTTTACCCAGCATGAAAACTCACAGCATTGTTCTATTCAAGGGACTCAGGCCGTGTATGTGGCCTAGAGGGGGAAGGAGGTGGAGGAGGAGGAGGAGGGGGGAGGTGGCAGGACAGGGGGTGAGAAGGGGGTGAATGGCCCACACACGGTTTTCGATTTACTAATCAGTGGTGAGATTCCACACCGGTCCTCCATCCTCCCTCCCTCCCTCCCTCCCTCCCTTCCTCTCTTTCTGTCAGTGCCATGGCAGCTCTGGCAGCTGCCTCAGTGATTAGGCTGTCTATTCACCGGGCTTTAAAGCAAACAGCTCCGGCCTCTGATCCCTTCACCAGTCGAGCTACCGCCGTTCCTTAAGCAAACACAGGCCCACGGCCTCGGCACCGAGCTCAGAGTTTGCTCATAAATATACTGTGTCGTTTAATTCTGGTGAAGTCATTGGTCTTGAAGGTAGATGACAAAGTGCAGTTGCTTGGCAGCTGTGTGGCGAACTTGCAGGAATGAGGGTTAAGGGCACCACGACCTGGCATGTAGAGACACGTGGCCTTGATAAGGGAGCGTGATGTTCGGCAGGTGCTGCCTCACCTCAGGTTAAGAGTAAACAGACCACTGGCGGTTACGAAGCCTGCAGGCCGGCAGCCTTTTCATCATTCCCATTCACCGGCTTGCACCTGCTCAGTGTGAGTTATCATAAAGAGGTGTCTAATCCCTCCCTGCTCCTTTAAAGTGAGTTCCTGTAACCTTGCCCTTTGTTGTCAACTCCTTTTATGACTAATTGCTACATTCAGCAGACGCTCGCAGGCTCGTGGTTTACCTCTTCTGAAGGTTTGAGGCAGTGGGTGAGGACAAAGACGCTGGTTTATCACATCTGTGAGGACTGTAACGTTTTTTTGTTTTTTTTTCTGCTAAAGTTTTAGCCAGATCAAACATGTTGAAGCTCGGCGGCAGGTCCAGCAGAGCGAAGGGCCTCAGCCAGGGGATGTGATGCATGAATGGGGTGTGTGGGAGGCGGACAGTCTGCCTCCTCCTTTGTTGTTTGTCTGGGATGCTTCGGGGCGGCCACATAGTTGCCATGGAGAGAGTAAAACGCAGGACAAAAGGGCTTTATTAGAGCAGGGGGCTGTTTAACTCGACGTGTTTTCCACTGCATAAAAGACGCGTTGATTGATGCTAATCACACTGGCTGGATGCGAGGAAGCAGGACTGTTGAGTTTGATCGTGTGACCACTTCATATGATCAGTGTTTTTTGATGCAGCTGCTTTTAAATGCCACGTCTTCTTATCTGTGATTTCCCTTATCTGTTTGCAGACGTACATCTTCACAGACGGAGAGGACGATGAGCTAAAAAAGAAAATTGGTAAGTTTTATGAGGGGGGTTTTTATGCCGGGGAACAGAGATGCACTTTGTTTTGTTAGCCACGAGAAACCAAATCAAATTTAAATGTCAAAAAAAAATAAATAAAAATACCACAAGCCTCCTTTGATGATCCCCATCTCATGCTGCAGCTCTGTTGTTTTTTGCCGCAGGGAGTCACGCAGTCAACACCAACTGCTCTGCAGCTCATAGCCGACAAGCTCTGTCGTGCAAGATGGCGGTGGAATATGACAAGTTCATCGAGTCGGGGAAAAAGTAAGAATACCTTTTTGAAGTGCGGATATGCGCCGGTATAGTCTGAATATATCTGGATCTAACGGCTGGTTCTGCTTCTCAGGTGGTTCTGTCACGTAGATGACGACAACTACGTGAATGTTCGGACTCTGGTGAAGCACCTGTCTCAGTACCCCCACACCCAGGACATGTACATCGGTAAACCCAGTCTGGACCGTCCCATAGAGGCCACAGAGAGGCTGGGGGACAATAAGATGGTACGTTAAAGAATCTAATTTTTATAGCTATGCTGTTGAGAAGTCGTACGTTTGGGTTGTTTGTCGACAAATCTGAATTAAAACAACTTTACCTTACTTATAGAAACCGGTCAACTTCTGGTTCGCTACCGGAGGAGCAGGCTTCTGTGTGAGCCGGGGTCTGGCACTGAAGATGAGCCCATGGGCCAGGTAAGAGACAAAAAAACTCTGAGAACAAGGCTTGGATATATAAAGAGATAGCTGAATAGTCAGTGGAAAAGTGTAGCTCAGTAGGACATTTCAAATTCTTCAGCTTGTGTTGACACGCTCCGTTTAGAAACCAGCACTTACCGAGTGTCTGTCTTCACTTTTTTTTTTTCAGTGGCGGCCACTTCATGAACACGGCCGAGAAGATCCGCCTGCCCGACGACTGCACCATCGGCTACATCATCGAGTCGGTCCTTGGGGTCCCCCTGACCCGCAGCAACCTGTTCCACTCCCACCTGGAGAACCTGCAACAGGTGTCCAGATCTGAGATTAATAAGCAGGTGAGAGGCTTGCAGGGCGACACACGCAGCAACGGGCATTCCTTATAAAGTCATGAAAGTGAGAGTCTTTTCGACGTTGCTCACGTTTTTGCTTTATTTTCCTTCCAGATCACCCTCAGTTATGGGATGTTTGAAAATAAGAGCAATATCATCAATTTGAAAGGGGCTTTTCCTGTGGAGGAGGATCCATCAAGGTGAGGGATTGCTCTGCTTAATTACAAAGCACCAGCACCCTTTTGACACCTCTCCATGAATCTAACCCCATTTATTTCTGTCTTCCAGGTTCAAGTCTGTGCACTGTCTCCTGTACCCAGACACCCCATGGTGTCCCCCCCAGGTTGCCTATTAGAGTGACCGCTCCTTTCTCATCCTCGTCCCCGCCGTGCCTCGGTATCTGAAAGGCTCGTGGGGACCAGTGTTTTTTTGGTATTAGACCGCGCGGCTGCTGTTTTCTTGCTGCAGTGGTGCGCGGTCTTTGATAGTTTTACTGGGCTGCTGTGCGGCCCGCCTCGGGACTATTCCTTCGTGTCAGGAGCCAGGACCTCGCCCTGCAACGCTCGGGCGGAAGGCTCCGGGCTCCCGGCAGGAAGTAGCTTTCGCTACTTAAGTTTTGCAGGCAATCAGTTGAGCTTTGTGATGTATATGTTGCTTGTAAATGTATCTGCAATTCTCATAGAATGTATTCTCATATATTCAAGCCTTTTGCCAGCTTTATATTAACTTTTCTTTCTCGCTTTTAAATATCAAAGCCATCCAGGTCTATGTTTGTAGGCTTTGAGGCTTTAACACGTACAATTGGCCGCTTTCTTCTTTAGTTCTTTTAACTCCGATGACTCCGGACACGCGCTCTAATATGAAGATGTTGTTGTACTTTTAAGTGAACAGTGTTATTTCTCCCACGACTGGAGCTGGCAGTTGGCAGATTTCCAAATGCATCCTTTGGTGAACTAATCTGAAGTATTTCAGGATAAAGCACTTTCTCCTTTTTTGATATTTCTCGGCGAACCGACCGAGTTTACGTCCTTTGATGACACACTTCAGATTTGCGTCCAAACCAAGACAAAAAAAAAATAATAATAACCCCTCAAAATCTCAACATCTATTCATTTTTATGTATTTAATAACACTCCTTGCATTAGTTACAATCAGGGAAAAAAAGTGATGAGTGGAAGAGATTTTGATTCGGGGTTACAATCAGCTTTTGAATTGCTTTGAAAAGTCCTTTTATTGTTGTTTGAAAATTGCACAGCTGTGTTTTAAATGAGCTGATGTTTGCTCCTCGCCTCCCGAAAGCACAACAGCGGACAAGCGCCGGCTTAGATGAATGGCGTATTTTAAAGAGCCCAAAATAGTGAAGAAGGAGCAGATTGAATGAGCGGCTCCGAAGTAACCATTACACATGTGTAATCCGAGTCTCAGTCGATAATAGTTTGCACAAAAGACTGATCTCCAGGGTCTGTGTCACCAACATGAATGTTCATTATTTACACATAATATCGGCTGGTTACTGTTGAGGCCTGTGAGGCGAGAGCAACATCAGTGCTTCCACATGGAGGTGTCTGTTACCTCTGTGTCATCTCTCACCCATATTGGGTTACGCTATCCATCCTGATTACAGTATTGTGTACTGTGCCTTTGTTTAATTAAGTAGTGACTGTACTGTATATGCTTAGAATGTAATTCCCCCTTTTGTGGTTTACAAACGCTTTTAATGACCTGGACATGTTTTTTTTTTTGTACTGTTCTGAACTGTGCTAAATGACTGTGGTGTTTTATTCTCCAGTATCTGGAGGGTTCAAACAGTTCATTCCCAATGCTGGCTTCTCAGGGATTATGAGCTGATCCTGGTATTAACTACCATGGGACCCACGGTGGGACCTAAAACTTTGGAATAAAAGTGCATAACCACTGAGAAACGTTACACGTTTTGTCTCGTTTTCATTTGAGTGTTTCTTCCTGATCTTCAAAATAATCACATGGCGTTTTAATGAGCTTTGGCCTAACAGCAAATTTGGCAGAAAATACATTTATAGGCATTTATAGGTACTTGCAATGGAAAGCAGGTGAAAAAAAAAAAAAAAAAAAGTTAATGCTATCAGATGAGGGCTGGTACATTTACTAACACAATTTAAGGAGGGGTTCCAGTTTATTCAGATAAGCTTGAGGTACTTTTTACACCTCTAGGTGAATTTAAGAGCTTTATTTTACATAAAAGTAGTCATAAATTTAAAGGTTTTTTAAATATTAAATCTGCTTCTTCCTATATGAATATTTGGGAGTTCCTAGAAGTTACACCATGGACATATTCCCCTCCTAAATTTGAATAGCATGCTCTCACTTGTTCTTCTGTGGGAGGACTTTCTTCTCAATAATTCATCATTCATGTCGGAACCACTCGGTTTTGAGGTACGTGCGTGCACTTTTGAGTATTTGATTTGAATCCATTTGCAGAGAGAGGCTTTATTAAGATTTGTCATGATTTTATGATTAGTTTTCCTGGGTTTCCCCCTCTTGATTAGGTCATTGGTTTCTCCTTGTGCTCTGTCTTGATTTGTGTCACCTGTGTCTCGTCCTCCCTCTGTCCCCTGTGTGTATATATAGCCCTGCCTTCCCCTTTGTTCTCTGTCATGTTGTACTCGTCACTCGTCGTACCTGTCCCATAGTTTTGCCTCGTCTTGTTCAGCTCAAGTCTTGATTCTTGTAATTTGTTTTTTTTTGTTTCTTATCTCATGGTTTTGTTTCATCAAGTTCATAGGTTATGTTTCAAAGAAGTTTTTGTCTCGTCAAGTTAAGATTTCCTGCCTCGTCTGCAGCGCGTTTGGTTTTGTTTGTTTTTGTAAATTAAATATATTTTTGCCTACTCGTGCCTCAGCCCTGCAATTGGGTCCTACCTCCTTTGCATCCCCATCACCTCACAACCCGTCCTGACAAGATTAATTTAAGACATAAGACATGTTTATTAATCCCACGTATGGGAAATTCCCTTGTCACAGTAGCACGGAATTTGGCAAAATATATATACAAAAACAATAACGACTTCGACAGGGGAATTACCAAAAAACACAATACAAACTTGAAAAATATACAGAGAAAAAATAGAAATATAAAGACTTTCTGTGTATACAGTGTGGTGGTGGAAAAAAAGCTTTACAAATAAATAATTGCTAAAACTTTAAAAACTATAAGATGGTGAGGGTAGTGGTTTGTGCAAAAAAGCAGATTTATTTGTGCAAAATGACAGTTATTGTTGACTCAGGCTGGTGTTGTAAAGCCTCTTGGCAGTTGGAATGAAGGACTTGCGGTGGCGTTCCTTCTTGCAGCGTGGATGCAGCAGTCTGCTGCTGAAGGAGCTGCTTAGGTCTCCTACAGTCTTAAGTCTTTAATAAGCGCTTAAACCATGGTGCACTAGGAATATACAGCAGATAAAAGCAGCTCTGCAGAAACAGGGTACTACATTATTATTCTGCTTACATGTTAATGTATCAGTTCAAATACACACCAATCAGGCATAACATTATGACCACCTTCCTCATATTGTGTAGGTCTCCCTTGTGCCTCCAAAACAGTTGTGACTCATCAGTGAATGGACATGTTCCTTCTGAGGGTGCTGTGTTACAGTTAGGGTTAGTGTCATTGCTGTGGGGTTGGGGCGCCTGGTCTGATCTAGGTGGGTGGTACATGTCACTTCCAAACGTTTCCCAGCAGAACATTGTATCGTCACAAGATGGTCAATGTTATTTACTTCTCCAATCAGAGGTTTTAATGTTGTGGCTAATTGGTGTATAATACACTTTATATTAGTATTTGTGGGGGCCTTTCTGTGTGGAGTTTGCATGTTCTCCTTATGCCTGCGTGGGATTCCTCCTGGTTCTCCAGGTTCCTCTCACGTTCCAAAGACATGCTTGTTAGCTTAACTGATGATTCTACATGAGCATTCACATGTGCATGTGAACGGTTGTTTGTCTTTCTGTGTCCTCCCTGTGACAGCCTGCCGACCTAGGGCGTACGCCGCCTCTCCACCCAATCCTAGCTGGGATAGGCTTCGACCCCCGTGACCCTGCGGAGGATAGGCGGTTACACATAATGAATAAATGAATGAATGTACGTGGAAGTAACACTTCCAGAAGGGTTTTAGGACTTTACTTGTAATTAGCTGTTTTTATACTGTGGTGTTGTTGCTTTCATTTAAGTGACAGATCTGAAGACGGTCAGAGTGTTCCAATGAGGATTTTCATCGAGGCTAAAACTCGTTGCATTTTAGAATAAGAGATGTAGAATGTGAGTGACAAAATAACCGGCTATAACTACTATAACGGAATAAGAGTTAGAATTAAAGGAAGCACACCCTGGCTGAACTCTGGCAGACACTGAGCTGAAGATCCATCACCAAAGTCTTGCATGGGAGACAAATTACTCACAACAAACATCCCCACCACAGACCATAATCACGGCTTTGCCTTCCAGAGATGTATACTGGGAAAAACGACAGTCTTTTATGTGTCCAAAGCTCATGTTCAAACAGCGTGAGTCTTTTGCACCCTATTTTTTCCCTCCCTCTCATGTTGACTCATAAAATGTTTCCTATAAATCCACAAAGACGTTTCAAAGCGTACTTCGTGTCACACAGAACAAGCACGGTAGTTTGATTCAACATTTCATTCATTCAGTTGCAAATCAGCTTCAAATAGCTAGCGAGAGGAAGCGAAGGATCCGTCCGCTGGCAGAGCACCCATGGGAAAAGAGGGCATGTGGCTTAAGTATAAAACTCTTGTATTATTAAACTGGCAAGCTGTGAATGTGCAAACAGCAATCGGATCAGTTTGAACTTTTCCAGCAAAAGAGAGAGGTTTTATGTAAACAACAAATCATTAGTCTTAGTCTAATCCGCCTTTAACCTTTTTGAGCTGAGACTAAAAACTCACAGTGTTGCACTTGTCTTAAATCCTTAAAAGGCGACTCGTCAGAAATTTGCATGTTCGGTGTGGCAAAAGGAGGAAATAAAGGTTTCTCTAAAACCATTTCCTTCAGCTTATTTGTCTCTCTGCAGTAATGCATCACACATACCAACATCTGCGAGCAACTCTGAATGAATGGTTGTCAGTGCATACAGTATGATTACTGAGATTTGGTGGTTTTCCACAGTTTATCTTCTCTTGCTGTTTGCTATTGCAATTACGCCTGTTCCCATACCAGCAGCTGCAAAATAATACAGACTGATTTATAAGTGTACGCCATTAGCATTTTAATTTACACCCGAAAGCTGAGGCCAAGTTTTTTGCCTCACACAGAGAGACAGTTTGGACTGAAGACAGGGATTTGTCAATTTGCACATAAACCATGGTAACACAGAACAAGTGTGACATGACCTGTTAATATGTGAGGTTTACAAAATGTGTTAGGAGATTTTGTTCCTTTGTACCGTCTGATCTAACCCTTCAGTCTTTAAACAGGAAATCAGTATCACTCTAAAGGCTATAGAATGACTGGCTGAAGGCAGTGGAATGAGTCAGTGGTTCTGCTTTGCATATGTATGATGTGACGACAGGTGAGAGATTACAAAAACAAAAGGATCCAACTGCAGACATGCCGCTGGTCCACCACCTGCCTGTCAGCTCGCTGTGGTGAAATATGACTGGGGGCTGTTGCCGTGGCTGATTTTCAGTCACTGATAAACGGCCCAGTATCCAAAATGTCTACAGCGTTCTGTTTACAAAACATAAAAAGCCTGCATGACTTGTGTCTCTAGGAGACATGCAGCCTCTCTGCCCACCTACGTGTCTTCAACTCTGGGGAGGCACCAAAAACATAGTTCAACTTAAATGAATGAATGAATTAAATTATTATCCTGGCATGATAAAACTAAATCTGTGTGTGCAATTATCAAAAAGTAGTAGCATAACATAAGTGGGAGACTGGGTGATAGGCAGTAGGCTTGTTGCAAATGCAAAACAAGTTGTAAAAGTATTGCTTAGGTGATACAAAACATCCACAAGTGTGAAAAACAAAGTGCCATAAAACAACCTAAAGACTCAAACTAATAACAAGGAGATGCAAAACCTACACAAAGAAATGCGAAACAACCACAAAGTGATGCAGAACAGTCACAAAGACACACAAAACAACCACAAAGAGACAGAATAAACACAAGGTGATGCAATCTAACCAGAAAGAGGTGCAAAACCACAACAAAAAGACACAAAACAGCCATAGAGATACAAAAAAAACAAAACCAAAACAAAACAAAACAAAAAAAACAGGATGCAAAACACACAAATATACACGTAGCAGTGGCATGGTCATGGAAAAATTATTAAGAAGAAACCAAATAGAAGACGCAAAGATCCCTAAAAGGCTCAAATACCCACAAAGAGATGCAAAACCCCAAGTGGATGCAAAACAACCACAAGGAGATTCAACATGACCACAAAGGGATGCAGAACAGCAACAAAGTGACACAAAACAACCACAAGGAGATTGAAAATGACCACAAAGGGATGCAGAACAGCAACAAAGACACACAAAACAACCACAAGGAGATTCAAAACAAACACAAAGTGACGCAAAACAACCACAAAGGGATGCAGAACAGTCACAAAGACACACACAACAACCACAAAGAGGTGCAAAACCACAACAAAAAGACACAAAACAGCCAAAAAAATAAATAAATAAATGCAAGAGAACCATAAATATACACACAACAGTGGCATGGTGATGATGGAAAAATTATTAAGAAGAAACCAAATAGAAGATGCAAAGATCCCTAAAAGACTCAAAATACCCACAACGAGATGCAAAACTCTAAGTGGATGCAAAACAACCACAAGGAGATTCAAAACAAACACAAAGTGATGCAAAACAACCAAAAAGGGATGCAGAACAGTCACAAAAACACACAAAACAACCACAAAGAGACGGAACAAGCACAAGGTGATGCGATGCAACCACAAAGAGGTTCAAAACAAACACAAAGGGATGCAGAACAACTACAAAAAGACACAAAACAATCAGAGGGAGATGCAAAACACTGCGGTAAGACACAAACCAGCCACAGGCATACAAAACAACACCATACTAACGACAGGCAAAAGGCAAAATTAGCACAAGAGCACATACACAACCACAAAGTGACACAAAACAGTGGCAATGTGATGCAGTTTTATTAAAATTTGAATTAAAATAATAAATGTACACTTTATATATACAATAAAACATTAAAAAATGAACACAAGCTTCACAGGTGTTACCACATTATTTCAGTCGTGTCTTGAGGTGGAATGACAGTGAAGTGTCCGTCTGTTAACAGTCTGTACCGCTCTGTTTAAAACACAAACACCTGGGTGTGCTTTCTGGCACCTCCGATTAGCGCTCTGAACGGAAAACGTGACATTTCGCAACTGTGTGAGGTGACTCTCCTCGTGTCCGTTTGACTCCGAAGCAAAACAGCCGCTCTAACTGTCTGCGGTGTGGAAAACCCCATGTGGGAGGTGGTGCTGGAGCAAATCTGGAGAAATATGGATGGTTGCCACAGAGGGACATTCCTCGGAGTGCAGGGGATTACAGAGACGCTGGCCACTCACACATTGTCTTCATGACTTTCCTCTGCTATATCAGTCAGTCTCCAATTAACAGCCTGCATTGTCTGAAGGATTAGGAGCGGCAGGACAAGCCTCGCTGGCCCGCGGAGAGATCTCATAACAACTGGCACAGGCCTTAATCCTGCTCAGCATGTGCTCTAAAGGCCAACCAAGTGGGAGTTTACTATAATCCTGGTATCGCGTATCCTGTAGAGGGACTTGAACTTTGTAGTAAGCACCACTTGAGTGGAGGACTTGAGGAATGTGGAGGAGGACTAGCCTGACCAGAAGCTTTTTAAGATCTGACAAAAAATGCTCTGGAGGTTCAGGGTGGCTTCTGTAAAGTGCCTTGAGGTAATTTGTATCGTTACTGAACTCAACGTTTTCCTTCATTTTTGAAATGTTTCGTTTTCTAATTTGATTAAGCAACCAGGATGTGTCAACGGCACACACAGACTTGAAGCAGAGCCGATCAAAGGGCTCGAAGGACTCATTCCAGCAGTATGACTAAAAGGACGTATCTGTATTAATGATGATGCTTTATCTGCCAGATAACCGTCAGGGCTGTTATTATTTTAGACACATGTATTTATTCTATGAATGATATTTGCAACAAAGCAAGGCGGACACTTTGAATAAATGCAAATCAGGATGCAAATAGGAACCACAGGCACAACTAGTCACTGAATAAGAATACAACCTGTTGGCAACCTGTTGACATTTCTAAGCATAACCTGCAGCACACTCTGTACTGGAGGGAGACTTCTCTCAGCAGGCACATAAATGCTTTAGACTATCCTCCTAATATAACACTGAACCCCCTTTAAAGGCGTCTTGTCTGTGAATACACAAATCTCAACTCTCTCCATGTGTTGTTCAATGTTTGTTGTAGCCTCGCTAATGAGGAAAGTAGTCTGTCCTGGCTGTGAGCTGAGACACCGCGGTTAAACATTTCATGTGGTTCAGTTCGGCGTTGGTGATGAATCAGTGAGAGAAGAAGAAGAAGAAGAAGAAGCGCAGGGAGGAAGAGGGAGATGCCTTGAGAAAGCATCTGAGGACAGGGATCAGCAGACAGCTCTGCAAATCCCTCGCTGGGTACGTGCTCCCTCTGACCCGGCCGTGGAGGTGCGCACAAAGGAGGAGGTGAGGTGTGAATAACGCGAGCGCAGACTGCGGAGATGCACATGCCTCCCTCTGAGCTGTGGCACAAAAGACCAGGCGCCCCCCCGTTCCCTCCTCCACTCCCTCTAACTAGCGAGGAGCAAAGCAGAAGCAGAACACAAAGGTGCTCAAGCACAGAGTACGAGGTCTGCTTTCTCCTCTTTACTGTGATGGCATGGTGAACATGAGCAGCACTCATACTTAAACCACTGGATTAAATGACTGGATAGGTAGCTCTTAAACTTACAGTTGTCCTGTGTGGTATAGTATATGTCCATAACAGTGTGCATTCACTGTTTAGTCAAAAATCCTTTTGTATTCTGTGTTATAATGTGTTGTAGTGGAGTAGATAGAGTAGTTGCCATAACAGTAGCTTCTGTGCATGTCTTGTCAGCATATGTGCAGCGTAGTGGGACCAGGAGAAACAGCCCTTCACACCGCTCTATGTTTTTATTAGCGTATTATGGAAGCGACAGTAAACGTGGCTTGAATCTTGAATCTTTCGACCGTTGGCACAGCGTGAGGAGGAGCTGCATCTGCATCTGTCCTCTGCTTTGATATCGTGTGAAGACAGCGGAGTTGCAGCAGCAGCCAAAGAGAGATGTGCATTTTATTTTCACGGTATTGGTTGGTGGAGACCGAAACCACAGCTAGGAGAGAGCGAAAAACGGTCAGTGTTCAGCATATGAACACAAGCCTGACTCACAATGATCGTGAAAACTGACTCGGTTTCACTGTATAATGACTATGCATGAGTGTGCATATTTGCCTTGACTTAAATTCTTGTGAACTCTTCAGTGCAGCCAAATTTTTCACAAACATAACATCTCTCCGTCTGTTCTGTGTTTCAGTAGTAGTAGGAATACTCCATCACAGTGACCACAACATGTAAAAGTAGGATTGTTATTAAAGCTGTGACGAGGCACTGAATCTGTACTCTGCTTTGCTATCCTGTGCGGATAATAGAGTTTTTAGCAGGTAAGGAGACGCACATTTCAATTAGGAGTTGGTGGAGACCAAAACCAGAGCTAAAAGAGAGGAAACTCTGGTCACAAACTTGACTGTATATAAAATATGTTGCTGCACCTCACTTCTTGATATGTAAATAAGCATCCGATCCGTTGACGCCGAGCTTGTCATATTGACCTGAAAGGCCGTGTCATGTCAGTATAGAGTTCTCATCTTGTTACTGCAGCTTTAGCGCTGACTCAGATGGAAACTCTGTGCAAAAAGAAGGGCAGGAAAACGATCTAAATATTTACGGCTTGCTTTGGAAAACCAAAGTCACTAATGAAGACGTTTTCTGCATTTGTTGCAACTTGCAAAACCACCCGTGTATACTCCGATCCTTCCTGCAGTATAAATCAGAAAGGTCCCGGTCAGAAAGTGATTTAGGCTGATAAAGTGTGCGCATTTTTAAATGGAAGTCTTGAACTGCCTGGTGAGGTTTTTAACTCGAGTCGTGCATCTCCTGGCCGTTGTGCAGCTGCTTGGCACTGAGGAGGCAGAGAAGAAGGAGAGCCATGGTCCGACCACCTGGCAGACAGCCCAGCCAGACTCAGGAAGCGTCTGTGATTTGGGGGGGGGGGGGCTCACTCCCTCCCCACCACCTCCTCCTCCTCCTCCTCCTTCCCTGCTCCATTCAGCTCCTCACCTCAAAGCATTAGTAATGCATTCCTCCAGTCCAGCAACAAGCAGGGTAATTCAATTTCCTCGACAGTGAGACCGTGTGAAATTTCATTTGCATCATTGGGTCTCTGTGTGTTAGACGGGCTGTAAAAACCTCCCTGCCTCCGTCATGCTTTGTTTGTTTACTGCTTTGTTTAGTTCGGCCCCCACGATAAACAGCAGGAGCCAGGAGATGACGCAACCTCTGTGTTTATCTCAAACTATAAATATGCCTGGAAAGATAAATATAGCATTTATTGACACAAAATTGATGCATTTTTTTATATTTTAGTGCTCTTTTAGAAGGTTATACTACAATTATATATATTTTTAATTAATTGTTTCGAGTGAACATGCTGTTCTCTATAAAGATGATGCAGAAATGTTCCATATTCTCAGTTTCAGCCCCTAATCTTCTATGTGAGAAGCGGGTATTTTGGGTGACAGCAGCTGGCCGACGCTACCGAGGAAGCTGACAAAACCAGACTGGTGGCCCGGTGTTGACACTGACCTCTCGCCTGCTGTCGGCTCAGGGAGGTCACAGACACAAGGCTGCCTTTCTGCTCTGGTCAAATAAGCGCTCTGCGTCCACCCCGCTGCCACAGAAATAAACGACGAGACACACGGACACATTCATAACAGGGGATTAAATTAAATATGATGGAATATGTCTGGAAGACAAATGATCTTTCCGTAGCCACTGTGAATTACTCGTCACTGAGATTTATACGTACTAAGTGAGTGGACACAGCCAGACTCAGTTCTTATCAGGATACGAGTCTGCTAATGCTCCATTTGGATGTCTTTAGGGGGGATGTTTCAACTGATGTAGAGAAATACCTCTGAAATACCAAACAGATTAACAAAGTATGTGATGAAAGCATTAATCACTGGTCCTTTAAAGTTATTTTTCTGTCTTTAACAACAAACAGCTCGGCTCTCCAGTTGCCTTTTGTTGTAAACAAATTAACTCCACGGCGCTCAGGTGACACACATAACTACGCTGCTGTTAAAGCACACCCACTTTGATTGGCTCCACAAATCTTCTCCGGAGCATAATCAGTTCCCAACAGAGAGAGACCAGACCAACAGAAAATTGTGGGCAGGGAAGTTATAGGCGATTTAGACTCCTTCGTCAATTTGACGGCGTAGCTACCGCGACAGCGCAGAGCATGCGCAGACCCTGGCTCCGTAGCTGACGTGCACCTCCCCAGAAATGTAACTACGCGCCACGGCGACACAGACCACAAAAGCTGTGATTGGTCTGCTTGGTAGCAGCGTGTTTCCGCTTTACTATTTCTGGCTGCTTCTCCATCTCCCCAATTTTCAAACTGATTGTTTTGGATCAATAAAGATGGAACACATCGAGGAAAGGTTAACTGAGGAGGTTCAGAGACACAAACCTTTGCACGACTCATCTTCTGCGAAATTTTGGTGAAAGTTTCAGTCACCATTGTTGAAAGTGCAGCAGGAAGTAGAAACAAAAATGAACCAGACTGGCAAAAAAGGCACGGCGCCGACTAGCATTCGGGTGGTGTTTTTACAGAGCGAGCCAGACTGACGAGCGCACAAGTATGAATGGCTCACGTCATGTAACCTACACACGTAGCCTACGGCGTCTAAGTCCCGCAGAGGTATAAACCACGCTTAAATATGCAGAAAGAAAGAGGTTCGTATGTAGCCTCACATCATCGAATCGAAAAACTTTTTTTGGCCACTTGACACAATGCACTGACATCAACACATTTCAGATGAATCAAACACTTGCTTATTTACGTATCTTATAGCTATCAGTCACTTTGTCTGCCTGATACAAGTCCACAACTAATTGGATGTCGGTTTTTAGAGCTTTCTCTATGAGAACAGCAGCCACTAGAGGCTGAAAACCAATCCACAAAGGCTGAGTGAGAGGAGAAGTGTGTGAGCTAAAACCCTGGAAAGAGAGGGGAGTTGCAGGTTTAGCTGATCACAGCTATAAGGGCAACATGCAGGGGAAATGCAGTTGTGTTACATAGCCAAGTTAACTCTCATGTCTCTCAAATGTTTTTTTTTTAGTTTTTTTTTTAGTTGTGTTATATGTGATTTGTGTTCTTTTAAGATGCTGTGAATCTATAAAAGATTGTCTATCATTTGTAAAGCTTGTTGTAGTTTAACGAAGCTGAGCATTTTTTGTGATCTACATGGTAAGACTCGACAAAGGGAATATGAAAGGAGGAGTGGAGAGGGAGTCTATATACTCGTGTTAAAGTTTTTTTCTTTTATTTTCCGCTGAAATGAGTTCTCCTTTTGCCTTCATAAAGCAGCAGAAAATGAAGAAAACAAGAGTGTAGTTTTGCTGCTACCTAGTGTCTGATCCAGGCCAGGAAGGAAAAAAAGAAAGAAAGAAATCCAACGAGCTGCACTCCTGTTAAGGTTTCTTTAATTTTAAAACACAGCATTCAAGCTCAATATAACCACAGCTTTTACATGTACACATTTTAGAGATTGCAGAAATAATGTATAAAATAATAATTAAAAAAAAAGAAAGGAAAACAGATTACAACTACAGTGATTTTTTCCCCATCAGTTAAATCTTTTTTTTTTCTTTTTTAAATCTATTTACTGTATTCACATTAATGAAGCAAAACATTGTGCTTGCTATGGTTCTAAAATCAAATACAAAAGATCTACAAGCAAATAAAAAAAAGATGCTTCAAAAAGTGAAATGTGAAGAAAAAGAAAAAAAAAAACATAACATTTTAGCAATTTTTTTTTTCTTAATATTGAAATTGAATGTAATCTGTACAACAGCTTTGCATTACAAACGACAAAGAGAATATGACTACCACCCAAAAACAGAAGGACTGCATCAGTGTAATAATGAACAGAGCATAAATGGTTTTGAAAAAGTCCGGCTCATTTTCTTACCCGATTGCCCAGGCAACCAGGAGCTGTCAACGATACAAAACAGGCCTAAGGTAAAGACATTTACAAAGATATTGACATAGTAAAAGAGTTGTGCTTAACTTGTTGGCACAGTCGCAACATCACCTCTTGTACTGGTCACAAAGCACATCTAAGAGAAGCGGTACGACGTCTCAATCCACATTGGTCATGCTTACACAGGAAAAGTAGATCCTTTCAGGGGAACTCCAGATTACACAGAGAGCAGAGTTGTCACAATCCCTTCACAGCATCCACTCACCCTTTTCTACTTTTTGTTATAAATGCTAAAACACATTTGTGAGACACTGCATTACCAATGCATAAAGTTTCTCTTGGAAATTCTCTTCAAATATGCATATTTTTTCACATAAATTTGGATTAAAAGTGAGAGGATGTTTTCTAAACTTCTGCATTTTGTGGAGAAGCTCATAGCTTTCAAGCGTGTACGTGGACAAATCCCAGCTCTGTTAAGGGAGAGGAGTTTTCACTTAACAGGGACATGGAGAGCATAACAAGCAGTTCGGTGAAGTCAGGGTAAAATCACACAGTCCACAGTTGGCCTCTGCTTCACCATCGTCCGTAAAAATAAGTTTCTGCTTCCAGTAGTATATAATATATATAAAAAAAACCTCTCCTTTGTCAAACTCACCAGTTTTAATGAAAAAACATCATCCCATTACTGCTCTTCTGCTCATCGTCTTTCAAATCATTTGCCAGAATCACAGCTTCACAAGTTTCAATCACAGCTGTGGAAAAGAGGCTCATCACACTATTTTTTTTTTAAAAAATGCCACAGGAAATAACAGCGCCCCGAGGAGAAGAACGACTTCAGATTCAGGAGACTGTAAGACGTGCAATACGGCAGGAAAACTGGTCCCAGACATTGGATTTAAGACAAAACGCAACAACCAGCTGGGTCAGAGTACTCCACGTGTGCTGAGCATGTATCATAATCAGTAAGTCAACACTGAGATATTGAACTGTAAAGTTAACCTACGCTACGACACAGTACTGTTTGATATATGTTGATAATGAGAGAAATTATGTCTAGGCTTCAGGTGAGAAGAAAACTCCCATAAGGCTTTTCTCTCAGTGATGATAGTGCGATACTACAGTACTTTACAAAACAACCAGTAGTAATCCGTGTTAGTCTATTAACATTTCCAGAGTTCTCAACACTGCAATGCTTGTAAGATGTGACACAGTACATGTCATGATGCATTCACGTGAAGAAAATAAGTTTAAACTGAGTCCAGACTCCATCACATCAGAGCTGCAGTTATTCCCAGCACCAATGGTGAACCGTGCAATAGTAAACATCAGCCACAGAGTGTGGAAAATGAAGAAGTACCTTCACTTGCGGCTCATGAGATGAACGAGAGCTGATGGATGTCCTCGGGTTTTGCTTTAGACAACCAGCAAAACCAGCGCATTTGGTCTTTCTGCATTTTAAGTCAAGCGAGACAGTGGACAGAAGCAGGAGACAAAAAAAGGGAGTGATGACTGGATGAGTGACTTCAGAGACATCAGTGCTGCAGACTGGAGGAGTGCAGGGGTGTTTAATGTGCTGGAGGGTTGGTGGGTTCTGGTCGGCTGTTGGCCAGGTACTTCGCTCGCATGCTGGAGGTGTACTGTAATGAGAAAAACAAACATAAAATATCATTTCAGTCTTTATAGTTAAAATGATTAATCACAAGTAGCACACACACAAAGAAAACACTTCAGTTTAATGTAGGATTTTCTCATTATATTGTACCGCGATGGAAAGACCCATGTTTTAAAGCCTCAAATCCCTCTTGCTGGATTAAACATCAAAAGCGACAGCAGAGAAGGCTGAAAAGATACAGACTGTACATGCACAACAAAACGCTACACAACTCAACTCAGTCAACGGATCAGAGAAAATCCTACACAGATTACCTTTGAGATAACTCCAGAGCGCTGGAATCTAAAGGGATATTAAATGATTCACAGAAACAACATCACAAAACAGCTACAGAAGACAAAGACACCAGAGTAGGAGGAGCTGGATGAATTTAAACCAGTCGTAGCTTCAGGTATTTTCACCTTTTGTTTTCGTGCACCTTGCAAGGGCCACACATTCATATACATTTAAGATGCACCCATGCATTTCTGAATACAGGTGATACAAGCACAAAAAGGCTGCAGTTCAAGTTGACCTGGTTGCTCTTTGGTATATTTTCCTACTTCACACCATATGGACAGCCTGATGAGGATGTGAGTGCTGACACAATGAGAGGATGACTTACCTGGCATGTTAAAGAAAAATATGCAACTAATGATTGTTTTCATTCTTGATTAATCTAGATTATTTTCTTTACTTGAATAGCTAACTCCTGCATACTATTTTACTGGTGACTCTCTATGAGTTCACCTTTACACCTATGAATCAAGACAAAGCAGATCCACATGATCGGTGAAACGGTTTAAGAGCTTTATAATTTGATGCCAACTTGTCATTGACTCGTAGGTCGCGGTGAGCCTCAGGGCAGAGTTACACCCTCACATGTTCCTCCCAATACATCTGCGGTGCAGGGGGTAGGCACACATGCAGCCCGGGGCCACAGGAAACAAACATCAGGTGAGACACCAGGACATTTAGCAAGAGTCGGGACAGAGAGGGAGTGGGGGGGGGGGGGTTTGAGGGGATTCCATCGGCCCTGGTGGGACCTGAATAAAGGGTGAGCAGAGCTGGGAGTTTGGGAGGTGGTACAGAGGAGGAACAGGCCAGCAGGTGGAGGAGGCGGGCATGTTTTGTACCTGTTAGCATAGCAGATGAGGTTACCAAAACGATCTTGAACTCTCCGAGGGCTTTAACTGCCAGCAGTGACCGCTGTTACTGTCCGCGGCAGTCAAATACAACTGTATGGATTCGCAGAAACAAAGAAACGACAAGAAGAGAGTATAGAGAAGATAGACAAAGCAGTGTCGGGGTCCAGACAGACACACAGACACCAGGGAGAGCCGGGTTTCTGGTTGAGGTTTAGCCTAGGTGGGGGCAGGGGGAGGAGGTTGGCTTGTGATACAAACTCTAACATGGTTTTAATGCTCCCTGATCATAGTCCATCATGTGTCGAATGTTTCAGTCACAAACAGCACCACACACTTATGCCAAAATATGAACAATAAAATGAACACAAATGATGAACAGTGTCAGTGTGATATTTAATGTGCTTCCAACTGTGATCACGTAAGACAGAATACACTATGTCAGGTGACATTTAGACATCTGCCCATCCATTAGCTATACGCGCTTATGCTTTGAAGTCATGAGGGAGGGGCTGGAACATATCTGACATTGGATAAGAGGGGGGGGGCTACATGCTGGAGAAGTCACCAGTCATCACTGGTCTGACACACAGAGAGACAATCATTCAAGATCACATTTGAAAAATTTGATTTGCCAATTAACCTTTAGCTTTAATATCTTTGGACTCTGGCAAGAAGCTGGAACAAAGGTGATTTCTGCTTTGCTTCCCCTCCTATAAAAAGTCAACTGTGATCAGTAGGATCTGTGGATGCTCACAGAAACTAGAGCTCCAGATGAACAATGATCTCTCCAATGTAGTGGATCATACTAATCATACTAGTAATATACTGTATACTGAACGTGCTATCAGGTCAAGATGGCTTATCCATGTCCTTACAAGTATATTTCGTTAGCTCTTGATATATAAAGGTATTTCTTAAGGCGGTAGTTTAAAATAAAGACCTAAAGTTGTGCAGTTAACTGGGGCCCCTCTACAGCAGGAACTTTCCCAAGGAACCAAGAATCTTTTGAGGAACTCAGGAACTAAACACATAGTGTTCAGATGATTCTACTGGGGTTGATACTGATTGGTCAAAGCTTGTGCTTAGCTTGTGTACTGCAAATTGTAAGACTTGACTTGGATATTACTTGATGCTTATTAATATTACAAAAACAAAGTTAGGTGAACCAAGGAGAGTGATATAGAGAATGAATAAGCTGTTGATGGTTTCACAGAAGTTATGTCTATAGCTGAAATGAAACATGAAACACCCAGAGGATGCAGAGAACACTGAACAATTAAAGACTAACATAATAAGGCTGCCATAGGTCGTATTAATCCATCACTGGTTTAGCTTTCCTTGTCTTCATGTTTCTGCAGATTAGGTGGAAACGCTAACACGTTCCAGTTTAGTTCCTGAGTTCTGATCACCTGATTTGATAAGTCGTGAAATAATTGTATTGTTGTTGTTGTTGTTTTTTTTCAACAACAAGGGCTAAATATCAGTGCCTCCACAAGAGGCTACCATATGACCTAGACGTGTTCTTGGAGTTTCCATGATTTCAAAGGGAATGTGACACTTACTGAGGGAGGAGGAGACTCTCGTCCAATCAGAGGTGTGTTTTCACAGCGAGAGTTCTGGAAGTTGGCATTCTGAGCCCTGTTGAATAAAACACACAGAGATCACGAACACTGAGCACACAAGTACAGCACAGTCCCTACTCACCGTTTTCCATTTACGAAACAATACACTGTATGCCTGAACATCTTCTCAATTAACAAGGCTTTACAATACAGAGCCAGAAACTCAGCGATCCCCTCCCCCCCTCCCCTCCCCCCCCGGCACTGGACTTCAATCATGAGGCAGAGAGCTTTGGGTTTCACAGGCATCACAGCTGGAGAGCAACAGCTGCATGTGCTCCACACACCACTATAGACGAACTAAGCTTCTCTCTGGGGAAAAATAAATTTGTTCCTGAGGACATGAGGTATCTAATATCAGCTTCTACTTCCACCTTTGATGTAGTGCGGATTTCTGTTTAAATTTACAGCGGTTTGCACCAGTGGTGTCTTACATGTACTCGGTGACGGGTGCATTGCTGACAGTGTGGGCTGCAGCAGGGATGGACGTCTCGCTACCATAGCTGCTGCCGCAGCTGTACAGGCTTGGCATGTGGACCCGGTACAGGTTATCATGGTTCTGCCTTCCTCCATGGCTCAGAGACTCATCCTCACTGTCCTCCTCACTCCTGCAAAGAACAACACAAAACAACATTGTAAAACCACCACCAGAGGGACCCCCATCCCTATCTCTCTGATGACAAAGGAGAATAAAAATGCCACGTGGCCACATTTTTCATTCATTCTCAGTCCCGTTTTATTCGGTTTCATTACTGCTTCAGGGAGGAAAAACAAGATGAATTGTGTGCTGTTTGAAGCAAAGACAATGCAGTTTTCCACTGACCTTAAATAAGTGCACTGTAAAAACAGGCTCACGTAAGTGGTTCAGTTTATGAGCACAATAAACATTTTGAACCGTCATAAAAAAGCAGTAGTCTACTTATGCAGGATGTCTGTGTTGACATTTGTTTTTTGTCCAAACAATGAAGTCTGAAGCAGTATATGAGGACAACCTTAATGCACTATACATGGTCTGTGCAGCAATAAAGCGACATCATGGAGCATGTCTCCCTCTAGTGTTCACAGCATCCAGAGCTTGCATATCTAATCCATGAGATCACACAATCCCATTCAGTGCATTTTACAATGCGTTCATTGTAAATGTCAGGAAAAAAGTTCCATATTAATTAACAGAGAACAGAAGCAATACTTGAGAAATGTTGAACTCTTCTACAACACATCAATCTTGATATTTACTTTTCAATTCAAACCCAGATGGGGTAAGATAATTAGCTTGCATCATTACAGCAGTAAAACAGAGCAGGCTTAGCAGGGGCCGCTGAGGAAAAACAGGCTGGTAGCGTGTAAGCCTTTGCTTTACAACAGGAAGCTCCAGCTGAGATCAAACTGATCAACATGCCCCCCCAATGATAAGAAGGGACCAGTTAATTATGTGGAGCAGCTGAGCTGACAGCTGCGCCTGGGACACCACTTTCTCTGTAGTTACCCAGCAAACCTTATCTGCTGCTAATAGAACAAAAAAAAAAAAAAGCAGACTGATTTCACCCTTCTGTTGTGGAAAACGACATCCGCTAAGGCAGTGGTTATAATAGATTTAGGCCAGCTCGGCACAATTAAGTAGAAAATGGGAAGAAATCTATTTGAGGACGCAGCTGGAGCCTTCTGGACAACCCAGTGGTAAACACAGCCGGTCTATGAACACCAGTCCTAGACACAAAATATTCACATTTCCTTGTGTGTGTACAATTTTTTCTCTTAGACACTTTGCTGTACTGCCATGTAATAAGGGTTACAAGAAATGCTATCAAACCATAATTATTTAATGGGCTTCCCCTCTTAAATTATTTCTCATTTCATACACAGTGGTGTAAATAAATTCGGCTTAAAAGCTTTTGTGCCACTTCCTGTGTGGTTGTAAGGTGGAGAAATATACTGCACGAGGACAGTGGATGCCTTACCGCTTGCCCCGCCAGGTGTGAGGCACGCTGCAGACAATCGAGCTGAACATAAGAGCGGTGACGAAGGAGAAGAGCACAAGGTAGATGAGGCCTTCCAGTCCATCGTAGCACAGGCCTGTCATGGCCTGGACATAGTCCTGGAACAAGAAGAGGTACCAATGTCATCATAGAAGCTATGTAAAAACACATTTAAACTTGGAACAAACATTAAGGTCACACACAGGCAGTCAACGGGGGAGCTGGTGCAGTTATGACTAGATTAGAAGAGAAGCACTATGCTCCACATTATCATGAGTGACGAACTCCACTCTGCATGCCATGCACAGCAGGAAAACATTTTATTTTATGCAAGTCGAGATCCATATTTCATGAAATAACAGTGTGGGTAGATGTTTCAGGGGAGAGGCAGAGCAGAAAGCAACAAATTCTTGCGACACTTGCACGTGTGCACTTGAATTTGGAAGCCGCTGAGGAACAATCCTCCAAATCCCTGCAATGGCCAAGTGCTTGTCACTCAGCCGGCTTAATAAATGGTACACAGCCAGCATCATTTGCACAAGAACTTGCATACAAGAGAGAAAACGTTATTTATGGTGACAGGTGTAGTCAACTGCACAAGCCTAAAAGACAGGTCGCCTTCTACGACTAAGCTGCGCTACAAAGATGTCACAACAGATCAGTCCCCAGGCTCGCTTTTAATCAGACACCGAGCAACCCTCCAGGAACAATGTCTCAGTTTGTAAGTCTTCTTGTCCTGCTCACCATGTGCAGGCTGCGACAATCCACCAGTGCGGTGAGCTGATGTAGGCTGATCTCTGTGGTGTTCAGTATCCCCTGGATCTCTTCCAAAGTTCCCTGGATCAATGAAGAAAAGAAAAAAAGAACAGGCTTGACTTAAAAACCTTCTCTTGCACCCTTGTATTCTTGAGCAAACATAATGGAGAAAATCGGAAACAAATCAGCACAATACTTGTTGTCTACATGACAAAAATGAAACAACATGGGCAACAATTTCCTGCTCCTGACTGTTTATTCCTCAAAAATGAGATACAGTGAATAACTGCAAAAATCAAGAAAATGTAAACTTTTTTTTTTTTATGGTGATTAATTCACAGATATTCATTCAACACACATTCCTCTGGGATGTGTCTTTCGCCAGCATACAGCAGAACACAGCAGTTAGAGCTGAAAAAGCAGATTTTCATGAATGATACGTTTTAATGGACTGTCTGCCCTTTTCCTCTCATTCCCGTTCAGCTCGGGCAGAAGATACGTCTGATTTCCTGATAAAAAAGTTTCCACAACCTCAGCAAAATTCTCTGTGTGGGTATGTGAAGTGGAAATATGCCTCTCTGTGTTCCCAATGTCAGCTCTCATTTAAGCTTCTGTCAACACAGTGTAAGGACCAGCGCTGGACAATGCCACAGTGTTGTATTGACAAGGGGCAGTGAAAGCCTAATGCAGCTAAATGGACATAATGTGGGTCCCAGGTGAGCTGTCAGCAGGTCTTTATGTGGACAGGTGCACTTCACTTCTCTGCAGGTCAGTCAGGGCCCATTCACTGGGATATTCTGGTATCACAAAAAGCTGCCATGCAATGTAGCACTTCTACTAACAAGTACACCATCAGGGAAACATACCTTGGTTTGCTTGTACTCTCTGGTGGCAGAGCGCAGCAATTCAGACACATCATCCTGCATCTCCACTAATGCTTTGTGGCTCCCGGAAAGCCTCTGAAAAAAAAAAAAGAAAAAAAAAAAAGGTATGAATACTGTAACAGGCCAGCACATCTGAGTTGCTGTCTCCTTTTGTAACCAAGTGGATGTGTTGTGAATTCATGCTGACAGGTTCTAAATATGAGCTGAAAGGCTTATAGGCTGTATATATAGCTTCCTTTTCTTTACACTTGAACTAACAATACATGCCTGGCAGCACTCAAAAGTTTTTATTTATTCATGTGGCTTGAAAGACAAAGTGTGGGTTGTCCATTAAAGAAAACCATAGATTCAGTAAAAAATGACATTCTACTTCTGCGCCTCTTCTTTCTTATCTACCACAGCATTTGAAGCAAGCACACGTTATCTGCATGGATATGCAGGAAATTCTGCTCTGTTTCAGTGTTCCTGCTGGCAGAATGGGAAGTATTATACTGTTGCACTGGAAAAGAAAAAAAGACTTTCTTTGAGGCAATGGGAGAGGCTCATTGTGCCCACTTGCATTCTTAGTAATTACAAGGCCATATATCATGCTGAGGATAAAATGTAATATTGTGGCAGCTGGGATCTGAGTATTAAATGTCAAGAAGTGAGTTAAGTTATATGTGCAACAAACCTGCTGGAAGGGGTTAGTTTGTCCCACACTGCAACTCAGGTAGTACTGCAGGATATCTGTAAGACAGGAAGAACACAGCAGAATATGTTAGCAGACCAACAAAAATTCACTTATTCATTTATTTAACATCATATCTGTTAAGGAAAAACTGTCAACCCTTCATTTTGAAAGGGTGAAACAAAGCCTCAAATAATTAGTGTAATCTATTTATGTATGTAGTAATCTATTTATTATTCAGTTTCATTCACGGGAAAATAGCCTACAAAAACAAAAACTAAACCATCAGCCAAGCTCAGGAAGAATTTAACTTTGTTTATGGACCAGAAAAAGACTGTTTGTGTTTGCTGTTTAATGCAGAGCAGGTGGAGTTTTTTTCCCCTCATTAACAGCTGCTTTTTGTGGTGGAAAACAATGCTGTGTGAGTGGAGAGCGTGAACCATAAAGTCGTGGGTTGGACAGCTCAACAGTGAGATGGAATTCATCATAAAGCTCTGTGAATCTGAGCTGCAGATTCAGGTGATAATTTTTCTGTGAGTCATATAATCTTTTAGAAATGTTAATTATTAAAAATATTGTTCGCAGCTACTTTAAGGAGACACAGCTACACGCCTACAGCTCGACTGCTACCAAGTATACACAAACTAATCCTCCAAGGGGAAAGGTTCCAAAAGAATAAAGTTCACACGTGCTATAATAATATCAGTGATTGTGTTTTTCTCTTAATGAAGCAACCCTTGAACAACAGCAGAACACATGGCCCGTGAGAGGCTTAGGTAGAACCCTTCTTACCGCACAACGCCTCCAGCAAAACATAACAATGAGCAGCTACGTCACCTCTGGAGTTACCGGTAAATTACAACATGATCAAACTTGTATGCTGCTCAAGGAAGGTATGCCATGAAGATTATAATTAACATTTTGGACTTTCACATGCTATTAAAAGCCACTTCAGTTTGTTCATAGTCGGCAGCGAGAAGGAGTCGATGAGAAATCCTTTATGCGTGACTCAAAAGCAACGCAGTACAGCGTTGTCCAAGCTACAAGCTGTGAGAACACCACCACCGTCCTGACACATGCTGTTAGTGACGTCCAGACTCACTGCTGTGTCAGGAGCATTTTTTTCCCCCCTCCACACAGCTGACCATGAGAAGAGAATTTCTGGCACTGAAAAGCACATAAAAAGCAAGCTTGTGTCTTGCCAAGTTCTCACAAATACACCCACACGATAGTATCAGGAAGAGCAGATTTCCTGAATTCTGTGGTGGAACTACTGATGCCTCATCCTGGAGCTGTTTCTGTGTCATCTGATATCATAAAAAAGAATTCCAATGAATGCCAATTTACAGTAGGTTGAGAAGTTAACGATCAAACTTTAACTGATCAAAAACATACATTTCAGGGAGCAAATCTGTTCAAAATTATAAAACATGGGTATTGTTCTATTTAATGATCAGTATGATTGACCAGTGAGCCATGGAATCAGACAACAGTCACAGGATACCTTGTTTATTAGAGATTTTGATACCAGTCATCACAGCAGGCTGGATTTTTGCAGAGTAAGGCAGTCAGAAGGTATAGGTTCCAGTTTATTCAGTGAGGTTCAGTGAGTATTTTGTAAATACTTCTCCAAAAATGGAAAACTGTTAGAAACCGGATCCTACCAAACTGAACAAACATTGGAAAGAAACATGTGAACAAGTTCCCCAAATGTGGTTGTACAGTTAATGAGGACTAATTTTGATTTCAAACCCCTGACTTGGAAAAACGCCTGCATCATTTTTCATGAGATGCAGCTCATTTTGCTGTCATCCGCACCGAAACCATCAGAGAAACACTGGCCGCAACTTGGAAACCCAACATGGATCAACTTGCATTCTCTGTTTGAATTAAGACCAAAATGTCTGATGGAACAGTGCAGTGAGAAGAAAGTGGAATGAAAAATAACAGAGTGGGTGGTTGAAATGATGCATGGTGGAGAAAATATAACAGCCGCCGTTGGGAGGAAAGCAATAAATCCAGTGTTGTAATAGCACACTTTGTGCTATCCAGAGATTTGTCTGGCAATTTCAAGAAGGCGAAAGCTGCAAAGGCAAACTACAGGAAATTAATTCTAAAAGAAAAAAAAAACCTTGGAAGAAAATAATTTCTTCTACTGTGTGCTAAGTTTTAATTTATAATACTGTCACAAGAGACACATTTAAAAAAAAAAAAAAAAAAAATTAACTGCTGAATAGTTTAAAGAAGAAAACAGAGCTTGAGACTCTCATGCTGCATGAGTCAGCCTTGGGGCAAACTACAGCATTCCAGCTGAGTGTATACAGTAAGTCAGCCCTCACCGTTTAGATTAATGCAACACAGCGTTTACAGCTCATATCCAGACTTCTGTCTAATCGATAAGCTTGCTTGCTTGTATTCTGAGTAGTAAAGACACATTCGGTTACGTTGCTGTAGAAAAAAAGAAGCCTAATTGGGATTCTCTGTTTTTTTTTTTTTTTTATTTCAAAGCACCATAATTTCTCTTCATGGACTAAAAAGAGACACAGGAAATAGGCTATATTGTGTCTCTGATCCTCTGCTCCACTGCTCTTATCTCCTCTTCACACACACACAGCTCTCTGTTTTTTTTCCCCTTAGACCCAGCCCATTGCGGGACAGATTGGGCAATTACTACTAAAAGGAGACGCGTTAGAGAGGCTTGTGTACTGTTTGAAAAGGCAGCCCATTGCCCTCATGACCCCGCTGCAGATGTGGCAGTAATTTTGAGGGGCTTTTTATGGGCCATGGACAAGACAAAGCCAGACCCTTTTGAACAATGTCGTCTCACTGGTGCACGATAATCAGACAACTGACACCAGGAAATTAAACAATTCAAGCTAACGCGTCTGCTTCAGTCTGAGTAATATTCACCATTATAGAGACTTTGAATCACATGCATATAAACGATTCCACTTATTGGAAGGGATCCTACCTTGATTGATGACTTTATACTGGTTTGTCACTGTGGTAACATACATATCAGGAGCAACACAGAAGTCACTGGAGGTCTAGAAACACAAGAACATGAAGAAAATGAATAAGACCCTTTGTGGTGACATTTCCAATTCATTCAGACAAGTCAATTTCCGCAAGCATGACCATAAAAGCACCGCCACTGATCACACTGCCACAATCTCATCTGAGAGCAGTCACACACAAAATAAGCACATTAAGGTGTGAACAGACTGATTCATATGCAGGAAAGGAAATCCCCGCACAGGGTTTAATTTGCATAAATAAAGATGAGCATAAGACAACATTTTATTTTACAGAAAATATATCTAAAGATGTTTAAATTAATAATAAGAACATGCAGTATTTCTTGATTTAAGGTGCTGTATTCCTGATATAAGTAGTTTCTCTCATCCATGAGGCACGTGAATGAGTTTCTTTCTCCTTCTGAAGAACATTAGCTGTGATATTTTGGCTCCACTACTAATCCCAGTTATTTTGCACGTGATTGCAGGTCTTAATCACCATCATTAGACTTGAGGATTTGTGGAAAAAGCTGAGTAATGTAACAAAACAAAGTACATCATTTGGGAAACCCGCAATCATTATAACAAGCAGTAGGTTCAGTGAAATGTAAGGTCCTATTGTTTGTGGGGTTATCGTATTATGCCACATGGCATCATAAAGGCTTTTTTATTTTGTGCATTTTACATTTGACTCTTTGACTGCACTGATTAATCAAAACAACCAAATTCTGTCCCATCCAATTAATGCATTGAAGTGTTTAGTTCTACCTGGAAAACAGGACACTTACCGCAGAGACAGCCAACTCCAGCCCCAGGGAGACCCAGCTGATCACCAGAGCTACTACACCAAACAAACACACCCTGAGGAGAGCAAGAGGAGAGGGAGAGGTGAGAAGTAGCTTTAACCAGCAGTAACGTTTATTTGTGCAACTGCAACATCATATACTGTGGAAAGAAAGATAATAAAAAGTAATGAAGTGAATTATTTAGTGGGCGTAAAACCTCCATTAAACTGGAGCTGATTTCTAATCTCCAAAATTAAATGTGCTGCAAATTTCTGATGTCCTTAGTCTTACACAGTTCACGATGTGCATCCTAGCTTGAATGGCCAGTGCCATTAAAACGCCCCAAACTAAATGTTGAGAACTGTTTATGTTGGTGTTTAGAGATAATATAAAACATGAAGAGATTAACTAATGAAATAAAGGCCAACCTGTCAAAAGTGTCACTACTAATCTTCCAAACACTGGTCTGATCATGATGTGATGCTTCTGTTAAATGAATGGTGCATGTGCTGAAATTTTATAGAGCGTGAATTTATCCTGACTCAACCGTAATGACACCGTGGCCCTGATGTGTACAGCGATCGCCCCTCAGCTGAAATAATTTTCGAGGCCAGAATCATTTTCTCTTAAGTGGCAATGTTCTCGTGATGAGACTCACCCCACAAGTGTTCCCTTGGAGTTGCGAATGAGGCCAAATAGCACCAGCAGGCAGATGAGGACGTCAAACAGAAGCAGGGCTATGTAGCCGATCCACCTGGGAAGACACATGGCATTAACAACAAATGGCAAAGAGCAGAACAGCTAAGCAGCTGAGCAATCTCCAGCCTACAGGCCATCATTGTGAATTGTGCTTAACAGACACTTCAGAATAAGTTTTCCCTTGCAAAAATTCAAAGTTTTATCTTAAGCTATAAATTACACTTCGTAGGTCTGACTATTGTTCTGAGACAGACTGTGAACCTAGACATAGTTGGGTGACCACACTCACATTGCAAATCTGTGGCACTTCAGCTTTAAATCTGATGTCAAAACGCAGTGAGCCATTTTGTCTGCAGCCTCACTTGCATATTTATGAATCTAGCCACACATGTAAGCAAATTAAACACAGCACGGAAGGATTCTCAGCAAGCGAGCTACCTAATGATGTGATGAATAAGTAAGAGTCATTCCTTGTTGGCTGTGCTTGGCTCTACTTCCTAATTCTGATTCACCAAGACATTTTAATGTGGAAACATTCACCAGAGCAGCATCGCCCAACACCGTCTCATTAGCGAAGTAATCATGTAGCTTTTAAATCCTTCAACAAGGCAGTCTGTCTCTTGTTGTCTGTAATACTATGATTTTGACTGTGTGGCTGCTGTCACTGTCATTGCCATGATTAGTGCTGGAACTTTGCTCTTACCTATACCAGTCATATAGCTCAATGTTGGCAGCCAACTCTTCCAGGGAGGTGTTGGTGTTGTCCCAGAAGGGAATCTCCACCATCTGTTTGATCAGCTCATCCAGCTGGCCTTGCAGCTTTTGAATGATGGACAGGTAGTCGGCATGCTGAGCATACTGGCCCTCAAGCTGTTGCAGATTCTTATCGACTGTCTGGTTCAGTGAGGATGTACTGTCATATACCTAGAGGTAACACGGGGAAGAACAAGGTCATGATTGAGTTTGGAGGAGGAAAGAGGGGGGGTCGACCAGAGAGCTCTAATGAAACCAGGGAAGCTTATGGCAGAAGGGCGATAAATTATTAAACACGCTGGTATAATTTGTGCGCTTGTTCTTACCAGCTTCTCCACTCCAGTGATTGTGCGGTTAGCATGGCGGAGGGAATACGTCAGCCGATTCACTCCATCACAAGTCTCGCCGTTCCCATAGAAACCGACGGCAATGCCAGCGCTGAAGGGAGACAAAAGGAAGGGGGGGGGGGGGGGGGGGGGGGGAGACAGGGTGGTGAGGAGGAGGGATTAGCTAAAAAAGACACAGAGAGGAGACAGAGAAGAGAGCGAGCGAGGGGGACAGCTAGGCCGGGAGAGAGGCGTGTGAACTCCAAATTAACCCTGTCGGACCAGACCCCAGTCAACGGGCTCCTTTCAGCTCCAGCAGAAAGACCCCATACAGAACCATGGAAACACAGAGGAATGGACCAGCTATGTCCCAAACCCCACACTGCAGCTGACAAAGGCTGTACTGAGGCAGGAGATCAGCTCTCATTTGCACAAACAGGCCTCAAGTCGCAGGAAAAAATAGTTCTGGCAAGTGCATGAGCAACAGTTTCTAAAGGTACAAGTGAATTATTTCTTTGAAATTAATTACAATCTTACTTATAGTAGAGAGCAGGTTTCACTCTGTTCAAAGCAAAACCGGATGTCCTCCTTGACAAAAACCCCACTCCTTGTCACAAAAATAAACTTCCTTTCTGTATTGACATATACATCCTCATGTTGCAGCTGTTGGTCTTTTTACCAGTGTAGATTTTATCAAGTGGAATGATGAGAAGTGAACTGCTTCAAGCCAAGTGTTCAGCCAACAGCACTCAGTGGATCAATGGTTTTTTTCCTCTTCCTAGAGGGCTGCTAATCTCTTCCTCTCATACTCTGCAGTGTGAAAAGGGTAAGCGGGAGCAGTTTCAAATCAAAAACGAACCTAACCTCCCTGCTGCGAGATTAACCCGTGAAAACTAAACAACCTTTTAAAATTTAGCTCAGAACACACAAACAAAAATATCAAGATAATCCCATTTATCCTTAGGGGAAGCAGCGCTCTGTGCAGTGATGCCAGGCATGGTGTCACTGACAAAGACTAAAAGCACAGAAATGTCAGATCTCCCTAACTTGGTTTTTCCTGCTCTGACTGTAACATGTGTGCGTGGGTACAAGCAGACACAAATACAGTGATTGTAATGCAGTTCTTGTACTCATCAGGTCCCCAAGCTCTTTGTGCTACTCTGAATCAACCGTGATGGGTCTCCAGTGGCCCATCAACAGGAGGAGGAAAACAGGAAACAAATGCTGTGTTCAAGGAGAGAAAATGTGTCCAGATGGTAGATTCTCACACTATCTACTTAAAAAAAAAAACATAAAATTAAACCTAATCTGTATATAGCTTTCATACAAACATTGTTTTTTAGTGCTGACAGCATCATTTGCATATTCAGCCACTGCTGACTGATGTCCTGTCTATTTTTATGGCTTTACTCAGGCTGTGTGGACGCACATTAGATAGTGCCTTTACTGTAGATGCATTCATGATGTCAGATCTGAACGGTCAAAACAGTGGACGAGTTCAAAGATGAAGTAATATATTCTGAAGCATTTTTTCAGGACCAAATGAATTGTGGAAGTGTGTTAAATGGAAAGCACGTACAACTATGCTTGTGTGTTCATACTCACCTACAAACAAGTGTTGCAATAATGACACACCAGGCAGTGCAGCAACAGTCTGCATTAGGCTGCTCCTCGCTTTTTTTCCGCCGGCAGCACAGCCAAATGGAATAGAAGAGCAGGAACAGGAGGTCCAGAGCCAGACAGGCAAGCGCCAAACCTCCCAGCAAGAGGATGGACTGATGGACAGGAGAACAAGAGTTATGGATAGTTCATAGCGGTTATCGATTTCACATCAATAGCAATGGGGATAATGGGCTTTCAAAGCCTCCCACAGAAGAAAACCACAAAGTAAGCTTTAAGAACGGACTCCAAATATGTTGCTTCCTCATATAACAGATGGTTTATTACAAACCGCCGTGTTACAAACATAGAAGCTGGTAAGAACTAACCTTTGTCCTGTAACAACCTGAAGAGAACAGGCACTATAATCATGGAGAAAATGGTTCTTTTGTTTTGAATGCAGTACTGAACAGCCCGTTCATTTAAGCACAATAAATAGAGAGCTAATTGTGGACTTGATATTTAGAGACAACTGCAAAGAGCCATAATAAAAAGCAGATTTTAAGTGACAGTATTTTACAAAATGCCAAAAGAAAAGTGGAGAGATATAAATTCTTTAAGTAATCATTATCATTATTACAATACACTGGCGGCATTTGAAGGCTAGCAGCAGAGTGATATACAGCTATAGTTAAACCTCTAAGCTAGCAGCAACATGTAATATGTAGGTCAGACAGAGGGCTTCTGCGTTCACTGTATACTCATGGGGATTCAGTGCTGGGGCAGATTTCCATCCACTTTTGTTTTGTAAAAAACAGTGTGGGTCTACTGGTTCAGTCTTCTCTTTCGTGAAGCGCAGTGAATGACACGCCCTGATGACATGAGCGAACTCAGTCTCCAATGAGGAAATGGACAGACACAAAACACAGTCTTGACAACTCAGTATCTGGTGAGACTACTTCTGCATGTTGCTCTTTATAACACAGAAAGCAGGAAACACTACGGTCCTGATCCATGTTCATTTAGTGCACCATTTTCCATAAGATCACGCAAGAGGTATCAGTGACAAATTTATCGGCAAATTCATAGATTGAACTATCCAGATCTAGTCCCATAGCAAGCAGTACAAACAGCTCAGCCATCTGGATAACTGGAGGCTTCCCTTGAAGCGTTAGTGGGAGCACTGCATTGACAATAATTAGCAGGCTGTCATCACAGTAGGTTAATAATTATGGTTTGTATGGCAGCCCAGTGATGAACCCTTTTATGTGTTCTCTTGTCCTGAAGGAGATAATATTCTCTTACAGATGGATTATTTGTGCATTTTAATAACATGTGAATTACTGTATGCAATGACCAGTAAAATGACCTTACTGTTTCAACACTGACATTGTTTACACTGACGTTCTAGCTGTTCATAGTGGGTGCCAAACATGTACAGCTGCAGCTTTTATTAAGCCTACAAACCCTTCCTGAATCCTACCAGGAGAGCTGGACTATAACAACCGTGACATGGTACCATGATGTTTTTATCTAGCAAACTGACCCAGATACGTTTAACAATCTATTCTTTAAAATGTTCATTTTGTCAGAACTAGAGTCTGTACTTCTCAGAGATGTGACAAACTTAAGCGTAGACATCAGATATCTACACATGTTAGCACAAGAGAATCAAATGCTACATTCAATTTCAATTCTGAATGCCCGCAGACTTAGCACAAAACCCGAAACCGCCATCGCGTGTCTCGACCATGTCTGGGCCGCCTTTCATTTCACAATTCTCTGAATCACTCTTCCAGTGTAAAAGGGACACAGAGTGATGTCATGACAATCTTTCTTAACATTCACCCATGCCTGCAGATATTTCAGTTCTAGCTCAAAACTACCACTATATATATATATATATATATATATATACACACACACACACACACACACCATCAGGAGTCTGAAGCTAACCTGCTGCACACTCTCCTATAGAGCCTATTAAAAACCAAAAAAACCACAGAATAGATTTACTAATGATGCATTTTCAAACTGGAACAGCATATACAAGCTCTATTAATAAATGAAATGAAGGGCGCTGTTATTACTGAAACAACACAACTTCTTCCTCTTTCCAGACAAGAAATGAACTCAACAGTTGAATCAGCTGTTTCCACAAAATTTAAGACTGCTGAGTATTTCCCAACTTATGATGACATGGCTTTCACAGCTGTTAAAAAAGATTCCATATAAACTTAAGTGAATGCTCCGCCATATGACACAGATAACAGTTCACTTTCATACTTTTTTTTTTGTGTGTCAAACTCACTCTCCTGAAAGGAATGATCTTCAACTAAAGGGACACAAACTGAATCAGGGTAAATGAGGGGCATGGCGACAAACTGCCAGTGCATTAAGAAAATGAAACATCGCTTCACCCAAACCTGTAAGATTCTACTTCATATCAATCATGTTATCAGTGCTGCTCTTCCATCCTCCAGCCTTAGCTGCCCAGACTGTGCAGACTCCTTCTTGACCTTCGTCACCAGTCTGACCTCCTTAATCTATTTGAGCAAGTTTATTTTTGCGTTGGGACTTCATTCGCCTAATGTGGTACAGCAAATACTTATTCTGATTCAATCTTCAGGAAATAATATTTGAGGAAGTGGTCTGTTTGGGGGTCAGACAGGGTTGCTTGGCTCACACTATCTGGTGCCAGCTGGCTAGTGTCTGGAAAAGGTCAAGACATTGATATAACAGTGACACACAGATGGTGACATGGATCAGAAGGTGAAGAGAAGGAACAGGAGCAGACAGGTCCTCTGTCACTAATAAAAACAAAGTTTATAGTAGCAGACATGGACAACGTTGGACTACGTTTTGTTCCCTACTCATTAAGGTTTAGAGTCCAATCAAACAATCATCACATGGGGTTATTTCCATCTTCTAGGATTTAATTTTACCTGTTGATATGTCCAGTCCTCAGGTCGGAAATCGCTGCTTGTTTGCTCGAACTTGAAGTTGAAATGAGGGAGTCTGTGCAGCAGGTTCACCCACCACGGTGGAGAGTAGCTAACCACTACTGCCATGGCGAGGAAAATGTCAATATGATCCACTCAGCGGACAGAGGATGTGAGCGAGGATGCTTTAACTGTAAACAGGCAGGGGAATCCACTTCATGCAGGCTGTCTGTCTAATATCCGGTATGAAAGCAGCAAAACCAAAGAAGTACTTATCTACCATAAGAAGCTAGCTAGCTTTAAACGTACTACTAACTACTAAAGTTGTTCTCAATGTGGCAATAAAAACATTAAATTATTCACCTAAATGGCAACAATATATAATTTAAAAGCTGCCGATACTACACTTTCTTATTCCACATAAGCTCGACCACATCAACAACTTGACAAACACTGATGTAGCTAGCACCTTGCTAACCTTAACTAGTAGCTAATGTATAACGACCTTAAGATTAGCCTAGCTAGTTACCTTGTTAACAACTTAACTGAAGCTAATGTCGTGTCGCTGCTGCGTCGTTAGTTGTAAACTCCAGGAAGCAGTGGTCCATTGAAATGTTATTTAAATGCGTAAAAAAGGGAAGTTACACCCGCAATGTAGGTTAGCTAGCTTTAAGTCTGCTAACGTTAGCCGGTTTAGCTGCTAGTTAGTTCAGTCCGCTGAGACTCGGGCACGAAAGAAGCGAATAACAAGAAGTCTCTTTTGTTCCACTTGACATTCTGGTCTGCGGGCTGTTACATCCTGGTTTGCTGATTCGGGACTTCCTCACTTCATCTCTCGCAGACTTGCTCCACCGCAACAGCTCGAACCATCCACTCCGGGCGAGTCCTCCATCCAGTTATTATTGGGTTGCGGGAGACTGGAGCCAAACACGGCGACTGTTCACGACATTCACCCAGCTGGCAGCCAACCAACCCGGCCCGGCCCGTACACATCCCACCTCAACGGCCAAAAATGACCAAGTAGCGCCACCCAGAGGCGCCACAGTGTCAGATAATGAGAGGTTCAAGTAACGTCGGAAAAATTAATACTCCTTATCTGCTGCCTTATTTAACCACGTGATGAAAACAATAATAAAAAGGAAAAATAAGTATGAGATTTTACATGAGATGATAAAATAGATAATAATAAAATAATAAGCTATAATAAAAGCGTTCTGTATAGCAAACACAGTCAAGAAAATCAAGATTTATTGCTCGTGCAACTGACTTTAAAAATGTTACAACCATTCTGCAAAAACGTATAGCATTTAAATATCGGGCAAGCCGTGTTCATGAGACAGAATATCTAAATTTACCCGAAGTACCTGAATGCAGCATTCGTAATGCAGTTCGAAGAATGAGGAACAGAGAATAAACCAAATTAATTTGCACAAGTGAAACCAGGAAATAAACAACTCTAACCAGCACAATATTTCCCAGAACATTTTCGTGTGCTGTAGACTGTTTTATTTAATAGACTCCCGCCGAAACCTGAAGCTGCCGGGACATAATAAAGGTTTATCGTGTCTTCCAAACTTTTAAATCCCGATTACTGCAACACACTCATTAACAGCGCGTGTAGGTGTCATCATTTTCTATTGCCCTGCTCCAGGCTTGGACTTTAACCAGCGCTCACTACAACTTTAAGAAATAAATTGCTTGTTTTTTCTTTCTCCAGGAAATCACATGGAGGTGCTCTTGTGCTCACATGACAGTCTGAACCATGGCAGGAGAGATCAATGAAGGTACAGTGCGAAAACTTCTTATGGTCATTTAAAGCCAATGTCGCCACATCATTTCCTTTCTTTTTTCTTAATGTTTTTTAGCGTGTCATTGCAGTGTGGGGGGAAAGTGTTTTAGAAGATGCGTTCACATTTCTGCTCGCTAAAATCGCGATGTGAGCCAACCTGCGGGAACTTTTGGGTACATTATGATCGGAAAGCAGTTGCTCCATCTTAAAAGCCTTCATGAGAGGTCGATCTTATTTTTCCTTAGTTAAAAATCTCTAGGCGACACCCTATGAGCTACAGTAAAAGCGAGTATTAATGCCAGAGGTGAAAATGATGGATGGAAATTATAATGCTGTTTTCCTGCCATGTGAAAAAAAAATAATGTCACGTGAGATCTCTCATCTTTTTCTTTCACATTCTGTAAAGCTCTGACTGGGTTTTCTGTCTGTATGTGCTAGTCTGTGTAAGGATAATATAAAGTCACATGAAGTGAAATAAAGCGAATAGCCCCATAAAAGCTAATGAGTCCATACCCTCAGCACAGAGTGCCACTGATGTAAATGAGTGTCTGTACTGAAATGATAAAACGATTTAATTAGATTTTTAGTTAGAGCTGTCCTGCTGGATAAAGGTGTCACACGTTTGGGCAGTTGTGATGCTATGTAGGTGCTGTTACTCTTTTAGGCTCAGTTCCTGCCTATTACAAAGAAGTGTATGAAGCCATCCGCTGTAGGACGGATGAGAGAGTGCAGGTTGAAGTTTTTCATCGGCTGCTGCAAAGGACCGATCTGTCCAAGACGGTTCTAAACCAGGTGAGGATTTCATAACAGGCCTTACATAATATTCCTTTCTAATATCAACTTCAGTATGGCTTACTATGGTGTATACCTTCAGTTTACATAATGCATGGTATATCCCATCCATCCATGTTGGTGTTTATATCCACATTTTAGTACACATGTGCTTAGTGTTTATTAGTGACATGGGGCTGGACTACACAAAAGGGTACATTTGCAGGAAGGTGTGATTATCAGCGTCTTATCAACAGGAACATATAGACACTGAACAGGATGCAGTTTCTTTCCATTAATCATATACTCTTGTGTTATGGTGCAACAGCTCGGTGTTATGAAACGACTCTTTATTTTGATATTTCACAGCCTGCTCATGATTCACTCGAATTTCCCTTCTACTGACCTTTTTTCACCGCATCACCAGCTTTATGTCTACCTTGCACTTTTTGCTCGGAGGAATTCAAACCGCTGTTGCATTTAGGTCTCGGGCCTGAAAAGTGGTGACCTTCAGGTTATATTGTCTTTGTCTCTCTCAGATTGCTGAGCACGTTGACTCTGCGGATGGATTCCTGAGCAAGTTGTCCCTCTATAAAGCGCTCGCCCTGATTGCTCTTGCTCAGCAAGGGAAGCAGCCAAGCCCCAAGCTCTTGGAGAACTGCATACAAGGTAAGGTGACGGTGACAGCTGCGCAATAAAGGTTTTGCTTAATGAGTAGCTTAGTAATTCTTCAGCGTGTCCAAGAGCAACCTCAGCTATCCCGCTACTGTTCAGATATTTCATTTGCACAGGGCAAATGTCACTCTTTTATTGACTCTTACGGATGCAAAGATTCATTCAGGAGAAGAGTGTGTCTATCAGTGGAATACACACACATAATGTGTCCAGTGATAGTTTGTTGCACAAAAATGTATTTTTTTCACCCTATACTTTTTGTTCATTTTGTTTAATACTGTTTTTATTTTGTTTGGGAAGCCTTAGCTTGGTTTAAATGTTGCATTCTTTCACCAGACCCTCAGCTGAAGATGACAGGGGAAAGTTTTCTGGTTTTCATAGAGGTAGCGATTACGCTGGCTTGAGTTAGATCCATCCCCAACCTCCTGTGATTATTTTAGGCTCTCTCTGTTATTTCAGGTGTGGCCAGTATGGCAACTTGTTGCATCTACTTCCTGGTCTGCACCAGAACAAGTTTTCTGCATTCAGTATATGACCGTCTTGGAATGTTCAGGAAAGGAATGAATAACAGGTCACATGAAGACCGTGCACAATACTGTGCCAGCTCAGGACAAACAGAATAAAAGACAATGAAAAGCAGAAAAGTGGTCTTAACATCAGCATTCCTCACTGTTGGGAAATTTTGTGTCGCTCAAAGGTTATTGATTTGAACACGGAAAGCAAATATTAGGAGTTGGTTCTGGTTGTGTGCTCGGCAGAGTTACCGAAACCTCAGCTCGGGGAGCCGAGGGACTTGAGCTCACTGAGGATGCAGCCAGCTCAGGAGGACGTACTGACGATGTCGCTGACGCTGGACAGGCTCCTGGACAGAGACACGGTCCAGGTGGAGCTCATACCTGAGAAGAAGGGACTGTTCCTCAAACATGTGGAGTACCAGGTCACCAGCCAGGCAAGAGACCCCACAACACCCACACTACAACCTCAAAAGCTTGGAACTCTCTTGGACTTTATATTCGCCTTAGTGTAAAGTATTGAAGTTGAAATTACCTCATCATTTCTCAGCTTAGCCATGTTGTTAAAGTTTGTACTGACTTTATATGGAATATTTAAAATTTGTTATTTTGAATTTCATCTATTCCTTCTTCTGCTCTTTGTTATGTAGCGTTACAAAGTGTCCGTTTACCGACGCTACAGTGACTTCGACGTCTTCCATGAGGTTTTACTTCAGAGGTTTGCCTACAGAGTGGTGCCGGCGTTGCCACCTAAACGGATGTTAAAGGGAGGTATGTCGCTTAGTGTGAACTCTGCTTGTTACCAGGGTGTTTCTTTCTTCTCCCCTTTCCACCATTTTGAATTTCATATATATATATATTTTTTCTGTTTATCTTCTTTACTGGAAATGTTTGCGAACGTGCAAACATTCGGAAGCCGCCGTAGCTGTTGATGAAGAATAAATGTTCAGCTGCGGGTCCTTTTGTTTCAAACACAGTCATCTCAGTGTTACTGCATGGAGGGAGCAAGGGGACTAGTCATGCGTATAATGAGCTCATAGTGAGTTATTGTAGCTTTGAAGGGATAAATATGTCACACACACCGTTAAGTCCTTGCAAAAACACTTGATCAGATGATGGTTTAGTTTATTTATATAAAAGCAGCAGTATATCGACATGGTTTAACGGATTTCCAACTCCATCAGTGCTAACTCCTCAATGTGTTCTCATGCCACACTTCTTTCCTGCTAACGTAATTTGCCTCTTCTGTCTGTTCACAGTCCTGACCTCTGTCTCCGAGCGGGAGTTTATCGAGGGGAGGAGGCGCGCTCTGGCCAGGTTTATTAACCTGGTGGCCCGGCATCCCTTCTTCTCAGAGGACGAGCTAGTCAAGACCTTCCTCACCTTCAGCGGCTCTGTGAGTATTTCCTTAAGCCGCCCCCTGCCTCTGCGGCGCAGGCCGTTGCACAATAAGCACTCTCGTCATGATGACTGACAGTGAGTTGCATCCTGTTTTAGCCGCCGCCTGTCTATTTTCCAGTCACCCACTCCTCACCCCTCTTCCTTAACAGGATGTTCAGACTAAGCTGCGTGACACCTACAAGAAGACAGGCGATGAGTTCATGACCAACAGAATCGCAACCCAGGCGAAGGTTGGTCTCGTAGCACGCGTGATGAAGCGAGGCCTGCATTTAAAATTCATAAAATACATCAAAAAAGACGTTTGTTTACCTCTTGTGTAGGAATACCTCCCGGCCGACATTCAAGCTCAGTTCTCGGCGAGCAGAGAAATGATTAGAAATATCCACAACAGCTTCCAAAGGCTGCGGGACAGAGCAGAGAAAATGGCAGAGCGCTCAAAGGAGAATGCAGCTGATCTCCTCATGTTTGGCAAAGAGCTCAGGTATTTTATTATTATGAGCACTAAGTTAGGTTTTCTGTAATGTTCAGAGGTCTTTTTAATAAGATTCAAATCCTCACTGTTGCTGTGTCTCTTCATGGCTGTTAACTTGAAATGAGTTTGGCAGCCAGCACCACAATATTACATTCTCTCTGTTCAATCATGTTGTTTTCGGCAGTACGCTGGGCTCAGATGCTTCATCTCTTCCCTCCTTGGCCTCTTCGCAAAGCACCTGGGGGACCCTGCGCCAGTCTCTGAAGAGCCTGTCTGTGGAGTTTGCTGTGCTGTCTGACAAAGCTGCTCAGCAGGTAGAGCCCCCCGTCTTTCATCCCCGCCACCTGCTCTGCTGTGTTTGTCCAAAACTGGCACTGGGTAATAAATGTTGTTTTGTTAATGTCCTCAGGGCAGACGGGAGGAGGATGATGTTGTGGAAAAACTGAATCTTTTCTTGGATTTGCTGCAGTCGTACAGAGTGAGTGAGTTTTGCTTCTGGTTTTCGCTGTGCCCACTCGGCCCACCCCCAGGAGTCTCCAACTTTTATTTAGTAATCAAATTCAGGATGTTGTGTAATGAGCAGTTTTAACCCACCATGTCCATCTCACTTGAAAAAGCAGTTTTTGATCATTTGTGGAGCTTTCACATTTAACAAAGCGACTCATGGGGAGATAAAGTGTCATTTTCCATAGTTCCCATTACGTCTATTAACTGTAATATATATGATAATTTGATAATGTGTCCAAACAGTCCTCCTTTCAGCCTTGGCTGTTACTGTGGTACACTGCGTTCCCTTGCCATTTTGACTGGAATAAAAAGCGCTCTTATCCGCTTTTTCCCCAGGATCTCTGCGAGCGCCATGAGAAGGGCGTGCTCCACGAGCACCAGAGAGCTCTGCACAAGTACGGCATGATGAAGAGGCAGATGATGAGCGCCACGGTGCAGCCCAAAGAGCAGGCATCTGTGGAGCAGCTGGAATCACGCATCGTTCAGGTGATCACGTCTTTCACTTTGTCTTCTCCCATGTTTGGAAATTTCTGATTACTTATTATGACATGATAAATAAAAATCGTAGAAATAATGTATTTCTAATCTCTGAAAGCCCATCAGCCATTAAAGAAGTTTGCTTTCCCACATAATAGACAGATATTAAAAAAAATGGCACGTTTGGCACAATTTTGAGTCTATTTTTCCAGTTAAATTCAATTAGTTCATATTTCCCTAAGTTTCGTGCACTGTGTATTTATTGTGTACTCTGTCTGACTGGATATGACCAGTCATTTTTAAAGCATAACTTCACAAGTAAGAGCTGTCACTGGTCACTGAAAGAACCGAATCGCAATTTTCAAAAACAAAATTGTTTGCCAACTTGTTGTATACTCTCGTATCCCTTTTTATCTTGTGGCTGCAGTTCCTCTTAGTCTCTGTGGTCTGTCTGCGTTTGGAAGATGGTCGCAATTTGGAGAAGTATATAATATTGACCATCTTGTGACAACGCAATGTCAAAAAAACAAAAAACAAACAAAAAAAACTGTTTAGGAACTCAAAAAACTTGAAGAACAGCACAAAGTGTTGACCTGACCTCCAAATTCCCTAGATCCCAAACTGATCAAGTATCTGTGGGATGATCCACAGAGGCCCCTCCCCTTAACCCATAGGACCCAAAGGCTCCCACTAACAACATTCTGTTGCCAGACACCACAGGACACCCTCAGAAGGCCCATGTCCATTTTCTGATGAGTCACAACTGTTACGGAGGCACAAGGGAGACCTACACAATATTAGGAAGGTGGTCATAATGTTATGCCTGATCGTTGTATGGCTACACATGTACGTTTTCTGACCAATTTACCCTCACTTAGGGCTCAGGCAAGTTTATTTTTGCCTTTTTGCAAACTGCGGTTAAATTAACGCATTTAATTGCAGTTTGCATTCCAAACAACGCGGAACCTTTGTCAGTGCACGATTCCCTGGTACACCGATTACACTGATGCACACGTCAGAGCTGGAAGGCAAATTGTATTTAAAAAAACTACCTGATTGAAGCTTTGATGAAGGCGGGGTTTTGTGCAAATTGTGCAAAAAAAAAAGAGTTTGCATACCAACGAGGCACTTCAACCCTACGGTGCCATCTAAATTCAAGGCATGTTGCAGTGAGCACAGAAACCGCCGGAGCTGTTAGCGCTAGCAGTCCCGGTCCGAGTATGGACAAGGAGTGTCGGCAGCCCAGATGTTTTTATTTTATTTATTTTTTCCCCCCATTTAAAGTCAATACTGTTCAGAAAAAATACTTAAAGTACTTAAAATGGCACTTTAACTTTAGGTCTGTTTTTCAGTTTTGGCCAGGGAGTTTTCAACTATAATGCAGTCTGTCTCCATGAGGTGCTTCTATGACATCATTAGACAGGTTGTTAAAGATTTCAATCACTGATATTCACTGATATTCTGAACAGTATTTTGCTTTTGAGGGCACTGAAAAACTGTAAATTCTAAAATAATGCCTGAGCTGAGATTTTAAAAACTTGTCAGTGTCAAGCCTGGCATCAGGGCCCTTGTGGTAGTTCCCCGGCAGTCAGATGATGTGGACTACTTGGCTGTTGCTCCTGTGGTCAGTCACCACATGAAGCCCGCCCAAACAATTTGACTGGCTTGGCAGACCTTTGCCGGAGCATGATCAGTTCCCAACGGAGCAGTTCCAGACCAACCTTCCCCCACAACAATTTGTCAGTGGAGAGTTTTCGTCTGGCTTCCAGGATAGTCTGCGACTAGTGTCATGACAATAAAACCTATAGCATGCCAAAAAACAGATAGTGGTCTTAGTAAACTGGTGTGAGATGAATTCCTGCATTTTTTTTCCTGATTATTGTCATCATTTAATCAGTGGTCATGACACCGTGTTGTATTTTCTTCCAATAACAGCAAGAAAATGCCATTCAGACCATGGAGCTGCGCAACTACTTCTCCCTGTTCTGCCTCCACCAAGAGACCCAGCTTATCTTCACCTACCTTCCAATCACCTGCCACATTCTCGGGGCTTTCGTTAACTCCCAGGTCCAAGGACACAGAGAGGTGAGACTGCTTGTCTGGAAATCATGTTTCTACAGGCCAGCCTCTACCTCGACGCAGCACCACCTCCCCACCAGGGTCGAATCAGTTTCAAAAAGGCTTTCAAAGTCCAACTAAAGAACTAATATTGAGGGATGGTGTTGCTGAACGGGTAATCTCTTCATCGAGGCGTTAACCTGGCTTACATTTCACATGAACAAGTGAATTTTAAAATCAGGGTATATTTTTGTGGTCATATAATGCGATATTATCTTCGCGTGGAAAACCAATTTCGAAAAGGTTTCTGTGGATGTAAAAGAACCTTATTGCGATGTTTTCCTTTTTAATAAAGACCTGACTTGATTTCTTAACTTTCTTTCCAGATGGGAGAGGTGTGGAGTGAACTCCAGCCAAAACTTGGGTGTCTCTTCGGCGCCAACAATGGATTGAAACCCCCGATCTGAAACCTAAGCCCACACGAGATGAAGAGGAGAAACCCTGCCTCCGATCAGGAAAAACAAACTGCAAAATAAAAAGCTCCGTGAGCTAAAGCAAAAAAAAAAAGTATAATGTACAAACACGATGCACTGTACGTTTCATTCAATGAGAGGTTTTTTTGCAAGGTGCTCGTAAATCCATTGTGTTAAGCCTGACGGGAGACGACCATGACCAAGAAATCCTCTAAGGCGTTATTTTACAAGGGATGTAAAAGGGCGACAGTATATCCATGCATTCCAACTCATTTGCTAAAGCACCTGTTTATACCTTGCAAGGTTTTACACACTACGATAGTTGGGACACACTGAGAGGGACAGAAAGTTTGACTTTACTCCAGGATGGGATTATTTTCTATCTCCCGTCACTGAGGTTGTATTCACAGATACAGAATAACTTTAGACCAATGTATTTTTGATACAGATTGTCGTTTAAAAGGATGTGTAGTGGCCTACTTTGTATTTTTTAAGGACAGTTGTTTCTAAATGTTAACTTCTGCGTAGAGCGCCATCTTTGCTTCCTCAGCCCAAATTGTTGGCAAGAATTTTATAAGCTATTTGAAAGGCCTGACCTCAACCTGGAAGACGCTACAGAGATTTGATTATTCATTGGTTTAATTATGTCCACAGTAACACTATAAGCTATCCATCTACTACCAAAGATACAACAATATAAACTTCAGTAAACCATGACATGACTCCTACATTTGAAAAGTAACTAATTACCACTCCATTTGACTAAAGAATTGCGCTCCACGACACTCTACACATGAACTCATTCATCGAGATCAACACAGTCTGCATACTGTTGAATTCCTTTTACAAACACAGCCAGACCTTTCAGATATTTATGCGCCTATATAGTTTATCAGAATATTATATGTTTCATCTCATTTTAAATACACTGCGTTGACATGAATGATGCCAATAAACAAATGCAAATATGTGCATATGGACTTTATTTTATGGAGGAACTAATACTGTACACACAGTATGAAACACATTGGTTTGGAAAATCAAGTTGTGAAATTTAAACTGTGGGTGTTGTAAGTCACTGCTGAATTAGGTACTTAGACACCAAAGAAAGGTGACTTCAAAAAAACAAAAATGAGATTAGATCCCAAGATTAATTCTAAAATTGTTGCATTCGAGTAACGTGTAAACACAGGTACCATAACTCTGTCAAATCTTCAGTATCTTCTTCAACCCACAACATGAACTATGAACAGTGACTTATGTTCCAGTAACAATTGTCTTTTTTTTTTTTTTTTGGTCCCAAGATCTAAATGTCATCAGTCAACAACAGCCGTGATATTTCACGTCAGAGCTCCTCCACTTCCTCCAGTGTGTGGCTGAGAATCACATCGTGACCCTGAAACTTGAAGTATCCGACGAATTTCTTCTTCTTGAGCATCAGAGGGAACCACAGGATATCGTCCGCCCACATCTGGCCGAAAGGAATTTTGTCGCTGTCGAACCACTGAGGCCTCATTTCTAGGAAACAAGCAAAATAAATTAGTAGGCCTCCCAGGGATTAGTTCGAGAGATGAGACAAAATCTGACATCTTCAATCGTTCATTCTTCATCTGAAGCCTCAGCAGACATTGTGATACAAACAGTGTAACCATCATGTCCTGAGCATCTGTGATTTTTCAAATCTCAAATTGAATCATTACCCAGACTGCTTCTAAATCTACACTAGGTATGTTTCGTTAAAGCCCTAATTAGGTTAATTAAAAAGTTAAATTTATCAAATTGGTTATATCAGATAGTGTTATATGTTATATAGTCATATTTCCACTTCACACAGTTTTCGCCTACTTTACCGCATTTCACTTCAACTTAATCCTCCACTTATCTCTTCAACCCTGTTTGACTTCTCTTACCCTCTGGACTCTTTGGCTCGCTGCTAATGTCTGACTGTTGCAGGAGCTGTGGTTTGTTGTGCTGCGTCTGTGGACTTCACCCAGCTGACCTTGGCTAAAGTCTTGGGAAATACAGATGACTGCAAGTCTTTGTGTTCTTCCCGCTGAGAGTCTCCTTTTGTTTATTTACAGCCTTTTAAACTTTACTAGTGAGAGCACACCTATAGATTTTTATACGCTCTAATACACTCTTCTTGCTCCCGGACAAGTCTGTGTAGCAAATGTGCTTGGAGTCAATGGTGGAAAAACAGTGCTGTGAAAAACTATTTTATTCCATATTGACTTGACGAACATAAAAAGCAAGATAGTGATTTGAATAAATCAGTCTGGGAGGATTTACAAAGCTATTTCCAAGACTCTGGGACTCCACAGATCCACAGAGAGACATTATCCACAAACAGAGGAGACTTAGGCTCCATTCAGACCTTACATTAACATCTGTCCTGGGCAATCCAACCCCAAGAGGCCAGCTTTAAGTACCTGTGGTCACACCTGATATTAAAATGGATCTCCAGATGCGTCCCCAGCCAGCACTCTAGAGTCGATCTCTGTTTAATAAACACGGAGATCATTTGGGGCTTAGTAGTACATCTTAACAGCCGCTGTCTCTAATGGATCGCCACAAACAGAACCATAAACAGCTGTTTGTTGTGTGTGCACATGTGTGTGTCATGACTTGGGGAAATGATACATATTCTGGAACAAGCTGTGGGGTTTCTCTAACTCACTGAAAGTACACATTAAGTTATTATTTCATAATTTATGTGTGCCCGAGACCACCTCCAAATGTGGTCTGGGACCGGATCACTCAAAACTACACACCTGTTCTTTAAGCTTGGTCACCTGCGATCAGATTGCCCCTGATGTTAATGGAACGTCTAAACGGGGGCCTTAGAACAACAGTAAAAGTTCCCACAAGCGACCAACCTTCCAAAATTCCTTTTGGAGCACGGCAAAGGCTCATATTCACCAAAAATGCAATGAAAATATTATATAAGGAACTGCAGGCCTCTCTCACTGCCATAAAGAGCAGTGTTCATGACTCCACTGTCTGAAAGACACTGGGAAAAAAAGGCATGGGAGAGTGGCAAGGAGAAAACTACTGCTGACCTAGAAGAACATTATACCTTGATGACTCTCAAAGCTTTTAGTTGAATGTTCTTCAAAGTCGAAAGTTAAACTGTTTGGAGGACCAGGCTGCGGTTACATCTGGCACAAACCACAGGATCCAGAAAAGAACACTATACCTACAGTCAAGCATGGAGGCAGCAGTATAATACTGCCTGGATGCTTTGCTGCTTCACGGTCATGACCAAAGTAAGGGAAAATGAGATTCTGCTGTCTGACAGAAAATCCTGAGGTAAAATGTCACCAGCCTGAGTGGCCTAGTCAAAAATTTGGACCTGAACACCACTGAGATGCTGTGGAGATACGTGATAGGAGCTGTTCATGCTCCCTAACCCTACAAATTTAACCTGAAGAGCTGACAGTTTAAGATATATAAAACAAACATAAAAACAACTGTCACTGACTCCAGTACTATAGAGTTAAAATGTGAGATTAGTAAAAAGACTGAAAAACACCATTGCTTAGTAGGATGTATTAAAAGTGATCTCCATAAAATATCTAAATTTTATTGACAATGAAGAACTGTCACTGACACTGAGAAAACATAAAAGGAAGTCAAAAAATAGAGTTTCTGTTGGATTACCGTCCAATTACTTGGGAGTTTCACACGACAAACATAAGTTCCTCTTAAATGCCAAAGGGTATTTATTTTTTCAGAAGCAGCACTTCTCCTTTTAATGACGGTTTCAAGATTTGGTTTTATTCTATACACTACTCCCATTAAACACAAGAGCGTTTTTCTAGCACTGGTTCTGCAAAGACTAGCTTTATTTTCATTTACCTTTTACTTGCCTGCACATTCAACAGCTGTCTCGCTTTAATTTCATTTTGTATTGTAATCATCGCCTCACTTCCTCTCGGCTCTATCCTGGACCCGTGACCATTCCTCAAGAACCAGAATTAGCAAAATGAAATGCCGCTTTCATTTCCGCACACTTCACATCATACCGTCCGATTCTGTCGGTTCTCCGTTGTAAGTGTCAGCTCTGAAAACGTGGACATCGAGCAGCTGCGTGTCTCCGACAAATTCAAATTTTATATTTCCGACCTTCTCGAGCGCATCCACCGTGAGCCCACTTTCCTCCAGAAGTTCTCTAAAAGGGGGGAAAAACATCAAATGAATTCTTGATGATGTGTATCTTAAAAATAAACTTCCAGTTCACTCAACACAGACCCGAAAAGGAACTAAAAAAAGGTCACGATATCACTTACCAGGACCATTCTGGATGGCTCTCTAGCAAAACAAACAGACTATTCCTAGTAAAACATGATAGGATATATGCCTAAAAGTTTTGAATCCTGCAACTTATAAATCACTTATTAAATCACATATCTTCTACTTAGTTTATAAAAAATATATAAAATATAAAAAATACAAACACTGAGCAAGTATACCAAGGGATCCTCTTTGGCTGTGTGACAGCAACCAGTGCAATCATGACTTAAAGTTCCCTTCCAGTCAGAATTTTTCAGTTCAGCCAAGAGTAGGAGTAGGCTTTAGCCAACATACATGCCTGTTTTTGGCACATAAGCCCTCACTACAAAAAGGCGCAACTATGACTAAAATAGCCTTGAGATATTACATATATTTTGTATTCTAAAAACTCCCCACACACAGTCTGTTGCGGCCCATGTTTGGGGGGAAAAACAGCCTGGGAAAGCCCTGATTGCTTTCAGGGCTTCCTTCCTTCAGCTTTGGAACAAACTTCCTGCAGATAACTGATTGCACATTGTCCGTATTTAACACTTTCTTGAACAAATTACAAACCAGACAATCTTTTCCTTTTTTTTCTTTCCTCCCCTTGTGCACAACCACGTGTGCACAATGGCCTTGGCTGTTAAAATGCAGCATCATGTCTTGGGATGTTTTGCTTGGATTAATCCATGTTAAAAGTGTGACAGCATTCACCGTGGCATTGCGTAATGTCAAGGAAAGCTTTTGATGTCACAATATCCACCGTGGACCTGATGTACAGATTGGGAAATCAGTTCAATCTTTTTCCTTCAAGCGATTCTAAAATCTATGAGAAAACAGATAACTGAAAGCTACGATGTGTTATATCGAGCACATAAATGACTTTTCTCCTGCTTTCGGTATCAAGAGTATTAAGCTTTGCATCCTTGCATCCTGCTTGCTCCTCAAATTACCAACTGTGTGGATGGAATAACACTGACCCTAGTGGGTAGGCTTCATCCTAATTAGTCTGCACTACACTGGAAAAGCACCTTAATTACCCTGTGCACCCTGTGGCTAAGAAAACCACATTAAAAAACACAACATTCTTTCTAATAAAGAGCAATTTTAAAATACAGGAAGTTTATTATAAAAAAATATGCAAAACCACATGTAAACTATTTAATTTACCTCCTAGCAGCATCTTCAATGGTTTCACCTGGTTGAACTTTGCCCCCAAAGCCGTTCCACTTCCCAACCCCGAACCCCCTCTTCTTCATGCCCAGCAGCACTCTGCCCGGCTGGACCACCAGCACCAGGGTCAGCAGCTTGGAGCTCAGCATCTCAACTCACTGTGTGGACGTGAAGCATTCTGGCATTATGTACAGTATACTGTACAGCTACAGCAATATCAGCTGCAACTGTTTAGACATTTTTAGTGCTAACTTCATTACCTGCTTAGTTGAGCTGTAACTTGTACAGTGTGCAATTGTCGAAATTAAGTTGTGGGTAATGCCCGAAAGTAATAAAATCTGGCTTCTGTATAACAACAACACAACACTTCACGTTGAAGGACTCCCGCGTGCGGCTCCACAGACGTAATCACACGCTGCGCTGATACGTAAAGAGTCAGGATTGGTCCGATGAACGCCAGACTTCGTTGATGGGATCCGCTAGTTACTTTCAAGATCTGCTAACCCGTGTTACCCTGAAATATGTTCGACTAGAAACTTTACGTAGGGGGGTCAATGTTCTGCAGTCAACGTACCAACCACAGACTATGCTACCAACAACACGTGTTAATTCCGGATAACCCACAGTGTGATCAAACAAACAAACAAACAAACAAACAAAAAATATTATTAGTATTACTGTTATTTTTCTACTGTTATTATCTAAGAAAATATATAATATTATATTTACAGTAAGATTTATGGTATAGTTATGATATAAGACTGATGATTAAAATGCAGACAATTATCTAAAACGAGAAAAGATAGAAAGCAATAGGATATTGCTTTCTATCTAGCAATAGAAGTATTTATTTAAAGAGGGGGAATTCACATGTTAACTCAAAAGGTTTATCGATAGCAAGAAAACAGATGAAAATATACTATATATTACGGTGCGTGTTATATACATATAATATAAATCCCTTACAATTCTTATAATTCCATTTTGGACACGTTTAATTTATGGTATGTATGTATGACAGTCGCTGGTGGGAACAGTTGGCGCTGATGTTTTGCAGGAAAGGGACGCATATAGATGTTACACGCTATTCCTCTTTGGCCAATGGGGATTGTCTTTCCACGCAAGCGCAGTTAAGCAGTCGTTCCACATGACCCCGGCGTTCAGTAAAAACAATGTGGTCCTCCTCGCAGAGGAGATGTCTTCACTCCACGGTGTGTTTGTTGAAGAAGCTGAAGGGTAAAACTCCCGCGGAGCAGCGCTGGCTTCAGAGGCAGCTCAAAGACCCGTATGTCAAAGCTTCTCACTCTCAAAACTTCCGGTGCAGAAGCGCCTTCAAGCTGCTGGAGATAGATGACAAGTTCAGGCTTTTACAGCCCGGATACAGTGTGGTGGACTGCGGAGCCGCACCTGGAGCCTGGAGCCAGGTGGCTGTGCACAGGGTCAACTCAGCCGGGACAGGTGAGACGAAAGGTTCCTATTGAGACAGCAGTGGACAGAATAACAGGGACACCAGACAGTACAAAGCAATACCAAAATCAATATTTTAAAAGGGTATGATTTAACTCTAAATCTAACTTTGGATGATATATTGGATGATTTTTTATTTTTTTAGTTTCTCCATTTTTTCTTCAGTTCATTTAGTTCTATTTTGTCCATGCTTAAAATATTAAGAAATTAAGAGAATATTACTTTTATTTATTTGCCAGTCTTGGAAAAGTTATTTATTTATTTATTTATGCTGTTGCCTTTGCAAGTTGTATCCTTCTGCATGTCAACGTAATACTAGAGAAGTCTGACACAGTTTATCTGGAACAGCACTTACATGACTATTAGAGCCAGCATTAACATTATTAATAGCTTACATAATATATATAACTGCCTAGTTGAAATATGTGATAATTTGTAACTGGTATGACTTTTGTGGTGCAGTATTGTTGCAGTTAAGAATGGCTGGGGAGCAATACTACCAGCTTGATGAAACCTGCACTATGCTAATTTGTACATGTACTATTATCACATCAGTATTAGACAGATGTTAGAAAAATAATGATAAACAATGACGAACAGCAAAGAGTGACTCATTTTCATTTTATACCTGTAAGTAGTTATAAAACGCCACTGCTGTTGAGTTTTGGGATAACGTACAGGGAGCAACTCAGAAAACCAAACCAAGTGTTTTATGCAGGAGATGATACTGTTCATGCACAAGACCTTTACAGTTTAGTATAATACAAGTTCTATATAACTAGCAGCTGGATTGTTATGTTTAAACTTTTACATTTTTACTGTACTGATTCATGGTATGTTGTAAACGTCAGCAGAGTTTGACTATTATGTGAGCAGTGAATTGGCACACAAAGCAAATTTGATATTGATTGTGATGGATTCTGTATAAATTAATTTATGGTAAACTTACAACTTCCCAGAAGCAGGAAATGCACTAAAGAACATATTTGATTAACTGATACACAACATTTTGCAAAACATTGCTATGGAATTATCATATTAGTATTAACCAAGTATCAAAACAGTAGTCAGGAAGACATTAGATTTATCCGATAATAGATTCAGGCAGTTTCCAAGTTCCCAGTTTGGTTAATTGTTCTGATCAGTTCAGTCATCCAAAACCAAAATGCAATCCTTAAGAAGTTATCTTTAAAATTGTGTCAACTGTCATCTTACTGTATAAAAACTTTTTTGTTTTAAATATAGAATTGGTTCAGTATAGTTCAGAGGGAGTAGACTGACATCTACAGACATATCTTTGTCTTTAACTATTAACCCATCAGTGCAGGGAGCCCCATTAATTCACCTGGTTGAGAGGCACCAATAAACTGAGGCTATAGTCCTCACTGCAGGTGCTCAGGTTTGGTTCCAGACTGCACCTTTTATGGCGGGGGCCATGGAGTAGTGGTTAGAGAAGCAGACTGGGGACCATAAGGTTACAGGCTCCGCCCCGTGTCCATGGCTGAGGTGCCTTGAGCAAGCTCCTAACCCCAAAACTGCTCCCCAGGCACTGCACAGGTACACACTGCTGTGAGAATGAATGGATGTGTTAAAAGCAGAGGAGCAGTTTCCCCATGAGGGATCAGTAAAGGACCAATTCTTCTTCTTCTTAGTGTTATCATTATTATTAGCCGCATATATGAAGCTTGTAAATTGCAGTAGCAATCTGTCCTTTTATTCTAGACCCAGATTTATCACGTGGTACGGTCGTTGGCATTGACCTGCTTCACATACCTCCTCTGGACGGTGCCCACTTCCTGTGCAGTCATGACGTCACTGACCCTGGCACGCACGCCAAGCTGCTGGAGCTTCTCCCCGCCGGCGGGGCTCATGTCATCCTGAGCGACATGGCGCCCAACGCCAGCGGTTTCAGAGACATGGACCACGAGAAGCTCATCACCATGTGTTTGTCTTTGATAGACTTGGCCGAGAAGATCTTACAGCCCCAGGGGTCTCTGCTTTGTAAATACTGGGACGGCAGCCTCACCCATAAACTGCAGGAGAAGCTCTCAAGTGTGTTCGGAAGTGTTCGGACTTTAAAGCCTGATGCCAGCAGAAAGGATTCAGCTGAGAGATATTTCCTCGCTAGAATGTACAGAAAACCACTGAAGCGATCTTAGTTCTATTCCATATTTCTGATATGTGTCAGATTTATTTTGCTTCAGCTCCATCTGAACAGGAGGGAAGATGCTCACTTTCACCAATAGGTGGCACTGTTGAGGCATCACTGAGGCTCACTGCTGCTGCAGACTCAGACACGTTAAATACTGGTGATGCTGATTTCTGTCCTCGCAAACTTCACACAGTCACAGCAGTAAATCTGTCATATGTAAACCTATGCAAGAATTAGTGTAATGTTCCTCAAGAGCCCATTGCTCTGTTTTTTTCTGAAGTTATTGTTTGCCCCAAGTGTTTATTCTGCATGCTCAGTTTGGTATTTACTTTGTTACAGAAAGTCATTTACCAGTATGCTAATAATTTGCACTGCCAGCCACGTAGAAATATGTAATCATTCTCTCATTGAGAGTTTATGAAGGGAAAAACCAAGAGTCACGTACAGTATGACTAATGGGAAGTGGGATGATACTGGAGCTTGGCACGCTGGCAAGTGTTGTTGGGCTCGGCTGTCTGACAAAGGAAACATGACCATTTCCTGCGCAAATATTTTCATCACAGTGGGCAGATTTTCTTTCGTGACTCTTTGGTTTGTTTGTTTGTTTGTGTTGGATTCTTTGGAAAGTCACTTTTTAATTTTGTCGCTGTATTTTTTCATGCTTATTTGATTCAGTTCGGACCAGAGTTTAAAACCAATGGTAAATGTGATTTTATACTCATAAATTCAGTATTGCAGAATTCTACACTCACTTGCCAGCTCATTAGGTATGCTAGTTAAAACGTATGCATTCCAATGTAATAATCCTGGTGCTAATTCAACTGGATGATCATTCTGGAGGATGTAGTTTGTGGTGCTGTTAAACTGGATTGAATTCAACACCAGTGTTCCACTGACTACAATGGGGTGGTCAAAATAATAGAAACTTGTCACAATACAATTCACAATGAAAACTCAGTTGAATCAACAGCTCTCTCAGTCATTGCGATAGCCTCCACGAAGCTAAGATCTAGTGCAGGGGTGTAATATTGGAACACGTGTTTCTCTAGTGTACCTAATGAACTGGCTAGTGTGTGTATATACTGTAGACATTTACAGTTTGCCATGTTTGTTATAGTGTGTAATTGTTCTCTATTCACCATGAGTCTACCACAAACATTTTGAATTTCTGTGCCTGTACAAATAACTGCAAAAATTGCAACATGATCCACGACAAACATCTCCAGCTTGATATGTAATGGAGATATAGCTGGTCATACTTTTATTCTTGCAAATAAATAACTGAATCATGATCAAATCCAAACATGTGCAGCGTCGTTCAACGGAGGCAGTTATTATCTGACTCTTTCAGTTTAATCTGAACGAAATTTCCACAGTTAAATAATTAGTAAAAAGTGGAGTGCGTTGGCACGTATCTGTTGTTGTGTTTTTTTTTTTTTTAAATGGATGTTAACTACAACTACCAAGATGCAGTTCTGTGAGAAACGTCCAGCTTTAAATTTAACTGCGAATACAGGTTGCAGTGATTTCTGCTGTTTTTATTTATTTATTCATTTGTTCTCAACTGAAACAATAAAGGGTTTTAAATTCTCAATCAGAAGTATCAGTGTTTTAAACAGAGACATAAATATATAAATGTACCAAAAAGCAGGGCTGCTTGTTTAGCCTTAATAATTCTATTATTAATAATTTTTTACAGCTGAATGCATGATTCACACAGCGTAACTGGATTAAATATTTTTTTATTATTCCTTACATAAACAGACTCGAAATTACTGTTAAATTATCATTCTTTCGAAAATCACATTATTCCTTAATTGATAAACCTGATCATTCCACAAAATGAAAATGAAAAGCCTAATCAAGCACACATTTGCATTTATGCAGCAAAGGAAGCGACGGCTCACATGAATAAATTAATAAGGCTGCTATTTAGCCTTTCTGTCTCAGGAGTGATGAGTAATACAGTATGAACTGATACATTCATGCCTCTTGGTAAAATTAACTAAATAGAAGGGGGAGGCGGCGGGATGGGCTGACCTCTAAAGATGATTGTTTGCAGTGAAAGGGAGCAGCCATGCCTGCTGATGAAGCTGATAGTGAAAGATGTGAACAGATGACCAATTTTACTTCTCATTACTTGTTGATTATTCGGCCCTTTGCTATTTAGATTTAAATGATTCCAAAATTACTGTGGGATTTATGTAAATTTCATCGGCGCCGAGCGCTCGGGCCCGGGATGAATGATGATTCGTCCACAGGTTAATTCATTCTTCTGTGGCCAGCTGCAGGATCAGATGTAAATATTAGTAAATGAAGGGAGGGAAACGGTCACAGAGAAACACAACTCAGATCTGAGAAGCTGTACGACACTGTGGATAGCTCTTTTGCTCTGATTTGTGTTGAACGTGTTTGTGTTGACTGCAATCGCACACTTCTATTCACATGCCAGTGTCTCTGATAAACTTTTGATTAACTATATATTCCGATCAGGCATAGCATTATGACCACCTTCCTCATATTGTGTAGGTCTCCCTTGTGCCTCCAAAACAGTTGTGACTTACCAGAGAATGGACATGGGCCTTCTGAGGGTGTCCTGTGGTGTCTGGCAACAGAATGTTGTTAGTGGGGGCCTTTGGGTCCTATGGGTTGAGGCTAGGGGCCTCTGTGGATCATCCCACAGATACATGATCAGTTTGGGATGTAGTGAATTTGGAGGCCAGGTCAACACCTTGTGCTGTTCTCCATGTTTTTTTAGTTGTTCCTAATGCGTTTTTGAGTGTGTGCCTGTGTCAGGCTGCATCCTGCTGGGGATGGCTGCTGCCATCAAGGAGTGTCATTGCTATGAGGTGGGGGTGCCTGGTCTGGTCTAGGTGGGTGGTACATGTCTAAGTAAGCACATGAATGCCATGTTTCCCAGCAGAACATTGCATTGTCAATGTTATTTACTTCTCCCGTCACTGGTTTTAATGTTGTGGCTGATCGGTGTATCGACATATCTTAATGTAACGTATCAAAATCTCACCCACCAGTGGATTCCTTCCTGTTTTCTGTCAGACTGTGTCTAAGAATCAGTGTATGATCAAACTGACTATAATTGCTTGTCACTTAGTGCCACCCTTATCGAGTACCACCTGAAAAACTCTGCGTATGAACACAGGCTGCGAGAACTGGATTTTTTTTCCTTACATGTTTTATGAATAAAACTGTGTTTACATGAGTGAGTTCTTAATAGAAACATGTACCTCCTCCCGAGGCTCCTCTGCCGTTATTTGCTCTGGTGTCAAAGGGCTGCAGGAGACATCAAATCAGAAAAGCCCTCGGATGGTTTGGAATTGATTTGTTCCACCACACGAACGCTTTCATAAAAACTCAGGAGACCGGAGTCATTTGGAAAATCTCATTGTATTTATATGCAAACTAGCGAATGGCCGTTGCAGAGAAACAAAACTGGATGCATTTTTTTTGGGGGTTTTTTCGGAAAAGAGGGAATGTTTCCTTTTAGAGGAAGGAGCTCGCTAATAAAAACAAACATTGTCTCTGTTATTAACCCAGTGGAAGTCTCAAATTGACAGGAAATTAAAGAAACGTTAATATCATTTCTAACCATCTAACCATTCATTCCCTTGGCTGACCCGAGTTACCAAAATGAATTGCTCGCCCTGACAACATTCATCATTCGCTGAGTCCCTGTCCCTGAATGTTAGCAGACTGAGCCAAGCAGCCATTCACTGACACAAAGTAATGACTACTATTATGATGATAATTTCATACCGTCTTTGCGGGGAAATGAATCTGAAATCTGCAAACTGTATGACAACTGCAAGTCTTTTTCCTTTCAGCTTGCGTTGTTGGCGTTTTTTGGAAAGACAATTAACACAGTGGAAAGCGCCTCTAAGCGTGCGTCTCACACATCAATTCTCTTTTGAACTTTTTCAGCTTTCTTCCGTTTGCAGCTATCATACAAAAGGACACATGTCAGTGAATAACAAAGGTATAATGTCAGGAACATTATTGCAAAAAAGGGTCATTTGTGGTACAGCGGTTAAAGAGCCACTGTAAAAAATAATAATAATAATAAAGGAACAAACAAAAGCATGGTCAGCTTTCGGTGGCACCATCTCCATATCTACTGACATTTACGGGGCCGAATGGAAATGGCTGCGGATGGGAAGCGATACCTAATAACTTTACGTTAACATTTTTACTGCCAGAGTGGATGTCCTTTGGGTAATGTGCTTGACTTTTAAGTTCAGAAGCACAGCCGAGGAGGATGTCCACCAAGGGTTCGCGGGCTAATAAAAGGAGGTCGGGGAGGGTGGGGGTTGTTGGGGATGTTTGGAATATCACCAAATGTCTTATTTCTAAAATCTCAGAAGCACGCTTTGTGTCATTTTGCATGTCATCTCTTCTTCGCTCTGTTTTTTTTTTCCTAGTCACCGGCTGCATCCGTTACTCTGAAAGGTCTGTGCAGATGAAACGCTTTGCTGAAAAATATCAGCTCTATAAAAAGAGTCTGGCTTTAAACACACTGGAGCTCATGAATAATAAAGCTTCATTATTACCATCAGCTTTCCTTTGAAGACCAAATACGAGCCTTTGTAAACACTTAAATCATCAGAAAATGGTTAGATCTTAATATCGTAATAGTTTTTTATGAATCAGTAGGACGCATAAATTAGATTTCCCTGAAAAGACGTTCTCTGCGTCTGTATCACTTCACAGCCTCTCACAGCTGGACAAAAATGAAGGCACTGAGGGTCAACTCCTGGCAGACTTTTGGCCCCTCTAAACAAGGCCTGTGGTGACTTACTGGCAAACTTTCTCTTGCTGTGAAGGTCTAAAAAATGTTTTAATCGGAACAAACTGGTAATTGGCTCAGGGACAGTGCTGGTGAAGCCACTGAAAAGCGGAGTGATTATTGGTGAAGGGTCAGGCAGTTCAAATAAGACTCAAAGCGGTGGATTAGACTAAATCCTGCCTTTATTCCCTCATCTAGCAGCCTCACCATTGTGTTTTTCCTCCAACAGAAGGGCATCCCCGGCACATTGAATTATTTCTGCAGTAGTTTTCATTACAAAACCATTATTATACATTAATATTTTAGATTTGGGTCGTGTTAAATCTTAATTATGAGCTATATTAGGCTTCAACTCTTCTCCAGTCAACATGCTACCGTGATATGTTTTGAGGCTAGTGTGTTAAAATGTGTCTGACATCAATAAGGAACACGTACAAGAAGCTGATCCAAAGATTATAGAGTCTTTTATCAACTGGAAATGTATTATCATACGTGGAATAGACTAACATAACAGCATACAGTTGTTATACGTGACCTTTGAAGGGATCTAACCTGAAACATGAACACTGAGCAGAGCCATCCAGGCATGTACAGGCTTGTGGATTATGTATTCAGCGGTAAAATGCAAGCTGTTTCTAAATTCTAAACTGCACTTGTGACATTCCACGTTTTTCATTCAAGAAATCTGGTGCCATGAAAGGTCCGTTTACAGACGTTATTTTTTTCTTTTTCCAAGAGAGTCAAAAAAAAAGAAAAGAAAACGCAGCTGTTGTGACATTTCTAAAGTATTTTCACCCGTACTTTAGAGTGAAAAGTGGAGAGGTGACTGGAAATGAAGGTTGAGTTGGAAGGAATGTCGCACGGTAAAGGTCCCCTGTCAGATTTGAGACGGGGGGGACGCTGTGATTACATGGTGTTGTAAGATCCCATAGGCTAGCGTGGCTCTGCGGTGTTGTTGGTTCGTTGAGCAGCTGTGATTTTGGGCCGTACGAATAAATGTTACTTGGCTTGACAGGCCCGGAACATTTTTCTCTCTTATTCCACATGTCCGTTGTTACCCTTTGTTTTACAGTTTGGGGGCATTTTTCCCACCTCACAACATGTGAAGCAAGGTATTTGCGTGACTTGTGACAGTCTACAAAGCCGGGCTATAAAAGCTTCATGATGATGAATACAAGTATAACCACAATATGTCTCAGCTCTTTTTATTTTATTTTCTGTTTATGTGAGTTGTCATAGGACAGGTGGGGAGCTATCTTCTGGGGATCGCGGGACCAATCTGTTCACCGGTGGATAAACAAATGAGGTAATACAACTGGGATTGAAGACTGGACAGAAGACAGATGGTGCAATGGCTAATTGTATGACATCTTACTTTGTGTAACTGTTTGTATACCAGACAGAGGTTCGCAAATCACCCATAATCCAACCCAGGGAATACAAAAGTGACTGATTTGCATAAAAAAGTAGGAATAAAAAAAATCAGTAATCAAATAAAACGCCTTTTTATTATGAATAAATCCTCATTTTGTCCAGTTAGTGAATATCTTGTGACAAAATTAGACTGCGGCTTATGTAAGTGTGCTGGGCTGTAATTACAGGAATTAAGGCTGTTTATGAAATCGGAGACTTTGAAGTAAAATTCACCCGTTTAGTATCCCAGGTAATGACTGAAACCCCTCTGGATTACGCGGAAAGTGAGAGATGAAGCAGGGGAGTCTCGGAGTGGGCTCGCTCATTAATCTTTCTAAAAATGCTGAAGGCAGGACTTGACATGGTTGTACAGTGGGTGGAACCTTGGGGTTCACGTCAGCCCAGAGATGGTTGTGTGACCAGAGGCGCTGTGTTGGGTTTTGCTCTTCTCAAGCAGAATAGCAACAAAAAAAAAAAAAAAAAAATGGACATGCTGTCTGCAGGTCTCCCATAGTGCTCTACTGGTTGTTATGGTTGACTTGTCTCATTCCTGGAAGGTGCAAAACTTCACCTTTTGGGGGAGTCGTCATTCTATCAGCGGGAGAGGATGGCAACACTTTTGGCAAGGCATCCGACATTCTCTCAGAGCGGAGAGCAGCAGGAGGTTGATGAATGTAGAGGAAAAACAAGTCCTCATTGTTATGCAAGAGGACTGAATTATAGTTGTTATAGGTGCGGCGTTCGCTTGATTCAAGCTGTGATTTTAAATATTCATTTGATTTGGAACTATCTTGCGTTAACTTGAAGGACTATTCTTTGTGGATTGTCGGTATCAGTGTTGTCACACAATACACTATGAAAACAAATATGATATCACTCATACGCTTGTTATTCAGGTTGTATTCACAGATTCTTTTTAACTACTTTCGCTGCAAAATTGAAAATCAAGGCAGTGTTCATCTCCAGGGAGCATAGTCATCTGGGATTTAAGAAGATATTTCTTGTTTTGCCCTGTTGCCACAGGATCCTGCAGAAAGTCTTTGAAGTGAACTGCGATACTCGTCACAATTATTCTCTATATCAGTGCTGTGAGATGCAGCAAAGGGAAAGATGCTTCAGGTTTTTTCAGATTTCTCTATTTTCTTGCTTTGAAATAAATGAAGAAAACCCGATATTCAAACATATCAGAACAAAAGGTACAAAAAGGAGCAAGGAGACTAAAAGATGGATGTGTGTGGTAACCGGAGCCGAGTCAGGTTGTCGGTCAGGAGGCGGGGAGAGGTGAGGGGCGGCCTGATGAGACAAGGAGCAGCAGCTGAGTCCCATTAAGCCTCCGTATCTGTCCCCCGTCCCCGCGCACGCTTCCAACCTGTTCCCACTGCCTCGCCATATGGTGGCTTCATCTTTCGCTGTATGGGCTTTATTTTATGAAACTAATCTTTTTTTTCCACTGTTCATTTTCTTCCCAGGTGCGGGAGGGCCTCAGCGGGAGCTGTTTCCAAAAACTTCTCCATTGTGACAGGACTCGCCATCCCCTGCAGGACGAGCGGCCCCTTTTGTTTCCCATTTTATTGTTCTGATTTTTGTTTCAGAATTGCTCCGTCATCCATTTTCCTCAGCCTGCTGGTAAATGAATGAACTTCTCTGGCTCTATTCCTTTGGTTTCGTGAAATAAAAGAGGAAGGAGAGTGAAAAGAAAACATATTGCCTGAAAAATGACCCTCTGTTATCTTGGGTTTGTTGCTGCATGCCTCTTCTCAGCGGCATCAATAGTCCTTCTGGTCTTGGCCAGGGTTGCGGACACGGAAGAAGGTGGAGAAGACGAAGGCCAAGCTGAGCAGCTGACTATTAACAGCTCCACTGGACATGACTATAAACTAAATTTAGTTGCGAAAAGGAAAATTTGTTGATTTAAGAAGCTTCACTGCACCAAAATCCATTAGAATTTTATAAAAAGCTTGTATCTGTAAATATGAACATACCAGTATACACTGATCAGGCATAACATTATGACCACTGACAGGTGAAGTAAATAACGCTGACCATCTTGTGACAAGCCAATGTTCTGCTGGGAAACTTTTGGACCTAGTACTCGTGTGGTTATGTTACTTAGACATGTACCCCCCACCCCATAGCAATGACACTCCTTGATGGCAGCAGCCATCCTCAGCAGGATGCAGCCTGACGCAGGCACACACACAAGAACATGAAAAACAGCACAAGGTGTTGACCTGGCCTCCGAATTCACTAGATCCAAACTGATCAAGTATCTGTGGGATGATCCACAGAGGCCCCTCCCCTCAGACCATTGGACCCAAAGGTCCCCACTAACAACATTCTGTTACCAGACACCACAGGACACCCTCAGAAGGCCCATGTCCATTCTCTGATGAGTCACAACTGTTTTGGAGGCACAAGGGAGACCTACACAATATTAGGAAGGTGGTCATAATGTTACGCCTGATCGGTGTATGTTGACAGGACATGATATGTGATGTTGGACTAAAACTGGAAAGCATGAAAACTCAGAATCAAAGTCAGAAAAAAAACATCAAAATGTTATCTTTAACGTTTGATACGTTCTCTTCTCCAAGATTTTATTTAGAGGTGTTCCACCACCGCCCACTGTCTGTTTCATATTTTCCTGAGCGGCGAGATGCTCCTCCATTTTCTTTGTGTGGGAGAATAGTGCCCATCAGCTTCACTGTCAAAAGTTTTCAGTGCTTAGGAGGCTTAATGTCTGCTTTGAGCAGTGGGGGTTCTGTGCGGCATCATTATGTAGTCTGGCTTTGCGACATAATCTCCTGCATCACCGTCTGTGTTTTTCTTTTGGTGAATGTGTTACCCACCTGGAACCAGGTGCTTCTTGGAGCGGCAGGAACGGTAATTTAGTCAAACCATGGCACAGCTAAAGGAACCTGTTCAGATGCTATCATTAGGAACTTTGTGGTTTTAGGGGTGTTTATGTGCTGACTTTATTTCTTGGTGACCAGGAGTCGGGCAAAGTGACGTCCCGTGGTCTTGTCATCAGGTGGTTGCTAAGCAACCAGTGGAGGGCTGCAAAGAAGTCTTGGACAAATTGTTCTTCACAGAGAAATTCAGAATGGGGAAATCCTTACAAGCCACAACCAGATGCTTTAAATTGAAAGAAATACATACAACCTGTTAATCAGTCAGCTTTACACCTTTAGAGCTACCAGTCTTTCTCTTTACCCTAACCCAGACTTATCATAATAATAAATGCACAACTTTATAACAGTAATTATGTTTGGTGATTTATAATGCCGAAATGTCTGAAAAGCAAGCAAGCCTTTAACGTCAACTAAAATCAGATTAAAGATTGAACCAGACTGTAAAATGATGCCAAGTATTTCTAACTCTGACATGACCAGCTTTCTATTTATACGTCGCTTTGAGTTGTTTGATGCCGTGAATGTTCCCTGGTCCTTAACGTATGCTCAGTCATGTGGTGTGAATGCAGCAGAAGCCAGACTAATGGCTCTACGGCTCTAGCCTCATGACATGAGACGAGAGAGTGGCACAGCCTCATTAGAAGAAGTAGAGTGACTAAGCCAATTTCCTAAAGCGTGGCTGAACTATTCAAAAGCTTCAGAGGACTCAGCCATCGCTACAAGAGCTCCCCTTTGTCCAACCACCCAGACTTAGTGAATGTAATAATTCCAACACTTACCTGTGTGTGCACACCGATCAGGCATAACATTATGACTGAGCGCACAAACTGCAGCTTGTGGGGTGTTCCCGGTCTGAAGTGGTCAGTATCTATCGAAAGTGGTCCAAGGAAGGAAGGCAGCCAAGGCTCATTGATGCACTTGGGGAGAGAAGGCTCAACAGACGAGTTACCTCACGTTCCTGAAGAAGTTAATGCTGGTTCTGATCGAAAGGTGTCAGAATATACAATGCATTGCAGTTTGTTGCGTATGGGGCTGCCCATGCTGATCCCTGTCCACCGCCGAAAGCGCCACACGGGTGGCCGGGAGCACATGACGCCATGATGAACTGTGGGAGAGAGGCAACCTGGTGGGGGCATTGTGATGCTTTGGGCAATGTTCTGCTGGGAAACCTTGGGTCCTGCCATCCATGTGGATGTTACTTTGACACGTACCATCTACCTAAGCATTGTCGCGACACACTTTCATGGTAATGGTATTCCCTGATGGCCCTGCCACAAAGCAAAAACGGTTCAGGAATGGTTTGAGGTGTTGACTTGGCCTCCAAATTCTCCAGATCTCAATCCGAAAGAGCATCTGTGGGATGGCTGATCTATGGAGGCTGCACCTCGCAACTTACAGGACTTAAAGGATCTGCTGCTAACATCTTGGTGCCAGATACCACAGAACACCTTCAGGGATCTAGTGGAGTCCATGCCTCGACGGGTCAGGGCTGCTTTGACAGCAACACAGTATTAGGAAGATGGTCATAATGTTATTCCTTGTTGGTGTATGCTTTGCTTGTCAAATAGTAGTATATATTTGATACAGAAAAGAGCAGAAATGTCAGCCCCTTCCCTGAATGCTGTATTTTTTCATCTGATTTATTCCCAAGCTTGCATTTTAGTTTCACCACTGTATTATAATATTTCAAAAGGCTTTCCACCCTTTATGTGATTTTCCTGGCTATTCTTCAGTCATACCAACCTCTGTTAGGCCGTCTGTCTAACCCCATCACCACCATTTCTCACATGCTGTGAATGAAAATTACGCCAGATAATTTCCTTGATAAAGTCTAAAACTAAAACTAATGGAACCTAATAGTGAAAAATCACCATTGTCCAGGCAGCCAAAATGATATGATCTCTCAACACCACAATAACCGTACAGGTCACTCTGTCCTTCTCTTTTTCTGCCATCCAGATAAACTGAGACTCTCACACATAGCAGTGAAACATAAAGTGCCTCCAGAGACTTTATCAATAAGTATGTAATTCTCTTTTAGGAAGTTTTATATGGATAGTTTTCCAGGGATTAGTTTTTTTTAATACCTGGTTTTGATGCTTTAATTCTCTTTATCGCCGTCCCTTTGGGTTGTTTTGATTCCTTTTCTTTATATAACGTAACAGCCCTGCACCTTTTGCCCGTACTGTCTCAAAAAGGGATTTCTATTTCAGGAATAACCTTGGTTACATGAAGGTGAGATAAAAAAAAAGTTTGACAAAAGCAACAAAGTTTGAAATCTTCCACAGCATTCACAGTTGGAGATTTGTTTGCAGCATACTCACAATGCTTCATCTTAAAGTCAGATCACTCTTTATAATCAGTGTTTCTGACTTGCTGTGTGACCATAAATGATTCTTGCCACTTTGACTACAAGGCGGCAGGAGTCGGCTGATCCGATAACCTGATCTCCCTGTGAAAATGTTCTCCGTTGGACCTGAGACATGATGAAAAACTCTGTGATATAATTTCCTGTTCTTTTATTCGGTTTGGTGTATGCAGCAGGTGCAGGGACTTATCTCTCCGCCGATTCTCAAGGTTTACTGCAGGCCGCCTTTCAAGAGGAGTCTGAATAATTATTCATTTGAGTGGTCTGCTGCGACATTGTGACCGTTTCACGTGAGGCATCAGAATCCCTGCATTATATTCCTAAGTAATGGTTTATGTTGTGGTCCATCTGCTCCGCCATATGACACAATATATATTAGTGGAACTTAAACAAAGCAATGCTGCTGCTGGAGGAAGTCTCTTTTTGCTCCATGCAATAATCATAACTATAGGGATGGAAAAGTCCTTCTGTCTGACGATTAGTCAGTCACTTTGGTCCTGGCAGAAGAAACCAAAACAAACTATATAACAGAAGAGCTGCTTTCATTTCATGCAAAACTGCAGAATTTACTCAACCTGTATTACATACTAATTTGGAAATAATGTAAACATTATGAACTAGATCGTGGACATACCTGCAAACGCTGTCATCGATCAGATCGCCAATACATCATCCACAGTAGGCTCACATCACCACACATCACCGGGGGAAAACATTTCTGTTTGCTACATGGACGGCAACAGTGTGAACTTTTTAAACAAACCAGAGCTGCTGTGTGGTTTGTTGCAGCAACAGTAAATACCAAAATGTTGAACTTTCGGCTTTGGACACAGTTGGGATGGAATTTTTTGACAAGAAGGCAGAGAGGGGTGCGCTAATGAGCGGTCCGGTCGCCACTAAGGTGTGTTGGCAGCTGTCAGTGTGTGAAACGAGTCACTTGGGCTTTACCTTGTTAGGTTAACATAGCTTACAGTGGTGGAACAACAACCAGGATTTAATATTAGCACGGGTAGCATGATGTCAGTAGCACGGATGATTGTCAGACAAAACATTTTGCAGGAGCAGGACAGTGGCAGAGAACCTTTTCGTGGTCATCTGCTTTGCAGAGTCATGGTAATATTACGAAAATCCAAGGCATCCAGTAACCATGGCTATATAAAGAATAGGTTATAGTGATGCCTGGGTTCTTTGAGGGAGCTCAGGCTAGACTTGTTAAGGGCGAATGTACACCGATCAGCCACAATATTGAAACCACTGTCAGGGGAAGTAAATAACATTGACCATCTTATGACAATACAATGTTCTGCTGAGAAACGTTTGGACCTGGCATTCATGTGGACGTTACTTAGAGACCCACCTTGACCAGACCAAGCACCCCCACCCCATAGCAGTGACACTCCTTGATGCAGCCTGACACAGGCACACACACACAAATACGGTTCAGGGACTACTCAAAAAACATGAAAAACAGCAAAAGGTGTTGATCCCAAATTGATCAAATATCTGTGGGATGATCCACAGAGGCCCCTCCCCTCAACCCATAGGAGCCCACTAACAACATTCTGTTACCAGACACCACAGGACACCCTCAGAAGGCCCATGTCCATTCTCTGATGAGTCACAACTGTTTTGGAGGCACAAGGGAGACCTACACAATATTAGGTAGGTGGTCGTAATGTTCTGATCGGTGTATAGTCCATAACACGGTCAGGTCAGTTGTCAGAGCACAGTGGACATTTATATCAACCTTTGTACTATTACATTTATTGCAAAGCTGAGGAAAGATGTGTTTTCTAATCCACAGACGGTAATAAATGTCATTTCAAAAGTAACAGTAAAAACAAGGGAGCAGTATCTTTGGTCACTTCCACCAAATCAGTTTTTCAGTAGCGACGAACCAGCGCAGTGCTTCTGCTGCTTTCCTCTTAAATCATGTTTGTGTTAAATTGACTGTGTCGGGAGGGAAAAAAAGTATTCGCTGCAATCCGTGAGGAACAATTGGCTAGTGTTTCTCAACAGGAGACAAAATTTGAGAGGGAATTAATGAAAACAATAAAATTACTAATGAAGAAATAATGTTGACCTCCGCTAAGAGAGGGCCTGTGTTCGTCTGGTTGGATGAATGATCAGTTTATTGTCGGTTTGCTCCAATGGACTTGATGGCACACATTCAGTAAATCTAATCTATTTCCACTCCTGGTAAATCAGCCGTTAATGTCACATGTGGTCTAATTAATCTTTACATTCAGATTTTTTAAAATGTGGCCTCTACTTTGGGAGTATATGAAAGTTTATGTTCGTAACCGTGAGCTTGTCTGCCCTACCAGCCTCTCAGACTGCATCCATCTATCACATTAACTGTTACTGACAATCACTGTCAACGCAGCAGCTTAACAATCCTCATGAGATTTGTGGCTCTGTTGTTTCGGCTATAAGACCGAAGAGCGGTTCACGTTCACAGCGAAGAACTGGATCATTATGGAGTGAGGTCAGTCTGAAAGTCATGGGAATAACATGTCTCGGTTCTGAACGGGGGACAACTTACTTTTAATGAAGAGAGATTGCTAGAGTAATTGTTCTACTTTATTTCTCGTCTTTCACAATGACATGAAGTCCATCAGTGGACTACAAAGGACCAAATACTTCCAACTTAAAAGAGTCTGATTAGAAATGGGAATTAGAATACAATAGAAAATCTTTGGACTAAAATAATAATAATAAAAAAAAATAATATGATGTTGTAAAAGTCTGACGGTGGTAAAACTATAAACCATGTTTAAATGTTTTACTACTGACACTGCTGTTTATTCATGTGACAGCTGACATAAGGAACCTAATACATAATCCAGAAACAGCATTGCTATGCAATACATGATTATGTTGCCACTGCTAAAAAATACAGCTCGGCATCATGTGACTGTTTAACAAACAGAAACGGCATTGATTGAGGTCGGGACTGAAAACAAGCCCATGAGAGTAGATCCGAATGAAGTGAGTTAATCAAAGGAGCAGGTTGCAGACAGAACGTCCATAGTATTGACGTTCCATAAATAAGAAGCATATATTTTAGCTTTTGACAGGCTTCCTAGTTAACTGAGCCTTTTCAGATCAGAACATTATTACAGTTGGACGAAATATAAAGCTATTGCCGCCTGCTGACTTTTAATATTGATGCTTTTCATTTACACTGGATTCTTTGTGTTTAGTGGTGGAAGAACTTGTGGAATCTGGTTTGAACAATGGCAAAAGACCCCAGCACCCAGCTGTTTTACGCCGCTCAGTCTTTTGTTTTATGTCTGTATGTGGTCGCTGAGCATCCGTTTGTCATTTTAGTGCATTCACTGTACAAGCTTCTCAACCTCTAAACAGTCCTGGTTGACACCTGAAGTTACTGGAGGCAAAAGCAAAATCACAGAATTAAATAGAGACAATAGCGTTTTTCATCATTGGGCAATGGTGAACAGATTTTATGTTACACATGAAATGAGTCTGCAAACGACAAGACACAGTGACAGGAGCAGGATACCTTGCTGAGAAGATGAAGGTGTGCAGCCTCTCATCTGCAGCCTTTCATCTAACAGCTCAGTGTGGGTGCTCCTTTTTGTTCCATTATTCCCTGCAATGCAAAAAGCCAGTTGTTGTGTTTTTGAGATGCACTTTTGAGCGAAGATACACTTTTCACTCTGTGTGACTACTTCACAATAAAAGCCAACTTGTTTGTTTCTTTTAATTTCAAGCAACAGCAGTGGGAAAACGGTTGTGTTTGCAGTCTCATTGGCTAACGTGTGACAACAAGCACTCTGTTGATACACCAATAAGGCATAACATTATGACCAGCTTCCTAATATTGTTTAGGTCTCCTTGTGGCTCCAAAACAGTTTTGACCGTTTTTGTGTGTGTGCCTGGAAGAAGGTCATGTGGTCTGATGAGTCCAGATTTACCCTGTTCCAGAGTGATGGGGGCATCAGGGCAAGAAGAGAGGCAGATGAAGTGATGCACCCATCATGCCTTGTGTCTACTGTACAAGCCTGTGGGGGCAGTGCTATGATCTGGGGTTGCTGCAGTTGGTCAGGTCTAGGTTCAGCAACATTATGTGCCCAAAGAATGAGGTCAGCTGACTACCTGAATATACTGAATGACCAGGTTATTCCATCAATGGATTTTTTCTTCCCTGATGTTCACGGGCATATTCCAAGATGACAATGCCAGGATTCATCAGGCTCAAACTGTGAAAGAGTGGTTCAGGGAGTGTGAGACATCATGTTCATACATGGATTTGCCACCACAGAGTCCAGACCTAAACCCCATTGAGAATCTTTGGGATGTGCTGGAGAAGGCTTTGCGAAGGCCAGTGAGATATGAGTGGAACCAGTACAGACGTGTGCCAGATAATCCAATGGATGCCAGTTGATGGAGAAGGATGGAGTGAGAGCTTTGGGAACTGTTCATAAAGGTTATTGTTTTTCCAGGATTTTAGAGAGGAATGGCGAGTTGGAAATTGTACGGAGGCTAACGAAATTGCTGGGGTCTGAAACAGGTTTCCTAAGAATTGGAGTTACTGCAGCACATTTGAGAGATGGTGGGACTGAACCAGAGGTGAGGGAGGAGTGGATGATGGCGGTGATCAGAGAAGACAGGGAGGGGAGACAGGCTTTGACCAGGGGTGTCGGAAGGGGGTCGAGTTGACAGGTGGATGGTTTAGATTTTTTGATGAGTTCCGATACATCAGCAACAGAATGAAGGTCTAAATTACAGAAGCGTTGAAAGGAAGGGGGTAGGGGATGGGAGGGAATGAATTGTAGGAGATGTGAGAGACCAGTTGCTGATGGATATTTTAAATTTTAGCATTGAAAAAGTTCATGAGTGAGACTTTGTTCAATAAAGTAGAAGTGTGGGGGGAAATTGTCCAGAGGGCGTAAGGAGTTGTTAAGTAAAGAAAAGTCTGAGTGTTCCCATCACCGGGAGGGGAAAATGCTGTTGTAGTGGAGAACGAGTTCATCAGATGTGGAAGGGGAGGTGATCATGGGAAGTGATTCTATGGCTGTGGTGAGGGTTGTCAAATTAATGTCGCTGATGTTACGAAAACAGATTATACGATTATACGTTTAGTTTTGGAAATGGACAAATTCAGATTGAATGACATGAAAATATGATCAAAGATCGGGAGATGAGTGGAAGAGCAGTTAAAAGGGGGGACACCAGAGCAGCACACCAGATCAAGTATATGGCCCTTGCAATGGGTGGGGAAATTAATGTGTTGCTGAAAATCAAAACTGTCCAAGCATGATGTAAAATCCATAGTAAGAATTTGATTGATGCTGTCCGTGTGTATATTAAAATCACCAAGCACAATGGCATTGGGAGAGCGTGTGTAGAGGAGGGTGAGAAGAGAGGAGAATTCATCAATAAAATCCTTGTTGGGTTTGGGAGGACAATAAACAGCAGCTACTACGGTCGGTGTTGGTTGGTCCAGTAATTTGCAGAGCCACTGATTCAAACAATGAGTATGCTGGGAGGGAGAGACGCGAGACACGCCATTTCTCATGGTGAATTATCGCGAGACCTCCTCCTCGACCGGTGAGGCAGGGCTGACAGAGGTAAACAAACCCAGGTGGTGTGGATTCATTCAACTGGGAAAAGTGGTTCGGTTGCTGCCGTGTTTCTGTCAAGCATAGAAAATCCAGTTTGCGATTGAGGAGTAGGTCCCGGAGAAGGAGTCCGTTGCCGGTGAGTGAATGGATGTTGAATAGTCCAGAGCTGACATCACTACAAACGGAGGTGGAGACATGGTTAGCAGACCTGGCTAGGTTGGTTAACGCTAAATGGGCTGTAGGTGTGCATGTGAGTGTGAGAGTGAATGGTTGTGTCTCTCTGTGTTAGCCCTGCGACAGACTGGCGAACTGTCCAGAGCGTACCCCGCCTCTCGCCCAATAACAGCTGGATAATAACAACAGTTCCCTTCCAGGACTCCAGAACATATCATAATGATGCTGGTGCACGTCTACAGCGTTCACATGAAGGATCCCCGTATATCTGGAAAATATTTGCTGTGCTTCTGTTTAGACCTGTGCCAGTGATGTACTTCCTTGAACTGCAGAAGACCATGTCTCACACAGACTGAGGAGCTATGAATCTGTTTAAAGGCTGTCTGCCACTGTTCTTCTGTAATCTCCTTCCATACGTCATCTTGCCATGCAGATCTCAAGTGTTCCAGAGTTGCTGTGCATGTCAATTGACTCAAGTCCTCATAAATTTTGGATGTATTCTAGCACTGTAGTGAGGCACAAGTGGAGCAAATGTTCATCTTTGTGTGACCTCATCTAATGATTTAACAGACATATATTTAAATAAAAATCTTTGTCACTTTAACAGTGCTTTTGAAAAGAGGCTGTAGTTTAGAGCCCCCCTGACTCCTTGGGCATCTGGGCCCCTAGACCTGTATCAGTATATATCATTATAAAATATAATTTGAAACAGTCGAAACATTAATGCATATTGTGACAAATTATTGGAAATAACACTACAATTTTGTGTTTCACAAATTTGTGAGTTTCTATCCTGTGTTGTGGACGACAATGCATATTCAGCCCAATTGTCTGTTTAAGGAATGTCTTCAGTGCTCGTTTTCATCAGATGTGACCAATTGTGGCTGGAATGAGGAAGCCAGAATCCTCTGGGGCCCACAGCCTCAATTTATGTTACATTGTTGAGAACTCTGCTAAAGCCCCATTCAATCCCTCATTCAGGACGTGAAGAAACAGTTTCCAAACAGCGGCTGCTCATTCCTGGAAAGCGGAAAGCAATGGCTTGCTGTGCATTGAGGAAACATTGCATCCTGGGCCACTGATAGCAAACACAACGAGACGATTTGCCTGATTAATTTGAAGCTTTATTACTCAAGAGTGAAAGTTTATGTAGCCGGCAGTCATGGTGATAACACAATTGTTCCACTGCTGCGCGTTGAAATGGGACTTTTTCGGTCAATAACGCCACATTTGCTTCACTTTTAATTCAGGAAAACACGGATAACAGCAACAGAAAAATACTGATGAGAAGCAAAAGTAAAACACAGTGCCGGGGAAGAACGGTCATCTTCAAGTCAACATTTTCTACATATTCATATGGACTGTATCTCACCCCTCATTGAACCAGCCACACACTCATTTACATATGCACCTGCAGCGGTCTTGTTCTTACAGGGCAGCTGCCAACATGAGTCACAGCTCTGAAGGATGGAGCAACGATAACAACAATAACTTTGGCTATGACAAGTTTTATTTTCTTAAAAGCCATTACATTATTGCAGTTGTGTTTTATATGGAGGCCGCTTCAACAGCTGTGATATGTTCAACAATAAACCTTTAAGTGATTAGGAGAAAGTCTTAGTTTGACACAACCAAACCATTTGGTTACAGTTAAAGAAAGATGGTCATCAAATACTGAAAGAACTAGTGATTACTAAAGGAGAAGCACAATAGTTCTGTAGCGGTTCTGGCTCAGCTGTTGCATCGTGGAAAATCAATAAAAGCTGAAACCTCAAGTGCGCTGAAAATTTGATGAAAAGAATTAAGAAGGCTAAGTAGACATTCAGCTGGAAAATGTAGTGGGTTGTTTAAAATACTAGTGAGACGATGAAGTATCATGCTCAAAGTCTATGGAATTATATTTGTGCCAGTATCCTGAGCGAGCAATGATATATTCTGAGCACACAATGTGAGATTTTGAGCACAGAAAAATATATTTTGCAAGCACATCAATTATATTTCAAAAAGAAATTACACTTGAGCAAACAAAAATATATTCTGTTCTCCATAAATGTGTTTGCATGTTAGTTTTACTCATAATGTTCTCTCACAAACTCTTTCCATGGTGCACAAACAGACCGCTGCGCTCGCTCGCTCCCCCCGTCCCTCTCTCGCTCAACCTCTCTCGCTCTTCGCGCTCGGGTTTGTTCTCTCCGCGCGCTCAGCTTGGCACACACGTTATAAATGTGCCACAAAACCAACCAATCAGAGAGCTGGCGGAAGTACATCCTGATTGGCTGTTCGCTCTCCAATTAGATCGCTTGTTACATTAACCCGGAAAAAACAAAGGAGATCGCATCAAATGGACTCGGACTGGATGAGGAGGACTTCTTTTAAAAACAAATTTCGGTCAGTATTTATTATTATTATGATTATTGTCTGATGTTACGTTAGGGTTGCGTTGTCTGGGCTTACATTATGTCCTCTTATTTTGAGACATTAGCTGTTGTGTGACTGACGAAGACTTTTCCTTTCTGTCTTGGGCACCATTAGATAATGTCAGGTGAACAACAACAACCACATGTAAGTAGTTTGTGTTGCCTTTGTTATAAACACAGTGAGTTATAAAACATTTGTAAAGTTCTGTTTTTACGTTAGTTTTAACCATTGTAAGTTTGTGAACTAGCGGTTAGCTATTTTGGTCGGTACTTTGATGATGATGCCTACTACACCTATTATCCGACAGTTTTTAGATCAAATTAATTTTGCTAGCTGGCAACATAGCCAGCTAAACTGGCGGCTAACAACCATTAGCCGTGATTTTAAGGCCAGCCGCCAGTCTCATGTCTAATTACTTTGAACAGAAAACATGTTAACGTTACATCATGAATTGATTTAGGGTCATGGTACAGTTGAGTCAGCAGCCAGAAACCTGGTGTCTATACTACTCGACACTTGGGCCACAAACGGCTCAACAAGGCCCACAAGACAGGAGACAGAGCAGCCCGCCCCAGCCCCTAGAAATGTAACTGTGCAGCAAGAAATGACAAGGTTTGTTATTTAAGCCACACAACGTCATTCTCATTTGCACTGGGGAAAAAACGTTTTATTGTCATTTTGAATCACACTCAGACAGGAGTTTGGTTTGTGATTACATCGGAAAAAAATATAAACATGTTAATTAGAATTTGAATACAACACTTACTAAACTCACATTTATATTTTAATCCACAGATCTTTTCCTGGATATTTCAAGTCAAACTTTTATCCGCTGCCAAAAAATACAACCCATACACCGTTACCAGTAGAGGAGCTTGAACTCCTTCAGGCGGGCATGGGGAGACAGATGACAGAGGTACAGCTGTCAGTCCAGTTGTTTAACTTACCATTTTGTATGTCATTAATAGCCTGAGTTTGTACACTTAAAGATATTTATCCAAATCTGCATTCGCTCTCTTCATAGCCTGATGCTGATTTCATGATGATGAACTGCCAGCCACATTACAGCGAAAAGGGGACATCTAAGGAAAGAGCTGAGAGGAAGATTATCAACTTTTTTCTTGGAAGAGCTTGAAATGCCAGGTATGATGTACTGTATAGTATACACATAGCATCATTTAATGTACCAAACGCATACATGTTCTTGGATTATTTATTTTTTTTAAACTCAGTTTAAACTGTTTCTTAAATTCATGTTATTTGAAAAATATATTAATCACAGATGGGGAGACAGACAGTGCAGCTGGTGACACAGAACCTCTTGCAGTGCCACATGTGCTCCAGTGGATGACCAGGCAATCCCACATCCCCATCCTCCCTGATGAAAAGAGACATTTCAAAATAGCATGCAACTTTGACCATGAATGCAATGAAAAGCTTGGATGCCACTCGGTTTGTTACCCAATAGTGAGTGCATGCACTCAGACCGTGACTTTTTCAGTTTAGAAGAATCCTGAGTGAAGCAGTGCGATATGGTGGTGGATTCCACAGAGTTTAACAAGACTACTCAAAACAAGAAGTTATTAATATACCAATGGCTGTTTGATCTGAAAACAGACAAGAGTTACTAAGTTTTGTTATTCATTTATTTGTTCATTTTTTTTTTCAATACCTCATACAGCTAATGTGTCTATTCATGTTCTAATGTCAGACACCTTGTGCAAAAATTGTGCGTACAAGTCACGACCATGTGACTGAGAATGTCCCAGAGGATCAGTAGTTCTCTGAAGTTCCTCCAGGGCATCGTCATCCAGTGGGCATACGATTTCAGGAACCACAACTCTCCTCTTGCAGTACAACACTCTCCCAGTCAGTGCCTGGGTCTTGAAGTTCCTACAGATCCAGAAAGACCAAAAAAATAAAAAACAATATGTCAAAACTATTATTAAAATATTACACTGCTGTGTGTATTTTGTTTATAAAAATAAACAACTGTTCAATAAAAGTGTATCTGTTTATACTCAACATAGAAATTAAAACTACTGGTTATTGAACCGTTGCCAAGGATTTTAAACATGTCCCTCTCACTCACTGCAACCAACAAAGGCATCATGGTTTGTTAGTGAAAATTATCTGCATCATCTACACAAATCATGACAAGCTCATCATTAGACAAAACCATGTTGTCAGAAAAGCAAACTTTTCAGAGCTAATAGTGACCGAGGGGAATGCATGCCTACAAATCATATTTGACAGTGCAACATTAGAATATCAAATCTTATGTAAAGGTAATCAAGACTATTTCCTTAAGTTTAGTTTAGTTTATTTGGGAGGGACAGCGCATGTTACTGAACATTTCAGTACTAGGTATTGAATGTAAACACACATCTGATTATAGCCAATGGCTAATTTCCATCTGCAGTCCCTATACCTATCGTACATGTTTTTTGGTGGTGGGGGAAACCGGAGTGCCCTGAGGAAACCGACGCAATTCGTAATGCCCGACATATCGCCAAAGTACCTTCTTCAGGCGTTATATGTTGAAATAAAATGACTGGTTATCTAATTAAGATGTCAAACCATCTTGGCATTAGCCGTTACTATTTTCTTGACATAACATAAGCTAGCGAAAGGTTTGCAAACTAGTTTTGCTAGTTCGCAAACTTACAATGGTTAAAACTAACGTAAAAACAGAACTTTACAAATGTTTTATAACTCACTGTGTTTATAACAAAGGCAACACATACTACTTACATGTGGTTGTTGTTGTTCACCTGACATTATCTAATGGTGCCCAAGACAGAAAGGAAAAGTCTTCGTCAGTCACACAACAGCTAATGTCTCAAAATAAGAGGACATAATGTAAGCCCAGACAACGCAACCCTAACGTAACATCAGACAATAATCATAATAATAATAAATACTGACCGAAATTTGTTTTTAAAAGAAGTCCTCCTCATCCAGTCCGAGTCCATTTGATGCGATCTCCTTTGTTTTTTCCGGGTTAATGTAACAAGCGATCTAATTGGAGAGCGAACAGCCAATCAGGATGTACTTCCGCCAGCTCTCTGATTGGTTGGTTTTGTGGCACATTTATAACGTGTGTGCCAAGCTGAGCGCGCGGAGAGAACAAACCCGAGCGCGAAGAGCGAGAGAGGTTGAGCGAGAGAGGGACGGGGGGAGCGAGCGAGCGCAGCGGTCTGTTTGTGCACCATGGAAAGAGTTTGTGAGAGAACATTATGAGTAAAACTAACATGCAAACACATTTATGGAGCACAGAATATATTTTTGTTTGCTCAAGTGTAATTTCTTTTTGAAATATAACTGATGTGCTTGCAAAATATATTTTTCTGTGCTCAAAATCTCACATTGTGTGCTCAGAATATATCATTGCTCGCTCAGGATACTGGCACAAATATAATTCCATAAAAGTCCAGTATGACTAAAACAATAATGCATCTAAAGGCCAGGACATGGAGAGATTTCTCCACTGGGGTGATTTCTTTTTCTGCCATATTCAACCTCAGCGCTTGGCTAGCTGTCAGGGACTTTGACTGCTGTTCTCATACCCATGAATCGTGTTCCATGGAGTACTGCCGGCCCGCCCATTTGGGTGGATTTCAACATGGCTGCCGTGTTGAAATCTGGCTGCTCTGTTAGCATCTGCTTTGTTAAAGAGCAGATGCTGCAGTGCGATCTAAATGGGTTTTGGCAGACCTTGCACCAACCTCACCGGGGCAGCCAGTAAGCTTGCATTCAAGACATTCCTGAAAAATGCAACGGATCAGGACTGAATACACTGACCATGCTTTACATGGAGAGGGAACTACCGTGGAACATGTTAGACGAGAAGATAGATGATAAAAACGTCAAAATAAGTAATATAATTACAAAAGAGTGTTATGTGATGGCACTTATTACATCACCTTTTTTCTGGACTGGTTGTACCTTAAATGAAATGTAATGTATTGAATTTCATGAAAGTCTTTGCCTTTAAATTATAGACAGTATAAAGATGGACAGTGGAACTGCTCAAAAGTGAAGTCAAAGCAAGTAGAGCTCCCCCTGGTGGCTGGCTGCAGTATAGATTATAAGCTCCACCTCCTCCATGTTAGTGAATGGGACTTGGGCCAAACTAAAACACTAAAAACATGTCAAACTATTATTTTTTTTTCATAGATGGTTTCTGTCATTTCTTTGTAACTGGTTGAGATAGAGCAGAGTGCAGTATTAATTAAACAAAAATGCAAATGAGTCTGGCTGAAGTGTGGTGGGGTCACCGATATCGCAGCTCTGCGTGGCGTCACTCTCAGACCGTACTACGCAGACTTTGGCTTCAAACTCGCAAGATGGCGCTGCCCGTATCCCTGGGAAAATAGCGTCAATTTAGCCAGTGCAAGGAAGTAGGGATGCATTGTCCATATTTATGTACAGTCTATGGTTTACATCCAGAGCTGCTGAAGCCTCTAGTGGTTACTGGTGGTATTGCTACTTAAATTGAACAACAAAAAACAGACCATTTTAAGCTTGATTAAAATTTTAAGTCCTCCAACCTGGGGTGGGAGTTACGCCGTCTAAAGCATTTATGCCTGTGTCTGTATTGTCCTTTAATTACGCCACTAAAACACCAGGGAGCATCTAGTCAGCTTTGTTGCATTTCACTCTACTTCACACAGGTGAGTGGAACTATGTGTCTCATGTTGGAGTTGAAGTCAATAAATGTGGATTAACAGTTACTTTCGCTGAAACACTGCAGCACCGTGCACATCAAGTTACGCCGCATGTATAATCTTTCCTTTTAAAGATTATTGAATTTTAGTTCTCTTCATGGAAAACTGAACTGCCTTGGTGGCAGCCTCCAGTAGTACAATCAGGGCTGAACTAGGAAATAGGTACATCTTCTCACCAGGTGAAAATGATTTCTTAGCCATGGGAAACAACAAAATAAAATGAAAACACCACAAGTACTGATCTTTCTCTGGCAGGACATATTCAGTCAGTCAACTTGATTTGTGGTGGAAATGGCAGAGCAGACTCACCGTGATTATTCTTGGCCGTGGTCTTGTGTGTAATGCATGAAGGAGGAAATCTGTCTCTATGCCAGTGGTGCATCGACGTTCAATGACATCCTGATTCTGTGTGCTCATCCAAATAGGTGAGTCATGTAGCAGAGAGTTGTTTCTCATCAACAACGGACCTCCCAGGAGGTCTTGTGTGTACACAATACTGCTGTCCGTCTTCTTTTGTGTTCCGCAATTTATTGTTTACATTGTTGCGCAGAGAGCAATTGCAAGTTATGTAAAAAAATGAATGAAACGTCACTATTAATCAATGTAATCGTGCACGCCGATAGAAGTAGAAAAAGGAGATACAGCTGATGATCTGGTGCCAAATGTGGGTCCGCCGGTGCCAAACTCGAGTGACTGCACAGCCAAGCCAAGGCTCCGTGTGACTTTGCATTTAAGATTTGAATGCGTATTTGTTTTTAAATGCCCTGTCAGGGATGATTTATGTGGTTACATTGATGGATGTTTGGTTGAGATTCAGCAGCATAAAATCAGGTGACATTATCCATGACAAAATTGAAATGAGCTTATTCTCCATCATCATGTTGGATGTGCAATCACAGTGACAATGCACCGGTATCCTATCGTCAGGAGGCCGGATTTTACACTGGGGGACACAAAAACAAATCCACTCTGCTTGAGCAATTTGGAGCTTCACTTTAATTGCATTTCTCAACCTTGCAAGAAGGAGTCTGCCCTTAAGACATTCCTGCTAATCTTTTATTGAAGATGCTTATTATTATTTATTCTGAGAAAATTATTTGTTGTATTGAGGTAATGGAAATCTTGCAGTACTTGCTGATATCTCTATACAATACTATATTATTGTGTGTCTGATATATAGGATATATTAGCAAATTTTTTCCAGTTTGGTTTATGTGTATTAATGAGAGCTGTGATAGCAATGATACAACAAATGATTTCAACGTTAAAGTTTCACTGCGTTTTTTACGCTATTCTCACATTTTGCTGCTCTTTTTTTTTAAAGGCTTGTAAAACTAGTCGATTGACAGCCACTCTTCAAAGTACAGAGAGTCCTTGGGCCCAGCCACAGGCATGGAAAGGCTAATTCAGGTTAGCGAGGCACTCGCCGCATGTATCTTTAGCACTGACTATCAGCAGAGCTTGTTTAAAACCTCTACTGGTAGAATATATCCGCAGGTGAACATTACTGCGGTCTAAATTTATGGACACACCAAAGAACTGCTGGCAGCGAAGGCCGACTGTGACGCCCCCTCACATCGCCTACTTCTGGATCAAAATGTTGCAAGCGAACGCGCCAGTACATCACCCTGTCGTTGTCCTGAAGTATTTTACACATTTAATTTTTCAGATGAGATGAAGATGAAAAATGAGTGCCCTTTGAACGCTTTGTTTACTGTTGCAACAGCAGAGTGAAGAAATTTCTCTGACAGACTTGTTCCGCCGCTGGTTCGGCACCAGAGCTCCAGATGCTCACCCATGACCAGACACCGGCATATGGCAGAGTGCCGACTTGGTGTATCACATCCCTGACGCAATGAGCTGCAGACTGCCAGCTCAATATAAACCCTAACAGATGCTGAACTTTGTTTTTATTTCTTTACTGCTTTATGAATAAAAATCAAATGTATAACTGCTTTAATCAGTATTTTTTCTTTTTTATACTACGATCAATCCATGCACCGTGAGAGGAGCCGCTTGATATTTACGACACGACTTGTAAAATTTCAGCATCTGTTAACGTGTTGAGTTGATTTTGCAGCCTCCGGTTTTGTTGCTTCGGTTCATTTTGTGGCCAATTTGGCTCCAGAAAGCAGCTGTTTCGATCAAAAACACTCTAAACAGCCAAAGTGGATTTACCTGCCCAGGACCAAAAGGCAGACAGACAAAATTAGCAACTAGCTGGTAATTACTGGAGCATTCTGCGCTTGATTAGTCAAATATTTCAATGAGAGTGGACGGAGGACCAAAACAGGATAAAAGGAAAAGACAGTGACTGTAGAACATCAGGTGAAAAGAAACACACGGAACTATGTGTAAATGAGCGCACAAGCTTGTGTTGCAAACTGAAAAAAGTTTCCAATGCATGCATCATATCACTAAGGATTGTCATTTAATATTGTTATTCACCGTTAACATCATCATACTGAGACAGTGAAGATTCTCCTGGTTGCATTTTCATAACCTGAAGTTATTGTTCTGATCTGATGAACAATGTGTCTGCATTTTGTGAATTCTGAGGAGCTGGGGTTTCGGAAAGCCAAGAGGGAACCACATCAAGATCATGAGCAGCAACATGCTGCGAGAGACATTCACACATAAGTTCATTATCAGCCATTTTGGGATTCTCTGCTAGTTTAGTAATGTTATGAATCCTGTAACTCATCTGCCGGCTAAGAGTCTAATTATATTAGAGCTTACAAAATAGTATATGATTTCTGCCAGGCTTTATGGCTGGAGGAGGGGCTGGTTCTCATATTACAGAGATAGATTAGAATAACTGTCATGTACCGTCGTTGCAGTGAAGGTACTGGCCGTGTTATCTCTGGCTATAAAAACTCTCTCTCTTATTTGAGTTCTTGCTGTCTCAAGCAGGCCACGGCTCCTTGGGCTGGGGCAGATTATGACTTTCATATTTTACACCCAGTCCAATAATGCCAAGGATTTATTATTGCCAATAACAAGACATTCACCAAAATGCTTCACAGAGCATGTGTGCCTTCATTGTAAAACATTTAATCACAGGCTCATTTGTTCTATAATTGAAGAGGAATGGAATGAAACTGTAAATGACTCGATATGGAGTCGGTAATCTGGGATCATAAAAGAGTGTCACGGACTTCATAGATGAATGCATGCGGTTTTAAATTCCTCCACTCGTCATTTATTCCAGTGAAAACAAAGGACATCACATGCTATGGTTCATCCACAACCTCAGAATCGGAAAAAATATTCAGCCATGTTGCAAAAAACTAGCAGTAGGAAATTACAGGTAAACAAGCCGACCATCTGGGGTGCGCGCGGCGCTCAGAAATGACATCATCCAGGTCAGAAGACATCATCCGGGGTCTGTATGTCAATCTACAGGCCCCGGATGATGATAACAGGTAACTCCCGACTCATCGAGGAATAGCACTAGCGTACGATAACAAATTATTAGTGAAATGAACGAGTTTCGCGGCAGATAATGCGTTATTTAGAGGCTGCGTTTCGGTGCCCCAGTCACTCCCACTATATGGATATACACAGATCTAAATATCTCCTGAACGACTACAAATTACACAGAAGTTCTATGGGTGAGTAAACGATTGTATTTTATGCCAGAAATAAGGTCCATGTTGTAAAAAACAGTAGTTCCCCTTTAAGTTAAGTACTACTGATGTTAAGCTAAATCTATTTAATTTAATCTAAACCAAACCAAACCAAAATAAGTTAAGTTAAATTAAATTAAATTGAGCTGAGTTGATCTGAGCTAAGTGAAGAAAAGTAAAACTTACATGTTCCTCCTATATGTTCATGATTTTAATACTCTATCTGGATACTGTAGTATTGCAGCAAACTACAGATTGACTAAATTAAATTGAAGAGATTCCATGTTATGCTGTCCTCACCATCTCATATTTTAGGTTCAGTTCACTGAAATATAATGCATTCACTTAAGAAAACAAATATTTGTCCCAATTTACTGGATTTACAAGATAATCATCTCAAAATTCAGCTGTTACTGATAACTGGAATCATAGTCTTCCTAAATTCAGATACCTGTGTCACAGCCTCCGAACTTGTTCAGGTAAATAACTGCAATGAGTAACTGGACATGTGACCTGACCCACATGAAGCTAACACATACCCAACACACCCTTTTTACTGGGAGGCGGGATATTTAACCAGTGAAGGCCTTCACCTCTGGTTTTGCCTGTTGCTGCACATGTAGCATTTCTAGCTAACCTGCTCAGCTTCTGGAAGCAGCCAGGCCCGAGCTCCTTTGTGTTTGGATTAGCTGTGGGCCTCAAACTTTTCGCATCACACCCAAAACTGGCAATGCTATCGTCAGTCTTCAACTTCAGACCTCACCACGCTTGTTGACACTTCACTTTTGAAAGCTCTGGTAAGTGCATGCATTTCCTGTTTGCGCTAATAAGCTTGTGTCTTTGTGCTTTAAAATGATCTTTCAGTCTCGTGAAAAGTAACAGGAACAAGGCACCATAGCTGCTGTTTTTTTTAAGTGTTTTGCCTAGTGTGTGTCTGCTTGCTGCTACATTTTTTTTGCTGTGTGTTATGTTGATTGGGTGCTTTGACTTTGTTGTGCCAGTTTGGGTTATTTTCCTTTGGTGTGTTGTTTGGCATATAGCTGCTTTCATCGCCTTAATCCAACACACAGTATTTCTCCTGTCTTCTCTGTTCATGGACTTCCTGTTCGCATGGCTTTTGAGACTTGCAAGCTTTTGTGGTTTTGTGTATTTAAGGATGTAAACATCACTGTTGTCTCATAATAGCTCATTGCCATACACATAATTGTCTCCCTGTCCCTGGATAAGATAAGACAATCCTTAAAATAAGATAAAACATTTCAGTCAGTACCCTTATACGGGATTTCCTATGCTACTGAACTCTTTCTGCTGATTCTGAACTACATAACATTTCCTAGCATACAGTAACAGTTATCCAAAGGCTTTCTTCAGTGTTGCCAGATCGGTGTCCTGTTGGTCGGTTTTGATTTTACTTGGCTGTGTGAGATCATTTTGGCGTTCCTTTTGACTAATGGCTTACTCTTTACGAGTGTGTCTGTCTGTGTGGACTGAATGTGTTTTGCTTGTGCTAAGGGTAAGATACTGATTGTCAGTTTTAACCTCTGGCACACTGTTGTACCTTGCTGTAAAGGTAGTTCTCACAAGCAGTCCACACCCTTTCGTGTTGGTTCTTAGTGGAACCTAAACTACATTAACTTGGGGGCACTAAGTAAATGTATTCAAACAAATCGGACAATTCAAGATTTCACATAAATTGTTAATAAAAAATAAATTAGAAGAAATGTAGCACTCCATAGGCCTTCAACTGCATTGCTTTTCTTTTTTTTTTTTTTTTTTTTTTTTTATAATTGTTTTTTTTTTTTTTATTTACTTTTCAGAGATTACATTGGAGTGTACTCTACATTGGAGTCCCAATATACATATCAAACAGAATATTAGTTCTTTGCCATCATAATCTCAATTACAACAATATCACACAGTTACACGATACATAGGCTTCCACACCTATATAGGCTACAGATAACATACATCTACACCCATATCCACATACCCTCCAACTACCCCAATACCCCCCCCCCCCCACACACACCTAACAAAGACAGGACATAGACTAAACATCCACATCCACACTCACAAACACAAAACACAGAAGGTTCCCCATCAAAGCCAGCTCATCAGTTTTCTTTACTTGTGCTTTTCATAAAGCTTTATAGATTTCCTGCCATATTTTATTAAACTGCTGCTTTTTATTTCTGTCTTCATGCATTGCTTTTTCTATGTTTAAGTAATATCTCATCAGTCCCCTCCATTCTTGTAAGGTCGGGGCGTGTGTGTCTTTCCAATGTTTTAAAATGAGTTTTTTAAGGACTAAGGAGGAGAACATCACCTGCCATCCCATTGGGTATTTCAGATGATCGGTTTTCTGCAAGAGACATTCTGATGCGGTTAATTTAAGATACATGCTGCAGTTATTTGTTAACCAATTTTGAATTTCCATCCAGATCTTTTGAATCTTCACACATTCCCAGAACGCATGTATAATGGTGTCTTCCTGAGAGCAGCACTTAACACAGAGGGTGGAGGAAGAGGAGTCAAATTTATGTATTTTGGACTTAGTGTAATATATCCTGGTCATCAGCTTATATTGTATAAGGCGGAGATTTTCATTGGTAGTGACAGCATTAGTTAAATGTAAACATTCTTTCCAGCATGCGTTTGTATCTGAATGATGAAGATCCTTATTCCATCTATCATATATTTTCTGCAAGGAATAATTTTTAGTTTGGGCTTTTATCAGTAAGGTATATACTTTACCTATTAAATTCTTTTTTTCTGCTGCATTTAAGAGTATTTTTTCAATGGGTGACTATTCTGTAGCGTATTTCAAGACAAATTGTTCTGTAATCAGATTTTTTAACTGTAAATATCGGAATATTTCGTTATCAGTTAAATTAAAGTTGTTTTTAAGTTGCTTGAATGGCATAACTTCATTCTGAAAAATGATATCCGAGATGGTCATTACTCCTCCGTTTATCCATGAATTCCAATTTATTTTCGTATTTTGGATTGTGATGGCCGGGTTATTCCAAAGATGAGTTGTCCTAGGGACACTAATATGAACTCCTAAAGTATCTTTTAAATCCCTCCATACTTTCAATGTATTGTTTATGACAAAGCCTGCATATTTAGTTTTTTTCTTAGAGAAGAGAGCTAAAAACCAGTTGCCTGCCACCAATTGGTGGTTCTCTATGTTTATCCAACTTTCATCTGATCCATTAATTATTTGCTTGATGTAGTATGCCTGTGCTGCAAGATAATACAGCTCCATATTTGGGAAGTTTAGCCCACCTTCCTTTCTGTTGTTCTGGAGGAGTTTTCTGCTTAACCTGGGAGCTTTGTGCGACCAAATGAATGAGCTAAGTAACCTGTTGATGGTTCTAAAGAAATCCTTTGGAGGCATCACTGGTATTGTTTGAAAAAGAAACAAACATTTCGGGAGCCATATCATTTTTATCAGATTAATTCTACCGATAAGATTAATTGGTAAGTCTACCCATTTGTCTAAACTTGTTTTCAGGTCTTTGATTAATGAAGTGTAGTTATCCTTATACAATTTCGTTTTATCCATACTAATGTAACACCCTAAATACTTAATATTTTCCTTTTGCCATTTAAACTGTACCAGATCATTATTGTTAGGTTGTAACCCTGAGGTGGGAAATATTTCGGTTTTATTAACGTTAATTTTATACCCTGACACTCTTGAGAACTGCTCTATAATTTCCATTAAATAAGGGATGGACTTTTCAGCATTAGTTAAGTACAGTAAGATGTCATCTGCGTACAGGCTAAGTTTATAGCACTCTCTACCCACCATTATACCACTTACTTTATCTGATTGGCGGATCTTCTGAGCCAGTGGTTCGATAGCCAGGGCAAACAGTGAGGGGGATAGGGGGCATCCCTGCCTTGTTCCTCTTGTTATTTGGATCTTTTCTGACAAAATCCCATTTGAGTAAACGTAGGCTGTGGGTGTCTTATAAATAGTTTGGATAATTTTTATTATTTCTTTTGGAAAATTGTAGGCTTCCAATACTGCATAGAGATAGGGCCACTCCAACCGATCGAATGCTTTTTCTGCATCTACTGCCATTAATGTTAGGTCAATATTTTCCTTTTTAGCTAGCTGTATTAATGATATACATGTTCTTACATTGCTTTTTAAGTTTCTATTCTGTATAAATCCTGTTTGGTTATAGTGGATAATTGAAGGAAGGACTTTAGCTATTCTGTTGTTTAACACTTTTGTAATTATTTTATTATCACAGTTGATTAGACTAATTGGTCTAAAATCAGATGGCTTAATACATTCTCTTCCTGGTTTAGGGATTACCGTAATAATAGTCTGATACATGGATGGAGGTAGTGTTTCCTTGGAACTGATAGATGTTATTACTTCAAGAAACAATGATTTTACTTGAGTCCAAAATGTTGCATAGAATTCCACTGGAAGTCCATCCATACCCGGCGCCTTACCTTTTGGGAAACTATCTATCGCTTTCTTAACTTCAGTTTCCGAAATTTCTTTGGCTAACTCTTGGTTGTGCTCTTTTGATAAGTGTTTTATAGTCCCAGTTTCCAAAAAGGTATTTTCTTTAACATCATTCAATTGTTCAGAAGAATATAATTGTTCATAAAATGAAGCAAATTGTTGATTAATGATTTTGTTATCTCTAATAGTACTTTTAGTTTCTAAGTCTCGTAATATAATATTTTCCTTTCTTGACATCTTTTTTACCATAGACGCCAATTGCTTACCAGTTTTATTGGAAGATGCATACCTTAATCTATTTGAGTTATATCTGACATTATTAGCCTTTTCCAGTAAAAGTTGGTCATACTCTAATTTCAGTTTCTGAAGGTTTTCTAAATCCTTTCTCGCTCTTGTGGTCTTGTGCAGCTGTTCTACCTGAATTATTTCCCTCTCTAAGTCCTTCATATGCTTATCCAACTCTGCCTTCTTTCTAGAGGTATAAGGAATTATAATCCCTCGAACATATGCTTTGAAAGCGTCCCATATTATATGAACTGGTGGGTTATCAGGATTGGGCTGAAGATTTGTTGAGATAAATTCGTTAATGTGTTTAGTTATATATGTAGTAAATTCTTCCTCTTTCAAAAATTTCCTATTCATTCGCCAAACTCTTTGTGACATTTTATTTTGTGACGTACCCAGACTGCATGTCACTGCAGCATGATCCGAAATTACAATTTTGTGAATCTTAGATGTGATCACCTCTTCTAGACATCTCTTGGAAATGAAAATATAATCTAATCGGCTGTAGCTATTTTGAACATAGGAATAAAATGTATAGTCCTTACTTTTGGGATGCATTAGTCTCCAAACATCAATAAGTTCATTTGCAGAGATAAATTGCTGAAGCTCTTTAGGTATCGTGGGCTTTCTCTTTGTATTAGAGCTATCCTGTGCCGTAAAGACTTGGTTCAAGTCACCAGCAAATATAATGGTTCCTGTTGTTGTATCATTGAGAGATTTTTGGATATCTTTAAGATATTTCATATTAGATGAGGGTGGATTGTATATATTGATTAATGTATATTTTTCTCCTAATATTTCACATTTGATGATCAAAAATCTACCCTCTGGATCAGCTTCTTTCGTAATTAAGGTAAATGGTACATTTTTATTAATTAAAATTCCCACTCCTCTACTTTTGGATGTAAAAGTTGATTCAAAAATCTCTCCGACCCACTGTTTTTTTAAATAGGCGGTCTCTCCTGTTTTTAAATGAAGTTCTTGCAGAAAGACAATATCGGATGATAATTTTTTCAAGTACTGCAGGACTTTTTGCTGTTTTACCCTACCCTTGATCCCATTTACATTCCATGTTGTTACATTAAATTTATTAATAGTTGTTATAATATGTCCTTTATCCATTTTCCAATTTGGTCAAGGGGTGGTAAAGAGTAGAATTGATAAGGAACCTTTTAATGAGACATACAGAAACAAATAACAGACACACTTCAGACAGGCAAAAGACGAGACATTCAACTGCATCCACACCTAGACAAACATATAAACACAACATTTTTAACACATACATTCCTAAAGCTATTTGCTGGTGGAACATGCTTTAACAAGGCCTTTGCCCCATATTGCTGCTCTGGGCTATGATCCATTATATTAACTAATATACTTCTTCAAATGAATTCATACTGGTTAGATTCTCTGATAGCCTTGGTAATAATAGTAATAATACAAGTTTCATGGTCAATATCACCCCATTTCATCCTCAACAAGAGGGGGAAAAGAAGACTGAGAAGGAAAGAAAGCAAAACAAACCTCCCAACAATCACCCCCCCCCCCCCCCCCCCACACACCCCAACCCCGGCATATTACTCACCCAGGCACTTTCCCCAACACACCCATGCCCAGTCCACACACACACACGCATACACATCCTCTCCCCGGGTCGCCCTCCCCGCCCTCCCAACCACACCCCAGCCCCAACCACACCCCAGCCCCAACACAAACACACACACATACACACATCCATCCCAAACACTCACCTTCATTCACAAGATCCTACAGCCTGCACCCACCCTGCGAATACGCAGCACCCTCTTGTACCTACCCCCCAACTCACCAATCACTCCGTTACAATTCATCACACTCATCCACTCACACACACACGCACAAAAACACTCTCTCCCTTAATCATTCACACGCACACATACTCCGCGGGCGAGGTAGAGACGTTCCGGGAGAAGGGAAAACAAAGGAGGAAAAGAAGGAAAAGAAAAAAATAAATAAACCAAAAAATAAGGCATCCTTAACACATTGATTGCCAATTCAAGCATCAGTTAGGTTTAGTCCATACTAAAGCAAAATAGTTTCTCGATTCTTGAGCGCTCAACAAATTAAACATAGTAGCCAGACGCGTAAAAGTATTCCAGTTATCCAGCGCTCACCAGTCAACCCATAATATCTAGGCAGGTGAAAGTCTCTGAATTTTTGAGTATCAACAAAGTCAATATAGCTAGGCCCTTATTATCCAACACAAATAGTTAGACTATAGCCTCAATAGAGGGCATTCAGTCCAAAATATAACTTATTATTCACTTAAGTCCAAATAGGCTATATGTCCTCGATAGCAATCTTTTCCCCCCATTTCTTCCTTTTAACAAAACTTGCATATATAAAATAAAATAGCAATAATGATAATTATGGCAATAAAATTAAAATGTATTTCTATTCAGTTGGCCTGCTATCCATTAGAGAAGAAGGTAAAGGAAACGCAAAGATATATCCAAACCATCAAGGTGTCTTCTTAACATGTCTGTCCCGTATTAAACTCCAGAAGCCGCCTGGTCAAGTGCTGGGAATCGTTTGATTAGTTCCGTTTCTGCCTGTTGTAAGTTGGAGTAGTGCAGATCATCCTCTCCGTCCTGAACTATCAAAGTTGCTGGATACTTCATTTTAGTTGTAATCTGTAGATTATGCAGACGTTCACGCAGAGGCCAGAACACGTCCCTCTTCCTCCGTGTTTGCGCTGACATGTCCGGAACAATCCTATACTTGCTCTTATTCCCTTCCTCTGGATTTCCTTGAGTTTGTCGTTTTTTGACGGCTTTCAATATTGTAGTCTTTGTCTGGATATTAAGCACCCGAAGTAATATGCCTCGGGGACGACTTGCTTTCTCCTTCAATATTCCAAGCCGATGGGCCTTCTCCAAGTCAGCTTCCTTAAGTTTCACCCCCCATTCGGTGTTAAACAATTTCACCAAGAAAGGTATCATCTCGGCTGCTTTTTCGGAATGTTCTGGGACATCAAGAAGTTTTAGATTTTTCTCCCTTTGACGATTTTCAAGCAAATCGATGTACTCCAGAGCCTGATCAAGCTTCTTCTGCACTTCACTGGTCGAGTTTTGTTGTTTATCCAAACGGACCTCCTGATCATGCACCTCACCTGTAAGTACCTCTACCGTTTTTTCAATAGAGTCTACTCGTTTTACAAGTGACGAGAGAAGAGTGTTTGTTGCTGCGTGCATATCCAACAATTTGTCGAGTTTTTTATCCAGGTCCTCCATTTTAGCGGTGTACGGCATTTCTTTCAAAGCTTTCGCCCTGGTGGTGGCCAGCTTGTCCGTTATGTGGCCCACGTTTTTTTAAGTCCGTTCTCTTTGTTATTAATAATCCGAAAGCAGGATATAATTTGCATCCCAATCTATCATTAGAAATTCATTTTATGAACTTTATTGGATCAATTCCCCTGCAGCGTTTGGAGGCCTCAACCTCTCCAGCGTCTCACGCCGCGCATGCTCCTTCCCCTGCATTGCTTTTCATGACAGGCTACACTAGTCAAAGTACTAAACAAAATATCCATTTAATATTTTGGGTGGTTTTGTGTACTTTTGAAACCATCAGCACTATCTGGCATCATTGCTCATCCTAAAGGCAGTGTCAAAGGAAGTCAGGCTGGATCTCAAAATGTACTTCAACCTTGGTTCTGTTGAAGGACAGGACCAGTCTTGGTCATAAAAAAGGTGTACTGTACCTACTGGACACATTCACTCTCCACAGTGAGACAGGCCGTAAGTTGTCTCACTGTAGCCATGTCGGGCTTCCATGTTGCCATGTTTGGTGATGACAGTGAGTGCTTAAAGAATTGTGGGTGATAGACCTCTTCATTTTCAGCCTCTAGGACAGGGGTACACTCACTACTTTTACAAGGACCAAGCCAAAATAATTTAGCTAAATATACACATATTTTGCATAACTGCATGAACCTTTGTAGCACTATACAGTTCAACACATTTATGGTCACTTACCTTACTCTGGTGATCTTTTTGGTTTCTTTCTTGGTCCAGCATTTCCACACATTTTTATCCCCTTCTTTAGTCGATATAAATTGGAAGGTGCATTTGTCCATGCATGTTCGGGGAAATCTCAGATCAGCCGCCCATCAGTCCGTCATTAGATGGATTAATAGACCTTTTATTTATCCCATGGGAAATCTGGTGTATTGAACGTCAACCGAGGGTCAAATACCCGGACTACCTTAGCGATCAACTGGGCTGATCACAATTAATGTATTGGGAACCCCTGCTTTAGGACATGGAAAACCTTGACTGTAAACCTCCCTATTCAGTGTCAAAGAAATATTTCCTGGACAATACAAAAAACAACCTGAAGCAAGGGCAACTAGGCTTGAAGTTTTGCCACTCATCCAAATAGCTTCTTCAAGCTGCTAGGATGAGTGGCAAGAACCTCTTCAAGAAACTCTACAAGTCCAGGTGTCCTTGTTTCAGCTTTGTTTTTTTTGGATATACCATGACCTGGATGACATTCACGGGCTGATTTCCAGGAGAACAGGTAGAAAAAGTTGTGGATCGCCGAGGGACACGCACTTGGCAGAATGGATCAGTATATTTTCATGCCCTCGCTGCTATTTCAGTTTTTTATACTATTGGAGATATCACCAGAAGGAGCAAAGTCATCTGGGAGGTTCTCAGCTTTTCTTAGGTACAAGTAGGAGGGGTTCCAAGGAAATTAGGTCAGGAACTACTGACCTACAGCACCACCGATATGTCTTAGTCTGGTGCTGCCAAATATCAACACACCACACTCTTGCCGTTTGTCTCGGGCTCAGTATGGGTGTGCAACAACTTCTATTGTTGCTTTTGTTGCCGTTATTGTTTAATCTGCTGATTATTTTCTCCATAACTGAATTTTAGAGAAAGTAAGCACCATGATTTTCCACATTAATAACACATATCAATTAATTTATTTGATCAATTTACTTGCTGTCTATCAGCAATTCCTCACACAAGTACACTAATATTTCTAATGAGGTTAGCACAGAGGTAGCACATTCATGTAAATGCAGTTTAATGTTTTCATCACTGAAGTCTGACTCAAGTGTGAGATGTCTCAAAATTGTTGCATTTTTATTTTTATTTTTGTGTATTTGAGAGCAACAATGTGTCTGACCAAAGTGACTTTAAACCCACCTCCACATTATGTCAGGGAAAATAACCCATAGAAAGTAAAAGTATTTTCCTTTTATCTTTTAGTCGGTTTATGGGGGAATATCTGCAAGATATTTTAGAATTAAATGTCAAAAACTTGAAAAGGAAAAGAACCGTGACGACAACCCCATTGTCTGTGTCATGCATAATTGTTGAATGCTTTCTCTTTTTCTGGTTTTGTTGTTGGGAACTGAATCCTTCTTCTCATTATGTAAATGTGTTGACACTGTGAAGATAGTTTGTGTATCTGAAATCTGCAAAATTCCGAGCTATCTGCCACGCGAGGCGGAATAAACCGTCGCTAATGGATCCAACAGGAATACGTACAGTGTGTCGAACAGAAAACGGAACAGCCTGAAGGTTTTGTTTCCATAATTGCCACCCAATTAATGAGCTAACTGAAACGGCGTGTCCTGCTGCAGTTTTCTATGCTTTGTCCTCAAATCTGTTCCCCATTAGCTGGCTTAATTCGAGTGACACATGTCCTTTGGAAGATAAACATTCACTTTATTAGTTTATGCTACCGGCCAAGCAATTTGTGCGTGCTGTGGTGTGAAACAGTCACTACTGTAGAACCCCGTGATATCAGACAGAAACGATTTCACATTTGCAAACTCAAAATATTCACAAGACTTTTTAATAAAACATTTCTTGTTTAACAAAAAGGTTGAAAGCTTCTTCTGTATTTATTGAAATTCCACAGTGGGGCAATCAAAGTGACGATAAAAGAAAAGAGACAACACGGGAGCTGGTTCAAATTTTCGGATGAGCTGGAGGCAACAACAAACAGGAATCTGCGGTGCGATTTATTTTTTTCCGCCACTGGCCCATAGTTTTTTCACCCATGCATTTTCGCAATATAATGGATGTCGATGTAATTTTAGGCTCAAGTGCGTATGACTCAAATCAGTCCACCTTCCAGTGGCGTTGAAGATGCAGTGACAGCTGCCACTTGTGTGGTTTTCTGCAGATATGGTAATATCTTAGGAATGTCGCATTATTTATTAAAGCCTCCTCATTACCTATGTATTAGCTGTTAGTGTTGTCTCATCCGGTGGTTTCACACCCAATTGTGCATGTATCTATTTATTTTTTTCCCCAGTTAAAAATAGAGTTGGGCAGGTGAAGAAAATCAGTGCTGGTTTGGGATCATTTTGGTGGCTTTCTAATTACTTTTTAATGCTGATGCACAAACAAAACACAAAAAAAGTGAATTTACTCCGTCCAAGAGACTGCATGTGCTCTGCTTGTGCAAAGAGGAAGATGCACTCGGACACGTCGAGGGCACAGACCAACAGAACACTATGCATTCTATCTTGTCTTGTCTGGCGAAGCCGCAAAGGAAAAGTGTTTTGTTTTCCACGTTGTATTATCTTTACAGTGTTTTTTCTAAACATAGGGGTTAAATGTTGGTTATGTTTATCAGTCCATCATCTGTTGATGCTGATCAACGTCCAAAAATCAAAAGTTATCCTGCTTTCAAATGGAACTTGTGAGAGTTTTGTTACGGTATGTGACAAAATATGTGAAGAACATGAAATGTAAACATCAGCCGTAAGCCGTGAGAACGCCGCTGCTAGGCAACTGTTAGTGTCTAGAAGTGTCAAGCCAGCTAAACTGTTAACTCCTTTGCCTTTTCTAAAGATGTCAGCTATTGCTTCCCAACTCGTGAGTTCCAGCAAGGCTGTAAATGCAACTTAAGGTCGTCTTTCATATGGATCTGGAGTTTTGCTAAAAACAGCAAAGACTTACAATAGAAAAATCAACAACTAGAAACATTTTTCTCATCTCTTCTCAATGTTTATGGGGCCGTTCATGGGGTGCTATGCCGTAAATATTGAGAGAAAAGGAAAAGTGTATTTGTGAACTGTGAAGTCTTGATGGCATCTTACGAATCATCTGACCGTTGGGTGCAACTGTGAAAGGTTCAGTGCCGATGATGTGGAGCAACAGTTAGCCTTTGATCACACCTCTCTGAAAATATCCAACATGTTCATGGAAAAAGTCTCGAGAGAATATCGTGAGAAAGATCAGAGATTTCAAAAAATCAAACATGGACTAGGCATTACACAACATTATAGATTTCTGTCTAGAAGTGTTTGACTCCTGCGTTGCTGCACTCTGGAGGTGAGACGCACTGTGTTCCATGAAGAAGAACCATAAAAAGACAGAATAATTACAGGAAGAACTGTGTCTTATCTCAGGTAGCAACATGAACAAATGGTGGTTTGGATGGATCCTGTATAATTCTTCTGTTGTATCAAAACCGGAGTGAATACTGCTTTCACAGTCCTGGGCCTTTTTTATAAAATGTCATAATTATGCAACATCATTGTTTGCCACTGGATCAATGACAAACACAGGTGGAGGTGGTTGAAAAGGAAGCCACCTGTGGTGTGACATTTAACTGCTAATTTCCATTTTATAGTTTTACGAAGAAACATTTCCAACCTCTGAGTGACGCCACATTCTCTGGGAGGTAAAATATCTTCCAGGCATTCTCGACTGGACTCTGCGGTATTCTCTTGAGGTTGCTGCCTGTCATATTTATGTAATTCTTGATAGGAGTCACGCTGCAAACTATTCAGGCCGGGCGGGGCAGTTCTGAAAAACTGCAACATCAAAGCTTCAGCGATCAGCTGTTTCTTTTCAGAAATCTAAATTAGGGTTTGTTCCATCGCTCTGAGAGGTTCGGAAGTGAATAAAACATGCCTGCGTCACAAGATATAAGCAGAAGAAATTGTGCCTAAATACACTTCCTCACTTAATATGATACCTTTTTAAAGTGCAGTTCAGAAATACAAAAGTGATGGGATTAGGAAAGTCTTGCCTGGTATAGAGCCCTAGGATGTAAATGACTTGGGCTAATTGCTGCATTTAGACACCCAGCGTGGCTGAAAAGACGAGAGCAATTGAAAGGAAAGCATAAGCTGCAGGTGCAACGGAAAGTGTGACATCTATTTCCTTTCTGCGAAAAAAAAAAAAAAAAAAAAAAGCTACACTGAATGAAGTCTGTGTTATCATGTCAGTATCTGGAGTGCTACTAGAGCCACAGCTAGCACGGTCTCCTGGTGAACTTACACACTGTTCTCCGCAAATATTTAAGGAAAATCTGCAAAACTAAACCTGTCAGTGTTTAATGATAATGCAGACTCCAGAGGAAATCCTCTCGGCTGCCTTTGGTGCTCGCAATATTTGCCCACAATGTAACATCCATATTTATTTGAGAAATACATTACTTCATTGATATTCCTGCTGCGAACAGCATTAAGCTGAGGAACTTGGGGAGAGTGGAGACTTTTTTCTCCCCCCCCCCAGACATTTCATTTCCAGTTTCCAGTGTTTTCAGCTCACTGCAGCAATTCACAAAATTGCAACAGGTACCAGTAAGATGTTTAACCATTTGGATAAAAGATCGAACCATACGCACAGACGGGGCCTGGAGGTTCAATTACGTAAATCCATTCATTGTCTAAATGGAAAGTATTGATTGAATAGAATGCAGGGATGTTAGGATGTCCCCCGGAAGATTACTTGCAGAGAGGAATGAGTGTTGAGACTTATATCACATAGATTTACAAGTTCTTTCCCCTACAGCTCTGTATGTTTGTGGTTTTTTCTTTTTTTCTTTTTTTCTGACATGCAGCCCATCTGGGATTATGAAGTACTTTATTAAAAACCGCATAAAATTTTTGTCTCGGCTGCAATTTGTTGAAACGAGACAAGCTGTGGATATGAATGGAAATACTTCTTGAGGATTCAGGTGGTATATAGACTGCACCATTTCCTCACTGTTAGGTAGTTGGATCAAAAACATGAAAAAGAAAAGCAGCCTGTTAGACTGCAAAAAACTCTCACGACTTGATAATGTTCTAACAAACTGTGGGTTCAGTGTAATGGCAATTCTGGCAGAAGGAGAAAATAGATGCTGATATTGTCAGTAAAAAGGTAAATAAATGAATGCCTCCTATCCACTTCAGAAAGCTATCAGATTATCAAGACACTTCAGTATGTAATGGGATAAACAGTGAAACAGAAGCCTGTCAAGGTCGCGTTATTTCCTTTAATCTGAACGGAGCCTGCTGCTTTGTTAGCTTCTTCTGATGTTTACATAATTGGAATGAACTCTGCTCATTAAAGGCTTGATGACAAAGTGGTGCTCAGCTTGGCTAATCAAAAGCTGAAATTTTGCAAGGTTCAAATCACAGCAGTCTAGAGCTGTGAAATTGACGCAGGGAAATGCTGAAGGTGAAACGGAGGGAAAGGGATTCGAGATCTACAGTTTCATTAGTGTCACCGAGAGGCTTTAAATCTCGAGAGTGAACGGTAATAAGCAACAATTTGAAGAATCGTTAATGCCACAGACAGTGTTTCTCAGTGACACTTCCACCTTCAAAGAAGCTGTTTAAGAACAAAAACACCTTAAACCTGAGTAAATGAGTTTTCTTTATTTGTTCATGGCCACTTGAGGGCATCCCAACAACCGTCCTGCCTCCTCCCTGTATGTGAACGGTTTCTTGCTTTTCTTGGCAACTGTTCATCTGATTTGCTACGGACTGAAGTAAGTGTAGTGTGGTGTTTGAAGCCGCTTAGATCAGCAGTTGTCAAATATTTTGTTACACTTTGTTACAACAACAGTCAGACACGCCGTAGAGGACAACTGGGTGAGGCCATAGGTCTGGCTATGCACGTAGCCTATGCCGGTGCAAGCCATTTATACTTGTGCACTTCAATCTGGCTCGCTCTGTAAAAACGTCACCCAAACACTAGTCGGCACTGTGTCTTTTTTGCCAGTCGGCGCTGTGTCTTTTTTAAATTTTGCTTCTACTTCCTGCTTCACATTCAACAATGGCAACTGAAACTTTTGCAGAAATGTCACCGAAGACGAGTCGTACAAATGCTTGTACCTTCGAACCCCCTCAGTTAATCTTTCTTCGGTGTGTTTCATGTTAATTGATCAAAAACAATCAAATCAAAAATTGCAGAGATGGAGAAGCAGCCGGAAATACTTAAGCGTAAACACACTTCTCCCAAGCAGATCTTGCAGTCTTCCTCGCCACGATGAGTAGTTACATTTCTGGGGAAGGTGCACGTCAGGCTACGCCGTTAGGGTCTGGGCTGTTGCCGTAGCCACGGCATCAAGTTGATGCAGAAGCATAAACCACCTATTAAACTATTAAATGACAATTTGCAACAACGTTGTGGTATCCTCTGACATAAGAAGAGCATCTCCAAGGGTGCAGAGCAAGTGTGCATGCCATGGAGAACAAAATTCGCCAGGGACCAGTTGCGTCGGGTTCAAGTTGAGTATAGCAACCCTTCGCATAATTTTAATGTGGTCAAGGGTTTGCACTGCTATGAGACGCAACCACATGGCAGGTGTTTTGTTTAGGAGCAAAGGATGCACAACTTTGGGTGTGAAGTCTTTTGGTTATTGAGAAAGCTACAAGCCTCAGTCATCCTGTTCACAATGTGCCTGCTTGGAATATACACTAGTAATAGGAAGTTGTGTATGTCTGTCTGACAAATGTAAGACAAATGTTCATATTTTAGTCTCCATCAGTGTCTGAGGTAAATAAATGGCTCTTTAGATGTGCTAGCTGCTGACTCGCTAGCAGTTTTTTTTTTTTTTTTTGTGGAAAAATAGTTGCTTGTTACCGCTGGAAACGATGTGGACGAGGCTATCGAGTATCCACCCAAACCCAAAAGGTACAATTCCAGGTGCAGCCAATTCCACTTTGGCTTTCAATGCAGACTCTTTATCTGCCAAATTGAAAACAGTTGTAATTCTCCCCTGAAAAGACAAATTGAGTTCAAATTGAGGTGAACATGTCAAACAGGTAAACGATTTTGCTGTTCTGTACTTGTCCCCGAAGTAGCTATCTGGAGTTTTTTCTTTGTAGAAGATCAAAAGCTCTGACTAGTTACCCCCCTCCCACCCTTGCGAGGAAGGAAGGTGTGGATGCTTTGTGACCTGCTACAGATTTATGGCTTGGAACCACTGAAGCACATGATGTTGAATACATCTCATGTGTAGGACGAGTTCAACGTTGCAGTAAAAACAACGTATAGAAAATCCTATCGACTGCACCTAAAGCATGTTCATGCTGGGTTTCTGTTTGCACTTAATCCCTTAATGTCAAACATGCACAATTCGATAGGTCATTTTTATTCTACAGGAATACAGGACGCTAGAACATCTGAACTGGAAAGCAGAATTTCAGACTATCAAATGGTATGCTTTACAGTGTCTGTAAACCTTTTATACACGGAATCACAAGTGTATCATTAACTGGCAGGTCCCTCCAACATATTATCACACTGCTCGAGTGCTCTGAATAGATTATTCATAGAGCCTGATAACCGTGTGGGATGTCTGCGGAGGAGTGGGGACAGAAGCAGGATCCACTGAATTCAGACTAACAGCAGCTAATGTCTCCATCACATTTGTAAGAGGCCTTCATGTGAACAGTCATACGCTTCTGCCTGCCTAACAACTTCAAATATCTCCCGACCGGTACTGGAATTTTGAGGTCGATACTGACATTGATGTCTGAGTCTCACAGATAGTCAGATAGTAACAGTGCAGGAGTTTGGTTTTGTGGCGTAACGTAAGAGAAAAAAAGTGTATTGTGCTGGAAATGGTTAATATTTCTTCGCCTGTATTTTTTTTTTTTTGTAAAGAAATTAAGAGAGAGATACTTACAGTATATGAGGCAAACACATAACTCACACTAGAACACTATCACACACAGTTAAAGGTCAACACCAGAAAGGAATCACTTGGTAAAATAATCTGAAGTCTTGCTACATCGCCCAATATTTTAACTTTTTAAACGATGCCTTAAATTGCATACACAGAAAAAGACATTTTACAATTGAGGCTGCCTTTAACCACAGTAGTGATTTAATAAACATGCTATACTATTGTTGGTACCGCAGTCATAGACGTGTTTTAGCACGTTACCACTTTACTATCATCATTCATTACAGCAGAGATCTTTCCCATTTATTATCTGGAAACCATGACTATCGATGACAAATATTGTTGCACACCTACACAGTCAATGGTAATCGATAAAGACATGGAGAATTATCCTCTCCAGGATATCAATATACAGCTTTTCATGCCGATTCTTTGAGTGGCTGTTGAGATGATTCAGTCTGGATGTTACAGCCCATGGATGACTTTCACCTCCCTTGTGCTGGTTTACCATTTTCCAGTACGCATTCTTGTCTGAAGTTGTTCCAACTGAACTGAAAGTATTCGTCAGACCAAGTACAGTCAAAAGGGTGTATCAGGAGGCATCTTTTGTAGACTTGGTACAGCCAGTTATCCTAGAATGTATTTAGCGAGTGTCATCAAGTACGGTGCCGTTCCAAATAGAGAATGACCGTACTGCATCCTCCCGTCTGTACTTCAGAGTCAAACTTGCCTGATTTTTCACAAGACCCTAACCGGGACTGGTGCCCATGCCTGATACATATCCTGCCTGTCATCCTGACTGATAGGACCTGGGGTCCTGTCCACCACTTTGACTGACCGGACAGCTGCCCAGTCCCACGCACCAGTCAAGTTCCGTCAAACTACAGGTAGCGAAAGGAATACAGAAATTTACAAGCTGCCACTTGCAAGTAATTGCTTGATGTCGTTCCTTCCATGAAGAATGATTCCTTGTATCTGTTTGCTAGTGGTGGTTAGTTGCGTCATGTTGCTGTTTACCAGTTTTAAGCTTTGTTTATTTGATGTACTGAGGCATGTGGGAAGCTACATGGACTTAACAGACTGATTTAGCAGCACACACTTCATCAGCTACCATTTACTAGATTCATTAGAAGTTCAGGTGCTATAGTTTATGTTCTATGTTCTGTTTAGTTTCGTTTTATTTCTACCCCACTCAACTTTTTTCGTCTCCTTTGTCTGCTTAATGATTTGCTAAGCAATATATAACTTAGCTAAATGAAAAAGATCAGGTTTTAGTATTGCCTCCCTTTCCTCTTTGGCGGGGCCACAGTGGACCAGCATGGCTGATCAACCACGGTGTTTTCTCTCAGACTAACACCATTTTCTAAATAATTTCACATAAATCTCTATTTCTGTTGGCCAAATATACAACAAACTCTTTCTACATCTTATTTTTGTATCTTCCTTACGGTTTATGATTTGCATACTTGTTTCAAGGATGTTTTGTTTTTCCCACGGTGTATCACGAGTCAGAATTACTTTTAATTAGCACGCTGTGTCTGAGTTAAGTAGAAGCAACATCTTCTCCTTTATCCCACACACTTAACAGTATGTCTTATTAGAATGTCTGACGCATTTCAAGAGGCTTTGCTTGAGATGTAATCATGCCTCAAATGAACACGAGTAAAGGTTCAAGTATGATACTTAACAGTGGTCAAGTGAAGACCCTCCCTGAGAATGAAACAGCCAGGTAAAGGAGGTGGGTGACACCTACAAGACCATGTAGGTTCATTAAGCTGTATATCAAGAATTCTAATGTTAAATGGGGACCTGAACTTCTAATTGTGTCCCTGTTAATCAACAAGACTGACAACAGGCAAGGCGAGCTCCAGAGGACTGGGAAGAAATCTATTAACATACAATATGTTGCTGTGCTTGTTAAAATAATGGAAAGGCTTTGGGGCGGGGGTGGCTTGGGGGTAGGTGCATTGTTCTCCTCGCTGTTGCTTTAGTTAATTGCAAATCCGAACCCTTTAAAGCCGTGGGGAAGTTTGTGCAGTTTGACAAGCTTCATGAAGACTTGAACTCCACACTCCCGGTGAATTGTGTCTCTGGGTAATCCTAATTGAACATACTATATTGGCCACGCGGCTTACGCTGTTTTGGCTTTATTAATAGAAAGCCGAAGAAGAATTCTAATGTGGCCGCTACAATTGAAATAAGAGATAAACAAGAGTCCAGATCTCCTTGGCCTGCCGAAGCAAGTCATGCTCGACTTGTCACTGCAACTGCTCTAATTGGGCCCTAGGTGAAGACAGGATGGGGCTTTGGGGACTGACTGGATTTATTTTTTAGATCTATTCTTATAAAGCAATTGGCGCAGATTTGAATGTCTTTGCCTCTCTCGTGAAAAGTATTACAAATCACAGTCCATTTAACCATATCTGCAGATCTTGGAAAACATTTAATTTTCTCCGTCTGTCAATACAAAAGACCTTAGAGGATATTAAAAGTGTTAAATCTGAATATTGCCATAATATTTTTTCTTGGCTGTAGTAAACATTATAATTTTTGTATGTTGCTGCATGCTGTCAGTGAGCCTGGCTCTTCAGTTACCTGGAACAAACACTGTTGCTGCTGTTAGCCACAGCAGCTAAGAAGCAGACACCTAAATTAGCTGTTTTGTGTTGGAGAATCCAACCATTTGCGGCTGCATATCTGGACCCAGTTCAATTAATGAATATATTGTTATATTGTGACATAAATATCAATGAATGCATATGCATGATAAATAACTCCAAGCTTTATTGTCCCTACCAGAAAACTTTAAACTGCTTCAGGATTTATTTCCTGGTTTGTTTGGACTGCCACAAAAGCCTTATTTTCTTTCATTATTGTCTGTTATAGCTGAAATATACAGACTCATTAAATCGTCAGCTGGTGTATATGTAACAGAGCTAACCAAGCCAGCCTGATGTGGGTGTTCGCTGCTTGTGACACAGCACTCACCAGCCCGGGTCTCAGGGGTGCTCTGCAGAGAGGCTTCAGCGCCATGCCTCATCCTCTCAGCAGGCAGCAGAAAGCTTCAGCCCCAGGGGAGGGCCACTCAGTCCTGTCTGCTCACTGGCCGAGGCGCAGACTTGTACTGTCAGATATGTCCTTCCATTGGGTAACCAAACTTTTGTGGTTACACGAAACTACACGACCTCTTTACCCCTTATCTCGGTGGACTTTCGTCAGGTTTTGAAATTTTACCTCTTCCGCACCCCTGGGTTCATGCTCGGACGGAGAGAGTGTGAAAAAACCGTCACAAAGGTTGCTTTCAGGGCAAGATAAAAAGGTGTGACGATACCCTGTCTTGGCATAGAGGGACGTCCTTTAGTCCGCATTCAAACCAAAAAAAAAGAAAGTTTTTTTTTTTCCTTTTTTCTCCATATCTATCCACGAGTTCTAAAGCTTCTGCTTTTAAGACACCTGTGGGACAAGATTTCAATCCAAAGGTCACGACTGCAGATTTATGTATTACTTTTTTTTTTTTTTAACACTGCTGAAGTGAATTTCTTTTTAGACTCAAAATACATGGAGTTGCTATGCTGTGATATGCAGGTCACATTTTTAGGCTTCTCATAAACACAACAGACTACTAAGGGTTCCTCCGTTTTTTATTAACTTCTATATTGTCGATTAATACATATGGAATTAAACAACGAAGTGTTTAATTCCATATGTAAAGTGTTCATTCATTCATTCATTCATTCATCTTCTGTAACTGCTTGTCCTGTGAAGGGTTGCGGGAGTACCTGGAAAGGACCTACGCAGACACAGGGAGAACATGCAAGCTCCACACAGAAAGGCCCCAAAATATGTTTTATAGTTTAAAATTTTCCAAGTAGCCATCTTTTAATTTGATGATAGCTTTGCACACTCATTCCCTCAGATTCATGACTTAGTTACCTGGAATGGTTTTCAGTTGTATTGCATTCACTTTGGGGGCCCTCCGGTATCCCTCGGGTCAAATTTGGGGTTATAGAAACAGTTCTGAAATAAAATTGCACTTCTTAACCCATGAACATATATTGTCTTTCTTCTCAGTTCAAACAAGACGAGATCACATATGTTTAATCATTGCAGTCAGTCTCTACCAGAACATAATTAACGATAGAATCGTGATTAGTTTTTTGACTTTCAGCCGACTCCCCTCTTGATCTGTAGACACCGGCAAGAATGAGAATGCCACAGCAGGCATCCAGATGCATGATGTTCACCTCTTTCCACTGGTCATTGAAAACACGTCTCCCCTCAGGGTTGGTCATATCCAGAATAATTTTCTGAACTGAGTGAGGAATCAGCAGCTCAAAGGATGACTTGATATCCCAAACATGAGTCACTGCAAATCGTGTGGGCCCTGGGACCATCCGTATTATGTTAGCTGCTGAGCAGGGGGGGCGGCTCTCTCACTGGGGATTAAGACCATTCAGTCTGTCCGTTCTTAGACAAATATGTCTGTGGGACTCTACTTGTAGCTGGCTCTTTGGCTGCATCAGCAGCCACTTGTGATGCTCCTTGTGGTGCACATTCTGAGTGAAGGCCATGTTCAAATTCACTTTCTGAATTGATTTCTAAATTGTATTCATTTTCCGAGACAGCTCCCTCTTCCACATCACTTTGTCTCTGATTCTCTTCAAATATGACCTCTGAAGCCCTCTGACAGCTAAATCTTTCGGACATACTAAGGGTGGAAGTTTCTGGACTGTGATATAGAGGTATTCATCTCTTTTTGCCCCACGCCATTGATGCGCATGTGCGAGGTTTATAGTGCAAGAAAATGTTTGATGACAGCTGTGGTTTGCAGGTAGACAGATGACAAACAGCTTCTCTGTGCTTAGATTATAATAATGTGACATTATATGTGTGTGTGTGGGCATGTTTCAATGTGTCTCCGAGTATGCAGGTCAAACTGACCTGAAGTCCGCTGAGTTTCATGTAGCTTCTTGTAAAAATACTTGTGTCATGTTGCTTCTTGTAAAAATTTGAAACGGTTTTAACAGGCATGTCTTGTCAAGAGTGAATTTGTGAAATCTCTTGCCTTCTTAACGTATTTGACACCATCAGAAGGACGCTGAAGGAGTTCCCAGAGGTGTTAAGCACTCGCTGGCTGCTGTGTCTTCACTCTGGAGTCCAACTCAACACTAGAGATGGGAATTACGGCTCTTAAGAGGGAGCCGGATCTTGTGGATCAGCTCCTTTTTAAAGAGCTGCTCAAAATACTGGCTCATTTTGATTTTTGTTTATTTTCAAGATGCCAGCCTGGGGGTAACTTTTCTTCCAGAATTAACCACTGGGTGGAATGATAGGATAAGATTTGGATCAGAATTATTCAAACTTATCTTTAAAATATATTCTGTTGGTGGACTGTCTGACTTTTAATATTCTGAAATATGGATTCTGGATAGATACTTTATTTATTGTGTGGGAAATTCAGTAAAGATGAATCGAACCCTGCTCAATTGCTTGGGAGGCAGCGATGCTCTCCTTTATATTCTATATTCCATTGTATTCTGGCAAATATTACACTTTCCTTTACTGTTTTTGTCATCACAGCATCCAGATGCTGCTGCGTTGTCTAAAACACAGGAAAAAACAAAAAAAAAACACACAAAACAGCTCGCAGCTGCAACTCTATTCTACTCTACTGATTGTTTTAAAGAGCCGTTCAATAGATTCGGTTCGTTCGCGAACGTCACAACAACAGTGCTGGTTTGTCTTATTTCCCTTGAATTTTAAATAAATCACCAACAGTGATCACCAGCAAAGTACCCCCACACCATCACACCTCCTCCTCCATGCTTCACAGCGGGAACCACACATGCAGAAACCACCCACTCATCTTTTCTGCATCTCTCAAAGACATGGCAGGTGGAACCAAAAATCTCAAACGTGAAGCCATCAGACCAAAGTACAGATTTCCACTGGTCTATAGTAAATTCTTTTCTCGGCCCAAGCTTTTCTTCTTCTTCTTGTTCTCCCTCAATAGTGGCTGTTTTGTAATTTGACCATGAACGCCTGTATTACGCAGTCTCCTCCGACCAGTTGATGCTGAGATGTGCCTGCCACCGGAAGTCTGTGAAGGATTTACTCTATACTTTGTTAAAGATTGCTTATGAGTGAGAAGACTAACATTACTTTGTAACATCACTCTGCAGTAGTGAGTTTCAATTAATAATATGGCCTCTTCTTCTCTACAGAAATGTTTGACTGGATTATTGCTTGTCACATCTTGAATAGTCCCAGATGCAAATTAAAACTGAAATGAGTATTTACCTCATAGTTCTGATTCAGGACCTCAATTAACTGCACCGGGAACCAATATCTTGTCTGAAAATAAATTTGTCACAGCTGCTTATTTCAGCGTGTTATAACAATCCATATCGATTAACATTTCATATCCTCTGCTGCACATCTCATTTGCAGGTTGCAGCTACAGGCTACTAAGGGAGCCTCATTAATTTAACAGATTAATAATTGAATCCTTAACCCTAACCCTAATAATTTATAATAACCACCACTAAAATGTTGTATTATTTACAGTGTATTATTGATACTTTTTGTATAACAACTAGTGACTACAGCTCTAAACTTACTTGGATAAGATTTAGGTTGAGGTTTGAGAGAATTTGGTGCTGGACAAATTACAACGCTGTAAAACCTCATTCAAACACGTTGTTACGTTGTTCACTTACAGATCTTTTTTTTTTTAATTACGTACAATTGTCCACTTTCTAAATAACGTTTCTAAATAAACTTAAACCTCGATTTGGCATATCTGTATCATGGTTTCCTTTTACTTGTCAGCTGGCACATACAGTACAGGTATATCTGCTCTAAGAGCTCTAATCAAACCCAAACCAGTTTCAACAGACTATCTACCGTGTCCTCTGTGCCTTGGATTTTAGGCCGCTGCCCTGGACAGTTCAAGTTCAACATTTCAGCTATGTCATATATTTCATTAAAGTTAGTCTGGGTGATTGAACTGTTCCGCTGTCAGGTAAAAATAGTACACGGGACCTGATGTGACTGTCTTAAGTGCTGTAGAAGTAGGGCAGAAGCTAGAGGAAGGTTAGTGTTTCATTAGGGTTGTAAAGTTCATCGCGCCATTCAGAGCTGCTTAACTGACATGGGTCTACAAGCTGCCAGGAGGCTCAGCTTTTAATTGTGCCGCCTTTATTCTCATTCAGAATTAGCTTGTATACCAACAAGTAAACCCCAAGCTTAAATAAGTGTCAGCTACTGCTGACCCATGGGTTATGGGATAACGACCTAAATGATAAAAAGGAACCAGTTCCCAGTTTGAAAATGTTCTTCTTGCTGTGAATTCCCAGAGGAATGGCTTGCCTTTCTATTTGAAATAGCTTGTTTAGCAGTTCAGAAATTACATAAGAAAGCAATAACTTTCAACAGTGCAGAGACTCATATTGTCTTGTACAATAGGGGCAGATGACTCTCCTGCCAATACAAATGTACTACAACCACATTAAGGGTTAAGACATCTATTATTTAAGTTTTACCTCCCAAACCGTTTTTGTGTATATCCAAACTTGGATTTGGGCGTCACCTGAGCTTAACTTTTGCAGAAAACCCTGTAAAGTTACAGACAGGCATCCTGTGAAGTAACAACTCATACATTAATAAAATGCACACCGTGAGTGACAGGTTCATAACCCATGCAGAGCGGTGTCGCTGCACAGTGTGCCATCTCAGCATTTTTAGACTTTAAAAAAAGTCTTCCTTGATGTCAGTTAAAAATCTCTGCTATGTAGTCTTGCCAAAACCAATTAGGCTACAGTAAATCTGTATCAAGAATTCCCACGTCAAAATGGAAACGCTCTTCTGAGACACGCGGCAGGGCTGCCGAGTTAATTAATCCCTGCAATCAGAGGTCTGATGAAATAAGAGCTGAGTGTTGCCCCTCCCAAGACAACTGTTAACAAAGCGGTTTTGCTCTTATTAGTTCTGCAAACTGCTTATCAGACAGCTCCAAATCCAAAGCACAACACACGATTCTCAGTCAAGTGTTGCTCTTAGGAACTGAATTGAAAGTGTTAATGTGACGCAAAGTATTCAACTCAGGACCACTGAATGGTTTCCTTGTGGGAAATGGACTGATCAAGGCAAAAGTCTTGTAGCATTGCACTTTATGTACTTTAGAAAATGTTAGTGTGGAAGCCAGACCCACAAGATCTGCCAGGGCCATTCAAATCATATGGGTGGGATTTATGTTGTAATGGACAAAAGAGCAATTGCGACATAGTCATACATGTCATCTGAGCGCAGAGAAGTTTAATTTGTTTATTGGTTGTAGAAATATCCAATTGCATGCAGAGATGTTGCATATTGACTTGAGTGTGGAACTTTTGCTGTCCACTTTTCACAGTGAGCCGCTAGCACTGACTTCTTCTCAAAAAGAATTCTTTGCAAACCCCCAAAACCCATGGCCAAAGACCTCCCCTAGTGGTGAGGGAATGTGCAGCACAGACAGACCACTCCAGCCGCAGCGTAATTACAGCATGCATAATTTAAAGTGTTACATTATTGAGAGGTTTGTGCTGAATCGATCATGAAAAGTAGAAAAGCTTTGCTGCCTGGTACTGCACCAGTATTTGGGGAGCGAATGTGCATTGGCAGATGGTGCCAACTAAGCTAGAGGACCAAAGAAAAGAAAAAAAAAAAGTCTGACCACTTTGTGCTGTTTGGTCGCATCTACTACTTGTGTCAACAGTGACAGTTGTATCACTCCATAAAGAAATAAACATTCATAAAGAGCACAGTTCGAAGTAAGTGTGAGAAATAGGATGGACATGCACAATAACTATAAATCAGTAGGCTGAGCAATGTGGGAACAGATCCTGTGACTTACTTTTTGATTTGAAGCGCCGCACGTCTCAGTGCAGTGATGTTATTTGGATTCACTCGGTGACTCAGATGTTTGAAGCTGGCATAGGTGGGTGCTGACACCTGTATCCATGGTGACAAGGGCGTAGGTTTGGTTTCAGGAAAAAAAGGAGAGCACGATAAAGTCAGAGGAGAATTACATAAATGTTTATTTTCTACATATAGATGGAGTTATGTCATGTATCGTGCTTTGAAAAATAGTGTTACGATAAAAAGGCCAAATAAATGGCCGTTTTATTTCAATCGTTTATACAAAGAATACTGTTAACCTACATGTGGTGATAAGTTCAGGAGTCGTTTTTTTAGAAAATGTACTTTAAATTAAAAAAGTGGAGTGTTTAGGGGATTCTCTGAAAGTTGAGGGAACTTTGTTCAGCCATCAGTGTTTTCAGTCTACTTCATAAGCTGCACACACAACACAGGCTCTCTCTGATGAGTGTATTAATATGTTGATCAGTTCATTGGAGCTTCCCCCTTCAATGACTCAATCAAACTGGAATAGTGAATGTGAGGGAGACATAAAATACTAACTTTATTAGTGCACAACTGGTCTTGTCTGGTTTTCTAGTTTCAGTCCTGGCTGATTTGGCCACACATGTAGCTTTCGGCGTTAACAGGAATTATGGTTTAATACCACAGGTCGCTGAATTGTAAGGACAGCAAAACATTGTTGTTTTAATGAAGAAGTCAGGTAATACTTGAGTTGAACGACTTCCAATTTTTTAAAGTTGACTATTATGTGGTCTAGTTGATGGCGTCACACATAAAAACACAGTAGAAAGCAATGCTTTGCAACAATGAAATCTATATTCTAGACCTGAACACATATTGTAGCGTCTCACATAAAAGAAGCTATGGAGGCCTTTCTGCAAGCTAGCTGAAGCTTGAACATGGGCTACTGTCGGCCACAACCCACGTCAACACCATAAACACCGTCAGCCTGACACTTCTAGTATGCGGCTCTCACTCAGCAAACTCTCAACTCTACATTAACTTCCGTCTCTCGCATGGTGCATTTACTGACATCAAGGACAAACGACACGCTTTACAACCACAGCAACAATGTCAACTAGTAGAATACAACAGAACCTAAACACATGCGCTTATCATTACTGTGCACTGCAAGTATGTTTAGCCTGTGTAAATCGGCACACTCAATAGTCCTTCTCAATGTTACCGTAGGACGTTTGGTGAAGTTGTTAATTGACTACTGTTGAGAGGATTTGGACCATTTCTCGGTTAGCGTTAGTGAATGCTTTTTCAGATGAGTGTGTAATGCAGTAGTACATTTGTTGTATTTCAGGACTGACTTACATATTCTGCATGTCCCAGTAGTATGGGCTTCAACTTTAGTGAAGTATATCCACACCCACTGGGCTCCTCACCTGTCTTCTCAGAGGCGTCCGTGTTGTTATTGTTACATGATCGGCTACTAGTTGACTTCCTGCTTAAACCGTCGAAGTTGACTAGTCGGTACAACCCCTAGTAGCTGTTCCATATTGCAAACTGATCTCCTGTCGAAATAAGATCATGGTCACTTATACCAGTTGTACCAGTTCTGCCATGGTACTCACCCTCTGGACACAGAGCACCTCAAGATATGGGTGTGTTTGTCAAAGCTAAACTTGATAATACGTTAGTGGGAAAAAAATAAAACTTTTTTTCCACATTCACTGCACACATTTTTTCCATTTGGGATCTGTCACCAAAGCACAAAGCAAATAAAAATATTGCTGAAGCAAATTGCTGAAACTGCTGCATGTTAAAAAAAAAAAAAAGCAGACAGTTTGTAAATGAATGTGCACTTATATCTCCTTGAACAGCAATAGAAACTTTAGTGGTAAATTACTGGCCCCGTGAAGATGATAACAAAAGCTCCTGAAAATGTTTAGTGTCTTGCTCTCATAAGGCCAAAGTTCTCACGGGTCAGGAAGCTATTAGTCTGAGAACAATTAGGATCAAGGTAGATGGAGATATCAGTACTAGAGCTGCACACTGACAGGGGACAATAACACTTGATGTGCAATGTGACAGTCATGATGGCTTATTTTATCACTCTGCCTCTGAAACAGTGCACAGTATTAGACCAGATTCTTTGTTGTCCTAGTGTGCTTATTGTGCCGAAATGACAGAGCTGTACCATAAAACAATGTTCCAGTTAAATCCTCCTCTCTGTGTAATACAGGAAAACTGGAAAGTAATAGCACTGAAATCAAAAACAGTCATTGGTTTGTGGCCAGATTGTCTCTGGTGTATTACTTTTTTCTAAAAGACTTCTTTCATTTTTCCTGACATGAAGCACCTGAGGCTAAAAACCAGTATCTCAGGCACAGTTCAACACGGGAATACTTTCCAAGCTGTGTTTCATTTACTAGAACTGTTAAAATTGTAGAGAGCAACTTCAGATAAAACACCTGAGAAAAGTGAAAAGTGTTACTTTTTTTTTTTTCTGAAGTGTGCTGGAACAAGAAATAATAACCACCACGTTGCTTTAAAGTGTTTGTGTGGCTGTGCTTGCAGCATACAGTTGTTACGCGTGTTGTCACTGCAAAATGCCACAAATGTCAACCTCTCACCAATGCTGAAGGAGAACTTCAAGGATCCCAGTAGAGTACCATGAATGCAAAAACAAAATTAAAAAAAGGAGCAGTATTTCAGTTTGGAGAGCCAGTCAACTAATTCACACGCCAACAGACTGGCTCTGTCATTGCTTAGAGCAACCACAGTTTTACACAAACGTCTTCATTTGAGCTTGTTAATTAATTAGATTGGTCCTGGCATTGCAAATACATAAATCTCAATTAGTCTGGAACCTATCTCTTCATTTTCTGATTCCAAGGGGCGCAGACCGAATTGCCATTAGATGCAACCGGAGAGACCTACAACCAATGAGAGAAATGAAACATGTGACATACACATCTTTGTTGTTTATAAAATATGTGTCAATGGTGCTTCCAGGTACAGTAATCATATCAAACTCACTGGGTGTTACAGTGATCAGGCATACCATTGTGACCACCTTCATAATGTTGTGCCTCCAAAACAGTTGTGACTCATCAGAGAATGGACATGGGCCTTCTGAGGGTGTCCTGTGGTGTCTGGCAACAGATTGTTGTTAGTGGGGGCCTTTGTGGATCATCCCACAGGATGATCAGTTTGGGATCTAGGGAATTTGGATGCCATGTTTTTCATGTTTTTTAAAGTTGCAACCATTTCTGTGTCTACATCCTGCTGGGGATGGCTGCTGCCATCAAGGAGTGTCATTGCTATGGAGTGGGGGCGACTGGTCTGGTCTAGGTGGGTGGTACATGTCTAAGTAACATCCACACAAAAAGACAAATGCGACCTGCTGGTTGCAGGCAGTGACCTTGTATAAAGACAGAGGAGCCCTCCAAGGTGTCACTCATTGGTTTTCTGAAGAGTGACTTTGAGCTCAGTGTGGATGGCCTTTGGCACAAGCTAAATTTGTAGTTGTGCTTCACTCTGGACCCTATGCCGTACTATACAACATAGCCTGTTGTGCACCACCCCAGAAATGTAACTTTGCATCGTGACAAAGCAGACGGCTGTGATTTGTTAAAAATGCATTTCCTTCTTCACAAGTTTCACTGGCCAGAGAAGCACAGACAAATTCTCCCTTGTTCAGCCTCCTACACATCATCTACTCAGGTGCTCTCTGTTCTGGGCTGCAGTGTTTTCAGTAAAAAAAAAAAAAAAAACTATTGATCACTCTGTTAACTTCAGGTCCAACAGCTCCAGGAAGAACACGATTTCTGTTCATAATGTTAAGGAAACAGATAGCTGTCCACCTCACCTCAAATTCCTTCTGTCATGGGTAGTTCCGGCACTAGTTAGAAGAATGTTTGGGGTCATTGTCCTTTTGGAAAATAAATCCAGGCCCAATAAGATGACTCCCAGTCTCACCAGAATGTTGCAGTATACTTTCTTATCCATGATGCCATCAATTTTCACTACCTCACCTGTTCCTAAGGCAGAAATGGCGCCCTGCACCATAATACTACCCCTTCCGTGTTCAACTGTTGGCAAGAGACACTCATTTTTATACCTATCCCACTCCCTCCTTCTAACATACACTCCGCACATGTTGCAAAATTGTTCAAACTTGGACTTGTCAGTCCACAACACTTCATACCAATCTTCCTTTGTCAGTTCATTGTGTTCTTTTGCAAATTTCAGGCATTTCACTCTATTCTTCTCTTTCAATAATGGTTTCTTTCAATAATGCTTTTCTGCCAACAAAGTCCTTTATTTCCCAGTTTCCGACGCACAGTTCTTGACAACACTGTTGCGCCATTAGTCATTGATGAGCAGGATAGACCTTGTGCATTCAAAGCAATCACACAGCTGTGTCCCAAGAGTCTTGCATCACCATCAGTTTAACCACGATCAAACCTGACAATGATTACACAAGTAATTTGGCTTCTTCTGTGGAGGAACATGATTGTGGCATTGACAGAGAAACAGGCCAAGCACGTTTTTTTTGTAAGGAGAATGACCTAAATCTCCTTATGATGGCTCTATTGTATGTGTATGCAGCATAATGATGACTTTGTAGATATTTCATTTGTTTTATTGGTATTCTAATAGCCAAAACAGCTGAAACCTCTTAAATATGCCAATGTATAATAATTTTGGCCACCACCTCTGTATGTTGTGCTGTAGTGTTCAACGCTAGCACACTTAAGTCCACTTATGGACGACCTGGATCAAAGATTTAGGGCTGTGTTGTATTAAAAAATACATTTATCAGCATTATTAATTTATAAATGAGTCTATATAATGCTCTTTGTCTCTGTCCACGTGGGCTCATGTCAACACTGAAAACATTTTGTGACACCCTACCTGTTGTTCTCAAACTAACACCAATCTATCTACCAATCTACCAATCTCAGGTATTAGTGACTTGTTTGTTCACTTGCCCTTTGCTCACCCACAGGTCCATTCATTCTGCTGCTGATTTAACCGCTGACTTAGCTGCTCAATCATTTTGAATGGATTTTTGTCACTCAGGAGGTGCATGGACCCTCATTCTTCCAAGCTTGCTATGTGCAGTAAATTATCTCCAACCTGGATGAGCTCATTTGTCATCTCCATTTACTTCTGACATGGTATGACAACCGTGACAAAACATTGTTGGTTCTGTGAATTAGCGGCCACTGCTTTACAAACAGAAACAGTTTAAGGGCAAGAGTTATACAAACCCTAATCAAGCAGCTGTCCAGAGTAAGATCAGTGTGTGTACACATTGGGTGGAAAATTAGGGCATGCTTAAATTGTTTCCTTGTCAACTGCAGGTTTTGAAAGGATTTTCGATGCTCGTATTGTTGTTCCACTCATTATTGTCTTTTTCTTTAATTATCTTCATCAAATATTTAAACATAGTCTGAAATTCAAAGCCTGACACATTGCTGCTCGTCCTGTCTTGTCATTTCCTTACGCTTGGCAGTGTGAGAAGAATCGATTCAGTGAGTCCTACCTACGCTCTGAGAAGGATGAAAATCAGACACTAAAGACTGCCTCACATGCTTAACCTCTTTATTCAATAATCAGCCATTTGTGCCACAATCTGTTCTTGGCCTGACTTAACCTTGCTGTATAATATCATTTGATATCCCAAGCCTTTTATAAATGCACCCTGCATTGATTTCTCCCTGTAGAGATGGAAGAGCATCAGGCTCTTCCCTGGTCTGTGTCCCCTGCAAATCAAATTTCCCACAATCGCATAAGTTGGGTAAAGATGAGCAAAAAAAAACAAACAAAAAAAAAATGAGCAGAAATTAGCTGATGCAACAAAATAAAAAGGGACATTGGTTACAAACAACCCAAATTATTCTCTAAAAAAAATTAATAATTGTATAGTCTGAGTTTTCTTGAGAGTCAGCATAAAGAGCCATTCAAGGCACAGCAATATGCTCAAGCCCTCGTAGCGACGGGCACACACACAGCTGCTCACATGCACGCTACAATCACATGTTTACATATGTCGACATGATCCACTGAGCCATACGTGCACGGAGAGTTCCCCGTGAACTCAAGTGCAAATGACAGCCTTTATTTCACACAGACCCTTCACTCCCGTGCTTCATTATTCAGACTTGGTGGGTCGTCCATTTTTGCTGCCACCATTATCAGGTCTTCAGAACGGTCTTCAGAATGTAAAATAAGGGGACGTTCACTTGACATTCAGTAAGCTTTGACTTGGTAAATGGAGGTTTAGTGATCACAGCTGATGGATTTGTTGACAGAAGAGAGTGAAGACAATAAATGACTGACTTGAAATACTTACTGTTACATTTAGTTTGGTTGAAAGTCGTCAAAGAAATTTGGAGAACAAGATGTTACTATAAAAAGACGTATAGTAATGTGCTGCTGATTTCTTTTTTGTTTGCACCGATTGCATCTGCTGAATTGCTTCCTTTCACATCTTTTGTTTTGAAATGACTTACTCTGTCTTCAGGTGAAGACGTTCATTGACTCTGAAATCCTTTTCTGGTTTCTGGTCTGACATGATAACCAGTGAAGCTGATTAAGGGGGATGACCTTCACAAATGCTTATCCAGGGCTGGTGCCCAGGGCAACCTGATATTGGCAATGGATTATTCCTACATTCCTAATTAGTGTGCTTGGGCTTTGGCTGAGGCAACCTCCATCAAGCAGCATCCATACAATTGTATTTATCACAAATCTAAATCCAAGATTCATTTAGTAAAAAAATAAATAAAGGATTTGGACATGGTTTTGATCTTCTTGGTGACGCTCTTGCCAGTGGTGTGAGATCTGTCTGCATTGAAGAAGATTTGGACATCATTCAGTTTGAGTTATCATTATCGTAAAGCTACTGAGAGACTACAGCTCTGAGCACTCTCCTCAAAGACGTGTTGGCAAAGAAAAGCCAATAACTGTAGTTGTGATAGTTGGCTCTACATGAGTGTAGGCTGAAAACAAGAGTGTTATCCCAGACTTGTTGCGTCCTAAAATAAAAAAGCAACAGATTACATGTGTGAGTGATCAGTAGTAAGGCAAGGTATCAAGAAAAGTATTGTCAAGTAGAGGCGGAAATCACAGAGAAACTGATGATACCATACTATAACAATACATTGCTCATGATACTAACAGTGGCAGAGGAGGGGGCCAAGTCACATGTAATGTTCGGTTTATGTTTCTGCAGGGCATAGATGGTGTAACCTATGAACGTAGCCTACGCCGGCACAAGCCATTTAGCCAGTCTGGCTTGCTCTGTAAAAACGCCACCCAAATGGTAGCCGCCGCTGTGTCTTTTTTGCCAGTCGGGTTAATGTTTTTTTCTACTTCCTGCTTCACTCTCAACAATGGCGACTGAAACGTTTGCCGAAATTTTGCAGAAGACAAGTCATACAAATGTTTGTACCTTTGAACCACCTCAGTCAATCTTTCTTCGGTATGTTCCATCTTTATTGATCAAAACAACCAATCGAGTCAAATTACGGTTGAGATGGAGAAGCAGCTGGAAATGCTAAAGCGGAAATACACTACTACCAAGCGGACCAATCATAGCTCTTTCAGTCTGAGTCGCCGTGACGCGTAGTAACATTTCTGGGGAGGTGCACATCAGGATACGGTGTAGGGCCTCTGCTGTTACCGTAGCTATGCCGCCAAATTGACACGGAAGCATAAACCATCTCAGTCCTTCCACACGAGTCCAGAGTCAAGTCCCACATCAAGACAGACAACTCCTACATTTCTAAGTCATAATGCACTCTTCCCTAAATGCCAAGCCATTAACTGTTCATTCATTTTTCATGTTGAGACATTTCATGGTTGCAGCCTCACAAATGTGAATTTAATTTTGAGGTCTGGATTTCATTATGCTGGTGTAATTTTGGGCTCTGACTACTTGTGATGGCATTTGGTAGAAAATCCGCCGGAGAGTCTAATCAGCAGATTAATCCATGGTGAAAATAATCATTTGTTGCAGACACAATAGTACACAGTAGTTTAAAGTAAGCTTCTCCTCAAACAACAATAAAGAAAATTGTACCTGGATGCACGGTGAATGATAAATGTCACAGGGGACATCTTTCTGCATTTTCTGTGAGTGGCGTAGAAATTTTACTTGTAAAGGAGTATTTTCATAGTTGGCTGTTAAGATAAGATAACATAATCCTTTAATTCATCTCACAGAAGGGAGATTTGCCATGTTACAGCAGCACATGATTAAGAAGACTGTTACGTAAAGGATCTGGATAACTGATAACTACACATAAATATCAGACAAAGCTATTCTTTATCACATATTGATTTCTTTCTTATCTTGGAATTATCAACCAATCCTCCGCTCCGTGGTTACAATAACATAATGAAGAGCTGTAATATTCGACTACTACTATCCATCCATCCAGCATAGAGAACAAATGTTTGCTTTTCTGTTTATTGATTTGACAAGACAGGATTATTATCACAAACAGCTTAACCAGCCACGTATCAGCTTTGCGTGCGCTGACCATGTCTGGGGCTAAGGCTCAAGCAGAAATCACTCATTTTTTAGAGAAAGAATTAACAATAACCGTACGCCACCCTGTGATTTTATTGCTGTAATTTTTGCAGATCGCAACATGTGCTCTTCTGATTTAGAAGCAGATTTGTCACTTTGTTTCAAATACACATGGAAGTGTGAGCTGAGGAGGGAATCAGTAGAACCCTTGACTGTTTAAGTAGCTCTGTGCAACGGCCCAAACGCAGACAGTAGGTTTTGTGGGACGCATTTTAAATAACATAGCTTAGGCACAGTGGACAATAACAAGCATTTTCGAGTCAAAGGGCTCAAGTTCTAGTGAAATAATAAGTCATCAATAATAAGGCCTCCAAATCGAGCTGCAAGTCAGGTCTGAATTCATCAAATTTGTAAATCAAATATGACTTGGGTCATGTCATATAACCAGCATCCACACCTCTGGTATTACAATACAGTGATTCTACGATACTTGAAGCCTGGCACTGCAATCATATATGATACATCACAATATCTGTGTAACTAAAGAAGAAGAGGGAAAAAAAAAACTAAAAGGGAAAAAAATAAGGAATAATTTTTTAATTTACTGTACTACATTGTCGTGTAGTTTTTACATAATTTTCTTTATGAGACTTTAAAGTGGAATTACAGTTTTTTACAACCAGGACCTTATTTCTGGCACAAAATACGATCGGGGAACAGGGAATAGCACTAGCGAATCATAACAAAATATTGGTGAAATGAACAAGTTTTGTGGCAGATAATGTGTTATTTAGAGGCTGCGTTTCGGTGCCCCAGTCACTCCCACTATATGGATATACGCAGATCTAAATATCGTCCGAACGACTCCAAATGACACCAAAGTTATATGGGTGCGTAAACAATCGTATTTTATGCCAGAAATAAGGTCCAGGTTGTAAAAACTGTAATTCCACTTTAAGAGACGAAGTAATGCAAAACCAAGTTTCTCTCAAAAAATATACATACTGCTACCCCTTAGAGACATAAAAGGTAGGTGGAAATTGTAGCTTTCACTGGTGATAACAGTAGCTCTTTTCTCAGGATCAGGATGATGACAAATGCGGTGGCTATGTAGTATGTTCATCGTGTACTTTCTTATGAGGTTCTTACAGACTGTGTTGTCTTTACTGATTTGGTTTCATCTTAATTCTTAATCTTAATAAAAATTGAAAAGTAATAAAAGCTTCTGTAGTCAAATTAGGCAAACTGTCAATTTTGCCAATGTATCACTAACTCATCAAAAGAGACAGTAATACAATATTTTGTCCTTATTGTTCTTTAAAAGATTACAGTAGGATTTCCTTCAATGAAAGGAATGTTCCTACCATATGTACAGGCAGCTATAATCACGTACTTTCAGTAAGTCAGAGGGCTAAATCTTCGGTGTAATCTATTGAGAAAGGCCCAAATCATATAGTGAACAGAGCACATATACTTGACCTCGCAGGGCCGCAGTAATGAGGAAAACCTTTGAGCAAGTAGACCAGCACTCCAGTATTTCATTACACCTAATGATTTCCTTTAATTGTGCTTAAAGGTTGAGCAATAACCTGTTTAATCTGTGGGATATCTTACTTCACAATGAGACTGGAAAGAACACGTTGGCTCTATCTCTTTAAAACAATCATGGTGGTGGTAAACGGCTGACACTGATCTGCCAAGTCACATAAGCTGGTCAGATAATTCAAAGTTTAAAAACCCAAAGTAAAGCCAAACGTAGGTCCTTCTGCTCTCCTCTCCTCAAGCTTAGTTTGAAACAGACCCTGCAGATCTGATTATCTCCTACACTCAATCATACTCACTAATCAGTATAATACTACTACCAATAGTTCTTTGACTTCAAATAACACTTTAAACAATTATGTTTCTTTCTTAGATTCATTTTCATTTCTTTTTTACCTGGTTAAACGCCTGACAGATATCGGTTTGTATCCAGAGAAGCAGCGTCGTGTGGAGTCCGTGCTGCACTCCTCTGAGCCTGTTTGCCTTTGATCAGTGTTTGTCAGATTGACTGAGTTAACGGTGGCCCGGTGTGTGCACCTGCGACCTGGTGGCAGAGATTATTCTACGTCGCTGTTCATTAAGCCAGAACCGTTTACAACCAGCACGACTTGTTTTGTGCAGCTCTACCTGCTTCGGCGAACGGCTTCCCAACTTATCGCCCTTGTTCGTGCATTTAGCTGGCCTGCCACGGCTCGTCACATTAGAAGTCCGTTGTTGACCACTTTCTCTGTGAACTTCAGATGAGTGGTGTGTGTGCTGCATGGGAAGCTCCTTTTCTACTCGAGTCTGATTGTGTTTCTTGTGGGTGCTCTGCTTTTCTTTCACCTTTCTGCCCTTCCTTGGATTAGCTCCTGCCATAGCCCTCGATTTAAGGCAGCATCACCAGAAATGAAGCTGAAGGGGGCTGAGGCTCATTGATGCAGGTAGGGCTTTTCATTGTGAAGAAAGTTTCTCAGAGTGATTTAATTATAGTTTCAATGCTAAGTACTTCTTCATGTTAGGACTTCTTTCCATGGCAGCCGGTTATTATTTCAATTGATTGATTGATTGTTGGTTTTGGGTGTCAGATGTTGAGAGTGAATGTCTGTTTTAATTCACAAACAGGCATTTAAGTACTTTTACATGATGTGTTGAACAGGGCTGCAATGTCTGCAGCAAATGTGTGGCATACATTGTCTTGTTTCAACATTTACGTCCATCCCCAAATATGGTGAGTTAGGAATGCCTGAACCGAACACTGAGGGAATTATTTAAAAATGAAAATTAAATGGCCCGTCACTGTGGCACTGTCACTATGTCAACAGCTAAGAACTTGGACTATTACACTGGTATGCCGCATACCAGTGCATTTGAAAGTAGGAAGGAATCTGTTTTGCGCATGTAGACTTATTAAACCTATTAAATAGGCCTTGGTTTAAAAAGTCAACTTTTCCAATTAAATCATTCTCGATTTAAAAGATCTGACATCGATTCATAAAATTCTTAAATAGTTTTTTCTTTTTTTGTAAATACATTGTGAGGCTGTGCTAGTTTTAGTCCACGTGTGAGAGAGATCCAAAACTTGGCAGAAGCTACAACCATAAGAGCTACCTCAGTCCTGACACTTGATTTCATTTAAAAAGTGTGATGGCAAAGAAGAGCTGCACAAAGGACAAACTAGTTTAGAAACTTAAATATCTCTTAATGCATCGATACTGAATCGAATCGAGACCTTGTGAATTGGAATTGATAATGAAAATCAGTAGTGATACCGAGCCCTGGAAACTAAATGCACATTTCCATTAAGGTTATGCTCTAAGTGGGCGTAAGACACCTTTTACAGATAAATAATAAAGCTACATTTCCAATTGTCTAGAGGCATTTCCAAATAAAGTTACTGTAATCACTTGTCCTGTGAAGGGTTGGGGGGGGGGGGGTAGGCTAACACAGAGAGACAAACACACTCACATGCACACCTATGGCCAATTTAGAATCACCAATTAACTATGCTGCCCTATTTATCTTCAGTGTACAAGAATTAAAACCTAAAGTCATGATTCACACCAAGCAAAGTTTAAGGCTGGTACTAGCACATTTGCTGAGTATTATAAAGATCTTTCCAGCAATGAATGTGCAGCAGGCCTGACAGAATGTCTATTGCGCACATTCAGACTATAGTAGAGTTCATTTACATCTTCAAATCTGATAATTTGTCAAATTTTGGTCATTTTCATCATCAATGCAAAGACTAAAAGAGTCTCATGTGCTCGCTTAATTTAATTTGAGTGATAAATAGGAGTTCGAAAATGAGTTAAGGACTGAGCTAAATGCACCGCCGCCAGCTGAGGCTCCTCTCTAACTTTGTTCACGCCGCAGAATCTATTTGTTCACCCCCTACACAGGACTTGTTGTTCCACTCAAGGACCATAAGCTCCCTTTAATTTGTAGAACTCCAACAAACTGTCAAACACGTCTCGGTGTTATCTCCCTCCACTTCACAGAGCCCTCTCCTGTTTTGCCTGTTGCAGCAAACATCTCTGAGCTGTAACTTTGAGGCTGTGCTCGTTTAATGTGCAACCTGGGAACAACTCCAAATACCAAATCGTGCTGGTGTTTCAGTGTGAGACATTATTCGCTAAGGACGAACACAGCCAATACAGGGGAACATCTGCAAGAGTGATAGTGTTATTAAATGCTAATAAATATATAAAGAGATGTTTGGCTTAGATTTATTTAATTAATTGTCTCGAGCAGAGCTGTTCAACCTTAGATCACATGTGAGGAAATAAAAGTAAGCGCTCCGATATGTGGCTCTCGGAGGGGCTCTCATTGCCAGGGTTTGTTTGAATGCACCACAGAGAACTTGATTAGTAGAAAAAAACTTCACCCTGTGTTTCTACTGCTGTTGTTAGAGGAGGCGTATATAGAATGAACATAAACCTGTTGAAGATGAAGCGACAAGGGTTAGCTGCCGAGCATGTGTTGTTTGCTCACGCTGTTGGACCACGATGTCCAGAGGGCTTGTTCCAAAAGATCTGAGTACCAGACAGCCGTGGCCCCTCCGGCTGTGTTTGCTTTTGGATCTAACTCATGTGAAATTGATGTGCTGCAGACACTGATCCATGCTGAAATGGGACAACACCCGAAACAAATGTCAAAATCATTCTCATCCATGCTTCCCCTCCCTCTAAGCGCGACCATTTTTCTTGTCCACGTCTCTAGCAGCTGCGGGAGTTCAACTATTCGAACATTGAGAGCAAAAGGGCCCAGTTGTAAGCATCTTCACATGCTTCATGAATCATGAGAAAGACAAGCACATAGATGAAAGGGGGTGGCTTCCTCCCTTCAGGGACATCTGGCAGGGACGGGAACATGCAGCCATATCGTTCATCTCCTGCACAAGTATTCCAACGCAGCTCACCAACAACATGACATGTCTTTCTTCATCTAGCAAATCATGTGTGTCCTCGTGTGGTCGCTTATTTCACAGCGGAAGCACAATGCAAATCTCTACAATGACATCAATAATATATGCATGTTTTTTTTAGTGCCATCTTCGAGAGCATTAGCATTGAATTTAGATGAGCTATCTGTTCGAACACAGTCCATTTTGTGACATATTTTTTTCAGGTCAGAAATGTACAGCGAGCTCATTATTCATTAAACAATTCATGGAAACACAAGTCCATGAATCATTTAATTCGGCATCACATTTCGATGTCAGCTTTTTGTACGGATTCTCTCAGAAATCAATTAATGTGTCAGTTCCTTCTGAAAATGTCTAGACCACCACCGACTGTGAAACCAAGCTGCAGCCTCTTAGCCAAGCTAGATGTCACTTAAGTGCAGTTTATGCCTCTGCGGGACATAGACGCAAGTAGCCTACACCGGCACGAGCTATTTATGCTTGTCAGTCTGGCTCACTCTGTAAAAACGCCACCCAAACACTAGTCAGCGCTGTGTCTTTTTTGTCTCTACTTCCTTTCTTCACTTTCTACTTTCTGCTTTCAACAATGATGACTAAAGACGAGTCATACAAATGTTTGTATCTCCGAACCTCCTCAGTTAACCTTTCCTCAATGTGTTCCATCTTTATTGATCCAAATCAATCAATTTGAAAACTGCGGAGACGGAGAAGCAGCTGGAAATACTAAAGAGGAAACATGCTACTACCAAGCGGATGAATCACAGATCTTTTGGTGTGCGTTGCCATGGCGCGTAGTTAAATTTCTAGGGAGTTGCATGTCAGGTTACGCCGTTAAGGTCTGCGGAGGATCTGGGCTGACGCCGTAGCTATGGTGTCAAATTGACGCAGAAATATAAACCGCGCATTAGTCTGGAAGTCATTCCACCACTTTCATCCAAGTTACCAGGAAGTTTCGTCAGTCATAGTCAAGTTTCCTAGAATTATCAAGAATGCATGCTTTTGTTTTCAAGTTAAACGTCCAATGCCATATACCAGATGAATAATCTAGCACCATTATCATGCTAAAATTTTAATTGTCCAATTCACAAATTCACTCAGGAATTATTAATATACTAACACACTAAAATTGCAATACTAAAATTGCAACGCTAAAATTGGCATGTTAGCATTGTCGTTGTCCTCATGTTAGCATGATGTCCTTAACCCAAATACAGCTTGGACAACTATTAACACAAAGAAACAAAATACAGTGAACTTGGTATTCCATATGATTTATCTTGGCTTTATTGTCAGGCACCTGTCTCCACCTACCACCATTCACACTCAGTGACCCATTGAGCTGCCCTCATCTCTGCATCTGAACCCTTCATCACCTGTCCGCTTTTGTTTGACCTAGTCTCAATTTCATCTAAGCAAGTAATTTATACTGCACGCACCGAGCGTATCAAGAACATAGGCTGTAGCAAAAGAAATTCTGTTGCCAGCATGACTTTTTTTAGGTAAGCCGTTAGTTTGACAAAGTTGGATTGTATAGTTCTACACCTCATTCAAAGTATTTTAAATTTTCCGGTGCTTTGCCCGTATATCATGAGTATATAAAACACATGCCTGTTCATAATTGGTCAGTAATTTGTTTGCCTAACCCACTTCCTATTAATTATTTAGAATATCTGCATGACAATAATGACATTGATATTTAGGACAGGCTGTAAGAAGCCAGGGCCAATGTCCCATTATTCAGAAAGAGAGAAAGGATTGTTTGTAGCCTGCTGCGTGGACGTATTATCACCAGCGATATCAGTGCATGGCTGAGTTTTCTGATGAAGCTGCCATTACCTAAGAGCAATGATGCATTTTGCTGGAAAGCAAGCTTTTAGATGATGGCCGCTGTATCAGCGGGCAGCAGATGAAAGTCTTGCCGAGTCGGCACTGAAAAGGATAATCAAGTAGCTTATGACCATCATGAGAGGGAACAATGCAAGAAGAGAGATGCAGAGCCTCTTTAATTATTAATACTCTGGCAGCAGCCTTTCCCATGTGGGCAGCATTAACCTGCTGCTCGGCCATTCACTGACAGAAAGTCACCACAGGAGGTTCTCATGCCCTAATGTGCTCTGTAAAGTGGCACTGCTCAGACCACAGAGAAAACCCATTTTCATCATCATTGTGACAGCACTCATGTAAATTCTGGCTAGGAAATATCGCCCCGGACACTTGTAAACTGCCATCTGGCCTAGTTGTCACCAGTACAGTGGATAAACATGGAGCTCATTTTGATTTCATATTTTCTTTCTGATGGTGTTGCAGTTCATTGCGAAGCTTTTCACATCTCATCTTAGCATTTGTACATTTATTTGATGGGGTTTGGTCAGGCCCATATTATTAGATTTGAACATGCAAAGATCACTGATATACCCCCAAACTGTGATAGAAAAGCAAAGAGGCTTCTGTGATTAGGAAAACACATGAGGCCAGGAAGGGCTAAAACACTACTAAGGTAACAAAAAAGTTGTATTCATTGCCTTTTTTATTTTAACTAAAACTCATGCATTGCCTTGCTAGTATTTTGTTTTGCTGTACATGGGATGTAAAATACAACTCTGGAATAAACAATTTCTAACAGCACTGTCTACAAAAGCCTTATGCATCTTTTTCAAATTTAAAAGTAGCAACACATCCTCAGGCAAAAACAACATGGTACATACATTACTAAAGACATGTTTGATAAATTTGCAGTCAGGTGAGGTCCAGACATGGAGTGCACGGCACTGCAAGCCTTAAGAGTTGTACTCCTAACCCTAAGGCTGGGATTTGTTTCCCGTTTTGAGCCCAAACGTGTTCACATTTCAGACTTATTATTAGGGGTTGGAATTTCAACGGACCCTGCAGCTCTACGTCACAACCCTTAAGCCACAATACATTACTGTTGCAATTAAAGATTAAAGTTTTTGTAATATGCTGAGTACTAGGGTAACATGCGTTGTTTTTGAAAGTGAAAACTCTAAAGCACCATGTAGCGGACTAAAGAAGTAAAGAAGTAATTTATATAATGGAAGATGAATACTTGGCATCTGTGTATTGGTGCAATTTCCACCCATAGTACCGTGACACTATGCTAGGCTACACTTAGAGAAACATCATGGTTTGTGTTAACATAGGCCTCAACATTAAAAAGATGCTACATGGAAAACTATTTTCTAAGCTGCCAGGGTGATTAGTCCTATAACACTAAATTTAAAAACTAAAACGTATCTTCTTTACTGTTTTGCCAAGGGTTATATATACCCAAACCAGCAGCTAAGCAGCAGACGGCTAACCTGGCTCTGTCTAAATGTAACAAAATCTGCCTATGGCACCTTTTTATAGCTCATTAATTATCTTGTTTGTTTAAACTGGTCAGAGCCAAGATGTTTGGCACATGATCGCATAGTTCCTTATTTTTCCCCCCTCTTTTAAACTCATCCTTATAGAAGCACTCTTTTCGGGTTCTGAACAACAGGCATTTGATTGCTTGGAGTTCGCAGCCACAATATTGAGTAAAGTGGTGGTCAAATTGAGCTAGAGAAGCACCTTTGACTGCGTGATGTCTGGAAGGAGCAGCTGCCACACCGGATGACCCTGCAGGGTTGCAGGAGCCCTGGCCCCTGAGGTTAATTAGCCTGGACAGACTAGTGGTCTGTCACGCCCGGTGCCGGAGTTAGCATCTCTCCGTCTCCCTGACAGCAATCTGCCGGAATATTGACATAAATACACATCAGGATGTCCTTTGTTGTAAATGGTGTTAAAGTAAAATACAATACAATTCCTAAAGTCTGGAGCAAACTAGAGGAGAAACACGAAAACCCTAGCGACAGCTCAATTATCCACACATCAATCAGCAGGGGACGTGAGTGCTTCTGTAAATGGAGCCGGAGTGATGTGTTGTGGTAGATCGATGGCCCAGCGGTCCACTCCTCAGACAAGTCCTCCGCCGTCATCATCACCTCCACCCCCCACAGAGCTGCCTGCATCCTGTTCTTATCATGCTGATGCCTTCAGATAATTCAGACGGTTTAAGGAGCTGTTTAACAACCTAAAGTCTTCATTGTGTCATTCAGAGATGAGTTCTGTTTATTTCATTTCATGTTTTGAATGTTTTTCAAAGGGAACGGATGAATTTACAGATAACAATACACAGAATTATCAAAACAACTGGTTATTGTTCATTCAGCTATAACAATTCAGTCTTTTATAACAGTTTTTGATGTTTAACGGACACTAATCAAAGAAGTTTCTGTTGAGCTACACCCACAGATGTTCCTATTTAAACCTCAACTCCTCCACCAGTCCTTTAGATCTGAAGAAGCTACTCTTATGAGTGGCGAAATGTTTTCAAGATACTCCCCCAGTCCAGTTGCCTTTCTTTTCGGATACACCATGACCTGGATGACTGTGAACCTTCCCAGACATTTTAATAAGATGGTTGTCAAATCTTCATTTATTATCATGTTGCCGTATAGTATTTTATATTATGTCTTTTTTCGGGAACCTGGAAGCTGCTGTGAGAAGGTTTCTCGATCGATCATTTCTCTTTCTTCTTTGCTCGTACTGCTCTGTTGAGAGGTTTTCAGAATGCATAAAGGTGAAGGTGGCTATCACAGCACAGCCCTTCAGACTCAACAAGGCTTTCTTGGCTGTGAGTTTGATGTAATGGAGTAGGTAAGATACAGATCTATAGTGACAGGATGTTGGTTGCACACCATTATCTATCATGTCTTAGAATGGAGGGCTCTTAGACCCATTTTTAATATTATACCAAGACCCCGGTACCCTCTCCATTCTCAACAGCACTCTGATGTCCTCTCCTCTATGAACATCAGAGACAAGACAAGGGTGCTTTTAAGGAGTAATTTGCTGCGCTCTGTTTTTGTTGTTATCCTGGGCTCTACCTGGAGTGACCCAGGGCCCGCTGCGCCTGTCATCCACGTTGTATTCCAGCTCATGGCCATCTCCGATAATAGGGGGCACTGGGTTTTAATGTGAAACCGAACGAATCATTCACGTCTCCCCGCATTACTCATCGCACTCTCGCTTTAGATGCAACTCCTCCCAGTTAATCAGCCCCGTTCATGTGTGGCGCTCCATCACTCGGGCTGCTGCGGCGCGATAGGGTGCGGAAGAAAATGGCCTCATTGAATTTTTACGCCAGTCTCCAGTCTCAGACTCTTTGTCCCTGCCCAGAGACAACGTGAAACTTCTTCTCAAGTAATGAAAACTCCTCGGTGTGTGTGTGGAACGAGTTTGCTTTGCGGAACTGTTACTGTACCTGTTTGAAAAGTTTCCAAATGAAGATTATGATCTGGAGTTCAGGATGGTGTTTCCGCCTTTCTGTCTGCTATAATCAAATGCAGCAGGTGGCGAGGAAATGTGCATCTCAGTAATCATCTCCATTGACACGTGTTAATAGCTCATCAGTCTAAATTGTGCTAATAACTGCTTTCCAGGGATCATGATTGCACATACTTGAAGGGCTTGATGTCTAATAGCGTTGTGTTTAATTCCTTGGCTGTGCATTTATGAACCTTTTTTTTTTTTTTTTTTTAAAGTCTGACAGAGGATTGAAATAGAATCGCAAACGGTGAAAAGTGAAACTGATGCCGTTCGTGGTGAGCAGGTCTCTTTTGCTGTCTCGCTAGGATGCTGTAGCCGATGCAGGCTCTAAGCTGATTTAGTGGCTTGCCAGTGAATGTGAGTTTGGCCTTGAGCTGGTGAAGCTGGCCGGTGTTGTTGGCTACGAGCTTGAAACATCTGTATTAGATGAAGCAGAGCTAAGGTCTAGTTTCATTTATTCATTCAGAATGACCCACTATCAAGAGCCCTAACTACGCGCGTACGCTACATATGTCTATATCTGCAACATGCAGGGTTGAGGAAGGCTTTACTTTACCATTTTGTGGAAAAACAAAGAGGGCTTAATTACAAGATATAATGCAAGGAAAACCAGCATTACTGTAAATCTAGCTCAGTTTAAATGATGATGAGGCTAATGAGGTTTTTCCTACAAAATCTTTTATTTAAACCTATTAAACCGACAATAACTGATTTTTGTTGCCACAGAAACAAGTTGTGAACAGAACACAGACATTTAATGCTGTTATGGAGATTTTAGTTGCTCTGTAACTGCTGGATGTGTAAATAAGCAACATTATTAACCACAAGGAGTCATATTTCTCTCCACCTGATGAATGTAATTCAGATATTCATAGTTTCAGCTTTTTGGTTTCAGTAATCTCGGACTCTTTAGCTGCTGATTGATCATAGTTTTTTTTTCCACCAGTGTGCTTTTGGAGCTTATTTTTGTTGAGAACGGCTGCAGGATACTGCTGAAAATGATGAGAGCAGTCAGAGTGAACCAGAATAATGAAGTAGACTTTTCCATCCTAACCAGAAAAAACAGCAACAGAAGCGGTCGAATTTTAAAGGTGACCGAAATGTGCCGCGTTTGCATTGCCGTGCACCCTCCTGCAGACTTGTGAGCGAGTGCATGTAAAGTCTCCCGGGGAGACTCGTCACCACGGTAGGCAAGGAAATGGCAGAGAAGCTGGTGGCAAATTGAAGAAGTTTGCCTTGTAACGTGTTTAATGTTGTGAAAGGCTCTCTTTTAACCCAAGTTATTACCATTTTCTAAACTTTATATGGTAGTATAGTTTCTGAAAACAAAAGTAATAACCCAAAAAGGGAATAATAAGTCAGCTATGTGAAAAAGTGAAGGTACAAAACAGGACTTGAACCCCATTCTCCTGTATGCAAGTCTGGCATTTCTCACTTATGTCCACTTTCATGTATGAGGATTGGTGGTTAGTAGCAACGTTGATGCCAAACTTTTGATAAAGAGGGTAACTGTTTTTCACTGGTTAAAGAAAAGTACCAATAGTAACAAAAATGCAGATAACAGATACCAGAGATACTTGGCAGTTACGACATGTGGAATAAGTCTCAGACATTGTCCTTCTGCGCAGTAATGCTTAAACAAACAAATAAATACACAATCAGGCACAACCTTAAAACCACCAACAGGAGAATTAAATAACATTGACCATCTTGTGAGAATTCAATGTTTTGCAGGGAAACTTTTGGACCATTCATGTTGATTACTTGGTTACTTAGACATGTACCACCCACCTAGACCAGACCAGGCACCCCCACCACATAGCAATGACACTCCATGATGGCAGCAGCCATCTCCTGCAGGATGCAGCCTGACACAGACACACACACAAAAACGCTTTAGGAACAACTAAAAAAACATGAAGAACAGCACGAGGTGTTGACCTGGCCTCCAAATTCACTAGATCCCAAACTGATCAAGTATCTGTGGGATGATCCACAGAGGCCCCTCCCCTCAACCCATAGGACCCAAAGGCCCCCACTAACAACATTCTGTTGCCAGACACCACAGGACACCCTCAGAAGGACCATGTCCATTCTCTGATGAGTCACAATTGTTTTGGAGACACAAGGGAGACCTGCACAATATGAGGAAGGAAGTCATAATGTGCATCATGTTGTGTTGAACCTTCTTAAAATCTTTTGCTGTGCTGTTGTTACGATGTGCAAATCAATATTTAATAAAACATATTTATAGGCTGAAGATGCATTCTGTTCTCCTTTCCTTTTCTTCAAACTACTAATAAAACACATTCATCAACAAGTGCACGAAATGCAGAAACACCAGCCTTAATGAAATGGAATACGTCATAAACATTAGTTTATCCCAAGATATCAAATCATTTTTAGTCATTCTCATTAAATGCTACAGACTTCTTCTATATATCACATTTAGCTTCCGTGGTTTCACTTTAAATCAAGTGAACTGCCTTACACTTTTACTTTAATTTGCCGTTTTTGCCTGCATAAAGCTTCTCACTTCCCCCAACACGTTATATCTGCGGGAGAAGCGGTTGAACTCCTCAGCCACATCTGCTTTCATCAAGACAGAGTGGTGTTCTCCCTTCCTACAGTAATTGACATGTGGGTGAGCAATGACTTACAGTGGTAAGTTTCGCAGACAGGCCCGCTGAAGGGAGAATCAAGAACTAATCGATATCGATAGCAAACAGGCCAAATGAGAGGAGCGGGTGGCGGAGGGAGGAGGGGTGGGGAAGTGTTCCTGTTTAACAGTCTGCAGGCGAGGACTGAGACTTAGTAGGCAGCACTGGGAGTTTTAATAACACAGAATCAATGAGCACAAGCCGCAAACCTTTCACAGTGAAGTTATTAATTGGCGCATGAACAGTGCAGAAGTGTCACTGCAGAGCTGTGGGCTCAATTTAAACAGGGTCCATTTACCACAACAGAAAAGATCCCCGCCTGCTTTGTTGTAATGTTTTGCAGCACCGAGGCGAGCTACTTCCCTTCCACTCCCCGTGTTCTGTATGTAGTTAATGCACATGGATTTGGAAGGTGTGGAAAAATATTCTGTCAGTGGTCCACTGTGTAAAATATCCAGCACACGCATCTTGTTAGTGCTCCACATGATGTAGAGGTTACAGAGTATGGAAGCTTTGTCCTCTGATATCCTGTGAGCCCCGGCATTAGTCACCAAACAAAGCGGCGTGATTTATCTAAAAATCTATTATCAAAATGAGTAGGCAGCAAGCAGGGCTCATAATTCAACAGGCACTTTATGGTGTTTGTTATTGGGAGCAGAGGGGTGGGAGCACATACAGATGCTAAAATATGGCTGCTGACAGAGTCACTAATAGAGGCCTCCGAAGTTTAACCACACACAGTGTCCTCATTTTGAAAGTAGTGCGGATTTGAGTGACAAACTAAATGAGCTGCTCGGTGCAGCTCAGAATTCCAGCGGCACACATACATCTCTTGTAGATGTGAGAGAGGGAAAGGGAATATTTGGAGCATGTCGGCCCGTAATGCAGCTCGGCATTACAGCGAAGAGAAACGACCAGACCGCGGCATCACGTTCGTTACTGTACAGCAGTCTGAAATCCTTGACCACCTCTGAACCGCTGTGATTCTGCTCCTTTCATTTGTCACCTTGGATTTAAAGGCTTTCTCCACAATGTCTGCACCGCATGTTCACTGTAAAACACCCCAAGAGGGAATGAGTTCCTGTCCTGAATGCGGTTAAAGCCAAGGTTAGCCTCTGTGTAAATCCTGCATTTTGTGGACAGTCCGGAATAAATGATTATGTGCTTGAGATGCTGTTCACACAACAAAAGACAAACACAAGTGGAAGAGGTGTGAGGGCATTCCTGCTCTGTTTTATACTTAGGGAAATGAATGACATGTTCTGAGTGGAGCTGATGATACAGGATGAAATGTCCCACCATGCCGCAGGTGTCTACTGGTTCTCGTAAACCTACATCCTGACAGTACTCGGAGCTTTGACCGAACAATCGGCCACCCTCACAGCCACAGCTAGTACAAATTAAGGTCAATATTAAAATCAGAGTTAAGATTGATCCCAGGACAGACTCTCTGTTTGGACTGGATAAGGCTGAAGCGTATTGACAGAGCTGTTGAAACTGTCATCAGCCATGTCGATAATGTGATTTTCTTTTTTCCTCCCAACAAATGAACAGCAAATGAACAGCAAAATAACCTCTGATTTATATTAGGGCTGCAACAAACGACCATGCTTTAGATCGATTCATCAAGGAAACTATTTTTTTTTTTCTTCCATTCATCTGTCAGTCATTTTATGAGTAGTTGATTAACCTCTTGGTGAACATACCACTAAATAATAAACAGAAATACTCCTATTGAACTTCTACCCTCTCATTCAAACATTTTCTCATCATTACATATTTTAACATGAAGTCTATGAATGAAAATACCATTTTCAATTTACCTTTAGAAACCATTCAAGATTCAGAGAGTGTAGACCTAATCAGGAAAGGTGTATTTTGCTGTTAATACGTATAATTTTAATGGAAAGGCACGCTGTTTAGTTGTATAAGTTGTGTACGTTTCCACACTAGCCAATTCCAGAATACGACAGAAAAGAAGCCACTCTCAGGCAACGATTATCAAGCTAGAATCAGACAAAACTTGTTGCAGTACTCCCAAAATACATCTGTTGAAGTCTCGTTGTGTTCAGGTGGGAAGCTTCTGAATGGATGTTCTTTGTTAAGAATGGCTGTGCTGTTGAAGTAGGTTGTTTCATATCTACAAAGCGTAAAGATTTCCCACTCTTCTGAAAATCAGGATCCAGCCTTTTTGGATAAAGTCTGATTTACGGCATGTCTGGCAGTGGTGAACGTAAGCATTGCAAAGCAGTTGCTGTAAATAGACGTATTTACGCAATCAATGACGCTGGCACATCATTGTAGCCTTATTGTAAATACTCTCATTGATACTCACATCACATTTCATTGAAAGGTGTTCCAAGAAGCATTTGCTTTACTGGCACTAATTTAATGATTACTAACTAATGCATAACTTCAGTTCACGCACATCACAGAAGTTGAGCTTTTATTCGCTGACTGGCATCATCATAACCTCACACTTCTCACTATTAATCTTTTGATATGCTGGTAAATCCATCAAGTACCCCAGCTCATACTCTGTTAGTCTGCTCATTAGTCAGCGCTGCTCTCTGTATTGTTGGCACTGTTTGTATTATCTGCATAAGTGTTGGGCTTTGTAAGAGCACATTTCGTTATTAGCAAGAATTCATTAATCAATAATCATTAATAGAATTATTAATTATTACAATGAATATTATTCATTTCTTAATAATTACAGGGCATCACCCCGGAATCAGGGACCAAAAACCAAATAGCAAGTTCAGTCTAAAAGCGTATTCTTTACTATTAATTTGGAAATCTGATCTGATAACTAAAAATTACCCATCAATAGTCAAGCTTAAAGGATTTGGAGTTCTACACAGTAGAGGTTGGTAACAATCTAGCTCACTTATTCAAAAACATTTATGTACAAGAAAGAACAAATGGTGAATGAGAGAGAGATAGTGTGTATGTGTGCGCCGGCATGTGTCAGGTTTGCAGAAACAATGTTCTTCCTTCTATGTACCGCTTGCAGGACATGGACGCATGATTTGGGACAAATCAGATTTATCGCTACCCTGCTTATGTATAGCTGTGTTAGAGGTGTGAGCTTGTCTCTGTGGTGATTATGGTGCCCTGTTAGAAGTAGTGGATTAATCGACTAGTCGACTTCACTGCTGTGCCATGACGCTTTAAGCAGGAAGTTGACTAGTCGCAGATCACGTGACAATAACAGCACGGACGCCTCTGAGAAGACAGGTGAGGAACCTAGTGGGTCACTGCAGCAAACTAGCAAAAGTTCATCAAGTGTGTGGAAATACTTCACTAAAGATGAAGCCCATACTACTGTGATGGCTCTCGGGTCGCTGCCCGAAAAGTTCTGCCCGGACCTGACCTCTTCCGATGTATCAGATCGGTGGAGAGCAGTGAAGAGCAATGAAGAGATTAAGAGAGAGAACAACAGAGTGCTCTCTGGATTAGAGGACGGTCCAGGTGTTATCAGATTAGGTTACTGCTGCAGGAAGTGACCTGAAGTGTGACTGTAAAATAATTTATAATAACAGTTCAATTAAATACCGCAAATACCGTGAATCACTGAATCTGGTGATTTCCGTGGCCCAACATACACTATATTACCAAAAGTATTCGCTCACCCATTCAAATGATCAGAATCAGGTGTTCTAATCACTTGGCCTGGCCCCAGGTGTATAAATTCAAGCACTCAGGCATGCAGACTGTGAAACAAGACATTTGTGAAAGAATGGGCCGCTCTCAGGAGCTCAGTGAATTCCAGCGTGGAACTGTCATAGGATGCCACTTGTGCAACAAATCCAGTCGTGAAATTTCCTCGCTCCTAAATATTCCACAGTCAACTGTCAGCTCTATTATAACAAAATGGAAGCGTTTGGGAAAAACAGCAACTCAGCCACGAAGTGGTAGGCCACGTAAAGTGACGGAGAGGGGTCAGCGGATGCTGAAGCGCATAGTGCAAAGAGGTCGCCGACTTTCTGCACAGTCAATTGCTACAGAGCTACAAACTTCATGTGACCTTCAGATTAGCCCAAGTACAGTACGCAGAGAGCTTCATGGAATGGGTTTCCATGGCCGAGCAGCTGCAGCCAAGCCACACATCACCAAGTGCAATGCAAGGCGTCGGATGCAATGGTGTAAAGCACGCCGCCACTGGCCTCTAGAGCAGTGGAGACGCGTTCTCTGGAGTGATGAATCACGCTTTTCCATCTGGCAATCTGATGGACGAGTCTGGGTTTGGAGGTTGCCAGGAGAACGGTACATTTCAGATTGCATTGTGCCAACTGTGAAATTTGGTGGAGGAGGAATTATGGTATGGGGTTGTTTTTCAGGAGCTGGGCTTGGCCCCTTAGTTCCAGTGAAAGGAACATTGAATGCTTCAGGATACCAAAACATTTTGGACAATTCCATGCTCCCAACCTTGTGGGAACAGTTTGGAGCGGGCCCCTTCCTCTTCCAACATGACTGTGCACCAGTGCACAAAGCAAGGTCCATAAAGACGTGGATGACAGAGTCTGGTGTGGATGAACTTGACTGGCCTGCACAGAGTCCTGACCTGAACCCGATAGAACACCTTTGGGATGAATTAGAGCGGAGACTGAGAGCCAGGCCTTCTCGACCAACATCAGTGTGTGACCTCACCAATGCGCTTTTGGAAGAATGGTCAAAAATTCCTATAAACACTCTCCTCAACCTTGTGGACAGTCTTCCCAGAAGAGTTGAAGCTGTAATAGCTGCAAAAGGTGGACCGACATCATATTGAATTCTATGAGTTAGGAATGGGATGGCACTTCAGTTCATAGAATGAGTAAAGGCAGGTGAGCGAATACTTTTGGTAATATAGTGTAAGTTTGCACACACTGATTTTTCTCCATTGGAGAGCTGATCATTATGTATTTGTATAACCATTGGTGTAAATGGTTGATCCTAAGTATACTGAGATTAAATGCCAGAAAATCAAATGCAAATGCACAGAAAGAGAAGAATTTTATCAACGTATGTGTTATTAGGCCATGTCCTAGTAACACATAAGGCAGTGGCATAGTGCAGCAGATGATATTTGTTCTTTGACTCTCCGTGTGAAGTGTTTTGATGTCAAGACAGTGTGTAAATAGAGCGGACACCTCTGTAAATAGAGCAGACACTCCCATCTGTGTAATTTCTGAGACTGATTAGAGATCTGTTATCTCATGTGAATTGGCCATTAACATTACAGATGTCCTGCGATAGAAATGACTTTGCAGACATTCTTGCGACGACCCAATCTGTTCGGGGAGGGCGTGAGATCATTATGAAAAGCTGTGTGTTTATGTTGCCGTGTGCTCGTGTTGGTTTGTTTCCTGTCTGAGGTGGATTGTCCATAATGGATGAACACATTAATCTTCTTGAGAATGGTAATGAATGCAGCCTCGCCTGCTTGTACGCCTGATGTTGAAATAATTAGAAGAAGACTACGCCTAAAGTTCATGAGTCTTATTAGAATGATGATATCGAGTACACAGGAACCGTGCACTCCACGTTTCATGAACGCTGACACTTGGCATTTCGTCAGAGTGACATGTTCCAATCTGGAGAGAGTGCAGGTGTTGCAGGGGAATCGCAGCGATGGCCGCCTCGACCCAGGCAGCTGCTGCAGGAAGCCCGAGGAGCTAAATGGGCTCCGGGCTTCAGTTGCTTGGCTGATCTGTTGTTGAGAGTGAAAACCAACAGAGGTGACAGGGGTTTCAAGGAGTGCAACTGAGTTCAAATCCTGAGCTCAGAATAGAGTTTCAGCATGAATTAATGCCACTGTGCTTCAGGGAGTATAATATAAATGGTTTTCATGAGGGCTGAAAAGGTCATTGCACAAAAAAGTGGGCCGGCTGCGTGGTGTTGAAACAACCTAGAGTGGTAATTTCCTGTGAGACGTTGTACGTAAATGCACCGTGGATGTTCACATGGTAAACGTAATCGTATTGGCAGATTTGAAATGACTCCAATGAATGTCTGGGAGCTCAAAGGTCCCAGGAAATGAAAAAAAGTGTTTTTTCTGTGTTCTTACCCTGTGTCACTGGGTGTGGTGACCTGCTGTGTGTCATTATATATCGAAATCATTTATTTTTTTTATTTTCAAGAAAACATTTAATGTGAGTCATTCTGACCTGTGGGAGGGACCTAGTGGTGAGTGACAGAGTGCTGGCATGTCTCTGTTGTTGTCCCCATGAAGTAATTTGAATGGATCTTTACTGTAGTAGTTTCCATTTACATTACATGTGTAGTATGTTAGAAATACTTTGTCCATCATACTTAATACTTAATACTATACTATATTAATATCTTAGTCCTGCATTTTGAACATACAGTCATACAGACAGTGTGTTTGGCCCTTGTCATGGCTATAATTTTTATATATAATTTTTGCAACTGTGCCACATGCAGTATATAATAAGAAAAGGTGGAAAGGTACATAAAGTTCATAATATACCAATAAGAAAGACATGATGTGGCACGACTGCAAACAAACTGACATGCTTTTAAAAGAGAGTTGTTTGTGTAATAGTCATAGTTGCAAAGTTTCACTCCTGGGAACCTTTGTTGTAGTCCCTGTAGTAAACCATGAAGTCATTTGGATGGGAACTGTAGTAGATTAAAAAATAAAAAATAAAAAATTCATTTAATTAGCATGCATTATGTGATAAATACTTTTCCCATCCTGTCCCGGCTAAAGATCTTTCCTTTTAAAGAACACAAGACTTGTATGTCTACCTTCTCCTCGGACTTCGACTTCTTGTGTTTCCTCTGTGGCGATCGCTGACCTGATTGGTTGAAGAAAGCCTGTCATAGATGCCGAGTGTTTCTTGAATGTACCCATGGTTTCCAAATAGTGTCCAAGGGCAACTTCCCAGATGGTTCTGTGTAACAAACCATCTGGCGTGTCAGGTTAAAGCAAACGGGATGCAGCAGAAGAAACATCAGGCTGACCTCCCTTCGAAGATGCCCGGCAGCAACGTCAGCTCAGGACTGGCAGAAACCAGTGGGACCATGACAGTCATCTCCAGTCCAAGGAAGTCAAGCAATCAATTCAGCTATGCATGAAAACACAAGCACTAGTGTGCAGAAGAATGGCATCAAGTGCTCCGGGGGTTAGGATTTAAATTTTTGGCTCTGACAGACGGCAGTTTGTTTGCTGAGAGGCTGGTTCCCGCTAGAAGGTTAGTATCCACAGCCAACAGCGAAGGATGGTGGAGGATCCTTGCAGGTTCACTACTGCAAATCTGCAAATGGAGTTCAAGAATGGCGATGTCCTCAGGCAGATTTAAATACCATCATGCAATACAATTTGGAAGGGTTTTGACAGGTTCCAGTTAACTCTGCAGTAGGGCTGTGGGCTAGTGGTTCTGTGAGTTTGTCCACTACCTTGAGGTGCCTTGAGCAAATACCTTTACCCCCTCATACCGCTCACTGGATGTGACTTGTATAGCTGCCCACTGCTCTGCTCCAGGGTGCTCACTTGGATGGGTTAAATGTAGAGAACACCCCTCGTATGTGTGTACATTTACTGTATATGTAGCAACTAAACTGACTCCAGACATACAGTTAGAGAATTTTGCACAAAGATCTTTAGTTACAAGAATAAGTGTGCTTTAATAGATGGAATGGATACTTATATAATTAGTGAAAGCATATTGACTTGATGTCATTTTTACCACTGAACAGAAATTTCTAACCCCAGTTTATCTGAACTTTTAGTGGGGCCAAGATTTCTAAACTTCTGTCATAATAGTTTCTGCTAGTGATGGTTTAACTTCACTTTGACTTGACTTCACCGTTCAATTAGCATTTGTAGTTCGTAGACATCACTGCAGACATCGTCAAATGCCAATTTGGATGCCTAAGACGTAATACTGTTTAGCTGCTTGTCACTTGAAAGAAATTACTTTAATCGGCATGGACTCCATGTAAGAATGGACAAACCATCCTCGCCATGATCAGTCATCATTGGTTTTGAAGCTTGGTATGGTGGCTCCCACTGTCACCATCTTGGCAGTGCCTATCTCAGCCTAACTCCTAGCCAATTAATAAAAAGTTCATAGAGGGGGGATCATGAGTGGAGCTATAAGTTATAAACCAGCAAGTTATATAAAAATATAAATATAAACATGTTTATCTCCGCTGTCATGGGGAAGTGGCCTTTTGAGGAACTGCACTTTTTTGGCATTTCTGCATTGGCTTTATTTTTCAGCTGCAGAGGTTACCGCTTGGTATTTGCTTTATCCTATGACATTTTAAGTATTATAATGTTACAATTTTAATGATTGTACCGTAACATTTGTTTACGTTAAACATACCATTGTTATATCTACACAGGAAGTCACTTGTTTGGATGACATAACTTTAGGTCACCAGTGTCTTATGAGGACAGTCTATCTAGTTATCTATGACATAGTCGGTGCTCATTAAAAAGGGTGTTGAAAGATGTGTTTTTCTGTGTTTTTATTGTCAAATCACTGTAGAGTTCAATGAGTCTTTGGCTCTTATGTTTTTCATTTCCAGGCTTTCTAATGTGATGACCTGAGGTCATCCGAACCAATGTAAAAATCGGACAAACTCGTTTTTATTTCTTAAGCAGAAGCTGCAAAGCTTTGCAAAGTTGATTCAGTAAGACAGCATCTTAATATTATTATGCATGTTTAAACTGTTGGGCACAAGGAAAAATAAATACTTCTGTACCTTATCACAGATCTGTGAGGGTATATCTCTCATAAGACCATCCACCACTGCCCCCATGTATAGCCATGTAATAGTTCAGCCTTTTATTACAGTGGGTGTTAGATTAAGGTATAAGAGCACAGGGGAGATGTGGGAATTGGCCATTAAGAAAAAGTGAGGAAGAAATCAAAAGAGTCAGTATAAAGACAAGTGCAATCTGTTAGACAAATACCAGCTGTGAATCTTTCACACCAAGAGATTATATTCCATCTGCTTTAAACAATAGTCTTTTTAGCTTTAACTTCTTCTTCCAACTATCCATATTTGAAGACATCCATCAAAGGGTGTCCAGCTGACACTGATGGCCACACTTTAGTACCTCACAAGAAATATTTTCCAGTAGTTGGACACACTCACTGTTGGGATCCCTTTTTCATTTTTAATGGCCTTGCATTATAATATCATAAGTACTCTGTCCATCTCTGACAACATGCTGTGTGAATTTCAGCTCCACATGAACCCCCTGTTGAAAAGAGCCAAATGAAGTGAAATGAGTGCATTTTCGTTTAATTGCATTCTCATTTGCGACGAAAAGGCTCTCATATTTATTACGGCTCAGACATAGTTTAGTCACTAAACTATTTTAGAAGAGGTTATGATGTAATAATGAAAACAAAAACATATTATGTATACATTTACATATGCATTTAGGAATGAAGTTGTCTGCTTCCATACATAAAACGCCCTAAATATACATTAGTATTATCAATTATGGTGGTGTCATCATTTTTTTTCTGTGTAAATTATGTTTTGACATTATGGGATAGCTCTCATACATTTTTTATCATCGGTTTAGTCATTGCATGTATCTCAAGTTTGTTGCTTGTTGTGTCAAGGCTAAGATCATAATCTAAAAAATGAACTGCTTTGCAGTTGGGTCAGAAAATGCAGAGACTAAAGTTTGTTGAAGGAGATAACGGCAAACAAAAAAGACACTGGATGAATTGTAGCCAAGCATTCATCTATCTGCTGCTGCAGCAAGCTGTAAACAATGCCAACAGTTGCCACTCATGCATCGTTGGCCACCAGCAGCGCAGGATTAAACAACAATGATGATAACCCCGGTTTCTGTGAGTATATTCTTTTTACCATCAGGGCTTAAAATACCCACTTGCCTACCCTTCACATATGGCTGTAAAATAATTATTACACAAGCATTGCTATGAAGTTACCAGCTGCCTTAGCAGGTAATACATGAGTAGATAATTACTTTCTGGGCCCATACAAGTTAGTTCACAGCCCTGTGCACTGGCTTGATGTCTTCACATCATGCTTACATCACAGCGGTCCATTCATATGAAGTGGTGATAAGACCGATCCGTCAAAGCTATATGCTCATATCTGAAATTAATCAATATCCCCTCGAGCCTTTCAGAATTGAGAATTCACCGCGGCCATGCTATGAAAGTATAATGAAATTTATTAGATCTAAAAGGGGTGTGACCCTGTAAGAATAATACTACAGTTATGAGGTTTTTTTCCCTCATATCAAATGATAGGAATAGCTTTCTTTCCACCACAGACAATTTAGTTCTGATACACCAGAGTCATTGATATTGCATGTACTGATATAATATTTCCCGTACTTTGCTTGGTGTGTTGGAAACATTTATAAAATTTAGGTTTTGTTGTAGTTGAGTCTGGAAGTATGAACAAGAAATCAGCTGCGGCTGAATTTCTAAATATACAGAAGCTGGAAACAACAAGAGCGTCACATAATCATACATTTTGCACCTCCGTCTACCTACACCTTTTCTAAAAGGCTGTTTCCAAGAGCCAGAATATGAAGCTGTTCAGAGAGCTGACGGCAACAACAAAGCTGTCGGAGTCAAAGCTCCATAGTGACTCACATGGTGACCTGAACAATGAATTAAAAGTAAATAGACTTTCCGTGGTTCTGTTTTGGAGACAGTTGACATTAATAAGAAGGATCGAGTCGATCATTGCACATGATATTAGCTGAGGTCCCAGGTCTCTGTGTTCGGGTTGTTAATTAGCACTACCAGTGTACTGACCAGGGTCGGGCTCGGACACATCGGTTGTTGTTAATGAAGTCACGACGCACTCTGTGGTACATCTTGTTAAAATGCAGCACAGTGTTTGATCTGTAACTCCTGCTAATGGTTTCAGACTTTAGATAATTTTGTTTGTCGGAGTAAAAACTGGCCACTATTCCCCACGCTAATTATTCCCAGTAATTACTGTAAACAATTTTGAAATGTTGTAAATGGAATTTTGAACTATAGTGAACGCAAGAAAGTCTGGCAAAGTGGGGTTTGGAGTTTCCAGTCCCTGTGAAGACCAGCAAGTCAGAAGTGTAGACTATATTCTATTTACTTGTCCACAGATGTGAAGATGTGAAGCTCTGTCGCAGTCTAGAAATGTGTGTTCTGCCCACTACCCGTGTTAGGGCATAGACTTCTGTCATCCAGAATACAACGGATCAGAGACAAAATTGTCTTTTGATATTTTTGTTTTCAGTCTGTATATCTGTGTTTGACACTGCTTTGAGGTTAAATGTACGGTGGCCCAGAGAGCTCAGGGCACTGCAGCTTGAGAGAATACACGCAAATAGACAAAACGCAAGCAAAGTAAGAAAACACCTTCATCAGTTTGACAGCACATGCAATGCAAACACTCACAACACAGCCAAATACAAAAACACATCGCAAGCAGCACAAAACAGCTACAGAAATATTTCCAGTGGACCACAAAAAGTGATGGAATTGCTCAGAATAAATTACAATATCACTGACGAGTAGCAAACACCAACGACTCCAAAAGCTCTGAACATCAAGCATGCCAGCTTGTTATTTTTTTTCTTCTGTTGTTCACGCTTCTTGCAGCGCACTTCTGTATTTTCTGGTATTGTATTTGCAACAAACTGATTAGGAGGTTTTCATAATTTTCTCGGGTTCTGTCTAGTTGCATGTGTTTTCTTGTGTTGCTGTGCGTTGAGCTCCCTCGGCCACTGTACATATGGGTAAATGTTTAATATTTGAAGACAATGTGACCACCTTCATTTCTTGTCCATACATTATGTTTCATCTAAAGGAAGTTATGCAAATGCATTCAGGAGATTATTATTATTAAGTCAGATATAAAACATTTGAGAGCTTGCTAAACATCCTTAATACGTTTCACTTCTTTCTATATGCATATATCAGCTGTTTGTGCCTCCTAATAGGTTAAAAATAGCATGGGGGGTGTTCCTTTTGTACCTTACTATTTAAAAAGTTATTTCTTTTACTTTAACAGACAACCGCAGCAGGTGACTCATGCAGTGGATTACATTGTTCAATTTTTGCCCATTATTTCCTGCCGCAAATAAGCCTGAAGGCATGCTGGAATTCCTCTTAGCTGGGGACACATAATGATCTCCTTCGACCTGCGCTCTGCTTTGAATACCTCTGCAGCGATTGTGGCATTCAAGGCATATTGTGAGCAGCTGACATGTTATTAAATAAAATGATGGATTATTATAGTCAAGGCAGCCGTTTGAAATTTTAATGAATATATAAAAACATTTGGATCCTCAGACCCCTTAGAGGTAAAGTCAGATCAGACTGTACGGTAGCTTGAAAGAAGTACGTGGGTTAAGATTTTTAGAGTATGCATACTTTTATACTGCAACACTGTAAGCCACATTGATGATTTTGCATTTTAAATTTTAAATTTGTGAAAAAGTTCCGATGGCACCATGTGAATAAGACAGATTGGGCACTAGAAAATACGCTGCCTGGCCAAAACAAAAGTCACCACCAAAAAAAAGGTCACACACTTGTATTTGGTTGGACCACCTTTAGCTTTGATTATAGCACGCACTCGCTGCAGTGTCACAAGATTTATTTCCATCCAGTGTTGCATTCATTATTCACTAAGATCTTGTATTGATGATGGGAGAGTCTGACCACTGCACAAAGCCTTCTCCTGCACATGCCAAAGATTCTCAATGGGGTTAAGGTCTGGACTCTGTGGTGGCCAATCCATGTGTGAAAATGATGTCTCATGCTCCCTGAACCACCCTTTCACAATTGGAGTCCAATGAATCCTGGCATTGTCATCTTGGAATATGCCTGTGCCATCAGGGAAGAAAAAATCCATTGATGGAATAACCTGGTCATTCAGTATATTCAGGTAGTCAGCTGACCTCATTCTTTGGGCACATAATGTTGCTGAACCTAGACCTGACCAACTGCAGCAACCCCAGATCATAGCACTGCCCCCACAGGCTTGTACAGTAGATGCTAGGCATGATGGGTGCTTCGCTTCATCTGCCTCTCTTCTTACCCTGATGCCCCCATCACTCTGGAAAAGGGTAAATCTGGACTCATCAGACCACATGACCTTCTTCGAAGACGATGGTTCCCCACTTCAGTTTTTAATAATCCGTTGGACAGTTCTTAACACATTTTTAGTAGTTTATTCAATCTCCTTAGATGTTTTCTCTGCTTGATGCATGCCTATGATTTGACCTTTCTCAAACAGACTAACATCTGTTCCACGACCATGGGATGTGTCTTTAGACATGGTTGTTTAAGAAATGAGAAGCTACTCATTGCATCAGCTGAGGTTAAATAACTTGTTGCCAGCTGAAAGATAATCACCCGTGCAGTAATTATCCAATAGGAGGCACGTATCTATTTGTTTAGTTTAATCCAGGTGGCGACTTTCTTTTTGGCCAGGCAATGTATTTAAGAGCCTCTAGTCAGAGCAGGTCATTGACAAAAATTGCAGGACTGAGACTGATGGCCTGGCTGCTGTGAAGGAGTTTGACTGAGTTTTAATATGTACACTAATCGGTGATGAGAATTAAGCACTGGAAGGAGTAGATGAGGCGGTGGCCAGCAGACTTTATGCATGACTGTTACATACAAATACAGGCATTCAAATTGCTTTATTGATTGTTGTCGTAAAAGGACATTACCTTTAACTATAACGCCCCCAGCTTACTATTACTGGCAACAAAGATATCACTCATAATGACTAAGAATGCAAAAAATGTCCCAAGGCATGCGGCCATAAAGGCATTATAGTTATTCCAACTAATCAGTTTTTCTTTTTTGTTCATTACTTTATCATTTTTATCTAGTTTTGTTCAAAAACCCTGAAACTGAGAGAAACGGCAGCCCCTCACTGTGTGGAACCAATAAACTTTATGTTTACCATTTGGCTTGATAAATGACATGAAGGCTTTATCAATTAACAGCGTTTGGAATTAACCTTCCGATGACTAATCAGTTAATCACTAAGCATTTGAGGGCTACATTATGGCAGCTATGAAACTTAATGGGAATCAAGCCATTAGATTAGGAGTGCTGGAGGAAGAGCGATCCAAGACATCAAGTGATCGGTGCTTTTCATGATAAATTGAAGGTTGTGAATGGAATTCTAAACCTGAACTGTCCGAAATGTGCAATACATGTACATATGGTAATGAAGTGGGCTCCTTCCTGCACTGCACTTGGTCCTGTAATAAGGTGAGAGGATTCTGGTACGACCTCTGTGGTAGCTTATCCAAAATTATGCATATTGTCTTCCCCTAGGTCCAGAATTGTGCTAACTAGGTAGTCTTCAGAAAATCAATGGCTCTTTGACTAAATCCCAAAGCAAATTGGGCCAAATTGGGGTCTTGGGCAAATTTTTGTGTTGTATATATATATATATATATATATATGTGTGTGTGTGTGTGTGTGTGTGTGTGTGTGTGTGTGTGAAAAGTGAAAATAAAATCTTATTTAAAAAGAAAGAAAAAGGAAAAACTAAAGGAAAGGTCACCGAATTACCAAATATAAAGGAGAAATCCACGAGGACCGTGAAAATCCTAACAAAATCCAACCATTTGAATTGTCCCTTGACTGTCTGGCACAGGTCTCCAGCTGTTTCAGAGCAGCAGGCAAATCAAGATCAATCAGTGGAGTTGGACACACTATACTTCACAGTAATGTAATGCTCTCAGTGAATATATCCCTCCACAGGCGGATATCTGACCCTGTCATCGACACAGCCTTTATACAAAAGCTGGGCCTGAGGAGAAGGGAGGAAAATAAAGTCCCTCGGATAAGTACTTTTTTTTTTTCTAAAAGTAGTCTCTGCTTTGCCTTTAGCCTCTGATCACAGAGCGTGGCTCAGTCGGGGAACAGCGGGGACACGGGGGACGGCGGCGAACAGGTGGATCTAATTGTCTTAATCACATCCTGTGGCTTCCTGGCACCGGTGTCATTGAACAGTTTCAGTGGTTACGTTATTCGTACTTTACGTGACATAACTGCATAAAGGAGTTCGGCATTCTGAAATAGTTTACTTTTCTTACAAAAAGACCTTTTCTTTTACGCCTGACAGAAGTGCATTATTCAGGTCATTTTGTGAGCCGGCATGGGCATTACCAGGAAAAGCGAACTGGGGTTGGCATACAAATTGACCCTTAATAATGTCACTGCATCCCACAAGAAGTGGCTGGAAAGGCATGTTGTTGCCTTTTTGGCACTGTGAATTATCTGAGTAGACACAGTTTGAGAAATATTAAAGGGGTTGTTTTTTTACAACCTGGACCTTATTTCTGGCATAAAATACGATCATTTACTCACCCATATAACTTTGGTGTCATTTGGAGTCATTCGGACGAGCGCGGAGTCAGTGGAGCGCTACGTATATCCATATAGTGGGAGTGATTGGGGCACCGAAACACAGCCTCTAAATAACTCATTATCTGCCGTGAAACTCGTTCTTTTCACCAATATTTTGTTATGATACGCTAGTGCTATTCCCCGTTGAGTCCGGCTATGCACATTTAATTGTTATATTAGAATGTATTCACTTGTGCACCTAATGAACTGCCGTGTGTATAGACGGGTGAACGAGCGATCAGCACCAGCTGATGAGACAAAGACCCCAAACCAGGAACAGCTAAATGGAGTTCTGCCCTCATTAACGTTGTGTTTACACCTGTTCTTACTGCGCTCAGTGACATGTTAAAATGTCTTTGATGAAAAAGCCACTGAAGCAGTCATTCAATAATAGCCGCGTATGTTTACGGAGACTTAAATGGCTGCCTCGTTAGCATCGGGTAATCCTGTCAGATGTTTAGCCCGCAGCTGCCTCCTCTCACAATATTATACCACGATACAATTAATGCAGTAGTGGAATTACAGTATTAATTAACTAAGCATGGATTCTATTAGGAATCACAACTAGAGATGCAGGTTTTAACAATGAAACTATTTTAAGAACTTGGTGAGTCAGTAAGCGCTCCCATCAAAGCCTCATGGCGTACTCATGGTTTATTTATACAAAGTGTTCCCCCTTGTCTAGAGAAGCTTTTTTTTTTTTTTTTTTAGGTAAATGGTTGAAAATCCACGTAAATAGAAACTCACCAGATGCGTACACATGCTGCAGAGTTTTCAGCCTGTTATATATTAGCGCAAATCTCAAAACATGGACTTGAGACCAGTGACTCTCGTACATCTTTTCAGTGTGGCTGAAGCCTTTCAGTGTTTTACATAGTAAATAACAGTTCTCACTCACCTCCTGCTCAGGGTCATGGGACGCCTGAGTGAATCCTGCACTGCTGCAGATGCAGACGGATCATCACAGAGCTGATAGGTACAGAAGGGCAAACACCATCACGCTCACACCTACAGGCCATTTGGAGTCTCTTTAACCATACCTGCTTGATTAACAGATATTTATATAATCTCTTTAGAGAACTGCATGTTCCTTGCTTTGATTACGTAGTTTTGAGCATCATTATGAGATTAAAAACAACATGAACACAATGCTTTTACGAGAAGTAATGAATTCATTCAAAGCCGTCGACATGAGCTCTGTCTGTAGAATTCGATATCTGTGCATGCCACGGATGTAAAACGAAGAACAAAGCTTCATTTCAGTCACAAGGCATGCTAACAACCATCCCCTGGTCTGGTGCTTCTCATTCTCTATTCAGCACAAGTGTTGTTGTTAAGTAGAATGCAGAGGAGGCAAATCAGCTTTTTTTACACTTTATCCTTCAAAACTATACTCTCTGTTGCAGTGATAAAGCCCATTCTTTAGGCTTAAAATAGAAATATGCAAAGAGAAATATTTTGAATGCCATTTCATTTCATTTTATAATACGTCACAGTCTGATGCCCTTCGGTTTTGTGTCATCTGTGTTAAGTTTGCCTTCTACAAGTGACCAAGGGGTCATTTGGAGCAGAGGCAAGGTCAGAGGGGTGACCAGAAGTGGCAGAACAGGCTTTTGCAATTTCCCCCTGGTCTCTCCCTATTCCACATTCAGAGAATTTGACTTGTTGGTATCATGTGTGATGCCAAGCTATTATAAAATGATTTAAAACAAGAAGACATTGCTAAACTTTCACGCCTGCAATTTTTTGTGTGGTGGAAAGTTGGTTTGTGATGCCTCAGTTGGAAACTGATTATATTGTGGCAAAGATCTTGCAGACCTATCCAGTCGTGTGGCCGGGCTTTATGTGGTAACAGCGACAGTGAAACTAACAACAGCGTAGTCATCCATGTCATCTGAGCACAATGGAGTTGAATTTGTGCGCGACAAAATGGATCTGATCAGTTGTCGGACTATCCGCCAACTAATTGTAATTTGCTCCTCTATCAGTTGATACCATAGACTGTATATAAATATGGACAATGCACCCGTACCTCCTTGCATTGGACAAACTGACGCTATTTTCCTGGGGATACGAAGGCGCCATCTTGCAAGTTCGGAGCTAGAGTCTGCACAGTAGGGTCCGAGAGTGGAGCCACGCGGAGCTGCAATATCGATGCCCCGCCCACACTTCCGCCAGACTCACTCGCATTTTTGTTTAACTAATACTGCGCTCTGCTCTCTCCACCAGTTACAAGGAAATGTTGGAATATACACTGTACTTATTTTTAAAAAAAAATTCATGGCAACTGGTAGTCATCATGATGTCACATCATAGCGTCAAATAACTAACCAATACAAAACTTATCCGAAAAATTGACACTTGAGTATGCATGAGTATCATATTAACTATCTAAAATGACAGAAAATGTCCTTGAAGAAAATTTATTTGACGTCTACTTGCATGTTTTAATTTGTTTGAAGTCTTATGCACTAACATGGAGTTGATGGAGCTTATGACCTATACGCAACCAGTCACCAGGGGGAGCTCTACTTGCTTTGGCTTTTGAGAAGGTGTTCTGTCGCCATCTTTATATTGTTTATGGTTGAAACACGCCCCCTAATGAAGTACAAATGTCATGTTGCCAGACTAGTAACACTAGTAATACGCCCTGTAGCATCAAAATTGCAAAAAATCCCTAATCAAAAGACAAAAGCAAGCATTTAAAATGTATTTTAAACAGCGTGATTTATTTGTGTTAATGCTTAACCATGGAATAGTAATTTAATATTTGAATCTATTGTTGACAGGCCTAATGTATCGCTAATAAAGAAAATGTTCACAAAGTGATGCAAAACTGCCACAAGAAGGCACAAAAAACATTTGTTGTGCTTTTGTGTCTCTCTGTTTATTCACAGTTCACATGGTACTTTTGAGAATAACTTAAAATCTGCCCACACCTGTACGCTATTTGGAGATTTCAATATAGCCATTTACAGATTTTATATTAGAACATAAAAATGCATTTGGCATTCTTTCATTACCCTGAATAAAAATAGTAACTATTATAATACTATATACTAATGTACACTTCATTATTCTCTAGAAGCAGGGGTGTGAATTTGAGTGTGAACACAGTTTTAGTGATTTTACGAGGCTCCAACCTCTACTTTGACCTGCTGGCATGAAAAATTAATGAGTGAACAGAAATGATTTAATATGAATCCAACTACTCAACTCCATATTTGATACAAATGTCATTTCGACTCTGTGCAGATGTTCCATTCATGTTCATCAGCATCTTCAGTTCCTAATGATTCGGAACTGCTGTCACGCGTTGACGTTTTGAATTCATACGTTTGAAAAAGAGCAGGGAAAACAGGAGCGTAGCGTTTGTGCCGAACGTGTCGCAGTCTGCAGAGTGAGAGCTTCTGCTAATGAAAACTGTGACACTTCCTTCCTTCTCTGTGTAATTGAGCAATGGGTACAATTGCGGCGGTAAATAATTGTTTCGTACTAAAAAAAGAAAAAGTGTCAAGTGTTCTGAGGAAATGTTTTTAGCACGTGTTGAGAAATGCGGCTTGTTAATGGCTCACGATCTAAGCCATTGACTAATTGGATTCTTTTCTGCACCGCAAAGTCATCTCAGTGGTAAAAATACAATATTTAGAACAACTTGCAAACAGATAAAGGTTGTCCTACTGTCATATATCGTATGGAAACACTGTCTACAAAAGAATTGGTGTTTTTCTAGCTGTTTCTTGAAAAGCATTGCAAATTACAGTAATTATGGTAAATATTTGGTTTTTACAGATGCATCAGATGCTGTTGAGCCTAAATTGATAGCGGTCGTAAGTGCTTTTGACAGTGACTGAAGTATTTTTTTTATTTATTTTTTTTACTTGTCTTCAGAAATCATGTCACTATCAGAGCAATCAGTGACAGCTTCCAGCGACTTTATGATTGCTGGACAGATTAGAGCTCTGTAGTATGCATTAGAACCCCATCCAGGAAATGACAAGTGCCTCAGCAATCAGAAATGAGTCCTCGGGAGGAAAGAAGAAGAAGAAAAAAAAAACAACAACAACTGTGATTGCGGTGCTTTGAGATTAAAAGGCATCACACTGAGGACATTGCTGTGGTGAAGTTTCAGCCGGGACAAAAGCGCCAATAAAACGTTCAGGAAAGAAATCTCAAATTGTGTGACATCATTACTCTGAAATGATGAAAGCAGCAGCTGTGGATTCCTGCACTGAATAAAAAGGCATCTCAACTATTGGCCTCGGCATACACGGCGCTCAGACAAAATGGTTTAGTCCCTGAGTAAAATCTGATATGTTCCCCAACATCAGAATCTTTGAAGCATTCCTTATGATCTCGTACCCATAGTAGGCTTTCATAACGCTGCATTGTCTGAAATCCGTGCTAATTGGACGTGTTTTTTGGCATGTTACCGCCACTTGTGGATAAGAGGAACAGTGTGAAACCATTGGCAGGAATGAGGATTGAACAAAATAGGGCACTGCTTCTACTAGTAGCCAAAAACCTGCAGCTGATGGTTCCGAAAAGAAACATCTTACAACTTTGTTTAAAGGCATTGCACACTCACGCCCATGTTATTGTGGATAGTACAGAACAATGCTCTAAAGCTTGTTAAAGCTGAAAAAAATTGATCTAAAACAGTTTCAGTTACCTGTCATCATATATGATGAAGGAGAAGCCTGAAATTCTCACATCTGAGAGGGTATCAAAACGTTGGGATAAACCAATTAATTGCTGCAGCTTTAGTCTAACAAGTGAGTCAATAGGAAGATCAGACAGATGTTAATCTCTATGCACCTACACAGTTTTCAAATGAGTCTAAACAGGCATAACATGACCACCTTTGTAATATTGTGTAGGTCTGCCTTGTGCCTCCAAAACAGTTGTGACTCATCAGAGAATGGACATGGGCCTTCTGAGGGTGTCCTGTGGTGTCTGGTAACAGAATGTTGTTAGTGGGGGCCTTTGGTTCTTATGGGTTGAGGGGAGGGGCCTCTGTGGATCATCCCACAGATACTTGATCAGTTTGGGATCTAAACAGGCTGCATCATGCTGCCATCAAGGAATGTCATCCACTAGAGTGCCAGGTCCAAAAGTTTCCCAGCAGAACATTGTATTGTCACAAGACGGTCAATGATAATCACTTCTCCTGTCAGTGGTTTTAATGTTGTGGCCGATCACAGTGTGCATGTGTAACAGTAACATATAACAATTTAAAGTCACATCCATACCTTTAGTTGCAAGCATGTGGGCGCGGTATAATCACACAGGTGGATTCTTCCGATTGGCTCGCTCACATAAAGCTTTGTGAGCAATATGGAGCTGAAGAGGACGGTTAGCTGCCACCCACACCTCCCCACCACTAATGTCAGGCCAGGAGAAGGAGGAAGAAAAGAAAACATTACACCAGATCAGCTTCCTGTGACCCATGATTTTGCTCCGCTAGCTACCCACAAATGGTAGAGCACTTTCATATGATGGGCTGTTTAGCCGGTTGGTGAGCATTTTGATCCTCTTTGAAACTGTGCCTACAGATTAAGGTGGGACACTTGAACCCAGCCAGGAGAAAAATAGTTGGCTTTTATTCAACAAACTATTATTCGACAAATATGTACTCACGTAATATAACTTGCTGTAAAAAAAGTAAGTACACACTTGGCATCTGTAGACAGTATTGCCCACTTTGGCAGAAATAACTTCTGGTAGGCGTTTTGTATAATTTTCCACCACTCTCTTTTTCTTGACCACTCTTGCGTGCAAGATTCGTTAAGGTGCAAGATGTTGTACTGCCTGCTTCAAGTCACACTCAACATTCACTTGTTTTTAAGTTACTTTATTTATTACCATTACATGTCTCTTCTTGACTGGGATCCCTTTTAAAGGTCTACTTCCGGTTCAGCTTATTTTTTCGGACAGAAGGCTGCACCTTATGCACTCTATGATATGAGGCAGGATTCATAATTGAATCAATGACTGCAAGCTGCCCGGTCCCTGCGGCGGGGAAACAGCCCCAAAACCATTACATTTCCACCACCATGCTTCACAATTCTGTCTTTGATCCATCTGTCCAGAGCGTATTATTCCAAAAAGACCTGGCCACCGCCTCTTTGCTCACTGGCAAGTAGTTTTGCTCTAAATGTTCTTTTTGCACAGAGTTTTTTTTTCTGACACACACAACCTTGCAGGTCAAACTTCTGAGTCTCTTTCTCGTTCTAAGCGTAAAACCTCGACACCAACAGCTGGTTAGTCACTTGCAAATCATGTAATACAATTTGGGGTTTTTGAAGTTTTTTTTTTGTATCAAACAGTCGCCTGCTCTTGGACTGAATTTGCTGGGGTCGGCTCATCCTGATCAAACTGGCATTTTCAATTGAAATCTTTTTTTTTTTTTTTTTTACAGCCCTTGCCATTGCCAGACTTCACAGTGCTTTTCATTTCTTTTTCGGGGGCCTTGGAGCTCTTCAGATCTTGGCATGATTACCCCACGCATGAGACAGGTGTCACCTGTGTCTCCCCGAGGAGGTTGAAATCATTGGCACCTAATCTGGAAGCAATGATTTGAAGAAGCGATAAATGCAGGGATGTACGTTTTACGCGTGACTAATTTTTAAAGTTTTCATTGACTAAAACGTTACATTTAGTCTATTTAATGTGCGTTTTGTTCGAGGCAGTGAAGCTGCCATCATGTAACTACATGTATCCATTACCTTCATACCCGTAACTACTATTTCATTCAGTCATGCATAATTTATTCATTTACACTTACATACTGTTTTTTTTTTTATTATTATTTCCTTCATGTTACGTTCTAATATTCTGTTTATTTAATGAACAAGTGACTGTATTTTCAGGTCGTTCATGCAGGAACACAAAAAATAAATACAATAGATGTCTTCAGAGCTTCAATACAGGCAAGTACTTAACATGCTATTTTAAATGCGCTGAAAGGAAATGATCCAGCCTATTGCGATTGCGTTCAAGGGAGTCCTCACCCCTGAATGGTGTAGTAAGTAAATTCATAAAGCAACAAGGCGGAATAATTAAAGCCTAAAAGCTTTTTTATCTTCCACAAGAATGGAACCATTGATTTTTCTTTCCTTCTTTTTTTTCAGCTTCCTCTCGATTGTGCTCTCTACGATCAGAGGAGTCTTTGTTTGGTAGGAAAAAAAAAAAGACAAGGACTAAAGATGTAGAGAAGAGACAGACTAGCTCATTATCGCCGGAAGGAAAAGTTGAGGAAACAAAAGTCACGTGACCTGAGTGGGCACCTATATTTCCCTGAAAGCGAAGACTCTATGATTTGGTCTCACCTTCATGTCCTAATGAGTCGTTCGGTCCCCCCTGCTCCCGCGTGGAGTATGCTCAGCAGTCCCTCTTCTCCTCGCTGGTGACTGGTGTTCCCTGTGACCTGCATCTGCGCAGCGCTCATTTGAAGGATCATTCACTTGTTCTGCTTGGCGATCACCGGAGCTTTCATCTCCAGCTGCCGCGCCGTCTATTAATGAGCAGCTTCTGATTCTTTTTGGCTCTGGAATCATCCATCAGCAAAACTCTCCTTTAACAAGAGTGAACAGTTTCAGCCTATCAACATGAATGGGCTCATTGATCACAAGCTTCAGCGCCCTTTGGTAATCCATGATAGATCCATTCATAATGTTCTTTTTGGGCAATAAGCCACAGCAGTAAGCGCAGCCACTAAATGCTACTGGTGAGCAGCTGTGAATGAAGTTCTCAGATCATTTACTTAAACACCACTCCTCAGATTTATGTATGTCCTCACATCCATTACAACATACACATGTGCACATGCATTAGCATACTGTTTCCACTGATGCACTTACCATCCGGGAAGACCATCTCCCTTATATTGTGTAGGTCTCATTGTGCCTCCCAAACAGTTGTGACTCATCAGAGAATGGACATGGTCCTTCTGAGGGTGTCCTGTGGTGTCTGGCAACAGGATGTTGTTAGTGGGGGCCTTTGGGTCATATGGGATGAGGGGGAGGGGCCTCTGTGGATCATTCCACAGATACTTGATCAGTTTGGGATCTAGTGAATTTGGAGGCCAGGTCAACACCTCGTGCTGTTATGTGCCGCCATGTTAGTATTATGGTGGAGCTGGCTGTAACTGCTATACTCTTCTGCATGTGTGGGCCCTTTAATAGGTAACAAGATAAATCTGAATCAATCATTGACATTACACTGACACAATATTCCACTAATAAACAGAATAATCTGAATTAAACCACCTCATGTGGCCATCAGACTGGCCTGTTCAGAAGAAATTTGAAATTAAATTGGTGTCAGTATTGTTGATAGTCTAGTTATTGATGCCATCAGTGTTGTGCATGAACGTGTTCAAATTTTCAACTGAACGCATCATTTTTCCAACTGTGAGCGTAGACGTGAGTTTCGCTCAATCTGGAGGGAAATAACGACGTTCACCCCCGTTCAGGAAAAAAAGAAATAAAAGCTTTACGACAGCTGTCAGCCGATGTGCAACTTCCGGCATACAGCATGGCTGGTGCAGCTGAAGGAGAAGCCGCCTCCGGCATTGCAGAAGCAACAAGTAGCTATTTCTGTGTGTATACAGTCAATGGTTATTCAAAAAAGCAGTACAGATCCTGGCGGAAGAAATATCTGGGGATGGATGGGCAGGTCAGTCAGAGATTCTATTGAACAAGAATAGCCTGAAAAAAAACAAAAAGTGTCTATGAACTTAGTTCAAAATGAATAATGAACTGAACAAGTTCACTTTTATCTGTTTGAACTGAACCTTGAACTCGTTCTTGTTTAGTGTGTGTGCTAGCACAACACTGGGTGCCATATTACCATGCAAACACAAAATCTTATTGTAGCTTTCTGGTTGCAAAACTCATGTTTCCCCATGTGGTTTAAACATCAGGTGATGTGATGAATTTCCAAGTGAGACAGGAACATGGCAGTGGCATAACAACAAGCCATTTGAAAAAGTGTCAAGATGAACAAAGCTAGAAACTATAGGGATCGGGAAAAAGTGGGCCGAACCACCGAGCTTATGCCAAAAGAGTCACATTCTCATTAATAATATTGTGCACGTACATGCTTACATCTTACTGAATAATGTATTCATACGTCTATATAAACAGTTATGCTGGAATCTTTACAATTATTTCAGTTGGGTTGAGGAAAATTAATATGAATATCTAGTGCTGCGATAGTCAATCATGTTGATTCACAGACGATTAAACTAATCTGCAAACTTTTTAACCTTTATCTTTAAGGTTCATGGGTTTCATACTGGCTCTTGGTCAAAACAAGACATGCGAAAAATGAAATGAAATTTTTTCTAGACCAAAGAATTAATTGATTGACAGAGACAATAATGGGGAGCGGATTAATCAGCACTAGGAATAATTATAACGTGTTATCTGTGCTTGGATAATTCGGTTATTCGTATTAAACCATGTGAAAAGTTTTGGGGAGACGCAGAACTTTTAGCAACACATGGGAACTTAGCTTTCTTTGCAGGATTAATAGCTACAAAGGAACCACTAGTTCAGTCTATGGCAGTGCATTTCTGTTATAAACTTGATAAAAGCCTAATCATGAAAATAATAAACCTGTCCAAACTGTCCTTAAAAACATTACTTAAATTACCTCCTGTGACTCACAGCAAATATACTTCTATGTGCAAGGTTTATTTTCTGCAGAGACCCTGCCAGTCACCATCTTTACAGCAAAGGCTATTAGCTCATTTTGGCGCCCTCCAAAGCAGCTTTGTAAGAGCTCAATCTGTTAATTATACAAGCTATTTAAACTTTGATCTTTGAGCAGATCTCCTTTTAGAGCCCACTACAGTGGGGCTGTTCTTCTAGTTGGTCACCCATATCCAATTAGACATCGAATTTGACAGGAGCCGACAAAACTCTGGCGTTTCCTCTCTTCAAATACTTTAAACTTAGCGTCTTAGGGCGCTGCAGACAGCTGATTAATGCACTCTACTAGGTCCACCGGTGGAGGGGCTCAGTTGCTAAACTTTGTGACTGACAGGCAGCGTTCTTATGATCAAATAGCAGTTGTTGCTGTAGCAGACAGGGATCTTTACTTGTTATGTTTTTGTGGGTCATGCTCCACTGTGCCACCTCAGCTGTGGGTATGATATTATATGCTTTCACAATGTCGCTCAGCAGGGAAGAAAGCCGGAAACATCATAAACAAATGTGTTCAGGGATAAGGCAGACAACCCCCCACCAGTATTACATAGCTGCTGCTATGCTGTGCCCCCTAAAATATTTGGATCAACCGAAACCCTTGGGTAAATCCTCATATCTGCAGTGATGGACTGGATGGACTTCAGTGTGTGCTGTGTCACTCTTACTCACTGGTAAGTTATTCTCTTATAAATGGACTTCCCAGCCTTGCATGGCCAGACTCAGTTCTTATCAGAATACCAGTCTAGATTTTATTATGGGGTGTCTTTCAACCGGTACAGAGAGGAAAAATAATACCTCTGCAATCAAACAATAGTCCTGCAACAAATCAGAGCCATTTTGTTGTAAACAAATTCAACACCTGCTTGTGTTTACAGCTAATTAGCATATGTTAGCATGCTCATCTTGTCTTGTTAAACAGAAGAATGTGGCTGTGTCCAATCGTTCCCTTAATCCCTAAATTGTAGACATCACAATTTTCAACACTTACTAATCATCGTCATTTTGCATTATCATAGACAAGTGCTCAGTTGCACAACAGTAATTTTTTCATCAATAAAAACGACACTACTTATTGTTGCCACAGAAAATCTGCCCTGCAGAAGCTTCAAACTTGGCTGAGAAGAAACAGCCAGCAGTTTTCCAGCTCTTTTAAACTATATCACCGACCATTAACAAACATCATGCTCTAAGACTTTCAGCTCCAAGAGATCAATGCTTCATCCATGCAAGATTACTTAAATCACTGGGTTGTCTGTTTATAAATTTCCGATTTAATGCTAACCTCTGTTGCCCAGTGATGGGAGTGACACCAGCAAATCAAAGCCTTCCACACTCTCTTGCCTTCACTTCTCTGCAGGCAGTCCAAATAAGCAGTGGAAATGCAGAAACAGCAGCACGGTAAACAAGCTATCGATGGCCGAGCTAAGTAAATGTATGTGGCCGTTACTTTGTTGTTGAAGTTCAGTGTGTTCTTATTGGAAAGCAGTAATGAGCAGTTCCAAGGTAGCGCACAGTTTATGCAGATTGACTCATTTCAACAGCAAACGTCAAACTGTTGTTTATCTGGAGAATTACTGAGTGTTGTTGACACTAACTCTCAATAGCTTAGGGCAACTTAGATAAACAATATATAATACATTTTATAACACATTAAAAGTCAACCTTGGCCTTCTCCAGTGTTTGAATATAGTCTAGACAGTGTACCTCTTAACTTGCCTCTACTAATCAGCATCCTCTCCAGACATTCATCTGTAATACTGTACTTCCTGAAAGCGGAACTAAAACAAGGAAGCACAACGACCTGGCATAACATTATGACCACTGACAGGTGAAGTGAATAACACTAATTATCTCTTCACCATGGCACCTCATAGTGGATGGGATATAATGGGCAATGAGCATTTTGTCCTCAAAGTTGATGTGTTAGGAGCAGGAAAAATGGGCAAGGATAAGGATTGGAGGGAGTTTAACAAGAGCCAAATTGTGTTAGACTGTGGGCTACATGACTGAGTCAGAGCATCTCCAAAACTGCAGCTCTTGTGGGGTGCAAACATCGGTATCTATCAAAAGTGGTGAACCAGCGATACGGTCATGGACGGCCATGGCTCATTGATCAGCATGGGGAGCAAAGGCTGGCCCATGTGGTCCGATCCAGTTTAGGGCTACATAGCTGCGGACTAGACCAGTCAGGGTGCCCATGCTGACCCCTGTCCACTGCCAAAAGCACCAACAATGTTCATGTGAACATCAGAACTGGACCACAGAGCAATGGGAGAAGGTGGCCTGGTCCTATGAATCACGTTTTCTTATACATCACGTCGCTTACCAAGGGAACACATGACATCAGGATGCATTATGGGAAGAAGCCAGGCTGTTCTGTTGGGAAACCTTCGGTCCTGCCATCCATGTAGATGTTACTTTGACACGTACCACCTATCTAAGCATTGTTGCAGACCATATATACCCTGTCATGGAAACGGTATTCGCTGATGCACCCCGCCACAAAGCAAAAATGGTTCAGGAATGGTTTGAGGTGTTGACTTGGCCTACAAATTCTCCAGATCTCAATCTAATCGAGCATCTGTAGGATGTGCTAGAGAAACAAGTCCGATCTATGGAGGCCGTATCTCACAATTTACAGAACTTAAAGGATCTACTGCTAATATCTTGGTGCCAGATACCACAACACACCTTCAGGGGTCTAGTGGAGTCCATGCCTCAACGGGTGAGGGTTGTGTTGGCAACAAAAGGAGACCAACACAATATGAGGAAGGTCGTCATATTGTTATGCCTGATCGGTGTATAAACTCTTGTGCTTTTGACATGTGTAGGAGCTTTGCTTTTAGTGAAAGGCGGAAGTTAACCTTTGAAATGTGGTCTCCTTACAGTTGCATCTGTGTAGTTAAGACAATTGTGGAGTTCTGGCTACATGTAGCAATGTTCTGTTTTTGTTGCTCAGAGGTGCAGCTAGGCAACTGCTTGGGGTCCCAGGACAGTAGGACCCAGAGGACCAGCAAACTTAAAGCTACAGCAGTGGCAGTGTGCAGTGTTTTCAATCACAGTAGAAGACCTCCTTAAGGGGCCCCGGCCTGACACAACTCTGCACACTCATTGTAGTTAAGTGAGACAAAGGCACCCAATTCAAAATGAAAAGATCCCTCTGGGAGTGAAAGAGAGGAGAAAAGAAAGCAAAACAGTGGCAAGTGAAGCAGATAATGCAATAATAATACTTAATAGCTGAATGCTGGTAGGCTAGCCTCAACTATGAGGGAGAGACATTTGAATAAAATGAATTACACCTGCATCACATTACCTTGTTTTTCCTTAACTCAACTAGCAGAAAAGTGTGTCCAGTTCTGTTGTCCATGACATTTTTAGTAGACTCTAGAATCGCCTCTGTTGACTTGCTTGGTGAAAAATGATGAGCAGAGATGCATTGTGCAGACATTAAAAAAATATTACTCTTACCAGCAAACGTGGGTTCAGAAAATACAAGCAAGTTCAGGTATTAGCTTAATCCATTGCTCAGTACTTACTGTCATTACTATAATCACGTTTAAACGCGTGACTAGGTGTGCTTTGGAAAATATTTATATCAAAATAAGTCAGACAAGTGTAACCGAACCAGCGTACTAAACCTATGTCAGCCTATGTCCATGTCATAATGAGCAACAGGAGGGGTATGGCTAAAATAATCCACTTGCATACTAGCAAAATAACACACTTTATGCATATTTCAAAGAAAAACAGGGGTTCGGTTCCTCGAGAACAGCATGGTTCATACTTATGGCACCGCTTTGAGCTCTAGTGGTGATGATTGGATTAGATTCGAAGCACATTGCTGCATAAACTTAAGCATTAATGAGGTAGAGTGGCAGAACAGGTCCTGGCAGGTTTTGCTTAACTGTGTAAAGGTGATTTCTCCTAAAATAATGGAAGCTAGGAGGGCTACCAAAAGATGAGGAAAACAAAAATGTGGCCCAATGGATGTTCATAATGTTAATATGGTTTATACTGGGATAAAATATATTCTGACGTTCCCTGCTGAAGTACAAAATCCTGTCATCATACTTTCACTTTATACTGGTGATGTTTCAGTGGAACTATTCTTCAGCATCTACTATATATGTGTACTGTACTACCAAGAGTTTGCCTATGTTTTTGTTTGTTTTACAAGCTTACTCAATGCACATTTTTTTCTCATTTAGAAGTCCTAACAAATGCAATCTGGCTCCTCTTTTGTCATCCCTAATTTTCTGAATCATCTGTCATTTTAAAAGGCATTACGGCGCCTCGAATCACACAGATGTTGTATTTAACCTAGATTTTAGGTTTGTTTTGTCTGATCCTCTTGTGTCCATAAAATAATAAACTATCTGCTGCGCAGACTTTGGTAACGAGGCTTGTGGCATGCTGTATTTATGAGCCCTGCTCAGATTTCCCACTTGCTCTATTTTATGGCAACAGCAATGAAAATATATGTAAATAGCTAGATTGTAATCATGTTATTAGAGTAGTAATACTTCCCTCTTGCATTCCTCTCACTATGCCTACAAATACAGTGCATTTTAAGACAAACTCTGGAACAAATGCAATGCATCAATAAATATTAAATAAACTGGAAAATATATGGTTATTTCTACCATCATAGGGCTAGATCATAATTCAGCTTATATACAGACCGACTAGTTTTAAAGTAATTTGGATAAGTACGTATTCGATCACAATTCTTTAAGGAAAAAAAAAAAGATTTTGGTTTTTATCTGTTAGAATAGTACATTTTCTCCAGCAGCTGCCACAGAACCTGAATGCAGCACAGCCTGAGGAGGACAATTGGAGTAGGACATTAGTGTAGCTTTAAAGGAAAGCTTTCATATTAAAAAGAAAAAAACTTGTAATAAAGATGCTGAGTGTATACTGTATGTGCACCCTTAACTTTATTTCACAGTACTTTGTCTGAAAGCAGATAACATAGTTTTAGGAAATAAAAAAGGAAAGAAAACAACACATTTTTTTGTGCTCTTGTTTGTTTTGATGCACTTGAACAACGACTGTCGATCTTTCTAAAGGTTTTCTCAACACTCTTATTAGACACAGTGCTACAATATGCAGTATAAAAACATGTCGCTAAATAGCTAAATGAACTAGAAACCTGACAGCTCTCAGAAGATACTGAAATGCTTTTATAAAAATAACAAATGGAGACTCAACAACAGTGTCAACATTGGAAATAAAACAAAAGGAAATTTACACTTGTGTACATATCCCAAAATCTTAAGGCGGTTGAAATATTAAGTCAGACAACCCAGATCACGCTTTACAAGGTGCTTACATAAAACATTCCCATCAGGCTCACGGATGCTTCATTTCACATTAGTGAACAATAACGACACTATGACACACTTAGATAAGTCGGACGCAGTATTGTGACACATAAAATATACAGATGGACTAATTCAAATACTCATTTAGTGGAAAAAGGAGATAATGTAAAGTTAAATGTTACCAGATAAATCAATTTCCTCTGATCAGCTCCACTATCAGATTGCAGACTCTGGTCGTCACCTCAACACATAATTCATAAAAATGTTTCATATTCATTTCTGAAAGTGTGGGTTGTAAGTTCCCCCTACTATCACACGGATGCATAATACTGACTGAAATAAGAGACGCAGGTGGTGTGACAGGTAGAGTTTATGTATAGATATGCGTGATATCAATGAAAGTGAATGAATGAAAGTAAAAAAAAAAGTGCCTCAAAGTGCAATGGAAACCAAATTAAGATTATTAAAATTATGACTTACATCAATCACTTCAAGCGGCAGTTTTTTCTTTTGCTGACACCTGCAGTTACTGGTGGTAACGGTAAATGCTGTTTATTATTACAGGAAGTCAGGCAATCATTTTGATTGAGCCACTTGATGTCACGTTGCACGAGGCGTGAGCCTGTGAACGGCAATTCACAGTGAAAGGATTTACTTTGCCGAGAAGCAGGAGGTGTGCAGCTCTTCGCCTGCAGCTCTTCAGCTAACAGCTCACCGCGGTTGCTAGCTTGCCGTTCCATTACTCCCTGCAATATTTCAAACGGATCCATGAACAAAAAAAATCTGATTCTGCGTAGAGCATTAGCATTAAATCCTCATTGACAAAACATGCCTCTTGTTTAAAAGTTAGCTCTGGTTTTGTCAGCCAAATGCTTGAAAGCAATAGAGCTGGGGCAGGAGAAAATTAGCATCGATGTCAGTCATGCTAAATCGTCTGATGCAGATTTAGCAATCTACATTCCTATCCGCGTATCAGTTTGTAGACTTACTACATTAGTAGTAAGTTAATATAACATTGTATAACATTGAAGTATTGTGATACTTTCATCAATGGACCATAGGCTCAGTCACCACTGTGTTGCGTCATTCTGCGATAGTGACATAGATGTGACCAAACGTAGATGCTGTAGTTCTGGAAATAATTTCCTAAATGTCTTTGATTTCATTTTTGACTTGACCTATTACGTCTCCTTGTTGCGTCCTCTTCTTTGTGGTAATGGTACACAAGTGGTAAAGTAGCATATGACACTAGTGGATGGACTTTGCAATAGTAGTGATAAGAATAAGTGATGTAAAGCTGAACCATGTACCCGCTAACAGATGTCCTCTGCTTCTTAATAAACCTAAGTCTGGGACGGACGAGACATTTGGAGTTACATCGTGACGATAGTTCAGATGAGTAAGATGGTAGACATCCATGTTTGTTCATAAATATGCAATGAATCATAATGAGCCTGTTTGGAATAAATGATACAAGCATCTTGCAAAGGAAAAGTGTTAAGTCTTATATTTACGCAAAGAGAATTATGATATACAAATTCACAGCCAGTAAGTCAGAGGATTCAGTTTCACATTCTCAAATTTTACTCTAGCATGTTGATAATCGACTGGTACGTAGCTTTTGTAATATACAAAAAGATTTAACAGCCTAGCAGGTGGAAATAAAAAAAATGAAAACTCTCGGCAAGCAACAAGGCCCATCTGAATAACGAACTACTTTTCCTCTGTTCATTGGATCAGACATTATGCGATATAATACACTGGAAGAAATATCGAAGCGAAAGAAAGGAAAAGAAAAAAAACCCAAAACACACAGTTGTTAATAGCATCAAATAAATATTTCCTTGAAAATATACATAAAAGCTGCCATAGACAGATCAGAATATGTATCTGTTACATTCATCCATCGGGCTCTCCTGCAGGGCAGAACAGCTGTCTGTGTACTGTAGCGGCCTGGTTGTCATCTAACAGTGCACCAGTAAAGTCCCCTACACCCTGTTCTTAACCCTAACCATCCTGTGTGTCACTGACCAATGCAATTCCATGATGTAGACCGCACCAGAAACAACAGGTGACCGAGTACAGCTGCTGTCCCCTTCAAGAATTTGTGATTAATATTAGGCTTTTAAACCATATCCTCTGTGTGGATATTAGTGTTTCCCAATGTGTAACATTAAAAAAAATAATTCCAAATGGACCTCCTGCTGTATTCATACGATTCCTTGACCGTGCAGAAATATTGTAAACATTTCGTCTTTTTCTACTTTGGTACTAAAGATACAAATGATGGTTCATGATACTGCACTTCTTCCTGCGTGAGGTCTTTCGGGAGTCATCCAGTGAATACTGCGAGTGATTCAGGGGACGTAAAACTGAACCCATCTGAATCATGTAAAAGCATAAAGAAAAAAGAAAGAAAAAACAGGCGGTGACGGTTAAAACGACAAACGTTCCGACAGGTTCAAAGTGGGACTTGCTGTTCTGTAGCAACAAGATAATCTAAATGAACAGCGCTCCGTTTGTTAAACCTGATTCATCCACTAATACTTTTTCCATTTACACAGCAAACATTGCAAATATAGAAACCCATATCTGTACATAGTTTTCAATTAAATATATGCAGGGAGGAGAAGGGGAAAAAAAAGTGTTCATTTTTGAATGAAGGGTCCGGATAGTTCTTCAAAAAATATTGAGGTTTCAGTAGACATATCTTTATATAGTAGTTTCATATGACACAACAGCAAATCCACTGTCACAGGACTTGGCCATGCGATACCCAAAAACCTATTATCCATTGTAACATATATATTATTAATTTGCAATATATTTTTTTCCCGATGAATGCTTTACATAATATGACAAATTTAACGAATCTTTACCCCATTTTCCTCACAGTCAAAAGAGAATGTGACACACGTGAGTCAGTACTTGATTATAATGTGGAAGTACCCATTGATTCAGTTGTCAGATGAGGTTCTTGTGTCATTTCTGCAATGTGTGGTCCATTTTAAAAACACCTAAATAGGTTATGATTTTTGTTGGGAGGATACGCCTTTCCAGTAGTCTAAAATATCATGCAGGTCCTCGTCCTTAGCAAACTGGACTTTCTTGCGCAGCGCGTGGCCCGCAGCCATGTACTCCTCATCTTTATGCCGTTTCCGGTGGAGTTTGAATCGCTCCCAGATGCTGTGTGAAGGTTTGCAGTAGTATTCGGGACTGGAGGAGTAGCTTAGATTGTGATACTGAGATGACATTTGGGAATATGCTAAGTCTCTGGAGCGGGAGTGAGTGAGAGGCTCCAAGATGGAGGACTTGTGGCCGTCAGGTCCTTCAAGCTCCTCTATCTGAGCATCGGGATATGAGTGCCGGTGGTCGCTGTACTGACGGATCTTCTCCGCCTCGGCCCTCAGGATGGCGGCGGCAGGTGTTACAGTGAGGATGGGCTCTCCTGTTGGGGAGGTTTTCTCTATGTACTTGGATTCAGAGCGATAAGGCCTTGGGCTTCTCATGGGCCCTCCTGTGGCAGTGCTGGGCCTCTTTGGCGAGACATCAGAGGAGCGATGCCTCTGCAGAGAGTGGTGGTAGCTGTCCTTATACACTGGAGACAGAAGGCCAGATTTACTCTGTGGGTGTTCTGATATTAGTACGAGCTGGGGCTCTGCTGTGGACACTGCTCCAGATTTTCCCCCTTGAAAAGAGGTGGATTCTGACTTCAGAGCATCTATGCAGTTGTTAATTATCTGATTGACTTTATCCACCTCTTTTGCAATGGTAGAAATCTCCGCCACCGACCCCTGACTATTTCCCGGCATTCCCATATCACATTCCCTGCGCTCATGGTGGTCCATGCTGCGCACCTCCATGTAACTACCCTTCATCATTTTAGGAGTATCACTCATCTCTTGAAACTTGTACTGCTCCATTTCACTCGCAGAAGGTATATATGGCATACGAGCCATGCTCTCCCCGGCCAACAACTGTTTCTGCGACATTCGAGAAATAGTCCCACCCTCCAGCTCTTGTCCATATTTAAGTTCCATTATATTCTTCTTCAGACTACCTGCTTTTTTGTGCTTTTCATCTTGCTGACGCTTTTTTCGCAAGCAATAGTAGACGACCCCCAGAAATATTACCATGCTAAAGAGGCAGCCTAAAATTGTCATGATATAGTGAGTAGCAGTTGCGTTGTTTACAACTCTATCCTTTCCATTCCGAGGGCCAGTAGAGACAGTCAGACAAGTGTGGTTGTGTCTAAGAGAATTGCGAATTGAAGCAACACAGTATGTGTAGTTAGTGTGTGGTTTAAGGTTTTTTAGTTCAATGTCCTCCTTTATATCTTTGAGATTTTGGATATCTGTGAAAAAGCTGTTGTTGTACAGAACCAGGATGTACATCTTCTTATAGGGATGTGGGATCTCAATTGTGATGGTGGCACCTGTGTTCGTTACTTGCTTCAGTTTCATCAGAGGGGTCACTTGCACATCGTTTTCAGCCGTACTGATGGTAATGTCTTCTGGTTCCGTGCCCGAGGGACAGTCTTCCAGCCCGCAAAGTGCTGAATCTGGGGGTAGTGTTGTAGACTCAATGGGCACAGAAATAAACGGAGTCACGTAGTCATCAGTACACACAGTGGTGAGCATGTGAAGTGCATTTCGATATGTGGGATTATTAGGATTCGGGCTCAGTAAACTATAACCAGAGACGCCTGGTGGGGAGTCGCAGACCATCCGCTCGTTCGTCCTGTTCGGGAAAACTGAGAGCCATTTGACAAAACCAAGCAATTCGCACGAGCAGTTGAAAGGGTTGGTGTACAGCTCGCAGGTGGTAAGCTTAGTTAAACTGGTAAATGTGGACCCGTCTAACTGCTGGATTCGATTCATGGAGAGGTCAATGTTCTCGATGTTGGGGCATTCCCAAAAGGCATTAGGTGTCACAGTCTCAATCAGATTTGCCTGGAGGTAGAGGTACTGCAGCTTTCCTAAACCCCTGAGGATCCCCTCTGTCAGGTTCCTCAACTTGTTGAAGCCCATTTGGAGGACTTGTAAGTTAAACTGAGCAGAAAAGGCCCCATCCTCTATGTAGGAGATTTCATTCTTGGTCAGGTTCAGGTAGGTCAAGTTGGCAAAGCGACTAAGGGCAGAATAATGGATACTTTTGATTTTGTTTTCATTCAGACGAAGGTCCACAATGGTGCTGTTGATATGCTGGGGGATGGCCTCATAAGGTGGTTGGTTCTGGCTACAAATTGCAAGCCATACAAAGCCCTTTTCACCCTCAATTAACCAGCAGTCTCCACTGACTCTGCCAATATGAGTGAAATATACAATGGCTACGGACCAAAACAAGGCACTCATCACCATGCCTGAGCTGCAGGCCATTGGTGCTTTTCTGAGAGTCATGTGCAGGACCAAAAAAATAAAAGGAGGGCGATACCACGGTGGTTTCAGTACAGCTGAGTCGATCCTGTCGGAGAATCAGCTGGATGTTCCACCGTTCCCAGGACCAGAAACAATCCTTTTATTTGTCTGCACTTCATTGATTGATGTACGATGAACAATATTGTCCACATGCACCAATCAGAAAAATGTTGAGTGTCTCCCTTTACACTGAGCTGCTTTCATCGGCCTGCAGTGAACTTGTGGCGATGCTCAAAAGAGATTTCTCCACCTCAGCTTGGTTTGTGCTTTTTTTGTCGAGGTTACCATCATTAAATGGTTTCATCTTATTGTTTCTGCCACTGGCCTTCCGGTCTCTCTCTCATGTGCATGGATGGGTACCCTGCAACAAAAAGACACAAAATTCACATTAAGTACACTTCACCAAGATATGTAATCCACTTTCATATATACCGGTATAGAAATGATAAAGATGTGTGTTTACCCAAGCCCTCCTTGTTTATGCCCCACCAATTATTTTATACACAATTTTAGAGGTGTTTGGTGCCCCCATGTCAGACTGCTATTAAAGGAAGCTGTTGGCCAATTACCACTTGACAGGTTGGGAAGAGCAGGGTGCTGTTTTCACACCATTAACCTGAGGACTGTCAGATGCAACTGAGAGAGGACAATGTTAAGAAGCTGCATTAAATCAATTATACAGCACCATGTGAAATGACATTTTGGATCAATGTATTTAGTATTTTTCTCTGAGAACCTTCACACATGAATTAAAACAAGAAATATCACTGTAATCTGTAGAAGAAGCTACTGCATAACAAAAGTGTTCCAAAATAGTTCATGTTAACAGTAACAATGTCCTTACAATGAAATGCGCTTGTTTTTATACTATTTTTATAAGTATAGTTAATACAATAAATACAATAAAAATCTTATAGATACAGGCCACAGGTCAGGCCTAACAGGTGGCTGTTAAGGTAATGGTGAATACTAAAAAATAATATAATATTAAAATACACCGATCAGGCATAACATTATGACTAACATTGTATAGGTCTCGCTTGTGCCTCCAAAACAGTTGTGACTCATCAGAGAATGGACATTGGCCTTCTGAGGGTGTCCTGTGGTGTCTGGCAACAGAATGTTGTTAGTGGGGGCCTTTGAGTTGAGGGGAGAGGTCTCTGTGGATCAGGCTTGTGCATCCCACAGATACTTGATCAGTTTGGGATCTAGTGGATCTTGGAGGCCAGGTCAACACCTTGTGCTGTTTTTCATGTTTTTTTTTGTTTTTTTTTAACCCTAAACCGTTTTTGTGTGTGTGCCTGTATCAGGCTGCATCCTGCTGGGGATGGCTGCTGCCATCAAGGAGTGTCATTGCTATGGGGTGGGGGTGCCTGGTCTGGTCTAGGTGGGTGCTACATGTCTAAGTAACATCCAAATGAATGCCAGGTCCAAAAGTTTCCCTGCAGAACATTGCATTGTCACAAGACGGTCAATGTTATTTACTTCTCCTGTCAGTGGTTTTAATGTTGTGGCTGATGGGGGTATAGTTAGGTTCAGACTGCCATAATTTTAGAAAGTCACGACACGAAAAAAATTGACTTTCAAACCAAATTCAAGACACATTTGGGCATGCTTTGAAACATGTTTCCTGTTGGATTTCTCAAGACTTCAGATGCTCTGTCTGCTCATAAGTGTCTCTTGTGCCACTTGCAAAACGACCCACAATGCCAGCATCAACAGCATCAAATCCGGAGTGACAGATGTGCTGTGACTCAATATGAGAAGATGGAGAACAACAGTCCATAGGCTGATGGCAAACTAAATCAGCACTTTAGAAAAAAGAACCCATAGAAATGACAAGACTGTGCCACCAGCGTACCTGTGTAGTCACTGACATTTTTACCACAGAATCCTATGCATATAAGGTGGGTGGTGGTGTCTGAACGTACAAATCCAATCTGATCACTTCACAGCGTATATTAAGGTCTAAACAGAGCCACAGAGGAGCCATGATGCTCATGGCTTAATGTACTGATGTTGACACTGAGGGGGAGAGAGGTCTTCCTGCCCAACAGATATACAGTATTGGTTGAAAGACTGTGGTCACCAATAATAGCATGTCATTGGAAGCAGTTTGCTGCATTGATGATATCACGCAGCAAGGAAATGTTTATATTCACACAAACCACTGAATGGCATGAGCTGAACCTATAAAGAAAGAAATAGTGAAAGATACAAAAACAGTCATGGGCATGGATGGGTTGCTTTGTGTGTATGTGGGAGGGACACCAGCAGTGAAAAGGGGCTTTGTGTGTGTTAAAGGACATGGCTCCACACACCAGGGATAATCACCCTGTTAGAAGAGAGTAGATGTGACAGTTTATGGCAGAGAGAATATACTTCAAATTGAAACCCGACTTTCCAGACCATTCCTGCTCTCATTTGACCTTTGTGTGAGTTTATCACATTACAGTCCCGGTCTTATTGTGGTTTTGCGTATCGCACGCCAAGATGGAGAAGTTGTCTCAGCAAATCTCTATCCGTACTTTGTCACCTTTGCAGGTCTGTTAATAGGGATGGGTATTAACTGGGGGCCACTTTCAATGACCAGTGCCTTCAGGACATTTGGCGGGTTTGCAGCTTCTACATGTTTCTAAGTTTGTTTTGACGATTACGTTTTGAATGAATGCAGTTGCTGGCCAGCTTATATGTCGACAGGTCGGAGCCACCACATTGGTGCCCAAAGCTGATCTTCAGGAAACCCGTGGATGGCGTGATAGAGGGCTCGTCCATGATTAAATCTCATACAGTACAGGGGGCGCGCTGTATCCCATGAGCACATTAAAGTTCTCAAGGATACTGAGATATGGTTTGGGTTATTTCCCTTGAGTTTCCCTTGAGTTTTTCATGTTTTCAATAAACCCTGATGCAAGGACATAATCAATATCAGAATGATTCTATAGAATGCTGTCGATGTTATCAGGCATCCCCCTTTAAATATTGGCCCATCTGTGCTTTATGTTCGGTATTCACTATTTCCGTTTTCTCATTCTTTCTTGACCAAATGTGGTAAATGAATACATTGTGCACATGTGGAATGTATAAAAAACACTCAAATTAAACTCAAAAATAGATGATATTTTATATGGTGGCGGTAAGCATGAGGATTTTTCTTGCTTCACCACTGAGCTGTTCAAATCTGTGCAACTGTATTTCTCTAAAAAACTGTTCAAATACTCAAAGGCCCATGGCCAAAAACTGTCATTCAAACCTGCAAAAAAAAGGTATCATTTTTAGACATAAACGAATAACAATCTGGATGCATAGATGAATTTTTATTATTATTTTTTTCAGTAGCACTTCTCCTCGCTACTCATAGTACTAGGAAATGATCTGAAATGAGGCTAAGATAATTAAGTAAAAGCCCTGGTCAGCTTTTTGAGTGCAGATAAAGAGCAGAAATAAATTCTGTGGTGGAGGACAGTGCAGTAGAATGCCAAAGGCTTCCATTACAAAACCACCTTCATGATGACAAAAGAGCAGTGGCAGAGGAGCATTGAGGAAAAGAACACTCTCCAAGCCCCTGGGAGGAAAGACGTTCCAAATCAAATGTTCCATGAAATGAATATGAAAAATACAGCGCGGCAGAATATCTGGCAAGGCGCGAGATCTCTTAACGGAAAACGGTGTCTTGTTATTACTCCTCAATCTGTGACCTTTATCGCAAATATCACAGAGCAGGGACTGAGCTCGCCTGGCCTGGCCTCCGCTCGCAAGCAGCGTGACACCGGCGCGAGATCCCTTTAGCCACTAAATGGAAGTTTAAGTTAAAGCTGCGAAGTCTCTTCTCATTTCAAATGCATTGGCTGCTTTTTGTTTGTCCACAGTGACTCACAGTAGTGTCTCAGCATCGAAACTATCGGAAATTAAAAGCCAAGCTCGTCCCCTTTTATAAGGTTAAACACACAAGCGTGCTTACATACACTGTATATATAGAGGGAGAGAGAGGGAGACACTGATTTTGCTTTTAAATGTTGCATATTACTTAATTCCTCCACTTCTGCTCCCATAGAACAGCATATGCAAACAAAAACAACGCCCACAGTGGTAAGTTGGGGTAAACACAGCAACACACAGCATGACAATTAATTGTCAGTGCTTTACTTAATGCAAATCACACCATACAGCATATTTAGATCTCCAAACTGAGCCCAAGGCAGCCGGCAGTGTACGTTGCCTTCTGAGAGCATTGGTCTATTTGCCACCACAGACCCACTCTCCATAATGGCAGCAATCTGTATGGTCTAGCGCTAGCCCTGAGTGCAGCAGGCCAGAACACCCAAGGCATCAGAGCCGAGTATATTCCCCTATCAGACAAAGGCAGCCATTCCACAGTCTCTTTTTCATTTAGGCTTTATGCGCCGGGCAGTGAAGGCTTTTCTTTTTCTTTTCCTCTTCCGTAGATAAACTATTGAAACCTTGCTCTTGAAGAATGATTCAAACACAGCTTTGTAAATTTCTGTTCCAGTAGCTCACGGCCCTGTCATACTTCACTTCTAGTCAGTGAATCACTGGTTCTTTTTCTAAGAGGAAAAAAGAAACATTACAAAAGCAACTGTGTTTGTGGAGAAGCAGAGATGTATCACACAGAGAAGGATTTCTAGCAGCTCAACTAAATTCAAAGGCTTATTACACTTATTAGAGCCATCCTGTGGAACGTCACACATGCCACTCAAATGTTGTGAGGAGAGTGGAGGGATACTTTAAGGGGAATCTTTAAGCTGGACCCTTGAATGTGAAGCAGAAGAGTCTGTCACACAGAACTTCAGGAGTGCTGCTCAGATACAATAAGCAGTGGACAGGAGCAGATCTAGAAAAAACTGCACCTCCTTCCTCGAAAACATTTTATTGTATGCAAACCAGCAGTACCACTCGACACCCCCTCTGGCTTTCTCTGCCTATCAGTCCCGTTCTGTCTGTCCAAACCATTTCACTATGCATACTAAATGAATATTTTTTTTCTGTTCAATCACCAAGAGTCTACAAAAGCACAATATCAAAGGATCTGTTTTTACCGTTGAGGCCGAGGCTGTGCTTTTTCTTGTTTCTCCCCCTGCCTCCTATCTTGTGCTTTGTGACGGTGAAGGTGCCTCAATCTCCGAGGACCCTCCTCATCCATACCAATGACTGCCCTTTATTCGATGTCATTGAAAATGCATGCGCTTCTTGCTGGGAATCGGGGGGAAAGTAAAGATGGGAAACCAGAAGTGAAGAATCAATTGAGTTGAAATGGAACTACTTCTCTTGGGGAAGGAAAACATTGTGCTCAACATTGCTTTGGAGGGTGAGAGAGGGAGAGAGAGAACAAGGGCACGTATTTTGTCGGGTTTATATCGGAGGGTATTAAACTCATACATGAATTACTCCAGGAATATTCCCTGGATGACAATTGATTCTTTATTGAATAGTGTTTGCCAAAAGTTTAGCACTTCTCTTGTGTTGAGCAATACACTTGTTGGACTTTGCGTCTGTTGTTCAGAAGGCAGGAGCTCAGCAAATTGATTTATTTTTTAATTTTTTTTTAAAATCAGATAAAGAAGGAGGCTTCAGTATAGATTTATCTCAATATTATCTCAATATTGTCCTGTGTTGGTCTTACAGGAATATTAGTCTGGTAACATCCCATTTTCATTGATTATGTCCACCCGAATGGCTTGATTGACCCAGCAGATATTTGTAAACTCAGGCACATTTAATGTCTGGAAAAATGCATTTAATTGCATTTCGATTCAAAACAGCAGAAAAAGAAAGAAAATATCCCTGGCCAAAACTGAACAGACCTAAAGTTAAAGTGCCATTTTAGATGGCACCATAGGATTGAAGTGCTTTGTGGTATGCAAACTCTTTTTTTTCTCTCTATTTTTTTTTTTTTTTTTTTTTGCACAATTTGCACAAAACTTTTAGCAAGGCTTCAATCAAGTATTTTATTATTTTTTTTAATAAAATTTGCCTTCCATCAGTCCTAGCAAAATGCTTTCATCCAATTCCTCCATTTTGGTATTTTGGTTTGGAATGCAAACTGTGATTAAATGCGTTAATTTTTTTAAAGAGTTATTTTTTTGTAATTAATTAATCGTAATTAACGTGTTACAGTCCCACCCCTAATTATTTCCCAAAGTAAATTCGGAATATTTCACAAACATTCACATAGATATAGCTACAAATCTTTACAAACTGTGATGGAGCACTTATTTATGCATTTCTTTAAGAAATGCCTGATTTAAATGGTTTAAATAAGCTTCTTTAACCTTTATAGTAGCTCTAGGGGAGCTGGGATTTGTAGCTTGTTCACAGGAAATCTCCACCTGGCTTTTTCTCTTGAAAAGTAGTTTTTCAGTTGTGGCTTTGTTCAGCAGGCTGCCGAACATGGGTTGTTTCTCCACTGGGGAGATGGGGCCCAGTCAAAAAATGAAAGAAACTGATTTTTTTTAACCCACATTCAACCTCCATGTGGCTGTCGGCGTTGCGTATGCCGCCATTGTGTCTCTGACGTGTTCCACGGAGTAGTGCTGGCCTGCCTCTTTGAGGTGATTTCAGTGTGGCTGCAAACCACCCAGACCATTCTGCAGACGCTAATACGCAATCTGAATGGGTTTCAGGAGGGCTTGGACTAATACTCTTTTATTTTTTTTTCTGGGCTGCTAGCAATCAAGACATTCCTGCAAAACACAATGGTTCAAGAACATCTCGCTTTCCACTGAGATGGAATTAGTCAAGAACCTGCCTGGCCTCAGTTAGAGGTTCACTGATCATGTTATTGCTTTGAAAGAGGGACGATCTATATTTCAACATACACAAGGGTGGAATATCTTTTAATGTTAAGTGATTAAACCTACGTCAGTTATGTGATTACATATGTGCAATTAAACTGTACGTTTAATCAGGTAAGCAATGAGAAAAATGCAAGCCTGTGTCTATTACTGGAGTGTATTGTTACTTAAATGGTCATCATCTGGTCACAGCTGGCTCGTGCTTGAGATCACTATCAATTTGAAGCAAAAAAATGAATAATACAACTTTAACTGAAGCTTTATTTTATATATATATATATATATATTTTCTTGTAATCTAGGGGTTTAGTCATGTTTAGCGAGGATTAACTCATAATCTCACAGCTGCCAATTAGGCCACTGGCCGCTGCTAATTAGCTCTAAATTAACATGGGGATAATAAGTATTGCTGAGGAGTTGGTCGAGCTCAGTTAATGCTGAGGATACATTAGTGCTAAATGTCAAATAACGGATCCTTGTAGATAATTAAAGCCTCCGGTGCAAAGGTTGGGCTGATACGGATATGCGCAGGCCTCCGGAATGAGAAATCGCCTCTTGGTCTATTCCGAAGTTACATGCAGCTCAATAACTACTTGGTATTCCACACAGGTGTCATACTTTGTAAAACTTTAAATGACTTACTGCCCTGCCATCTCTTGTAAATTCCCAATATCTCACTCTATTGTTCTTCAGTGTATCAAGAGTCCTTCAGCAGCCTCATGACCTAGTGTGATTCAAGCTCAGACGAGAGCAAAAAAAAAAAATCTCATTACAAACTAAAAGCTCCACTTTGGGTGACACCTCTTATAAAGATGATAAGCCATGGAGAATGGCGGGGAATCACACTGCACTGATGGAAACAGACACACCAGTGAAACCCTGCAGGAGAATTAAAGCAGGCCGGGATAATAGTTAACAGAAAACAAGAAAGCAGAAAGTCCATCCTTCTCAGCTTTCTTAATGCCGGGATCTCTGTGCTGTAGGCTTAAAATGCTAGTCTATAATAAAACCATAGCAGCTCAGCTCTGCAGCATGATGCATACTGAACAGGGTAGAGGCAACTGGACTACAGAGAGCATTTATCAAAGGGACAGGAGCAAAGAAGAGTTTAATTTAATTCCGTATGTTTGAAAGTAAGATACAGTTTGGAATAACACCTGAAGGTTTAAACGCAATTTTCCAGCCCATCAACTGACCATCAACTAACCACGTTGCTTTGCCCTCCACGCCGAGGCGTCTGCCAGCAATGTCTCTATCTGCTGACTCACAACATATCGAGCTGAAGTGGGAGCTCCCGCGCAGCTCCGAGGGCGCGACGGAAAGTTACAGGAAAACTCACATTCTGAGGGGGATTTAATGGCGTTAACTCCTTTTGTCGTTTTAATATCTGATGTTAAGAGAAGCGATAGAGTTCACATGCGCTGACAAGATCTGAGATAAAACAGCCGCCCCTTATCTTTGTCAATTACCTTGCCACGCTCAGCCGAGGTTTCCGCACCAATTAACCTTCAGAAAGACAGTGGAGCTAATTCAATTATACCGGACGGCAGGACCGTGCTTCTGACTGACAGCTCAACCTGCCTCCGTGTTCTGATTGACAAGCGGAGAACAGGAGCAGCCATTCCCTGCGCTGAATGTTTCTATCCGTCTGACCCAATAGACTACCTGACACATTTAGGAAGAGGACATTATCACTCTGAGATTAGCTTTACAAGGAGATAAGTCTCAATTGTGAAGAGTTTTGTTTGCAGTTTCTCACGCAGACTGAAATCAGTTTAGCTAAATTGACTTTTCAACAACAGACGTTACCTAACAGAGGCTTTGAGTCCTGTGCCCCGTGGGCCGGTTCAGTAATCCCTCAGCGGATGCTGCAGTTAAGTATGTGACAGCAAACAGGAACATCAGTAGCACGGGATTCATTAAGTTGGAGCTGTAATCTTTTAAATGCATCCGTACACTGCAGTCGGCCAGGGAGCTGATGATAACCTGATTTAAGGGGAATAATCGTATAATAATCATGTACCTCCTTGAACCTACAGTATGCGCTGCTTTTAATAGAACGCAAAAGTCGGACAAGGCGACTGGAATAAAATAAAATCAGGAGCTGCTAGCGAAGATCTTAGGAAAGTCTGTCTTGCGCTGTAATTTGAGCCATCTACAGTGAGTGCAGGAACACCGGGGTGGCAAATGGAAACAACCTCCTCGTGTGATATCTACGCTGAGAAATAAAACTGTCTCTGCCTTGAACGGAAACTTATTGTTTCTGACAGGGCAAATTCTCCCAGGCCCAATGAGAGGCAGACGATGCAACAGAGAGCTTGTGCTTGACTATTAAGGAAGTGATTTTTTTTTTTTTTACTTTCTCATTTTTGGTCCTCTACAGAAAGCTAAGTGTAGACTTGAAGGAGATCTCAACACGAGTTGACGGGTACACCACTGGGAGGAGTTTTGTTCCTGTTTCTTCGTGAGGATGCAACGAATAAATGCTTTAAATGCTAATGGGCATTAGAGATAAACGGACAAATGCCGAGATAAAACCGCAGTGGAATTTGCATCTTTATTGGTAATGTCCATCGGAATTTACTTCCGCGAATGCACACGGGAAACAAGGGGCATTTTCTTTGCTATTTTTGAAATACTAAAGGAAAATTTTATACAGAGCCGACAGTGGTTAAAACAATCACCTTGGGCGCTGTGAGTAGCTCTCAAAAGCAATGTCACAGCTCTCACAGACAGACCATTCAGGTTTGTTACACACACTTCTCCTCTCTGGCAGGTATTTTATTAGAACACATCTGTCACTGTTTGAAGAAACACTGCAGAGAGGTTTTTAATAGAGGCCCCCATCACCAACACGGACAAGTCATCCCTCTTTCACAAATGCTCCTCATCTTCATCCCCTTTGCACGCTTCTTGTAAAATACTTATACAAGTGTGTGTAGTCAATAAATGCCATCGGTGTCATAACCTACTAAGAAGATGAGGCGGAGGCAATTATCATTCAACAACAGCAAAAGGTCATATGACAAGATAGATTACATAGTGGACAGATGCTTTATGTGATGTGATTAATCATTTCACCAATGGAAGAGTTCTACTTCAACCGTGCTCTGTTGTAATGAGGGCTTTACGTCGGGCCACAGGTGGATTATTTTCACTGTTCACTTGAATAAATGCGCCGTTCCGTAAAAGTTTGAAAGAAACCTGGATCACACAGATTGATTTTCAGCCTTTAATAGGGCAAAAATGTTTCTATCTAGCTACTCTGTCTTCATCAAAGAGTCGTAAAAGACTAGTAAAGCTAGGATAGGCGTGCCTTTGGTGTTGGGCAGAATACATTCAGGCGCATTGGATAATAGAATAAAGACATGCTTAACGTGTGTCATGAACTGCTGGAAGCATGCCAGGTTCAGCTCATTAAGGCCAAAGGCTTCGGCGGTGCTGAGAGTATGAATCCAGTATGCCTCACTGCAAAGCAAATCATCCATCCTCTTCTCACTGTGCAGCACCTGATTCAGCAGCTGGAAGATGCTTGAAGAACACCTTCTACTTTAAAGCAAGGTTGTGTCTTTGAATGTTACTATAGCTCAGCTGGTACGCCGTCTTAAAATTCACCACGAAGATTAGATGAAAGATACATGAATTTTTAATCACATGGTGAGTCCTCAAATATGTCTAAAACACCAGGTACATACAGCAGTACACCAATCAGGCATAATATTATGACTACGCCTTCCTAATATTGTGTAGGTCTCCCTTGTGCTTCCAAAACAGCTGTGACTCATAAACCTGTGGTTCAAAGTTCAAAGTTCCAGGTGATTCTTGCACCTCCACAAATTCACAAGTAGTCTTGTTTGTTCTCGTGATGCTGTACTTTATGTGATCATTCGCTGGAACCTATCCCAACTATCACTGGGTGAGAGGAGGGGTACACCCTGGACAGGCTGCCAATCTATCACAGGAACAACCATTTTACTCTCACATGCACACATAGGGCCAATGTAGAATCACCAACTAACCTAATATGAATGTCTCCGGACTGGGAGGAAGCCAGAGCAGACACAGAGACACATCTGTTACATAGAAAGGGCGACAGGTTTGAAATGCTAATGAAACTTATTGATTCTTTCACATATTGAACAAATTTTACCAATGCACTTTTTTTCATATAGTAGATTAATTGCCGCTTAATCAAGCTTTTCAAAACATATCTATTTTTGTTGAGTGTGTGTCACAATCCAGACCACTGGCTCCTTTAACATTCCTAAACTGGACAGCCGGACACACGTAGTAATGGCTAATCCTTTGAGACGCAATCTTCAGCTTTCCTTCTAAACGGATGAGGGAGTAAAGATGTACAGCAACGAAGAAAAACACTACACAACACAACAACAGACAGGTGACATGAGAGAGGAGGCGAGAGATTAAAATGAATAGTTTCAAATAGTTTATCAAACGGTGCAAGTTTCTCATTTGAGTCGCCGCCTGTCACGTCTCCTGCAATCTCGTTATCTTTCAGCCCAAGGGAAACTTCTTAGGAAAATTCCTATGCAAGATGGAAGTGCTGCTGAAAACCTATATATATTGCATACATATACACACACACACCTGGGCCAGTTTTAGCTCCTTATTATTAACAGTGAGTCATATAACATTTACTTGGCAGAAGATGGACAACTGATGGCACGGATAATTACATGTTAACGTAGTCAAACCAACCACCATAGTCTTTATGAAATGCATCCCTGGTCTACAGCTTTCACATCAAAGGATAGAAGCTGAAGACTTTACAAAAGAAATTAAATGCAAGAAAAGCACATGATGAAAAGAAGGGCAGCTTTTGAAAACAGGAAACAAAAGCAGATGGCCACAGATAGCTAAGTGGCCTCTGGTTTTAAATCCTGCTTGAAAGCGTTAAACCAAAGCCTGACTTATCTGCTCTTTTCTCACTCGCGAACCCACCCAGATCTGTGTTTCGAGACAGTAAGTGGATTAAGCATGCAGTTTTTCCTGCCTAATATGCCAGCACGGACACGAGGCCTTGTCTTCCGACGCCTCGCTGAATGAATGGCATTTAATAAGAAGGAAGAACTGAGGTGTCATGATTCGAGAAAAGTCCCCTGTCATATAGAGAAAGGTGCCACGGAGTTTTATCAGCGATGTGGAAAGAAGTCATTATGGAGTCCGTAATGAATCCGCGACAGCTGTCTGTCAAAACTACGGCGCGATGTTTTAACTTCTACTCATTTTCTCCATGATTGACTTTTCCATTGCACAGCCTGGTTTCCTGCACACATCTGTATTCATTACTAAGGCACAGGATTTGGAAGTAAAGGAGAAGAGATTGTGAGAAATGTGCTGACTTGCTCAGTTATTTGTGGGTTTTATAGGACCCTGGATCATGATATTTAATTTTGACTTGCATGTATACATGCATTAATTCGACATACACGTCTTGTTATATAACTGCATGTGTGTTCTTACATAAATGTCTGGGTGCATTTTAACAGCTTTAACACTTTTTTTTTTTATCATCTTGAGCCCCAATTTTATTACAAAAGATTAGTCATGATTAGGAATTAATGATTTCACAAGGAAACTGGCACAACAATACCCCTCTTAAATCCCCCGTTCAGTCTATTTGAATTTGTCTTTAAGGGATTTTCAAAAGTTTGCCTGTAAGGAGGAGGTAAAGGATCCCAAAAGGCTTCTGTTTTGCATTAACTTTAAACTGAATATAGATCTTCTTCAAACGCATCCATTAAGGGCGAGGTGGAGGAAAAGTCTCCTTGGTCTGCTTTGATCCTCAAGTAGTTTTTCAAAGTACTGAGGTGTGTTTGGGCTCATTATCTTGCTGAAGTACGAGTCCTTCCCCTCAGTGATGCAAACCAGAGGGTGTAGCACGTCTCTGAAGGAATGGAGTTGATCTAGTGGGAAACATCCTCCATCGTTAATATCCATCCATCCACCACCATGTTTCACTGTGGGATCAATATACAGCACCACTCCTTGTCCTCGTTGTCTCCTTACAAACGTCTTTCTGTTGCTGCTTCAAACTTGGACTCATCAGTAAGCAGTATTTGATTTCCACTCATCCACTGTGAAATGCCTGTTTGTCTTTGCCCACACCGAGCGCTTGGCCTCGTTTCGCCTCCCGAGAAGCGGTTTGGAGGCCAATACTCGCCCTCTGAGACGGTGCTAGACAGCCTTCTTTTGACAGTACTTTTGCTGATTGGAGACTTGTGTTCTTTATTTAGCAAACTCTGGATCTGTGATGAATTTGCTTTTCTGTATCTGTACAAACAAAGCTTGATGTATTGATCTTTTCATGGCGGGGTCTCTTTTGCTCTGCCTGATTGTGCTTTGGACAGAACTGATCCAGTTTCCACAGAGCAGTTAAGAGTTCTACGAACTAACCTACCTAACCTACCCCCCCCCCCCCCCCTTATTTTAATATTAAAATTTAAACACAAGAAATCTTAAACATGGAGACATTTGAGTTATGCTTTCCCATGGTTTTCTTGAGTTTTGTCCCACAAATACGACTGATTCTTTAATACTGTAGCACTAAAGTAAGAATAAGGTGTCTGATAAAGCTTGCGTTAGTCTAATGTTGTGATCTAATTTAGATCCTCTCATATTTACAGTAGCAAAGCCTTTTAATCTGATCTAAAAACCCTCACTGTATTAGCCTGTAGCTTGGGTCTCATCAAGGAATTAATGTACTGAAGTAGCGTCAAGTGAGTAAAATGATCACTAAAAATCAGAGTACATTATGGCTGATGACAGCCTGGGCCAGGCAAGAGGATGCGCTCAACAGAAAGCTGCAGCAGTTCCACAGAGGACGCAGTACTGCCGGGATTCCCTTTTATTCTGATTTAGCACTGTCGTTCCCACACAGCAATCACATGAATCATTAATCAAGAACTGTAAACCAGCCATTCTTTTAAATATGGATGGCGCTGTCATGAAGAATGTGGTATCAATCCAGCCTAAAAGGCCCTAAAAAAGACGGAGGTTTACTATAGTCTACATGTGTCACCAGCTTGACGCCCTCGTAACTAAGTTGTCAACGGCAGCTAAACAAACTAAAGCTATATTTACAACCATTTGTGCTTCCGCCCTGCAGGCATTGATCACATCACGTCCGGGCACCATCAAACACCACTGCAGCCAACACACACATTGCAGCCAGGGTGAGGTTTAACAGGCCAAAGTGGTATTGATGCATTGAGCAAAGCATGAGGAAGGGCTAAATTGTTTCGATGAGGCGAGAGCCTCAATAATTGCCAACCATACGGATGTTTTATAATCACTTTATGTGACCAATTTAAGACTTGCTCAGGATCCATGTCCCTCACCAGCTAATCCATGATGCTCTTTACTGTAATCCATTCAAATAACTCTTCTCTAGTGCCATCAGTTAGAAATCCTGGTTGATGGAGGAGCTGACATTGCGCATTTTGATGGGGCTAAAGTTGTCATGACATGGACTTCAGAATGATCATTACAGTGATCAATGACATGATGAGATTCTGAATCCTCTGTCATCTTTTATTCTGCTCTTATAAGTAAAAAAATAAAAACAAATAAAAGGAGTTTAACAAATTACAGTATCAAACTACATTTCCTGCATATGCAACAAAATAAAAATAATAAGTTTGTCCTTTAATGGAGATTTTCATATTTTTCGTCCTTTTGTGCATACACCACATGCTGTAGAAAGCAGTGCCGCACACTTGTCTCCGGAGAAACCAGGAAATATGGGTCCCCGAAAAGAATATTGCTATCTACACTTTTTTTTTTTTAAATAAAATAATTAAACTGGGAGTTTTAGAGTCCCTCTCCGTCTCTGAACCCACAGACCTGTCACTTAAAGCTCAAAAGCACCACATCTCCACTTTCATTGACAGTGGACTTTCATGGACTGCCAAACTTGTTTTAGGTTGGTGATAAATAGTATGTACACACTGCCTTATTGTCTTCCTTGCATACTGTGGTTTAAAAAAAAATGAATGAAAAGATTTCATCATTTCATAGGAAAAATGTACTCCAAAGGCAGAAAGGATTTAATCAAAGTCATTTGACTGATCCAACACTCAGCCACAGATCTGATGCGTCCAGTGGGGATGTGATGTTTGAAGACGGCCCAAATGTGCCTTTTCTTGTATGATTGACGAAACTATACAAACGATGAATAATACGCAAAGGCTTATTATCTCTCAACTTTTGGTTTGGATAAAAACTGCACCAATTTGAAACAAAACTGAGAATTAAGAGAACATAAAAGCTTAAATCCTGAAATTCAAAGCCTTTTAATAAACACTTGGAACCCAATTAAGTTTTTTTTTTTTTTTTGTTAACTAAAACATGGTTCATTTTGAGATTACATTAGTGATGGGAAGTACGGGTCTTTACAAAGATTCGACTCATTTGACTCGGCTCCCTTAGAAGAGCCAGCTTTTATGGCTCCCAAATGGCTCTTCATTTAGTTTCAGTCAGAGCTTTCTATTTTATCCTAATTTCAATAGTTTTAACAATTTTTCACTCGCTGTTTTCATAAAAGCCTAATTATTGTTTTGTTACACAAAAACACAGTTACTATTGTTAACGTTTTAATCAAAGCCCACCTTCCTTTTTTAACACAGTATAGTATAGTAGTGTGAGTAAGTAATAAGTCTGTCCTTGCATGTGATTGGCCACATGGAGTTCCCATCATAATAAAGTCCCGCCCTTGCCTGCATGGATTCACAGGACCCGCTGAAGCTTCGGCTCTTCTCATTCGCTGCAAAGAATTGGCTCTTAGAGCTGGCTTGTTAGCGAACAACACATCACTAGATTGCATCTCTTTATTAGTTTCATTTTCAGATAGCACATAAGTACTGATGAATAAAAATGTCAACAACGTCTGTATTTAAATGAGATCACCTGTAAATCACAGCTGGTATTTGTCAGCCACTGAACCCACTTTACTGTGCTTTAAAATTAGAGCTGTTAACTTACAGATATAATAGACTGTAAATAATGATTGATGAACACACTTTTTAAGCTCTGCTAATCTGGCCATCAAGATCTTGGCATTGCCTTACTCCACTTAACTTTAGGCTAATAAAAAAAGAAAAGAAAAGAGAAAAATATAGGTGTTGTGGTGCGAATGGGTTTGTGTTTATTATGTGTATGAGAAAGTGCATATAAAACTATTGTGGTATTCACAACCTTTTAAATGAAAATGTGTTAGTAAGGTCCTACAAGGTTACAGAAATGGCAGAGGTGAAGAGTGAATAAATTCATTGTAATTTAGTCCTTATAGTTTAGCCCTAAATTTTCTTCAAAATTTTATAATATGTCTGAGGAACATATTGACATTCCCAACTGTCATCCTTTCATTATGTTTATGCGTTTCTTACATTAAGTTTCTAAATTGTTAGCTTGCTAAATCTTTGGCATTATGGCTCGGGAGCTCGAGAGATGCTAATCAATGCTAATCTGTAGCATGGCAGCATTGCTTTCCAGTGCATTTACAAGTTGTGAGCAATTTATTTCTGCACATATTGACAAGACAACATAGATTTACTTTAACGTTATGCTCTAAGTGGGTGTACGCATCCTTTAGCAGTGCTTTGCCTGTCAGAATAAATGTTCTGGGTTTGGACCTGACGGCCGAGATTGCATGTTCTTCCTATGTCTGCTGTGTTTCCTCTCACATAGACATGCATGTAGGGTTAGTTGGCGATCTTAAATCAGCCACAGGTGTCAATGTGAGTGTGAATGGTGACCCTCTACAGGATAATACAGCTGACTTTACAATTACAATCAGCACAAGCCACTGAAGTTAAATCTTATTCAAATCTATGACAGAATGTAGTAAAAACATCTTCTAGGTGAGTTCTTGCTTAAGCGAATCTGTGAGGTACTCACACCCACTTTCGCCATGACATATTTAAAAAGATGAGTTGTGTCAGTGAATTTCCACTAACGCAACTCATCTTTTTAAATATATCAGCTGTACTGGGCTATAAGAACATTTAGTTATTTTTTAAAGTTGTCACCGTTTACATTGACTCGCCTTTAGAGTCTGCCTCAAGTGGTCATTTGAGGAACTGCAGCTTTTTTCTATCTCTGTGCTGGCTTCATATTACCTACTATGAACATAATTTAACTCCACTGTAGCATTGCATTATCCATTATATTCCATCCATGTAAGTATTTTACTGCATTCACCCTCAGGTACAATTACTGGTTGCTGTTGAACCACATGACTTAATGAAGCCGATAGGACAAGTCCCCCTCCCCCACTCCGTGTTACATGACAGGCTAGCTGAGTAACTATAGTGAGTCAGTTAAGTTGAAAGGTTGTGCAGGTTATGAAAATATAGTGCACAGAGTGAGTCAGTGATGATTCACAGGGCCAGTTAATTAGCGCTAATTGTCCAGTACGAGCACACTCCTCCTGTCTGTGTGCCCACATCAGACGGTGCATTTGTTATTTGGCTTCAAAGACAAAGAAAACAGAACAAAGAAAAAGGAACAGCGTTGAAGATATTCCTTTTTTCTAGAAGATTTGTGCATTAGGTAGAGAGCAAAATGATTTATTCTGAGCGTACATTTTAGTTTGCGTGTGTGCTGTGATGATTGCTGAAGAGGTTTCTTCTCATCATGAAAAGTACAAGACACAACCTATTCAATATAAATGAGCTTGCAAATAAAAAGATATTTCAAAGGAATACAGATAAATAGAGAAGAAGGCCATAATAGATATAATCTCCATTGCCCCATCACAGTTTATGTGTTTACATATTGTTTCTTTAATCTCATACGTATATAGCTGACTCTCATTTATTAAAACTTTTGAATTTGACTGAATTCATATTTTTATTTCATTCTTTTTAATTGTTCAGTTGGTATCAGTTTCCTCTTTATCTTCCTCGTTTTGAATAATAATGTCTGATGATAATATGAGTTTTCTAATTATTACTATCACCTTGACTTCTGTATCCAGGAACAAAATAGACTGGAACGGGCGAACACAACATGAATCCACAGAGGGATATCCCCGCTATCCACTCTCAGGATGACATGTCCTTTGAGCGACTTATCTTTGGCACTGTCCTGTACTTGTCATGTGTATTGACCAGTGGATTAGCGATGGATTGCCTGTGATCCTCTTAGGGGGCGTTTGCTCATGCAGAGCTGCAATTGAGTCTATGTACGTGCGCTACAAACACCTGCACTTACCTCTGTAGTCCAGGCTGTAACCGTCAGTGTGAGAAAGCATCCCTGGCGTCCTCCAGCAGTGCAGATGTTCACCGACTGTTGAACTCTGAGGGGAAATAAATGACAGACATTATTTGAACTTTGTACAAGTGTTTCAAGTACTTAACCTTTCTTAAATACAACTATTTGAGTCAACGTGTTAAATCAAATCCGGGGATGCAAGCTTGAACAAAGCATGCGATTAAACCAAGTGTATTTTTCAGAGGATAACCTTCTTTTGCCATTGCAGTCTCAAAAATGAATTCAGCGGCATGAATGTTCTTCTATTTTTTCTTTATAGAATCCGAACCACCTCATTAACCTTATCTAACAAGCACAAGCTAATGAAATCCTCTGTTTTAGTTTCCGGTCTTGCCAAAGTTAGTTTTACTAATTAATCAAACATCACATACCCCCCCCCCCCCCCCCCCCCACACCCCTCATCATTTTAATGACTCTTTGTGAAGTGCATGAGAATGTGCTGCCCTTCCCCTGAGGGAGGCTTCTTAGACACGTCTTCATGCATTTTCATTGGACGTTAAAACAAAGAGGAGAAGGAGAACCCGTGTACTAAGAAGTGATGGATGTTTTGTATTCAGGACACTAAGCAAAATAAAAATGAAACATTTCTTCATCTTTTGCAACGTGCTTCATCCCTGCTCTCGCGATCCTGTTTACAGTCTCTACAGAATGCCGCGATGCAAGGCTGCAATTTTCCCACCTACATACATATTAATGTCCGCATAAGGCAAGCTCTGGATTACTCCACATTCAGTATTCATATTACTCCTCCTGCTCTAATGAAACTATGCTGTGTTCTCATCCCTTGTGATTCAGAGTGTATGACATGTTGTATCAGATGAAAAGCCCAGGCAGAATCCATTCTCCAACAATCAGTAATGGAAATCTGCACAATGGCTAGATTTTCAGTAAATGAGAGGACAATAGATAATGTGATTCAATTAACTGCTAAGGCTGCTATTTGCATTCCAGTGAAAGGGGTGATAGTCAAAGTGGCCCAAGGCAGCTGCCTTTCAGCAAAGGCCCATGACAACACAAAAAGCAGCGGAACCAAGAGAAAAGGGGAGTTTGGGAGTCTTCAGCTGTATTCTTTTAATTACTCATCATAATGACTCCATTTAGCTGTTCAATGACCCATTTTACGGCATTGAACAGGCATGGGAAGCTCTCTGTCCTTGGCAGGGTCAGTCCTGCAGCTGCCCCTGCTGCCATGTTTCAACCAAGAGGAAACTTGCCCCCCCCCCACGCACGCACTGGGCACTAACACACCGGTCGCCTAAGAATTTTCCTTCAAATCCCGTTCGCACATGCACAGGCACACTGTCTTCATCACCACAAATTAGGTATGGACTGAGTGTCACTTCATGAGGGAATTCGTTTCAAGTAGGTGCTCATTATATGGAAGGAAATAATTACTCTTCCTGAACGTTTCTATGCGTCGGATGGGGATAGCCGTGCCATGTTGGCATGCCGTGAAGCTGGATTCTATTTATGCAAATGAGTTCAATCCAGCTTCGTATGACATAAACAATGTGACCCATGTGTACGGCTAAGATTTCAGGAATTATTATGTACAGGTTCGCAATCTACGTTAGTAACCATAATTTTCTTATGTTATGTGAGTCTAAGTTAACAGATCTGACATTTTCTCTGACACATAAACCAATATTTTATGCTACAAGTTCTGTTTATGTATTAATAAATTGTTGTGTTGTTGCAGAATGGTTTTGGGTCACAAAACCCATATTTGGCCATAACTAATCAGTTCTTAGACTAATTATGACAAAGTTTTATAAAACTTTAAAACAATTATCGGGTACGCAATATTCCAATAGTCAGTTGTGTAAATACATTCAGAGTAACAGCATATTGATCAATGTCTATAGGATGCTTCGGTGAAGTCATGATTTTAATATCCAAGAGGTCAAAGGTCAAGTTGACTGTGAAAGCATTCTGTAAAAACTACATACTATATGGGTGGATGGCAGGCGTACAAAGTGTAGGGCAACAAAAGTACGTACAGAGATAGTGATCCAGGTTAACTGCTGGTGATGTCATGTTGTGCTGCAAGCCTCGACCTAACAAATGTTAACAGAAAACTTTAATCTGCCAATGGCGGCATAAACAAGTGAAGCGAGAGTGTTGCTGGACAAGATAAAGCAACGTTGTTAGGAAGTAAACAACTGCCAAACTCAATCAAGAGCTAGCCAAATAATTACGAGAAGCGATTGAAAAATCGAATAATCTGCAACTGCAACAGGGATATTCTCCAAATTGCATTCATGTGAAGTGATTTTTCCAGGCCGATAAGTTGTGTTGTCTCATCTGCCCCTGTATTGTGTAATATAAGGACTCTTATTGTTCCCAGGGGGATACAACAGCAAACCTGCATTTGTTTAGCCGCAGAGGTCAAGTTTCTGCTTTGACTGCTCTCTCGTTAGCCTGTAGCTTTATTGATTCTGGATGCGCTGGTTGGTATATATTCAGAGTGGTTACACAGTACTGGGGGAAGGGTCCACTGCTCTTGGGCATCAATCTGCACCATGTCCTATAGTCCAAACCACTCATAGGGCCTCACGTTGCAAACTCCTCCTTCAGTGATATCTAGATTTTTAAAGATGCATTAATATAACTGATGTGCTAAAGAGCTAGTGATACAGCAGACTTTTGCATCAAATTCACTGCGGTTTGATTTTTCTTACAAAAAAAGAACATTTTCTTAAATTCGTAATATTGTAGGAGATCATAATTTCATGTGTTTTCCTCTGGAAACACTAATTCTGAGAAAAAATGTAACTGCAGAGACGTTTGCATCGTTCAGTATGGAGAAGCAGAGCAGCATACATCCCTCGTTTAAACAGAAACATTGTTCAAAGAGGCTTTTGTGCTGCTCTCGATAAAACATGATGTGTATGAAGGATGGGTAAGGTTGCAGCCCCGGAGGAAGCAGTGCAGGAGGGGTGGAGGTGGCGAGGGGAGTCAGACCCCGTATGGTCTTGAGGAAGTAGAATTTCTGGCACATCTCCAGGATGCTGACCCGGAGCATTGAAAGGTTGAGCACTGGCACCGATCTGACTGATTCTGCTCAGCTGCTGACGTGCAGAGGAGCGCGCAATAGCTTAGGACAAAAATAGCTTGCTATGGTCCACAGCTTGACGCAACTGTTCGGAATTTAAATTACTGCCGACTGATTCTGTCCCATTTTTAATTTTTTTTTATAAAGTGACTCACAGAAAACTTTAATCATGTGTATGAAAATGAAAGAATTAGCATAGTGTCACAGTATTTAGTTATTGTGTATAAAGAATGTTCAATATAATTTAATTGAATTTGTACTATTGTTGCCTGACACCGATCAGGCATAACATTATGACTTCCTTCCTAATATTGTGTACGTCTCCCTTGCCTTGTGTCTCCAAAAGAGTTGTGACTCATCAGAGTATTGACATGGTCCTTCTGAGGGTGTCCTGTGGTGTCTGGAACCAGAATGTTGTTAGTGGGGGCCTTTGGGTCCTGTGGGTTGAGGGGAGGGGCCTCTGTGGATCATCCCACAGATACTTGATCAGTTTGGGATCTAGTGAATTTGGAGGCCAGGACAACACCTTGTGATGTTCTTCATGTTTTTTTTGAGTTTGTAAACTTGTGTGTGTGCCTGTGTCAGGCCGCATCCTGCTGGGGATGGCTGCTGCCATCAAGGAGTGTCATTGCTATGGGCTGGGGTGCCTGGTCTGGTCTAGGTGGGTGGTACATGTCTAAGTAACATCTAAGCATTGGTGTGCTTAAGTGTTTTACAGAGTGAAGGCCTCTGCTTTACAGTGGTGTTATTATCCCATTCGGCATACTGTATATTCCCACTATATAAAGTTGGCAATCCATCAATTTTATGTATCATATACATTTAGAAATGCCATGCAACTTGACAGCATCACATATAATGTATCACCGCCCTCAGTTTGAACAGAGTGGCCTGATCCAGCCTGATCAGAAATCTTTTTCAATTGGATTGGAGATGTGAAAAAAAGAAAAAAAGAAATCGGTGTTAACTAACCATGTTAATGCTTGAACTGATTGCTTTTGTCTGGGTGGGAAAACATACATTCTCTCTGTACATGCTTGCCACACGTGCGTTAAACATCAGGCATTACGAATATTTTGTTGTTCTGACAAGTATTTGAAAAGACGAACGGCATCGGAATCCATCTCGGTCATCTTCCTCTATTGAATAAATTCAGCACTGGGGAAAAAATCTTCTGCTACATTTCCAGGAGATTAGACGCTCCACAGCCGGCAGAGCCACTTTGCACATGTCAGAAAAGATATACTCTGACAGATGTTTTGTTGGAATCTCTAATCAGATTGATTTGAGTTGAGATGAAGAAATATTGTTCATGTAAACACTGTCAATGAAAGAAGTTAGCTGATGAGCGGCTCTGTGTCGGTGTTGAGAAACAGCTAGAGGCGCCAACAATTATTTGGTAACGAAAGAAAAATATAATCTACTTTTGTGCTATAGGATAGCAAGGTTGGAAATGCATTGTTAGATTGGAGTTTTGTCAAAATGACAGCTATGGACTTGTTTTCTGTTGGAGATTTGTCATATATTTTATATTTCTACATAAAAAACACACAGAACACAAAGTGTATACCTTCATATTAGTTTTGTTGCCCAGTATTTATTGAGTTTCTTCAACTGTGTTCCATGTCAGACATTTAAAATGATCTGCTTATGCTTTCAACGTTTGCGACATGTGCCAGTGGATAATATTGTAGTCAAAACTTAGATCCGAATGAACACACCTGAGACACAGATGCACGGTGAATTTGAATGATCACAAATACCTTGAGCCAACTTTTGAAGAAACTATTTCCTGTCTGTGTTTCCATAAAGAGAGGGCTTTAGCGTTCCCTCTGCCTCTGGTGGGAGTCGTCTCAAGTGCTGTACTCCACGGTGAACCTTGTGGGCATCAGGTGTTACCGACATCCATTCGCAATTGAGAGAAAGTGTCCTTCAGAATGTATTGACCTTGGTGCTGCAGACGACTTCCTGTGGAATCCTCCTTGAAAATGAATTCAAATAGCTGTTTGCCGAATAGAAGTTTGTTCTGTCTTTCATGCTTATAAAATGAAGCTGCACAGTGCTCACAGGATTATATAGTTTTTATTTATAATATATTGTCAATATGTATGGATTGATAACTACAGGCATAACTACTACATCTCACTGTGTGAATATTAGATGCGACAGAAGTGTTTATTTTCAAAAACTAAACCAACAGATTGCTATGAATCAATTCAGAGTAATTCGTATGACGAAAGGACACTTTTGACTTAGGCAAGATGACAAGGGTGCGCTGGTGAGCACATTTCCCGCTATGTACTTGACTGATCCGGCGCTGTCAATCAAGAAGTGCCTGGGTAACTTTAAAAGCTCGCAGCTGGGTCGGAGGAGGGCGTACAAAAGCGCAACCAATCTTTGCAGCCTGCTGCAGTCGAAAGCAACAGCGCGAGCGGCAGGCTGGCTAAAAGTATCGCTGCTCTTTGAAAGGCCCACTCTGATGTAGCGAGGGCGTGTGACAGGAGGTGTTTCATGAGCACTGCTTTGAGGACGTGCGTTGTTAAGATTACTGACGGAACTTGTGCTGCTGCCTGGCAAGGACTGAGATGAAAAATATAAAAAATAAATAAAAATCAGTGCAGGTGGTGTTAGAATCTAAAGTCAGTTGATTGCTATGGCCGAGCTTTCCATCTGATCATGAAATATTCAAATTAGGTTGTATTTTCTTTTTTTGTTTTTTACATTTTGTCTGCTAAACCTTCAGAAGTGAAGTTCTTGATTTTACATATGAGAGACTCAAGTCTCAGTTAAGCCTCTGGGTAGGGAAAGCAACGCAGCTGGTTGCCCCTGTGGAGAAGAGGAGAATATGTGCAGCCTGTTGAACTAGCAAACAAGCCTTGAGCAACGCAACACACACACACACACACACACACGTGTATGTGCAGCACGCGCATACACACACACACACACACCGGTCCCTCCATTCAAACATGTTTGTGCGCCCGTGTGCATGCAGACGGCAAACTTTGAAATTGCCTTTCTAAAAATAGGCATGCAAACGTACTGTACCCTCAACCAAGGCTATCTACAGTAAAAAAAAAATAAAAAATGCACATGGAGACGGTCTGTGTTTCCTGATAGCTTCGTGAAAGCAAGATACTGGTGTGCCATTCCTTCACTCATTCAATATTAAAGCAGCATGCCTTCTAGAGCACACGTAATGATGTCATGGCTTTGGAGAACACAGAACATGGCTTTGCTGCTGAAGTACAAAATAAACGCAGCACTCTTGAGAGTGTGGGGAAACACTCTCTCTGGTCTGCAGAAAACGAAAGAATGAAACGTTATTCTGTGTTCGTTTAAAATTTCATATAGTGTGCGATTCTCCATGCTACCATATCAAAAATTCTGTCGGATTATGTTGCAGTGGTACATACATCCGGTTCGGACATCTTTGAAATCTCTGTAATATACCAGTTAAAACCTTAGCCGTAGTTAATTACAGAGCTATTTTGAGATTGTTCATTTGGAATTTGTTGTTTTAATTTATTGCTAATCAAGCTAGCCCTTATTCAAACTGTCTGAGGCTGCCTGTGCTATCAATTCAACATCCATTCCACAACAATGAAAATAAAATGAAATATCCATCAGCACAAACTTAGATTGAACAATCCTCTCCCTATTCTGGTCACCCTGCTTTGTACAGCCCCTAGCAAAGGCTACCCAGAGTGTGAACTGAGTATCTATACATTTGATAGTATAACTGCAGCCTGATATTAGTTTATTTCATTTTAAATAAACAAATACTGTATATTTCATTACATTAAACTTCAGTTTACAGCGGTGTAAGCAAGCGTTGGTTCTCTTTCTCTCTTTCACCTCAATCTAACTTGATAACTCATCCTTCTTTTAAACCAATGTCTTATTTAATTCTTACCAGTATTTTATGATACAATATTCTATTTAAAAATCTGACAGAGTACGCCTTGTGTTGCTTGAACACTGGAACGCTCTGCACTTAACCTTTGCCATGTTTGAAAGAAACCCCGCTGTTGGCACGTCATTTCAGAGGTGCATTCACAGCCTTTTGTTGAGGCCATTTCTGAGCTCCGCGAGCAAACCGGACCCCGGGGTACAAAAGCAGGAAAAGCTTTTAGGCGGCGCGAACTCTAGGGTGGGTTTTGTTTTGTCTGATCTCCGCCTTGCGGTTTCTTCTTCTTCTTCGTCTCCACTTCCAGGGCAGCTCCGAAGAGCGATGAATAGGACGAGAGCGGCGGTGTGTGACAGACGAAGAGTGGCCTGGCACACATGCATGTGACAAAGCCATTAATGTACTCCCGTGTCTGTTTTTGCTGTCCAGGATTATTCATGTTGTGAAGCACCATAATGACTTTTCTTCTCGGTCAAAGTCGGATCTCTTGAGTGACACGGCCTGTAATTTGTTATTATCTGGAATAAGTGGGGTAGAATGATAGGGATGACAAGTATGACCGGCGCTCTGTGCGGTTTTACTCCGCTGCCCTTTATTACTTTTAGCAGATTTTCTTCAGGGCAGCTAAAGAGGCCATTTTGAGCTGATATTCTAAGATTACATGAGAATAAGAGTGAAGAATGTGTGCATGCTGAGAACACACTAATGTGCAAGGACTCTTTTCAGGAATATAAAGGATTCATGCTACACTATCCACTTAGAAACGCAAGACACGTAGCGCACGTAGCACTAATAATATCTGAATAATGGAAATAGTTATTAATTAGGGCCAAAATGAATTTATACACCCTTTGTTAACAGAATAACTGGTCACTGAGTGTACAGCCTAACTACCGAGCGCACTAGAACGTAACAATAGCACCCTTACAAAGAGTGCACAGAGGCTGCTTCAAGTAAAACGCTTCCCCTGATATTCCCACGAGCGAACGCAGAAGAAGACATCTGGGAAGACATATGGGACACCAGCGTCGCGGTGATGCTCCCGTCCGGCACGTCTTCCACTCGGAGCAGCAGAAAATCTCCTGCCCCGCTGCAAAGATTCAATTAAGACCCAGAGCCGAGCAAATCAGCAGCTTCGGCATTAATTTAAGATGAGCCCTGTCATCAGTGCCATCATTAGACCTGAATTCAAACTGTGATTCAGACACTTGCGAGGGGAGTCCGTGAAGCGTCCCACAGTTCGCTCAGAGCATTATACAACCTGGCTAATTGATGTCAATCAACGTTTAGAATCGCTTAGAAAACTACTCAGATATTTATTACTATATATATAGGCATATATATATCTATATATATATAGATATATATATCTATATATATATAGATATATATATTTACTCATGTCAATTGCCAGGATTTTTCTCTGTGTAGCTTGTGAATGCCACAGTCATTTCCTTACATCAATACCCTGTCTTGTCAAGAAGTGTGGCACAAGAAACAAAACAGTTCTTCCAGTGTTTTTGGAATTGGGATGGGAACTAGCATCTGAGTCTAGTTAATAGTCTTAACCATCTCCCTGAGAGCATTTAAAGTGACTGGAAGAGTTGGTATCAGGTGCTCCCAGATAGCTGAAGCGGAAGGCCCTGCCAACCAATTACCGGCAAACACAAAGAACACCCGTACAAGTGTTTTTATAAACTTTGGACAGTAGTCTGCTCAATGCTGAACTTGGACCGAACCATTTTCACATTACTGAGAATATCTCTTCACTTTTTTAATCTTATTCCATCATGCTGCTGCCGCCACAATACTCCAAATCTGAAGCAGAAAAAGCACGTATCTAGATTTTCTGATTTACACGTCATCCATATTTTTTTGCTAGTGACCACACATTACAGTCAGTATTGTAAAATTTAAATGGGTGCACTCATGTCAGTTTGCTGAGATTGGCTAAGTCACAGCCAGGCTATGTGGATAGCTTTAAAGGCAGGCTTTACTGTGCAAAGGACATAAGGTATAAGCCCTCCATAAAGAGAAGCTTGCAGTTTAATTGATGGGATCAGAGGAGACTTAGAGGACTGTGGGATGTAAAAGCCTGGAATCGCTGCATCCCTGGTGAGCACCCCGAAGGCCTTCGAGTTGTTTGCAGTGGTTTTTAAGATGACAGAGTGCTGTAAAAGCCTCGCGTTTGACTTTATTATTATGCCTAAGCCGGCCAAGATTGAAAGTTTCACCGTGCAGTGCTTGAAAGATGTTAAAAATCCGAGCACGAGTTGGTGAACACGCCATGCGCCATGATGCATATCTGGGACATGGTCTGACATTAGAAAAATGGCACAAGTTATCTCGCCCCGTTCAGTTCTCAAAGCCCGGTACGTTCAGGGGAGAGCGAGTGTCGGGCCCATGGGGCTGCGGTGTACATACGTTAGCAGGGAAACCTGGAAAGACGCACTGAGAGTGTGTTAAAACTGTTTACAGAGGCATGTCCGGGGCACTCATCTGAACATGCAGGAGAAAGATGCACACATTCCCTCTCTGTTCATTATTTAGAGCAAGTGGTCAGCACTCCAAACTCCGTCCCTTTCACTCTTTCCCATTCATACATTGTGCACTGATAAATGTTCAGAATCAATTTGCCGCCGCAGACGCGATTCCCGCGACCGTTCATTAATCCACTCGTGAATATGGAATCATTCAGACTTCATTGGCTCTTTTTACAGTAATGTGAGCAGTGAAGCCTCAGAGAGAGAGAGAAAAAAAGATCTCTCCCGACCAGAGCGAGCCTCGCTTTCCAGGTGAGAGCACTTTATTCTCCCCACTTCCCTCTGCAGTAGGCCCACTCAATAAATCACAGTGCAAAGCGCTGCCTTTACTCTGCAGCAGCTAAGACACCAATGTCAGTGGTTGTGAGGATAAATTGTCATGATTCAGCAAACTCTAACCTGAAAGAGGTTTGCTGTGGATTTCTATTTTTAAGAATTCTTAAAAAGTGTATTTAAAAAACGTAGCAAATTCTGTCACGTTGGCCACTTTTACTGACACGAGTGATAATTAGCGTAATTCGCTCCTTTGACTGAACTGAATAATTAAAAGGGGAAAATGAACATCATCTATAATACAAAGAGTAGAAAGTAACATGAGATACATGCATGTACAGGTATTGTTGCCTGTAAGAGGCCTGCTCAGAAAACAGAGTTACATTTCATGGTTCAGTTTACAGAGTACCACGGAGGAGAAAATCATTTCATTAAGCGCTTTATGTAACGTGTCAGTGTGTCTGTAAAAATAAATCAAATTAATGATATTACTATTAATGCATTTTAGTTTGACACCGTAAATGAGAGCTCTGCAGCAACTGCATGGTCCCCTGTTTCCTCAATCAGCACTTATAGAATGGATACGGTAACAAGCTGTCTGCACCAGAGGCATTAGTCAGTGCCTTCATATTGAAAGGTCTTGCCAAGCTTGATTCATTAAAGGGTCTGAGTGGAGCTGGTAATGCGTTGTGAAGTCTGATGAAGCTACAGTGTCAACACAGAAGCCAAGCACTCAGTGCACGTCTTTGCACTGGGATTTTATTTTTCTTAAAACAGTCACGGCAAATTAAATACCAGGAATATTATCAGGTAATGACAACGGTCTATCTCTCCTGCAGAATATCAGTGCTTTAAAATGATTTCAACTCATTTTAGACAGCATAAAATAAAATTTGCATGCTACAACACATTGTGAAACGTGAATAGAAATGAATTAGTGTAAATGTAAGTGTTCTATAAACATCCTTTGCAGGGAATTACCTTATATCTAAATGGAACCATCTTCCAAATGCACTGTAATGCTCTAAAAACGTAATAATTTACTGAATACAGTACATCCACCTAAAGAGAGAGAGAGAGTGAGAGAGAGAGTACAGTAATAAAAGAATAATAGTGCTGGCTTAATTTATCTACAGTATCTGAGTCATCCCAAGACTGAAGTTGTTATTAAATTCTGAGCAGCAGCCAACTCATTGCCTAGAAAAATCCACTCAGTTATTCGAGCAGAACTTATTCGTGCTCTGAAACTTCTCTTCTAAGAGCTTGTTATAGCACATTAAGTTCTGACACTCTGTTCTCACTTTGTATTGTTGCACCGTCACATTGTAGTCCTAAAGTTTTTAAATATATTTTTTAGTTCTTTTTCCGTCTAACCTGCTTACAGTTTGCTGATATCCGTGTAAAATTAATAAAGTGTCTTGTGCTTAATCCAAAAGTTTAAGATACAGTAGTTTTAAGACACATGTTGAACTCGCTCGTTTGCCGTTATGCTGACGATACTCTAATTTACATTTGTAAATTTTACATTACAATTTCACGGATTCCTTTGGATTTATTATGTTTCAGCAAACTTTACGCTGGCTGGTTACAGATTGTTTCTGATTGTTTCTAATTATCATAAAACAACAGTGTAAATTATTTTTCGACTGTGTTATTTTTAACCATATATTTGGGGAAAAAAGAAAAAAAAAACAGCTCAAGATATTTATTTTTGGTTTTGAAACTAGGTGCAATTTTCTTTTTTTAGCCAAAGTGAGACATTTGTGAACAGCGCTCATATTTTTTTGCACTTTGGAGAGAAATGTTTTGACACATTTTTCATTTCCAGCAGTAGTGACAGTGTGCTTTAATGAGGTTTTACAGTTAAAGTGTTTTAACTGCTTTAGATTCAGATTCAATCCATTTATTAATGGATCATGAAAGAAATTATACATTTCCTTGAACATGTTTTACCTCTGGTTTCACTGATCAATAGTTAAAAGGGAACTACTGTATTGTACAATGTGGACCTTATTTCTAGCATAAAATACTATCATTTCCTCACCCATATAACTTTTGTGTCATTTAATATAGATAATTAGATCCGTTTATATCCATATAGCGGGAGTGACTCAGGTACCGAGACGCAGCCTCTAAATAATGCATTATCTGCCACGAAACTCGTTCATTTCGCCAATATTTCATAATTTTGTTATGATACGCTAGTGCTATTCCCCGTTGAGTCCAGAGTTACTTACTTACTTACTTACTCCTCTTCACCCCCAATGGGACATAAGGCTTCAACGAGCTCACTCCAGAGAGTCCAGAGTTACCTGTTATCATCTTCTGACCTGGATGATGTCATCTCTGAGCGCCACGCGCACCCGCGACGGTCGGCTTGTTTACCTGCAATTTGCTACTGCTAGTTTTTCCGATTCTGAGGTTGTGGATGAACCATAGCAGTAGCAATGGTAGGTCAATCTACAGACCCCGGACGATGATAACAGGTAACTTCGGACTCAACGGGGAATAGCACTAGCGTATCATAACAAAACATTGGCGAAATGAACGAGTTTCGCGGCAGATAATGCGTTATTTAGAGGCTGTGTTTCGGTGCCCGAGTCACTCCCACTATATGGATATACACTGAGCTAATTATCTCCTGAATAAGTGCAAATTACACAAAAGTTATATGGGTGAGTAAACAATCGTATTTTATGGTAGAAATAAGGTCCAGGTTGTAAAAAAACAGGAGTTCCCCTTTAAAGCAACACATATGATACTAAAGCTACTAGATTATTTGATCCAATATTTGTATGTGGTAAAGACATTTTTATCTCTAAGTCTAATTAAACAAGCTTCTGCTTCGGTTATCAGCGCTTCTGATCTACATTTGATTTACTCTACCTCTTCTATGTTCAATACGTTAACTGCAAAATTTTCACATGGCAGTGATCATAAAAGCGCCACATGTCATGCAGCATCACTGAGCAGCTTGCACTCTAGTCTGCTTTAATGCGTCGGGATTTGACAGAATCCACTTACTGCAAAAAGGAATGAGATGACTGCTGCACCTAGCTGGTCTAAAGTCTCACAAAACATCTGTGCATACCGGATATAATCCTTTGCATATTTTTTTTCACTTCATAATTATTTATTCTGTGTAATCCTGCATTTATTTTAGGTAATCTCTCATGCTGGAGGTACCTTCTGTGTCGTTCCTTGTAGCAGGTTCTTCTGCAGTGTGGAGAACTTTCCCATCTTTGTTAATTTATTGATTTTCCTTTCTACTCTACTTTGTACTTTACAGATTGCTTACTGCATGCCTTCTTGTTGCAGGAACTTATGAATTCTGTCCCCATTTGTGTCAACGCTGCTCTTCAGATCGGTCATCTCTCGGGCTTTGCCTGCATGTTTGTGTTTCTAATTAGAATTATAACTTTCACTCAGTTTATCGAGGCCTCCACTCCTCTTCAGCCATAATTTGGTTTACTTGACCTGCGCTGGCAGAATACTTTCGGAGTGATCATTCTCCACATTTCTTGCATTTTTATTCTGTCAACCGGCACCTGGCTTTGTGCTGGATTTTGGTACACTTTCCAACATCTGTTTGTGCTGGCTGCGTTCCTGGGCTTTGCTTTTCTTTCTCTGCCACCAGAATTCCTCTGGGTTGGTCACTGATGGGAAATGTCTTGTCCAGTGCATGCACGTTCCTCCTCCTGTTGAATATCGGCTGTGTGTTATCCTTTATTTGTTGTGGTATTTTGTACATCTCTGTCTTGTGTCTTGTATCACTTCAAATCCTGAAGATTTAGTTGTTTTGTTTTTTAGTTCTTTAACTTCATCGCTGCTGTGATGCAGTCTAGTGTGCAGCATATTTCAAGCTTAATCTGTCTGGAGAGTTCATCTTGCTGGTGAGGAACCCATGTCTGACACCATGTTACAGATCTCATATTATTTCCCCTTTTTAACAGGTTAAGTCTCACAATTATCCAGAATGTGAGTTCACATGACATTCGTCCTAAAATACCACCTACACCGATCAGTCATTCTGCTACACCTCTATACCTGCTGCCCACAACACTTCCCAGAGGAAGACCCTCTCAGTGTGTGCTTCTGTTCAATGTTTAGTCCAAAAATACACAGGACGGATTGTGGCCTTCATTGATGTGCATAGTGACTTGTGGGGGTTAAAATAAAAATCTGGATTTTTGTAATGCAGAGCAGCAGGGTCACGGCTGAGGGAGGTTAATTGTACAGAAAGTCCTGCTGCTTCCAGTGGACCGGTGGGATGTAGTTGTAAAGAATTTGTCCGAAAAATTCTCCTTTTTCTCGCTATTGTTATGCACATAATGCTTGATCCTAGAAGTAAATACAAATCTAACAGACTGAACATGCAACAACTGCAACAAGAGAGATAATTCCTTGCCTCATTACATGAGGTTTTTGTATCTTACTAAAGAAACTCTGGCATCGGGAGCACAATGGGATTGTAGCTGTACAAAATAATAAAGTCATATTCAGTGAATGAGTAACTAAACACAAGGGAGAGCCAGCAGGACTATTCAGTGGTGGCGGTCATATATCACGATGCTAAACGCTGCAGCAACAATGCTGCTCTCTAATTTTCTTTTTGGCTTAACATCAAAACAAGGCAGAAGGGATGGCCGCTGGCTCATTGCATTATTGTGGAAATAGGAACGATTGTGGGGGAGCTTCTATTTAAAAAAAAAAAAAAAAAAACTCTATATATATACTCGTATTATTTGAAAAAGCTTTTGTAAAATGCAGAAACACTATGGTCGGATTATTCCACGTTTTGCTTAAAATGCTCTGGATCAGCTTTTTATTGCAAGAACGGTTGCAGTTAAAATAGTTCAGGTTCACTCTGTGCTTTTCTAGGACATGCTCATGTACTTTCATACAAAAAAGTTTAGTCATAATTGATTTATAATGTGGGTATTTGTTCAGGATCATTGATAAATCACATATGATCAAATTCTTTAACTTTTTCTGTTGTTATTTCCTGGTTGTTTATGAATATGAGTATAAAAACTACTCTGAAAACGCTTTGAGGTACTTTTTGTTCTTCTTTAAACTCTCCTTTGTTTGAGAGTGTAAAAGGAGTGCAGTGCTCATCACTACGCAGTAATACATCCATATGACTGTTGCATGATAAAGGCAACAATCAAAATGATGTGGTCATGCCACATTGTGCAGACAGCTACCCCAGCATGCTGAAAGGCACCAAACATGTGATAGTTAAAAACTACTATAGAGCAACAGACAGCTCTGGAACATGTTCATAGGAGAGAACAAAGCTTTGGTATCATCTCACGTGTCCAGCGGCTCCACTGAAGCCACTCTTCATCCTCCAGCAGGTCTAGCGATTTTTCCTCCTACAACGTAAACCTCTCAGAGCTTGCATGAATAGCGCTGCTGCTCGATTTTACTTTACCATCCGCAGTCACATTAGTAAAGTATCACAATAAATGAAATATTCTCCCGAACACCCCATTAGTACACCTTATCTTTTCACAGCCTCCCACAGCCACCAGCTATCACACAAAGGCCCGCAAGCCGCCGGAGACAGAAAAGCCCTCATTTCGCTCTCTCTTTCCTCATTTGTCTGTCTTCCTTTCCCTTTCACTTTTGCTCTCATTTATTCATGGCCTTTTCTTCCCCCCAGTGTTGCAGTGTGAGTGTGTGCCGTACCTTCCTCTCCAAACCCAGTGCATGCAACACAAGTCCATTTCAGTTAAGATATGTTAAATAACCACTTACATTTGATTAAAAACGTAATATTTTTCTTGTGTGACTTATTGTTCATGGTTTTGTTGTCGCACCATGGGGCTTTTGTTAATTGTCTCGATTATCAAAAATATTTGTTGGCACTAGTCTCTCTGTGTTTGAGACCTTCTCATGTCTTACCGGGGTTCTTTCAGTGTTACTACGCTTTGAAATCTAGTGTCCTTAAAGCCGTAAAGTCAGGTTCAGGTAATTATTGAATGTGTCTATTAAACACATTCCCAGCTCCACCTTCTTCAGCAGGAGAAGTTTATAGAAAGTAATGTTCTCAACTATCAACGTTAAAATATCTGTTCTAATAATCAATTCTTTTTCTAATATCCAAATTATCCCGTACAGCAAAACACTCTCTAAACCCTACAGCAGGGAATTCGGTATCTTATTAGTGTTAAAAATAGCTTCCCATCATGATCATACGTTTACTCAATTTTTAACTCATATTTGTGCACGCATTTAACACCGTTTTTCACACTTTTGTATCACCTGAGTCTACTCCTCACGACGCTTTACTTATTATTTATTATTTAACAATCTGTGTCTACTTACTCCCCGCTAAACGCTCATCCCTCATCCCTCCCCACTGAGTGTGGCTTCATCAGTAGTCAGTTTGAACCCTGACCCCGTGGACAGACTTGGCTGACTCAGCCGAGCTGCACTGTCTCGACATCTCTCTGCCAGAGTCCTGCTTGGGTTGGATTTATGCCGTGTTTTAAAATAGACAAGTGTTTTCAGGTCAAAGTTAAACAAGTCAAGTGGTATTTTCAGCCTACTCTACAAAAGAATCCTCCAGTGGTGGTGTAGTGACGGTCGATAAGAAAATTCCGTCCCCATCTTCTGTTTTTTTTCTTTAAGAAAAAAACAAAAAAACAAGTGCACTTAAAAGTGGATTTTAAAAGGTATTTGTCTTCGCTTATGGGAAATCCAAATGTTTTCCTTAGCCCGTATTGCATTATTTATGAATCCTGAAAGTCAAGGCAGAGATTGTGTTCACCTAAGTGTGATTTGTAGCACACTGCTCTTGCCTCCTTGCCATATGTCATTCTACCTGGCTGCACACCAGCAAGCTAAAAGCCTGTGTGCTTACATCATCGTTCTACTTGGAGGAGATGTTCGGCAAAATGTCCTGAGCCATCTGACTCGGAGGACTTCTGTAGGACTGGAAAACACGACCTAGATTACTACAGAGTGTATTATCTTTAACTCATCTCCAGAGGTATAAAAAAAAACAAAAAAAACACCATGCATATGCATTGTACTCTCAGCGAAATGCAGATCTAGTATTATGCAGTGCTTGAAGTATTCTTCAGGTGGTACCAACTTTCCGTGGCTGATTGAAAGTCTTCTCGCAGCTAAAGCAAGATCAGCGAAGCAATAAAAGCTTGATGTAATGAACTTTCTTTGCCCGCTTGGGGGCCGTAAAGAATTCACTGTTCAATTTATATTATGATACCGTACAACCTCAGTTTTAGCAATGTTGCATGAGGGACTAGCCTTTAAATGAGTAGTCAGTCATTCACTCACAAATATTGATAGCGGGAGGAATACTCTCGAGTAAAGTATTGAATTGTATACCCGTAAAGGGTTGCAGCTTAGATTGTGCATGCACACAAAATCTAAATGGGAAATATCTTAACGTACTCTCCAGAGACCAAAGTACGTGTTCATGTAATGTTTGCTGTGATTATGCCATGTATGCTTGTGTTATGTTTATTGGTTACACAATTATATGAAGACAGACCGTGAGCTAAAGGCGACTTTTCGGTAAGACATATCTCATTTCTATCCACGTGTTTAGGTTAGTTATTTTTGACAGCTAGTGATTTATCTGCCTGGTTTAATAAGTGGCATTTGAAAACAAGTTGTTTGATCCCCTCAAAGATTAATGTCACCGTCTTGCACTGTGTTTACTGCCCAGCAGGACTCCTCATCCATCATGTGGGGAGTTGGCCACCCATCACTTTCCTAACAAAGGTGGGATGTGTTGGATTCTCCCTGTCAGACCTGTTAGGTAGCTGTCTGGTGTCAGTCGGGGCTGATACACGACGCGTTTTAGGATAGATTGGGACTGGCAGAACAACCCTGCCGACTGGTTACATGAGGGTTAAAGAATGTCAGTGGTATTGGACTTATTTCAGAGATAATTACGTTGGTGTTTCGGTGTCAGTGCCGGGGCAGAGAGCTCAGCAAGTGAGGTGATGTTTCCAAACTGCCCCCCATGGGACTGAGCTAAATCGTCCAGCCTGACTGAGAATATGGAAATTTCCCTGAGCAGAGATAGGTGGCGGAGAATCCCATTAAAGGGCTCGGCCCATGATCATAGAGCTTGAGTTACAATGCGTGACTTTCATCACCATGGCAACGTCCCTTCTGTTGAGTTGTGCTTAAGGGCTGCTTCAGAACAACGGATCCACAAGTGCTATCAGAGCCAGCAGGATTCCTGCTTCCACAAACGGCTCGCTTCCCTAATGACCGCCCATTTGGTGGCTTTCATTTCAAGATGTCCCGTTCGTGCAATCAGTAAATAAGCCTGGAATTTACCAACTGAGCTAATGATGAGTGCTAAATATCCCCCTTGAACACTACTGGTATTAGCTTTAGATAATAGCTGAGCGTCTGAGTGGGGAAAACAGACTTCAGAGTGTCATTCTCAGCAATCCCGAACTGCTGAATTAGATCAGACATATTACATTCACTGCCTTTTTGTCCACCTATTTGTGTACATACTGGGTGAACGTTATAAGTAATGCTTCATTTTAAAAAAGCCTGTTCATGCACTTTGCTTTGCCCGGCCAAGAAAGCTGTTAGCTCTTGATTTACTGCCTCAAACTAATAATATAATTTGATATGTCTGCTTTCAGTTTATCCAATGATGTAAAACGTTGACCAATAAAAGTACTTCATGCGTCATCCAAGGGAATATGTATTTATTTATTTAGTGGGCTTTTAATGGCTTTATTTTGATAGGTGGTAGTGGATAGAGAGACAAGAAGGGACGGGGTGAGAGAGAGGGGACGACAGTGGGCGTGGAATCAAACCTGCGCCCCCACAGTAAGGACTATAGCCGCGGTTTATTCGACGCCCACCCAACCAGGTTTTCAGTGTGTCGATTGATGTGTAGAGTTTACTCCACAATGTCCTCATATGCAACAGAATCAGAAACCATAAAGCATGCGTGGCGAAAATCCCTCCACTCACCATATCTTGTCATTTTGTCCAAAGTTGTGCACCGTGGCTGTTATAGCTTCATGTTACATGCCGCCGCACAGGCCAGGCCATCGCAACCTCATCTATAACAGCAGCTCCAGTGCAGGATGGGATTGTACCGAACGACTGCACAGATTGTCAGAACACTTCTCTACAAACCAGCGGAAGACAAAACATCCCCCTAGACCAAATAGGAAATATACCCAGAGGAATATCGTACAAGAAACTGTGTCTCAAAAATGGAACATTTTCCCACCAGGCAGGCGAGGACTAGCTGCAGCTTCTTTGAGGAAGAAAAGAACCGACTGTCAACTCAGTGAGTTTAACAGCTGATCTGTAGGAAGAGGTCTGCCGCCTCCAAGAAAACTGAGCAACACTTTACTTCTGTCTGTCTTTCCTCTTACATGAAGCCGTTGAACTGCCAAGATGTGGGGCAGGGAATGACTGGTGTAAAGGCGCTTGACTTTTTTTTCCTCATCGCCTGACACATGTCCATCACTGTAATGCACTGAAGGAGCTCGGGGGAGATTGGACATGCAGAGATGTCCCGTGCTTAGAGTTGTGATTGACTCACGCCTCAGTGCTGGGTAAGGTGAGGCACGTCCGTCAGCGGCGGGGAAAAAATAAAACACTTTTGTGTGACAGATTGATGCTTCTTTTCCTACAGCCCTTCCTCAAAGTTGTCAGTTCTGGGTTCTGTCATGGCCTCAAACAAGCATCAGAGGACAGGTATGTTAACGCTGTATGCACGTCGTGGCTTAATATATAGAAGGTTAAAATCCTATAAAGCTATGCTGCAACGAATGAAAAGGTGTGTGTTCCCTCTGAGCTTCACATCAGGAGTGAAATATTTTCTTTAATCAAGCATTTAGATGCATACATCTAACAGAAAATGTATATATGAATAATTTTTGGAATTTGCATGAGCTTATATCATGCCGTGCAATTGCCTCCTCATGCATTTATAGTGCAGCCTAGTTTAGAAATACCTTAATTCTTACAAACACTACATACTTTACATAAGCTGCAACAAAGTAATGGACTGTCAGAAACGCTAAGAACAAGAAAAAGTTCTTTCTCTGAAGAGTTTGTGGCTCAACACTTGTAACAGACTGTATTAAACACTCTGTCAATCAGACGTGGTCAGTTCTCTGTCTGGCTGGAATCTGTGGAGGCTGGCAGGATAAACAAAGAGTTGAGACAGCCTTGCAGAGCTGAGGCTTGGCAGCCTTGAGGCAGCCGCAGAGAGGGGACTGAGGTCTTAACTGTATCCTAAACATCTGGTAAGATTATGCACCTCCAGCCTCTTGCTCGACTTGTAAAAGTGCTATCCGTAGCACTTTTTAGGGCTCCGCAACCATCTGCCTGCGTAGTAGCAGCACTTCATCACAACGCTCCGTTCTCCTTCTAAATCTGGACAGCGCTTGTGAACACTGCGAAATCCCAAGCTGTTCAAGATCATGAAGACAAAACACAGAGTTTGAGCTCTGCTTTGTCGTGGCTTTACTCTCTAATCCTCTGCACAAGGCCGCGAGACGCGAAGAAGTTTATGGCTGGATTTTTAAAAGGATGGATTTATTCTGCCCATCTCCACAGAGAAAAGACCAATCCATCGGGGAAATACATTTATTTGTTTCCGCGTGTTTCATTTAGATGAGAAGATTGACACCACTTTTAGGTCTATATGGTAAATTTGAAGCTGCAGCTGATTTGCAGAGCTTGTTGCAAAGACTGGAAAAGGGCTCCTAAAACATTTTGCCGTGCAATTTATTTAATTTTAAAAAGTAAAAAACTACTTCAATGAAATCTGTGTGAGACACGGGGATGTCGGGTACACAGTCATGCACATAAAAAGCTGAACAGAGCTAACCCACTTCATATTCTGATTGTTTAGAAGGTGCATTTGATACAAGACATATAGAGTCGAATGCAAAATAATATCATCTACAGTTAATATTTCTGTCCAAACCTAAAACCATATATTAAGACATTATGATGCCGTCTGATCATGTCAATATGAGTGTTGTTTATTGCATTCTGAGGTGTTTGTAGACAGTCAAACCAAGGAATTAGCTAATTTAAGCGCTTGACCGTTTAAAAGCTAATAGGATTTGAGCATCTTGGCATTTTCTGTCACACAGGAGCGGCACACTAAAATCCTCTCCGCACAATTGGCTCATATGTTAGCCCTCAGACTCAACTCAGACACATTAGATCAGCGATGGCACCAAAGAAATGGTGTCAACCCCGGGATAGGATCCGCTGAAGGCGGCGTTGACTATCGGTTGATAACGATAGCCGCCGAGTTCTGAGGTCCTCTTTCTCCTCTCGCTATCACTCGATCCTGCTCAAGTTCAGAGCGCTTTCTGAGCATGACAAATATTATTACAGGGGATTAGTGGCGAGCAAACATGAAAAGAATCATATGTTGTGAATTTCCTCGTGACCTAGATGTGTGTTTGCACAAAGAAAGAGATAAAGCCCCGTGTGCCTGTACGTGTGCAACGGGAGAGAAAAGCGTGAGAAAAGGTGTGCTGGACGGAATGGTTTTATGCACATGTGTTTGATGTGCAACTCAGTGTGAGGCAGAAATCAATTTACGGAAGATAATTGTTCATTTCCACGGGGAGAGAAGGAGGCAATGAAAGGCAGTGAAAGATTGAGTTTACATCTCTGTACACAAATGGCACTAATGGGGACAATGATCATCTCCCAATGAATCCAATTACAGCGCTGTTACTCTCACACCTTACAAGTCTTCACATCATCATCATCATCAACATTCATAAGGGCACATTTAGTCCGCCAGCCGAGGCTAATAATAATTTGAAAAAAACTGTTCTTGACCACATCACAACTCGCTGATGAACTCATACTTGTGCAAACAGTTTGACAGTCAAATAGAAGCAGATGACAGCTGTCCAGGAAAGCTCAACGGGGGAGGTCGGGGCTGTATCGAAGTCGATGGGATTACCTGGGGGATTAGGAACTGTAAGTACAATAACAAAACGGCCTGACGAGGACACAATTACTCTGCCATGTTTGAGACAAGCTGATAAAGGGAGGCAATGGGAAGCCTTTGTCGCGTTTAAAAATGAGCTACGTCAGGGGAATGGAGGAGAAATGTGATTTTAGACTAACTATTGTTTTGCTTCACCGAGAAACAGTGTGTTAGAGACTTTGTGACATTTAAACCTGCAAAGGACTTCACATGCTATTAACAAACAGAAAAATAATGACATACTGTATATAAATGTTCAAACAGAGCAACATAAAATAACTCTAGTCACTCTTTTTCCTGTTACAAAGTGTTGCTTTGATAGAGTTTTCACCTAAACTGAGTCGGTTTAGAATAGTTTTTAGTTCCTGTGTTCTACATCAGGGGTGTCAAACTCATTTCAGTTCAGGGGCCGCATACAGACCAATTTGATCATAAGGGGGCGGACCAGTAACATAACAGCATAATATGAAAATGCATTATGAAAATAATGAACTATCCTTTTACAATTTTTTTTTATGAACAATCAGAAATTTTTAAGAAAAATAAGTGTAATCTCAGCACATTGCTGCCATCTGCTGTTTGGTCCTAGGTCTCAGCGTTGTCGTATGTTAGCAACAGTTACTAAAATGGTGAGACCCCGAGTGGACAAATTAGGATTAGGTGCCAATTTTATTATATCTTCTATGTAATTTTCGCACTTTGCAAGTTCATCCTGCGGACCAGATTGGACCCTCTGGTGGGCCGGTTTTGGCCCGCGAGCCTTATGTTTGACACACCTGTTCTAGACCATCCATTCGCTGTATTAATATTATCATTATGTCTGTAATTCTGCAAAGGAGCTCTCCTTTAAAATTTGTTCCCCCTCATATTGTATTCAGAGTTTTGGAACCCCCACAGAGTCACATCTTATTTCTTCTGGCTTTGAAAAGTCCCATCAGTATTTGTAAAATTGAAATCCCCACCCTAAAAATACCTTTCGGCCGTATCTCTTAATTCAACGTATTGAAAAGTCGGCACACCATTTAGAGTGTAATCAGCACTCTGCCAAAAATCATATTAGATTCCAGACGCCCATCCATGAGACTCTCATCAACGTAACATTTAGGCTGCTTGAAGCTGTGCAAATTATGGAAAGCGTTCTCTCAAGGACCGGCTCCTTTCCCCCCCATGAAACCTTTTGCGATGGTTTACGAACGCCACAAAATCACGTATCACAGGAAGACTAATCAGAATCCTTAAGGATGAAAAATTCCCTCTCCAAGCCACAGACACAATACTTAACTGTTGATGCGAGGCCCAGAGCTGCTTCATTGATAATAAATTGGAAACAGACCTGGTTGACTCATAAATAGTTTCTCAGATCCACAGCTCAAGGAGCTTTACATTATTCTAGTGGTAAGAGAATTGATCCGTGGGCTAAGAATAGAATATCCCCTTTTCTGTCACTGCCACTTTTTCCATCTTTTAATAATTTTCTTTCCTCTGTCGGGTTGTACGTTGATGAAAAATACTGGGCATTAGATTAGAGGTCAGGAAAATTCTCTTTTTCCTGAGATTAATAACAGGAAAGTGTTAAGAGGTCAGAGTCCTCTAAAGCAGTAATGAGGTTTTACAGCTGCATTCTGGTCTTTGTCTGTTTAAAGCAAAAATGATGTGTTGGAATATTTGAAACTCCACCATGCATGATGTGTGTTAATTGCCGTCGGACAAATTATACATCGGATCTGTTTTCTGTGGTGCCGATGCAGAGGTGTGGATGTTTTCATCTTCAAAGCATTCGTTTGGACTCAGTCACTCGGAGCAGAACGATTCCGCCGTTGATGTCACTTAATGCCGTTGAAGTTGCTTGTAATCATCTTGCGGAGAAATTCTGAAATTGTCTGTCCTGGCCTCCTGCAGCGACAAACTTTCTGAGGCAGCCCTGCATTATTATTCCCTTCTGCACTTCTGTCTTCAAAGCCTCGTCTATCCAAGAAAAATAACAGCATCCATTCAGCAAATGAGCAGTAACCAGACACGTTTAGCAAGTGACAAAGAGCTGCTGTAAGAATCATGACTCTCGTCTGAGGATAGCAAAGAAAAAAGCTGTAATTTGACAACCTTTCCATCAAAATGTAGCAAAGACTTAACCAGATTTTCAGAAAATTGGTAGAATATAATGGGATTTGGGGCCCATTTCTTTTCACTACTCTTCTAATGACACTAAACAGTTGGTGACACACATTTTCCAGTTAAGTGGCGTTAAAACACTGTGCAACAGGAGGAGAATGCCAGTCACAGGTAATCTAACATGCCAAATGGTTTGTTAAACAGAGCAATCTTAGAAGTCGTACTGTTTGGAAAAGAATAAGTACTTGGCAAGCGATTGAATGAACCACCTGTCTATCACTGCCTGTCACCGGCGAGCGTCATTCAATCACCTTGCTCCTAGCTGCCGTCACAACAGACTCTCTTCACACTTAAAACGCTCCCGTATCCTGAAGTAATTCCTCCTAAGATGCTGACAGCTCCGCTCCGGTTCGAACCACGGATCGCCTGGCCACGGGTGCAATAGCTTGAAGCGTGGCGAGATGGATCCTCGCGCGATCCTGCTAATCTCGCAAAGAGTAAGAATGAGATGGACGCACAGCATCTGTCTTTGCTTTGTATTAATGTCAGCATAGATGCAGCGGGGGAAAAGCTGACATTTAAGTCACATGCTTCTTTCGCATAATGATTGATCCGCGAAGTCTAGCTTTGAATTGAATTTGTTGCATTGCGTTCTTAGAAATAAACCTTTGCACGGCAGGGAAATATGAGAACTTTAACGTCGGTTTATGTGATCAGTGTTGTCAGTTTTGAATGATACTTATTGTGAAGTTGAGCGGATTTTGATTGATTGATTCGATCACAAATGTTCAACTTTTTGAATTAATTCTTTATCAATTCCTTCCATTACTGGTCTAACATGCTTCTCCTGACTTGGAGCCTAAAAGCTATGGCTTTCATCAGCCTGCATGTCATCATTTAAAATGGATCAAACCGGAAAATATTTGTAAATGATACGTTTTCTTTTAGTCAGAGTGTTCCCGCTGCTTTTGTGCCAAGCAGGATATTGACCTATTGTAGGTCATGGCGTCACCTGCGTGGGCAGTAACAGCACTCAAGCGGCTGAAAACATGGCATTGTTTGAACATGTGCCATATCAGACAAACAGGTATCTAGAATGTTGCATGTATTTTGCACCCTTGCACGAAGGGCCTCGCACTGATTGCAAGCGGCGTAATTTTCATCTCGCTTAGTGAAACGCAGCCAAGCGTTAGATCGCTCCTTCCGCTCCGTGATTCCTTGTCAAAGCGCCTCAAAGTCACACAGCGGGATGACATGTCGCGCGACGCGGAGACGTGAGAAAACGTCGTGCTTGGAGCGGGAGCATCGTTCAGAAGGATCGTTGGAGGCATTCGGTTCTGAGCGATCAAAAACCGGTTCAAAATCGTAACTGGTTTTTGATCGCCTCTCTTAATAATCGATGGTCCACAATACTAGCTAAGAAGTGGAAACTGTAAAAAAACATCATAACCAATAGAAATTAAAGCTGACCATAACCACTGTTCAATATGAACTGGCAACCTTGGATTACAAGTCAACAGAGTATAAATATGAGGTATTAAACTTTAAAACTTTATGCTTTAGATTCAAATGGATTAAAACAAATATTAGACTCACAGGTGGACAGCTGTTGGATTCACAACACAAGGTAGACGGTGTTGTGCACCCTAACTGTCTGGAAATAGCCCATTTAAATTTATATATTTCCAATTTCACAAAGCAAATGAGCAGAATGCTTTATTTCTGCCTGGATAACGGCAGAAATAGGACAGAGATTCTTTGGAATTCGCTGTCAACGAGGTGTGGCGAAAAGAGATGAGGTTGAATAAAAGCAGACAGATAGCTTAGCACGAGGGGTTAGAGAGGAGTGAAGAAAAACAAGGGCTGAAAACAAAGGGGAGAGGAGAGACGGGGGAGCAGGGGCGTCTGGAAGAAATGAACAGATGAGGACGGTGAGTGCTGCCAGCCCTGGCGTGAGTGCTTGTGCGCGTAGCTGGGGGGATAATATGGCCACAGTGGCAGGACACACATTTCACATCACGCTCAACAGGTGGGTCAACAAGGGGCATCTCAAACAGGCAGGCAGGAGCTTATCTTAATTCTGAGGGAGAGAAAATCCAAGATCCCATCCACGCGGTCTCCCTGTAATCGATGCTGACAGGTAATTCAGAGGAGCGCACGGGAGAGCTTGCAGCGCGCGGGAGCGGCAGGGCGTCTGTGTGGCTTCAGTTTGCTACACTACATGCAATCAAAGCGCTTGACAGCTCGAATGCATGTCCAAATAAGCACGTATTTTATGAAAGCTAACGGCCAACTGAGTGGCGCGATAATGATGATAAATGAGACAAAAAAACAAAACAATCTTGAATCATTTGTTCAGCTCTGTGCCAGACTCTGACTGTCATACAATTTTTAGTAAAGGTACAAAGGTACAGATCATATTAGATTCAAAATTTTGTCTACAGACTTTTAGTGGAACTGCCTGGTATCATCATGTGATCAACAACCAGTCTTTATTTCTGTCCTCTCCTTTAGCAGTCAGTACAAGTCTTAGCTTGGCATGCCTTATGGTGTATTTTATTTCCACAAAACGTAGAAGTACTGCAGTAATCTGAATCCCACAACAGAATTTTTATGTCCTTACATCAATGCTGACATTACTCTGTATCGTTTACACAGGGAGTCTGTTAATGAGGCTGGGCTCTGACTACTAATCAAATGATTCTATCAATACGGAGGAACATGTGCAAAAGCAAACAGAATTATTGTCAGGGTGTAAGGAGTATATTTATGATGATTTATTTTTATTTATTTTTTTCGTTTTGTTGGCGATGAATATGGAGGGTAAGGATATTTTTGGCGAGTATGTGCAACGCCGAGTCTGAAAATATGTATACACCAATGAGCCACAACATTAAAACCACTGCGCCTCAATCCGTAGGACCCAAAGGCCCCCACTAACAACATTCTGTTGCCAGACATCACAGGACACCCTCAGAAGGCCCATGTTCATTCTCTGATGAGTCACAACTGTTTTGGAGGCACAAGGGAGACCTACACAATATTAGGAAGGTGGTCATAATGTTGTGCCTGATCGATGTATGTTCCAAATTTTGAATTGTGACACCGAGAACATATTTGCTGTTTTGATACAAATCATGACAGTCGAGCACAATGACTAAAGAAAAGATGGATTTTGTTTTCCATGTCTTGTCTGTCGTGTAGAATATTTATTTGGCGATAAAGATTTCATCCATGCCGCCCTGCCCTGCACAGCTGTGCAATACAAAATTAATGGTTGCAGTATTGTATCGGACACCTCCGTTTCCTCTGCAAGTCTCTCACTCTGTGCTTTTCCGACTGTCTGAGTCAATAAAAACAATATACTTGGGTGGGTACTCCTTCCACCTGCTCATTTAAAACTAATGTTGGTGTTTTGGGGGGAAGTCAGGTACTGCAGGATATACAGTCCAAATCCAGACGACAAAAATAAAAGGATGAGGGTGTATGTGGGCTAGCCTAGCAGGGGAAGTGTGGCTCATGGCTCTGTATCCAGAGCACATTAAAAAGAGAAGAGAAGCCCTGTCTAGCTGGTCCCTCAAAGCTGCCATTGGCATCTCTCCAATTTTGCGAGAGGACTTGTTATGTAATTCCACAAGAGCCTGTTTTCTCCTACTTCACTATTGCTCGACAAAAATCCATCCGCTGAATGGAAGAAAACAGATATATAAAAGAATATCCACAGCGCACACAATGGCTTGTGAATGTGAACTTGTTGAATGAAATACAAATCCAGACAAATCTTCAAAAAGCAGTCATGTTCATACATTGAATAATGCTAAACATAAAATAAATAAAACAGCACACGGTTTTGAATGTGGGCCACTGACAACCACTCAAGAGCTGAGCCCTATTTTACGATGAGCATAATTTCCAGGTCTCGCAAACAAAAAGAATCCACTCACCGCAAAACAATCCTTACTTTGATTCAATATGCTGTCCTGTACGTTTAGTTTATTCCCTCCCGAGAGGTTTTGAGCAGCAACAACAACAACAAAAAAAAAATCAATTTTCTAAATCTGTGAGAAGAACATGGTTTGTATTTTTTTGCTGCAAAACCAAGAGAGATATCTACTCTGCTATCCAGGGATTTCATACAGCAGCCTCTGCTGTTGGCTGGCTGGTCTATTACAGGTGGTTGACCTCATTTGTCTGTACAGACTCAGAGTAATTACTTGAATAATAATAATAATAATAATAATAAAAGATCTAAAGCTCATTATCATCATGTGTATTTGACATGTTAAAATTAAAATATTAGATCTTTCTTATATATTTAACTGTGGTACGTAGACTTCATTAGACAGTTCCCAGCAGAGAGTGACAAACAACGCGAAGGGGAGGAACGGGACGTGACACGTGCCGAAGCCCTTAAACTAGATTCAAACTGAGGACACTGCGGTTGCACGCTATGTGTCTTACAACCGAGGTCACGGGAAACCCCATGGGGTCAGGGCTTGCACGGTGTTGTGATGCATACAAATGCAAACGACTTGTGGCAGGGCAGTTCAGTCGGCAGCGGACCCAGGCAGCAGGCGTTACGTAGGAAAATACTGTTATTATGAGAGGAGATTCATTTATATTTGAGGATCTCGGGGGGAGAAAAAGGATGAAACCAAACATTATTCATTTGCATTCTTTTAAGCGGATTAGTGGTTTGGAAGCAAATGTTGTGAAAAGAATCTTAGATTATGAGAAAATAAGTGCAATGAGGTCAAGGTGGTTAAACAAACTACTTAATCTTATTACTGTTTCTTTCACAGGGATTAAATATTGCTCAATTATCATATTACGTTTGAAAAACAACAACTTTAATATGATCCAATCATTGTTTTCTCAGCATTACATGTGAAACTGAATCTTTCATCTCAAAGAAGCCCATTAAGTTCATTTGCAGTCCGTTTCTAATGATAACATCTGACCCAGAGAGGCTAGTTGAGCTCTTAAGAAAGTCCTGGTACAAACAAAAGAAGATTGCGCTGCGTGTTTTGTTTTCGCTTCACACTGTTTCAGCCAAGTTAAGATATTCATGAAGGCCCTGCTTGACTCACAAGGCTCTTGCTCACAGCCAGCTATCCAATTTGTGTTATAGACTGCCGGACGAAAAGTTTGGACTCTTTGACGTGTTGAGAAAAAAAACAAAAGCATCTGATGAAAGCTGGGACAGGAGGTCAAAGTCACTTTGTATCAGGGAGTTCATTTTTGCTGAAAACCCAACTTTTAATCAATAAAGTAAAAGTTCAAGTGTGTCCCTCTTGCGGGAGGCCCCCTTCAATCTCCCGAGCCCCTGCCTCGGTTGAAACCCTGGCTGCGGTCCGAGCTGCAGGGACGACAGCCAAGCTCGCCTGCAGAACCCAACTGCTGTCTATCGGCTTTTAGCCGCTGATGTATTCACAAAAACTTTAAAAGCTCTGATGCTCTAGAAGCCACAGTGCTTTAAACGCCATCTACATTAAGGAGCTATGCATCACTACAGGTTCCACCTCATTTGCATCGAGCAGATTTCAAATGCAGGGTAATTCTTAATGTGGAAAACACGAGTATGCTTTGAACTTTATCCTGTAACACAGTCCCACAAGTGTTGTGTACGAGACTATGGAGGAATTGTGCAAATTATCTTTGCTGCCACTGTTAATACACTGTACATTTACTAACTATCAAAAGGCCAAATGAAGTGAAGCAACTTGTTCTATAGGTTGCAGTGCTCCGTGCTTCCACCCAGAGTCAGATACCCTGTGTATCTCTGTAATCAGATCGACCAAATGGGAATACTGAAAACCCTTAAACAGCAAGAATAATGAAAAGTGAAAGAGCTAACAATTTTTAATTAAAAGTACAGCAGTGACACCGACACGTAGCACTAGGCATAAGAATTTAGCTGTGTAAACCAGATTAGACAGAAAAGGATACAGTTAGTCAAGCCTGAACCTTCTTGCACAGAGACCAACACAGTGTGCAGTTTTCCCCGCGGACATATCCGTTTCTTCTGATGGGGATTTTCACGCTGGTCAAAATGGATTATACTTTTTAATCAAGCTCATATCTGAGAAGACTATCAAGAAGAAATTAATTGAAATTTCAACCTCTTTTATGCTCTGATTAATGTAGTTATAATAAACCTAATATTTGCATTACATGATGTATTTCTAGGAATATGTTCATATCCATTACTGAAATATATGACGGCATTAGGGATATGCATGGCTAATTTTGGAAAGCTGAATTTATAATTGATTAATCGAAAGACCTTTGAGCTCCCTGGCGAATACGGCTGCTCAGATCAAATCCATATACAGTATTATTATAATTAAGCAGCGGCGCTTCATAATCGTCGGCCAGTTTGATGTGTCTTTCTAGTAGATCTGAATCAAGTGATGAAATCCCTTTGAAAAACGGGAAAACAACGAGTTTAATGTCATGTTATCACTGACACAACAGATGTACTGCTTTGAAAACCTCCCTGGAGGAGGGACCGGAGGCGCAACGCAGCGGAATTGACAGAGGGACTTCGCCTGCGGCAGATAGGGCTGAAGTCTGAGCAGGCGCACCCGCAGGCCTAATAGGCACTCTGGACCTCAAGGGAGGCCCTGTCCTCGAATAAAACCTACACAATATACTGTAGTAATATTCACCGCTCAGACATATTCCTGCAGTCCTCACAGCACTCTGACCGTTTTGAAGAGCTTCTACATTAATGGTTCTGGGAGTTGTATTTGCAGCCTTCATAGTCGGGCTACAGAACGTCCTGCTGTATTAGCTAAGACCCCTAGAGCCATCTTTACTTATATTCTCTTAAACACTCCTCTTTTATCCCTGGAGGTGAGCTGATCTACGGTCTTGTAATGTTCAGAAACGTTTCCTTTCTTTGACAATGCCGATGTCCTCTGGAGGAGCCGGTGAGCTGCCTCCTCTTTCTGCATCACTTCGGTGACAAGAGGTTCAAGTTCCGAGAAAGGAAGGAAGGAAAATGGCAGGCTTTTCTTTGCTTGTTTATGCTCGGCTCTTTATATTTGCCGCCGCCGGTGCCGCCGTGCAAGGACACTGTATTGTAATAAATGTACTTCACTGATGAAAAATCTCTGCAGCTATTGCAAGTGTGCAAAGATGTGGATTCATTACATTAGGAGGTGAGCACCCTGCTCCGCCCTTCATTTGCGGGTTATTTCCCTGCGCTGACACTGCGAGGCTCAGGCATTCATCATCTCTCTGAATAGCAGTGCTTTGACCACTGGAGCGCCGCCATTCTTTCGGTTTGCCCGGGTCTTTGATCTTTTGTTACTGTAATTGACATCTTATAAAAGAGACCATAAGACTCAAACAGCCTTTGAATTTAAAGTTAGTGGGCTTATGCAAGATTGAAGCCGACTAAGTATATCAATGCAGTCACTCACTTACATAGTAGACTGTGAATGGCTTTTTCAAAAGAACATTTGCCCTAAAAGAACCTCTTGATTTAGTCAGACACAAAGAGGAAATAATACAGAGGCCGGGACTCGAAAACAGCAGGAACTGTCGTGGTATGTTTTGTACATTTGACACATATGTCAACCTCTGTCCTCGACGTAAAATGATTTCTTTTCTTTCTTTCATGTTCATGTGGAGTTTGCCAGCGCGTTTGGCAGCAGGTTGTGAATGTGACGACGGCTGGCATGTGTATTTTGCCTAAAGCGGTTGTGCAGTTGAGTCTAAATTCAGGCAGGTTATGGAGAGAAATGTGGATTATAGAGCAGGAATTTCCAATTAAGCATGTCTTGAACTAAGTGGTTTTCCATGCATTATGTATGTGTTTACACTTTGTATATTCTGTCCTTAGAAATTGCTTTTTTTAAATCATATACATCATGTCATATACGTGGTCAAATATTAAATGAAAGACTGAATTCTAGGAATGTCCTCCTCTGCTGTGCCTCTCAAACTCTCGGTTTGTCTGCTGATAACTTTCCAAAATGATGGTTCCAAGGCATCTCGAGGAAAACAATTTACTGAAACTGCCATGGAGCCAAGACCTCAATTACTATTTAAGCTGCTGCAAAATACTGAGCTAAAGATGGCTGATGACAATGATTTGGTTTCAACAGTTTGCGCTTCAGTTTTGGATCATTACTGATGTTTAGTGCATATGGCTGTCTTTTGTGAATGTGATGTGAGAATAAATGATGAATCTTAAGTTTGACACTTTCGCTTTCACAAAGTGCAAATCAGAAAAGCCTGAAAGCTCTTTATGTGTAAAACAATGAAGGGAGAATCATTATAGTCAACGGGTAAGGAGGACTGTAACAGACTTATTTAACAATAAATCAGTGACTACATGTATGGACCTTTACAGGCACGACTAATGAATATAGGAGTTTCATTTTTAAAGTGTGACATACATTGACTTTGTTTTAATTTGTATTGACATTTGAATTAATTCTGCTATTTAATAACTGTCTATTTTATTTATTTAATTTTAGATGTATTTATCCATTCATCCAGTCTATTACCACTTATCCTTATGGGGTCACAAGTTGGTTGGAACCTATCCCAGCTACCATTGAGTAAGAGATGGGGTACACCCTGAACAGGTCAACAGTGTAACATGGGGCTGAAAATATATATTTGTCAATTTCTGTATTATTTTCCCTTTGCATCGCCCCCTACTTATTTCCCTGGACTTATTCCATTTAATTTCTTTACATATTTCTGCTTCATCACGCAAATGAGACTGGCTGTCACTCATAGCTCGTTATGTGTCAACATCGGAGCCACATCAGAACAGGTTACCCACGGTTAGTGAACTTAAGCTCATGGCCTAATGGCAAAGGATTGTTCACTGATTGTGGAAGTTAAGATGCTCCAGACGCAGGCACTTGTTTGGCTTGTGAAACTGTGCCGAGGATGGTGAACCTCTTCGGCACACAAATCAAATTTAACATAATGTTGACATGAAATGCAATATATATATACATATGTGCAATATATATTACAGAATCATTTAGGGTGTATGTAGTGGGAAAGTATAAGTGGGTTACCTGGGCACCAAGACCCTGGTTTGTCCACTAGTGCCCAGCTTTCAGCTACAGAGTATAGACTGTATATAAATATGGACAATGCGTCCTCACTTCTTTGCATTGGTCAAACTGATACCAAGGATTCCGGCGACGCCATCTTGCAAGTTTGGAGCCAGAGTCTGCGCAGTGGTGCCACATGGAATTGCGTTATGGATGACCTGACCACACTTCCGCCAGACTCACTCCCGTTTTCGTTTAATTAATGCCGAGCTCTGCTCTACCTCCACCGGTTACAAAGAAATGTTGGATTATACACTGTACTGATTTATTTTCCCGCTCTCACTTTCCTACGGGACTGCTTCAAGGAGCGGTTGGCATGGCAACCGGCAGTCATCATGAGGTCACATCCTGTGTCAAATAACTAACGAAAATGAATCTGGAAACTTCAACATTATATTAACTACCTAAAATGACAGAAACCATCCTTGAAAAAAATAAATGAAATAAAGACTTGTATTTTAGTGTTTTAGTTTGGCCAAAGTCCCCATCACTAACATGGAGGAGGTGGAGCTTATGACCTATACTGGAGCCAGTCACCAGGGAGAGCTCACTTTTGAGGAGCTGTTCCGTTGTACATTCTAATACACAGTCTACGCTACAGAGCAATTTTCAGTTTGGGAATCGTTCGTATGTGGACCGAGCTTTAGACATCCTAGACACCGCTGAGCTAGTCTGTGAGCCCCACTGTCAGGAAACAGTGAGTGTGCAATAACCCAATGTGTGGTAAAATCCCTTGAATATTCAGTGTTCTAGCATGCAGCAAAAGGTCTTAACAGTCTGTGTCAGGATGAATAGCTTCCTTCTTCTTAGGAGACATGCACCATGTGATCCATGGGCAGCCACTGACATAAACCTGCCTCTTAGCAACAACCTGGGATAAAATGAATGAGAAACTTTTATCAGTACACCATATGGAGAAGCATCTTGACGATAGCACTTTAACCGAAGAGAGAGAATATTTGTGTGAAAGAAAGGGCACCGACGGAAAGATGTGCAGAAAGAACAATCACCGTACCGAGAAGAATCCACTGAAAGAACCTGTTATCCTGCACACTCCAGGTTCATTTTCTTACTGCGCGTATTCATCAAATCACAAGAGACCCGAGCTGTACATTTTATTCATTGTGCATGGCTTCATGCGGAATCCAAGTGGTCTCACGAAAGTGGGAAAGCATAATTGCCGCACAGGCTTTACACATAATCTCCATATTTATTTGAGGAATAACACCTCACAGGCCTGACAATCTGGCACCCCAGATCCTTTCTCTCTCTGTGCTCTGGTCTCACAGTGGGTGATCACCAGTCTGAGCTGATTCGGCCTGAAAGGCAGCGCTGTTTAATGAGCAATGGAAGGCGTGAGTGAGGAGACAACAGGTGGAGCGTCAGATTGATGCTCTGCAGCTGGGGATGGAACACTTTTCTTGCCAGCTGTCTGCCTGGATAATAATCATTAAAAAAGTATGTTTGCTAAGGTGTTCATGCCACCAAGCCATTTGTCTGTGATTTTATCAGCTGTTGGGGGAAATAAGTTATATTCACAAGATGTTGTTCATCTGCCTGTTGTTCAGAGGCATCGGCTCTCGTCGTGGCAGTTATCCAGGTAAATATTGATATGTTTCCGACTTGCTGCTGTAAGCAGCAAGGAAGCTGCCAAGAAAGGTCTTGCTTCCCATCTGAATCATGATCTGTACTATTTGGTAACAGCATTCTCAGAACTTGGCACAGCACAGCCCTGACTTCATTGCTCTGGGCACACAGAATATAGTGATTTTTTTTCCAGTTGATGTGGCTTGGTGCTCTGCCTGTATTTGTTGCTTTGCAATCAATCTTCTCAGTTTTTTTCTTTTCCCCCCTCAAACAACTGCATTGTTTAATCAGTCGTTAGAAACATGAATGACTCAACGGGAGCCTTGCAAATAGTGCGAGCCTTAATTAATTTATCATGTTCGTGGTTTCAAGGTCCCTTATGGAAGCGGTTGTGAAAAACGCTTACACCAAGGCCTTTTTGAGACGAGATGACTGTGTAGAAATCGGGCTCTTTGAATAATCTACATCGTATTAAAGCCTCCTCATAGTGTTAATGAACAGTAAGTCAAGCATGCAGCGATGCTCTCCAATATGAGTGTTATGGTACACTGTGGCCTGCTAATGGTGTGAATACTGGCACGTTTTTTATAAGTAGATGCTAGTATGTTTGGTCCAAGTTTGGAAGCAGTTTCTATGGTAACGGTGTCCTATCTTCACTTTCTCGCTGACAATCTCTAGATCTAAGCAGCGTTACTGTTTAAAGACATTTGAACTACACTCGAGCCTATAATGAGTGATCACATGGACTCATAATCAGAACATATTGCATTCATTAGTCGTGGCACGACCCATCTGGTCAGGTAAGCAAAACTCTTGGCTAGTCAAAAGCTTCACAGCTTGAGAGATGAGGTATGAGAATGGATTAAATATATTCTGGCAACTTGCACACTCTAGTCAATAGCTCATAAGACGTTTCATTCAAGTATTTCCACCCAAAACTGACCCTTAATCGTCACAGCAGAGCAAACAAGGTCACGGGCAGGTTGCAAAGCCCAGACACATGGCTGATCAAATTATTGATGAGTCAGTCACCCAATTATTTACAAACTGCAATTCTCTGTTGTTCTTTAAAGCAGCCATCCTCTCACTGAGTGCAGTTTGACTTTGTGGATCATTTCTCTGTGATATCGCAAGCCACTGGTCCCTGTTTAAAGTTTAGTTCAGGCACCGAATGGCTTCTTAAATAACTCTCATTCACTTTGACTTGTGTTGTGTTAAATGTCCTGAAAATAAAAAGGGAGGAATTTGAGTTCTGTTTCTGTGCCGTCTTTGAGAGGGCAAGGCGCGGAGAACTTCAAAAAGTAAAACAGATGCTGGGATTGTTGTGAGATAAAAGCCTCCTGCTATAACAGCCGCACACTGAGTCAAGAGGCAGGAAGTGGAAATAATAACGTGTGCCGCATTATTCTTCGCCATGAAAGAGAATTTAATTCCGCTATGTGTCTCTGTTTCATTAACTAAGAGTAGCAGTATCGTGCTATGGGGAGGAAAAATGTGAAGCATCTGCTGCTGTGATGTGCAATCAGCCTTTTACAGCATATTGTAGCTGATGGAAAAAATAGCTTGTTTTAACAACTCCACAAAAATTCCATGTATGTGAGTTTATTGCATATTTTCAAAAACATAATCTGAAAATTACCTTCAACTGCAATGAAAGTATGCAATAAAATGAATATTTTCTCATACTATGTGCTCAAGAACTGGCAAATGACAAGATTTATTTGTCGTTTAATCTATCGATTACTTGAGGCACCCATTGATTATTTTCTGAAGAGTTGATTAACCCTCTGGCTAACTCCAAAATGTGCTCATAATGACATTGTGACAATTATAATATTTTAACATGAAATTTATGAATGAAGGAAAGAAATTCACATTTCCTAGTATCCTAATGATGCTATTCTTCACAAAAGTTAAATCTGATGCAGTGTGGACCTTATTAGGAAACATATTCTTTACAATATTAAGTCTCTAATGAGCACACGCAGCGTTGAGTGTGATTCAACTTCAGTGGCTCGCGATAATTGTTAGTAGAAATGCACATCTGTTGTTTTTCGGCAGAAGCTTGCAGGCACTGATTGTAACGTTAATGGAAATCTATGTTGTTTAGTTTATAGGTTTAGTTTCACATAAAAAGAAAAAATGTTTACAACTGATAAGTTGTACTGGAAAGCAGTGGTGTCGTACTAGCCATTAGCGCTTGCCCCAGAGAGTTCTTGTCTGGAAAAACAACAGATACGGACACGTGTCTGGGAAGGTTCTCAGTCATCCAGGTCATGATACATCCCAAAAATCCAAGCTGAAACAAAATTTAACTGGACTCGTGGGGTTTCTTGAAGGCGTGTTGTCAAGCATCCAGTTCTAAAAAGGCCGGTGGGGAGTTGTTCACGCCGGCTCGCTATCATAGCACACAGGAACTTGGAACCAGTGAGGACACAACGGCGACTCCAAGGCCCTGAAGGCCAACCAACAATCAGACAAACCTCACCGTGATAAATGCTCTCGTTGTTTTCGCGTTAGAAAGAGAATCTTTTCTGCTGAGGTGCTGGTGCACAGCGTTTGAGATGCTGTGGCAGGCCTTTTTATTTGAATGAATTCCTGATTAAAACATGCACATGCCAGCAAACATTACGTTAGTAGCTTCCATTGGGCTCTTAAGTCATAAACGAACAATTTTTTTTTCCCCCAGCTAGACTGGTAACAGTGTTCGCAAATAACACGTTCAGTCACAGTTCAGGGATTTCTATGATCAGACGAGCGCTGTCGGACCTTGTTACGTGGGTCAGCTTGATGTTTTGTGGGGGTTGCCCATCAACCATCAAGCACTCACCAACATTGCAGTGCGTCCCCTGAATGGCTTGCGCAGAGCTTGCTCAATGGGAAGCAATCGACTTGCTCAAATCATCCATCAGACGCTTCCACAATGTGCTCGGCTGCTGCGCGGCGGAAGATTAAGGAATGACCTTCACGTAACATCAAAGTGTAGATGAGTCTGGGACTGATCATCTGATTGCTCCTTGTCTTCTTTGGCTTTCACTTCAGATGATTGTACACTTAAAGAAATGTTTGTTCGTCTGGTGGGGGGGCAATTGGGCGCGCAGAGCACAGAACCGCCGCGCAATCGATGCTCAGAGTTAACGAGTGGAGGCATTATCCGGCAACGCTGTCGGTTGAGTCTGCGGAGAGGAGGTCTTCGCATTTGTTTGGTGAAAAGAAAACTTGAACGGTTTTTATTTAGACCTGTTAAATTGTATCTGTTAAGTTTAAATAGTCTCTATATTGTATAGGGTAAGTCCAAAGGGCTGCTTCTGGTAACACAAAATAATATTTTTCTGTTTTTTCAGTCTATATCTGATCTCAAAGAGCTGCAGGGGCCTCATTGACCTTTACTTGTCTAAGTGCTCATTTGCTGCTAGTATTTAATAAGGTTTATTTGGCATTCATTTCTAACAACCCCCTATAGAAATGCTCAGCAGCGTTATGTACTTGCAAATGTGTAAAACTAAACATTTTCACGCTCCCGTTTTTAGACTATAGCAGCTGCAAAGTAAAAAGAAATAAAGGCCATTGATGTTGGCTTGAATGGATTGTAACTGACAGGAGTCCTTGGTCGTTTTTGGAGACGGAGACGCCAAATACCTGGAAGCGGTGCGGCTGTTCACGAGGAGGAAACAGAAGTGCAGCGCTCTCCCCTGTCTAGCTTTCGCCCTCATGCATGAATTCATATCAAACGGTAAACAGCAAGAGGTAATTACTCTGCAAAATTAGTTACCTTTAGTCACTCAATTAGAAATCTCCAGAGTTGTTTTGTCTGCATTAGGAATTAATTGAACAATTCCGGCTGGGAATAAAACATAGGGCATGCAATGATACACTAACATTAAACGATTAAAAAAAGAAAAAATGCAGTTTTAGAAGTGTGCAGGCAATGTTAAAGGAAAAAGGAAAAAAACACACACACACCCTTGAGTAGAATAATTTCCTCAAGTGCATCATTAGTGTACAACCGAAGCTGTGTACAAGCACGGACCAGACTTACTTGACATTCATACGGAGGAGGAGGAGCATGCATCGATTACAGTGGCGTGACTTTTGCCACGTATTAACCTTAAAGAACTCTCTCGCCGACTGATGAAAAGCCTTCAGAGCGTCACATGGGAGCGGCTTTATTCACCCAGCGTCTGTCATCTTTAAAGGCTGTTAGTTTACATTTCATAATTGGCGGGAAACCGTCTAATCATGCGGCATTACCAGCCAGGGATCTAATCAGCTAACATCTTCTAACACTGTTTGTAACTGCTCAGAAATCTAATATAATTATCTGAACGGAAGGCTCGCAGCGAAATCAAGGCGCGGGATATCAAGTCTGCCGGATGAAATGGTTTTATTTTGAAAAACTGGCTGCTCACAGTCTTAAATATGTTTTCTTATTTGGTAGACTTTCAGCTCCTTGGAGTTTATAGACCTACTCTTTGCTTTTTAAATTTCCCCAAGGAGCCAATTAATGTGATTGGTGTCCTGTTTTCCATTGATAGAGAGAGAGAGAGTAAAACAGAGTATGTTTGTGTGTGCTTTGCAAGTACTCCCTCCAAGTAGGTGTCAGTGTTTAACATGAAGGCTTGGCGAATGGATTGCTGATCGTTTTCATGATTTTTCAAGCTTCTGCTCAAGATATCCAGATGCGTCCAATGCACGGCGTGCGTCACAGCGGCACATCTTTCGCTCACACCTGATGGTGCATTCACACCCAGAATGTAGTTCATGGAAAGCCTTCAGTGTTTCATCCCTTAGTGTGATCTGCAGAAGCCATTCATCCTTTCCAACCTCAAGCGGCAGTAGACGACGTGCTAACGCCTCTGAGCGCCCTTTGTTTTCATTCCTTCCTGACGTGAACAGAAAATGAACGCTAGGCACAATCACACCTGCATTTGCAGCCCACATAAGCTCTTTAATGGTGGCTAAATGCCATATAATCAACAGCTCCTACTACTTTGTGACTGACAGGTTACAGTATGCGGATGCTGATGTTTGACAGAGCTCTAATTTGATTTAGACGAAGCTGGAACCAGCGGCAGGTGATGCAGTTATTTATGCAACAGACTATTTGGACCCATAGTTTTTGGGAATGAGTTAGGGTTGGAGATAAACACTAATGCACTATTCACATTTTCAGATAATGCAAACGCAAAAAAAATTTAAAATAAATAAAAAAACTGACACAAACCGAAGCAAGGAGACAACTATGAATTATTACATGCCACTTGCTTTTTCAGTTTTCTTCTATTTGTGTATATATGCAGTTTATTGCATATTAACGAGACTGTCTTCTGAAAGTGAGTTATTTCTCTTCTCTTGTTTTGTGTGTGCAGTGTGCAGTGTGTTTGTTTGCGCTGTGTGCTCAATGCACAGAGGAAATTATGTAGCTTCCACCTCACAGAGTTCCAACAGCCCAGGAAGTTTCTCATTCTGTCCGCCGCACAAAATCTGATCTTCCAAAAAGAATTAATTGAACGTGATCAAGGACGTCCTCCAAAACGCAAAAATCCTGCTTCTTTGACGGAGCCCCTGTGTTAACTTTAATGGCCTCTCATGTACGGGGTATTCATCAAGCGGAGCAGGTGCCCGCAGATAGGCAGCCACGGTGTTTTGCATCGCGGCGTCTAATTACTTTGCAGGGAAGATGGCAAGGAAGAGACAGAGCGACGTTCAACGCGCCTGGCTCTGCCATTCAGCGGAGCTTGTTTACTAAGGGGTTTGACTATCATAAGGCAGCCAGCAGGTGGCTGAGGAAACTGCACAGAAACGTTTCTGGCATTCTCGGTGGATTCATTTTTGTGCGCTCCTAAATTAATTATGACTGATTCACACCCTCGAGTGAATCCTTACATCTCCGGGTTGATCCCCACAAGCTGTCAGTAGTACAGGAACCCAACTTTGCCCATGTGCAGCTCTCCTCTCATGTGCTGTACGTTTGCTCCATAGCCAGCTGGGCATTTATTTTTTATTTTTTTCTTACTTCTACAGGAAATCTGTAAAACTCATCATAAATGGCAGTCATGTCATTTTCTTCTGAGCTGTAATCAGCACATATGATAAGAGGACGTTAGAGAAATGGAAGTACCAAGAGATAATGGCTACACCTGCCATTATTTCTTCCCCCCCGAAACGCGCCTGGAATCCAAAGGGCCATTGCTGCCACTTTGAATAAACTCCCCGGGTAAACTCAAATTCATTCTTTCCAGAGATGAGAGCAGTTCACAGCTCTGTGAAAGCAACGTGGAGCTAATGACTCACAAACTGCTGATACAAGGTGAAGTTTCCTAATGGTTTCGTACGCAATCTTTGAGATATCATCGTAGCAAAGGAGCATCTTTGTTTTTACACTGGCTAAATAAAAATGTGCCCAAGGGCAGCGTTCTTTTTTTTTTTTTTTGGTATTTCCAGCCTTATCTGTTCTCTACAGCCTTCGTTAGACATTGGGAAACATCAACCAATTGCCCTCCTTTTCCTGAATGCCAAGTTACTGTCAATATCACTTCCTTTTAATGTAATGCCGCCGTCAGGCAGACAGTGTCATTGATGGTCCTGTCCTTCACCGCAAAAGAACTCGTCACACGCCTTGCCACTGCAAAAAGCTGGATCTGAAATGTCGGGAAATAAAGATTCAAAGAGTGTTTCTGCTGTTGTGTTGCACATTGCGCTGCCGTATCTTCTCAAAGCTAAGATGATAGGTGGCTGATGGCGCCGGATAGTCATCAAAAAAATAAATAAAAACAGTCAAGGTTAACAATATGTAACAGCTGCTGGTGGCAGAGGCAGGTATAGAAAAACAGAAGAACAAAAACATTACTTAAATAAAGAAATGAGTCATTTCCTGTGAGCCCTTCACAATAAAGGCAGGCCTGTGTCTTGCCATTTGAATGGTATTAAAATGCAGAGGAGCCGGTAACTTAATTCAGTGTACTCAGGAGGGCGGACAGTAAACAGCGAGGCTGTTATCAGCATGATGACATTAAAGACACTGGATTACATGCATACATCGATTCAAGTGGCAATTTAAATCCTGCACATGAATGAACCTTGTCAGTGACAGTGATGCATGCTATGGATAGGTAATCAAAGAATGTAAATGACGGGTGCTGATAGAATCCAGACCATAATGACAATCTTGGGGGTTGTGATATTATTGAGATGAATGTAGAACATGCTGTTTACTCCTTACTGTACACGGGTTTAGGCTACATCTTCGTTTCCTATGATATGATTCCCCTCTGTGACTAATTTTGCGGCAGCACCAGTCTTCAGCGGCTCATTCTTCCCGTTATAAAACAGCTGAGTGTCGCATGGGACCCCTGAGGCCGAGGCGGTGCAACAGCTCTTGCAAAACGGCGCGCACTCCTCGCAGCACAGGGAAGTTTCCGTTCGAATGTAACGGCTGCACAACTGAAATACGCCATGCTGTCAAACCATATGTTTCACAGCTTTGTCTACAAGCCCTGCCTGGTCCCTTTGATTACACTTTACACGTTGTTAACCATACAATCAGAGCGTCGCTGCTTGAGCACGCAGTTAGCCAAGCCCCGGTAACTTTTCTGCAACATGACGACCGCGTGGAAAAGAATCTCATTTCATGTGAAATGGTTTTCCTCCCTTTTTGTGCCCAGAAAACTGCATCTTTAGGAGTGATACTATAAGTCAGCACACATATATATACACACAGCCGCACCGCTGGTGCTACATACTGCAGGATCAGCAATACGGGGTAGATTAAAAGATCATTTTATGTCCATTTTTGGCCCCTAGTTTGTAGTCAGAAAACACAGGGAGGAAAAAAATGCTATCAGATGAGAGACTTTGTGACCCCTCTTTTTCCGAGAACATCCCCTGGATAGATACTACATGAATACACTTGTGTATTCACAGTGCAGAAAGAGTTGAGTCTGCAATCTTTCCAAATTCAGAAAAATGGGTGTGTAACTTGGTAACACAGAAGCTTTTTTGGATGCGCCAAATCAAGTCGCCCGAAATATAGAGCTGTGGAAAACTGAAATGTGCAATGCCATTTCCATTTAGAAAGGTTGGTAACATTTCCAAAAAACCGTCGTCCCCCCCCCAGGATATCTGTCTCTCTCAAATAGCAATTTATCGAACAGGGCAGCCTCGTCTTTTCTGCTCCTCGTCGTCATGAGAAGCTGTAATTCTCTTTCAGTATCCACGGCACGATCTCTCTCTCTCTCTATCTCCCCCTCTCTCCCTCTCACTCTCTCTCTCCCCTCCACAAAGAACCAAGCTAAGGCAACTTGCATACAAAATAGCTGACTCAATCATCCAGCTGCATAATCAAGATAAGGGAGACGGGGACAGGAAAAGGGAGATGTGAGGGCTAAACGCGAGAGACAGCTTTAGCAACAGCAGCAAAACGACGGCGTTCTGAAACAGTCATAACTCTTGACACCGAAAGTTGGAAGAAGTAAGATAGTGATTCATACTTGTGGTTGAGGCTAAGCCGGGGCTGATCTCCTTTATGAGAGGAGCAGAATGATGGACGAACACTAACGGTGAACACAATGCCTGCGGTTTCAGTGGCAGAAGACAGATTGTTTAAGCTTCAGATCTTAAATGCTTCCCAGGCTTTAAATGTCACCATGACCGCAACACATTATTTAACCAGTACAGGGATGATACAGCATTCCTACACCTACGTCCATAGAGCATCTGAGTGGATAGCCAGAGAATTGTTCCTGTAGGCTTGTAATTTCTCTGTCCATTGTGCAGCCGCAGGTCTAGGTTATATTAAACCTGGCATTGTTTCAGCATTTTTGCTGGAACCTACAGATGCCCCCCACCCACTACCGGCACCACCACCACCTCCTCCTCCTCCTCCTCCCTCACTGACAGAGGATTCAGGTGCTCTTTATTTGTGCTAAAGGCTTCAAAGCTGGCTTAAACATCTCCGGACATCTGACGAGTTTAAAAAGAAAGGAGTCAATTGATTTTACAAGGCAAGTCACAGAAAGGAGCGCGTCCGGCATGCAGCACTGTACGTACAATGAATTTCCCTGACAGATGGCACAGAGGCAACAAAATCCTCAGCTAATCTGAGTGAGACGGGGTTACTCTAAGTACAAGACTGTGTAATGAAAACATAATGTACAGGCCATGCAGAGCGCTGATCATTTCTCTAAACTGCACCGTTTGTCGTGACATGTCTTGCAAATTGCAAAATCCAGCTTTGATTTTGAGGCTGGTGCAGGCCTGATGATGTAGCAAGAAAGCTCTTTTAGTTTTATAATTTATTTATTTATTTATTTTTAGATTACAATCAGGCAGAGTAACGGCTAATCTTCTCGGCAGCAGAGAGTTTACACCTCCATATGAAGCAATATCAGCTTTGTGTGAATCTCTGAACTAAAGTTCAGCCTTTACCGGGTTTAGTAAAGCGGCCATGGAGCTGTCCGTGGTGCTGAAGCGACATCTATGACTGTGGACAGTTGCAAAGTACCCTCTATACTTTCGCTGTATCAGATTTAGTGCATGCAGATATATTGCGCCTTGAAACGCTCCACTATTTAGGTAAAGGGCGAAATTAATTAGATAAAGAAAAGGGGTGAAGAAACTTAATGCAGCTGGCGTCAACACGGATCGCAGCCAGGGCGACAAACTGCTCTCATGTTCTGTTCTCAGAGCACGTCAGCTCGCAGAGATCTCCCAGAAACAGTCGGCAAAATGCGCCGACTTCAGCTGGTGCGCAAGTTGGGCTGTTCGTCTTGAAAGGTCTCTGTTCACTTAGTGACACATACTCCGAACGGTGCCGCTCAAACGCACCTGCTCCCCGAATCACAACATCTCAACCTGTACATGCTTATTTCTGCGCACAAGCGAGTGCAAAAAAAAAAAATAAAAGACGTAAAAGTGCAGAACGCGAGAGTGCGTAAAGTCTCCGACGGTGAAGTGTGAAAACAGCTTACCTGCTTAATGATCGCCGAGCGAAGAGCCTCTTCCCGATACAAAGCTGCCACCTTTACTGTATCTCACCCCGGACACGAGACATGTTCAAAGAGACGGGAGGTGGTTCTGGTAGATGTGTCAAAACAGAGATAACAACAATAAAAAAAGAATCCCAGCTTTCTGTTTTCGGGTTGAGGACGCGCAAAGCAGCTGCGTCAGGGGAGAGTCTCAAAGATCCATTTAGCGGTGAGTGATTTAATTCGGGGCTGAGCTCCTTTCATTGCTTGCCTTTATGTATGCTGAAGAGACCCGGAGCCCTGCTCGGGTTTTCTTTTTTTCCCCCCTCTCTCTCTCTCTCTCTTTTTTTCTATTAGACCGAGAGCTGACATCGGCGTTTAACCACAATCAAAGGAGGCGTGTAGGCAGCCGCTGTATCAGTTGGGCAAACTGCGGGGAATAAGTGCGATGAGGAGCGCATGTTGATCCTCCACCGGTCTAGCCGAGGCAAAGTTTAAATCTCATAATAAGATTGTTTGTCACCGCGAGGCTATAAATGGTGGCCGGTTGAGCACGGATGCCGGGAGGTTTTCCTGCAACTCTGGCGGCTGAGGAGAAAGCGCATGATAGCCGGTGTGTTGTGAGATCTGGATTGTTTCAAGTTAATGAAGACGGTCGAAGGGGAGGGGGAGGGAAGGGGGTGGGGGGGTGGAAGTGTCGGTTACGTCACATGGGCTTTGGGGCTCGGCGCAGCCTATCTGTGAGCAAACTTTCCCTCTGAGTATGGGCTCCACCGCCGCGCTGGAAAATGGCTCTGAATTGTTCAATTTCACAGTCTGGTTGGGGGCACGTTTAATTTAGCGTTGCATGAAAGGAAATAATATTCCTGCTCACACGAAGGTGGCCCGACCAGCAGGGGGACCTTAATAATCAAAAGAAATGCTTAATATGACCCTTTGATACTATTTGGTGACTAGACTTTAAAATACCTTATTGTGTGTGTGTGTGTGGGGGGGGGGGGGGGGGGTTCTAATGCATTCCCTGTGGTGATAATAACAAATTCACATCCACCTGGACCTATTTTACTGGTTTGTCCCTCGCAATGAATGAATTACAAGCTCGTGTCAGCAGCCACGCCAGTGTAAATGGATGCCATTAATGAGCCCCTTTATGCCAGAGAAAATGCCCCACAGGATGACAGGGACTGTAAATTTCAGGGTTAAATTGAGGAGGAGGAAGGAAAGGGAGGAGCCAGGGAATCTATTGAAGTATAGCCCATACTTCACTGAAGAGGTCAATCCTTGGTCCCCGTGATAGGAAATCAATACACATCATTGATAAATTATTGAACACAGGAACCTGCAGAATACAAATTCCCTCTCATATGGACATGTGCCACACAATGCGAAAATGCACAGCAGGCAAATCAGACCCCATCTGAATATTTGTATTTTCAGGTATATTTCCATGGATGCTCTGCAGATTTTGCACGTGTCCTTCTGGTCTGCAGAAGACTATGGTGCAAAAGGTGATACACAGATGTGGTTGAAACATAGACAATCCTGCCATGGCCGTATTATGGCGAAGCAGACTGAACCCCTGCTTGAGTAAGTGAAAAGAAAACAGAGGAAAGGATAGCAGTTCGTGCTAAGACAGACGTGGCGGGCCGTGATGTGCGCCGCAAGGGTTAAACCCAGATTGTCTGTCCCCGTGTAAATGCAGTCCCAGATTTAATTTATGGAGAGTGCTGCCTGATGTCCTCTGTAATGACGTAGTCTGGGGGATGACCCGAGCAAGTCGAGAAAGCGGCAGCCAGGATGCAGATGCTCTCCTCTGAGAGGGAGCAAGTGGTTGTGTGAGGACTTGGCACAGACGCCGCAATTCCTTGTCTCATTGCAGCAGTCACGTTGGAGCTGTGAAATGTGGAGATGGACAGCGCTGGCCCGGGAAGTCGCAGCACTGCAGCTGCAGCCCTCGGAATGACGGACACACCGTGTTATGCTCCCTAATATCTTCACAACCCCCGGGAGAGCCTGATACGTGACCCCATAAACACAGAGTAGGATTTGACTGCCACTCTACATGAAGATAAATGTAAAAAAAAAATGAAGGTGTAATGATATGAGGACACAAAGGTGGCATAATAAAGAAGAGCCAAAGATGATCTTTTGAGGAGGTAAAGCTACAAGAATTCTGAAAGGTTTAAGATACGGTTCTTAGGCTCATTCTTTTATATGAACTTTCATAACCAGCTTTTTCATATTCTTAATTCAGATACATCACGCGCACCTTTCAGAATTCAGCAGAAGGGCTGTCACGGTGAACCTTCCCAGATGAAATTACCTCCAGGGCACAATGGCTTTCATGTCATCCATGTATAAGCTTTGATTCCCAGGGGATGAAGCTGTCTTTGTTCACACCACGCTAATGATTTATAATGCACAGAGGAGGAATGTATATATAGGGGAACATATTTCTCATGATAAAGGCGAATGGCAGCATGTCAGGCTGCTACTGGCTTTATTGGCATGAAGGGGAATTATTTTTTTTCCTCTGTTTTTCATGTTTTGGTGCAAAAGCATACTGTATGTGTTATATAGACTTTTCATGTGATCAAATGTGGCGACAACGCAGCACTGAACTCCTTTTGCTCTATTACTTGTGGACTAACTGCATTCCCGGCGCAACAGACTCTTTTTGCAGTAGTTGTGCAGTTTCTGCAGCATTATGTTCAGTGTGGCTGTCCGTTCAAAACAAGCAATGCATTTGTCTCTATAATACGACCTCTTTTCTTAGAATTAAACACACAGGGTGCACTTTGCTTGCATGAACATGTTATATACTACTGCAAGTCGCCGATATTTTTGGACTTGCTCCCCCTGCTACCAGGCGCCCCGATGGGAAATGCATTTCTTCATTTTCAGTCAATTCCACTTTAAGTTTTTGTTCATTTTGGAAAACGTGCTTAGTGCTTTCGAGGCTGTGACAGGACAGAATCCTGGCACAGATATTATACAGTAAACTAAATACCTATCGGCCCGCTGTCATTTGCGACCTCGAGGAGTTGATCTTCACAAACAGACCACCAACTAACTCCTTTTGTATTTCTTGGGTCGTCTGGGGTTGGAAAGTAATGATCAGTTTCTGTCGACAGGGACGCCAGGTGACTGTGCACCAGCTGGGATGAAAGCGGTCCAGCCTCAGTCCCCCCCACCCCCCGTGTCTCAGCTAATATTGGGAACATGTCAAGCATTGCCCCTGTCCACTCTCCGGCCCCACAGTTTCAGCTGACAGTTGACGTTCTCCCCCCTGAAGTGAGAAGTCGCTGAAGGTGTCACACAGGTAGACAAAGTTGTGGCAGTTGTGATTTGAAATAACTCTGTGTAGCGGCGCAATGTCCCTGGTGAACGGTGAGGGGAGGTGTGGCACAGCATGAGGACTGTAAAAATGAAATGTTGTGCGTATTACTGAAGGCCTTTTGCTGAATCACACGATCTCCTCACTGCCCAGTAGCAAGTGTTTTGTGGCCTGGTACCATTCGGTGGCACAGTATTTGTGGACCTGTCCTTTTAGCTACTGCTTCTGATTTCCCTAGAAATGAGTAAAACCCCCCAAAATATGTCACAGTTATTCTATTCTCTAGACCTGTTGTGTTTGAGATGAAGTATAACTGAGCAAAGAAGGCAAACAGCACCTGGTCTTAGATGTTTCTGTGTAGTTAAGAGCATGCATGACTGCACATGTACATTTCTTTCTATTTCCGTATAATGCAGATTTATTGATGGCAGTAATACTGCTTTCCCTTTCACGCAGTTTGACTTGTTTTGCATTAGTGGGGGCTGGTAACGCTTAGTGTATCTCGAGCTACAAATGAAAAGATTATAACGTCGCTAAATGAAGCCGAGACAGTCTGGGTGGAGGAAGAAGGTGGACTGTATTATTCAAATCCTTCATTTACCGGCTAAGCCAATTTGGTGCTGAGGCAAGTGACAGAGCCGATAATAATTCAGGGGAGGAGACGGTGAGTGCAGGTTGATATAATGGAATATCTGCTGTCAGTGGAGTGCAGGTGATCTATCTCACTGGCTAAGCAGTGGTACTCACATCTACTTCACCTGTGATAAAGTCATACTGTAACTGGAGATATAGAGAGCTGTGCTCAGAGGTGTTTGCTGCTGCCTTTTTACATCCCTGCTTACATATTGTATTATTCTCCTCCAAGCAACACGGGGATGCCTCAAGCAGACAGCAGGTAAACTGCACTTTGTAAAGGCGTCGATATGAAGTGGTTGCACATGAGATGGCATTAATGCCTCTCTGATATTATTGCCGGGAAGAAGGCAGCCCAGACACTTGGTAATGGTAACATAACAAACAGAAATCCAGTCACGACACTGGGAACTATGGATCGTTAAATGTTTGTTAATAAACCATAAAGGTAATATAGGCATGAAGAACATTATCAATCATTACTTAAAACAACACCAAACTGTACTTAAGAGTCTAGCATCTAGAATGTTACTCACTTAGGATTTAAACACTCAGTGAAAAGAGGTACACCGATCAGGCATAACATTATGACCACCTTCCTCATATTGTGTCTGTCTCCCTTGTGCCTCCAAAACAGTTGTGACTCATCAGAGAATGGACATGGGTCTTCTGAGAGTGTCCTGTGGTGTCTGGCAACAGAATGTTATAAGTGGGGACCTTCGGGTCCTGTGGGTTGAGGGGAGGGGCCTCTGTGGATCATCCCACAGATACTTGATCAGTTTGGGATCTAGTGAATTTGGAGGCCAGGTCAACACCTCGTGCTGTTTTTCATGTTTTTTTTAGTTGGTCCTAAACTGTTTGTGTGTATGTGTGCCTGTGTCAGGCTGCATCCTGCTAGGTATGGCTGCTGTCGTTGGGGTAGGGCTGCCTGATCTGGGCTAGGTGGGTGCTACATGTCTAAGTAACATCCACATGAATGCCAGGTCCAAAATTTTCCCAGCAGAACATTGTATTGTCACAAGATGGTCAGTGTTATTTACTTCTCCTGTCAGTGGTCATAATGTTATGTCTGATCAGTTTATGTCTTTTAGTATTTTTAGATGACATGTATTCAGAATGTATGCTGTGTCATTATTGCTAATGAATTTATGTTTTAGCGACATTTAATCCTTGTTGTCAAAGTGGAAGTTTTTTTTTATTTTATTAGAATTACATAGAGCTACAATTAGAGAGGCGTGTTTTTATGTTGGCTGAGTCTTTTGGTTATTTTCTTGATATGTCTATACATTGTTTGGTTTGTAAAACATGTGGTAACGGTAAGACATTCGTACCCAGAGCTGGAAGTGATGCCTTCAACCAGAAAATGATAATAATGTAATCACACAGTCAACTAGAATGTATCACTCCATGATATTGAAGTACCTGATTTGACAGTACATAACTGAGTAAATCTACACAGCTGCATTGCACATTATATACAATTCCACAAAAAAAATAAAATAAAATGCATTCGCTCTTTAGTGGCTTCATCTAAAATTGCGTTGGTCAGACAATCACAAAGCGATGGAAGCGGAGGCTACGAAAGGAAGAAGTGATGAGCATGCTGGCGCTAGTTTAACCTTTGCTGCACTAAACCAAAGAATTGCAATGAGCACACTAACTCCGAAGAATCATTTGCATAACCACTAGGTAGAGCACTGAGTGGGACTAGGTTCCGACACAAGCCACAAGCCACGAGCCATTGTGGGAGTGCTATTTGCATTCATTTAAATATCTGGTCACCGCGGATAAACTGAGATAATAATTCACCTCACGTACCCAACTACAGGAATTTCTAGTTCTGAAAATGGCCTCGGAGGTGTCGGCAAGCTCTGGGTTTATTTTCATTTAATCCAGCTCCACAGGTTTGCATGCACTGGTTAGAAAGTTCTTTTGTTCTGCTGAAATATCAGTCACCCGTTGACTGAGACAAGTAGAGCAATTTGAGATTTTATCCTCTTATCAGTGGCTCTGCAGGGATAGTAAAATGTCGCTTAAGCCAAGGTATTACCCTCTGTGAAGTTTATTGTTTCTCTGCTATGCCTGCGTCTACACTCATCATCCAGCAGTCAGTGTGTCAAACTTACCTCATAATTTCCCTAAGAGCCAGAAAAAAATATTGTGAGGGTCACGCCTGCTCTATAATTTAGTGGAAATTATGTCTTCTCCTGGCGTCCCTCCTCCTGTATGTTTTCTGGGAAGATAGTTGACAGCTTGGGTTCTGGGAGAGACAGACAGCTCACAGTGGAAAGCAGAGCGTGGGCAAACTCAGCCAACACTCAGCGAGGAGGGCCGAGGCCCCATGGTGGCTGCCTCAGCGTGACCGGTGGGATAAACACACCACCTACACTAAAAGCCTTGCAAAAGAGACACGGCTATTCCAACAGCTGTGACATGCAGCCTGTAGCCTGTGACTCCGGAATGAACGGGGTTTATTTATGGTTCAGATGGAAGAAAGGCTGAAAATACCTGATGGTGGTGCTTTCAGTTGCTGAGCTACTCTGGTTTTGATTAAGGGTTGGCTACCCTCCCCCAACTATGGGAATGGAGCTCTAGGCCTGTAAATAGTGTCATATATATTTACAAGGAATGCAGGGGGCGATGCAACCATATATAATTAAAAAAGGCTAAGTGCCTTGTGCCTACTTTGGTCTTTGGTCATTCTTTACCTGCTGCTCCTTCTCCATCCATTAGCCTTGAGGCAAAAAGGAAAACAGGCTACTGCTCAGCCTTGTTGGCTCAAATTATCCATCGTCAGTAAACACAGAGACTTGACTTGTGTAGGAACCTGTGGTCCTCTCAATTCTTCCCCTCTCTGGAATTTAAATTTACGGAGTTGTTTTGCAGAAGAACTCTCCTAACAGATCAACCTTTTTCACCTCAGCCATAAAGGTGCCATGTCCGAACGTGGTACAGGCCCACGCTATCGGACCTCCCTGATGCTCTGGACGTCATCTGAGCCAAAAGAGACAGATTTACACTTCTTGTGGAATGTCCCACTCTTGTTTCTTGACTAATTAGTCCTGAATCGAAAGAACATCAACATGATATCAGGAACTACAAAGAATGAATTAATTGACTCTTCAGGACAAAGTCTAGAAGCCTTAATGTGATGTTCAATTATGTTTTAAACTTGTGATGTACTAATTTTCTTTTTCAGAGACGAATGCAAACATACCATTTTAACAGGTTTTGCCCCCCTCTCTTGGAATGACCAAGAGAGCGAAACACTGATAAGCCGGTCGTAAATAACTTTCTTTCCCCAGAACCAGACTCTGATATGCATTTTCCTCTGAAAAGCACCTAAGTTTTATAATATGACTATTGAAAATGTAATAACCTGGTAAGTTATATATTATTGTTCAGGAAGTGCTTACGATCACAATGAGATGATTTTGATCATTGTACGATAAAGCTAGCCCAAATTCACATAATTTGTCACAGTAAGGATGGATCAACATTGCCATCAAGTGGCTATCTTTAAAAGTATTTTCTCTCTTTTAATCAATTGTTGAAGTTAAATAATGTTGAACCTTAGATATGTTCTTATACTAATAGTAGCTATTAGTTGAAATCATAACTGTTGGAATTGTTATTTTAGAAACCCCGACCTTTTATTAGCAAAATGTCAATGTAAAGAGAACTTGAGTTTATTAATTTATTGATGCTTTTGAGTTACTTTGATGTGGTCATTCTGATACGTCATCTTGTCATGTTGTAATGTTGAGTGTTGTCGCATACGGAAAACATTGCTAACGAGCCATGATGAGTGATGGAATGATTAAATTTAGTAATATAAAATAGGTTAAGAAGATCAGGCAATAAGACACCTCGAAACAAAGGAGAAGGCGTTCTCTTCTCTTTCCGCGCGAAGATTCTGGAAACCCGATCCAAAACACGCCCTGAATAATTAACTCATAAAACCAGAGAGACGCACCCATTTCTCCGCACTTTAGGACTTTTATACTTTCGCTCTTTCGCCGCACTTTCTCCGCACTTTCAACTCTCCACGTTCCGTTCACGTTTTACTTTTATTTCAGTTTTCTTCTTTACGTACTTAGTCACGTTTGTACTTAGTAACTTTAAGGACAACTCGAATATTGACAATACGGTCCTTTTCAAGCTCTGTTTGTTTCTCGTCGGATGTTTTTCCCGACGTACGATTTTTATAGTGACTGAAATATTTTTCTAGTTTTATTCATTTTTATACTCTACGAACCGAAGTACTAACCAACATCGTTTATAAGTTAGCCAGCGTAGTCAGCTGGGATATCAGAGAAAGACCCAATCTCTTCGACGGATCAAGAAACCAAGAAGCTGTTGCCATAGCAACGACATCAAGAAGACGTGACGATCCAGTTTCTTTCTTCAAATACAAAGACATTGCCAAGTGTCATCTGCCTTTGACTGAACACCTACAACGCTCTCAAGCAAAGCTGGGTGTTGGAGTTGCAGACCAAGCAACAAGTCCTGTCTACCGGTCCCAGAGAGACCTGCATCAGCTGTGCCGCTTCGTCACCATCTCGTCACACCGACGCTCCGCCATCACCGACGCCGAGAAGACTCTACAAAAGTAGGCTTGAATCGTTCCTACCGCTTAAGACAAAGAGTTGGTGTCACTACTTTGAAACTCCCTACTAACATCTTTTAGAGAAGATTGATTAGATTAGGTATCAAATCCATTCCCTTTAGTTTAGGACTTAAACATCTCCATCTCTCACCATCGCTCCAGAAATTATTTCATACCTTATTATATTCGTTCATTTGATACACTCCTATATTCTATTAGTCCCTCATTTATTCATAGTTGTCACTTTATTAAATAAATATTTGTTCACACTTAAGAAGTTGTTTGTGATGTTATTTTACGGCAGAGAATGACTGGTACAAATTGTAGTAAAGGATTCACTCCTTCAGATATGCAAATTATTGAACTGAGACTGATAAATTGATTTAAACCGTGTTCTTCCTACGATAAAAGGAGGTGGTGCCCTAACGAGACATTTAAAAGGTGTAGACTACCCTACATATTAATGGTGCAGCCGCGTGAGGCTACGTATACCTGATTTCTCTGCAGTAATTTCATATTACAGACAAAACTCAAATGTGATGATTAAGAGTTAATGCCGTTCTTGGGTCCGCTGAGCGATCCGACATCGCTGCTTGTTCGCTGTGCTTCGGTTGTGTATGAGCTTTCTTTATTGAGTCACTACCTTACGTTAAACGTGTAAAAGAAACCTTGCAAGGATAAAATTGAGCAATATTTGATGAAACAACGTCGCCGTACGTTATGTCTGAGTCGAGTCGCTGCGAGTTTCCAGGACTCTGAACTGTTTGCATGCTAGAGTGTTGTAAGCACGCTCTCTTTAAAAGGCCTGTTGGTGGGTTATCAGTTGTTGCGAAGTTCCAAAACTGATTAACGTCGCCCTGAATATTAGTCCACTTTGCTGCGAGGTTCCAGAAAGTTTGACATATTCAGACCCTCTTGTGTTTTCTGGTTAGATTAGCTACCTAACCCAAAACAGCTGTTTTAAAGACAGTGAAAGAGGCCGTATTTTCCCCTCTTAAGTGATGAGACGGGTTGTTGCTGTGGTAACGAAATTCTTACCACACGCGTATTTGTGAAAACAGGAGTAGATAACTCCTAAGTTGTGCTCGTAAACGAGCTGAATTAACCTTGTGCTTGTTGTCTGTCCAGGTGAGCTGGAAAAATTATTTTTGTGTTGAAACTTTAAAGGAGGCCGCCGTGCCCTAGAGTTTCTCTTGTGTGAAAAGTGGATTTCTCGCTGCTGAGAAATTAACCCTGTCGTGCCCAAACTGACACTGAATCAGATTCTGTTTGAACAGGGCGGTCTTTCAGTGGGCGGAGCTAAAAACGCCCCCTCGTGACGCATAAGACGTAACTTCCCTACATTTGTAGACGTAACTTCCCTACATCTGTAGAGTAAAATAAACGGCACCGCCTCTGGTGGTTGATTTGACTAATTGCATTTGACTTGCAAACATGGAAGGTCTGAGCTTGTATAGACAGAGCCTAAAGTAACTCACTCTATCACTATTGAACTAGTGGTTTTGTTAAAACTAAAACTTATACCTAAACTTCCTTGAGATATACTATTAATCCAATTTACTAAACTAAGTTTGTTTGATTACATGTTTGAAGATATATAAAGTATCAATATTATTTGGAAATTGTTAACAAAACACATTATATGTTTCTGTGTTTACAGATTCTCATTTAGGCTAAAGCCACTGTGTGCTAACACACTTACAGGCTATTGAAACTTAATTTGAAATTAAATCAAGATTTAATTACTTAATCTATTCTATCATAAAGAAAAAAAAAAACTTATTAATCAAAAATTTAAACTTTTCTAATTTTCTTAAAATTACTCATTCGAGTTCTTTTTAATTTTTCCATGTTTCTCCACCCTAGAGTTACTCACTGCTGTGACACAAAGTACTACTGACTGTAAGTTCCAAAATTACCACAACTAATAATGGAGGACCCAAACGGATCCTTTCCCTCCAGTTTAGGAAATCCTTCCGAGAGCCTAGATTCAGCATTGATCGATCTGACTAGCAAATTGATGCCTGGATATGTAAATCAGATCCAAGAAACAAATCCCTCTGATCTAGAAGAAATAATGTCTGTGCTCGTGTGCCAAGCTTTAACTGAAAAACTTAAAGATAAAGATCTAACTAAGATGTTAGGAAGCATGGCTATTGTCATGGCAGCGCAACTCAAACAGTCAGCAAAATTGTTGGAGCAAAGCCAAACTAAAATAAGGGCCCAGCAACAAGATAATGAAGCCCTCAAAAGACAACTTGATGAGACTAAACAGTCTTTAACTGCGGCAAAGGTACGCAACGATGACTTAGAATCTCAATGTAACACCAAAAGGGGGGTAGATAATAAATCGTCGGACGACGAAGGTACAGAGTTTGAAAGTAGGAATACTAGACTCAAACAAATCCTCCAATACCGCGAGCAGGAGCTAGCGGAAACAAAAGATCAGATTCAAGAGTTGAGTAAACTTCTCATCCATTCTGACAATTGTCTTAAAGACGCACTAAATGAAATAAAAGACCTAAAGATTAAGCTCAAAGTCCACGACCGAGCTAGAGAATTTGAGAAAAATCGCTTCCTCCATTTACAACAGGAACTAGAAGAAGTCCGGGACAATGCTAGAGAATCCCGACGACAACAAGCAAGGACTGAATCAGAGCTGGAAGAGGTTAAAAGAGAGTTAGAATACTCCCTTGAGTTAGGCCTACACCAAGGAGAAGCTTTGGGTGCAACGCACCACAGGTACACTCAGGGAGACCGTCCCCCTCCTCATCCTCCGCCGCCCCCTGCTCTCAACCTTCATACTCGGGTTAGCGCAGCTATACCTGACCAATTTAGGGAGACCTTGTCCCCCAAACCTCACTCATCTTTGGACACTTATCATTCACAAGGTCCTTCCGACAGAGACCTGGATAAGATTGCCCGCAACATAACCCGCTTTGAGCCCAAAGCTGGTGAAACTCATGACACTGATGCTTACCTCAAAGACATAGAGTTCTATTTGAGGAAATTCCCAAATGCTACAACTGATGACAGGATCTACCTAATCAAGGTAACCTCAAGCCATCAAGTTAGCAGATTCATCGAGCGACAACCTCACCATATCAAGGAAAGATATGGAAGCCTCTGCGAGGTACTAAAAGAGGAATTCTCTGGCTACACGCCACAGACAGGTCTTGCAGCTGCTCTAGCTGTCAAACAAGGAAGACAAGAATCTCCCCACGAATACTATCAGCGGCTCCACGAAGCCTATTTTGGTTCCAGAAACGATATACAGATGGAAGAAGAAATGCACTTCAAATCTCTGTTCGTGCAAAACCTCCATCCCTCAACTAGCCATCACCTCGGAGTCATGGCATGTCCAAAAACCCTCACTAGTCGCCAACTGCGTGAACTAGCCATGAAAGGGTTTGCAAAACAAAAAGAAACCATGGGGAAACCATCACAACCCCACATCCTGAGTATCAACACCAGGTCAATTCCCTTGGAGTTAGAAGGAGCTCCGAAGACAGCACCTTCGCAGCCCACCACGAATCCTGCTGAACCATGTCAACCTGTCACCAGGCCATATCCTTCCTTTCAACAAAAGAAGCAAAATCGCTGGCATTCACAGTCATCCTGGTCTGACAAAGGTCAGAACCAACCACGCTTTGAGAGAAATCGGAAGCCTCCTGATTTCCGCCGAGACAAGCCGCCACCTAACCAGTGGAAGGACCGCCAACCTCGTGCTAATAGAGGACATGATCCACGTGACTTTCGAAACACTCCCTTTAGGGACCAGCAACATCATGATCAGAGCTCCTCTGATGAGGAAGCAACAGACCAGAACAGGCGAACTAGCCAACAAAAGAGAAACAGCACTGACGGTAAGTATAATCAATCAGGTCTGACCGAGAAAGATCTTGAAGCCATCAGGCAAATGATTGAAAATATATTCAAGAAAGAAAAGAAAGTCGACGTCTTTTCTGTAGCTTCAGCAAATCCAAAACCTTCTCCTCAGAAGAATCCAGACGACCAACCAAACGTTGTTGTGGAAGAAGTCTACTTGGGCCCCGAAGAAACTGAGCAGGTGCTGCCTCAGACTCAGGCCCCAACACTCTCAACCAGTGCGCATGAACAATCAGACGCAGGGAGAAAGAAAACAGCCCCTCCTAGTGCAGTTCTGGTGGTCCAGTCGGACTCAAAAGAAGAACCATTCAAGGAGGACTCTTTGATCACTCAAGGTGAGCCACCTTTCCAACAGTTCTTGTGCCACCTCACAGAAAAAGGAATCGCTCGAAAATTCTACTTGCCTACTACACTTGAAAACGAGCTTGAACATGAAGCACTCCTTGACACTGGTGCAGATATCACTTTGATGTCATCAACACTTTTCGACAAGTTGCAAATGGTGACAAACCAATCCAACAAGAACTTGAAATTGCAGAGCTGTTCTCTTGATGCTCAACCATATTCTTCCACAAGCACCGTCTTGAAGGCCATGGCAGTGATTAACTTCACTATTGGACCAATGAGCCTTGTCCACCCCGTGTATGTGTCTCCCCTTGACACCATTCCTCTTCTAATCGGTAAAGACCTCCTTAACCGATTTGAGCCATTGATTGACTTCAAGCATTTGAAGATCTGGGCACAGGTTCGTCGACCTCTGCCTATTTCTCTTTCCCATGCCACTGCAGCTCAGTGCTACACCCTTGAGACAAGGACCTTGACAAGTGACAACCGACCTGACAATAAACAACCAACCGAGGTTGATGACATGTCAGAAGAAACAAACAACATCCAGCCACCACCCTCGTGGCCCAAAGAAGAACTTCTGTCTGAACAAGACACTTTCTTGTGCACGTTGACCAGTTCTCCTAAGGCACACATCCACTGCCCTCAGGTAGTAAAAGGCATCAAACTTGAAGATGCTGATGTCAACGATGTGATCTTAACTCTCTGGACTGATAAATCAGCCATCAGCCGAGAGCTGTATAAGTCCTTGTCATGGACAAATCCAAATCTTCCATTTGTGAAGAAATCTTTCCGCTTCCCTTTAGATCCCACACCTCAATCGATAGCGACCGCTGACGGGATCTGCACCTTAAAGGTGATATGGAACCACAGGGAGCTGAATCATCTTTTTCTGGTCGTTCCCGACCTACCACACTCTGTCCACATTGGCAGTGATGTACTTGTCAGACTTACTGCTCAAGTGGACACGATCAAAAACATTCCATGGTCTCAGACAGGAGTACGAGGTGAAACCACCCTTCCTGACCATGACGACATGAAGTCAGGAAAAACAATTCCTGAAGCAAGCCAGGTGGCCAACGAACGCCACCCGCACATACCTGCTAGAACGAAGGACGTGTCTATACACCACAGAAGACCGTTCAAAAACAAAGAGCTCAATGACCTACCAGATACTTTGGCCAAAACAGGTGCCCCTGACGGGTACCCCTGCACACTTGACACTGGATGTTTTACCCACCCTCCCACCCCAGTTGTCTCTGCTCCTCAAATCATCAAGGGCCTTCTCGTCCATGTCTCCGACGCACTCACTTCTCCTGAGTTCGTGGTGCCTCAGAGCCACAGGGGGGTAACGCCAATGCATGCCCTTGACTCTCCATGCGCAGGCCACAAAAGAATCAGAGCAACCCCACACAGAGTGACAGGGTTCTCACCTTTTGAAATGACAACTGATAGACAGATGATGCTTCCACGGCACCTGCTCTACCAACCAGACGAGTCCAACATTGCAACGGCATATACAACACACCAGTATATGACCGACCTAAATGCTCACCTCAAAGCCACCTTCGCCTTTGCCCAGAAAAACTTGGACAAGAGCGCAGAAGGACACAAGGCCTGTTACAACCAAAAAGCGTCCCATAACAAATTACAAGTGGGGGACCAAGTCTCTTCCGCCGTGTACCAAAACAAGGTTAGCAAAGGTCAAAAAGAGACAATCTTCAAATGGGTTAATCGCAACCAAATTAAACCACACAAAAACCCCATGGGACTTGTCGGGGACTCCAACGTCCCAATTAGGTCATAAACGATAAGAAACGTTTAAACACCCACGGGTGCCAATCAATAGTGGAAAAACAAATAAGATCGCTGTTAACGTAAACTACGAAAATTAATTGTAAGATAGGTGTCCTATCCTAATCCACCAACCTCGATTTACTTTCCAAGTTAAAATCGACATAATCAATTAGCTACAAGTGGGGGTCAAACACCTCCCACAACATAATTACCTTTAGGGCTCAACTCTATACATTTAACAGAACCCTAACCATGTGTGTTCTTTTCATAAAGATGATTTGGCTGATCACCAATTATTGACTGCACACCCAAAATTTTATTTGTTAAGTAAATCCTAGCGAGTTATGTAGGAAAAACGCTCCTACAACCACTGATCTGACCAGCTGGGCTGGTAATAAATGGAACAAAGAAGTTATAGAACATGCTAAAGCAGACACGACTGTCATGTCGCTGCGGTTGCAGAAGTTCACTGTCACACAATCAAAACTGAATGGGTATGTTCGTAGACCTAAACGATTCATTGGAATTATGTCTGATTGCAGACATAAGAGCACAAATGTACAGACAACGAGACGAGTTGCAACTGTAATAGAATCATTGAAGAGCACCATTCTGGTGGTTAATGTTCATAGTGAAGCCTTGAGCAAGACTATCTATGCGATAGTCTCTCTTTTCTTAATAGTGTCTGTTGACTATGCTCATACACAACTGGTTAGCATGCTAATGACAGATATGTTGCGAGAGATCCTCAATGGACAGCCTAGCCATTAGTAAGATTTCCCCATATCTTATTCCTAGATCCCTAGAGTAAAACATATTATTCCCCGCCATCCTAGAGCTAGCATCCTAGATAACCAAGTGATTCAGAAATTCAGTTAGGACTAGATAGTGACCCTGTACTAGATCCCTTTTCACTGATATTTCCAAAAAAAAAAAAAACACCAACTCTGGTCTTAAAGGTGGTTATCAAGTCAACGTCCCTTCGATGACAACAGGTCCCATCTTGTCGATCCGAAAGATCCCTGGACAGCGATCATTCGAATCGAGTGGGGGATATGTAGGAACCTGTGGTCCTCTCAATTCTTCCCCTCTCTGGAATTTAAATTTACGGAGTTGTTTTGCAGAAGAACTCTCCTAACAGATCAACCTTTTTCACCTCAGCCATAAAGGTGCCATGTCCGAACGTGGTACAGGCCCACGCTATCGGACCTCCCTGATGCTCTGGACGTCATCTGAGCCAAAAGAGACAGATTTACACTTCTTGTGGAATGTCCCACTCTTGTTTCTTGACTAATTAGTCCTGAATCGAAAGAACATCAACATGATATCAGGAACTACAAAGAATGAATTAATTGACTCTTCAGGACAAAGTCTAGAAGCCTTAATGTGATGTTCAATTATGTTTTAAACTTGTGATGTACTAATTTTCTTTTTCAGAGACGAATGCAAACATACCATTTTAACAGGTTTTGCCCCCCTCTCTTGGAATGACCAAGAGAGCGAAACACTGATAAGCCGGTCGTAAATAACTTTCTTTCCCCAGAACCAGACTCTGATATGCATTTTCCTCTGAAAAGCACCTAAGTTTTATAATATGACTATTGAAAATGTAATAACCTGGTAAGTTATATATTATTGTTCAGGAAGTGCTTACGATCACAATGAGATGATTTTGATCATTGTACGATAAAGCTAGCCCAAATTCACATAATTTGTCACAGTAAGGATGGATCAACATTGCCATCAAGTGGCTATCTTTAAAAGTATTTTCTCTCTTTTAATCAATTGTTGAAGTTAAATAATGTTGAACCTTAGATATGTTCTTATACTAATAGTAGCTATTAGTTGAAATCATAACTGTTGGAATTGTTATTTTAGAAACCCCGACCTTTTATTAGCAAAATGTCAATGTAAAGAGAACTTGAGTTTATTAATTTATTGATGCTTTTGAGTTACTTTGATGTGGTCATTCTGATACGTCATCTTGTCATGTTGTAATGTTGAGTGTTGTCGCATACGGAAAACATTGCTAACGAGCCATGATGAGTGATGGAATGATTAAATTTAGTAATATAAAATAGGTTAAGAAGATCAGGCAATAAGACACCTCGAAACAAAGGAGAAGGCGTTCTCTTCTCTTTCCGCGCGAAGATTCTGGAAACCCGATCCAAAACACGCCCTGAATAATTAACTCATAAAACCAGAGAGACGCACCCATTTCTCCGCACTTTAGGACTTTTATACTTTCGCTCTTTCGCCGCACTTTCTCCGCACTTTCAACTCTCCACGTTCCGTTCACGTTTTACTTTTATTTCAGTTTTCTTCTTTACGTACTTAGTCACGTTTGTACTTAGTAACTTTAAGGACAACTCGAATATTGACAATACGGTCCTTTTCAAGCTCTGTTTGTTTCTCGTCGGATGTTTTTCCCGACGTACGATTTTTATAGTGACTGAAATATTTTTCTAGTTTTATTCATTTTTATACTCTACGAACCGAAGTACTAACCAACATCGTTTATAAGTTAGCCAGCGTAGTCAGCTGGGATATCAGAGAAAGACCCAATCTCTTCGACGGATCAAGAAACCAAGAAGCTGTTGCCATAGCAACGACATCAAGAAGACGTGACGATCCAGTTTCTTTCTTCAAATACAAAGACATTGCCAAGTGTCATCTGCCTTTGACTGAACACCTACAACGCTCTCAAGCAAAGCTGGGTGTTGGAGTTGCAGACCAAGCAACAAGTCCTGTCTACCGGTCCCAGAGAGACCTGCATCAGCTGTGCCGCTTCGTCACCATCTCGTCACACCGACGCTCCGCCATCACCGACGCCGAGAAGACTCTACAAAAGTAGGCTTGAATCGTTCCTACCGCTTAAGACAAAGAGTTGGTGTCACTACTTTGAAACTCCCTACTAACATCTTTTAGAGAAGATTGATTAGATTAGGTATCAAATCCATTCCCTTTAGTTTAGGACTTAAACATCTCCATCTCTCACCATCGCTCCAGAAATTATTTCATACCTTATTATATTCGTTCATTTGATACACTCCTATATTCTATTAGTCCCTCATTTATTCATAGTTGTCACTTTATTAAATAAATATTTGTTCACACTTAAGAAGTTGTTTGTGATGTTATTTTACGGCAGAGAATGACTGGTACAAATTGTAGTAAAGGATTCACTCCTTCAGATATGCAAATTATTGAACTGAGACTGATAAATTGATTTAAACCGTGTTCTTCCTACGATAAAAGGAGGTGGTGCCCTAACGAGACATTTAAAAGGTGTAGACTACCCTACACTTGTATTTGAGCTCATGTGACTGATTTAACCTGAATGTCGTGACAGTTTGTCAAAGGAGAGCGCTTGCTTTGCGTGCCGTTTTCTATCAAGTTGATAATTGCCTTTGATGCTAGTGGCTACATCGAGAGCTGAACTATTTTATTCGATTCCTCCCTGATTCTTGTAATGGTTTTATGTGTAAGAGCAGCCACGCTGGATGTTCATAAACTTTCCAGTACCCCTCCATTTGAATTATTCAAATTTGAAACTCTGAATGCAGCACAATCCTCTGCTTGGGCCTTTTATTAACAAGCTTGGCTGCATGCCTGTGAAACCATGAGATCCTCTGACTCAATGCCATCGTTTATACAGTCAGCAATCCTCTCACCTGTCTGCACACACACTGGCAGCAGCTTCATGCCCCAGAGGGGCAAAAATACCTGGTTAATTATTCATCTTGTGGAACTGATGCCTTCTTTCATCATACAAATTGTCTTGAGAAACGTCTCAACTAGACAGTGGAGACATACAGAACACCAATAGAGATGTAGCAGAGAGGAAAATCTCTGTCATGAAGGATGTTGCCCATTCAGGTTCTTTGTAATCTCCTTCTCCAGCAATTATGGGAGCTAATTCAAAGACAGCCCTGCTGATAATGGCTAATGTGTTATGTCAGACCCTTAGCTTCCAGGAAAATACTGGCTGAATACAAAAAAATACTGCTGACACCTTCACATTCGCTTCATACGGGCTTGAGATGCATTCAAAATGGATTCCTTGAACGACTCAATACTGCACTATAGACAGCATTCAAGCTAACAAAAAAACGTGCTTTGTGCTTTGCTTAGCAGACTGTGGCCGGTGTACAATTAGTTCGTACACTAGCCACTACTCAACCATCCATCCATGCAGCCGTCTATTTTGTTCCTTGACATGTTTCCGGTCTGTGACACACACACGGAGCGTCTTTGGAAGTTTGCTATATGCCGGTGACTGAATCGGGCCATCTTGCATTTCATGTTCTCCACAAACACGTAATGTGAGACAGGACGGGTGCAGCCATCACCTAGTAGTCACACCCCAGCACTTCCATGTACAGCGCTCATTCACCGGGAGGGTGGTTTGCCTGAGACCAACTGGCTCCATGACCAAGCACCGAATGTATTAATCTGTGGTTTCTCTTGTGCTAAAAAGGATGGTCTTAATCCAGCTCACCTTTCCTGTCAGTGGGTGAACAACCCAGCACTTGGTAAATTCTGTTTCACAATGACAGGAAGAGGATCAGCGTAGGATCAAAATACTCTGAATTGCTGGCCGGAAGCTAGCTAGCTAGTTATGACTGTGGTTTCTTGGTCTTTATTCACACTGAAAATCAAGATCAAGCTAAAGTTTGCCCTTCTTCTATCCACCCTGAGCTCGCCCTAGGACGCCTGCCTCACCGTTTGACAGGTGGTATACCATTCCAGTCAAACTCCCCACCTGCCACTGTTCCCTGGAGCGGGCCATACCTCTCCAGGAGCCGTGCGCTTGACGACAGAAGCGAGAGGGCCGCTCAGGGCTCGCCTCCCTGCCTCACACATTGGATCAGATCTTCTTCAGATATTAAGGGAAATATGTCTTTTTTTTTCACATTCTTGTTGAGAGGATGGAGACTGTGTTCAAGTCTGTGTGCTAAGTGTGAACCTACAGCCAGCACTTAGCTTAGCTTATATTTATAAGACTAGAAACAAAATAAAATGACTAGCCAAGGGTTGAAGTTCACTAAACAAACACAAGAAAACCAATAAGAGTGCTGCTGAGGGTTATATCTTCATATTTAGCATATAGATGTGAAAGTGATATTGATCTGCTAACTTGACAGCAAAGCAAATAACAGTATCCCTCAAAGTCACGAACCGCTCCTTGAATCCACATTCATTTTTGTAAATTAATGAGTCAAATAAACAAAACAGTTATAGATGTGCATACATCCTATTGAAACATCCCTCGTCCTACACAGTACTTGTTTTTTCATTCACAACATCTGACTCATGGTATAAGCTGTAAACAGACAGATGGAAGGTCAGAGGCCAGGGAAGTGGACTCGGGCACACATGTGCAATATACCCACATCACTCTCGCAGTCATACCAACCAGAGTCTTGGTACACTTGCAATCGCTGTGGTGCGTCTGTCTGCAGGCAGTTAGCAATGAGGCGCCCACCAGTCTGCATCAGTCTGACTGCAGCCGGGGAGCCTGTGCCTTCCAGTGCCCTATCCATAAGAGAGCTGCGCCCGGCAGGCAGCCCACACAGATGCTGTGCATACCGACAAAAGGACATCCGCCTACACTGTGTTGTCTAAATGATTCCCCAGCTCACGTAACGATGAAAAAAGCCGAGCAGATTGTGAAGTGTATGATCAGCGGAGGTTGGAAAGTGTTTAGAGAAACACTTGCCTCAGTTCCTCTAAAACTTTTCATTACCGCACGGCACAGCAACTTGTATAAAAAGAGGCGGGTTAAAGGTTGAGCGCCGGTCTATGATTTCTGACAGATGGCGCAGAGAAGGAGATTGTTTTGATAAACTCGGGCTAAAAGCGCTTCAGTGTTTTTGAACCCCGTTGCTTCTGTGAAGGTGAGAAGAGGGCAAGTGAAGTGCACTCACACACAGCGGGCACACGTTCAGCTATTATTGCAGGTGGTGTTATTGAAAGCAATAACAGCGTGACTCTCATGCGCACACACACACACACACACACACACACACACACCCACACACACACACACACACACACACACACACACACACACACACACACAGGTATGCATGTACAGCCATGCGCGGCTTCAGTAAGGATTTTTCATCAAGGTCCCAATGCACCACAAAATCCCTCATAAGCTTATTAGCTTGACATGTTAATTACTGCTCATTAACTCTGGAATTTATTCATAAACTCATATTAGATTGTGCATTATTTGTAATAACTTTGTTCGTTTTAGATTACCAGTTGGCAATATTAATACAGAGATGCTGTTAAAAAAAATATCTCACTGCAGCAGAACGCTGTTTATTAACATTCAGACTTACTTCATGTCCAGTAAACCAACTCCATCCTCAGGAGAAGTACGTCTGCTTTTGATTGAATGTGCACAAACTAATAAAAAGTAGTTAGGAATGCAGCAGCAAGCAGAACTCATCTGCAATCAGCTTTATGCTGTGTAAATATGCACCTCTTTAGCTAACCAAGGCAACTCACATATTGAAAATACTGAAAACAAGCACTTGCGGCTTCCACATGGGTGGCCAAGTTTGTGCATAAGACGGTTTTGAAAAATTGGGTTTGTCAGTGTTCTGTGTGTAGCCTTTTAAGAAAAGCTCCTCGCTTTAATTAGAAGAAATCAGATGGTTTCAGGTCCGTGATGCCACTTAATTAAACTGCAATATAGAATTCAAGAAATCAGTGATGTATTGTGGAATAAAATGACTGGAGTGAACTTTTGCTTCGCCCCAAACTCCAACTGCGCTCTCCCCCCGACCTGAACAAATATGATACGGCAGCTTACAATGAAAAACGATTATGAATGAAAGTGAAGTCATGCATGAGCCCCTGTGCAGCACAGCCGGCTAATTGTCATCTGGGCACTCTGGCCTTAGTCACCACAAGGATGTACAAATATTGGGATGGCACAGAAAGCAGTGCAGGGTTTTTAGATAGTTCCACTTATTAAATGTGTGATATTGAGATGAAGGGTGTTTGAGAGATAAAGAATGGAAAGATTATGCTAAAGATATCTGAGGTTATTTCACTGGATCATACAGACATGTGCCCCATGTTGAATCCATAAATGTTGGCTAGTTGATTAGAACCATAGACTGTATACAGATGGACAGTGGAACTGCTCCTCAAAAGTGAAGCCAATGCAAGTAGAGCTCCCCCTGGTGGCTGGCTGCAGTATAGGTCATAAGCTCCACCTCCTCAATGGTAGTGGATGGGACTTGGGTTGAACACTAAAATACAAGTCAAATATATTTTTTTTTCCAGGGATGGTTTCTGTCATTTTAGGTAGTTAATATAATGTTGATGCATATTCAAGTGTCAATTTTTTGGACATAATGGCGATAAAGTGTGGGTGGGCCAAGATATCCGTGCAGCTCCACTCTCGGACCATACTGCGCAGACTCTGGCTCCAAAGTCACAAGATGGTGCTGCCCGTATACCCGGGAAAATAACGTCAGTTTGGCCAATGCCAGGAAGTGGCGACACATTGTCCATATTTATATACAGTCTATGTACCTCTCTTAATGTAATTCACAAATGGTGTGTTTGACTGTGCAGTGACTGTGCTAATATTTTCATAACAGTATCATTTAATAATGATCACTCCTTAGGACATACTCGTTCAACTCTGGATGGTTTTATGAAGTATTAACCACCACAAATGGTGTCTTTCAAACCCTGAGCAGAGACTGCGAACAGTACAAAACACTGCCCCGGCTTGCATGCTGCTTGAAATAAAGCGACAGAGAAGCACTCCCAGGCTTCATACGTCACATAAAATTTGAATTTTTTTCTTTACTTTTTCCAAATCACCTCATTTGTTCTCGTCAGAAAAGGTGCAACATCGGATTCTTACCGCCGGGAACCATCTGTGCGTCTCCCACTATGCCGGCGCCGCGGTATGCCTAAACTTTATTTTGATTAGAATTGTGACGAGCGGATATAATCACACATCACTTTCTGAAAGAGGCGCTCTCCGTGGAACGCACTGTGAATCGAGTGACTGCTTCACTTGGGGGGGTCCCTCGGAGGAGACTGTACAGAAGCCAAAGGAAAAATAAATCTCTTCTGCTTGCAAAGGCAACACTTTAATAATTACTGTACATTTAAAAAATTGCCCCAACTCCGGTACCATTCAGCGTGCCAGGAAGCGTTATGAATACTTCCACATTGCAGTATTTACAAAGGTGTCAAATCAGCAAGTATAAGGGCAGCATCTGGTGTTGCTACTGTGATTCAATGAATAATCTGCTGTCAGCGGAAGATCACATCGCAGTGAAATAGTTACACATTTATTTTCCCATCACAGTTAAAAAGGTAAGAGCTGTGAATTCTAAAGCAATTTCAGATTAATTCAAGGCGTGGTTACTGTTACTGTCTGAGTAAATGAGCTGGTTTCCATGAAACAGAGGAAGGGTATTAATGCTGCATGACTTCGGTCTCACACATGCAAACCCAAGAGCCCCAGAGACAGAGGCAGCATGTCAGAGGAACCGCTGAGAACAGCTCACTCCTTGTTTCCGGCCTGCAGCTCTTATGTGTGAGGCATGCAGCATATGGAGGCATTCATGTGAGAAGCCCGCCGGCTCTTTCAGCAAAGACGAGATACAGCGCCGCTTTGCTCAGCATATACATGACCATACCTTTCGACTTCACTTCTGATCATTTAAACAGAGGTTTTCCAGGAATATGTTTATTATTATTATTATTATTATTTAGTCAGATGTTAAGAAACAGCTCTGTTTTATGTGTGTATCATGTATCGTCAGCACAGCCAGCAGCTAGTTAGCTTTCCACGGCACAAGAAAACAGCTTGCCTGGTTCCGTCCAAAGGCTACAAAATCATTCACTAACACGTCATTCCACACACCAAATCGAAGTTACACACTCACACACAGACGCACACAATTGGTTATACTTAGTCATTAATTAATGAAGGGTTTTTTTTAAAGAAATATCTGGTACTTTTTAGAGTATTGTCTATAACAATACTAGTAGCAAATCCACATACCACTGGGTACCACTACACTGACTAACATGTTTTTTGTCTTATTTCTTTAATTAGAACAACAAGTGTTGGAGTGATTTTGGCAGAGCTGAAATAACCAACTGCTGGCGGGACACACTCGCTTGCCAGTTCATTAGGTACACTAGTGAGAACAAATGGATTCTAATAGCAGAGTCCTGCACTAAATCCTGTCTTCGTAAAGATTGTGATGTTCAGCATTGGGTTTCAAATAACTAAGACAGCTGTGGTTTCGAGTACTTTTGAGTTATATTGTGTTGTACCAACACATGTTCCTATTATTTTTATTATTATATTATTATATAGACAACCCCAGTTTAGTCAGTGGGCTAGGCTAAATAATAGAAACACTTGAAGGGGAATTACCGTTTTTTACAACCTGGACCTTATTTCTGGCATAAAATACGAGCGTTTACTCACCCATATAACTTTGGTGTCATTTGGAGTCGTTCAGACGATATTTAGATCCGTGTATATCCATATAGTGGGAGTGACTGGGGCACCAAAACGCAGCCTCTAAATAACACATTATCTGCCACGAAACTCGTTTTGTGTATTATTTAATATTTTGTTATGATACGCTAGTGGTATTCCCCGTTGAGTCTGGAGTTACCTGTTGTCTGTTCACGGATGTGCAGCGTTTTCTTGCTTTTTGGCCGGCTGTTAATCTCTCTGCCTCCGCATCCTCCTTTCAACGAGCTCCTCATCCGTATACGCTGGCTCAAAACGGTAAGGACGTCAATCATAAACAAAGTCGTCGTCCACAACCTCAGAGTAAACATGGCTCAAAAATATTCAGCCATGTTGCAAAAAAATAGCAATAGCAAATTACAGGTGAACAAGCTGCGCGGGGTGCACGCGGCGCATCATCCAGGTCAGAGGTTATTAGGTCAATCTACAGACCCCGAATGATGATAACAGGCAACTCCAGACTCAACAGGGAATAGCACTAGGGTATCATAACAAAATATTGGTGAAATGAATGAATTTCGCAGCAGATAATGCGTTATTTAGAGGCTGCGTTTCGGTGCCCCAGTCACTCCCACTTTATGGATATACGTGGGTCTAAATATCGTCCGAACGACTCCAAATGACAACAAAGTTATATTGGTGAGTAAACTATGTATTTTATGCCAGAAATAAGGTCCAGGTTGCAAAAAAATGGTAATTCCCCTTTAAGTGTTTAATTCAATCCAGTTTAACAGCACCTCAAACTACATTCTCATTCTCTTAATGTATGATCAGTCAGGAAGGGGGGGTGTAGTGCAGGGCTGTGAGTAGATACAAGAGTGGTATCAATCTCTTCATCTAACTCTTGTCAAGCAAATAAGCTGAACCTTAAAGGAACAGTATGTAAGATTGTGGCGAAAACTGGCGAAAACTGGTACTGCAATCACTTTCAAAATACTGTAGAACGGTGTATCCCCTCCAGCCTCCCCCCTGACTCGAGGTTGCCAGGTTACCGAGGTAACGTTAGGCTACTCAATACGTCTCAATTACGTTTCACATTGCCATAATCGACGTGCTAACGTTGTTTTCCTCGGCGTTTCAGCATAATGACAGAGAAACGGGCTCATAATGCATTGCTAATGTTAGCAATGACGACTCGCCGTTTTTATTTCCCAAACAATTCCTTACCTTTTCAATTCGATGACCAACCTCCTCTGTATGCGCTAACGTAACGTTACTTTGCACGAACATCGTGTCGTGAATATTTGAAATGTCCATTTACATTATGTACAAGTAAGTTAGCCAGATGAATCTTACCTGTCCAGGAGAAAATTAGCAACGTTGGCGTCTGTCTTCAAATTTTTCTCCGTTTTCAGCCGTCTCCATCTTTCAAAGGCATCTCCTATACAAATCCTTGTTTTATTTCGGACTTTGTCAGGACGTAGTTCGGATTCATAACGAGGTCTTAGGTTTCGTAACGTTATACATGTTTTATCCGACACGTTCGTAGCTGCAGCTGCGGTAACTAGAGCAGAGCTGGCAACCCCGAAGACGAAACTCTACTGACTTCGTGATTGGTAGATAGGTGGAGGGTGGCGCCTCAGACCAAAACACAAAATGACAACAATAACATCAGTTGAGGGCTGCAACTCTCACTTTTAAATGACAATATCCTGGCCGGACCACTGTTGTCAGTGATATAAGTATTTGAAATGAACATGATTTCTTCATGTCTAGTGACATATCAGGGCCATTTTATGATTAATTGAAATACATTTCTTACATACTGTTCCTTTAAAAAAAGGTCAAAATATTTCTTCAGTTTCTACCACAGACCTAATATGTGTGCTGTCCTCACCCTCTGACATTCGAAAGTCCTATAAAAACCCAGTTTAGATGGCTTAGTTTCATTCCTCATGTCATCATTGAATTAACTATGATTCAAGTGAGACATTATCACAGACCCTCAATGTAAAATCGCTTTTTCACTTGAGTTATCACCAGAGACAAAAAAACAAAAAGAACAAAAACATCTAAAATGACTTTCTGAATGCCAAAGAGATATTTCTCTCTCTGGATGGATGACATTTTTGTTTCTGCGGGTTCATTAAAATCCGCGGCGGCTCCTTCAGTCACAGACCCGCGTGACCCCGCGATGCCACGACAAAGGCGGATATCAAGGGAGTGGGAAAGGTGCAATCACAGTAATCCCTCCTCGTACGTCGGAGCCGCCGTGTGATGAAACCATTAAAGCGATGCAGGCGTCAGGCAGCTTGGAGCGGGTCAGAGCGGAGCAATGACAACGCCGATGGCTCTGACGCCTGCAGATGAAGACGTCTGCTTGCTGCCCACCCAGTGCTAACACCTGCATGTGTTTCACCAGATCGCTGTGTGTGTGTGTCGCTCTCTACTGAATATTTCATTCAGGTCAAGGGCAAAAAAAAACTTGTTCACCAGCACAGCGAATAACAGGCCGCTAATGGTCGGCATATGGGCCAGGGGAAGCATGTTTTTTAACTGATAATTAGATAACTGTTTTTTTATTTAGCTATTCAACCTTTAGGTATGTTTTCTATGTGTTGTTTCCGCCGCTAGGATATCATTCCATAGAAAGCTGAGTATACGAATAAGCCTATTTTATTTCTAAATAAATGGCGGCTGATGTGCTCTTCCCCACTAACGGATGATGCTCCCACATTATACAGCTGCCTCACTTGATGACACTCGAGGGGAACAGATGTGTTCAAATGAATTTGCAGAGAGCTGCGACGTGAGAGAGATGGTATTCCATTAGTTTCCTGTCATTCTGCTCAGTGCAAAGTCATCAGCTGTACAGCAAGAGGTTCAAAGCCCAGGAACAAACCATTTCACAGTCTTAGTGTAGTTAAACAGCATGTACCAGACTACACAATAACACATGCGCATTCATTATTATGCAAATTACTACGGTCTCGTCGGGGGCTCCATGATTTCATTTTCAATTATGCAGTTTCCTCTGTCACCTTACAAGTTTTCTTTCCCCTTTCATTGTTTTTGAACATCAAATCCAGAGCAGCCAGGGTATTAAATTAAAGTCTAAATGGAAGTTTCAGCGGAGAATTGGCCATGCTATGTGACGCCAAATAAAAACCAAAAAAAAACCCAAAAAACAAATCCCATTAAAGTGTTTATAAAAACCTGTGAGAATGTGCAAGTTGTCGGACGCTCCACGTGCTTTTATTTTAACTCGTACTCCTCACCAACGTAAGTCGTGAGTCGAGCTTATTAAACGAAACCTTTTTGCAGCATTTCCTATTGTTTAACCTCACAAATATATGAACACTATATAAAACGGCCACTTCCATGCCGAATCTGCATAAACTGTGGAAGCAGAACAAACAGAGGACCCGCGTCTTCAGGCAACAAGCTGCTGCCGTGCAAGCAGGCCTGACCGTTGACGTTATCTGTGAATAAGGCCTGACATGAAGTAAATACGACTATTTAGTTAGCTGACTATACAAAAGGTGCCAAGATAATTATTCCAAACAGACTGTTGGCTACATCTCCTGGCAAATGTGTCTGCAGCTTGCATTGGTGTTTATTATGTTACCGAGTATCAAACCACTGAGGCATTTTTTGGATGGCTTCATTGTACAAAAAGCGAAGACGAAGAAATAAAGTTCTCACTTTGATTCTTGTGAAATACAGCGCATCTTGCAATGGGGCATGTTATCGAACACGATGGTTACTTTCTTTTGAGCCACATTACTCTTGTAATTGTGAATGTAAGAACGAATCCGAATTAATAGTAGGTAATTGACATCATAGACAGGGATCATTCCTGTCTGAAAATGTAGGAATCCTCGTATTACTGTTGACCCCGGTTGGGTCACCTTCACTTCAACATTCAGTACAATGATTTATGAGTCCTATAGCACACCCCTGTAGAATTTTAACAGCCCACCTGGGAGGCATTATGCAGGTCTAACCAAGGTTGCATACATGTGCTGTTATGAGTTGTCATTAATGGGATGTAAATGTAACACGCTTGGTGTTTTCAACCCTTCACTTCTGCCATGATGTATGTAATTATGATAAAGACAAATAACGCAGATAGAGATGTAGTAGAGCTCATGTCCACAGTCTGCTTTTCATAAGATCTAAATGGCAGTTCAAAGATACAGAGTACTATGTTATATTTCTATAATGTCTTTAGTCTTGCAATCTTAGTCTTAGTATGCACTCCTCCATTAGAGTGCATTCACGTACGGAAACAAGGAAGTCACTGTATGTAATTATGGAGGAATAACTTCAAACTGTTACATTAAAAGGGGAAGCGGGACTGAATAAATTAGCCTGACGTAACCAGACTCGGTTCTTATCAGAATATGAGTCCTGTAACACGCCATTTGGATTTAATTATGGGGCGTGTTTCAACCGATGCTGAGAAAAAAAATGCCTCTGCACACAGTTATATAGTCTTACAGCCAATCCATTTTGCTGCAAGCAAATGCAATTTGTCAATATGCATTTTTGCCTGTTCTTGTGAAACGTCATCACTTGCAGCCAAAGTACTGTTACTATTAATCTGACCAAGTACGGTCCAAATGCTTGGATGTGCTCTGGCCCTACCTGTTTTATTCAGGATGCATTGGGAGGTAACTTGTGTAGATTTGGGACAGCCAGGTATCCTAGAATCGTCATCAAGCACACTGCTGTTCTAATTACAGAATGAACATGATCCTTCTCTCTTTACTTCGGAGTTGAACTTGTCAAAAGGACCAACTACATAAGTACAAACCACAAACTTGCATCGATAAGTGCCCAAATTCAGCACCATATCGTGTATGACTGTGTCGTTGTTCCTCTTCTGTCCATCACCGCATAAAACCCACCAGTTTGATTTGCCTGGCAGAGCTTTATTGCAGCATAATCATTTCTCTGTGGAGCAACTCAAATCACACCACGGCAACTATTCAAAAATGTTGCGTGGGGTTAAGACGGGCTTGCTTCCAGGCTGGTGATATGTCACACTCGTGTTCTTCTGGAATTGCTGGAACAAAACCTCTTTAGAAAGACCTTCACAGCAGGTGGTCCCTTTTGCAAGAGCATCATCGTGACGGTGACATGCAAAACCTCTCTTGACTGAAGTAACAGTAGGGGTTTCTGTTAAAAAAAGAAATAAATAAAAAATAAGAGGCAAGTTGCCTCTGTTGTAGCTTTGTTTTTGGATATACCATCACCGGGATAAATGAGAATCTTCACGTACTGTTCAGTGCATTGGTTCTGTACAAGTTAAGCTACCGTTTAGTGAAAGTATTTTGTCACATTTTAAATCCAGATGAATGAATAACTTAATTTTCATATCGAAAAATAGTTTTAGATCATTTGCAGTAATTATTGCCAGTAAGACAAGCCATCATAAATTTAATAATAACAGTTTATGTTTCTCTTATTCGTGTTTCATAACAGCTTCTTTTACTAACACTTGTAAAACTGTGGTTTAGAAGGTGATTATAATTAGTGTCATACGTTCATGTGTAGATCACAGTTATTAATGCCAGCAAATAAAGAGTGTTTCTGTATGGAGAATGCACCAAAATCCGATGAGGCACAAGATGGAGCAACATATGCTGTGACAATTAATCACGTTGCAAGCTGTGAAGCTTCTGCATTGCATCCCTCAAACTACATCACTGCATGCTATCACTTAGCGATATTTCTCGTGCTGTGGAAAAAAATTATCCATGAGTGCTCTTAATGGAGTCTTGAAATTAATCTAATCTCACTGGGGGTGACAGGAAGGTTTCCATGTTAGTGCCTACGTCACGGCTGTTGAAGGTTCTCGTGTATGAGTGTGAGTCAGTTTCTGAATTGGCGCAGTTTGAGCATCTCTTTGGTTTTAACTGCCGGCGAAGTGGCTCCACGGATTAGTCAGTCGGTCAGTCCGTCACCTCGGCAGCCACGTCATCGCCCGACAAATATGTGCGTACCAAATAGTTTGTCTCTGTTTATTTTTTGACTTCCAAGGGGGTTATCAGATTCCTCTGGATGCTCTCAGATAGGCCTGCAACCAATCGGCGCATCGAAACGTACAAAAACTCTTGTATTTGTCTAATTCCAAGAATCTAATTGGATTTATTAGTTAGATTTATTAATTGGTTTCATGTTTAATTGTGTCCCGTTCAATGGGTAAATTAACAGTGGGCTAACATTACACTGAACTACAGGCTTTCTCCTCAAGCTTCAAACTATATTTTATTCGTGAACAGCTTGATGCCTCTGCAATGAATTCTAAATTCTATATTTATCGGTCCAGCACCTTGTAAAGCCAGTTTGTATTAATGAAAATTAAACCGAACCATCCAGAATACAGAGCAATTGCATTCTGGTTGATAATTAAAAAGTTTATAACTCAGCCATTAATCTCTGATAAGTGCAACATAACTACTTCTGGTTGTTTCTGTTTCAAAAAAAGTAAAATGTTCAGCTACCCTCTCATTAAAATCAGGCATGTCCCTAGCCTGTAAAACAGAAGATGAGTCATATTGACTCTGTTGATACCTTGGTTTTTTGTTCCACCACATCATCACATCCAAGTGTTAATTTGTCCAGTGCTCCTGTTTATGAGCAAACTTTGCATGCACCGCTGATAAGGAATTCCTATCGTGCTAACATTATAAGTCTGAGGGGTCCTCTTATCCTTTTGGATTGAGAGGTGAAACGTCTTCAAGAACCAATAGGAAGTCCAGCCGCCTTCTAGTCAAGCGCTTTGGTTAATATAAGCCTGTTCGAATCTCACTGAGAGCATGTAGGCATGCTGACATCAGCGTTTAGCTCAAATCATCCCCACACAGAAGTGCTAACATGGCTGTAGGCTCCTGCTCTCATAATGGCTTCTCGGTTGAATAGTAAATATGCTCTGTATCTTGACATTTCCGCGCAAAGTCCAGCTGCCAAGTTCTTATGTGTATCAAACAGATATTGATCAGTGACACTTTTCAAACGTTTGCTCATTAAAATCAAACAAAGACTTAATTAGATCCTGGATAGCTTCACTCTGTGACAGATACAGTCCGAGCTGAGGCAATCTCATTAAGTCAGGCCATTCATTAAAGCTACCCAATGGCTATCATTCAGCATAACTAATGCAAAATGCCAGAAGGCTCTTTTATTTAATACCTACCCAGCAAGAACTGCAATCTGACCACTAGCTCCAGCCTTTCCTTTAGACTATGAAAATAAAATACCTATTAACCTTTTATATTGCGGTGCATATGGTATGTAAGAGCTGGAGTCCCAGAAATCATTAATAAGTCGCACTCAAGTGGCAGATATAAGACCCTGCAGTTATGCATGTGCACAAAACTGACTCTATCAGGTTCCCTCATCTGCATACAATCAAACTGTGCAGTGAGCCATTAAGGAGGACGAAGACGAGGAGGAAGACTTATGATTGGGCCTATATTGTCTTGACCAACAAAGGCAGGAAATTAATCAGTCAGGCCCAGCAGCGAGAGAGCTGCCTGTCGGTGGTAAAAGCTCTCTCCTTTTAGGCCGCTGGCAAAATTAGGCAGGTTCAGACCGGATCTAAACGGTGTTGAGAGGACGCACTGCAGTCAGAGGAAACACATGAGAACTGGAGCTGAGCCGTCAGTGACTGAAGAAGACAGATCTTTTTCTCATGAAAGAAAACAGACTCATTATTTTGATGAGAAACAGCTGGTGTGCTGCCAATTAGATGCAGAATTTACATTATTAGTTAAATCCGCTGCTGGCAGTGACTTTATTTATTTCTTTTCCCAGACAGACTTCTTCGTCCGGCCTCCACCACAGACAGTCCTTTTGCAAATGTTTGAAACCGCGGTGCAATCTGTACGCAGAAAAATAAAGCAAGACCGCGCATGAAAAGCTGGCAAATCAACGCGGCAGATGGAGTGAAAAAAAAAAAAACGTGGGATCGGATTGCCTGTCTTCAAAGGCTCAGGTCTGTTTTATATCCTTTTTTTTTTTTTTTTTAATCAATAAATCATGAAAGTTTTGTTGCACAGATGGCATTTTCATTCCATTCAAAACAGGCCGTACGTCTCAATGAATATTTAAAGTGATACTCGAAAGTTTAATGTCATCAAATGCATGTCAAGACTTCAGTGGAAAGTTAGTTTGCTGATAATAACGCGGTAGTAAGTGACAGTCTGAAAGGCTAAATGGAAAAAGAAAAAGGGAGACCTCCTGACCTTTTTCACGTCGAGGATCTTTATACCGGCTGATTTAAAATTCACAAGACATTTCCGCTCTATGGGGGAGGTCACGAAGGTGAGAGGGGTACTGACTAGGAAGACATTTGAAATGATAATTTTATCGGGCCCAAAACGTTGTTGTCATTTAAATTCATCATTGAGATAACCCATGATAGATTAGCATTCTCCTTGTGTTACGGAGCGATAAGCATATTTGCCGTGCGCTTGTTTCATTAGTCGGGATGAGTTTGTCATTGTGAATATTTCTTATCTTATTTGAAGCTAATCTGGGAAAAGGTGAATACAAATGAGTGGATGCAAATAAACATAGCTACTGTATCAGTTCTGCCATCGGAAGCAAAGTTTTTATTAATTTACGACGATGACGGGACTTTGTCGTTTTTGATTACCGTGTCAGTCTCTTGTTAACTTTGGCTCTTCCTGCTCAGGGCCAGGGTACGTGTGCTTGTCCGGTGTTGCAAGTTGGAAATGCTTATCTAAGGTTTTTCGGGGATTGAGCGGCATGAGGCTTAACCGTCCATTCTGTGTGTGGCTGCGGACCCATAATACTGCACTACAGGATGTCTAAAAGTGGCACAGAGCTACAGAGGTAGGTGTTAAAGGACCAATTTGGAAAACCTCTTGAGGCTGGAGCCTATCCCAGCCGTCATTGGGCGAGAGGCGGGGTACATCCTGGACAGGTCCATCGCAGGGCTCACACAGAGAGACAGACAACCATTCACACTCACATGCACAATTTAGGATCACCAATTAACCTAATGAGCATGTCTTTGGACGATGGGAGGAAGAGAGCCCACGCAGACACAGGGACGCCCCAGATGGATTTGAATCCAGAGCCTCCTTGCTGTGAGGCATCAGTGCTAACCACCACTCCACTGTTCCGTACATATAGTACAATATATAAAATAAGTAGCGCAAATATGCCTGTGCAATTGAAAATGTAAACAATGAAGTGAAATGTAAGCAGAAACTGAAAAGTGAACAGTGTGGTAGCCTACATATGTACATTAAATAGTCCATGACTATAGACTCCATGACTGTGAGCTCCAGAAACTGCAAAGACCAAACAGTAAAAATGTTGTTGCATGTGAAAGATGCATGTGGCTGCAGGACTATTTCTTGGCACATTTTCTTAATTTCTGGTGTCCTGTAGTTACTGTTGGTTTCCATGGCAACCACTGGGGAAGGCATGTATTTTAAGTAATTAAACTGTTCAGGATTTGAACTCTGGGAATCCAGTACCAGGCTGTTTTTGTTTCAAGCGTTTGTATTTTATTCTCATAATGAAAAGGAAACATCCTAAATTAATTGTTTAGATAATAATAATAATTTAAAAGTAATTAATTTTCCAAATGATTGGTATCTTGGAGGAGAAGGTATAACGTAATATGTATGTCCAAAAGGCATTTTTAAAAAAAGGCAACCGGACTTGTTTTGATAAAACGGAGAAACTCAGGAGAATTTAACCCTGAAGACAAAACACCCAGGCAGAAACAGAGTGATGTGGTGTATGCTGTTTAGTGCAGTGAGGAGTGTACAGACTTGTACATCGGGGAAACTAAACAACCCATCCACAAATGCATGTACCAACACAGGAGAGCCAGCTCATTAGGAAACGATTCAGCGGTTCACCTACACCTGAGGGACAAAGGACACTGCTTTGAAGATAACAACGTCAGAGTCTTAGCCAGAGATGGTTTGAAAGAGGAGTATGTCAGATTGGAAAAACCTCTAAACAGAGGAGGTGGACTGAGATTTAACTGTCATCAATTTACAGTTTTAACTTCTGTCCCCAAGAAGTTTCAACCCCATTCACGCCTTGAGACTGGAGCCTCTGACTGATAATGGGTCACTGAGGGGGGACTGTCAGACAGGTAAGTGTCTAGCCACTGATGGAAATTAGCGACACCAGTTTCTGGTCTTTACAGAAACAAGTCAAGCAAGTTTCTGATGGGTTACCCACAGAGTTTCCTATTTAAACCTCAACTTCCCACCAGTACCTTGGAAGTGAAGAAGCTACTCGGATGAGCGGTGAAACGTCTTCTCAAAAAAGCTCTACAAGTCCAGTTGCCTTTTTTTAACGCCTTTTGGATACACCATGCCCTGGATGACTGAAAACCTTCACATATATAATGTAATATGATAATACAACAGATAAATAGGAAGAAAAAAATAAATAAATCAGGGACAGTGGCCCGGCCGCCTCACACCGACATTGATATTCTAGGTATCCTTCTTCAAGAGGACTTGTAACGGTCATAGTAGGGGGTCCTGATCTTCCTAAAGTTCAGTGGTGCTTCATTGGTGTATCCATATAAAACATTTAGAGTTGGGAGTTATGTTTTTTTTTTCTATATTTTCATACAAGCATTAAAGACACTGGCCCAATAACCAAGGCAAGTTTGGCACAAGACTAATACATGTGTTCATAATCTGCCGTCTTACCTTTACAACGGGGGCATTAAGCTGCATTAGGTAAAATCTTCACCAGTCTTTCCCTGCTCAACTCTGAGTTGTATTGAGTTGTGCACAGTTGGCACATGGGGAGTAGGTGTAAAGTAGTTTAAGCTGTGCCTCCCATTGTTCCTCTGTCATTTGAGGGGGAGCAAGTGGGGGATGATATTGCACATCTTGTGGTAGTGAGTAGAAATCTGTCTTGATCTTGGGTTTTGGTGCATTTTTGTTACCCGGTTTGGTTTCCTACTTTATTTTGTAATCGTTTTTCCCATTGCATTGGTGTCTTTGTCTTTTCCCTCCCCTGTGATTACACTCACCTGTCTTGCCTTGTGTCTTTTGTCTTCGTGCTCCTCCCCTCACTGGTTTCACCGACACAGTTCAAATGATTCAAATTTGCCATCTACAAACAGAGATGGATTTAATACCCTTTGAGGACCCCCTTTCAGGGGGGTGCACTGATGTCAATACCAGACAGTTTTGAATTAAATATTACATGTGTGCAGATATAATATAGATAATATGTTGCTGGGTTACAATATGATAGTTAATTTCATTGGTCAGGTGCCCCATGAGGCTATGGTCCTCACTGCAGTGGTCTAGGATCAATTCCAGCCTGCGTCCTTTGCTGCTTGCTGTCCGATCTCTCTTATCCCATTACGGTATATTTCTCTCCACTACCACCTTTCGAAAATAGAGCCATAAAAGCCCCCAAAAATAACTTGAATCCTGCATATGGAAGACTAACTGAGAACAATCCTGCTAAAATGTGTCAGTATTAAAATGCTGAAATGCTGGTACGCTGAAATTGAAATAGTTCCTGACAACCAGCAGTATTATTTCCTGGTGCTATAACATCATATTGTGAAATGTTACATGTTTTTACTTCCTGCATTTCACTTATTGCATTTTTGATGATTTCTTTTCCGCAATAAGAAGCAATGTGTACATTTTCGAACGCGTCTCGTCTGCCTCCTCGCCTCCATTGGCTGTTAATCACGTTACGGTGCATGTGTCCCTGGCCATTGCGGTTCTCAAAGCTTTATTCAAATTAGACTGCCTCGCAGCTCCCAGTGTCTCTGCAGCGCACGATTGCCCAAATATTTGTCTGTGTAAATTATAATTAGTGATGTTAATGATGTCACTTTGTGCTATTGTGGGAGATAAATACCCCTTGCTCTGCAGCCAGTAAACCACAGAAAAGCCTACAAACAGAATAAAGGGACACACACCTGCTGCTGCTCCACCTCTATCGTGGAAGGCTTGGTGCATGAAGCAGTGGTGTCCTTGTTGTGAGTGACAGTTGAAACAGACTTCCTTTCTGGTTTCAATGACATTCTAAATCATAGCCCTCTCCAAATTGAAGGTCTGCTAACTAGCAATTGCTAAAGTTTGGCTGATTGAATATCGGTTGATCTGCTGAGAGACTGGGACAGCTGAAGCTTGTCAATAGGCAAGGCAACTGATTTGGGCCCCCCTGAAGGTTGACAAACTTTAAAGGGCAGCAGTGGTCATGTGCTAAGTTTTCAATGACACTAGGGGACGTCCATAAGGGGCATTGTGGAGAGAGCTTTGAATAAAATAACTTAAACTAGCATCACATTATCTTGTTTGTCCTTTCATTGACGGTTAATTGACATAGCTAGCAGCGCAGTGCATCCTTTATTAAAGAAATAAGGAGTCGTAATGCACTTCCACCTTTCCCTGCATTTTTTATCATCCACACTTGCAGAACATAATTGCCAGTATGTTAAGGTAGTATGCCTGAAACTTGTTCATCTGTACACTCTGACCCTGGAAACAGCTCGTCCACGCTCGAGAGCAGTGCCACTCGCTCCCAGTTCAATATGGCATATAGAACAAATTCTCAGGTTGCCTTCTATCCCCTCCATGGCCATGGACCCACCTTATTCACTGACCTCATCCAGACTCACACACTTGACTCCTCCCACACTTTCCTCCTCTCTGCCCTCCTTGAGGAACCCTGCTCCTCTGACCACAAGCCCTATACAGTTTCAGACGCCGAAGACCCCAAAACTTTAAAGTGCTTCCCGCTTCTTGCCAGATCCTTTTTGCTCGAAGCTTTTTCCATTCTCCAGCCCACATTATAATGACGTTATCTGATTTAAAATGCACTTAAGATTTGATTAGGTTAACGGATTAAAAAAAACTGCCTGGTGAAGATTTGGAAATTATCATGCTTTACCTTTAAATGACTACTTCACTGAGCATGGTAAAAGTAAACCTTTCTCATCATAGTTACAATAATAAGCACATCCTCAAAGATACAGAACAATCATGTTTATTCATAAGGAAAAAGTAGAAACCATAGACTATATGAGATGTATGTAGCCCATTGATTTGAATAACAGAAAAAAAAGTTTCTTTCTTTGGACCAAAAAGGGACCTTATTTGAACATGGATGGCGATCTGGGATCTGAGGGCAAACCCCAGGACAGCTTGTCAATCACTGCAGACCAGACGTGTCAGTCAAATGAAGTGTACCTCAAAACATACTTCTCTCCTAAAATCTACTAATTATGGAATTATTTACAAAGTTACCTAGTGCACAGTGAAAAAAAGAAGAAATGAATTTAACATGAACCAGTTTAGAGAAGATACTTGTAACCTTTTATTTGCAGTAGCAACAAGTCTGCAGGTTCACTGAGTGGATTCAGGTCCCAGAAGTTCTATTCATTTAGTTTGAATTCCAACTTTTTTCCAACAAAGTGAGCAACACCTTTTTCTAATGCTACTCCCTGCATCAGACTCACCTTACCACTAGGTGAACGGCCCTTCAGAGATAACACAGAGGATGTCAGGAGGTCCCTCCTGAAAGTCAAGCCCAACGGCATCCCAGGCCGGGTCCTGAAAGACTGTGCACATTAGCTGACAGAGGTACTGACTAACATCTTCAACAACTGCTTCTCCCTGGCAAAGGTACCATCAGCCTTCAAATCTGCTGGACAATCAACATCAGCACAGACCCTCATTAGTACGCATATAGGAAAAATAGATCCCCTGCACATACCATCTCATATGTGGTTCAACTGGCCCTCACTCACCAGTATAGCAGACACGCCAATGTCAGACTGCTCTTCCTGGATTTCTACAGACTGTTCTGTAGTTTTTTTCTTCTTAGTCTGAGCCCATCACTATGCAACTGGGTAGTGGTGTACACGCAGCCACATTCCCGAGCACCCAAGTTTGCAGATGACACAGCAGTGGTGGGGCTAATCTCCAGCAATAACAAGACAGAGTACAGACTTGAGGCGGCACAACTGGTAGCTTGGTGCAGAGCCAACAGTCTCTGTATCAATGTGAAGAAAACGAAAGAACTGGTCGTGGACTTCAGGAAACACAGCGGGAGCTGCAGTTGAGGTGGCTGCCAGCTTTAAATATCTGGGACTGAACATCACCAGTGACTTCAGCTGGCACAAGAACTCCACCAGCATACTAAAGGAGACCATTAAAGGCTGTCCTTCCTGAGGAGGCTCAAGCGAGCTGGCCTGAGTACTGCAGTCCTGGCGTCCTTCTCTCCATAAGCTGACTTACAAACACTGTCACCCAATAACTATGTTCCAGGTGCAAGAACTCTATTTTATTTGCTATATTCTTATGTGCTTAAGTGTATTGAGACTGCTTAGTTTATTTAGTTTACTGATCTTCTAAGATTTGTTATTTATCCTCTTGTTTTCTATTGTGCTGTGATACGGCCTCAGTAGGCTCATTCCCTTTCATGTTTGCATGTTTTGGAATGACCTTGAATTGAGACAAAAGTTTGTCTAATTATGCTGCTCGAGTTAGAAAAATGTTCGGAAGTGTCATTAAGTTCAGAAGCGCAACCATCTGGCAGTTGTTCACATTGCCCCTGCTTAATCACTGATACTGATGACTTGTATTGGAATATTTATGCAATCATATTTTTATTGTCAGATGTACTGCGCGTCTGTGCTCATGTCTGTTAATTGTGTGGCGTCTTGTCTCTAGCCTGGAAGCCAGCCAGAAGTTTCCCCGCCCTAAATATTTAAGTGGGGCAGTTTTGGTCTGGAGTCTCTCAGTTTGGAATTTATTATGTCTGGTTAAGATTTGCCAGGCCTGTCAACTTATTCAGGCGGGCTATGTGCGGTGATGGGCAGCAGTGGCGTAGTTATACATGTCGTCTGAGTACCACACACTGAGTTGAGTTTGTGTTCAACAAAGTGGTTGCCATCAGAGTTACCACATGTTAGAGTCTGCTATTGCAAAAACACTGACAGCAAAATAACTTCATGGGATGAACGGTTAACAAGGCTTTAGGCATTTGTTGAGAAGCAGGATGTATCATTTGTTGCTCTGATTGGTTGTAAGACTAATCAATGTCTGTGAAAGTTCTCAGTCATCCAGATCATGGTATATCCAAAAATAGCACACGTCCAAATAGCTTCTTCAGTTCTAAGACTGGTGGGGAGTTGGGGTTTAATAGGAACATCTGTGGGTGTTACCCTTATGAAACTCGCATGACTAATGTCTGTTAATGGCTAGATACTTACTTTTCCAAACCATCTGTCTTCTCTGGCTAAAATGTGGACCTTGTGTCCTTTGTCCTTCAGGTGTAGGTGGACCACTGAATCATTTCCCGCCGAGCATGTTGAGGAAGACAGGAGTCTCAACATTGAAGTGTGTAGGAAACGCAGCCACACTGACCAGCATCTTTTATTTGATTCCCACCACCCCATGGACCACAAATTGGGGGTTATCAGAACCTTACAGCAAGGAGCACAGACTGTACCGAACAAGGATGGAAGGTAAGGAGAAGGAGAAAAAACACATCAAAGAAACACTCAAGACATATGGATATACACCAAACTGGCATAACATTATGACCATTTACAGGTGAACTTTATGTCCTCAAAGTTAATGTGTTAGAAGCAGGAAAAATGGGCAAGCGTCAGGATTTGAGTGTGACGAAAGCCAAATAGTGATGGCTAGACGACTGGGTCAGAGCATCTCCAAAACTGCAGCTCTTGTGGGATGTTCCTGGTCTGCAGTGGTCAGTATTTATCAAGAGTGGTCCAAGGAAGGAACAGTGGTGAACCAACGATAGGGTCATGGACGGCCAAGCCTGATTGATGCACATGGGGAGTGAAGGCTGGCCCGTGTGGTCCGTTCCAACAAACGAGCTACTGTTGCTCAAATCGCTGAAGAAGCTGATTCTGGTTCTTATATAAACCCCTGAAAGCACCAACAATGGGTACATGAGCATCAGAGCTGAACCACGGAGCTGAACCAATGGAAGAAGGTGGCCTGGACTGATGAATCGAGTTTTCGTTGGATGGCTGAGTGCGTGTGAATTGCTTAACTGGAGAACACATGGCACCAGGTTACACTATGGGAAGAAGACAAGCCAGCAGAAGCATTGTGATGCTTTGGGCATTGTTCTGCTGGGAAGCCTTGGGTCCTGCCATCCATGTGAATGTTACTTTGACACGTACCACCTACTTAAGCATTGTCGCAGAACACTCTTTGATGGAAACAGTATTCCCTGATGTCAATCCAATCGAGCATCTGTGGGATGTGGGATGACAAACAAGTCCGATCTATGGAGGCCCCGCCTTGCAACTTATAGGACTTGCTGCTGCTAACATCTTGGTGTAAGATACCACAACACACCTTCAGAGGTCTAGTGGAGTCCATGCTTCAACAGGTCAGGGCTGTTTTGGCAGCAAAAGGGGGAACAATACAATATAAGGAAGGTGGTCATAATGCTCGTCCTGATCAGTGGAGGAACATTGTCATCCCCTAAGTGGTTGGAGTATCAGAAAAACTTGGATGAGTGACAAAACGTGTTCAAGAAACTCTACGAGTAAAATTGCCTTTCTTATTATACGATGACGTGCAGATATATATATGTGTGTGTGTGTGTATATGTATATGTATGTATATGTATTATATATATTATATGTATATGTATATATGTATATTTATTATATATATGTATATATGTATATGTATATATTATGGCATGCCGTTCAGGAAATTAATATTTGAATATATTGAATGAAACCTTGAATATATGGAGTGAACCTTTGAATATATGGAATGAATCTTGAATATATTGAATGAAACTTGGAATATATTGAATGAACCTTGAATATATTGAATGAAACTTCGAATATATTGAATGAACCTTGAATATATTGAATGAAACTTGGAATATATTGAATGAACCTTGAATATATTGAATGAAACTTTGAATATATTAAATGAAACTTTGAATATATTGAATGAATCTTGAATATATTGAATGAAACTTTGAATATATTGAATGAAACTTAGAATATATTGAATGAACCTTGAATATATGGAATGAAACTTTGAATATATGGAATGAATCTTGAATATATTGAATGAAACTTGGAATATATTGAATGAACCTTGAATATATTGAATGAAACTTTGAATATATTGAATGAAACTTTGAATATATGGAATGAACTTTGAATATATTGAATGAACCTTGAATATATTGAATGAAACTTAGAATATATTGAATGAAACTTGAATATATGGAATGAATCTTGAATATATGGAATGAATCTTGAATATATTGAATGAAACTTGGAATATATTGAATGAACTTTTGAATATATTGAATGAAAGTTGACTGACGTCAGACTCCACGGCAGTGCCTGCGGCCATCTTGTTTCTTGTGGATGCCGCAGCAAAAAGTGACAGAGTGACAACGAGTCAGGCCGCTCGCAATCTCGTTGCGGCAATATTAAACAATGAGGACATGGTAAACACACTGGCGAATGCGTGTACGGGCCAAAATCTTCCCGATACCCCTGCCCAATACCCTGCCCGTTCTTCTAACGAAGAAGTTCGCTCCTTTTTAACCGTGGCAGAGCTTTTAACGGAACACTCTGCTGTGTGTAGAGATCTGTATGTAGGTCTGTATGGTTAGCTTGATATAGTTTTCAGGTGATTTAATGAAGGCAAAACAGTGGATGGCCGTGCGTAACGGCACTGCGCTCTGACGCGGATCTTCTCCGGGACTGGAGAAGTTGCTGCGGCTACAGGGATTTCGTGAGCTGAAAGAGAAGCTCTTCATATATTATTTAGATGCAAAAAGAATCACCCACTTTCATAGACCAATGCAGGCTGAATATTTAGTTTAGTATTGAACGTATTTGATGATCGGCGACACATTGTCAGCTTTGGACACGTTACTCACACAGGGGACTGCAAAATGGAGCGAACTTCTTAGAAGAACGGGCAGGGTATTGGGCAGGGGTATCGGGAAGATTTTGGCCCGTACACGCATTCGCCAGTGTGTTTATCATGTCCTCATTGTTTAATATTGCCGCAACGAGATTGCGAGCGGCCTGACTCGTTGTCACTCTGTCACTTTTTGCTGCAGCATCCACAAGCTAAACAAGATGGCCGCAGGCACTGCCGTGAAGTCTGACGTCAGTCAACTTTCATTCAATATATTCAAAAGTTCATTCAATATATTCCAAGTTCATTCAATATATTCCAAGTTCATTCAATATATTCCAAGTTTCATTCAATATATTCAAGATTCATTCCATATATTCAAGATTCATTCCATATATTCAAGTTTCATTCAATATATTCTAAGTTTCATTCAATATATTCAAGGTTCATTCAATATATTCTAAGTTTCATTCAATATATTCTAAGGTTCATTCAATATATTCCAAGTTTCATTCAATATATTCAAGGTCATTCCATATATTCTAAGTTTCATTCAATATATTCAAGGTTCATTCAATATATTCAAAGTTTCATTCAATATATTCAAGGTTCATTCCATATATTCTAAGTTTCATTCAATATATTCAAAGTTTCATTCAATATATTCAAGATTCATTCCATATATTCAAAGTTTCATTCCATATATTCTAAGTTTCATTCCATATATTCAAGTTTCATTCAATATATTCTAAGTTTCATTCAATATATTCAAGGTTCATTCAATATATTCTAAGTTTCATTCAATATATTCAAGGTTCATTCTATATATTCAAAGTTTCATTCAATATATTCAAAGTTTCATTCCATATATTCAAGGTTTCATTCAATATATTCAAAGATTAATTTCCTGAATGGCATGCCATAATATGTATATATATATATATATATATATATATATATATGTGTGTGTTTTTTTTTACATTACAAACGTTTTTTTCTATGTATTCGTTCAAACGCGGTCCATAATGAAATCCAAATGGCGTGTTTAGACTTATGACAGATTCTGCTAAGTGCTGAATCTGGATACACCAGGCTAGCCTGTATTGGCTCTTGTGAAAAACTTTTAATATCAAGATATTTTATCCTGGTTATTGGTTTAAATTATGAACATTTACAAGACTAAAGTAAAACAGGTTGTATTAGTATTAGTAAATGGAGAGGACTGAATGAAGGAGTTAGACACAGTAAAACCACAGAAGACTTTCTCCGTTCAACATTTTTTCCTCACTTTTGATGAAAAGAAAAATCCAAATTGAAAACACAAAACAGCGACCCTCATTTTTCATTTTTTTTATTCTGATAGGAAAATTTACACAGACTTTAATTTTGACCTGAAATTAATACACCCCTTTTCTCAACAACATGCTGCTTTGAGATTACAAGCTGCCTCGGGCATTTCTAAGCAAGCGACTTTAATTAAAAAACACTTATGTGCTGTTTTTCCACTGATGATTATATTCAGTGTCAGCCAAGAGAACTAAGCTCCTTTAGTAACCATACTAAACCACATTAGAAACGTTCAATAAAGAATACAAGCATGAATAGCCTTTGCATAGTGACAACAAAGAATGACAAAGCTGAAGCCCCGTTCAAAATTAAAACGAAAGGTAATTAAGTCTTAGTCTCTTTGCAAGCATTATATAACATAATGATGAATGCTGACAATTTGGGATAGCATTGATCTTTAGTCTATTTCCTGGTGTGTCTGTGTCACTGATAATAACACACACCTCTCAACCTGTCGGAATTACGTAATATTGTGGTTTTAACCTGTGTTAATAACGATGCACTTTTAAAAATGTCACACTGTTGTTGAAGCTGGGAAAACAATATTGTAATTCCACAAGTAGCTGCGACATTAAAGCTTTTGTTTCGTGAGATGATGGTGCTGTTTCTAATGTGGCAGCACAGATGGTGCAACAAAGCTTGAATATTTATGCTCAGTCAGCGTCCATAAGCCCTGGCCAGAATTTCAGAGATCAGACCAGGTCGTGCTGGGCTTTCCCAATGGAAAACAAAGAAAATGCTAATGCAAGCAGATACAGCTCTCCTACTTAAGCACTTACAGTTTTTGATTGAATCAAAGAAATAAAAATAAATAAAAAATCAGTCCTCAAGTAATAATTAGGCTGGAAGAAAAGGAAAAACAGGGAGGGCATGGTGAGGACTTGCTTGGAGTCTTTTATATTACTGCATCCTCTTCTCTACCAGTACCACAATCTTGAGCACAGCACAGAGGTCAGGTACACTGACTCCTGTACTGAAAAGCGTGAAGGCCACTGTGTCCTGCTATTTTGGGTTCTGTATAGATGTTACCTTGCTGTCTGTATTTGTTGTTCTTCAGCAGATGTGAGAGGTCTTTTAGAGAAGATATATAGGTTCATTTTAGGATGGTAAAATATGGATCTTGCATCTATTCGCATGTCTTATTAAATAACATCTTTCCAATCACGTTTGCTGTGATGAGGAACAGCTGTCTTTGTGGAACTGGACCTGATTGGGTAAGCAGGGTATTTATTTAATTTCCATGGAGATACTGACCAGTCCACAATTTGTGTTGTTGTAGTTTAGTATTACAATGTGGCTAGAAGTGGTGTTTTTTTTAAATTACACATTTATGCCTATTTGTTCTCTAGGATAGGCTATGTGTTTAATAATTTACCATCTCATTCGGAGATTCTGGTGATATTCAATTTTTTCTATGTAATTTTCAGACTTTATTTTTCTGCTCCAACCTATGCTGACTCAGGTGACATCTTTTTAGTAGAAGTATTACACTTTATGCCTCTAAACTCACAAAAGGCTTTATACAACTAGTTTCATATATGTTTTACATTTTATTCTCCTACACCTCGAAATAAAGTGAAAGTAATGATTCTATTAAATTAAATTTTATTTAGTTATATAGCATCAGTAATAATACAAACTGTCTCAAGATGCTTGACAGAACCCAGCCTGAAACCCCCGAGCAAGCACTAAGGTGACAGTTGTGAAGAAAAACTCCCTTTAAACAGGAAGAAACCTTGAGCAAAACTCAGCTCATATGGGAGGACCCATCTGCTAAAGGCCAGATGGGTAGACAGAGAGAGGAAGGGAAGAGGGCAGCAGGAGGAACAAGATAAACTGCATGTATGTACATAGATACTGTATAAGAAGATGGGGCAGGTTGATGAGACCAGGACCACAAATGAGTAGTATGCATTGGCACAGGTCAGAAACACACAGCTACAGGTTGGAGACACTCTCAAGAAGATGGGGAATGAGTCTATCAAATATTACTCCAAGGCCATGGTAATGCCATCCAGAGACACTGTATGATTAGATACTGAATATCTGAGGAATATTTAGGGCCATATACAGTGACTTTTGTTTTGTCTGAGTAAAATTACAGGTCATCCAAGCCTTTATGTCTTTAAGCCACACTTGGAGTTTAACCTGCTGATTTGTTTCATCTGGTTTCATGGATGAATAAAGCTGGGTGTCATCCGCATAGCAATAGAAATGTTTTGCAGTGTTTCTGAATAAAAAAAAAAAAAAAAGCAATTTCTCCATTGCCTAAGATAAGCTTATAATACGAAAAGTATTGGTCCTAGCACAGAACCCTGTGGAACTCCATGACTTACTTTAGTATACGTGGAAGAATCATTGTGATTCTGATTATGCACTTATTTATTTTTCAAATGCAACCTGTAAACTGTTGATTGATATTGCTTGTTTCATATTCTGCATGTTCTACCTCTTTGGTACTGAGATTTTGAAGCTTTATTGAGTCAGTTCTTCTTTGAGACCCGAGGAGCATCCATGAAGTTATCCAGCTGCTACTTGAGTAATTGTTCATCAACTTCCAATATAACTCTATAAAGATGTGCCAAAATCAGTAATCTAAGATAAAAAAAAAAAATAAGAAAACTTATGAAAAATATGGCAGTACATGGTTTGATGACGTTAGACCAATGACAATGCATATCATGAAACATGTGTGACAAATTAAGTCTTGGCTGTGCAGACAGTCTCATGTTTAGCAGACTTTTCTGATTATCTGAAATAGAATACCATTACAATTTCAGACAGTATCATCAAGATTCATCCAATTAATTTCTGTAGCTGTCTGGTGTCTGAAGTCCTATATAGTGGCACAGAACATGCATGTGAAGGAAAACAGGTGAAATAGTACGATTTAATATGTGCTTCTCTTTGCAGTGATGGGTCTGTCTTTGCCTGCACAGTAACACCACTGTTGTTTTTATTAGTTTTTGTTACACAGTCAGAGTGAGGGACTACATAAACAGACAGAGGCTTTGTATACGTTAAAGCTGCATGTGTATTTTGTGCTAGCGTGAAACAACGCTGGTAAGAAGGCAAAAATATATTTCTATATCCTTCCACTGACTGTGTGAAAATTATTTGAATAATATTTCTGGTCTTTTTCTGTTTTAATATGCAAGTCCTAATCACTGCCATAACCATTCTCCATAAATGCCACAACAGCCATTTGAAGTTGTGTTAATGAAAAGGTACAGATCTGCAAAAAAACAACAACCACAAGCTTAAAAGCCAGTGTACCTATACTGTATAGTATAGGTATATAGAGAGTGAAAAGCCAGGTCCTCTATATTTCATCCATCCATCTATCCATTTTTGTCCTCCTATACAAATTTGAGTGCCTCTGCCACGGTGGTAATTCCTCTCGTGAATTCCGGGTCCTGGGTCTACCCCAGGGTCTCCTCCCAAATGGCCCGGTACATATCCAAGGGTAAGGGTGCAGGAGGCAACCTCATCAGATGCCCGAACCACCTCAAAAATGGCCCCTCTTGTCTTGAGAGCAGCATCTCTACTCTGAGTGCTGTGAAGATGTCTAAGCTCCTCTACCTCTCTTTAAGACAGAGCCTAGCCACTTTAAGGAGGAAACTCATTTTGGCAGCTTGTATCCACAATACCATTCTTCTGGTCACTACCCGGAGTTCATGACCCTAGGTAAGGTTTGGAATGTAAACTGACTCATGCCTTACAGCTTAGCTCCCTCTTCATTTTTCAGGTGAGTTTGAACCAATCCGTCTCTTTCTCCATTTTACGACACTTGTAAAAACACACTGAGATACTTGAACACTTTTGATTAAAGCGTCAACTCACCCCAGATTGATCACTTCCACTGGTTTCCATCAAAGCACCATGGCCTCAAACTTGAGGATGCTGACTCTCATCCCAGGGACTACACAGTGGCTGCAAACTATAATGATCAATCACCTGCAAAAAGCAGAAATGTGAGGCTGTGGTTTCCATACTGGACTGCCTTATCACCCCAGCTGTGTCTTAAAATCCTGTGCATGAATATCATCAACGGAAGACAAGCGGCAGCCTTAGTGGTGACCTAATATTTCTCCAAAAGCACTCAAACAAACACAAGCCTGAGAAATGTTTGGGCTTTCTCTGAAAGGTGCGTGGTTTATTTACTGCCTTACTTTAATTAAACCAAAAATAAACCACTTGAACAATTCATCATTGCCATATTTTTTAAGCTTTCCTGTGATATATTGCAATTACTGTCGGTGGCCAAGATGATGAGCAGCAGATGTATCAAAATGTCCACTTTATGTACATGTAGTAACCCAAAGGAAATGACACTTTCTTTTCACCTCCTCCATAATTCTGCTTCATAAATCAAATGAAGTGACTGCTGCTATTATGTCATCAGAATGTCTGTGCATCAGCCCACACAGTGTGCAGTTTCCGAAACTCGGCAGAAGTGCACAGAATGAAGCAACAAACAGTGGTCTACTTTCGATGTATCCATAACAGTTCAACAATTTGCAATATGGATGCAGCAAATTAACACAGGCCTGCACGTGAGGGGTGCATTTCTCTTCGGTAACATAATGTTTCTTAAGACTTTCATTGATGGAACGGGTATCTTGACAACTTGATGTGCCTCCAGTAATTCTCTTAAATTGTCCTTTTGGAACACGGCCCAAGACTGAAGCGCAGCAATGCTCGAACTACATTAAAACTGGGCTTTAACCCTTTGGCACCATTTCAGGTTATGCAATAGCTAATCATTGTGAGTGCTTAAAGGTTTATTAGGATGCTTCCATGCTGAAAATAACACGTCAGGGCATGTTGATGCGCACAGCTGGTCTGCCAGCAATTCCTGGCTTTTGCACTGTACTGTTGTTAATTTTTGATGGCTCTGCGTATGGGAACGTTCAGCATGAAATCTGGTTAATAACAAAACCATCATGCCAGAATATCTTCTTACGGCACTTAAATCGATTTCGTAAATTAAATTCTTGTTACATGGCCGTACGGTGATATGATAAAGCATTCACTGGAAGCTCAGGGAGGAGTCAGAGAACGCAACGAGGTTTTAGAATAAAGTGACAGCACTCTGGACAATTGACATTTCACACAAAGGTGTATGAGCAAGGCAGTGACTCAGGATAGTAGGAGTTTAAAGACAGGAGAAAATCATTTTAATTCAGACCTTGTCAAGATGCTATCTTACTTGAGGAAGCAGAGCAGTGTGCAGGGAAGGACAGTACTAACAGTCTAATCAGTTCTGTAGGCAGCAGCAAATCAATTCAATTTAGGGGGAAACTGCAGCATTGTGCTGCAGTGTGGCCGCCTTTTATGCAATGCACTTTTGTAATTGCATACATACAGTATGTTCTCATGTCAATGAGGCACTGGCTGGATTTCCTCCTGACTCAACTGCAGTTTATGCAGCCTACAGTACGTGGTTCATGCTACTTGAACATGCATAATCTAATATACCATATGTAATACCTCACATACAAAGGAATCAGACAGGAGTAGCAAACTGTTTACACTTTGGTCATTGAAGATATTGCCATTCATATTAAAAACCATCAAACAACCTTGATAGTTTTTGTAAATTGCTGTTTTTTAAAGGATTCTCACTCAGCACAAACCACATTTGTACTGGCTTTACATTTACATTTGCAAGTGCACAGAGTTTTGACGCAAAGAGGCAACAACTTTGTGAACTGAGCAGGATCACATTTTTGTCTGATGGGGCTTGTTTTTTTTTTTTTTTGGCACACCCGCTGCCAGTGCGTTCAAACCTATGGGTTTCCCCTCTGAAGACAACAACAAGGGAAGCCGAGTTGTTCGTGTTGCGGTGTGCTGTTTGGATTTGTGAGTGTGCAGCCTTCACTTTTGATCACCAGAGCTTAACTATGGAGCCCGTGTTGCTTACTTCACAAGCGTAAGTGTCTGCAGCGCACTGCGATAACATGTTTCCTTCAACGAGGATAGACTTCCTGAATTTGTAAACTACACAAAAAGATCATCCTATTTTAGATCTTTTAGTTTTTTTGTCTTTTGTGTTGCAATTTTGTTTTGTACTCTGATTTCATTGCCCTTTGTCTAAAAAAACTTGCATTTATAAAAAAAAAAAAATCATCTGTGGGCCTTTTTCAGGGGTTTTGAATTAATATTTCAGTTTTTACTTGCTTAAAAAAACAAAAATGTCTGAAGGAATATGGGGCAAAGATTCCAGATGATTACACAACTGACCTAAAATCTTGTGCGTTGTGGCTAAAATTGAATATCTGCACTAGATTACATGGTTTCTGCCTCCTGCTGGTAGAACCATTTTACTGATGCTAACTGGTGTGTAACCCACAGGTGTGAAACATACGGCTGGCGGGCCATAAGTGGTTTGTCAGAGGGTCTAATCTGGGCTGCAGTGAAAATGACTGCTATTCCTAATTTGTCCACTGTTTTTAGAAAGATAAGTGGACACAGAACACATCACTGAGACCCAGGACTAAACAGCAGACAGCATTTGCACTTATTTATTTGTTGTCGTTACTTATACGTTATTATTCTGTTATCTTACTGGTCTGTCCCCACTTGAGATCAAACTGGGGTGTATGTGGCCCCTGAACTAAAATGACACCCCTGGTGTAACCGCTTTCCTTTTTGTGCTTTCTGTGTTTCTCTCTGCCCCAAAGCACTCCAAGCTCCACACTTTGCATATATTTTTTATAATCATTTGCAACACATAAAACCTCATAGAGGTAATAATTAATGTGTTGCTGTTGTAAGAGTCGCTTATTTTAAATCATTTTCACAGTTTTATTACCGCGCACACCGCTCTGATTTCCCCAGAGACGTGATTTTTGAGATCAAATACTGTGCAGAGAAATGTGACTTGAGCTGGGAAGGTCGGGTGGATGACAACTCCACCGACTTTGCCCACGCAAGTCTGATATCTTGAAACATAAAGAGTACTTTCAAATCCAACACCATAGCAACACTTCTGCTTCTGCTTACCTGTTCTACCCACACATGACTCAGTCCCTCTAATCCACAACAGTAATCCTCCTTGTGATGTAAATGTAAAAAAAAAAAAAAAAAAAACACTTTGTGAAATCACCAAAGAGCTCACAATGTTGAAAAAGAAAAGGATAAAAACAAGGAAGTTGCCCTTTCTTCTAGTGAGTTATTTAATGTTTGACTGAACCGCCATGTACCATGATGTCACATGGTGCATACATCAACATACACTCGACTACCAAGATACAAAAGTGTGGTTTTAATTTTAATTGTGTTGCTAATCTGCTTATTTAATGCCAGATGTGATGCTTGAAATCAACCCAGCGCTAACAGATCTGATCGAAAGGCAGATTTAAAGGTTAATATGAATTAGCTGGAAAATAAACACGAGAATGATAATAATTACAAAAAGGCTGCGTGCTGATCTCCCTCAAGGCAATGCAAACTGCTGAGGTTCAAAAACTTGATTATTCATAACCGTGGTTTCGTCATTAGAAATCTCTAATTAATTGCCGGGGAGCTTTGGGGCTTGTACTCTCTTTCAGCGGGAGTGAACGGTTTTTGCACCGCTGTCTGGAGATGAAGCGTCGTAAGAAGTGAGCTGCAGAAACGGTTGCCGTTTTCCTTCGGCGAGTTTGGATCCATTTTGTCGGAGGTGTTCGGAATAGACTTTTAATAGGTGACAATCTCAGCAAATGCACAGTGAAACGGTAATGTCGAACATCGGCTTTATTGCAGCGGCGGTTGTCAACCCTTCCGCCAAACAGAACACTGATGGCGGCAGTCATGCAGTGGCATCTTAAGGTGTGGTGTCTGTTCTCATCCACCACCCCAGTCTCATTCCACAACCTTATTTCCTCTACACTGTCAAATAAAATGACACCCTACCCTTGCACTACATTTTGACTTTGGCAGCAAAGTGTGGTAAACATGAAACTGCTGTTCTAATGCAAAATGACATCTTAAAGGGAATCACAGAAAGTTGCATGACTTCATCATGACTGCAGTCATCAGTCAGACTGGTTAAAATAATATTTTTCCTTTGTCTTTTTGCATGTCACAGATGTTACGATAGCCTGTCAAAAGGTCTGCTTTGTTGTAGCGCTTTTATGTCTTTGGCTCACAACACCTCTGAACTTCACACATCCAAATGACAGCAACAATTCAGAAAGCTGAGTTACACCTACAGCAGCTGTACCTACAGATCATGAGATGTGATGGTCTTTCATGTCATTTGCTACAAAGGCATTGAAATCCGCTCAGCTGGCCCAACCCGGCAGCCAGTAGCAGGCAACCCACACGTCTTTGTTGAAACAAATGTAATGAGTCATAACCTGGATTAATCAATACAGAGCTGTCTGGGATTGCGAATAATCACGTGGACAGCGTGGCTTGAGTCTTAAAGTCCGCTCTGTACGCATGACTTGTCAAAAACCTTCAGTCGTGTAGGCTTGAATGATTGCTTTTCCAAAGTTCATCTTGAAGTCATGTTTTCTGCTGCACAAAACAAAAAAACGCCCATCCATACAGGATGCATGGATGGAGGAAACAAAAGAAAATCTGTTTCTTCCATCACGTTCAAGCTTTGAAGTTGTCAGGATTTGCACATCAGTGAACACGCTACAGAAGGCATGCGGATGGAGAGCAGAATAATTTTTTTCGATATGTATAGAGGTTTAAAGTAAAGATCTCCTTTTGGTCTCACCCGGAACAAATGCTATATGTAGGAACATGGGAAATACACTGAATATTCCCCATCATGTAATGGCAGCAGTTAATTGACAGTGGTACACCAGGTTAAATGTTCTTCATGTACTTTTCATTCATCGGTTTCTGTTGTAAGGAAGAGGTCTTAATGCCTTTGTCCTCCTTAATGGTTTGAGGGTTATTGGTTAAAACTGTTTTCTTTAACTAAAATACTGAGCAACCATTATCGCCTAAAGTGGAGTCTTAACCCGTTCTCTTTAAGTTTATTTCATAGAGTGTGGCAGTCTTCATTTGAATAATTTAATAACAAAAATGCCTTTCAGTGGAAAGTAAATTAGAATGTGAGAAGGATACTACCAAGGGGCAGATAAGAACAGCCCCAGTCAAACACAATGTTCCTGTTCAGTGAGCACATTAAACTGGCAGATTTATTTATTTTTTTTGCTGTGTGCCTGACGAGCCCCGGACACTGGATGCACTTGAAGAAACACAGCCTGGAACATTTGAGCCTTTCGCTGTGAGTCTTCTCAAAACAGATCGTAAAGTGAAGCAAACACCATAGAGACCCGCAGAGGCACACACACTCCCTAACCTCATCAGCCACTACACTTTCACCCTTTACACCTCCGCACACACACAAAATGTTCTATTGATGCTCTGATGCCTGTGTAAATGATGATAGGCAGTATACTCCCACTCTGAACAATCCCTGCCATGTTGTTAATTTAGTGCAGAGCTAAAAGAAAATTAAAAATCAGGCTGCTGGGAAGCTTGATTTGCTGAGTAACACAAAATCATGGAATGGTTAAGGGTAATATGAATGTAGGGACTTAGAGTTTGAATTGAAAGACGTCATTGAATAGCTTGTTGAGAGGGCCTAAAAGGAATATATAGTAATTAGTTAAAAAGAAGTTGGCTAACAATATGTAACACAGAAATGTGAAACATTTTAACAGGACAAAAGTTGCATGGTCAACAGGAAGACAATCTGCTGTTGTGTTGCGTTATGTCCGTAACTCTAACTAAAACAGTGCGCCCCTTAATGGACAAATTAGGGATAGATCCCAATTTTGTTGAACCATTGCACTCAGTGTCTTCTATGTAGTTTTCACACTTTGCAGATTCATTCCGCGTGCCAGATTGGACCATCTGGCAGCCCGGTTTTGGCCTGCGGGCCGTATGTGAAGAGAATGAATTGAAGAGAAATCAATAGTATCAATATTAATGCACTACATGCCAAGTTTTTATTTACCACATATGTCTGAAACCAAATTTTATCCCAGAGAGCTCTACAATAACAACATATCCTTAGATTCTCAGTTTCACAAGCAAAGGCAGCCTCTTCCAGGATCCAATCATGGAACATAACCTTCAAGTCAACCAAATCATGTGTCGTTCATTCATGAAGGATAATATTTTTTTTTTCCGACAGCTGGTGAAATAACTTGAGGAGAGGACACGGGTGGAGGCAGTGGGCACTGGCAAAACCAAGCATGTGTATGCTGCCTTCAAATGGGACTCACGATTACAACACGGGAAGCCATGCACACAAAATGCTTGTAAGTCGTGAGAAAACCCCTGCTTGGCCACTGCCGGTATCTAGAAGCCACAGGGGATAACAGTTTAGCAAGCTAACGAGCAGGTTAACTCAAAGGCATAATTAAAAGATGAGGCGGTTATGTATATCATATCACTGACCTTGGAAATATGTTAAAATTACAAATTCTCGAACATTCCTGACTGAGCAGTTTATTGGTTGACTGGTCCTGAGGGAAGTTGATAGAGGGATGAGAGGAGTGGTGGGGAAGGGTTAAGATGGGTCGATATGGAAGATGGAGTATGTCTGTGAAGGTTCTCAGTCATCCAGGTCATGGTATATCCAAAAAACTTTTAGGAAAGGCAACTGGACTTGGAGAGTCTCTTGGAGACATTTCGCCACTCATCTTTGTAGCTTATTCAGTTCTAAGGGACTGGTGGGAAGCTGAGGTTTAAATAGGAAACTCTGTGAGTGTAGCCCATTAGAAGTTTTTTGGGAGAAACCCTGGGAGTAATACTCGTGGTAGCACCCCCCAAGAGTCTTACTCCCAGGGTTGCCTGGTACTCCCAGGTATCTGAGGAGGCTTATCCTCCTTGTACCCCTGATTCCTGTTCTGAAATAGGGAAGAAAAAGTGAAAAAAGGGACAGATGATAAGGGTAGGGTTGAGTTCTGAAATGAATAGAGAGAGAGGTTAGACAAACCTTCATAGGTAAAGGCGTTGGTCTTGTTTCTGCTTGTGAGTGATATTTTAAGCAGCACTGTAAATTGCTTTGCTCTGAAGTGCAGGTGAGCAACTGTTCATGGCAACTTGAAGGAAGTACAAAAAACTACCAGGATTGGACATTCAATTCAAAATTTTGGTATTTTAATGTTCTGGTAGAGTTCATACCAGCAGTTTTTGTGCACTCAAGGTTTAACTTAGAGCCACTTTTTGTAGTTTATCCCAACTGATAGTGAAACACTTAATATAGTTCTGAGAGGCAAGCCCAGATGATATATCAGGACTTGAGTTTTCTGTTCGGAATTACAATTTTTAGAAACAGAAAAGCAATATGAAGTAAGTAAAAACACACAGGATGAGCCAATGAGCCAGTCGGTTAGAGGAAAAACAATGCACTATGATATACACCAATCCAGCATAACATTATGACCACCTTCCTAATATTGTGTAGGTCTCCACAATAGTTGTGACTCATCAGAGAATGGACATGGGCCTTCTGAGGGTGTCCTGTGGTGTCTGGTAACAGAATGTTGTTAGTGGGGGCCTTTGGGTCCTGTGGGTTGAGGGGAGGGGCCTCTGTGGATCAAGCTTGCTCCACAGGGGGATCCTGGACTGATCTAGGTGGGTGGTACATGTCTAAGTAACATCCACACAAAAACCAGGTCCAAAAGTTTCCCAGCAGAACATTACATTGTCACAAGATGGTGAATGTTATTCACCTCGTCTGTCAGTAGTTTTAATGTTGTGGCTGTAAGGTGTATGATTTTGTTTGTGCACCACAAACCTTAGGGACGAAAACATAATTTGCAACAGCCAAATCTTGTGAATCATTTATAACATTTTGTTTTCAACTTATGCGACAAAAGCATTACTCTAAAGCCAAACGCAGTAAACTTTGAACACAATTACTTGTTTGTAAAGTAAAAAAAAACAGCCCTGAGGTTTCCGGAGTAAATTTAACTAGTCACATTAAATGTCACCCCAAATTCTTCAAACCGACAATTATTAATAGAATGAGACCTTAATGTTACATAACCTCATAATCAAACATTAAACATGTGATATAAATAATTTCGTCAACCTCCCATTATACCCTTTACCCCCGAGGAGCTGAAACAATACATTTATTGGCGAGAAACAGTTGGACCAGATTAACTTTAGCAAAGTTCTTGCCTTAAGTCAGAAGCCATAGCTCATGCTGGCCCTCCAGTGTGACATGCTGGGTAACATATTGTGGAAACAAAGACCAGTAATGGGATGGAGAGGCAATTTGCTTCTGTTTTCCATTTTTCTCTGTGACCTTTTCTCAGGTGTGTGCAATGTATCTGTGAGCCTCCTGCTGTTCTAAATAATGCCACGGAGGTATCACGGGCCTGCCACTGTACCTGCGCTCAGTCTTCACCAAATGTCAGCTAGTCATCAAGCACGGGGACCCAGATTGATGAATGAATTTAGGGTGATCCGGCAACAAAGACATTGCCATGTCACTGTAAAATATTGTGCCCATTATGTTTCATGAAAAACAAATACCCAGTGGTCTCGTGTATTCACCAGACTACAAACTGAATACCAGCAAATGTGAGACTAATCCTACTATTGAAATCGGCCATGGTGGACATAATGCAAATGCTGCTTTTTCAAAATAAGGATCTTCATTTTAAATTAGAATAAATGTCATGTATTGAAGAAGCAGCCCTGTGTCTGTTCATTTTTCTTTTGCTTTTTTTCCCCCAGTCAAGCCCTGATACCATCCTCAATGCGTGTGATGAGTCATCACAATGCTGATAAATCATAGTAAATGACACACGGCAGCATTCAAACAAAACGGCACAACAGCAAAAATGGAAACCTGCTCTCAAAAGAAGATCTGCCCTAGAATGAAGAGCGCTTCTTGAGACTGCTTGCAGATTACAGATTTAATTTCCCTGGCTCAGCCCCGAAATCCGTTCCTAGTGTTTTCCACCTTTAAGAATATTAGATGAGGACCTTCAGCGACCCACGCGTTATGAACCTAGCTCTCTTGTGAGACCACATCTGTGATTAAAAGGTTTCTTTGTCTGCTGACAAAACCTTTCTCTCTCGGCTGCTCTCCCATCGCACACGAGTGCAGGCGACAGACGACAACAGAGCTCCCTGACACAAGCTTCCTCCTAGGAAGCAATACTGATAGGCTACTGAAAAATTGAGTGCGGCGCCGAGGTTGATCCGGGCAGGAAAAATTAAAAGGGCCCACTCACATAGAAGCCCCGAGTGTTGTTTTATTCACTGATTGTTTTGAGCTCATGCTAGCTGAACCTAGCTGAAAATGTATGTGTACTCACAGAGGGGATTACTTTGTCTCATTCAGTATTCAGATGCGACTCGCCTCTTAACAGTAATGCGTGGGGAACGTCTCTCGATGCTTTAAAATTTACATGCATGTTTTGATCCATCATGAAATACCACCCTTCTTCCCATTTAGATCCTTGCAAGCAATGGCATCTTTAAAAACGGAATCTGCGTGAATCTGCTTTCTGTTTGTTCGCGTGACGTTTAGTGAATGAATCACGGTGAATTGTCCTCCCTGACGTCAGAATGGTTTCGCACTTCTGCACATTTTAAAGCTCGTTATTTCCTTACTCTTCAGGCATTTGAAAATGTCTCGGCATGTTCAATTAAAGACCAGGTCATTAAATATGCAGTCACCTTTGTACTGTTCCATAGTGAGCTGCTTTGGATTCACCCGGTGTTTCGGGGTAGATAAATTAAAGTGCTCTAATTGTCGGGGCACTGAAAGAATATTTATTACAACAGGTAAACAGAATTATTCAGCCTTCGGCTATTTGAGCCTATGCTTATAAAATGGAGGGTAATTAAATCAGTCAAATTAACAACAACAAAAATAGAATGAATATGAGACTACACTATGGATGTAACACCATGCTATAGGAGGTTGTGTTCAGTGCTCTTGTTATTCAAACGTGGGGTAAAAAAACATATGATAAAGGTAGAGCACACTGTGAAGCGTTCCATAGATCACCCCGTGTAGAAGGTGAGAAAATCACCATGACTGTAAAGAACATCCATCTAACATCCAGCTTTATTTATAGCTCTACAGCACAGGGAACACTGTGATATCGGCAATTTAATACAACTGCAAATGATAGTTTTAACATCAAGCAGTTGCAGTAGTGGAATGTGGCAAAGTGATTTCTCATAAAAAATGGGTTCGCTTCCGTGGCTCTGTGGTCCAGGGTGCTGCAGCTGGGTGCTAATGACAAACTCCTCCAGGTCAGAGAACGCTTTACTACAAGAGTGCTTTGTGCTAAATATTCTCTTTGAACCTCTTACTCATGAGAAAACTCTGTCTACTTCCAAGCACTGATTTAATGACTTCATATACCGGGCCAATCTCAAATTAAAATCCTTTAAATTCTAGGAACCCCCTCCCCCACTGACATGTGTATTCCTTTGTTGATGTGTAGGCATGAGGGTTAACTGACCCCGGGACTAAACTGACAAAAATCTTAATGAAAAACTTCCTTGAGATCTTGCAAAAGTTCTTCAATAATTCAATGCCTCTCTGTTATTTCCATGTCCCTTCCAGGGCTCTGTACTAAGGTACATTAAGTCCTGTGTAAGTAAAATTTTGAGGTGCTTGCAATTTACTTGCTGATTTATACTTACATCCTACTAACTCTTACAGATGAATATTGTGCTTTCTTTTCCAGTTATTTACTTTCATCTTGACTTGTTAGTTGCTGTAGCACAGACTGTATATAAATATGGACAATGCGTCCCCACTTCCTTGCGTTGACCAAACTGATGCTATTTTCCCGGCGATACGGGCAGCGCCATCTTGTGACTTTGGAGCCAGAGTCTGCGCAGTACGGTCCGACAGTGGAGCCACACGGTGCCGCGATATCGATGACCTGGCCACACTTCCACCAGACTCACTTTGCGTTTAATTAATACTGCGCGCTGCTCTACGTCCAACAGTTACAAGAACATGTTGGATTATACACTGCACTTATTTGTAAAAATTGTTTTGACAACTCTCACAGTCTCATGGGACCACTTTATGGTGCGTTTGACATGGCAACTGGTGGTCGTCATCATATCACATCCTGTTTCTATAGCATCAAATAACTAACTAAAACAAAACTTATCCAAAACACTGCCTCTTGAACATGCATCAACATTATATTAACTACCTAAAATGACAGAAACCATCCTTGAAAAAAAAATAATAATTTGACGTGTATTTTAGTGTTTTAGTTCAACCCAAGTCCCATCCACTAACATGGAGGAGGTGGACCTTATGAGCTATACTGCAGCCAGTCACCAGGGGGAGCTCTACTTGCTTTGGCTTCACTTGTGATGAGCAGCGTCCATCTTTATACAGTCTATGTGCTGTAGCTGTTCACAGGATTTTTCAAGTTATTAAAAGTTACATCTATTAACCTAGAATAGAGAAAATATAAAGCAGTTAATCAGCATCACCCTGAAAGTGTACAAACATCTGTGGGTGGCATGGTTCCAATTAGAATATTATTGGACGAGTGGAATAACTATTTCATATAGTCACTGTTTACGCCTCCTATAATTATTATATGCCTTAGGGCCATATCACCAGGCAGTCCCATAAATACATTTTATTATATTTAGTCAGTATGTCCTTAAAACTATATTTCTAGTGGATGTATATGTTTTCCACCCATCATTTATGGCTCTTCCTGGTGGGAGCCCCTGGAGAATCTGAACATGTTTGCAACAGCAGATGTTATATGGAAGATACACTCCACTGTGTGCCCACGCCTACAGTTTTACCAGGAGGCTTTGAGTTTTCTGGTATCAATGGAGTTTGGAGGAGTGGGGCAATTTCTCCACGGGACTACTAAGCGACAGTGTAGAAAACTAATGGTTGCCGTTTGAGTCCAGATCCTGAGGCGCTGAGGAAAAAATAACTCTTCCCCATTACCATCTGGGAAAATACACGGGCTTATACTTTTTATTTTTTAATACTTTCTCCTCTGCAGTTTTTTCGGATGTCCTTCAGGATGGGTGGACTTCACTGCTTCAGCTGTGATGACGTGAAATTTCTCGGACGTTTCCGCTTGTTTCAGAGTGTGTTTAATAATTGTACATTTTAATTATGTTGCTGCACGTAATGCTTCTGAATATCAATATGAATAGTTTGAATATTTAATATCTCAGCCTGGCTTCTGTGAATGCCTTCTGGCCATTCAGAATCTAATGAGGTGCTGCATCACGGACCGGGCAGATAATCAGCGGCACAAATTAACAAAGTTATTTGAATTAATCAGGTGACATATTCGTGTGAAAATTTAAACAACACTGAAGGGCATGCTACGTATGTTTCAATTCGATGTCAAGAGACAGTTAAAACGGCTTACCATTAATGAACTCATCAACCAAATATGCTCAACAATTTAGATAGCCTTGCTGAAACCCATCAATATCTCCTGACTTTGGTGACATTAATTCCATCATGTAGCCACTATTATATTTTCATAATTGGCCAAGTCTTGCACCAAGCTCGCGCAGGAAAACGTGCGCAGACATAGATAAAGTAAATTAAGACCTAATGAAGGTCATTAGTAATGATTAATGATCACAAACACAAGATTGAAGAGCAAATACAGCAGCTTAATGCGGGAGAACAAAGAAAATGTGCAGCGCTTAATATGTTAAGTACCCCTGAGATGAGAGCAATTTGTTAAAAGTAAGTTGTCCTTGCTACTAATTACTCAAATATTCTGTCTCAAAAGGTGAGGATGAGATTGTTCCACTCTACGCGTAATAAAGACAAATTTACTAAATAATGGAGTGGATATTGAGAAGGCTGTTTGTTAGCGTAGTCTCCAAACAAGGACAGTCAAAGTATAGTCTTCTGACCTGGATGCTGAGGAATCTGATAGATGGATGGATGGATGGATGGATGGATGGATAGATAGATAGATAGATAGATAGATAGATAGATAGATAGATAGATAGATAGATAGATAGATAGATAGATAGATAGTTCTTTGACAGGGCTCACAAGGAACAATCACACAATTCCCATCAAGACACATTCAACATTAAAACCCATTCAACATTAAAACGCCTTGTGTCTTTTGACCAAAGGAGGCTTCCTTTCCAACATGACGGAAATATTAATAGAGCCCAGAGTCCCCTGCTGCTTCCTCAGTCTTTATTCCACTGTTATTTTCGGTATGGATATTTCCTAAACTGAAACGCTTTTGATCACACATTGAGTAAAGAATGTCAACATGCATGTCCTTTGATTTAAATATAGCATTAATTATAGCTCTCTTTTTATACTTCATAATATATGTTGTATAAATATTTTATTCGAGACATGCTCAAACACAATATATCACACAAACCATCCAGTAAATCATCTGCTGTCTGAAATCTGGGTATGTTTTATTTTACAGGTTCAACTGAAAATGTAATTTGGTGCTGAATGTATCTTGAGAAGATTTTTGTTAGTAGTAAATAGGTCAAGTAAACATGCAAGAATGTCAGATTTGTCAGTTATTTTAAGCTGCCTGCTCTACACATCAGTGTAATTATCTGATTGTAAATATAAATTATAGAACACCAGGGGGTTCCCCAATAGCTTACCTGGTTGGGTGGGCACTGTGTGTGATCCAATCTCTCGGCTTATTGCTTTCTGTCTCTCTCTACTGCCACTTATCAGAAAAGCATAAATACCCCAAAATATTAACAAAATGAAATAAATTAGTTGATACAGTGTTTACTGCTGCAAAGTATAAAACTATCAAAAGTCACATGAAATGGGGCCATTATTGTAATTGCATGCATGTGATCAAGGGATCCTACATATGTACTGTATATATACATATATACAATGCTATGAACTGGGTAATGTGTTAGGAACGAAAGGATGCCACATTGTTTGATGGAGATTAAAATGATCAACCTACAATGTTGGGGGATGCACCTAATGAGACAACGGATAGTGTCCTGCACCATCTCCTCCCAGATCTGGACCAGGGCATCACTGAGCTCCTGGACAGTCTGAGGTGCAACCAGGTCCCAGGTGTTCTACTGTATACCCCAGGACCCTACATCAGGTGAGCATGGGGGCCAATCAGTGGTATCAAATCCTTCATCCTCCAAGAACTGGCTGCGTACTCGCCACATGAGGCTGGGAATTGTCATGCACCAATAGGAAATCCTTGACAGTCCAAAGATTTCCTCCTGACACCTAATGACAGTCAGGGTGCCGTTATCTAGACTGTAGAGGTCTGTGCGTCCCTCCATGGATATGCCTTCCCTGACCATCACTGACCCACCACCAAACCGGTCATGGTGAACGATGTTACAGCCAGCATAACGTTCTCCACGGCCTCTCCAGACCCTGTCACGTCTGTCACATGTGCTCAGGGTGAGCCTGCTCTCACCTGTGAAAAGCACAGGGTGCCAGTGGAGAACCTACCAATTCTGGTGTTCTTGGGCAAATGCCAAGCAAGCTCTACAGCACAGGGCCGACTAGAGCAGTGGTTCTCAACCTTTTTGGGTCCTGGACCCCCTGCATATTTTTGATCGACCCTAAGGACACCCCCACCCCACCCGATCTGGGGGGTGGGGTGCAATTTGATAGAAACAGCACAAACTGCATTTTAAATTGCATCATGGCATTTATTCACTCTTTGAGGCAAATATGAGCTTTCAGTTGTAACTTCCAGAACAAAAAGTCATACTTATGCAGTAGCTTCTTGGCATAATATAACACAACAGCATAGAAATATGTAACAAAACAGGATATTTATGCAGCATCTTCTGAACATTATGGAGCAAAACAGATGCAGTAGCGGCATATAGTGTTGTTAGACAGCGGTACTAACCGGACTGCATCTGCGGCTTTTTTTATCCACCATGGGTTTAGCTAGGATAGCTGCCGCTGGTGCAATTAGCACCTCAGCTTTTGTATATGGCTTTTTAGCTTTGGAGACATGTAGGTTTGCCAACTACCAGGGGACACCTCATTGGCAGGGCTGGCCGACCCGATTGCCTTCACCCTTTCTGGCGTGGTGAATTTTTTTAACCCTTATTTGTGTGTGTGAAACGATTTTTTAACTATTTGACTCGAACCTCATTTGAATTAGATGCATATTTTTGAATGATATGAACACATGGAAAACAAATTATTGTTCAACAATTTATTTTTAAAATAAAATAAAATAAGTATCTTTCTTGAACGGAAACCTGTCCTGCTTAACTTAAAACTGTATAAATTAATATAAAACAACAGAAGGCAGAACATTCCTCTTGTAGTAGTGCAATAAGAAAAGTGCAAACAGAAAGTGTGAGGAAACATTGTTGCTTTGTTGTCTTGCGGTATCTTCTTCGCAAGCAACTGTACCTCGACCAATGAGATGAGCGGGATACCCGCTGTCATTGGTCAAAGAGCAGGAGACGGCCTGGGAATAAATTCATTAATTAATTTATTATTAATTAATTAATAATAAATGACACCATGGTGTATTATTGGAAGCATATAGTACAAACTGGGTGCAGTACATCATGGGAGTAGTAGGAGCTGTGTATATGTTTGGTTCTGCAGTTCATTTTGAAATAGCTGGCAACATGACCAGTGCTTGGGCAACACCGAATCTGCAGTGATGTAATGGACTAGTTTTACAATTTTGTTGAGCTTACTGTAAACACTCATAGTTCGTAGATGTTCGTAGTGCTTTAAATAAAATGTTTATAATCTGATCAGGGGTTTTATATTATATCAGGGGTGAATAATTATTCACATTAGAGTCAGTTATCTTGTTATTTGGCAAATTTATAGTATGACATTCTAGTCTGGGAGCTAGACCAACTTATGGGAAATTTGGTCCGCAGTCTCTTCACTGGGAAGTGATTATGCTCGGGCAAAGATCTGCTGAGCCAATCAAATTGTTTGTTTACGTGGTGATAGACAGTGTAAGAGCAACTCATCTGTGTGCCATGGAGTAGTATTTGTTTACAACAAAATGGCTCTGATTGGTTGAACGACTAATCAGAGCCATGACCTCAGCAGAATGTGACATCATGAGGTCATTACCTCAGCACAATGTGACATCATGAGGTCACCAGTCTAGAATCGCCAATGAACCTAAGGTGCATGTTTTTGGACAGTGGGGGGTGTCGGAGCACCCAGAGAAAACCCAGGCAGGCACAAGAACCTGCATATTATTATAGTATAACAATACTATATGGGCCACTAATGGCCTTCCACTGGATTGGCTGAGGGCTACACCATTAGCATTAGCTTGGTGTCTTGAGGAGGCTGAGACCTCCACCTGCAGCTGCAGTGGGCTGATCATCTGGCTGTTGGGTTTGACAGGCCAGAGTCAGCGGAGGAGGTTGGACCTTCCAGCCCAACCTCCAAACTATTAGTGAGTGTTAGAAATGACTCCTATTTAAAAACTCCTACTGGTAACGTGATGATGTCATCATGACATCATCAAGAACAAGTGGCCAATGTTCTCACAAGTATGTTTGCATTAGTCAGTGGATAAACTCAGATCTATGTGATCTGTGACAACACTACATTTTTTTATTTTTGAGGTTCATTTTAAACCAGCCAAAGTTATATAATAATTACACAACTGACATTTTACACAGTATTTTTGATTCTTACGGTAATATGGGACAAAGTGCGTCCCGTTTCAGCTCAATACGGGACGCGTACTTTTGGCAACCCTAGCGACAAGCAAAGCTACCTGGTAAGAAGCTTGAAGGGAAGTTGCTGAAGTCTGACTTGCGGCACGCATGTGATTTTGCGCCCCCCTGAACTCGGACAATTTTCACGTGAAAAAGTTAGCAGTCTTGCCCACTGACGATTGATGCCTGATGCTGCTGCGTGTGTGCCAGTTTCATGGCATGGTTTGAAAGTACCTCTCCACATAAAAAACACAGAGGCTGCTGAGGGTCCGAATCAGTTGCTGTAAATTGCTGTCTGTTTTCTTTTTCTTTTTCGGTGACCCAGAGCTCCGTCCGAAACAAGCGGTCTTTTTTTTTTTTTTTATTTCAGCCATCTCTCCATGTTGTCAAGCTGAAACGTTGTCATCTTCTTCTTCTTCTTCTCCTTCTTTGTGTAATTGTGCTTATCTTCTTCGTTTGCTTGTAACATTAGCTTAATTTCAAGCGGTCACCTGAACCTTCCAATCTAATCACTTTTACCACATCGGCTTCCTGCAAATATTTCACAATAAAAGCAATATTAAGAAATGAATGGTGTATGCCCACTGAAACACTAGGGAACTCATAATTTGAAAAGGGTGCAGATCCTGTTAAGTTTGTATTAACAGCGTCATGCAGTAACTTTAACAGATGAATTAGAGAAAAAAAAGTCATGTTACCCGCTGTAGTTTAGGTAGATAAAGGTCTCAGTCATATTTGAATAAAATAATGCCATTTCTATAAATGTCATAGGATATTTTTGAAAGATATTTTATTTTCACGGACTCCTTGCAATTACATCACGGAACACTAGGGGTCCACAGACCCCCGGTTGAGAATCTGTGCACTAGAGGATGTCGAGCCCTCAGGACACCCCCATGAAGTGTGTTTCTGATTGTTTGGTGAGAGACATTCACACCAGTGGCCTGCTGGAGCTCATTTTGTAGGGCTCTGGCAGTTCTCATCCTGTTCCTCCTTGCATAAAGGAGCAGATACCGGTCCTGCTGATGGGTTGAGGACCTTCCATGGCACTGTTCATCTCTCTGGAATCTCCTCCATGCTCTTCAGACTGTGCTGGGAACCACAGCAAACCTTCTGACAATAGCATGTATGGATGTGCCATCCTGGAGGAGTTGAACTGCCGGTGCAACCTCTGTAGGGTTCAGCTATCACTGCATGCTGCCAGTAGTGACACTGACCGTAGCCACATGCTAAACTAGTGACAGTCAGAAAAGATGAGGAGGAAGAAAATGGCAGGGGCCTCCACCTTTAAAACCATTCCCATCTAATTGTTGCCCCTCTAGTACACCTGTTGTTAATGTCATTAACACTAAAGCAGCTGAAACTGATCATAGTTTTCTATTTATTCTAATGATATGATAGATAGATAGATAGATAGATAGATAGATAGATACTTTATTGATCCTGAAGGAAATTCAAGCATCCAGTAGCAGTAACATACATTGAACATACAATACAAAAACTATATAAAAAATAGAAAGTAACTAGAAATAAAATATTTTATACAACTATAAACTATGTTAAAAATATAAAGTGACCAATAGAGGTAGAAGTTTGTTTTGGTTTTTTTGGTTTTTTTATAAATATGAGAACTACAAATGAGGAGGACTGTGTGCAATTAAATTAGGCTGTAAACAGATGAATGAAATGAATAAATGAATGAAAGTCACAGTCACCACATGTAGCAGAGGTAGACAGACATGGCAATGTGTGTCCAGTAAGTAGCGCAAAAAGATTTGTCCATTGTCTATTGTGCCTCCTGCCATCACTGAGAGCTGTTGTACAGTCTGATGGCCAGGGGGACGAAAGAGTTCTTCAGTCTGTTGGTGGAGCAGGATTGAGACAGCAGCCTGCCACTGAACACACTCCTCTGCCTGATGAAGGTGTTGTGCAGAGGGTGGTGGGCATTGTCCAGTATGGACAGCAGTTTGTCCAGGGTCCTTCTCTCTGCCACTGTCACCAGAGAGTCCAGCTCTGGGCCCACCACTGAGCCAGCCCTCCTCACCAGTCTGTCCAGTCGAGCAGCGTCTCTCTTCTTGCTGCTTCCTCCCCAGCAAACCATAGCATAGAAGAGGACGCTGGCCACCACAGACTGGTAAAACATCCGCAGCAGTTTTTTGCAGATGTTGAAGGACCCCAGCCTTCTCAGGAAGTACAGACAGATATGTAGACTTATGAGTCAGTAAAATCAATGCAGACTGGCCTATACATCTTCAGTGCACTGTTGTTTTAAGAAATGTGCTTAAGTGTCATCGGTTGCAGCAGGAGCTGGTATAGGATGTGGACAAATGAACTCTGAGTTAGTATCTTAGTCCTGTTTAGAGCTAGGTTTGTCTCCTCTGATGGAGGAATAAATGTCTCTATAACACTTGAAGAAAGATTTTTACCTCAGGTCAGGGTCCTCATTAGGCACGTCTCCCAAGTGGATTCTGTTCTCGGGGTCTGCAGCCTGAACCAAGATGACACTTGGTGGCAGAGCCTCATGTGTGCTGTTGAATGAAGGTATATGATTAATCACTTGCAGTAGAGGCATCTATCTAGATACGGGAGCATACAATGTTTTTTCTTATAGATGTAATGAATGATGTTGCATTAGGATGTGGACTAAACACACGAATGCACACTGAGTTTGTATGTTCGTCCTGTTTAGGGCTCAGTTTGTCTCCTCAGGTGGAGCCATAAGTTTCTCTAGAAGAAAGATTTTTACCTCAGGTCAGGGTCCTCATTAGGCACATCTCCCAAGTGGATCCTGTTCTCTGGGTCTGCAGGCTGAACCAAGATGACACCTGCTGGCAGTGCCTCACTTATTCTTGAATGAAAATATATAGTTAATTACTTGCATAATTACTTGAAGGTTGAATTTTCACTTACTTGTCTTCAGTTTGTCTTCTGTTTCTGGCTGGTGGTGGCTTTAGGTTCATTGCTATAAAAAATAAAGCTCACATTGTTGAGTTTATGACCAAAAAGCAGAGAACCCAAACATGCAATCAGCCAAATGAGTCATATATCACCTGCTGGGCCCACTGAGGTCGGAGGTGTCGTTTAAGTAGCTTTGGGTTATGAAAGGATGGTTGAGGATACCACTGGGGGTGATCCTGTCCTGCTCATCCCACTGGAGCATCGCCTTCAGCAGCTCGACACACTCCCTCCTCTCATGGGCCTCTCTCGGGTTGTCTCTCTCCAGATGCACCTGCTTTAGGAAACATTTGGAGAACACAACTGTGGTCAAGTCCTTCCAAAAGCATGAACTATAGACACAATGAATGTCCGTCCCTTTTCAGCTTCATCAAACACTTACCGCTTTTGTTTCGTCCAGCGTGCTGAACTTATAACTTCTGTTGTTTAGTGAAGAATTAGAATTGGCCCGGCCTGGGCAGTACTCCTCAGGTGTCTAAATGAAGAGGAGAGTCAAAATATTTTAAATACTGAATTATACAACCTTTATCTCATTAGGTAAAGAAAGGTCAATGATAAAATAGCTGCCAAAAAAGTCACAGATTGTGTATTGTACCTTCAGCTGCCACTGATCATCTATTTTCTTATAAAACATAGGCGTTTTCCTCCCAGTTTTAAGTAGATGCTCCGGTGGTGGACCCAGGAGATCAGTGATGAATTTGAGCAGCACACATAGCACATCATCATGTTTGTCGTGAAGTTTTGTTCCGGTCAAAACATCTTGGAACTCTAAAGTTAATTCTATACAGAGAGTTAATTGCAATTGCTTAAAAGAATACACTTGAAATAAAACACTGATTTGACTGATCTTGGCTTGTCTCTTGATCAGTTTGTCGTTCTAGTTAGAAATAAATAGTAATGCTGTAGTTTTTTTGTGTACAATGCGATATGCAAAACTGTACATAGCAGAAAAGATCAGTTTCCAATCAAAAACAGATCCTGTTTACGCTAAATACGTGTGTTACAGCTACAGTACATTACTTACTACGTAGTATTCAGTGTACGCTGGAAAGAGTCTAACACCAAACATCATGACAGCCATTACACAGCCCAGTGACCAGATGTCAATGGCTTCTGAAAATGGCAGACCCAGTATGATTTCTGGTGCTCTGAGTGGGAAAAAAAACATGAAGTCAGTTACATTGTCACATTTGCATTACAGAACTCCTTCAGTACAAAATATGCAAGAAGCACTGAAGTGACAATCTCCTCCTTTCAGTCTGATCACTGTTACATGTATTTAGGAGTCTGGAGAGTCTTTCCTGGAATTGCTGTAAACAGCTAAACCAAAGTCTATGAGTTTAATCCTTAAGGGACGTTCCGTGTGATCCACCATCATGATGTTGTTTAACTTCAGGTCCCCGTGGATTACACCAACACTCTTCAAGGCGTCAAAAGCTACGGCCATCTGTAAGTAACAGCAGTCACATCAACATGGTTACTGATGCTTCATTTATAGGAACTGTTTGTTAAAGGAACCTTTTTCATATGAAAACACAAGCTAAAGTTACAATGGTGTTTACAGCAGCTAAACTGGGTATTATACTACCATTGAACAAAACAGGTGCAAAACAGAGTTTATCAAACCTGTTGAATGATGATCCGGATGTCCTCCAGTCGCATTGCCCGAGGAGACATGACATTTTTTTCAGTTTTGGTTAAAAGTTAAACAGTCAGACAGTAATAGGTAATAGATAACATACAACGTTCAGTGAAATCGATGAGACATAAGACATAAAAACTCACATCCTCAGTCAGACTGTTCCTATAGCTTAGAACATGAAAACTAAAGGTTTTATATTATAATTGGTTTAAATGATAAAAACTGAAAGTTAACTGACCCCAGATAATGCTTCAGTTTTTAAGTTTCAGTGACCTCAGCTCATGACCTGTACAGTGTCAGATGGAGGGCAAACAGGACTTTCTGGATATGTGATTTGTATTGAGATAAAGAAATTGTTGCCATATGGTATCACAATGCATTACAGGGTTATACAAGATAAATATAATGTCAGATTTTGAAAGCGGAGAAAAACTGGTTTTCCAAGCTTGCAGTTGTAGAGTTGTGTTTAATGGTTTGATAGGCATAAAACTTGCCATTTTGTGTCCTTTGAACTAAACTGAACAGTGAACTCCAAAAACGGATAAAAATAAATAAAACATTTAATAATTTTTCATTTAGATTCAATTATATATCTTGTGGAGTTTTTTTATTGCCTGTGCATCCTCTTCTACAAGTTATCTATGGGTTACATTCATGCACGTCCAGAGCCTCTTCATCTGTGGATCTATGGAAAGAAGATAAAGGTATCCATCCATTGTATCCATCTTTTATATTCACACCTACTCTTCTTGTGCGCCACAGACAATCACTAACACCACAAAGACACTTAGATCAGCCATGAGACATGTTGTTACGCAGTTGTTGGAAACCTTTTTTTAAGTTTCTGATGCCATTTGTGCTTTTGTGCGACATGATTTGAATGGCATGGAGTCATTTGCCAGCATTCAAACACTGAGCCGAAAACCTTTACTGACTGAACGGTGTTCCAGTCATAATTTAATGCGCTCATATCTGGAGCACAGTGAGGAGCCGAGATGAGACGGCGTGGGAGGTGTCTTTAATGCGTCTCTGATTCCTGCTCTCCTCTCCAGAATGTTTCACTCTCCCTTCTGTCACTCATAACCCATTCAAGCCAAGAGGCATGGTGCTTCTGATTGTAATATTTGCAGCATAAAAAAACTCTTTTACGATAGAATATACTAAAATGCCTTTTTTATGATCTCATATACTAAAATGCCTCTGTCATGTGCTTTTTGTTTTTTTGGTCTCGATGAACAAATTTAGTGTTGAACTCATTATTATGTCCTTCATTATTGAGAAATGGTAAATAAATGGAAAGTGGAGACAGCTCTAGCATGGGATTGCTGGCTGAGATTTCCTCCGATTTTGTAAGTATTACTTTCTTTTTAAATCCACTGCAGCTGGTAAGATAATCTCTGATTATTAACGGGCAATTCATAGCCTCCCTGATTGTGGCCATCTTTGTTACTCAAACAAATTTTCCAAACTGCCTTTTTTCACGCTGATTTCACACGGCGGCCTTATTAAATGGGCTTATAAAAGAATCACAAAAACAAAAGTAATTGGGTGATCTGCAGACGAGAGAATGTAAACCACAGTCCATGTGACCCTGAACATGTGTTGCTGTTTTTTCTTTTCCCCTTTGGTTTGTCTCCGCCTGTATTTCAGTTAACACTTAATGGTAACTACTTGGCCCATGTGGTAAGTTTAAAATGTCATGGTAAAGCCGCTTCCTATCTCTATCTGTAATACAGCACAGCACTCTAGTGGCCACCAGGGTAATAATTATGTGTGTGTGTGTGTGTGTGTGTGTGTGCGTGTGTGTGTGAGAGAGAGAGAGAGAGAGAGAGAGAGAGAGAGATTTAGTCCTCTCCTCACTTTGGGATGGACCTGTGTAAGGGTCAAGGCTTGGTTTTAGGGTTCAGGTTAGAATTCGGTTAGACAGAGGCATTACGTTGTCATGGCTAATGCATGATGTCAACAAGTGTTCTCACACAGAGTTATAGCGTGCAAGAGGGCCCGCACGATATGCACCGAGTCTGTATCTGAGAGACTTCATGAGAAGAAGACAAAAAAACACATGAAAGTGAAAATGAAATGCACTATGGTGTTTGTCACCATAAAAATGCATTTTCATGTGGGACGGCATTCTGACACAGTGAGCCTGCGTGTGAGACGGACGGAGACAGACTAAACGCTTGACTAGTCACACAGAGAGAGGGATGGGATGTGTTTGTAGAAGACTGAAAACCTTTAAACGCCGTCAACTCTTTGAGAAATGTGTCACAGACAGTCACATTTTCCTTTTCTCGAAGCTCAACTTTCAGGCGGCAGCTTGTGTCTGCAGCATTTTTTATTGGCCAAAGAGTGATCTGTCTTTCAGGACAGCTTAAAGGTGTATCTAGTTCCTGAATTTGACATGTAAAACAGATCCAAATTACAGCTAAAATACTGTTTACACAGCCTGCAACTGTGCCATAAAAAAACAAATAAGAGATCCTATTTGCACTGCATGAACATTTGCTGCAACTACAAGGCTTCCATTGCTATCATGACTGGTGATTTGAAAAAGGTCGAAGCAGCGAGGAGAATAATGGGAGAAAAAAATAGAAAAAACTATGATTTGAAACAAACATGAATTACATTAGAATGAATTAAACTATTCTTCATTTTCCTGGAAGCAGCAAGCACCCTTGAACCCCCGCAACAGCCACTGCAGCCATTAGTGTGAGTAATTTATTATGCAAAGCAAGGCCTCGGTAATTCACAGTGAAATATTACATGGGCCGAGTAATCTGAGGCTAGAACTCATTTCAAAGGATCTGTAGTGTTTTCTGTCATAAAAAATACAAACATATAAACCGCGTGCTGTACTTCTGAGTTCTCTGTGCAACGGCTAGCATTTGAAAATCTGAAGATGTTCAGCCAGTGACACAATATGCAAGTGACCCTGAGTACTTATTTAAACCCATTAATGGCTGAGGAAACTTGGCTCAGTCAAAGGCAAAATGGACAAAGCTAAAAGCAACACTGGAAAAATCCGAAAAAGGGCGACCTGAATCTTTAGCTTTGTAGCTGGTGCAAATGTTTTCTTTGTATTTCTTACCAGAGTTGAGTTTTTTTGTCATTCTGAATACAGATATGTCTACCTGCCAGCAGACTGAATACCATCTCTCAGGTATGGCGCTCTTGTTGCTAGTCCATGAGTATATTCCTCTGCCTCACTCTTTTCACTTTTAGAAATCATTCGAAACACAGCCACAAAGCACATGACCTTTAATTAAACAGAAGAACATGGAAGGATTTCTCGCAGAGGTGTTGTCTCACTGTATAAAGTATTATAAACAAAAATATAGCATCTGTGAGCGTCCAAGAAGGTTTTTCCAAGATATCAGAAAGCTGACTCACTGGATGAAAATGAGGCTATCTTTCTGTAATCAGTCTGAACCTTTATACTCGTTTATACTTAACTGCAGCATTAAAGTAGCACTATCAGTTTCGAACTAAAACATTTGGCTGCTGTGGAGATGCAGCAGGTGATTTCTAACTCATACAAATTCAAAAGACAAACCCAACCGATTCCATATAGAGATATCGTATATTGATATTTGCATTACAATTTTGTTTAGATCAGAATGATCAGTCAAGGGCACAGATGGTCAGCCAGGGAGTAGAGGGAGCGGGCCAACCAATTTCATACCCGCTGCTGGCTACTCAGAGTGCATAACAATTCCGCTGAGCCGGTCCTATTTGACATTGTGAATGTGTCATGTTTGTAGGGATGGCTCCTTTCGAATCAGCCTGATGCAGCACTCGCAGACTTCAGTGGAGCCTCACGACCACCTGAAGAAAAAAAAAAAAAAAAAAAAGTCATGCAAGCACTTTTGCTCGCAGTGAAATTTCTTCAACAGCCTGCCTCTCCTGTAGCTGTAAAAGCAAATGTGACTGAAGCGGTTAAGCAATCTGTAGCCAAAAATGGAAAGGGCCAACTAGAGTGTCCTTGCATGTCTTATATAGTATTGGAATCTGATTTGAATGTCATGGAAAAATATTTGCAGCTTATTTCCATGCAATAAACCTCACCAGAGAGAAGAGGTGCTGCTGTATATTCTATTGTCCACCTCTATCTATTCTTTTTGACACGCATAGTGCCGTGGGCATTTACTTTACAACCTCAAAGCAAACAGATGGTTTGTTCAGTATAGAGTGAAAAGTAACACTTCTTAACAAAACCTACTGTATCATAAATAAATTAATGGAATTAAAAAAACAAAAAAACAGGACTTTATTTTTTCCTTTAAAGCTCCATTGACAGCTAATTAAAAAACACACTGCCTGTGTGGTTTCTTGCTTTGGAAGAGCTGTTTATGGCACCTAATATTGATTGAAATGCACCAGGCCAGAGGACCAGATTAATTTAGACTCAAGTAAAGTCACTCTTGAAGATTTGCTTAAATCTTCTTCACTTCATCACAGTCATTTCTGGGAAATTACTATGCAGGCTAAGATGGCTGTAATCATACATTGGGAACGAGTGATTGTAACACCAAGGATAAAGAAAGATTAAAGGACAATATTTTTATAACTTGCAGGGCTACTGAGTATCACTTGTATATTTTATCACAATTTAATTGACTCTTGAAACTGAATAAAAATAGGCCATTTTCATTCAGCATTTTAAAACTTTTTTTTCATTTATTTTTATTTTTTTTCTCCTGAAACATAGCCACGCAGAAAATTTGGATTAAAGCTTTTGTATGGACTTTATAAATTATTTGAATTGTTGTCCCATTTTACGTTGACAACCTGGAAATATTCACAGTTATTTTATTTTATTTTATTTTATTCAGTTAGACGCAAACCAGGAAGTTGAGCGACTCGTCAATGTACGTCATCACGCGGCGCGCGCGTCCTCGAAACGTTTGTTTCGGTTTGTTTTCATGGTGGAGCGTGGATGACAGAAGGCGGTTGGATTTTCTGAAATTGTTCGGATATTGTGCAGAATAAAGTTTAAACTTTGGAGAGACGAAGGCACAGGGTGAGGACTTTTCAACACATACGCAGAAAAAAAAAGATGCTATTTCAAATGTTGAGTTTGCCACCGGAGCTCGCAGTAGCCGAGTAGCTAGCGTTAGCTTCTACACATAGCATCAGATCTGCAGAGCTTCTCTTTCACATCTCTGCTGGAAAGTAAGGAAAATAATAGGTCTGAAAATCTCTCTGTGGGTGGTGGGATATGGATTTTATCGAGGACACGGTTCTCACACGGTGCAACAGTGTGCGAGTGAGTCAGGAGCTTCATAAATAGCTTGTAGCCTTACATTTGCAGATGGTTTTGAATTGTTAAAGTGATCTCTCATATGTGTTGTTTTGTTCCACCAGCAATCCAAAACAAACACAAACATATTCAGTTGAAATTACTTTTGACCAGCTGGGATGAGTCTAATCTCATCAAAAGGAGGTAACACAGAGCAGACCTTACATTTTTAGCAAGAAGGGAAACTGAACTTGTAGTGTCAGATGTTTGGAGAGCATCTGTACAAAATATATGTACTGAAAATGAAACATTTTCTCATGTGATGGTATGTGTAATATATTATATATCTTACATAATATCTCAGATTTACCACAGTTGATAGAAAGCTCACGTTTTTAAATTGTTACTAAATCATTAGATCCTGCCGTGAGTATAAGCCTCATTTATCGTCATATTTCAACACTGAGACAACAAATGTGTCTGTAATGTGTACTCATTAATAGTCTGCGTGTACAATTATAAATGTTTTTTTTTCTTCTTCCCAGGACTGAGAAAATGTCTGAGGCCGTCATCAAATCGAGACAAGCGCGGAAAGAAGTTAATGGAATCTCGACAGAAGTTGTGTGTACAGAGTTCAGTAATTACATATTCATAGTTCTCACTCAGTACGGCAAAGTCGGGACATTGATATCTGTCACACCTGACTCCAGATCTAATGACATCAGCACCCCGACGTTCTCCACTAAAGTACTGCTGGGCAAAGACGAGGTACGCTGGATGATTTTGTTCGGATAAATATTGTGTCAGTGTGACACATACTTATTCACAGGACGTCAGACGGGCTTGTTGGAACGCAGGATAACTCATTTCATGCTGTGAAATGGCAGATGAGATTGGTTCTGAACTGCTCTGGCGGATTGTGGAGAAATTAGATGTATGCAGTCGTAGAGTTCAGTGGTCTGATCAAATTTACACAAGGAAACCTGTCTCATTTCTGCATGAGCATGTCATTTCCTAACAGGCATACAGTGCAGGGGAAGTATCATCAACAGAGGGATGGATTAATACAAAGTGTGCTTTGACAAGTTGACAAAACTTAGTTGTTATTTTAAACAACACTACCTGTACTCCCATGTAAAGTGAACAATTGCTTCAAAAGGAATGAGGTAGTAGAGAGGCATCATTACACAGACTTCTGTTATTGTCTTGTTTATTCAATTACACAGCAGCCAAATAACCTTCTCCGAAAAAAATCAGTGATTTAATTAAAATTAAATCAAGTCATATTGTAAGATGTGCAAATGCTGCTTTCTTTAATGGAACTTCAGAAATTAATTAGTTTTGTCTTGATTTGTGGGGAATGAGGGAGCTGAACCAATAATACGGCCTAGCACAAAAGTCAGATTAATTTGTCTACTGTTTTTCTGGCTATGATTTGAAGATAAGTCTTACTAAAACCTTGTGTGAAATTGATCAAAGGTGCTTTAACCTGAAGCAGATTTGTAAATGGTGATACCTGTTGTGTTTGAAACATAAAATTAAAAAATATGTAACGAGATTCAGTTGTCATCTGATGTAGACATGTTACATGCAGCATTTATTGTAAATTAATACCTGATTTGTGTTTCTGTTTTCAGCCACTGACACATGTCTGTGCCAAAAACCTGGCAATGTTCGTGTCTCAAGAAGCTGGCAACAGGCCCATCTTACTGGGGCTTGCGCTAAAGGATTCTTCGTTAGACTCAATAAAACAAATCAAAGAGATCATCAAAACTTGTCAAGTCTGGTAGGAGGTCAGGAAAACGAACATGAAACCCTCAGTGACGCATTTTTTCCTCTGCATTTTTATACTGAAAGTCTTTCCTAAAAAATAATTCAAGACAGAAATGCATAAATTCATTTCTTATTAGTTCCGACAGTTCAAATGTCTTCTGGAAAACCAAATTCAGTGTATCTGTCTGTCAAGGATTTTTTTGCATGCCTCTGTGCTCCCAACCACTGAAGAGTGTGTGCTAAATTACAATATGCTAAATGATGGCCTCCAGTTCCTGTTGCATCGCTATATGTATTGACCTTCCTTTCTTTCTTCTGTTCATTATTTTTATATTTTAGAATTCAAATATTCAAGCCTATTTTGTGAGAATGTAGAAATAAAATTCATAACAGCACTTTGAACAGTTCACGTCTGAAACTTTTTTCCTTCGTAGCACACTCGTCTCACCTGCAGTGATGTATGGTTTGAGTTTAGGATACATTTTTCAAGTATCTCAAATATTCCCACTATACTCTGCTGAGATGCTTAGACCTTTGCTTTATTCATCATTTATATCTCTACACAAGCAATAATACAGTGCAGCAGTCCTTTCAACACATTTTAACTCTGATGAGTTTTTATTCAGGTCTTATATCACCTTGTCTACATATTCACTTTTTAAAGCTTACACTGGATTTTATAGATTGTTTCCTCACAGACAGGCGTTGTAGAGTCATATGGCCTGAGGGACAAACGACCTCCTCAACCTGTCAGTGTAGCAGGAGAGAGAGAGCAGCCTGCCACTGAACGAGCTTCTCTGCCTAACTATCGTGTCGTGTAGAGGGTGGTGGACATTGTTCATGATGGACAGGATTTTGTTCAAGGTCCTTGCCTCTGCCACTGATGTCATCGACTCCAGCTCTGCCGCTACCACAGAGCCCGCCCTCTGTATCAGCTTGTCCAGCTGCAAGGTGTCCTTCTTCTTAGTGCTGCCTCCCCAGCACACCACAGTGTAGAAGAGGGCACTGGGCAATGATAGTGTGATAGAACATGTCCAGCAGCTTCCGGCAGATGTTAAACAACCTTAGCCTCCTGAGGAAATAGAGATGGCTCTGGCCTTTATTGTATACGGAGTCTATGTTAGCCGACCAGTCCAGTAGACCCAGATACTTATAGGTCTGAACCACCTGTACACACTCCCCGTTGATGGTTACAGGCTGCAGGTGGGGCCTGGTCCTCCAGAAATCCACTACCATCTCCTTGGTTTTAGCTGTATTGATCCGAAGGTGGTTCGCTCCACACAATGAGACGAAGTTGTTCACCACATTCTTGTACTCCTGTTCTTGTCCATCCCTGAACAGGACAGGGGGGAGCACAGTCCCCTGTGGTGCTCCAGTGCTACTCCAATAGTTTCGGACGTGCAGTTCCCCAGCCTGACATACTGGGGTCTCAAAGTGAGATAGTCCGCTATCCAGGAAGTGAGTTGTGAGTCCACTCTTATCCCTATTAGCTTTTCTCTCAGAGAAATGGTGTTGAATACACTGGAGAAGTCAAAAAACCTGATCCTCACAGCAGCATTCCACCTATCCCAAGTATAAGAGAGTCTGATGGAACAGGTAGAGGATGGCGTCCTCCACCCCCACCCTTTTCTCATTTGTTCGTGTGACATCAAGCTACTGGAGTGTGTTAGGTGTCAGGGCTGCTTCATTGCCACTATCAATTAATGTGAATATTTTCTTCAGTAATCAGTGATTTAGTTTATAAAATGTAAAAAAAAAAAAAAATGGTGAGGAATGTCACAGGTAATGCCTTTAGATGTCATCCACGACGATCCATCTAAAGGCATTACCTGTGACATTCCTCACCATTTATTTTTTCTTTAATATATTAATAGCAGAGGTAGTTGCAAAGTTGGAAATTTTATTTAAAAGAGTAATTAATAAGAAGAAAATCAGATTCTTTTGTGACAACTAATTCAGCTCAAACAGTTATGCCGTTTAATGAAAATGTACCTGTATATTCTCATTACTTATTAAAGCTTATTAGTAATTTCGTTTTCGTTTCCTGTTGCTTGCTTTTGCAATAAACACTTTTAAGTTTAAAGAATGATGCTGTGAGGCTGCACGACTAAGTATTTATTTACTGTTTTATTTTTCCTTGTCTTGTGCACTGTCCTTAACAATATGCTTCTGTAACATTATACATTTCCCCATTGTGAGAAAACTTGAAGGTTTATCTTATCTTACCTGGCGCCATAACAAACGATTGAATATTGTCTTATCTTCACGAAGCAACGTGATGACGGCATACGTTGAGCCAAGGCCACGTGACTCCTCCACCTGTAACCAACCTGTTTATCTCCGCTGGTCGTCCGCGTCGCCGCTCAAGGATACATTCAAGTCTCCACTGTTTACACTGAAAGCTCGACTTTTTATTTGTTTCCCAAAGCAAACGCTACAGGCTACAGTCGTTTTACGGCTCACTGTAACAGTTTTTGCTTAACTTTTTGCTCGTTTGGGCTGAGTAGACTTCGACCTCGCTTCGCTGAGGCACCTGCCTCAAACAAGGAAGTCTCGCCTGTTGAATGCGTCGCTGATGACTTCAACGGACCGTTTGTAAACTGCACGGCCACCACAACAACCGTTGGCTGTTGTAAAAAGCGATTTTATTCTCCATGTTGTTCCCTTAACGCTGACTTGTGAGACAAAACTGGACTATTTGAGGACAGTGTCGTTTAAACTGGATAAAACTGCTTCCTCTGGACAAGGTGAGCTGTTTGTTGACAGTAGCCTAAAGAGGTTGCACAACGGTAATCCACTTTGTGCGTTTTCGTTTTAATATATCCGCATTTAAAGAAATTCTTGTGCCAGAGTAATTTTAGTAAAACTATATTTTACCTTGTTTCCAGGAGGAAGTCATTAAAACATTTGTGACAATTCAGGGAAACTCTCAGGGAATGTGGGGCTTCTACATTTTAACCTGTACGCCTTACACTGACTCTTCTGTCTTTTCTGTCTGTTTCAGATGAACGCTTCTTTCGAAGACATGGGCCAATCAGCCGAAAATAGTTCTATTGTTCACCTGGATGCGCCGATACTCCCAAACAAGTCAGACATCTCCAACATGACCATTATTCGGACAAGCAACGGGTCCCTCGAGGATGAGATGTTTTTAAACACGGTGACTGCTCAGGCCCTGTCAGGCATCTTTGTCTGGTCCGCTTTGCTCATAACATGCCACCAGGTGAGTCTGTGCTACTTCCCAAAAGGCTGATATGTGAGTGTGTTTGAAATCGGATGAGTGAAGAACCAAAATCACTGCGTCAAGTAGCACGAGGGTGTAACCCAGCACTCTCAAAGCACTCTCAGTGATGTAAATGTGTTATCATAGATGTCGGGGACAGAGCGATTGCACCTCCCTTGCCAGGGGACAGAAACCCATTCTTAAAGTCATAAAGGCTTATTACCTTACAGCTCAGCACAGTGAATTCAGTGCCTCACAATGCCCTTTTTTTCACACTTTCTTATCTAGTTTAAAAGTATTACTTTATTTTCCAGGCAGGTATTAATGTCCCTTCCTTGTAGGCACTTCCCCATTGCACTGTTGGAGTGTTTTGCTTTCTTTGACAGTGACTATTAGATTAAAATCATCTAAATTTCTCCAGCTGATTGCAGGACAGTGAATACACAGCAAGCCCTCTCAGTATGGGGGAAGCACTTGGCCAGGAAGTATAATGTATCATCACATACCACCTTCACCCTGTAACCATTTCATCGCTGCGGCAAATTAGCATTTCCTGTCGTGCGGGGGAGTCACCCGCTGTGCGGAGATGATAGCTTATCAGCATGGTTTTATCATTTGCAGAGAATGCAGAAGGGCGCTGTGTGCTATCAGCAGGGAGATCAATTGATATTGAGATGTTGTCCTGCGCACTGTGGCTTAATGTGGCTGGCAGAGTCCTCCAATTTAGTTTATGATTGTATTACCAAATATTGAAAATGCATCCATTCGACATCTGTGGGCTGCTTTCCATACCCCTTCATCGTATTTACAGTACCTGATAAAAGTTTGGACACACCTTCTCATTCAAAGTTTTTCCTTTATTTTTATCATTTTGTACATCAAAATGATCAAAACTGTGAAGGAACACATATGGAATTATCTAGTAAAGTGTTAACCAGACCATGTTTTATATTTTAGATTCCTCAAAGTAGCCACTGTTTGCTTTAATGACAGCTTTGCACACCCTTCACACCCTTGCTTCATGAGGTAGTAACCTGGAATGGTTTTCCATTAGTAGGTGTGCCTTGTCGCGAGTGAATTTGTGGGATTACTTGACCTCCGAACGTGTTCGACAGCATCGGTTGTGTTGTGCAGAGGTAGGGTTGGTAAACGGTTCTTGGTTTCATAGAAACAACAGACCATCAGTAAATTTCAAGAACTTTGATTGTATCCTTAAGTACGTTTGTGAAAACCAACCAGTGCCATGATGAAATGCCAAGATTGTGCAAAGCTGTTATCAAAGCAAAAGGTTAATATTTTGAAGAATCTAATATATAAAACATATTCTGATGTGGCTAACACTTTATTGTTTACCACATAATTCCATATGTGTTCCTTCATTGTTTTGATGTAAATAATAAAGACAAACAATTGAATAAAAAACACATAGAATTGATCTGTTAGTACATGGTGTAATTAATTAAAGAGTTGGCCTAAGAAACGTATTGACATACTGCTACTTACGAACATGTTGCATCCAGTAATCCAAAACCAACCCCTGTTTGGGGATTTGTGACTCAATATCCAGCAAATTGGTTTCTTTTTAATATACTTTGGCCAAACACTTGTCAGCAAGACATTTTAATTGAACAAATAAATAGCAAGTGCTCCGCAGGGAGAGCGGAGCACGTTTGCAACAGGCATCTTTTGTGCCACGCAGGGGGAATGAAATGGTCTGCAGGACTAGTGTTGCAATGCTGGTGGTGTTTCGTCTGACTCGGCTCTGGAGGATTGCTATAGACTCTTAAACTCACATTGTGAATACTAAGCAAAGATAGACAATGACCTCAGATCCTCTTTGCTGTAATGCTGCCAGTGCTTTGCAAGCTAGCAATTGGTGGAGTGTGGCTCAATTTTGTGGGCTTATTGGTCCCTTTGCAGCTTGAAGCATTAGGGATTAAGAGCAACAGACTGGTCTTATTGCCGACTCTATTGTGTTTTGCACACGATACTTTCCAATTGACTTCTGTTTTTGGCTATTAATGTTTTAAAAAGTGTGGTACCCTTCCCTTACGTCTGCTGTCACAGTAGAAATAATTCATTATTCAGCTATGATTTACTGTCAGGTCATCGTTATCGATCGTTGTCTTTACGAGTCAGTCCTTTATGCTACATTCTGCTTCACTTCTCATGTAGAAAAGACCAAATGCATCACACCACGCCCTCACAGTAATCACACTTAAATGTGCAGCTTAGCTTGTCATGGACATTTAATCAGGTTGCACGTGTCAAGTATGGAGTCTGGATTTGGTTGTAGTGAAACAGGATTTGCAGGACGTTATGGGTAATTTTATGAGGGGAAAATGGGGAGTATGTGGCTGTAGCTTAAAGTTTTACATTTAAAAATGAAAAGGGGGTAAGGATATGCTGTAAAAATTACCTGCTCAATGTACTGCTTATCAGCTGGTTAATTTTGTTCAGCTTTCTTTAACATTACAAACTTCAATTGCATTTAGTTGATTGCTGGATTGGTTCGTAAAGTGTAGTTTATAGATAAAGCGTCATAATTATTACCTTGTACATTTGAGTTGGGAATGATTACTTGGATTACACAGTTATTTGATTAATGTGTCGTAAGCATCTTAGTGGGCTGAGAAGGTTTTGGTTGGCTAGTATTTATTTTTTATTATCATTTTATGAAGAATGAGTCATCGGGTGTTACTAGAAAAGGATTGGCATTATCTGCTAATTGTTGAAGAGATCCTATGAATATTGTTATCCAAGTAAGACTTTACTTATCTGAGTAACAAACGGCTCCTCCATATTTCCCAACAGCTTTGTTGTAGGCCTGTTAACTTTGGTTGCATTAGTCATTGTGGTAACATTATATTCCCTGAGAAGCCCTGAATGAACCTGTTCAATAGAACTTACAAACAAATCTCCATTTACTGATATATAGATGAGATATGCTTTGTGTCATTTTATTGGTAGAATAGAAAATGAAAATGAGTCATTTTCTCAGCCTAATTACCAGTATTGTAGCTTTTAGTGTTAATTGATAACGGTTTGAATGTGACATACTGGTGTAAACAGATGTTAGTGCAGTCTTGTTTCAAAACTAAAGGTCACTGAAAAGAAGGATAACTAGATTGTCTGGTATGTTTGGCGTATAAATGTTGTCAGGTGCGCTACATTTCCTTTTCTATGTGGTATGGTTGTATATGTGTGCCTCTGTGTGTTCAAACTAAAGGGTAAGACCTTTTATCAGTGCAATGAAGTTTACTCACTGCCCTTATAGTGTGCCTCTGTATGTCAAGTCAGAGCTGTTACAATACAGGGTGTGGTCAGTAAGTTAGAAGCAGGAATGTTCTGGGAGGCCAAATAGTGGGAGCTGGGTAATCTCTCTTTATTCTAGACAGCCTCACCACTGCATTTCATAGTGTCACAGTGGCAGGCAGAACAGTGATTGCAGGATAAAATGTTACCATAAGTATATATATATATATATATATATATATATATATATATATATATATATTTATATATATGTATTGCTTACAGTAGTATTAGCAATGACCACAGTCCAGTTGTTTCCTCAAAGGGAGGCGATGTAGAGTCATATGGCCTGAGGGACAAACGACCTCCTCAACCTGTCAGTGTAGCCGGACAGAGAGAGCAGCCTGTCACTGAACTAGCTTCTCTGCCTGAATATGGTGTCATGTAGAGAGTGGTGGACATTGTTCATGATGGACCAGATTTTTTTTCAAGGTCCTTGCCTCTGCCACCAATGTCAGGGACTCCAGCTCTGACCTGCCTGCTGTATCAGCTTGTCCAGCTGCTAGGTGCCCTTCTCCTTAGTGCTGCCTCCCCAACACACCACAGCGTAGAAGGTGGTGAAAGTTGGTGGACAGCCATTTTCAGGTCTCTCCAGAGATGCTCAGTTGGGTTTGTCAATTTGGTATGTCAGGGCTCAGGCTGGGCCATTCAAGAACAGTCATGGAGTTGTTCTGAAGCCACTCCTTCGTTCTTTTAGCTGTGTGCTTAGGGTCATTGTCTCGTTAGGAGGTGAGCCTTCGGCCCAGTCTGAGGTCCTCAGCACACTAAAAAGGTTTTCGTCCAGGATATTTCACACATTCATCTTTCCTTCAATTGCAACCAGTCATCCTGTCCATGCAGCTGAAAAACGCCCCCACAGCATGATGCTGCCACCACCATGCTTCACTATCAGGATATTGGGCAGGTGATGAGCAGTCCCTGGTTTTCTCCTCACATACCGCTTAGAATTAAGGCCAAAAAGTTCATCTTGATCATCAGACCAGAGAATCTTATTTCTCGTAGTCTGGGAGTTTTTTTGGCAAACTCTATGCGGGCATTTATGTGTCTTGCACTGAGGAGAGGCTTCCGTCGGGCCACTCTGCCATAAAGCCCCAATTGGTGGAGGGCTGCAGTGATGGTTGACTTTCTAGAACTTTCTCCCATCTCCCTACTGCATCGCTGGAGCTCATCCACGATAATCTTTTAGTTCTTCTTTACCTCTCTCACCAAGGCTCTTCTCCCCCAATTGCTCAGCTTGGCTGGACAGCCAGCGCTAGGAAGAGTACTGGTCGTCCCAAACGTCTTCCAGTTAAGGATTATGGACGCCACTGTGCTCTTAGGAACCTTAAGTGCAGCAGAAATTCCTTTGTAACCTTGGCCAGATCTGTGCCTTGCCACAGTTCTGTCTCTGAGCTCCTCGGACAGTTCCTTCAACCTCATGATTCTCATTGCTCTGACATACACTGTGAGCTGTAAGGTCTAATATAGACAGGTGTGTGCCTTTCCTAGTCAAGTCCAGTCAATTTAATTAAACACAGCTGGACTCCAACGAAGGTGTAGAACCATCTTAAGGAGGATCAGAAGAAATGGACAGCACCTGACTTAAATATACCAGTGCCACAGCAAAGGGTCTGAATACTTAAGGTCATGTGATATTTGTGTACATTGATGATGAAACTTAAACAAGATATATATATATACCTTATAAATTTCATATTACTGGTATTTTTCCTAACTTTACCAACTTTTTTTGATGTTAGAAGTTTTTTCTTTTTTCAATAATCAATACTTCAGAGAAGATCTGAAAAGCAATTAATTAAAATTCAAATGTATTCTGGTTCTGTCTTTGCAGCATTTTATGTTTAGTTTTATATCAGTGTAGGCTGAGAATCTTTTGTTTTGGACTGTTAAAACATGTCCGTTTTTAAGATGTCACTGTGGGTGGTTTTAAATTGTTAATGACTAATGAAAGTAATCATTAAGGTACAGCCTTACTGAAGTCATATTACATCTTTCTGTTCTGTCTGTTACACAGTAAAAGCATTCTTCTTTTTTCTCTGGCAGTAATACGCAACAGTACATCATTTTAATCGCATATCATAAGCAGAAATGAGGTTTAAAGGTTATTTAATTTATAACCATATGCTTCTGTATCATTGCGGATTTATTTTTCTTCTTGGTTGCTAATGGTTCTCATTTTCTTTCCTCATGTTTTTGTCATAGATCTACACGCACCTTCGGTCCTACAGTATCCCCAACGAGCAGCGCTACATCATCCGCATCCTGTTCATTGTCCCAGTTTATGCCTTCGATTCTTGGCTAAGCCTCCTTTTAATCAGCAACGACCAGTACTATGTGTATTTTGATTCAGTGCGAGACTGCTATGAAGGTAAGTTTCACAAGGCCCCTCTCACAAGCCCTCATAGTGGTCCTTGGACAGCTGAGACTGTTTCCCCCCTCCCCCATTTTTTAGATTATTGCAAGCAACGGAAAGACAAGAAAGTGACCAAACTGGTTTTTTCACACCAGTCATTGTTCTCGCGTAGGTAGACCTCATTCTAGGAGCATCCATTTTTCATGCACGTGTTTACAGCAGTTTGCTTTGAGGAAAGAAAAAACTTGTTAAATGTAGTTTTGTACAGCACTTTTCAATATTTAAATGCAATGTAAACCTTGTTGTCTAGATTGTGGTTTAATTGCCTTTGCACAGTGTAAGATTTAAGACCAAAGCACTTCACCAGTGGCAAAGGTGAATCATATGCAAAATGGATTACAAGTCATTTGAGAAAAGAGGAAATAGAAAATACATTATTCAGGAGATTAGTTTCCAGTTTGCGGGCCAATTTAGTGGCTGATTGATAGTGCAGTGCATCAGAAAGCAGGGAGACTGGAATACCACCACCAGCGGCTACGGCTAAAACATAATGAACCTTCTCTTGACTGGACACCATATGCATTAGCTTCATTTAATCCCTCCTTAAATAGCAACAAGGGATTAGGCAGGGATTTCCAAGACACAGAACCCTCGGAAGCGCCTTAATATAAGGACTGAAACAGTTAATGGTCCAAAATGTAGGGCTAATTATTTTTTGCGGAGGAGTTCTTAAGTAGTTTGACCTTATTGTTGAAGTTATAAATTATTCTACAGTTAAACTCATGCAGTAAAACATATCTTGTTTTTTGTTTTCCAGCCTTCGTCATTTACAATTTCCTGAGCCTGTCCTTTGAGTATCTGGGAGGAGAGAGTGCAATCATGTCAGAGATTCGTGGGAAGCCCATACAGTGAGTGCTCTCGGTCCAACATGCATCTGCATTATACACGTGCAAGATTTTCATTGCAAATGAATATACTGACTCGGATGGACTAACTATATTCTATTTATGATCATAAAAGGTGCAAAGTACATTTTGCAGCCTTGACTTAGCATTCAGTTTGAACGTAACAGTGAAAGTGCAGCCAATAAACAATTGTGTTGTTCATAGGTTACAGTTTACTTTATCTCTGAGCTTTTGACCAGTGTTTATAGGGTTTGTTTAATGGCTTACTGACACATCAAGGGCTCTTTGCCAGGTTCTTAAGACATCAGGCTGTAATGTTGAGCCCTGATAAATGATGGCGTTGTTTGACACGCGCCTGTGGAGATGAGACATATTATTCTTCTTCGCTTTTACAGGTCCTTTAGGATGTCCGTAGACTTCCAGTATAATTGTTCTTGAGTCAGTAAGACTCAACACATTCTTTTTACTTTATCTCAAGAATTACACACAAAGCATAGTTTCTTCAAGTAAGAACTTAACTAACACTACCTATCTTTAATTTGAATATGATCTATGGTTTACAGTCTATTTATTTTCATGTTTAAAATATGATAGTGACACAATGAGCCTAATTAATGTTGAAGTTTAATATTAGATAAGTGTAATGTGTCGTGTTCTGATTAATAAACTGCATTAAATGTGAAGTGCTTTAAAATACTGCCGTCATAGCAGCAGTCATAGCAGAGCACAGTCAAGACTACCTCACTCATCACGCAAATCACAACCTGTTTCTTCCCTATTTGAATTTGTTTTGACTGGATCTCCGTCCTCTTATTTGCAAGTGATCAGGTTGCATTTGATCGACTGGACATACAGAGGTTAAAAAGTTAAAAGAAAATTAGAGTTGCAGACATGAGAAAATAGTCAGATATTGTTGGCTCAGTATCTTTGTATAGACTGTTAAAGGTTGAGATTCATGCCAGTTGTACCTTATTCTGTAATGTCTAACTGGAACTTTTGTCTGTAAAGCCCTTTAGAACAATCTCTCTGTATTATAAATTGCTATAAATAAACTTGCGCAGTAGCCTGATGGTTAGGAGCATGAAGAGTGCCTAAAGTGCTCTGAACAGCACCTCAGGGTGTCAGGCTGAAGGGTGCTCTGTAGCTGGGTCTCACTGATTGTGAGCTGTTGTCTAGGACAGGGAGGAGTTTAGTCCCAATCTTGCTCTCAGCTGCTGATTTCGTGTTCAGCCATACAGCAGAGCGCAGTCTTTCTCAACACTTGTATTTGTTCCATCTGCTTTTTCTGAACCATAAAATTTCCCCTGTCCACTTCCGCCACCACCATGCAATACGATGATAATACTAACAAATAACAATGATTTACCTGTATACACTGAAACAAGGGCCTCTTCTGGAAAAAACTCTTCTTGCTATTATTTATTACTTAAAATGTTATGTGATCATCGATGCATCAGCAATGAAAATACTAGTATTCTCAATGAGAAGTGTTCAAGTGTTCACGTTGTGCATCAGGAATGTGCTGTGCTTTTGAGATTTTAAGCCGTGAATGAATTATCCCATTTAATTTTTTGCTATAAATTATAAATTTTTGCTTAATTAACTACTCGCATAATAAATGGGTTGTCATAATATTCGCTGATTAATATTGACTGACTGTTTAGTTCATCAGCTATTTGATGTCTATCTAATGCAGTCTGATTTTTATTTATTTCATATGGTGTTTCCGTTGCTAAATATAACTTTATGATCCAGCAGAGATGTGACTCATCACTTCCTGTTGCCTTCACAGATCAAGCTGTCTGTATGGTACCTGCTGCCTCGGTGGAATGAGCTACTCCATCGGCTTTTTAAGATTCTGCAAACAGGTGAGCACCAGTCATCCTCTAATCTTTGCTCTCGAGTTGCTCATTCCGACCACTGAACTCCTTACAAGCATTTAAAATACATCAAATTGCCATTAAACATTCACACACAAAAACAAACTATACTTACTATCCTCTCCAGATTACTATTCTGCTTAAAAATTACAGCAGTTATAAAATGACAGCTGTTATAATTGGCTGTGTGCTTTTCAGGGGATAACATCCTTTGGGTTAAAAAAAAAAAAAAAAAAAGCAATTGAGGCCAGGTGAAAGCAGCTTGATAATAAACACAGAGAGATGATATGAGCTGTCAGCGCACAGCTCCCTCCCAGTGTCTTGGGACGCTGCACAAGCTTCCAGTCTAACACTGATGGATATTGGAAGTGAGAGTTATGGCTTCAAAACAAAATACATGGTGAAATGAACAATTTCTTCTTGCAAGAAGCAAGTGATAAACACTATGTGTTTTGACAGGAATCCTACGTGAAGTGTTTTAAAAGGAAAACCTTGCGAGTTTCCTCTGCTGGCATATCTGTAAGGAATAAATTAGGTGTTTCTGTGACAGAACGATTAAAGATAGAATTTATATGGATGCGCTTTTTTCTAATGTATTGGGTTTATGTATCAAAAGTTCTAATCGCAAAGCTTTCTGCTTTTAAAATCCTTATTAGCATTCATTGAAGGCAGCTTTTCAGGAGTCAATATATCAAACCCTTCAGGAATTATTAAATGCTGTTTTGCAGGTAGAGACTGAAATGAAGTGAGGGGCAACTGATTTCAAAATGATGATGAACTGCTGCAATACATGTTAATGTATTTTATCTGAATTACCAAAGCACTCCATATACAGTCCTGCTTAAAATTACCCCTCAGAATGTTCTACATTTCTGCATAAAAATGACTCAAAACATTTGCAGATTTTCACACAAGTCCTGGAAGCAAACAAATAGAGTCCAATCTAACAAATGGAATGGAAATAATTTACTTTGGTGTTTGTTTGTTCAAGAAAATGAACCATTTGTACATATCTGTGAGGTGCAAAAGTATGCGAACCATTGTGGTCAGTATCATGTGTAACCCCCTTGTGCAGCAATAACAGCAACCAAACATCTTCTGATCAGTCCTCTGGATCAGCTGGGAGGAATTTTAGTCTATTCCTCAGTAGAGAACCTCTTCAGTTCTGAGATGTTGTTGGGTTTCCTCATATGAACTGCTTGCTTCAGGTCCTTCCACAACATTTCTATTGGATTAAGGTCAAGACTTTGACATGGCCATTCCAGGATCGCTTTTCCTTCAAAGTCCGCCGTGAAAATGGCTTTCTAGGAAGATCTGCAACCAAATCGATAGCCTCTCCTCCTTCCACCATGGTGGGTTCCAAAAATAGCTATCAAAACATTAACGGGGACAATTTGCTTGTGCAGCTCGTAACAAATGAACATGAATCGCTAGCTTGGCTTAAAGGGAGCGTAGAAAACCCTGAGGGGTGTGTTCTTGTCAAGAGAAAAGTTCAGGTAAAGTCTAATTATTTAAATATCTTATTACAAAGTACTAAAACTGGAAGGGCACAAGATCTGATTTATTTATTAGTTGACGGGAAGGGGGATAAAAGCATTAAAATTCTTCGCACATTTCAGGGGAGCTTCAGTGTGTCATTAGAAGAGGGCTTAACAAATGAATCGCTGATACGAGAAAGCAGCCTTGAGTTATGGTGGTTCTTGAAGATAAAGTCAGAGGATAAGCTGCTTTTACATCATCAACAGTTTTTTGACATTTCAGTTTTAAGCAATTTATCATATTGCAGGATGCTTCAGGGAATCATTTTCTCAGAAAAGGGCACATGTAAATTCCTGTGGACCCTAAAGTGTAGCTGTCATGTTGCTGACACCTATATTGTTTCCAAATGAATAAACAATAATACAGCAATAGCAGCTACATTATTGGCATACATGGAGAATCAGACCGTGGATTATTTTAGATTATATTACTTATTATCACAGCAAGCTATATGAAAAGACAATGTAATGTTACAATGTCAGTAGGGTTTCTTTTGGTGATGACTTTATAGAGAATTCTAAGATAAATCTGCAGCTTCCCTCAACTCTATGGAGCTTTATTATTTACTTCTACTCTTTATTTTGGTGTCTTAAACTTTATAGCTTTGGTTCACCCCTGTTAAAAGCTCAAAGCTCACACTACAAGGTCAAAGCCAAACAGCAAGCGGACACAGTTAGAGATTAGCTGATTGGAATAACAGAGCACATATCAATTAAAGAGACAGTTATTTATCTTAGGGATTTGGCAGGAACTTAAAACTAAAAGACTGAATATTTAAATACCAACTTTATGTTGGTGTCTTTCTATTCCTGTTGGTTGGATGAGTAAATAAGCAACCAAAACATCAGTGGTATGTTCATGTTTTTCTTTTACAGCACCTCCCAAGTGGGTGAGAAAAATATTGCTGGTTTAAGGTGTTGGCCAATTGCAAGAGCTCCTCTTGAGCGTTTCGAAATCAGGAAGAAGGGACAGTAGCGGTGAGAATAGACAGGGAGTTGGCATGAAAAATATACTTGATGTTGAGCAAAAATGCAAGAGTGAGGTGACAGGACTTGTGGTCTGATACAAAGATATGACAATTAAATTGCTGAGGACATTAGTTTCTGACATTTATAATACATTAAGTAGAGCGATGTTGCAGTTTTGACCAGCTTCAGGTATCTCTTTCATTCATAACAGAAAGAAAATGTTTCAGGTCATTTCAAGCTGTGATTTTCTGTAAAACATTCTTTAATAATTGTCGGAAAGCTATAAAATTAGAAAAGTCAAATGACAGATTTCAGTACTTTTAAAGTTGATCTTAAATTCACAAAAAGCAAAACCCTGGATTTGCAACAGACTCAAGCCGTTGACATAGCATGTAGGTTGACTCATCCTCTTATCTTTTGTTTGTGTCATGCGGTGTACTCTGACACATATTGTTAAAGTTTATTGCTAAGAGTCTATGTTGTACGGATGCAGTTACTGACTCTAAATTAATCAGAGGCGGAAACCACATTGACTTTTAATCCACTGCCTCTACAAATGTGCATTGTGTTGAATAGCAGGAAGTACGATGCCAGATTAGCTCTCTGAGGGTATTCAGAGTGACTGAGCTGGCACCAGAACAGGCATGGGGCAAGTCAAGACTGTCGGAACTAAAAGCTTCAAAGCAAATCGGTCAAACCATTATCGATGCCTTTTTTTTTTTGCCAAGCCCACCACCAAATCAGGTCTTTCTAAAAAGCTGCCCTCTGGCTAATTGAGTTTAACACTTCTGCTCTGTTGCTTTCAAGTGCGGCAGTCTGTCAGATTGGTTAGTTCAGGCTTCAGTACACACCACAGAGGACACCTGCGCTCCAGTCTTCCAGTACCACCCAATCCCCACCCACATCAACATTAAGACATCAGTATCACGTCATTACTTGAATTGTTTAAGGGATACATTGCCTGCCATTTGAAGCGAGGCATTTCAAGGCTTTTCATTTCAACAGTAAATACGCTTTTTGCTTTTCTTGCTGACCTAGATTAGCTTGAAGACTGAAAAGTTGCACAGAAATTTAAAAAATCAGTTTGCTGCTCCATGAGGGCTTTGTCCTGGACAACTGCTTGCCTCTGAGCAATTGCTGGGCAGCCTGAGAGGTTCCAGGAAGTCACTGCTCAGTGCCAAGAAACAGTCCAACAGATAACCCCTCATAAAATGGCGAATTGTCTTTTAACCTGTTTATTAGTGAGCTTTAGTCAGACTGGAAGATGGGTTTTGTTATTTTTAGACTGGCCATGTTGTCAAACCATTGAATTGGATAACAACTTTGTGTGTGTGTGTGTGTGTGTGTGTGTGTGTGTGTGTGTATATATATATATATATATATATATATATATATATATATATATATATATATATATATATATATATATATAGTGTTACACTCTTTAACAGCTCTAATGATCAAGGTGAGAAATCATCACTGGTTATATTAAAGATATTGCGACACCTTGTTGTGTGATCTTTCCATCTAATTACATGCACAAATGGATTCTGACATCCTTCGTAGTGTCCTCGCTTGTTGTCTCCCTCTGAATTGTGATGTTTTCTCCAGGCGACTCTCCAGTTCTGCGTTGTCAAACCCATCATGGCAGTCATCACCATCATCCTGCAGGCCTTTGGCAAATATCATGACGGAGATTTCAAGTGAGCAGCGCGCCTCTCTTTGCATTTCATTCGTTACATATCAGTGCCACGAGGCTTGTGTGCTGTTTATGTGCGCATGGAAACAATTTGGAGACGGAGATAATTATATCACCTCTTCACAGTCGGCATGATGAAAATGTTCGGATTTATTTCAAGCGGCAAGTGAAGGGTTCAAACCTTGCAAGTTCTCTATTGCATATTGTCCCAGTTGTGTCACTGCCATAGCTATTATATCCACGTCTTGGGTACTGTTTATATTGCAACTAGTAATTCAAAAGTTTTTTCAGGGCGGACTAAAAAAATGTGTTGGAATTTTTCCCCAAATGTAGTAAGCGTTTAAAAATGAAGCCTCTTAATTCTTATTATGTTACACTTGGTGAAGATCATTATTGTAAGTGCTGTGAATGTGGAGTGCTACGAAGGCTGAGGATAAATTGCAGACTGACAAATTTTAATTTAGGTGTATTTCTGTGCTTCGGATGAGCCTGCAAGGGTCTCAACAGAGTAAGGAGAGGGTTGTTCAATAAAGCTGACTTTAGTGTGTACTCAAAAGCTGTAAAAATCTGCCTGACTTATTTTCAGGTGCTCTTCTCTGCATCTCCGTTTAGTTTGTCTTTCTGAAGATTCATCTGCGACGACATTTGTTTCAGCACCGTTCAGAAGAGTTCAACGAGGTCCTTGTGCTGTGCAGACGTTTCCGTTCAGCTTTGTATCGTCACCCTCTTATTGTCGCGCTAAAGGATAGACTTAATTCGATTCTTCCTCTTATTTCTCCATATGCTTCAAGAGGAAAATTAGCAGGCAGAAATAACTGTCATTTTTCATGTCTTTATTTAAGCTCTGCAGCGAGACCGTGATGAGATTGTTTACTTATACGCTTTCAGCCAACCATGTACTCCATACGGCACCAGAGTAATTAGTGTAGTCACAGCTGAGTCCTCAGAGAGGCTCTGTGGAATGCAAAAGGGGATAAAGGCAGGCTGACAATCAAATATAGATATCTGTGGATGCATCCTGGAAATAAGAAGGCCGTGCACAAACAAGCTTGAACTTCTTGTTCGAAGAAGGTGGTTCACGCAATAAGGCAGAAGTATCATCATATTTAAGCGTCTTCCTTGGAGTCAAAACGAGAATAAGTAATCAAAAACCTTTACACGGATATGTGGATGACATAAGTTTGTGAATCTTTATTTCTTTGCAGTGTGAATGGAGGATACCTGTATATCACAATCATCTACAACTTCTCAGTCAGCCTGGCCCTCTACGCTCTCTTCCTCTTCTACTTCGCAACAAGTGACCTGCTCAGGCCATATGAACCGGTGCTCAAGTTCCTCACAATCAAGTCTGTCATCTTCCTATCTTTCTGGCAAGGTAAGTTCATCCCTCTTCTTTTTTTTTCTCCACTCTGGCGTTGTGAGAGTGTGAACTGACGTGGCTTCTTTTGTAGGAATGGTCCTCGCAATCTTGGAGCGCTGCGGCGTCATTCCCAACGCTCTCCACATCGGCGGAGAGGAGGTCGGCGCCGGCACCGTGGCGGCGGGCTGGCAGAACTTTATCATCTGCATTGAAATGTTCTTTGCTGCCATTGCCCTCCGATACGCCTTCCCCTGCACCGTCTACCAGGAGAAGAAAAATGAAGTGCCAGGTGAGCGCAGAGAGCACTGACGAGCGGCTGAACTGATCGTTAACTTTTGTCCTCGCCTTGGAAATATGTTGACCTGCTCCGAGGCTAATTGCCCTTCTCCCCTGTAGAATAAGCACTGACACAGGCTTGAAAGTGTCAGACAAGCAGTAATTGCACTGCCCTGTAGCTTTCGAGCAACCATTTGGACAAGTTCAGTTTTTCCATTCAGCCCTTTTATTGAAATGCAGTGCAGTTTTGGTGTAAGCAAACATCGAGAGACCATTTGGAACTAAAGAGAAAATTTAGTGATGTAACGAGAGCTTGTGAGACTTAAGTATTTTGCCAGTCACTTCAGATGAGAAGTAAAATCACGGAGTGGAGTCTTGGATGGAGGTAATAGATGTGGACAGGACCCTAGCTGGAGTCTAGACGCTGGTGATGGTGGTTCAGATTGCTGATGGAGACTTGGGTTGAGACCTCCTGTACAATCAGGACGAGGAGGATGACAGACACTCTGAAAGGCTGAGCGAGAGAAGTTCAATAAATTTGTGAGTGATTGCCTTGGAGAACTCTAGCAAACACATGATTGGATGAGAGTAGTGACACCGAAACTGAGAATGAATTCATTTTGGCAGCGTGGGAAAGTGGAAGTGATGAGGAGCATGGAGCTGCAGAAGTAGCCTGAATTGATTGTGGAGGAGCAGCAACAGAATCTGTGAACGGACTTGACTTATTGAACTGTTGCTGAGGTTTCATTCAGGATGCAGCTGTTGCCGTCAGCCTTAGGGCATATGTTATATAGAAGTGCTGGAAATGTTGATGAATACAATGAATTGAACCAGGATATGAGCTTTCATTTTTACAGTCAAGACAAAATCAAAGATTTTAGTCACACCTCTATCAGCTTATATGAAAATAAATCCATTACTCATCTTTTGTTCCAAAGTGAACATCCGATCCTAAATTTCCTCAGTCACCTGGTTTCCTCTTATAACTGAACTTTTGGCTAGTACATTAACGTTCCCCCAGGTGTTGATATGTGTCGCAGCAGAGGTTGCTGCACCTTTGGTTTAATGTTCCTCTGCTGCAGCCCTGTGGAGCAGGCACGCTGTGAGGAGGAACTCACTAGACCATGCCTAACTGCCCTGCACCCTCCCCAACCCCACCTTGGCCTTCTCTCTGCCGTCTCCATAAGCCGATCCAGACACCACCGCCAGTGACCCTGAAAAAGGAGGCTGTGGACGTCTGCCGGCTCTCTCTATCTCTCTCTACGTTTTTTTTTTTTTTTTTTTTTTCCCCTCGCTTTGCTTGCTTCAGACATAAGTTTATTTCTGGAGCACATTCAACCTTGCTCACAGCTGGGTTCTCAGGGAACATCAGCGGAAAGAGGACCATAATTCTCTTCAGTAGAAGCAGTGTTGTGTTATGTTGCTTTGGACAGACAGTATCACTGCATGTAGTTGACTAAATCCTTGATGGGAAGAAACGATGCTAATCGTTTAACAGGCTGAAAACACTATCAACATTTGTTTCTCACAGCTTTTTCAAATAAACGTGCTTTGGATTTGATCTTTGTTGGAAAATATGAAGATGAGATCGACGTCTACTGGAAGTCGTAATGGACAATCTGATATTTTATAGAATGATAAAATAATGATAGATTAAATGATCTAATGTCCATTTAAAGTAGTCAAAGGATTAAAATGTTTAATAATAATAATAAGTATTTGCATGAGTTCCATTATCCATTTTAATGCACCTGGAAGGGAAATATTTCTAATTTCCCTTCATAGTAGTATTAACTATGACCATACTTCAGATTCTGCTTGCTTTCCACTGCGTTACTGGTGATCACTTCCTGATTTCAAAAACTGTGGTTCGAGCCAGGTGCTAAAAGGAATAATTCTCTAGTCTTCACATTAACTTCCCTTTTTTGTACTGAGGTATTTAAAGCTGCAACAAGGCAGTCTCTCGCGTTACTGTCTGACCTACAAAGTGCTTTTGTTTCCTTGTTGTTTCTGCAGAGACCATCCCCCCAATGCACAGCATCTCCAGCGGTCTGAAGGAAACCATAAACCCGGGGGACATGGTGCAGGATGCCATCCACAACTTCTCCCCAGCTTATCAGCAGTACACACAGCAGTCCACACAGGAGGTGTCCCAGCCCACCACGAACGGGAAAGTGGCCACGGTCAACATGAGCTCCCGCAAGTCTGACAAAATCATGCTGATTGCATCAGATGATGATTACTAGGCTTGTTTCCAGCAGGATCCAGGTGTTTGTGGCCTTGCCACCCTATCTCTGACCCCCTGGGGAAGCATCTTTACTGCATTACAGAGCTGGATTCATTTTATTATCCCAGTATTTAAGATGAACTGCCCGCTTGTGTCTTGTTCTATTGATAAATTAAGCTCTAAGAGGAAGATGAAATTTCAAATTGATAGCTCAGTAGTCAGAGAACTGATCAGTCCTCCATCTTGGCAGTAATAATTTCATGAATATTACATTTCACATTCGCTGGATCACAGAAGTCTGGAGTTTCTCTAAATCAAGCTGCTGGAATGTTCAGCTGTGGTCCTGATGCTGATTCCGTCTTTATGTCACTGCTCGCTCTCTCTGAAGTGCATTCCCTTTGATTCATGCCACTTTCAAAGAGGAGATGATTAATGTGTGACTCCAGGTAGGAAGCAGGGAAGCCAGCGACGGCTACGAACGGCACTTCATGGACCGTTTCTCGCATCTTCTTGTTTGAAGTATTTGCTGATCATTCCCCTGCATAGCTTCCTGACGGATGGAAGGAATCTGCTCGAAGACGCATTCGTTTTGGAGCAAGAATTTCAAACTGCAGACTGCGCTTCACAATCCTTCTTATCTGCAGTAGCGTGAACTCTCCTACAAAGTCAGACTTCTGTGGCTCTCATTCATTTTCCCAACATGCTAACGATTGTCAAGCAGTGCAATGAAACAGATTCTGACCATTCATGTTTTTTGTTGTTTTTTTGTTTTATTTAAAGCTTCTGCACATTGAAAATGTTTTTTCTTTTTTTTGCAGAGCTTTTTGTGATTGACTTGTCACATCGCTATTAATATTATAAGTCCCGTGTGACAGGGATTATGAAATATGTACAAAATTTAGCTAGTGTAAATTGTGGTGTATAATATGTTGTACTTGTGTAAAGATTTGGATTGTTAATTGGGAAGACCTTGATGTATTTATTGTGTTGCTCAGGCCTAGTTAGACCAAACCAAATATGTGAGACACTTTTGTCAGTTTCTCCTCTTTTGTTTTTCTTTAGAGATGTTGTACGAAGGACAACTTAAATTTTTTTATATTTGAAGTGCTAGTTTGTTTAATTTTTATGCCCTCTGGTGCCAATGATAGCTGTCTTTCTGGGAAAGCAGAAATTATTTTACGGTTGGGTACAAAATTATTCAAAAAGGTTGCGTGTCTTCGTCTTGTTTGGCAATAACTCCAAATAAAATAACTGTTTTGCTTCGGTCACTCGCATGGTGAAGTTTTTACTGAGGGGGAAAAAAAAATTATTTAAAGCTACTAAAACACAGTAGAACTATTTCTAGGAAAAATTTACCAAAAAATCAGAGCAGAAACAAATAAAGATTTTATTTGTACATGAGGGTAGTTCATTGAGAAAACATGTAAATAAATGAATGTAAAACAAAAAAATAATTTAGGTTGTTTTTCTTTTAATAAAATTACACAAATCAATGAAATAAATATATAAATGAGTAATGAAAACTCGTGAAGGGTACATAGAGTTTATGCTGCCTTTTTACTGTCATTAAGCGTCAACATGTTAACATGAAACTAGAACAAAGATCCATTTACCTCAAACATAGAAATTTACCATAGAAATTGCTGCTGTTGAACATTCAATGCATTTCATCCATTAATTCACCCACAACCATGTAATCCATACACTATATTTACATGCTCCATTCCTTCGACAATGCTAAAACGGACTTTCTACAAAGTTCACACTACGTTAGCTTGTAGGACTGGCAGAGCTTGTGTGTGTGGAAGCTTATTCAATTCAAAGACATGTTTTCAGGAAGAAACGTTTAAATTAATAACCTTGAATATCTAGTCAAGATACACAAACAAAAAAAGCTTGTTCTATAAATACAATTGCATTGTTATGGTTCATATGAAAATGTAAAATAACCACTTCTGTCTTAAGAGTTCCATTACAGCTCCTGTGTATAAGAAGCTTCATTTACTGGATAAGAAAAAAAAACTGTCCAGACCAAGTGTGGTAAGCATCCAGGTATGTTTATGCCATTTATGGATCCTAAAGTAGTTTTCAGCAAATTTATTTTGGCAAAAGAAAAAAAAAAAGTGGCTCATAGAAGAAAAATAAATGTAAATAATGTTTTTTTTTTGGAAGCTTAAGAGGGACATGTGTTCAGGAGCATGAATGGACCTCTGCCGTGTCACGCTTAACAACAGAGCGCTTAATTCACCCAGAGAAAGGTTTGTCTTGGATTTGGCACAGACAGAGATATACACTTTAACATTTAGAAAGGTGTTTTCTACCCCAGAGGCGCGCCAGTGAAGGACGGTCGCCTCAGACTCGACTGCAGCAGTAAGTGCTAAAATTCAACAGGGCCTCATTTAAAGTCACCAATGCTTTTAAACCTCACCACGAGAGGTCGCTGTAATGCTTTGCAGAAAAAATGTCTGACAATGCTGAAAATTTGAACTTCATGTAAACACACAGCTTGTACTCGTTCGTTTCAGGCTGCAGACACCTTAGCCAGGAGAGAGTCATGGGAGAACAGTCTTTAACAGCTTTGGAATTATTTTCAGGTAAGGCTTTTTAACAGTTACAATAACCATCAGTTTAAATATATACCAGGTACACCTTAAAGTCTGCAACAACTGACAAGGTTCACATGCAGGTTAAAACATTTTATTTATTTGTTTTTAATATTAAAAGCAACTTTTCTTTCTTAAATATCAAGGCTTCAACTGAAAGGGCCCGAAATATCCAGCTGCAAAGTGCACATGTGGTTAATATTTAGCACTGTTGAATCATTACATTTTTCTAGCAGTAACTTTTAGCTTTTAGTTCCAATTACTTTGCAGCCTCTCGTGTGATTACATTTTAATCCGTTATCATTTCACGGCTTGCTTCAGTACTGTGACAGGCGGCGTAAAAGTAGTAAAACACGACTAGGTGTCAGGCGCACGTCCCCGGTAGCTTTTCGCCGTGGCAGGGGACCGGCTGCGACCTGTGTGTAACCCCAGTCGCCGTCTGTCCCAGTAGCTTGTCAGACAAACATAGGAAATGTGCTGAGAAGAACTATTCAGGAGTTATAAATACTCACAGAGAAGACTTAAGTTGCGAGAATAGTTGTCTCATTGTAAATGTGAATACGACTTCAGATAAAAGGCCAGCATCACTATAATTAGACTTTGAAGACTGATTACATAGTCACACCACTCCCAGGATAGTAAAAGACATAAATATAGAAAAATATGTTATATATATATATATATATATATTTATATATTTATATATTGTATATGCATATAAAACTAAGTAACAGAAAAGGAACATAGGATGTATCGACATAGAAACCAAGTGAAAATACAAAATCAGAGTAAGAACACAGCAATGCCCCTGCTTCAAAATCACAGCAGGTAGTACAGCAGCAAAGTTCCCCGTACTGTTCTTTGCAGCTATGGAACAGGGGAAGAACAGTCATGTCCTCTTAGCCAAGAGAAAATCCTGACATGAACAATCTCTATTCACTCCAAATTAGGAATGGATCCTCGGTAAGAACGGCTTGGATTTCAAGTGAATCTCAGATTTAAATATTAACAAAACGTACAACAAGAGCAAAGGTGTTTACTGCGTTCAGTTGTCATGACACCTCTGTTTCTAGAGATGGGCGTCAGGAGTTCTCTTGCAGAAGAGTGTGTCAAAAGCAAGGTGAATAGCTACTGTTTCAGAGTTACCAACACCGGCAGCAGCGCGTCTCGTGACCCAGCAGTAGGAATGATTTCTGTTTGGACGGAGCTCTCAATGTAAAGCGACGACGGAAGCGGTGGGAGCTTCGTCGTCTCTAATCTGTAATATACAGGAAGTAAGGTGAATTGCATCATACTTAATCAGGAGCGCTCTCATTACCACTATATCCAATATGGATTACCTACCAAAGAGTGGCATAGACAGGAGAGAGGCGAAAACATCAAGCAGTAAGTGCTGCAGTACACATATCAGAGAGCATCCTCTGTTACATTAGGCCTGACCTTGCAGTAAGTGGTCACACCACATTCAATCATCGCGCACTGAAGCCCCAGTTACTACTGAACTTGAGGAACAAGCACGAATAGCTTCCCCGGGAAATGTTTGATTTTATACTGTCTCTTCGCAGTTTCTTTATAAGTGCTATGCGATGAAAATAAATCCCGTCGTCTTATTCTCAGCATTTAAATTCTGTTAAACAAATAAAACATGTACGCAGAAATAATGACTAACTGACTTCTCAGGTCAAAAGGGATCACCAGAATCACATGCTTCTTTAAACAGCCTCCAATGTCTTCAGCAACCTGGCAAACGCTTCTCGGCCGACTTCTCAGCTACAAAAAGAGTAGGACGGCGACTTTAGGATGCATCCGATGTGCCGACGTGGACGCGTTATAGATTTGAGCTTTATCTTTGTGTAGTTGCCAACAGGAGTAGAGAAAGGCACACGTGGCCGTCTTAAATAATATTTAACAATCCAGCAAAGGCTTGCATGCAAACTCTGCCCTCAAATATTACTTTAAAACTACCAAATTCGACCACCATCAGCAGCTATATGAAAGCCTTTACTGGAGCGTACTACCTGCTATTCCCTGGCATTGCTTCCTAAATACTACTAAATAAGTTATTTGGCACGGCAGAGCAGTTCAGCTCTACTCGTGATCCACGCTGGTCAGCTATCTAACAGCAAACACGCTGCGGGGAGCCACGTGTTGCCAAGTTTTCACTTTAACCAAACAGTAAAACTGGCGATTTTACTGCTTCGCACCTCCTAAAAGAGAAGCCGAACATATCAGTGAAAACATCTGGTGTTGTGTTTGGCCGGCTCTCAAAGACATCTGGCTGGAAAGCGCTGCCGAGTGCTGCTGTGGAAAGGTGTCCACCTAACATCGACGCACCGATGCGTTCGACTGCATGTCAGATGTCTTGTCGATCATCCGTGGATCTGCGTAAGGCAATCGCTGCAAACTCATTTTGCACCGAGACACAGAAAAATAGGATTTGGCTTTACAAATAGCTGTACTGTCACACAATATGTTTAAATCGCTCATATTCTCAACTTTATAGCGTCAAGTATCAGATTTGTCCTAGACCATGCTGCCTTGTGAAGCTATGTCGGATACTTTACACTGGAGTAAAAGCAAATCTCTGCTATTAGTCGTAGAGGTAGGGTCACAGAGGCCCTATACCCTGCCGGTGCTGGGGATCAGGGAGCGGGGTTTGCACAGTGCACAGACAATCTAGATTGTGTAAGAGCGACAGAAGGAGGGAGACAGAGTTGTGAATGCAGCACATCATCACATAGAGCATGCCACCCCATTCCATCCCTCAGTCTAACTACTGAGCGTCCCCTCAGTACTGGATGAGTGGGTTCAGGCCGAGTCAGAACCAGGAAGGACCAGGCAGGAGAAGGAGAGCCCAGTCCTGTCAACACTAGGAAGTAGCTGAGAACGGGGTAGGGCTGGAGTTGTTGTGGTTGGCGGACTTGACGATGGTGATGACACTGGTGGTGGCCACCTTGCCCGGCGAGAGGGGCCCTCGGGTCACAGTCCGAGCAAAACACTGCAGGGTCTCATACTTTGCCCGCAGGGCCTCCAGCTCCAACCTCATGCTGGCGTTTTCGCGGGCCAGCTTGTCCACCTCCTGCTGCAGCTCCGTCTTTTGTCTCTCCAGCTCCTCCTTCTGGGTGACGCGTTTGATGCGGCAGCTGGCGGCGTAGCCACGGTTCTTCAGGGTCCGCCGCCTCTGCTTCAGCCTCACGACGTCCTCCTTCGTCAGCCCGCGCAGGTGCTGGTTGAGCTCCCGCACGGACATGGCCACCAGCTCGTCGTCGCTGAGCGCCGGGGCATTCTCGCCCGCCTCCTTCTTGACCTGCGGGACGTGAGCAGCGGACGAAAAAAAACATGAGAAACGGAAAGCGTGCGTTCGTGAACGAGTCCAATGCATGTCGGACTTCTCACACCTACCTTTAAAGCTTTGCTCGTCTTAAAATGAGTCGTCATTCCCTGCAGGCACACAACAGACCAGAATCTCACAGAAGGCACACTGAGAAGTGAAAAGAAAGATGTCAGTTACTATCCATGGCTGAACACAGATTTACTGAAGTACTGTGTCTTAAACTAAAGCTTGTTGGAGTTTTCTTGGTGACATTTCACCACTTATTCAAGTGGCTTGTTCAGTTCAGAACTGCTGCTTAGGTGAGTGCTAAAACATCTTCAAAAAAAACTCAAACAGGCCCAGTTGTTGTTTATTGGCTGTAGCATGACCTAGATGAATGAGAATCACAGACTCAAGTCCTTCATTTCTACACAACTACACTTGATATAAAACATTTCTACTAGAATTACTTGGCGGCCATTTACTTACACAGCTAGTTACTGCAATATATATATATAGATATGGTGATAAGAGAAAACAACAATCCTCCATCACTCTCTTCTCCAGACATCACAACAACATTCCAGGGTTGCGTCACATGTAATTACCTATTACTAGTGTTTGCCTCATCGTGCCTAGACACCAGCAGAGGGCAGCACGACACTACTAATGACCAGCACTTTAGCGCGTCTGTGTTTACCTATTAGAGGAGGGAGGGCCCTGACAATGTAGTTCACTAGACCAAGCAAAATTAGAAACAGGCAACCTCTCTCCTGCTCTGCACAGAACTTTGCCTCTAAGCTCACGGCCTGAGCGAATTCAGAAAAGCCTCCCTGTACTCATTACACTGAGCCACATGCTTTCCAGACGGCTGCCACGGCCAAAAAAAGCGAGAGCGCTGAGCTGTGATCCTGTGAGAGGCACACAACCTCCCCCGCCCCCCTCCCCCGCCCCCCACCACCATCCTACTAAGGCTCCATTTCAGGACCTGCAGACCAGCTTGACTACAAGTGCACTGTTCCATGCTCCACAGCTACCATGGAAACGCCCTGCAAATGGGCGTGGGAGTGTGAGTCACATGGTCACCAAAATAGGGTAAACAAGTCTCATTCATGACCGCAATACGGCCCATACATAGTACAAATAACAAGCATTGGCTTGTGCTAATAAATCCAAAACATCCTGTACGGGATTCAGTTTTTCTTTCCCTTTGTTTCATCACCTGCTTTGATCGGGTCTTAGGGCATCAGATCATCTAATCTGATGTCTCCGGGTCCACAGGGATACAGTCGGCCTCATCATCACACATTAAAACAGATCACCGCATCAGTATAACATTTACAGTTATGCTGAACTTTACAGGGCAGTAGGTGCGCATGTGGAAAATTCCTGGAGATAGAGTGTCACAGAGAAATAGTTTCCTTTATAGTCACCGATGTATTTTTGCTAGGAGACAATGCCGCCTATCGATTCGGGGGCTGTGTCTCTCTCTCCCTCTCTCTCTTGGCTGGATCCTCTTACACTGGGCTTTCCTGAGCAGCTCTATGCCCTTATTTAACTCTGGCGGGTATATTTAGCCCACAGTGCTGACACAAATTTCTGCCAACTAAACAATTTAAGTGAGCGTGCGATAAGTGATACCTCAGTAAGAGGGCACATATTCCCCGCAGCCCTGTTAGCTGCAGCTTTCACAGGAGGAAAACACACCGGGTGTGGCCGTTCACTTTCTGATGTTTATCCTGTTTTCACATCTTTGCTGTAAATGCTGCCGGTTGCAGGACTTTGCTGACTGACTGACTGAAAAGCAATAGCGAAAATGAAAAACAACTCTGCCCTTAAAATACCTTCAGGTTTGGAAAATAAACTGATGCGAAATAGCGAGCAAACAGCTTAACCCGGAGCCACATAAACCCTCTGTTGAGAGTTAGAGAACATCTGTTGAGCTCCCCGGTGCTCTTTGTTCATTTGCAGAAGAGAATTGCATAATTGAGATATGAGCGGCACTAAGTAAAGATGAGGGACTAAAATAAAACATTCCTCGACAGCAAGTTGGCCCAAACAGCTTAATTTATTTGGTATTGCGTCAGAGGGGGGTCCCTGGGTATATTCCTTGCAAAGATCACGGAAAAATGGTGCGGGGGGCCTCCCTCTCTTCACACAAGAGGCCTCCAACCTGAACCAAGAGGCCAGATTGTTTCCCTGAAATTCTTTAGGCATGTGCTTATGTTTTCGGAAGTTGCGCAGGGGCATGGTTTTATTGATCAAAAGCAAACGAAAGCAATTACATGACACCTCCCTTTGTGATTGTGGCACCCAGACGAGACAGACAACCCTCCCAATATAGCCCAGAAAGCGGCTTATATTGGGGTTTTTTTTCATAACGGCGAGAAAAGGAGTCTGGGAAGAAAAAACAAAAAAAAAAATGCCTCAAAGAGAAGCCACAGATGGCGGGCGAAGAACAAAAAACCGCATTCCTGAGTGAACACACATGTGCTAACCCTCACATGCACAAAGGCAGATCTTCACTCGGAGAGGGAACGGGGCCGTCTGAATATGTCCCGCGATGCACTCAGCTTTTTTTTTTTTCTTTTTGAGGGGGGAAAAGTGTGTGTGGGGGGGTGTGGAGTTCAGACAATCCCACTTGTAAAACAATGGCTGCAAAATTCGCGAAATGTCTGGAATTCACAAGTGTCTCGCATCTATCACTTGCCCGAACAAATCAAAAGACAGCCTGCGTGCACATGTGTGGGAGCCAGGAGTCCACCGTGTTTCTTTTGGGGGGGGAGAAGTGGTGCACCTTTTATCGGCACGTTTCTTAGCTCTGCTGCTGTTTAGATGCAACAGACAATAAACAAAGAATATTGTCACTAATGTATAAGGAAATGCTGCCTCCTTTCATTGAGGCACAAATGAACCTTGGCCTAAGAAGCTTCCAATACTGCACCTTCCTTTTTTGAGGCAAAACCAGTTTAAGAGACCTATTCACCTCATGTTGACTGATGCCTAAGGGTAATGTTTGCTAAGTCGAAGATCTGCTCAAGTTCATGGCTGCTCTTCAGTTACAGCAGGTAACCATGGGGCCCAGCGTTCTCCTAAAATAAACAGCATATCAAAGAGCGCTCATGCTCCAGTGATAAATGCAGAGCTGGCTTGCCTGGACTTTTTGCTTTTCCTCCTCTTTTCACCAGAAAGCAGACTTCTCGCTGCCCCTGACAGTCTACTACACCCCTCCGAGAAAGCTTTTCTTGCACTTTTTTTTCTCCCCCCCTTCTTTCTTTCTTTCTTTCTCCCAGGCGAGGCGGAGAGACTTCAGCGCTCTGCTCTTTCTCCAGCGCAGCACATTTGGTGGGATATTATGTGAGGGAAACGGAGAGCATAGCTGAGCGGTGAGTCACGCTGTTTACTGGTAAAAGCGACGACCAGCGGCAGGGAATCACACCCTCCTGATCTGACGTTTCCTGGAAAATCCCGTTGTTTCATGGTGAGGAAGGAAAAGTACAGAGGACCTTGGAAATGGCTGGCATGACCAGCGGAACGTTTGTGCGGAAAGGGAGGAGAACTCACATATCTGAGAAAAGATATTCCCCTAGCCTGTGGGATTTGTAGAAATGTCAAGAATGCAAAAAATAAAAGAACATACCGGCCCCATGTTTATATTCTAACCAGTAATAAGTGGATAGTATGAGAACTGTTAACAATATGTTCCCACAAAACTTGTGACAGCAAAGCATGTGTTTTGAATTTTTTGGGGTTATGAAGTGTTCATATTGCTGCCAACAAGCAATTTCAGTTGAATCAGCAAGTTGCCCTCATCCCCATTAACAGGGAATTCCCAATAAGACTGTCTCACAAGACATACAGATGACTAAAAGTGACACTTTCCCCACCTCTGACCATAATAAGGTGTGAGGTTTTAAATCGAGACCTTCTCACAAGAAAAGCAGAATGCAAGTCACCGTGGGTGGCAGAGCGACCCCTCTCCAGGAGTCACCATAAGCAGATGCAAGGCAGACCTGTTCGCAGAACCTGTTTACGCTCTGTTCGGCACGTTCAGCCGAGTATAAAATCACTGGCCTCCAGAGTCAATAATCAAAATGACATATTTTTTCCAGAAAGACGAGCAAAACACATCACGGCCAGCGTGCTCCCTGTGAGTCACCACATCGCAAAACCACAGGCAGTTCACTTTCACAATACACCGCCACAAAATGTTTCGCCCTCCACGCAACACCGCTTTTCCTCCATCACCACTGTCCAGCAAAATAAAAAAAAGGAGAACCAGCGTGACAATTCAACTGCATCGCCGTGCCTTCGGGGGGAATTTCTCCTTGCTGGTGAAATGAGTCAGCTGCTGCAACTTCTCCATCCAAAAAAGACATCATCACTTTGGTGATTGAAGCACATGTTAACCTCATGACAGAGGAGTGCGCCTGCTCCCACTGCCTCAGTGTTTGCACCCACCAGGAACAAGAGTGAATCAGAAAAAAAAGCTTCCTGGACACATATCTGTGACCATCTAAGTGGAACGAGTTACTCAAAGGGCGAATATTTTCCATTTATTAATCACAGAGGCATTCAAGAGGTCACAAGTTATCCAGGATAGGACAAACAAGGACAAACTGAGAATCCAAGACTGTGAAGCAGTGATGATTATGAGGCATTATTATTATTATCATCACTGTCAAAAAATGTAAATAGATCAAACTTTCCGGATCATGTTTTCTTTATCTTTACCAAGATGAGAGTTTTTTCCACAAATTATGGTAAACAGAATGATAAGATAAAGATATATTCTTCCCCCCAGTGCGATTTATCCCATGGGGAAGTATGCGCTCCTCCCGCTGTTTAGAGGATTGCAGCCCTGGTGGTCCGACTTCACATCGTGCCCTTTGTCCCACATGTCTAAAATGCAGACCACGTGTTGATTTCAATGTCAAAAGCAGAGCTGGTATTTAGCAGTGTCGGCGTCCGAATGAAACGCCGCGTTGAACTGTGTAGGAATTAAAAGGGGATGCGAGCATGTTTCACGCGAAAATTGTCTCTAATAGGTCAGCCGAGGAGTTTATTTCACTTCCATTTTCCCCCCAAAAGATTATCGAAGCGACAGAAAGTTGGCTATAAATAAACAAGGGGGAAAAAAATAATAGCAATTAAAAAAACCAACAAGGCTGGTGAGTCCGTGAATATGGTCCATAGAAATAAAATTAAATATATATGTATATATATATATGTACATATATAAAACTAAACATGACATGATAATATTAACGTGTATTTTGCTTTAAATAAATATATAATATTTTTCATTAAGTTTATCGAATACGCCCTATGTTTCGCTCATCAGTGCGCTCATTATAGACTTTGTTAAATTTATTTCGATTTTTTGAATTAATATTCTGCAGTCTTTGAAATAATTAAGAAACGCAGAGAGGTTTTAAATAAATATTTAAATTGATTAATTTCACGAACAAAAAGCAAAGCAACAGCTAAAAACTAATTCAACGAAAAATTACAATAATAATTCTTTCGCGCGACACTGAGACACTTTATTTGGAGCGAGGGGGTGCATTATTGCGTTATGTTTCTCTAACACTACTACACGTGTCCGCACGACTCAAACAATCTAGAAAGTCAACTTTCATAACCGGGATCAAACCTCCAACGCGGCGAGCGTGCGTGGCCGATGCAAGGCAGCCCCGCGTGCGACGATATGTCACCGCGAGAACTTGAGCGATTTACAGAGGAATGTCAAAACATCTTCCCGAACGACAGCAAAAAAATAATAATAATAATAACAATAGATAAACTCACCTCTGTGGACGCGGGTACCTGTGAAGCGGAATGCGTAGAAGTAGCGGGGTAGGTTCCCGATAGAGGCGACGAAGAAGAAAGTTTACGCAGTTGGTATAAAGCGTCCAGCGGGGCCGCGGCGTATCCTCGTACTAAATTAACTACAAAACAACAACAATGTACCAACATTCCACGCTCTGCTTCCGCAAGCACTCACGTCACCGATTCCTCGTGACCGCCCCCTCCATTCATGAAAATAACTTTCTGCTGACGTCAGTCTGGGAAGGGGGGTCTAGGGGGGAGGCCATAAATAGAAGATAGATAACTGCTGGGGACTGCTTTTGCTTACTTTACAAAACGAATCAAAGCCCGTTCACGTTGCCAGCATTACCGAACACAAACTTTGAGTTACTAAATCCTAAACTCTCATCCCACGACTACACTCTGATCTTCCCTCTCTCTCTCACTACAAGTTTTTTCTCACAAATGTGCAGGAACTGAGGGAAAACAGCGACCTCCTCCCTCCGTCTGCCTCTGGGAGCAGCAGCGGCAGCATTCCATTCCTGAGGAAAGTATGCGGTGTAGTAGCCCAGCAGTCACAGGATTTCTCTTATTTTAACTGCGCTGCCGCCAGTAACGTCACAGGTTATTCTGGGTAATTAAGCACCCAGTGTAAATATGTTAAGTCTGTAGCCTTTTAAAGGCCTCCACTTGTATGGACTTCCCTGGGCTTCAGTTAACGGGTATAAGGAGACCTCCAGGTTGTCTCAGTCTGTGGGGCCTGTTAAAAACAGGCGCCGTGTGTTTGCACTATAAACACTGAGGGCTGCACAGTTCAAACAAAGCAAGGAAAGTGGGGGAAAATGCACTTTCATATCTTTTTCTGCTGACTGGAACAGTATTTTATTGCTTATGAACAATAATACTTTCAATCCTTGACATAGGCTTAGACGCAGACAGACTTTCTTGTCACTCAGGTATACAACAAGTGCACACAGAACAGAATTTTGTTGCATTGGCTCAGCACTGTATTAAAATATACGCCGATCAGACATAACATTATGACCACTGACAGGAGAAGTAAATAACATTGACCATCTTGTGACAATTCAGTGTTCTGCTGGGAAATGTTTGGACCTGGCATTCATATGGATGTTATTTAGACATGTACCACCCACCTAGACCAGACCAGGCACCCCCGACCCATAGCAATGACACTCCTTGATGGCAGCAGCCATCCCCAGCAGGATGCAGCCTGACACAGGCACACACACAAAAACGCTTTAGGAACAACTCAAAAAACATGAAGCACAGCACAAGGTGTTGACCTGGCCTCCAAAGTCACTAGATCCCAAACTGGTCAAGCATCTGTCAGATGATCCACAGAGGCCCCTCCCCTCAACCCATAGGATCCAAAGGTCCCCACTAACAACATTCTGTTGCCAGACACCACAGGACACCCTCAGAAGACCCATGTCCATTCTCTGATGAGTCACAACTGTTTTGGAGGCACACGGGAGACCTACACAATATTAGGAAGGTGGTCATAATGTTATGCCTGATCTGTGTACAGCAGTAGACTAATAATGTATAAAAGTGGATGGTGATTGCAAATCCTCATTCAGTTATTTTAGCAGCGTGCAGAGTACAGTATAACGTACAGTGCCGATTTTGTGGCGATATATCACATCAAACGTTAGATCAAGAACGTTAGCATCCTCAGGTAAACATCTGGAAGCAGCACCACTGATGGAATGAAGATGTAGAATCTGGTATTCATTATGAAAGTCCATTTTCAAGCTCAGCAGTTGGTATTTATTTATTTGAGTCCCCTGATTTGTGCTCACGGAACAAATACCACCTGTTCTGTGGACCAACCTGCCAAGCATCTTGAATAACTGCAAACGTGACAGAAGCTGAACTGCACTGGTAGGTCCGACTGGATTTCCCTGCCATTTAGATTATTTATTTATTTATTTTTTCAAAAACATGTATCACCGGCTATTTGAGGCCAAAAGCAGCTCTGTTATTGAATCATTTTTGTTCCATGATGGCTTCACAGGGCTATATTTAGCTACTGAAAAGAGGAAACAAAGCACACGCAAAGTGTCAGACGCATGACGTGACTTCAACTTTCAGACAAACAAAGTAGTTTGTCGAATTAGTAAACGCATGATGAATGTTGGGCTGGATTTTGCTTGGGCATCTCTCTTTTGTGCATATTCTCTACTTTTGCTGTCGAACAAAAACGGTCAAATCTGATTATTCTGAGTCACAAGAGGAATACTCCAGCTCACAGATGCCTTTTTACACACGAATCTGACTAACTCCGTCATATCTTTCACCCGGGCTTTGTGGCAGTAGAGCAAAGACTGACGCAGATTTATGGTTACTGTAATTATCTCTGTGTAATGACTCATCAGCTCACCCTCTTCCCCTGAATCGCATGTGGAATCAATTGTGCGCCAGAGAAGGTGGGCCTGATTCTTTCATCTGCGCTGGAGCATGTTGTGTAGAGTGAAAAAAAGCAAATAAACCACATGCTCTGTGTTCTGCTTAGACTGTAGCACCATTACACCGGCCACAAGTTAGGACACATCATTTCCTCTGGGTAGCTTTTTTTGCAATGAGTTCGCATTGGGTTTTGCAACAGTGTTGCCAGAAAGTGCAATTCTCAGAAACTTTCTTTTTTTCTTTGTTTTTAGATTACAGATGAGATTACATTATATTAGAGACGAGATTGGATTAGATTACACTAGATTAGATAACAGTAATGGCATGAAATGAAATGAAGCTGATTAATAAATAATGGCTGGTTTGCAATAAATTAAATCAGGCAAAAAGATCACATTAGATTCCTTTGCATTTCCTTACATAAGATTACATTAAATTAGAGTAGATTATCTGATGATGAGATTAAATGACAGGACGTACAGAACAAATGTAATGAGAACGGATTTGATTAAATGAGATACGATTTGGTAAGAGATACGGCTGGAGAGTAGACGGCAAGGGATTAGATTACATTAAAGTGGAAGAAAAATGAGACTGAGATGACCCTGGATTACATTAGATTAGAATAAAGATGAAAATATAGATGGCAGATGCGATAAGGTTGCATTACATAAGATAAGAGATGAGAGGGAGTGTGACTGGTTTATACTGAAGATGGCATTCGAGTGAAAAAGGTTTATGAGATGAGAACAAGATTACGTTACACAAAAGAGAGAGATTAGATCAAATGTGTGATACATTAAGATGACAATGAGACTGAGATTACGCTGAGGTATCAGATTATTATGGCGTAAGATTAGACTGGACTTCAAAGTAAAATGGGATTACAAGTGATTTTAACCTGATTCATGTTAAATTAAAGATGGAATGCATCAATTTTACAAAAAGAGATGGTACAACTGGTACAATAGATTAGAACAGAGATGGGTTAGGGTGAAAACTAGACTAGATTGCTTGAAAGCGGCGATCAGATTGTATGGTATGGTATTATGTTAGACTACACACACATTTAGAATAAAGGACATGAGCTCAGACTATATTACATTAAATTAAAGATGAGGTAAAACGGGGCCGCATGAAATACATGGCATTACATTAAACCAAAGAAGAGAGGAGATCAGATTACATGAGTCATCATGGATGCAGATCCATATGGCAACGGACCAGGTGAGGAAACAACATTAAATGTCTGATGCCATAAAATGAGATCAGAATAAAGGAGATGACTGTATGGTAGATGAGAGATCGGACGAAGCATATGTTATATAAAATTAGAGATGTGCGTTGAGGTGGTGAGGTGAGATAGGACACAGAAACTGTAGAATGGGAGAAAACAAATAAAATACAAACAAGGCTGCAGTACATGTGATATGTGGTCTGTTTCCTGCAGCATCTGCCACCGGTCACAGACAACAAGAGAAAAAGTCTCTGCAGGACCACCACTGATACTCTGCATCCGTCTGACATCCAGCTGCTCAGTCAATGCCATACCACCCAATTACCGTCCATCTGGCAGCAGCGTATGGAGATGACCTGAAATACACCCGTTGTGTCCGACAGAACACAAACAGCCGGCCATGAGAAGCGGACTTGTCAGGGTTCTTGTTAGACCAACGAGCTGTGGGGTCTGAGTTCTTGCAGGCAGTTTTGGATTACAGGAAGTAACATTGAGTCACTAATCTTGCTTCTTTCTGACTCAGACTGTTGAACTCAGAAATCTGATCTGGTACAAAGAGGCCCCCTGTTGTAAAGGGATCTTTTCTTTCCTTCCAAATGCTTCATATTATTAGCGAGCCAAAGGCTGATATTTACCATACAGGATTTCCATAGTATTGCGAATCAGCTAAATAACTCTCCCTGGGTACAAATATTACATTCTAAACCACGTTGTCTCCCACTGGATGTTTCCACGCTGTTCAGGAAAAGCTTGAAGAAAATACCCAGCACATTAGACAGCTGCGTCTGGCACAGTCTGAGGCGTACGTAATTTCAAAAGTTAAGGAATTGTTTTTGCAGAGTTGTAGACTTCCCAAATGACACAAGATTTAATTCGGAGCAGTTACTGAACATTCCACTGACTTCACCGAAATGTGTTTCGTATGAAAACACTTTACGTAACCAGCTGGCAGCTCGGAGTTGCGTGGGGATGAACGTGGTGGAGTTACAGTAGTGGTGGTGGCAACAGCAGCAGCAGCAGCTGGAGCAAACCGGAGCGGAGAGTTCGGATACTGATAGCCGCCGGAGTTTGGAAAGATTGTCCTATAGCTCCATCACACTGGAAAGTCTCTAATCACCAAAACAAAGCCTTTGACCTTTGGAGACAACAAATAAAACCAGTTTCACTTTTATGGAACACTTCTGTAAAACATGGACGTAGACGGTAATCTGAGTAATGCTCAGGGAATGAGCAAGTCCCTGCTGCTGACCAAGGGCGGGACTAAATAAGGACATTAATAAGGGTGGTGAAGCTTTGATGTTCCGATTTTGTTTTCCTCGGGCCATGGAAAGTTGGGAATAAACGAAACTATTTGTCAAGATTGAAAAAACGATAGAAATTGCCTTTGCTTTAACATTTTAGGCCCACCATCATACATCGATCATGCATATCATTATGACCACCTTCCTAATATTGTGTCTTGTGCCTCCAAAACAGTTGTGACTCATCAGAGAATGGACATGGGTCCTATGAGGGTGGTGTCTGGCTTTGGGTCCTGTGGGTTGAGGGGAGGTGCCTCTGTGGATCATCCCACAGATACTTGATCAGTTTGGGATCTAGTGAATTTGGAGGCCAGGTCAACACCTTGTGCTGTGCTTCATGTTTTTTGAGTTGTGTCCTAAAGCGTTTTTGTGTGTGTGTCTGTGTCAGGCTGCATCCTGCTGGGGATGGCTGCTGCCATCAAGGAGTGTCATTGCTTTGGGGTGGGGGTGCCTGGTCTGGTCTAGGTGGGTGGTACATGTCTAAGTAACATCCACATGAATGCCAGGTTCTAAAGTTTCCCAGCAGAACATTGAATTGTCACAAGATGGTCAATGTTATTTACTTCTCCTGTCAGTGGTCATGATGTTATGTCTGATCGGTGTATTTGATTTTAAAAAAACTGCTTGTTCCCTTTTACATTCGGTCGGATGGATCTGTGGATGCTGTGTTGTTGACTGGCAGAAATCTGCTCTTGCTGAAACGTGTTCTTCTTATCCTGACAGACTATTTTCTTTGGGTTTGTTAGGGGTTTACTCATGTTTATTTAATCTGCAAAAAGATACAATTCTTGTGGCCAGGATTTGGTGACACAGACAGTAGGAAATGTAAATAATTTAGTAGAATGGAGGCTGCTGCCACCTTGTGTTAAGTGACAGGAATTTTGTGTTATTCGCAATAGAGGTGTCAGAGATGCTCCACACATTTTTTCTGTTTTCGTTCTTAAGAGGGTTTGATCAGGTAGCTTACTGGCATTATTCATATAGTAATATGGAGCACAAACACTTGAGTTGAAGACTGGATAACATTTGTCGGGCAGAATCGAAAAACAACATCGTGATCGTGATATGACAAAATATCTGCAGACACTGACACTGCTCGCAAGAACTAACTCAGCGTCATTAAGCATTTGTCAGCAACTGTGCTTAAAAGGGATTCCTTGCGTTGAAGCGTTCGATGCAAAGTGATGACATCTGCTGGTCAGCTCTTATTCTTGCATTGGTCCACACATGAATTTAAGGAGAGAGCTCATGATGAAGCTGTGATGCAGAGGAAAACCAGCAGGAAAGCAAGGGAGTGATTACTTGTGTGTTGAAGGGAAATTTCAGCTTTGAAAGTAGTGCATTTAATAATGTACCTGTAAGCCTAATTTCCAAGAACTATTTGTACCAACAACAATAAATTAGATTCTATACTATTAGTTATGATGTAATAATGTCTAAAGTGAAGCCTCCCTCTAATTTGACACTGACCTTTCCAGGTAGTGATCAGAAGTTGCACTATGCTATTAAGTCTAACTTGACACCAGAAGCCACACACATACACGCTGCCTGCAGTGCCTATGGCAGATAATTACCCCCCAATCTACTGTATTAAGTTAACTGCCTGCCTCGACCATAACGTGACATTGCGTATGATCCCCCTCTGCTGGTCACTCCGCGCAGTTGCAATTGAAACGATACTTCCGGTAAACGATTCCAAATCAAAACATTTTACCGTTCTCAAACCTGTTGTCGGTTATAACTAACTCCACAAACCCAAGCCAGATAACGAATAGCACACGATTTTAGCGAAACTAGCTAATAAGTGTAAGGTTTTTATACTGTGTTTACTGATTTATTAACAGTACTCCGTGGCGCTTGATGGCGGTGTGCACGATTACGTTTCCTATTGAGCAACTTCAACTCACAGACGAAGAAGAAGAAGAAGCCGCTATGGCCCCGTTCGTTTGATGTCGTTGATGCTCTGTATGTTATTAGTCTCTGCATCGTCCTGGCTTAAAACGGTCAGTTTTATGAAACATGTTTTATAAGTTAACCACTCTGAATTTAATTTGAATGAAATATGTCGCCCGTTTGGTGCCAATGCTAACGCTTGACACATATAAGCTAGCTACGGTTGCTAATGTCTTTTAGCTTTAGCTCTTTAGTTTGTTGTTAGCTTAGCACTTTTTGTCATGTGTGTTGAAGAAATTAACCAACAATGTAATTAAAGGCAGCCCGACTCTCTCTCTCTCTCTATTATTTCTGCGACTTTTGGGTTGTAATACTAATATTATTTTCTTTGCCAATTGAGTAATTGTTTAGATTTATGATAGATAGCTAACAGATGTTAGCTCAGGTGAATAGCTTTGTATTCATTAATGGTTTTGTCATACACAGGCTACTAAACTCTAGGTAATGTCACCGGCTCAACCTGCTGTGACTTTTTGACCATAAAGATGAATCGTCCAAAGCCTACAACTCTCAGGCGCCCCAGTGCTGCAAAGCCATCAGGTACGACTAGTTACACAGCCATACCCAGTGCCACCTTAGTGCTATGTGTTTATAAGAAATGTGACTGAAACATTTGCCTTACCCAGGCCATCCTCCCCCAGGAGATTTTATTGCTCTTGGCTCTAAGAGCCAGGGAGGAGAGCCCAAAGCCCCAGCTGTCCTCCTGAAGCCAGCATCCACAGGCTTACCTGCAGACCGGAAGAGGGAGACAGCCTCCGCTCTGCCTTCCTCATCCAGTCTTTCCAACCTCGCCAAACGGCCCAAACTATCCACCACTCCTCCGGTTAGTGCACTGGGACGACTTGCCGATGTTGCAGCTGTGGACAAGAGGGCTATATCACCCTCAATAAAAGAACCATCAGTGGTACCTATTGAAGGTAAATCAGTGGTGTCTAGTTCTGACATAGAAGTGCAAACCCTCAGTTTATGATTGATTAGGGAATTGAAATAATTCTCCCTTTTTGGTTGGCAGTGTCTCCGGCAGTGCTGCTGGATGAGATCGAAACTGCAGAGTCAGAAGGAAATGATGATCGCATTGAGGGATTGCTGTGTGGAGCAGCGAAACAGCTTAAGATGAACAGAGCCAAACCTGATAGCACACTGTACCTCAGCCTCATGTTTCTGGCCAAAATCAAGCCCAATGTTTTTGCAACTCAAGGAATTATTGAGGTGAGAGTCAGGATGCAGTCATAAAGGACTACAGATGGAAATTAGCTTCTGCTGAATCTGATGCACCCATCTTTTCTTTTTCTTTAAATGGATTAATGTAAGCACATGCTGTCCTTAAACTAAATAAATAAGTAAAGGATCCAGTCAAAGTGTAATTTTGGTGTAGAACTAAGTATTGATAGATTATTAGTAGTGCAGTTATACTATATATACTAATTTTGACATTAAATACACTGCAGTTATATGGTGTTAATGTTGCAAAGTGACTGTATTAGGAACTTTGATATGTTTTCTTCGAGTGAACTCCACAAATGTTGGAATCTCTTGATTTTGGATCACTTTCTATATGTCTCACTCTTGTCACCAGGCTTTGTGCAGCCTCTTGCGGCGGGATGCCTCCATCAACTTTAAAGCCAAAGGCAACAGCCTGGTTTCTGTGCTGGCTTGCAATCTGCTCATGGCAGCATTTGAGGAGGACGATACCTGGCCAGAGATCTTTGTCAAAGTGAGAATGTCCAGAAATTTCAAGAAAATTTTATATACGTTCTTTTCAGCAAGACTTTGTTATAATTTGCCAATGTAAAATGTATTTTCAGGTGTACATTGAGGACTCGCTGGGGGAAAGAATTTGGGTGGACAGTTCTCACTGTAAGAATTTTGTTGACAACCTCCAAACTGCATTTGGTACAAAGATGCCCCCAAAGAGTATGCTTCTGCAGGCTGATACGGGTCGCACTGGTGGAGATCTCAGTGCAGGTACACTATGTTTAAAAGGCACATTGTCTTTATCTGTTTTATAGTAGATATTACTGATGTCGGAAACAAGTTCTAAATTGCTGCATGCTGCTTTTGGGTTTTTAAGGTAGCAGCCCTCATCCCTCAACTCCAGATGAGGACGATAGCCAGACTGAATTGCTGATAGCTGAAGAGAAACTCAGCCCTGAGGATGAAGGACAAGTTATGCCCAGGTATGAAAACCTCACGTAAATGTGACAACAGCTAGAATGTACAGGTCATTTTAGATACCGTTCAGATGTTGCTAAAAAGAGTTCAATGGCTGTGTTTCTTCTCCCCTGACATTCATGTACAGTGTGTACAGTTCCTTTTCTATTTAAAACAGTCCCTGTTTACTTATTATTTCTATATTTCATCTATTTTATATCATTCTTATTTGTTACCTAGACTTACGATTATGTTTATTGCACCGAACACCCAGATAAATTCCTTGTATGCATGAGCGTAAGTGACAATAAATCCAATTCTGATCTGTAGGTATGATGATCTGGCAGAGAGCGTTGAGGACTATGTGCTCGAGGTCCTCAAGGATCAGTTGAACCGCAGGCAGCCCATGGACAACGTGTCCCGAAACCTGCTGCGTCTGCTCACAGCCACGTGTGGCTACAAAGAGGCACGACTCATGGCTGTGCAGAGGCTGGAGATGTGGCTCCAAAATCCAAAGGTGAGAAGTGAAACACTGAAACCTGCAATACATAGTGTTGGAGATCCACCTTTACCGGTATTTGCCTCATACTGCGCTCATGAAGTGATAATTGTAAAAGAGTTACCACTTCATGACAACGTAATGTTGACCTCTCTTTAACTGCGGTGGTAGGTGCAAGTAAGCTGGTTGTTAATGTGGGTCATTCGGCACAGAAGTGTTGCAGATGCAGTGTCAGTTGAGAATTTAAACATTCTGGCTGTCTGGAAGAGATGCAATTGCAGCTTAACTATTCTGTAAAAAAAACATAATGACCCTTTGGGAGGGTATTTAATGTCAGTAGCACATGCAAGTTAAGTCGTAGCAGCAAGTACTACTGATTCCACTGTCTCTAACTGAGAAGTAACAGTCTTTGGGAATATTTGGGTCTGGATATGTCCACTGGAGGTTGCACAACTTCAGATTTTTTAAAGTTGACTGCTGAGTGACAAAAGTCAAAATACACACAGCAGAAAGTAATTCTTTGCAACAGTGAAATCTGTATTCCTGACCTGAATACATATGCCGAGAGCAGACAGCACATGCACTACATACTGTGGACTGCAAATATGTATAGCCTGTATAAAAACAGGCTGCAACTCAGCACTATCAATAGCAACCAATAGTACTCCTCCATGACAATGAAAAACAAAACAATGTAATTCACCAGCAAATTGATGATTTGCATCTGTCTTCTCTCTGTTACCGCAGGGCTTTTGTTGAAGTTGTTAACTGTCACGTGATTGGTGACTAGTCGAAATGATGCTTAAAGCGTCATGGCACAGCAGTGATGTCGATAAACTGACTAGTCGACTAGTCTGTGCGACCCCTACTGTCTCCTCTAGCTCAGTTTGTGGAGTTAACCACAGAATTGAGTTCCCCTGGTTCTTTGTGGGGAGCTCACTTTCTGAACGCGTAAGAAACAGCCTGATTTAGTTTATGAAGCAAATTGAAGGCAATACATGGTCATTCATTGTGACAGTATCAGACTGTGTTTTTTCTCTTTATCATTGGTGCAATACTTATATCTCATGAAATATGTTGGTGAATCCCTTCCTAATTTCACAGTGTCTTGCTGACCGTATTTCATTTGTCTGTGAACTGAAATAAAAGACTAATATTTAATAGTCTGTCACAGTATCTTTGTAAATAAAAGTTTAAATGGGACCTGTAATAGCAAAACAAATCCAAAAAGCACTATTAAGACAATACTTTTGCATCAATTGCACAATGAATTCTCTTGTCTAATGGGTCACTGTTTATTTATTATACCTCTCTTTGTTATCGTTTGTGTACAGCTGACTCGTCCGGCTCAGGACCTCCTCATGTCCTTGTGCATGAACTCCAACACCCATGGAGCAGATGACATGGAGGTGGTCTCCAACCTAATCAAGATACGACTCAAACCGAAAGTCCTTCTCAACCACTACATGCTGTGTGTCAGGTCTGTGGAGGCGTATCTTTTGTCCGTGCCTTCGTTTTGTTGTCGTAGCCATGCTAACTAGTGCTTTGGATTCTCCAGGGAGCTGCTGAATGCTCACAAAGACAACCTGGGCACGATGGTGAAGCTGGTGATCTTTAATGAGTTGTCTAACGCCAGAAATCCCAACAACATGCAAGTGCTCCATACGGTGCTGCAGCACAGTCCAGAGCAGGCTCCAAAGGTGAAACCAGACAAAACAAAACTTGCATTTTTTTTTTTTTTTTTTTTTACCCATCTTTAAATTCACTTGTTTTTTTAATAATCCCATTGTTTCTTTGCGTCTGTAGTTCTTGGCGATGGTGTTCCAAGACTTGCTAACCAATAAGGACGATTACCTCCGTGCCTCCCGAGCTTTGCTGAGGGAGATCATCAAGCAGACCAAGCATGAGATCAACTTCCAGTCCTTTTGCTTTGGTTTGATGCAAGAGAGAAAAGAGGCCAGCTATGTGGACATGGAGTTCAAAGTAAGCTCTCCACTCATACCTCCTTTCAGGTCTTTTCTTCATGTATTTAATCTGAACCATTTATTGTCCTCTCTGCTACAGGAGCGCTTTGTCATCCAGGTGACAGATTTACTGACCGTCTCCATGATGTTGGGAATCACGGCTCAGGTTAAGGAAGCTGGCATTGCGTGGGACAAAGGAGAGAAGAAGAGTGGGTGCCTTGTATTTGTTGTAATGGTGAATTTGTGGTAACTTGTTTTGCCTTGAATTGAACATGTCTCTGGTTTGCTTCAGATCTGGAGGTCCTGAGGTCGTTTCAGAATCAGATCGCCTCCATCCAAAGGGACGCTGTGTGGTGGCTTCACTCTGTGGTTCCTACCATCAGCAAAGTCGGCGCTAAAGACTACGTTCACTGGTCGGTACCTGCGTTTATCTGATGTGTTTGTTATCCAAACCGCTAGTCATAGTTTCCGCTTCTTTACTTATGATTTATCTCCTGCATATCTACAGCCTTCACAAGGTGCTTTTCACGGAGCAGCCTGAGACGTATTACAAGTGGGACAACTGGCCCCCTGAGAGTGACAGAAAGTGAGCCTTCCCTCCAGCCTTCTCAAACTTTTAGATCTTTTTTCCTTCTCTCACTTTATGGGACCAATTTTTTTCTTCCCCCAGTTTTTTCCTTCGTCTTTGCTCGGAGGTGCCTTTGTTGGAGGACACGCTGATGCGCATTCTCGTGATCGGGCTATCACGTGACTTGCCTCTGGGCCCGGCAGACGCCATGGAGCTTGCGGATCACCTGGTTAAGAGAGCCGCTGGAGTTCAGTCCGATGGTGTGTGTGTGTGTGAGGATCCATCAAGACTATAAATGTTTGGGATCACCGTTAAAGATGTGGACAGAATGTTTGGACATTTGTTAAACACTTGTGCCTCAATTTAATGAGCTGCCTTAAGCCTTTCAAGAGGCCCCGTCTTTTCATGTTAACTAAATAATGTTTGGAAAGTATGAACAAAGGAAATATGCTATTCATTGTTATAGTTTTCTTGGCCACAGCGCTGCTTGACTGTTTCTTGTTAAACAGATCTGGAGGTCCTGAGAGTGGAAAGGATCCAGCTCATCGATGCGGTGCTGAATCTGTGCACGTACCACCACCCAGAGAACATTCAGCTGCCAGCGGGGTAAGTCAGCTGTCTTTAATGGCTTTTAACAAACGCATACAGGACATCGAGTTTATGGCCTGAAATAACAAACCACTCCTAATGTTTAAGGTACCAACCGCCTAATTTGGCAATATCCACTCTGTACTGGAAGGCATGGCTCTTGTTGCTTGTGGTGGCTGCATTTAATCCTCAGAAGATAGGTATAAGAATCACACACACAAATATGCACACAGTCAGTTAATACATGTGTTTGAAGCCGTATTTCTTTTTTTATAAATACACAAACATTATTCTTTTAGGCTTGGCAGCCTGGGATGGATATCCTACACTGAAAATGCTCATGGAGATGGTTATGACAAAGTAAGTAAAGGTTGTCAAACTATTGCAGTATAATCTATGATATGCCTCACAGCTAACATACTTGTTTTTCTGTTTTCATAGCAACTATACATACCCTCCTTGCACCATTGCGGATGAGGACACAAAGACAGAGATGATCAACAGGGAGCTGCAGATCTCCCAGAGAGAGAAACAAGAGATCCTGGCCTTTGAGAGTCACCTGGCAGCAGCGTCCACCAAACAGACAATCACAGAGAGCAACAGTTTGCTGTTGTCTCAGCTCACCAGCCTGGATCCTCAGTAAGAAACTGAAAAATGGAAATCCATTCTACTGTAATATTGAGTCATTTTCAGTAGTGCAGCGAGTAAGATAAGATAATGCTTTTATTTATGGCACAATGGCACAATAAATACCAAAAATATAACACAATAGTAGTTATACGTATGTGGTCTACTGGGAGCAGGCTTGGTTGTACTGTGTCACAGTAGCAGGAAGGAAGTACCTGCGGTAACACTCCTTCACACAGCGCGGCCGAAGTAGTTGGCTGCTGAAGGCGCTGCCCAGTTCTGTTATTGCGCCATGAAGGGGATCGGATTGATTTTTCCATCAGCCACCACCTCCACAGGCTCAAGAGGGCAGCCCGGAAACATGATTCATGTTATTTATGATACCATTTTTGTACAATTTTAGAGTTGGAAAAAAGTAAAAGAAGCGCCGTGCAAATTTCTTGCACCCCAAGAGATTTGAACTCAGATAATTTTTACTCAGGTCTCAGAGGTTAATTATTAGAGCCATGGCTGTGTCTGGCTGTCAGTCATTATTAGAACAGGCCAGGTGTTGAAAATCCCAAACCTTTTTCAAGCTTTGCCCATACATTAAGTGTTGATTGAAAGCTCTGAGCAGCTGCTTAGCAGAAATGACTGATGCCCACAAAGCAGGGGAAGGGGATAGGGTTTTGTCATTTACTCAAAGTAACCAAGAAATGCAGAGAGAGAAATGCAGTAGGATGGCAAATCAAGAGGTCCAAGTGCCTTTTTGAATTACACATGGTGTCCTCTAAATACATGTTTTATCAGCTGAAAAAAGTGGGAAGTGGAGATTTCAGGCTCATGAGAAGAGGGGTCAGATCCCCATTTTGGTATTCTCAGAAGTGCCACAGTTCATAGACAGTCCCATATTTGCAGAAAACTCCTGCGATAAAAGTGGTGTTGTTTGTGTCTAGGGGTCCTCCTCGTCGACCTCCTCCTCAGGTCCAGGAGCAGGTTAAGACTCTCAACCAGTCTCTGCGCCTTGGTCACCTCCTCTGCCGCAGCCGCAACCCCGACTTTCTTCTCAACATCATTCAGAGACAGGTAATGACCACGTGCGCAGCTTCTTCAAACTCAACACCCCTTCTGCTCACAGTGAAACCGTGCTTCTAAAGTCTTACTTTTTAGCCCTCGTTTATTGAATGTGGCTGCACTTATTTTGTCCCTGGTTCACTTACTTGATTAATTAGTTTTGTCTGTCTTTATTCATCACTGAACTATGACTCATTCAAAGAAAATGAAGACCATGTGTAAAGATGTCTGCCTGCGCTCAAAGCTTGTGTCAGTCTTTTTCTCTAAGTCTCTCTAAACTGACAGTTACATCGTCTTTGTAATAGTGATTATGCCTAAACAAAGACTTTCTGCTTTCATGCTAAAATGGAGCCCAGAAATTGTGCTATCAATGTCAAACATTGTCCAAGAACGCTTAGATTGAGCCTAAAATTCTATGTGGAAAGTCCAAATATGGCATTTGCTTTTAGTATCAGTGAGGGTGCTTTAACTCTAATACATTTTCAATCCTTGACAGGCTTCCTCACAGTCCATGCCATGGTTGGCTGACCTGGTCCAGTCCAGTGAAGGGTCTTTGGATGTGCTTCCAGTGCAGTGCCTGTGTGAATTCCTTCTGCATGACGCTGCAGATGACAGCTTGCCAATAGAGGATGACGAGGAAGGAGAGAGCAAAGAGCAGAGGGCCAAGAAGAGACAAGTATTTTGAAATTTATTTTATTTTTTTTTTACCTAGAGAGCATTGTCTGAAATCCATATACACTGTACACATTTAGATACAAAATCAGACTTGCATAGTCTGGACATAGACTGATTTATTATTTGTTTTTCCTGTTAGAGACAACAAAAGCAAAGGCAGCTACTTGGACGCCTTCAGGATCTTTTATTAGGTCCTAAGGCTGATGAACAGACAACATGCGAAGTGCTGGATTACTTCCTGCGTCGGCTCAGCTCTTCTCAGGTGGCATCAAGAGTTCTAGCTATGAAGGTACTGTACTGAAAGCAGAACAAATCTTCAGTAGTTTGTTAAATGGATGAAAAAAAAAAAAGATTTTATATAGAATGCATATTTGTGCGCAGGGTTTGTCATTGGTGCTGAGTGAAGGAGGTGGAGAGGAGCGAGATCAGCCCATGGAAGAGGACTCTGCAGATGCTGAACTCCTGCCGGGGTACCAGTGGCTGCTACAAGACCTCCCAAAGCTCCCCTTGTTTGACAGTGTCAGGGGCATGACGTCCACTGCCCTGCAGCAGGTCAGTGTCTCAGCCGCAAAATCACTGGAAACAAGCTTTTTATACAAGCAGGAGTTTGAAGGTTGTGTCTGTCTCTTGTCCCCCGAAGGCCATTCACATGGAGACAGATCCACAGACAATCAGTGCCTATCTCATCTACCTATCCCAGCATGCACCAGTGGAGGAGCAGGCTTCTCATAATGACCTGGCCCTGGTAATCACGGCGAGTTATTTTAATTTCAGCATTACATGCTTTTCTTTATCATGTTTTACTTTTGTAAAGATGTGCTTAAAATGTACCCTTCTCTCTCTCTCTCCCTGTCTTTGCAGGACATTGCCCGGCTGATCGTTGAGCGTTCCACCATCATGAACAACCTCTTTTCCAAACACTCCACCAGGCCGGAGTCCGACGCTGTGCTCTCAGCTTTCCTCACCATCTTCTCTACCTACATCAGGAGGATGAGGAAGACCAAGGAGGGCGAGGATCTTTACAGCTGGGTGAGCACTGGCGCTAGCTGTGTTACATTTACAGGATAGGAAAACTTTCCTGGATGTCTGAGAACCTTCACAGACATCCAGGAAACTAATAATGAAAGGATTACTTTGTGTACATGACAAACTTTCTCTTTCCATTGTTTATTTTTCCAGTCAGAATCTCAGGACCAGGTGTTTCTGCGCTGGACTACAGGAGAGACGGCTACGATGCACATTCTTGTAGTACATGCTATGGTTATCTTGCTGACTCTGGGGCCACCCAAAGGTAGTCCTGCTGCTCTGATAGAAGTTGCATTGTTAGAAGGGGCTATAAGAGTGTGTTAACTATTCTGCATTTTTACAGGAGAGAGTGATTTCTACGCTCTTTTGGACATTTGGTTTCCCGACAAGAAACCTCTTCCCACTGCCTTCCTGGTTGACACCTCAGAGGAGGCTCTCCTGCTGCCCGACTGGTTGAAACTTAGGATGATCCGATCTGAGGTCTCTCGATTGGTTGATGCAGGTACAGCTTTAAAAAAAAAAAAAAAATGCGTGCCGCGCAGCAAGTAAATATTGTTTTCATTTTTAACTGACCAATACACATGTTCCCCTCAGCTCTACAAGACCTGGAGCCTCAGCAGCTGCTGTTGTTTGTTCAGTCCTTTGGTATTCCAGTCTCCAGCATGAGTAAACTTCTGCAGTACCTTGATCAGGCTGTCTCTCATGATCCACAGTCGCTGGAGCAAAACATTATGGACAAGCGTAAGATTTTCCACAGCAGTACAGTACAGTAAAACATTTATTTTAATTTCACTTAGCTCTCTGTAATTCATTTTACTCTTGACTTCAACAGACTACATGGCTCACTTGGTTGAGGTGCAGCATGAGCGAGGTGCCACAGGGGGGCATACTTTCCATTCTCTATTGAGTTCTTCTCTTCCCCCAAACAGAGGTCAGTGGGGTTTGAATTCTAGCAAATTAGGTTTCTGTATATGTTAACAATATTAAGATTAGTCTGAACTTGTAGATGACGCATACACAAGGAATGTGTGCATGTTATCTCAATTATTTAATGTCCTTATTACATTCTTCTTGGTAGATTCACCAGAAACAAGTAAGGCTAAAGTTACTGTGGAAACGGCCCATAGCTCTCTGAAGATGAGAGCAGCCAGCCAGCTTCCTGCAGTCGGGCCTGAGGATGATCTCACCGGCATGTTGCTCCAGGTAAGCTTTATTAACTGTTTATTTTGGATAACATTGCTTTAAGGTACAAAATTAAGGTACAAAAAGTCGAAAGCACTTGTTTATTTTTCCTTAATGTGCACAGATCTTCCCCTTAAAAGTGGACCCTCGCTGGCATGGTCCCCCTCCCAGTCAGCTCTCTCTAGCCCTGCAGCAGGCCTTGGCTAAAGAGCTGATGCGAGCCAAGCAGGGGCAGATCCAGCAGGGCGGTTTGGCATTTCGTCTGCTGCAGGCCATCGCAGCCCTGCTCACCTCTGCTCATGCAGCGCCCATTGTTATGTCGATGCATCACAGCCATGCACTCTCATGTCCTCTTATGCGCCAACTTCATCTCTACCAGGTACAGCATGTTAAACATCAGTGCATAGTTCTCTGTGCTGCTTTTTAAAGCATTTAATTATAATCTTTCTGTCTTTTTCTCCCCGTTCATGTCTGTTCTTTCCAGCGTCTCGTGTCCCAGGACATTGCTTTCTCCTCTCTGTTCCTCAAAGTCATTGTTGAGATGTTAATCTGGTTAGACAACCCTACTGTGGATCCAGGACCATTGAAGACGCTGCTTAAATCCTTTGCTGGTCAGAACTCTCACAAACACAGGCACAGTGATGGTGAGCACTCCCAACTATTCATCTTCTTGGATGCTGGTTAATTCATTTAATACAAGAGCAATAACCGTTTCCGCTCTCCAGTGCGTACAGGTTTCATTCACCTGGCCGAGGCTTTGGCTTATCGCACAGACACTGAAGTGCCACTGAGAGCCGTCATGGGGATGCTGAGAGCTGGAGAGAGATGTAATGCAGAAGCTGAGCTCATTGGCAAAGGTATTAAAGGAGTCAGTGGGTGGATGGGAATGTGCATTAAACGTGGTTGATCTGGTGTTCCAAAGATTGGTCACGGGGGTCCGCCACATGACTGCCTTTTGACATATTTTGCATAAATGGCCATATAATTATGAAGGCCCTACAGTGCATCCAGAACCCCTCCTAGGGCCCCTCAGATTCTGCTAGTTTGGAGTGGGGGGATAGCACACATACATTACTCCTTGGGCCCCCCGGAACCTAAGATCCCCAGTGCCTCCAACTTAGATAGATTAACTGTGGGCGTTAGGGGTTGTTGAATGTTGTCGTACAGAAAATGTAATTTAATCAGTTTTCATATTTTTAATTAGTGTATTTCAGTCGTTTTGTGGATTTTGTTTTCAATCCGTTATATGAAAGGCCTTTAGTGCCATTTTTTTCACACACGTAATAAAGCAAAACGAGTGCTTTACAATAACCAGAAAAAAAGCTGTGTTAAAAAAACGACTTGAATTGGGAACAAATCTTGTGGTGAAAGTGCGGAAACTGGTGTCACATTTAAAATATGATTTACTTTCTTAAAGGTGCAGGTCCACATAAACAAATGTGAAAAACAACAACAGATAAATGTGCTACTTTTGAATCATTTTTCAGTGTTGCAAGGACTGATGGAGGTGAAGTCGCCGTATCTGGAGGAGCTGCTCTCTCTGCTGATGACTGTCGGTACACAGAATGGGACCGCCGGGCCTGTTGCCATGGTGATTTCCCTGCTCCTCCAGGAAAGCGAGGAGCGAGCTGTGAAAAAGGAAGTGGATTCTAACAAGTGAGCGCTGCAGTTCCATTTCCCTCTCAAGTCATGCAAGAAACATTTATATCGGGCGGGACTAAATGACAAACAAGGCGGCCCCGCGACTGAAATAGCCAAACGGCGCCCACTGTCTGTTGCCTTGCACTTGTAAACTCCTGCTGGATTCCCTTGAGGAAGGTTTAATTGGTTTTGCAGCTTTATGGTGGCTTTGTAAATCGTAGAAACTGTATTCACATCAACTTCCCAGTGAGGCAGCAATACATAATAAGAAGGTACTCACTGTCTCATGTCAGTTTATTATCGGAGGTGTACAAGTAGATGGTGGGATGGGACTTGTTTGTGTAGAATACTATGTCTACAAGCCTTGTTACTACCGAAACATTTTGTTTCATGTTGTTCTTGACGACCAAACTCGGCATTGAAGGCAACAAAGACAAGTTCCAGTTGGATAAACCCAACCCTCAGTCTGAGAAGCTTTGAAAGCTAGCAAGCAGTTACTATGTATACAAGGACTCTAATATTCCACTAATAATCCCAATCAAAATGCCTCATGTAATCACCTCAATCAGAACACACTGGCCCCGTCTGAGGGATTGATAGGGTGGTGTAAACCTCTGATAAGCCTTTCACTGGGAAAACATTAGTGCCTAAAAAGCATGTAGACATTTAATCTAATAGTTTCTCTCTGGGTAGAAAAGCGGGCAATTAGGCCATGCAAACACTCCTATCTTATCAATTACTTAGAAGGTTAAAGATATATTGTCAGTTTCCCTGTAATCAGTGTAGCATGTGAGGAAACCATTCTTGCCGTCTTTGAAGGGAACATCTGCACAGTAAAGGCTCATAGCATTGTTGTTTTTGAAGGGTCACTTGTCATCATCATAAAGTGCTGTCACAGCTGAAACACGCCTGTAGCTGTCTTTAGTTCCTCACAGGTCTCCGATTGGTTAAACCACTGCGGTTTGTCAGCAGCTCATTGCTTGAATCTTGCTGCTTTGTGATCCATCGTGCCTTATTTTCATGCCTAATCCTTCTTTTCGGCCTTTTTTCCCCAGTGGTTCTGAGGTGACAAAGTCAGGACTGAGCTCCGGGCTGCTGGTTGACTGGCTCGAGCATCTTGACCCTGAGGTCACTTCGGTGTGTCCAGACTTACAACAGAAGCTGCTGTTTGCCCTCAACAAGGTAAGATAAGCACAGTCCGCAGAGAGAGTTCTCCTCTTGTCTTATCACACTAGAGTAGGTGTTTGCTTGGCATTACTGATGCATCCTCTCTTACTGTTTATCTGTCTCAGGCACGAGGCACCCCGGCTTACAGACCTTATCTCTTGGCCTTGCTTACACATCAGTCAAACTGGTCCATGTTGCTGCAGTGTATCAGTGCTCTCCTCAGCAAGCGAAGAGACTACAAGTACGTCATTTTAATTTAGAACTTGTCTCTACCACCCACTGTCTCGATAGAATTTTCTTAGAGTGGACGAATACTACATTTCACTATACTTCGTTTAATGTTTTTCAGACTTGATCCATCATCAGCCCTGGACTTCCTATGGGCGTGCAGTCACATACCTCGTATTTGGCAAGGACGAGACCAGAAGATCCCTCAAGTAGGATCATAAGCCTGCTCACATTTCCTTCATTGATAATGGGAACAAAATTAGAGGGAGAGCGTTTTCCGTTTTGTTTTTTGCAGAAGAAAACTGAGAAGCTTGTGCTGCGACTCAGTTCGGAGGAGCTCATCAGCCTTGTGGACCTCATCTTGTCAGAGTCAGACCTCAACAGCCGCGACTCACCCCATGACGACAGAAGCAGCGTGGACCAGGCCTCCTGCTCCCTCATCCAGTCCAGACTGCCTCTCCTTCACTCTTACTGCAATGGAGATCTAGAGAACATCAAGAAAGTAGCAGATTATCTGATCAACTGCACAAAGAAATGGGAGGACAGGTAGGGTGGATGTTAGTTAATTATCTTAACATCTCTATTTTTCATTTTGTCCATCTATCCATAGTTTCATATGTCATGTAATATTTACCAAAGTGCATAGCCACCCTATTTGGAAACATTCTCCCTAATTAGCCCAAATTCTGAATGTCACCCCCTCCCGTTATTGTGTGATGATAAACTTGGGGTAAATCGCACAAGATTTTCCTTCTCGGTGCAGATGAACTTTTCAGACTTCCTCTGTCAGCCACAATGCTGTGGGCCAGGGAAAGCTCGATAATTAGGTCTATTGGTGTGAAATTAAAACCAGCAGAAGTCGTCTGTACTGTGATCTCTTTAAAAGCTCAGTGTATTATAATGAAGGCAAGAGGATTAAGGCTGAAGCTCTAAACTTGCCTGTGTTGTGAATTCCTGCTCTGACTTAGCTGTCAGAGATCAGGGTGCAACTCTTTGTGGAGGCAAACCCTCCTTTCATGAATATGTCTCTGGTTATTAAACCACTTTAATGAGGAAACTTTGGCCAAGGTCAAGCAAAATTAGCTTCAGAATTACCGTATTTTAAGAACAGCTAAGCTGTCTGGTAAAATAGTCGCCAGTGAAAATATGGCAGGATAAAAACATGTTGAAAGTAAAGGGTTTCTGCCTTGTGTTGAGTAAACACTTGATTGTATGTTAAGCATTCTTCTTGCGAGCGCTTGGTGTCAGATAAGCGGTGTTTATTCCAATTACACACATACTATTGAACGACGAGCAGGCTCTTACTCTTGGTCAAGGTCGATGTGATTTGATTAATGCATTGCTGTAATAAAGTGCAGCCAGTAGAGAGTGTAACCTTTGACAAGAGCCTTAGCCAGTAAGAGGATTTTATAAAACTGCAGTGACTTGAAGGCAAACACCTCTGAATTACATTATGCTAGGCGTGTCTCCAGTTTGTATTAAAGAATAATAATTATTGTTGAAACAACTGAGAACTGCTTTATCATCCTTCATAGCATTTCTAATCTCTGATCTCATATCACCTGTGTTTATAATCTGTTGAAAGAAACGGAGAAAGTGAAACAAAACTGAGTGGAACTGCTGTAAATTGTTAGCACAGCTACACAGTGAAGCTCATTTGACTGGAAAAGCGAGGACAAGCTCTCGATGGCAGCACAATACTGGTCTACCAGTCGCTGTCAATTAAATAGCCTCAAGCTACACTACTCAATAACATCAGGGATTACGGTCTTGATTGTTTTCTCACTAAGCTGGTGGCTTTAGGATGGACGGCTGAACTGTCCTAAGCCAATAATAAAGTTTATTTCCCCTGAAGTGAGTGACATACACTTTGGTAGCTTGTCCCCTAAACTATACAATACAGTACACTTAGCTTTTTGTTTCTTTTGGCTTTCAGTGCGATGAGTAAGGGCTGCCAGAACTTGCTGCTGCAGATCTACCTGCACTTCCCTGAGGTCATTCAGCACGTCACTCTGCCCGAAGGCACTTTGAGCAGTGGAGGGGCAGTAGACGGCAGCAGCTGCAAGGTAATATACCTGTCTCAGAGATCGTGTCGTTCTTTTAGCAACACATGTAAGTTTAATGTGAATATTTATGAGCTGCTTTCTTCATGTAATTATTTTATTTTTGTGAATATATATATATATATATATATACATAATAATCAATGTAGATGTCGTGCTTAGACCAGAGGCTGTACATCAGGCTAAATTTAGTTACTTCCTGCATCAGTGGTGGATTTTACTAAGTGAAAAACTGATTTTCTAAAGTGTAATAAATTAAGCACAAGCAGCAGTACGCGTTGACATATTACACCGTGTATCACAAAATAGGTCACATACCTACATACAGCGTTTCACATTCATGAATATACTTATAGGCTAAAAATTGGGCTGGTTTCCTAATCTGTCTTGTGTTCATTAAATTAGTTTTTTAGGTCTGCATCAACTCAAATGGTATTTTTGTGTGGAAACCTGTTGGAAATGCCATTTTTAAAACCCTTATTTCACCACAATGCTACAGGATAAACTGTTTAATTATTCTGATTATCAGCTGGACGTCCTGGTCCATCGTCTGGTCACACTGCTTGCTGAAATAGGAGACTCAAAGACCGTAGAGGGCCGTGTGTCGGATGCCAACCTCGCCTGTAGGAAGCTGGCTGTTTCACACCCCGTCCTTTTACTCAGGTGAATTTAGCACTTTGTAGATTATCTGCTGCAGTAGAACAAAAGACGAGTGCTCAAGCATTTGTCTCTTTTTGTCCCCAGGCACCTGCCCATGATTGCAGGTCTCCTACACGGTCGCATGCACCTGAACATACACGAGTTCCGGCAGCAAAACCACATGATGTTCTTCAGCAACGTGCTCGCCATCCTGGAGCTGCTGCAGCCGCTCGTTTTCCACAGCGACCACCAGAGGGCGCTTCAAGACTGCCTTCTGTCCTTCATGAAGGTCCTTCAGGTGGGCAGCTCATGTGCTCTCAAATGTTCGCTGGAGGATTTGGGGTCGAGATCAGACACGTTTTCAATGAGAGTTTTGCTTGTGTTCATATGTCTCCGTGCATCTGTCGTCCCGTAGAACTTTCAGCGGACTCGTTCTCCGTTGGTCTTCATTAACAAGTTTCTGCAGTTCACGCAGAAGTACATAACGCACGATGCAGCAGCCGCCATTCCTTATCTACAGAAGCACTCAAACATCTTACAGTAAGTGGAAACATTTGAATGCATTTCTGACGGTTGAACGCGTTAAAGGAGTCACTAATGGCAAAAATGACATTGCTCTAAAGTTTCTAAATGTTGTTGTTTTTCTTTTCAGGTGTATGTCTGCAGAAAATCCAGACTTGGTCCAGCTTAAATCTTTGCTAGCTGGGCTCACTTTGCCAGTGAAAAGGTCATCTTCAGAGGTTCCAGCAGAAGAGAGAGATGGTAAGTACAGTTGTAATTATCGGCTTCTGATCCTTTTAGAGCTTTTACACAGGCCTTGTGTATCAAAAATAAACCCAGTGCGACTTTGCGTCTGTGCACGGGGTCACATTTTCTTTTCTTTCGAATTACACGTTATAAAGAGACATTCGTATTTCTTTTTTCTCTTTACCAGATGACTTGTCCACTGGCTCCCTGCCCTTAGTCAACATATCTGCCTCATTTTCACTGAGCGCTGCAGACATGACGATGTACCTGAAAAAGATGTCGAGAGGAGAGGCAGTCGAAGGTAACTAACATACCTGTGCAGCAGATTCACTTGTATACCTCCTGAGCAATGCATTGTTTGCTTAACCTGTAATGAGTAACATGCTGATCTGTTATAGATGTGTTGGAAGTGTTGACAGAAGTGGATGAGAAGTCGAGGAGGAGCCCAGAGATCATACAGTACTTCACTGTGAGTCAGAAACAACAGGGATTTATAAAAAAAAAAATTTAAAAAAAAGGGTCAAGGATAGTGTCACAATTTAACACATTGGTTGTTGTTGTTGTAGAACGACCTGCAGAGACTCATGACTTCGTCTGAGGAGTTGTGTCGGAACATGGCCTTCAGTCTGGCCCTGCGCTGCATCCAGAATAATCCCTGGTAAGTCTGCATCATCAGGAGCTCGGAAAGCACGCTGGATACCTGAAAAGAAATATAGGTAGCTTTGTTAGCATTTACTTTTCATTGTGTAAGAGTTTTGTTTTGGTTTTTTGCGCCGCAGCCTGGCAACAGACTTCCTGCCAACTTTCATGTACTGCATGGGCAGCGGCAACTTCGACGTGGTGCAGACTGCTCTGAGGAACCTCCCAGAATACGTGCTTCTCTGCCAAGGTTAGAAACTATTTAAACGTGTATTTTTTTTTTTTTTTTATCAGCACATGGCCAATGAATAATTTTGGTCACATAATTAAAATACTCTGCGTTTTTCTCTCTCTCCAGAACACGCAGACATCTTGCTTCACAAGGCGTTTTTGGTGGGTATCTACGGACAGATTGACACCAGTTCAATGATTGCAGAATCCATGAAGGTCCTTCACATGGAAGCAACAACATAGCGACTCCACGTCTCATTGAAAATAGTTCACATTCCAGACCGCGATGGTTTTAGCTCAAACATTTCTCTCGTTGGATCATCACAGATTAACACAGTGGCTGGTGTAGCGTTCAGTGATGCAGTAACTTCTGGATAATTTAGTGACTTCAAAGAATGCATTAAAATCCCCCCTAAATGAGTTGGAAACGGAAATAAATTAAAACACACGAAATCTTACAGCACTGATTTTTTAATATATTGGTTACAATCAAGACAACATTATATATATTTAAAAAAAAGTTAAATATTACATAATAATTATACAAATAGTTTTAAAATTCTTCCTAAAGCTATTTTGGTTGTATTTAGAGGGAAGCTTTTGCATTTTTGGATTTACTAAATTATCAACAGATGCGTTATTCTCCAAGAGCTCCAAGAGAAAAATGTTTTTGACACAGTTTTTGGCTTCATATTTATAATAGCTTGAAGACTTCACGCAACATTTCTAGTTGTTTTTTCTTTAGTCTTTTTTTTTTTTCATCAAAGAGACAAAACCCTTTCCTTTATACTTCTGTGTTTTCTCCCCCCACAAATTGCAGAGAAAGAATCTATTTTCCTGACTGACGTAACTGTGTTAACAAAGCGCTTTGATTAATGAACTGGTCACTGGTCATTTGTCTGTGCATCGCCACACATTTTTCAAAGCCTTAAAACTACGAAGCCAAAAATACAAAACTTCAGACCGGCGTTCTAAATTCTTTAAATACCTGGAAACCATCCGTGAGCCACTTCAGTGCAAACTTAATAAAATAAGTTTTTGAATATGTTTTCTTATTTTTTTTCTTCAAATTGACCCTGACAGAAAATGAGCTTAGTAACATTTCATCAATATACTGTTATAGTCTTTAGGCTCAGTGCACAAGTTTTGCTGCAGTTTAATGTTGAAATTATAAAAAAAAATGAAATTTCACAAGAACCCATAATTACCTTTCAAAATAACCTTTTAGAAACCTCGAAAAAAGATTGAAGGAGGGGGAAATAAATGGTGAAAGGTTTCATTTCATTCCAATAATTCTTGGATCCTGATAAAACTGGAAACGGCTGTCACAGGTACGCTCGCTCTTCACTGGGGTGTAACAGACAAATTAAAGGCGTGATGCACATGCTGTGACGGAAACCATTTTGCCATGAAAGTGTGAGTTGTTTTGCCCGGTGCCAGTGACTTAATCTGAAAGGCTCTTGATGGAGTCAAAGGGATACGTTAAAGAACGTGTAGGCACGCTCGTAAACTAGGAAAGTGAACGTCCCCGTTGACGGCAAATTAACCGTGGCGATAATTGTTCAATCACACAGACCAAAGGGCTGTTTGAAGATGCGATGTGGGTAGGGCGTTTTAAAGCGCAGGCTGCTGCTGCTGGTGTTTTGTTACATAGGAGGACATGGTGATGAAGCCATGGCACGGCTAAGGATCCTCAGTGATGGGAAGGCATGTCCACACTGGTGGGTCAGTGGAATCTGTCATTCAGAAATAACAGACATTCAGTGAGATACATGGCCAGGACGTCTGAAAGCAGGCTACACTACATTAATGCATGGTTTTCTGTTAAAATAGAGTAGTGTAGAAGTCGGAGCACCTCAAAATTGTAGCCAAAACTGCCAACTTAAGGTGGATTTATTGAATAACACATGTAATAAAATCACGACAAACCAGTTTGGGGAATCAAAAGATAGTAGAATTCGCATTTTGAATACATTATGTGTTTGCAGAACCTTCCAGTTCCTATATAAACCCAACCATGTCCTACCCATCATGCACCACTCCCGCTCATCTCTCAATGCTTTTTCTGTTTGATGTGTTAATTGCACCTGTATGGTGTCCTATAACTACCCAAAAGCACTGTTTACGGTTATCAATCAGCTTACGACACAAGTCCCAGCAGCTTGGGCTCTTGGTCGGGCGCCAGCATCCTATTGGCCGGGCAGCGGTGAGGCGGAACAGAGATGAGTGACAGCTAACGAGGAAGTGGTGGGAGCGAGAGCGGGGGCCCGGCCTGTTGCTGAATAGTGTGATGGACCACTGACAAGTTAACAGCCCCGGCCTTTATTCATCATACCAGGCTGGATGCCCATAAACGCAGCTGCTACGGGCTAACCGCTTATTTGTCCGCGCTAAACGTTCTTGCTTCGTGGTAATAAACAATTTTTTTTAGAAAGTCTGAGCAGCCGTGGAACTCTTTCAAATTAAGAGTTACTATAAAAGGCCAATGTTCAGCCCCGTAATGAAACTTTACAAGAAAAAGCAGAGCTTAGCGTCTCATGGCGCATTTTAGATGTTTATGAAGTGTTTTGCAGTTCCATCAACGAAACTTCTAAATATATTTAATTCACAGAACAAAGTGGCATAACTTTTCTCTGTGTCAAATGTTATATAAAGTAGTTAAATATAGTTTCCACCTTGATTTGCTGAAACGGTAATATTCCGTATACTCATTTTGCCGTCAGTATGCTATTTTGGGCATTTTTCCTCTTTGTTTTTGACTTTGCTTGGAGCATTTTGCCCCTACGTTTCTACAAAATGTTAAATAAATGAGTAATGTTTCCTCCAGCATGGACCATGCAAGCGTCTGAAATGTCACTGGTCATGTGAAAGTGGCCAGTGAATGAGCAGCGAGCAGGAATGCGACTGGCGGAGGTTTCCTGGTGCCTCTCTCGGCTGCAGGAGGGGCCCCGATGTGCCGCTACCTGCCCGTGCACATCTGTCTGCTCTCCGTCTTCCTCTCAATGGCACCCTCGTCTTAGATCATCTCCTCTTACTCCACGCTTGAGTTGCACTTGGCTTCCATGGAAAAAATGTGGACCGTCTCTCGCCTCTCTTCTCCCTGGCACTTTGATGTCTCAAGTGTGATTGCTCTTGGATTGTGGCCGCTTTCCCTTGAAGGTTTTGACATGAAAAGCAGGCTGGGCTCTCAGGTTTATCCCATGGCCAGTGATCCAGGACTAAAACAATCAACCTGCTCACTGCGGGATACTATTACCAGGGAGAGTGAGGCACCAAGCATAGGGGCTTCCTCAGCCATGAAATACACTTCTTCTCTAAGTTACAAACATGTTTTAAGTGTGTTGATTGAATTATACCGATCCACGGTCGAATTAATAGATTTTAGCCTTAAGTTTGTGCAGGGAGTTGACACTAAAATACATATTCAAGCAGCCAGAGAAAACATTTCACGACGTGTTTGCACAGGGGTGGACAACTGAAACGATCCAACATTTGTAATGAATTAAAAAGAAATGAGGCCAGTGACTGCGGTTCAGATTGACCCAATCCGATAAGTATGATAATGTGACATGTCATTAACAGCAGAGGCATAAGTGACAACCCTTAAGCTTCACTTATACTTTCATTAAATATTGAGTCTGTGCTCATTGCTGTTCCAGTTTGCAAATTACACCAGATAGATATATTCCCGTGACAGTGGAGCTGGCGATAATCATCCATCTTCGCGTGACATTTGGCAGAACTCCTGTTTTATGAGCTTAAGCGCCATTGTAGTGGATGAGAAAGAATAATAATGTGCAGTGTTCATGATCTCCATTATATCAGATGGTATCTTATCGCACCAAGGGGCAGGGTGTGACAGTTAATCCACTTCAGCCGTGTCTATCAAGGAGGGGAAAAAAGTGGGTAAATGTCCCACATCATTTTCAATTTAAATTTCAGCTCATCGAAGTTTCCAGATGAGAAACATTTAAAAAATCGTCTGTTTTAATGTGGAAATTTAAAAGTATATTCATAATCTGGTAAAAAAAAAAAAAAATGGCTTTAATTAATATTTAAATAAGATCAATATATTAAGATGACAAAGGAGTTTCCCATAAAGGTGAACAGAGTAAATTTAGCAAGATATTCTCTTCGGGAGATGGAGACCAAAAATGGAGCTAAAAGAGAGTAACGTTGACCTTGGATTTGCCAGATGGCTAGACACCTGATTCAAAAATCATCAACAATGTTTGTCTGGGAAAGCTGGATTTATAAATAAGCGGCTTTTTTCTAACAACTTCTAAGAACAGGGTTGTTGTGATTTTCGTGATTTTTCCCCTTCCCCCGAAATGGCCCCAAAAACACAAGTTTAAAGATCCACTTCAGACATACTTTTAAGCGTACAAAATGTTCAGATCTGAGTAACAATTTGTGTCTGATATGTTTTTGTCCCAAATGAGGCTATCCCCACATAGGTTGCATCAAGGTGCTAGTTCACGCTTCTACCTGCACTTTTTAATCTCCCTTTAACAAGAACTGAAAATGAAATTGGCCCATTTCTGCTGATAAACGTGAAAGCGCCACTAAACTCTGCGCATGGTTTGTTCCACGTGTCGGCCATAAAACTTCCACGTTAAGTATCAAACTGAAGAATTTTAGTGGGATCCAAAAACACTCATTTGAGGGGGATTTGAGGTGTCTCTTTTTGCAAGTTTGCAATGAATGAGTACAAGCTCAAACAAGCCCCCTTCAAGGCAAAGACGTGTGAAGAGCATCCCTCCGGTGACTTGCTAAACCCACCGATAATACACATTCTGTCCTCGCAGCTGAAGCGCCGCTAATGATCCAGTGATTTTAGCTGCGGATCCTCGGCGTTGCCTTGTCATTCAGGGAGCTGAAATACCAATCCGTCCTGGCATTAGCCATTACTATTGTTGTCCTAATGCCTCCTTCAATTATCCACAAGCAGGTCTTTTGAGCAACCACTGTCAGAACCTCCCCCACTGGTTTTTCACCAATTTTGTCCCTGATTATCTGGATCAATGGGCATTAAAGGAGCCGGGCACAGACAAACACGGTAGTTTGAAAGTGAGGAAAGGGTGTCTACTTTCAGACAGACCAGAAATCCCAGAAAACTATCTGTGTGCCAGGGACAAACGAAGATGGCCATCCAGCCAGTCCCACCACACACACGTGTGTTTGTTTAGTCACAGCTCAAACCTGACACTTCTAATCTATTTTCTTTTCCCCCTGCACACCCAAGAAATTATTTCTTTCAGTCTGTGTGTCCTATTTCCTTCCACACAGACATATGTTAAACGTAACTAAACGTAGCACTAAAATATACATGTATATTTGTATTGGCTGTTTTTATAGGTGGCTCTGGATTAGAGATGCAAAAGCTAAAATGTTCTGGAAAACCGTGAGTCTTTGTTGAGTGTGTAGTGTCTTGACAACAAAACTTTACCCAAATATCACCTTTCAGTCGCAACTTAAGCCTTAAAGGAATACCAAATTGCCCAACTCTTAATCCCGACCTCGTTATTGCCCCCACTGAGGCATCGATTTAGTGTTTGAACAGGTGCAGATGAAAGGGCCACACAGGTGACGGCTGCGGTCCTAGCTGCGTGCACAGGGATGACCACCCTGTGACTCAGCTCGGCTCCTGACCAGCTGCCTCCTGCAGAGGTCCCGCCGCTGATCAAAGACGCCTCAAGCCGCCGGCTCGGTGGTGACAACGCCGACAGCTGAATGTTTCCACCGCCGTCTGAGCTGATGGGGAGTTACAGAGACGCGTTGTCGGGTGATGTGTAACTCTGGATTAATTGACACACCTGTGTTTAATTCACACAGACACTGGTGGTGATCATCTCATCAGAGATCCATCAACGCTAAGCTACAGCTGCCTTGCTCACAGGGAAAAAAAAAAGAGAGGTGTTGATAATCTTCCTGTCTTGGCTGTTAATGTGTTGATGTGTACGCTTTGATCGCAGATGAGAAAATCCTGTAAGTGTTGGTAACACGTTGACTACCGGCTACATATATTACAGCAGTGGTTATAATACACTGATCAGGCATAACATTATGACCACCTTCTGAGGGTGTCCTGTGGTGTCTGGCAACAAAATGTTGTTAGTGGGGGCCTTTGGGTCCTATTAGGACATCCCACAGACATTTGATCAGTTTGGGATCTAGTGAATTTGGAGGCCAGGTCAACACCTTGTGCTGTTTTCCATGTTTTTTGAGTTGTTCCTAAACTGTTTTTGTCCCTCTGGTTAGCAAATAGGTGCCAGATTTTGTACTAGAAATAAATTCATGGGGATTTTTTTTTTCTACTCTCTCAGATCATTGAAAAGTGTGTTTATTGTTAAAGGGAAATGTGCCAGTTCCCTATTAATCTGATGTTACAGGGTTGCTTTTCACACAGTATGAGCATCTACAACGACTATCTTAAGGAAAACACTTCATCTGTCCAATCATAACAAGACTATTAGAGTGATCTATGCACCAGCAGCCCTGAGAGACTGTACCATTGTATGTGGGCTGTTCTCAGGTAGGTAAATAGACACTATGCTAAAATACTCATAATAGAACAGTAGTGTTGACATGATGTTTTGCAGATGAAATATTCGTGATCACAATTTTAAGCATGCCAGCATGCTAAATTAGCCTAGCGGTTTCCTAGATTTCTTAACATTTTACTAAAGTCAAAGTAGCTACAGATGCAGTGGAATGTTATTCATTAGTATAGCGTTTGAGATTCATTGTCTTTACAGTGGTCAACATATTAACCTCTTCAAAACTATGCCATGATGCCAAGAATTCAACTCAGTCAGGATGAAATGTTGCAAACATCTGCAAACCCAAACATGACATGAACAGGTAACATATCTAAAACAACATAGGATTTACATGGTTTAATATTCAATGAATTGATTTGTAGCATCGTGTCGTGTAAAATGAGATTTTTACTCATTCAGTTGATTACTGTAAAGGTTGACATGATGCTCATCTGCCAACCATAATGTGGAAACTAAACTTTGCTTAGCAGCCCAAAATTAAATCAACAATCGAGCAAAGAGCGGGCTGTTAGCGGGGGATTAAAAGCAGCAAATAAACACGCGGGTTTGCCGGTCTGTGTGTTTATCCTGGATCGTGCCGCTCAGCCTCGGCTGCCTTTGTGTTTGCCTCCGTCCCGCTCACCTGTTTTGATTATGTCTCCTCTGCAGTCATTTGCATGTATTATGTTTGACAACCGTTAAACTGGTCAGGTAGGAGTTCAGTGTTCGTGATGTGTAAATAAACATAAGCAACTTGCAGAGCTCCCGTTAGCTTCGATCACTGGGAGATATTGAAGATGTTGCAACTTGTTCCAAGAAGGCAGAGAGAGGTGCTACAGGACATGTAGGATGTAGATGTAGCGGTTTGGGAAAGCAATGACAAATGCAGTAAATACCAAAACTATTAGTCTAGTGAGAGATGAATCATGAGGTGGATGTTCACCTCTACCCCATAAGCCGAGTAATGTTTGGATGTCTTGTGACTGGAAGAGGATTGGAGGAGAAAAAGCTACGGTGAGACCGCCTCCACTGCTCGAGACTTACCTTTATGCTTCAGACAACACCCCTCACCTGTGCTGAGCACCTCAGCAGCGTAGAGCAGCTCTGACAGCAAAGTGGATTCACCTGGTGGACCGTCAGATCTGTTTTATTGTCCTTTTTGTTTTGTTTTTTACCCTGGACGCTGGGATGCATTTCACCATTGTGCCATCCTCCCCTTAGACGTCAACCTGGTCCTTTTCAGTGGACTGACTCTAAACACTGGACTCTTAATAGCTCGGACATGTTTGGCCCGGGGCAGCTGGTATCCACCCTCCTTCCTGCTGTTTTCCATTCACCTGCAGCTCACTTCTTCCCCGCGTTCCCAACCAGACTGGGCTCTCAACCTCAGATCCTGATCCCGGGGCCCTTTATCAGCTACGAATCCCTGAGGAGTTACCTGCAGCCGGAGCCGTGCAAGGAAGCGTTGCTCCTGGCCACACAGACGGTCGGGATTGGGCCCCTCACGGACGGCATAGGTGAGTTCAAACCCTGACCGCCCGGCTTGATAGTGGGCTTCAGATAAGAGCGCAGCCAAACTGACTCTAACAGTGTGACCGCCGCCTCCAAGACAGTGTGCGAGCGCCATCTGATTGCACTGTAAATGTTTACAAAAGACTGACTAACAGCTCGTGACTAACAATCAATTATCAAAGCAGTGTTAAAGTGGGCCTAATGATTGCTGCGCTAATTATCCAATCTAGAGCCATTAGTTCCTTGTCACCCGTTGGCGATTGTGTAATTGGAGCCTGCGCTGTGCTTTCCAGATGAACAGAGGCCAGTGAAGCAGCGGCGCGCACGGGCCAACTACAGCAGCTGGCAGCTGGAGGAGCTGGAGAAGGCGTTCGAGACCACCCACTACCCGGACATCTTCATGAGGGAGGCCCTGGCCCTCAGACTGGATCTCATCGAGGCCAGAGTGCAGGTGACTGTCACACTGGACGCACACTCGGCCACTCATTCAGCCGATATTCACTTTTATGTTCAGTGTGCAGATACATCTCTTCAACCTGGCTGTATGTTTTCCATCACTACCGATGTGATGTGATGAGCAACACAGCTTTAAATTTGACATTTCTTGATTCAGTGCTTTTGACGCTTATGACCAAAAAAAAAGGTTGTCTAGGAAATAAGTGCTTCTGTCAGTAAATAGTAAATTACTTTATAGGATTTTGTTTTCAGTTATTTTAAATAGTCTTTACACAATACTCAACTTAAAATATGTTAAAATATAATTCATTTTAGAAAATTAATACATATGAGAATTCCATGTCATGAAAAAATGTATTTCTTACGAAGGGGTCTAAAGTTCAATCTGTGCAAAAAGGTCTCTGCATTCGAGATTTCAGCTGAAATCAATGTCTTCTGAGGTTGTAAGTGTATCTTTCAATGTTCAAATAGTCTTTTTAATGCAATTTATGTGTGATTATATTTTTGGATTGTCAGCATAGATAAGAGAAAGCACCCTGTAACACTTTCAAAATACATAACGGCATGTTATTTCAGATGCAACCAACATATCCCTTAGAGAAGAGCTGAAAAAGGTGGAACTAAAGTTTTTATTTAACTACTCTTCTTGAATATTTAGTACTTTCCACGTGTTTTTTTATTGTTTATATCTCTTATAATGTATTCATTTATACTTCTGTATTTATTATTAATTTATATTATATATTTGCTTAAATCCTTTAAGGTTTGGTTTCAAAACCGCCGCGCCAAGATGAGGCGGCAGCTGAAACTCCAGGGCCAGCTCGCGGGGCCTTACGTGAAAAGAGACGACGACGAAACGTCCGAGAGTGCGAGCAAGAGTTTTAAACAGACGGAGAGTTCTGACGGTGAGCACTGGGAGAGACATCAGGAAGGAGATAACTGTCCGTGGACAAAAGCTCAGAGCGCTGCGCTCTGCCTGCGTACGCAGCCCGTGACCCCGAGGTTAGGAAAGTGGGAGAGGCTGGAGGGCCCGAGCTCGGAGGAGCTCCGCTCCTGCAGCATCGCCAAGCTGCGGGCAAAAGCCAGAGAGCACGAGGCCGAGATCCACAGCACTGTAAGCATGTCAGGAGGCGACACCCAGTCACAAACACAGGAAACTGGTGTCGTGCACAATGACTGATCTGTTTCCTCCTTCCTTTTTATACACAAAGTATTAATAAAAACCTACGTAGACACTATTAATATGCAGGAACATTTTGGGATGAGGAGCTTTAGTATTTAGTTTTCATTCATTATATATTTGTATATATTCTGTAGGATTTTGTATTAAATGATAAATGAGGCATTGTGTTGTAGCATCATCATCAAATCGAATTCATTTTTAGGACGCATCCAACTAACGTTTCTGGACGAAGAAGATTAAATAAGATGAAAACTGTGGTTGTTAACATGTATCCTTATTTTCTCTAATTTGATGTAAAATCTCAGTGCTTCATCAGATCGGCTGACACCACACATTGCTCGTGTCTGTCTTTAATTTGAATATAGTGTTCAGCACACGTCAGCTGTGACTGAGAGTGAATGCTACAATGCTACTCTGTGCTGGTACTCGGGCCGATCACAGTGACAAATGGCAAGTACTGATATGCTTTCAGTGTATCAGGGCACAGTCGAAACAGGATACAGTCAAGTAAATTCTAAATGGGTTCAGCGATGACAAACTCCTCCGTGACCTCTTGGGTTACCTCCACAGACAGACAGGATGTCGACATGCAGCCACACGTCCTCACAGGAAAAAAATGGAAATAGCTGAAAACTGAAATCACGACGGCAGACTGTACAACGTGTAGATTATATAATAAGTGTGTGTTTCTTTTATAAACTGTGTAAATCCAAGAATGTACTGACGGATTCCGTAAATGGCTGCAAGTCTTAAAGAGACCAATCAACAAATGGAACATAATTTTGAGATATTTAAAGAGAGCGGCTGTGATAGCCTCTATTTAGATTTAGGTTTTTATCTTTTGCCCAGTATGGAACAGTTTAGTTCACTTTAAAATTAGTTTATTCTCATTTTATATCAAGACATTTATATTTTGTTGTTCTTTTTTAATTTATTTGTCTTTCCGCAAATTAATCTCAGTGATTTGAGAGGGAATTAGTAGTGTTTTCCATGTAAAATACATTTAAAAAAATATATGGATTACTTTATACTGTGTGCATCTTTAGATACTGCACACGATATTCTAAATTTCAATTTATATTGTTGTTTATATACCATCAAATACAAAACAAATGCTCTCCAGAGGCTTTAAAAAAAAAAAACGAGACCCTCAGAGCCAGTTCTAAGGGGATGCTGGAGAGGAAAGACTGCTTTTAACAAGGAAAACCTCGAGCAGAACGCAGCTCATATGAGGGGACCCATCTGCTTGAGGCCGCCCAGGTAAATTCATCTAGTATTTTATGATCAAAAGCACAGATGTGGACAGCTATAAAGCATGTGCATGCATGGATGTTCGCTTCCTTGATTCATGTTCAGACTCGGTGTAACGTGCATCCGTGCTTCTGCACAGACAAGACACCAGTAGTGTAGCGGATGGATGCATTACTCCTGAGTTTGACCACAGGCTGGGAGTGGTGAGACAGTCTGTCAGTGTAGTCTGACACTGCCACCTTCTGGGCGTGAACATGTCCTCAGAGAGGAAAGACATGATGGATGCATTATTTTTTTCCACTTTCTCGCAGTCATACGTTTCTTATACGCCTCCACAGCAGTTTTAGACTTTTAAAGTTTTTTTTTTTGTCTTTGCTTAAATTCCCAGAGTCTCTCTCTCGTGACCATTAATAAACAATTCATGTCTTACAGTATTCACGGCCTGTTTTAATGAATGAGGTCAGCGTGGGTCGCTCACATTTCAGAGACTCAATTTCAACTCTGGTCTCACACTAATTACGCTCCCAGTGTCACTGATGAGGTCTGTGGGTCAAATTTGATTTACTCTTCAAAATGGGTCAGGGAGACACTTTGAGTTGTTTTGTTTCCCGTTAAGGTGGAATGACTCTGCAGGCGTTCTCCCAAACTGTATAATTATTGGCAGTAGGTTCACTATTTAAAAGTTACTGTAAAAAAAAAAATCTAAATTTTGTGGGATGCCATGATAGGGGATAATTAGGTCAGAGTCCTTATATGAGGATGGTTGGCCTCAATTAGTCCCCAATTAGGCCCCACACAAAGAAAAGACCAGGCAAAAGGAAAAAAATAAATAAATGCATGTCACAGATTTTTTAATTCTCACATGTATGCTGAGTGAGATAGCAAATTTGGGCTTTTACACTTTTAGAAGTCCTGCAGCATATTCCCCAAAAGACAACTGTCACAAAGCACTGAAAGTGTGCATTATTAGTAACTACAACTTTTATGCAAATGATAGATGAGGCTAATTCATTTTAAAATGATCTGAAATAAATAAATCATTTGCCACAGTAAGTCATTATGTGATTAATTAAATCTATGTGCTTCACCTGTAAAATAAAAACATATTTGTTCCAGTGATGACAGGAATTGTTGTGAGGATGGATTAAGAATATAAAGCTACACACATATATATATTAATCTATGTACACACTACACGTTTTGCAGGACTCACCTTCTGAGAATAAAACTTGCGCGGACTCTGAGCAGCTACCTACTTTCCTGCATGAGTTTTATTCAGCTGTGATGAATGACGAATCAGCGGTCGCTGTTAATTAGTGTAATGAGCTGAGCAACACACACCAACACACACCACCACCACTAGCAGCAGCAGCAGCAGCAGCTCGTCCCGGACCCTCAGTCCGGTAGAAAGAAGGAAACAGGACGCAGCTGCAGCGGCTGAGCTCACGGTCAAACACCCCCCAACCCGGAGCGGTGACATTTTGTTTGCATCTTCCTGTCCTCCGGCTCCTCGGAACGCCGCGCACCTCTCCGCCTGTTGCGCACTTGCGCACCGAGCCGCGCCGGGAGCATGGCTGCCATCAAGGCTTTGGAGCTGTGGTGTAAAACGCAGTGCGAGGGCTACCGGGACGTGGCCGTCACCAACATGACGACCTCCTTCAGGAACGGACTGGCTTTCTGTGCGCTCATTCACAAGTACAGACCGGATTTGATGTGAGTATTTAACTTAAGCGGTTAAAATTCGGCTGATGGCAAAAGTGTGCCATGAGTCGCCTCCAAATACTTACAGACTGAAGTCATTTGTCATAGTTTTCTGAAACAATTTCTTTTGTCTGGCACTCTGGATTAACCTACATGTGCTTTTTCATCCATATGTATTGATGTTTATTGTCTTCATTTTAATACATTTTACTAGTTCTTCTGTTTCTTAATGTGTTTTTAAGAAAACACTCATGTACAATAAAGTTGATGCCTTCAAAATGTAACTTTCTTTTAGTTTTTACAGTTCAGATCTTCCTGCCCCTGTGTGTTTTTCCTCAATAAATCTAACTTATCTCTGTTCCCTGTGTTTCCCAGAGACTATGACTCACTCAGAAAGGAGGATGTGCTGGAGAACAACAGACTGGTAAGATGTCAAGTTGTTCAACCTTTGTCTCACCGGGAGGAAGAGACGTCACGCTCGAGCTGCAGCATCTGATGTGGCACAAAACAATCCCCCCCCTCCTCATTAACCCCTGATGCAGGGCTGCGCATGCGGCTGTTTGTTCTCGCCTTGGCATTTCAGCGGCAGCTGAAGTTAAACATCTATCTTAACAGCGCAGCACTTTGAGCCACTAATTCCAGACTCCTCTAACATAACATTTCCGAATCTTTACTCTGCCTCTGTCCACTTGAACTCATTTTATTTGGTTAACCTTTTGCGTGACATGACAGCCTGGGGACCTCTCTATTATTTAGTCTTCTGCCATCCTACCAGCTCCTCTCTGAGCGTGTCGTGGGGGAGAGCTGCAGCTCCGTGTGGCTTCCTTGTCGTCCTGGACGATCGCGGCGCTGTCAGCAGCAAACCTGAGCTCAGGGGAGAGGCTCTCCAGCCCATTCATTTTGAATGAGGCTGGCTGTCATGTGCCACTCGATCCTCATGATGACTGTTCACTTGAAGACGCTGCTCGTGTCGTGCTCCTTGAATGCTACACAGGCGGAATAGTGTTTGACAAGGCTGAAGTTTTGATCAGTTGTTGAAAATGCTCCCCGTGCTGAAATATGAGAACAGGGCAGTAATTCGCACCCTTCTATATTTTATGAGCGTTAGGGTTATGTTTCTCGCAGGTTTTTGTGTCACAAGTTACAAATTTGTCTGTGTTTGTAGTTTGTGGCTAAATGGATCCTCTGATTCTTTTTTTTATATTTCAGCCCACTCTGTATTCCGTGACGCTTTTCTTTAACTTTAATGAGCACGTTCGAGCTGATCCTAAACAATTCCATGACATCCTGCTCCCTCCGTCCTCTTTCTTCTTATCCCTGCAAGCTCACAGGAAGCGCGCTATTCATTATGCAGCCCTTTTCAGACCACTCTGGGCTCCGCTACTGAATACTGCTGGTCTATTTAAAGTAAATTGTATTGTCTGATTTTTTTTTTTTTTTTTTTTCGCATGCTGTAATTGTAGCTCTGTGAATGCCATGTGTTTTTGTGGCAAAAAAAAAAGCTTTTGTAGATCATATTTTCATTTTTAATGTTTTGCTCTCAAGGCTTTTCAAGTTGCAGAGGAGAAGTTGGGCATCCCAGCTTTGCTAGATGCAGAGGACATGGTGGCGTTAAGGGTCCCAGACAGGCTGAGCATTCTTACCTACGTCTCCCAGTACTACAACTACTTCAAAGGACGGCCTCCCAGTGAGAATATGTTTGCTTAAATAACTTGAGTAGTCCATCCTCGTATCTCTACGTTTAAGAGATATGAGGCACAAGCAGAAGAATATTGTTTCTCTTCTGTGCTGTTTCGTACCCCTGACGTTTTACTCGTCCTCAGTGGGAGGTGTAAAGAGGCCAGCAGAGGGCTCCAAGGAGGAGCCGTCCGAGAAGAAAAACCTCCCGGTGGTTGCCAAAAGCTTCGTGCCTAAAACCGCCATTGAGAATTGTTTACCTTCTACTACTCGCACAGCTCAGAGCTCGCCAAAGCTGGCCGGAGCGGGTGCCCAGGTCTGTCCAACACATCATCACCATCAGTACGTTGTAATTACGGCCGTGTTTAATGTCCGTTTTGGTCTTCTTCTACAGAAGACTGTTTTGGCAGAAAGCGCCAACAAAAACGGGACCCTCAACAGCAAATGTGTTGCGTGCAAGAGCCACGTTCACCTGGTTCAGAGGCACTTTGTGGAAGGCAGGCTCTACCACAGAAGCTGTTTCAAGTACGAGTTTAATCCATATTCATTCATGCTTCTCTTTTATATATTATTCCGTTTATTCATAATAATAAACTCCCCCCCCCTAGATGCAGCGAATGCTCCAGCGTGCTTCATGCAGGAGGCTACAAACCTGGGAAGAATCCAGAAGCTTTTATCTGTAAAGCCCACCAGAACGGTGTCAAAGCCTCCTCCACCGAGGCTGGGACCAAAATCGCACCCGCCACGTCGGCCGTACGGCAAAACGGTGCCAGCAAGACCCAGACCCAGCCCGCGCCTCACTCTTCCTCGGTGCTGTCGGCCCCGGTGGATGCAGCTCGTAAACCGGTCGCTCCTGCTCCGCCTTCCAAGTCCTGGACGACATCGGCCCAGAAGACGCAGGAGGCCAGGCAGAAGTTTTTCCAGGCTGCTCCGCAAGTTCCAGAAATGGGCAACAGGAAAACAACAGAGGCCGCGAGTGTTTTAGGAAGGGCAAAGGTCACACTGCCTCCTGACGACACGAGCAGAGCCGGGTTAATTCCTGCAAAGAAGCTAGCAGAGGAAAACTGCAACAATAACAACAAACGCCAGTTCACCATCCGATCGGCGGAGAGACGGTGAGCATCTTAAGGCACTGGAAAGCCAAGATATATATATATGTATATATATATATCTATCTCGGATTGGCTTGTACAGTTTTGTAAGGCTGATAGTGAGGACTCTCTTATCCCTGCAGGTTTGGTGACGAGCCAAGTTCAGCCGACGGTCCTTGTTTGAGAAGGGATAAACGGAGCCAAGGCCCAGCAGGAAACTTGGCAGGACAGCGCTCCACCAGCCCGACAAACAATAAGGAACCGCCATGTCTAAAGGCCATCAACGAAGACAGCGCAAGGCCAACAACTGTACACACAACTGCCAAAGGCAAGCTCCGCTAAATTCACTTCACTCTGCCTTGATCCATTATTTGACATCGAGCCAGCGCCCCCCCTCCACTGTGGCTGCCTGTCTCACACATTCATGGAAAACAAAGGCCTTTTGTCATTTTTTATTTTTTTTTGCCCCGTTTATACAACCCCTGCATCTAGCGTGCTGATAGCTGACATTTTAATTTCTGTCTCTGACTAATGAACATTCACAGTCGAACTGTCATTCTCTTGGAATGGATGCGCGCGTTCGGCTGTCAGAGGGTTTGTAGGCAGAAACACAATTAACTGCCGGGTTTATTGTGAATGCAGCTTATAGAGGGGTTTTATTTTTAGCACTGACGGGGAGTCTTCCTGACACGGGAATGAACTCTGTAGGTTGCTCACGTTTAACCGTATACCGAGCGCGCGCGGATTACAACGCAATTTGAGTCCCTAATGCAGATGTGGAGGTGGAGCTCAGTCACTTTAGTGCATTGTTGTGAGAGACTAGATAATGACACCTCTCACTGCTACTCATTATCGGCTGCTCAGGTGTGTGTGTGTGTGTGTATGAGACCCAGAAGAGTCAGGGGAGTCTTTTGTTTATTGTGTGCGTGATCTTAAACTGCTTGGAGCGCTTTAAATTAATGCTAAGGCAGATGCAACGGGCAAATTTCTCACTAGTTTTGAAACAAAGAAGGATTTTGGCAGTTACTCAAGATAGAGGTGTCAGTTCATACTTATTTTGAGCTAAAATTATCGGCAAATTTAAGGGAGTTAATTAACAGAAAGTGAATCTGCATCCATACGCATTTGCTAGTTCCACCTTCTCAAATTCAAGTTTTACTATAATTTTGATCCCAGTTAAACTAAATGAATCAAAATAATATTGAAAATAATTTGGCTCTAATTATATTTGTTTTACACTTGCGTTTAATTCAGTATTTCCTTTTTTATTTCTCTCTAGATCCGGTCTTCCCTGAGTGGCAACCCGAGCTCAAACCAGTGAGAACTGAGCCAGGACTGAAGTAAGTCTTGGTCAGCTGTTTTAACTATCACTAAATGACTAACTCGGCCGCTGGTGGATGCGTCGCACACATGTCTCCGACGCATTTTTCCTTCCGGCCCCTCTGACCTCTCAGCTTATTCACCCTCCAGAATGCCGCGTCGCCGAGCTTCGCCCATCTCTCTTCTTGTTGACTGGCTCAGAGTGCAGCCGCTAGCTTTGTCTCCCATCTTAACAAGTCCCAAGGAGTGCCAGGCCTGAACCTTTCCTACTCTAACGCTATATTTTCTCATTCCTAACCCCTGCTGATGATTCCTCTTCTGTTTTTAATATTACATTACATAAGGTGAGGACTCTTTTTTATGAATATGCCTTTACAATCCATCTGTGTCAGATACATGCTCAAGTTTTCTAGATCTTTAAAAGCTTATTTGATTGTTTCTTACCAACAGAAATCCTGAACCCGAAGCCTTTACTGAGGAACCTGGGTTCATGTCCGTCTCCATCAGCGCAGCAAGGCGTCCCTCGACTCCTGCAGTAAATTTGGTTAGTGCTGCTCTGACTGATCCTGAGCGCTTTAGGGAAGTCAGTCCCCAGAAACCTGTGCGTGGATCTGAAAACCTAGGTGAGATGCTTCTTTGCATTACAATAAGAGACATAATTTGCCAGTATGGTAAGATTTTATGAATGGAGTGTAGGATATTCAAGTGAACCACGATTTACACTTTTAGATCTAGTCTTGAAGGTACATCACATAGACTATATAAATATGGACAACTCTAACTAAAACAAAACTTATCCAAAGAATTTACACTTGAACATGCGTCAGTATTATATTAACTACCTTAAATGACAGAAACCATCCTTGAAAGAAATGTGTTTTAGTTTGGCCTATCCAATAATATGTATGGGGTGGAGCTTATGACCTATACTGCAGCCAGTCACCAGGGGGAGCTCTACTTGCTTTGGCTTCACTTTTGAGGAGCAGTTCTGCTGTCCATGTTTATACAGTCTATACGTCAGTGTAGCCAACAGCCATCTTTAAGTAGCTCCTTGTTGTGGAATCGAAGCATTTTTATGATTAGACATGTGTCAAATGTTGCAGATAAAAAAAAAAATGGAATTTTTGTCTTGCTTAATCAAC